>NC_091486.1:14032345-15251027 GCF_947461875.1 Haliaeetus albicilla
TTTTTTTCGTTATTTCTGGTTCTCTTCTAGCTGGTAGCCGGTCTAGTTCTCCGGGTAAGCTGTTAGGAAGCACCTATGGTGGCCTGAGCAGTGGAACATCCAGAGTCCAGCCAGTGCCATCCTCTTCAGAGAAGCGCAGCAAGATCCCTCGGAGCCAGGGGTGCAGTCGAGAGACGAGTCCCAGCAGAATAGGACTAGGTAAGAATAGTCACTGCAGTGACATGCTGACCAGCGTGCTCGAAGGAGGGACTTCCCTGTTGATTAGGAAACTGTGTTACTGTCGTTCTTCTGGGTTTTTCAGCTGGCAAATTAATGTGATTGTGGTTTGTAGGAGAGTAATTTTAATTTTCCAGGTTGAGCTATAGTTTCAAATTAGGCCTAAAGATGTCATGAGATGTCTTCTGTTTGAAATTCAACATGAGTGATGTTATTAGATCAGGCAGCAAAAACAGTTGTCATGATTAACCATCACAGCAAAAATACCTCATTTGGCATCAACTGCTTAGTCCTAAAATGGGTTGAGCAATCTTTACAGTCAGTTGGAATCAAGGGCAAAAAGCACCTTCTTGGATTATTTTAGAAATTTTGCTGCTTAAATGGTTTGCTTCTCTCTTCCTTAATATCTTGGAGCCACTTTCTTAGATGGCATTTTAGACTTGTGCTTTAATTGTTCTGCTTCCAATATTCTTGTCTCAGTGACTGTTATGTAAATATTCTATAATAGTTTTTATTTTCAAATTTATCAGCAGACTCATTTTTTTAAGTCAGGTGAGTAAGCATCATTATATATAAACTTTTGTCTATCTGAATTGAGGTGAAAAGGTATTCAATGTGCTGTCTGAACAAGTAAATATTGTTTTCATTTTTTAAATGGAAATGTTTTCATAAGTTTGAAGCTTATGTAGAACAACAACACTTTAAATAATACTGTTACTAAATTATTTTATATCTCCAAAGAATTTATTAGTAGGTTGAAATTGATTGAAATTATAGCCCTACTGTTGTCAATTAAATTTTTAACTATTGCCTTAGCAATCTATTTTACATTTAAGCTACCTTTCTATTTAGAGTATGTTGTTAATAGAGAAGTATATTATTCAATACATTGAAATGAATTTAAAGCACCTGAGTGCATATGCTGTTATGATTCATAAAAATACTTAATGTTCATTGTGATTATTTTTCCAAATTCAATGTTCTTCTCATGTCTGATCTATTTTATGGCCTCTGTATGAATACATTGTGCTTTTCTGTTCATTGCTTTTAAAATGTAAAATGCTTCCCAAATATTAGAGGTAATTGTTCTGCTATCACTCTGCAGAAGGACATTGTTTTTTAGGAGGAAACAAAGAATGATGGATAGTACCATCACACATGCATAACCTGATTGTCACATTATATGGTCTGATTTGAAACAGTCTCAAGCATCTGAAGGGAAATTGCCTTGTGTAAAATCCTCACTCTTGGGTTGACTGCTTTCAGGTATATTACGGGAGCCTTGACTTCTTTTGGAAGTGTAATTTCTATCTCACTGCTCTGACGTGCTCCCTGTGAACACAGTCAGTGCTTGTTCTTTGGGATTGGGAGAGAGCTCTGACAGATCTATCAGATGTGTGGCTTCTACTCGCCCCTCTGAGTTGATGGCCAAAGCCTGTTCTTTTGGGCTGTTACGGGAACAGGAGAACCTGACACTTGTGTTGCCTTTACTACTAGGTTGCAGAAATTCTGTCTCTTGATTGGATCATGAACATGGTAATATTGGCTTGGATGGAGATAGCTTTTGAGCTGTCATCTTTATATTATTATTCCATTGTATTTATTACTTTATAACATAGTAGCTAACAGTACTTTATGCTTGCTTATTGTGTTGCTTCAGTCCCTATCTTTCCTTGACATTTTTTTTCATTTGTTCATTTCATTAAATAGACTCCCACTCACCTTGGTCCTAAATATGTTGATAGTCTTTTTCAGAGTCTGATTCAAGAAGGTGCTTGGGCACACATATGACATCAAAAGTACATGCAATACTTGAGGCTTTGTGGGATTATTTATGTATTTGACACGTATGTGCTTATCCCATGGGGTGAAACATCTCTTAAGTCTGTGGTCACATTGCAGTGCAGTGGGTGTTGAGCCATCGTGCAGATAAGACTGTTAGAGATGGGTAATTCCTGGATCCTGTTCATAAGTCATCCATTGACTTGTATAGTTTTTGCAGGGGTGACTGGGAGTTGCAGCTGGACCAATGCTGTGTGTGCAAGATTAAGCAGTTGGGCTTTATACAGGAACCATTCACTGGAGTTTTTCAGGCCCTTCTGGGGCAGTAGGAAGCTGATAGTCTCTGCGTGTGGATGCCCGTTAGCATCAGTACCTTGCTGCTAGCTTAAGAATTCCACAATGACCATGAGTATATGTGAAGTATGTTCCTTCTGTATGCTGGAAACCTTGAAGTACATTGTTTTCCAAGAGGCAGCACAACAAGGCACGTTTGGCATGCTGAGGTCCTGTGTGGTCGCCTGTATGGCCCTGCTCTGTTGCACTTTTCAGTTTTAAGCTTGCCTTTGCTGTCTGCTCAGTGGAGATTTACTAGTGGTGATACCCTTGTTGGGGAAAGAAGAGTATAGTCCCCTTAATCTTGAGCTTTTCTTTGGGCCCCTTGAAGGAGATCCCTTCAAAAAAGGTGATGTCTATTTCCCAGAGACTGAAAGTTTATCTGCTTGAAGTTAATTCTGTTGGATGCTCAGCAGATCGTGTGACACAGTTGGATCTGAAAGGAGTGAGAGATTTGAGATTGTCATTCTCCAAAAAGCTGAGCAAGCACAGCTGGCTGTCAGTTTCATGCAGCAGCACTCTTTCTGTTGGGGTTATGCTGTGTGTGTTGGAAAGCTGAAGGCAATTCTTGACTTGCCTCTGCTGGGTGTACCCCACTGCAGAGCTTTCCCTTGGCTGTTTTGGCAGCATTTGCAGGCTCTTTAAAATGCTTGTATTGATGTAAAAGAAGTGTCTGCTGATTTTTAGTCTCCACTTATGAATCATTAAAAATCACACCTTAATGAAATACAGGTGTCTTCCAAGTGGTAGATTGGTAAACAAGGGGCCCTGTTGAGTTCTGCTGGTCGTATTTGCATCTGTTGGGTTCCACTGGTGTAAGACAGCCTAATAGTGTGTTTTAATAACAGTGTGAACCATATCCAACTAATCTGACTTTTCAGATGAAATTGGTAAAACTTAAATGTACTGGACACATCTAGAAACTTGGGATTTTATTGAAAACAATCCACCCTTGTCCTGTCATAGGCTCTCAGTCCAGAGCTGGCTGTGGGCACACTGTCTGATTTCATCCTGCCTATTCCTTTTAATCAATTTTGCTACTCATTTAATTTCTGTCCAACTTCTGGGGGTTGGGAATTATGAAATTGAGACTTACGTCTGTCTTCTCTGCCTTCACTGCCTGCAATGCAAAGACAGGCTGTGACAGTATGAGAGACTTGTCTAAATGACAATACTGCTGGCCATTACTGCTGGCGGTGCCCAAAGAAAATAGTCTGAGCAGCTGATATCCAATCTTCCCTACACAACACAGCAGAAAAAATGTGAGGCAGGTGCCTGGGAGTCCACAACAGACTCATCATTCACTTTTTTCAATCCATTCTTTTCCTTGCTTTTGTAATTGTATCCAGTAACATGCAAACCTTTTGTTTGACCATTACTCGCAAAGTACCCAGTGTTTGTGTGTTTGGGTGCTCTGTTTGTGAAGGCAGTATCATGCTTCATCTGTGGCATTGTCCTACTAGTCTATTTTCATGCAGTTAAAGTGCATTTTCTTCATACTTCTTGCTGCTGCTGTTAGCTGTTATGGAAGGAGAATGTACTGTGTGCATCCGTGAATTTTTTTTTTAATCATTCACATCTCTCCCTCTCTAAAGAGCCTTTGCTGGTTTTAGTAGGGTTGTATTATAGAAAAGATTGACAGATCTTCTCTACTTAAGAGAAATGATTGCTGGTGCAAACCTGATATGAAGGCTGCCATTATTTACGTATAAGCATGAGACCCAAGAATGAGAAGTTTGCTTCTAGTGAATCCTTAATTTCAAGCAAGTATTTGTGTGGAAGACTTTAGAGCATTACTTTCACCTGTAGTTCACCTGTCAGCTTTTTTCTTTGTACATCTGAGGTGGGATTATTGTATTCATGGACCCTAATTTCATGCAGTTCATATAATTTAGTCTGTTGTCTTTATTATAAGACGATCTAACTCACTCAGAAGTTTTAGACATTATGGTGATCTGATCAACTTGGTCAAGAGCTCATCTTGTATTGTCTGACATCAAAGGTGAACCATCAGAACCATTAATTCATCTGAGCGATATGAGCTGGGTTTTTCAAAACTGGGAAGGATTTGACAAACCAAGAATCTGGCAGTAGTCTATATTTGAATTTTAAAGGCTAAATATGAAGGTTTCTATTTTGTTCTGTACTGTTTTGCTTGAAAGGATACCGATATACCCAGTGTATATGAGCCCACAGAAGCACTGTAGGGAAACTTCATTAGCTTGAGTCTAGGCATTTAAGTTCTGTATACAAACCAATGGAGATTTACAAGAATATATATGTTCTGAAGCATGCAAATGGCACCATTTTTAGAAATGTGAGGATACTGCTAGAGTATTAGTATAAAGCAGGTTCATGCTATGCATATGTGCCTCTGCTACACTGTCATCAAAGGTGGTAGATTAGATTTTACTCGGTGCGTGAGAAAATTCTTTAAAGGCTTTTCCTGAACACTTAAAATATGTTACTGCCTTTTCAAAACAGCAAAGGGAAACCCTCTTTAGTCATTAAATTTTTCAAGGTAAACTCATGACAATTAACTGCTATTCCTTTACCTAAGAAAACATTGTATTGTCTACCGGGCATAAAGCTAATAAGGTTCTGCAAGCATATTTCATATCAAAATGACACAGAATTTGCAGAGGAATAATTCAGTTTTAAGTACCTAAAATACTTATTTTTATAAAATCATGAAATTAAAATCCTTGATGTTAAGCAACCTTCGAATGGCCTAGCTCTGTTTTTCCTACTTGGACAAAACTTCAGCTAAAGTCAGTGGGATTGCTTTTTACTGTGAAAGCAGCTTAATCTTCTATCTTCTGCTTTGCATTTGGCCAAATGAAGAGTGTGTGCACGATGAGTTCCTGTGGCACAGCTGATAGACAGGAGCCTTATTAGGCTGTGGGAAATTGAGCACTTGATAGCTGCCAGACAAAGGATAAGAGTCTTGTTGATGTAGGGTTTTGTCAAAGTAAAGAATGTAGTTTAAAGCTCCCTTTAAGTGTGCATGTGTCTCAATCTGTGTGCATATAAAACCATAAATATAAGGTTTTAGAAATGTTTGAGGAGCAAAAGTTTGATAGCTTCTGTTAAAAATCTGAAGCTGCTGCTGTCTTAAAATTCAAACCACTTTTTAACCAGTCTTTCAGGTATTTAGGTTCTAAATGCTTTTTCCCAGTATCTTTCATTGGAGAAAAATATCTCTGCAAGTCTGTACAACATACCTTTTTTCCTTAGGATATTTGTTCATGGCAAAACTATCCTTGTGAAAGGCAAGTCTATGTAAAAATAGCATATTGGTATTGTGACTACTTTAAAAAATTTTTGACCTGCTGTTTTGTTCCAGAAGGATGTTTATCTTTTAATTAAGGAAAAAATATTCCGGAAGGGTATCTTTCAGCCTCATCTGTTTTGCATGTTTTGTAACAGTAGAGCTCTTCTAAACGATTGAAGATTCCTGCTCTACTTGAATAACAAAACTTCAATTGCTTAAGAAAAAGCAGACTGTCAACCAGACATTTAATGCTGCTGAAATTTCACGTCACAAATGCAGCTCAGCATGTAAGGTAGTTGGTTTGTAAAGAGCCTGAGCAGGCTGCTGCAAATTATAATTACTAATGTAATAATTACCGTAACTAACAGAAATGTGACTTGACTTTGAGCTTTCTGTCCTCATTAAACTTGTTCACCTTCTCTGAAACTCTCCATGCTGCATGCTAGCACGGAGCAGTCGTATCCCCCGACCCAGCATGAGTCAGGGGTGCAGCCGTGATACCAGCCGTGAGAGCAGTCGAGATACAAGCCCTGCTCGGGGCTTTCCTCCACTTGGTGAGTACATGTAGGCATTGGAGCTTTAAGGGTCAATATTTTTTTCCTTTTTCCCTTGTTCTGATTGCCCCTTCAAGACACTGCAGGTGGAATGAGCTCGTTTCCTGTCCTCTGTTGGATTCCTGACACACTCCCCACTTCCAACCCTGTTGCCCTTCTGTTTTCTTCTGCATGCTTCAATTCCGGTTCTCAGCATTTCACTGTTAGCAGGAAAATACTTTAGTTTGAACTTTTGTAATTTTTAGTTTCATTGAATCAGCTTGTATGGGGCTGCTGTGCTTCACTTTACAGCACTGATGGAAATCTATGGGAGAGCAAGCCTCTATTTTCTAGGTCCCAGTGAAGTAGTCGGTAGCATCGTAGCCTGTTGTTGAGCGACTCTGTTCATGATCCGATTTTTTTACAGCTAGGTATAGTAACAGTATACAATTTCTATACTAAATCCTCCAATAGACATAGAAGCTCTTTTTTGTAGAGGTTTTACATGACATTGTCAACCATTGATTAACAAGTTGCACATGCAATTTTGTAGAAAACCTTTTCAAGCAGCCTGATGGAAAGGCTGAGGTTTTAAAGGAGCATCATTAACGTGCACCTTAAGTGTACAGTACAAATAGAAAATCTCATTACACTTACCACATGCAGAAGTTTTTCTGCACATTGCTGAAAACAGCAGGATAGTTAATGTTTCTGATCAAATACCATATCATATATTCAACCAAATACATTGCTTGTTGTATGAAAGACTTGTTTGTCATCTTGGACATGAAATATAGTTGATCTCCAGGCCCTCGTCATTTATGTAGAAATTTCATAGCTGTGCATGTGGTATTAAAAGTGAGAAAGAAGGTCTTACAAATTTCATCAAGGCTGAAGAATGGGTTTCCATGTTCTATTTTGCACGTAGTGACAAAATACAGGTATATGATGTAGTGGGACATTGCATTTTGGGCTTAATTCTGCAACTTTCATCCAATAGTGAGAAAAGGTTATTAAAAATATAGACAAATGGGTAAAATTTTCCTGTTTGGTTCTCATACTTGATTAACATACTGTACTTAAAATAATCTTTTAAACTTACTTAGACGTTGTCATTACTGATTTGGCTGTCAGTGCAGAGGCAAAAATCCCATTGATTTCAATGGTGTAGAGTGGAATCTTCAAGTTAATATTAGAGAGGCTTTGGGCTTCAAAATATCATTATTTTGAGCATATTGAGCTAGAAAATAATCTATTTGCATTATCTGTAATATCTCAGTTTTTGGTGAAAAATGGGAGGAGTTCAACTTAGCATTCAGAACTTGGTTCATAGCTCTTTAAGATAAATAGATTAACTTTTTATTGATTAAATGAAGCTGATTTGATACCAGAGCCATAAAGGGATAGTAGCTATGCAACTGTCACTTGTTGTTGTAGTTATCTGCCTAGCTTCAATTTTGGATGAAACTTTTTTCTCCAGCCAAAGTATATAAGCAGGCTGGATTTCAGGGTTAAGTCATCAGTTTTCTATGTCATTGTGCTGTGGTTTATTTTATTGAAAATACATTAATTGAAATACTGTCTTGAGCCTTTGTTCTAAAAAATAAATGCAGTGTACCAGAATCACAGTTGGTGTGAGTTTCGTACACTACCACCACTACTGAGTCTGACTCGTACACTGACTATAAATTTTCAGTTACAGATGTCTATTACACTGTTTGTAACAAACTTATTGTGGAGAGAGGGTAATTTTATTTTAGTTCATGATATTTAATTACCTGAAGATTAATGCATTTCTAGAAATACATTGTTACTATGTCAATAAGGTAATGTGGGGACGAAGTATCAATATAATAGTAACACAATATAGTTGTTTTCCTATTGCCTTTTTTCTTGTTCTTTCATTGAAATGCTTTAAGCTTGAACATGTTCATGAACTTGTTAATTATGTAGTTTTTTTCATCTGAAAGAAATTTATATAATTATAAATTTATATATCAATTAAGCCAAAACAATATGATTCTATTACAGTATTTCTAGAACCCAATTAATCTTACATTAATGCTAAGACAATATAATCCTACTGTGCATGGTCTATTGTTGTTCACAAAGATTAACTTGTATATCAGTGAATTATACTTAAACTAGCTATATGTAAGCGATAGGATTCTTGCATTTAATGGTATTATGGCCAATGTCAACACTGACATCCTGACCTTGCAAATTGCTCTGCTTTGTTTTGGGGCTGCTGTGCAGGTATGCATGTCTGTGCACCAAGCATCTTGCTTCCTAAGTTAGGCAACACCAGTGAAGAGTCACTCTACAGGCAGCCTCCTTGCAGAGATGTGATTTTTGGTTTGGTTTGGTTTTATGTTTTTTTGGTTTTGGGGTTGGTTTTTTTGTTGTTGTTGTTGTTGTTCCTGTTTCTTCATGGGTCTTGATCTTGAAGTGATGTCCACAGGGGCATAGTGGATGGCTTGGGAGAAAGCAATTGCGAGCTCAGGATCTTAATTGTGAGGTTCAGTCCATAATCCTGCACTGATCCTGAAAATCTTTCATGAGTTACTTATGGTGTCAGTGGGATGGTTCTCTTGAATAAATGCATGTGTTCTCCATAGTTAAAGACCACATTGACTATTCTGGACAGCTTTTAGTCAAGCTCTCACAGCTGGGAAAAAACTTAAATTTTATTTTTCTGACATTGCTGATTTCTATTTTATATTATTAGTATTTGTGTTTATGAATGCTTTGCCTTAAACAGAAGATTTAAAATTTTTCTACTGCACATGAATATGCATAATTGACAAAGCCTATTGTATTAGAAGGTAATTCTACTTTATTTTTTCAGTTTCTTGACAGTACTAGTAATGATGTTAAAGCAACAAGGCCTTCAGTGAGTCTGTGGTGATTAATTGCTCAAATGAGCAATCAGTTTCTTGAGTCAGTTGGTTTGAGCTACGTAAGGATGTCATTTCTAGACAATGAGGGAAAATCTCTTCAGAGAAACTAAATTTCTGTAATTTGGAATAGCTCACCAGCTTTCCATTTGGTTTCGTAAAGAACTCACCTTTATGCTGAATCCAAGAATGGAAAACCTCTCCAAAAGCATTTTGTGATCAATGTGCTGCTGACAACTGGGAATTGAAGTGGGAGCTATATTTGGCTTGAGCTCTTCTGCTACTGTATGTGCTCTGTTGCTATTAACAATTTGTATACATGTGGTGTAATTCTAGATGGGTGTATGATGTGCATATTCAGATTATCTGTGCATGTACATACTTAGATTCAAGAAACATGTATGCAAAATTTGTTAAAAGCAAGGGACTTTTGGTAGTAGAAACAGCTATGATGTGTGTGTGTGTGTTTACTTGGAAAAGAAACCCAACCCAAAGACCTATAATGCAGTGGTTGGCTGACCTCCCTGTATGACTCTTTCTATTTACGTGGTTACTCATTCTCTTTGTTAACGTTGGTTTTTTTTATGCATAGGCTAGAATGTTGTGGAAAAACACCTACAAGCACAATTCCTAACCATTCATCATGGCTTCACTTTGGGGTTTAGATCAGACACATCTAAATCCTGCTCTGTAGTTATGTGCTCCACGTTCTCATGATGGCCGTCTTCCAGATCTGTGGGTCTGGAATGTGACTGATGTGCACTGGGGTTTTTTTGCTGAACTGCACTTGGTTTGGGACTGTTACAAATGAGTTTTGTCATGCATCGTGTTTACGGTCATGGGGGTGAGGGGGGGAAGCTACAGACGGAGACGTCGCTGTTGGGGCTTGCACTGTATCTGTTATGCATTCATATACAGCGTCATTTCCCTGTCACTATGAAACACCTTTACTGGTAGCGGTCACACGCATCGCCTTTGGATTGTGGCATTTTCTGTCTCGGGTTAAATGTGTGTTAATCCTGTGGGTGTTGCCATTCCTTCTACTTGCAGCTTCTCGACGTCATTCCAGGTCCACTAGTGCTCTCTCCACTGCTGATTCTGTTGGGCAGTCAGGTGAACAAGCGCTAACTGCATGAATCCGCTTCTTATACGTAGTCTTGTTTTACACCATCTTAACATTTGCTGTCATGTGCATCAGCCAGCACTTGGCATGTGCTTCTCACTGCTGTGGGGCTTTCTGTTCTGTTTTTGTTCAGTGTGGCTTTTTGTTTTGAATTTCATTTCTTGGATGTTTTTAATTTTATGTATTTTAGGAACATTGTGAACAGTGTTTAAACAAAGGGTGATCCAGGGCTTTCTCAATTCTCCTGTAAATTGGATCAGTTGTGCAGCATGGGATAAATCCTGACTGATGCAGAGTACTTGCAACTTCTGTTTATACTTCCTCTTTAGCAGTGTAGCAGTTCCCAATGCCTAGGACCAGACCTTAGTGGGTTTCATCCCATTTATTACTAAATATTCTGGAGTCCTGTCTCTGTTAATGAAAGTTCTTTGTGGGATCCTCTCCAAAATACACAAGAACAGCAAGAATTAAGCACCTGATGAGCTTTCAAAATGAACTTTGGAGCATAACACATGCTGTTCCATCCTTCATATAATTCTGAAGGCCTTGTACATGGAAGTTGTTGAAAAAATCATTCCCTTAATTTCACTGGGCTTTGCATCAGGAGACTAACGCTTACATATAATGAGAAAAATGTGCAGATTCCAGTTGCTTCTTCCCCACCCCTGTGCTGGATTCGCAGTTGTGGAGAACCTGTAACGCCCTCTGAAATCAGGATATTTCACTGGGAGCCTTAAAAAGAAATGAATGAGGACTGCGAGCTTTGGGACAATAGAGAATTAACTGTGGGGACAAAGATGATGTAGAAGATGAGGGCTTCAGTGTTTTCCTGGAGGCTGAAATTGTATAAGGAATTAGTGACACTGAAAGTTATTTAATTAACCCTCTTCAGGTAGGGAGTGAAAAATAGTCTGTTTCTCATAAGTCTAGTTAAATAGCTGTCACTTAACTAAAACTCTCAAAACACTTCCCTTATCAGGTTACTCAGCAGAAATGTTGCAACCTGATTTGACTAGCATTTTCTAAAGTAACAATTTGAATTTGTATTTAATAAAAATAATGAAATGATTTAAAATACCTTGCTGTAATTCAGATTTAAGCTTTGTTTGCATTCAATTTCCTGTGGTAGTCACTTCATGCTTTGTTCCTGTGGTTTGGTACAAAGCATAATCAAATTCTATATGGTTTCCTGTGTCCTAAAGAAGGCCCAAATCTCCCTAAAAATGGCAAAATTGGCCCGAAAATGGTGCTTGGGAATTTTCACCAAGTTTGTAACAATATAATGAATCTAGCCAGGGAGACAAAGGAATGTGGCCAGAGCATACTCTACTTATTTCTTGCCCAGTAACATTGGGCTTGCCTGTACTGGTTATTCCTGGAGCCAAATGTGTTCGCAGCCCCACGTTAGAGATATGCTGAGGGTCTCTCCTAAGGTCTAACTTCTGCACTCAGGTATGGCAACAGTGTCTTGGGGAGGAGCCCAGAGTGACTTGGGTGTTACGAATTTAAAGATCACTGAAAGAAGTATTTCAGAAAATTCCTGATAGCCATGGAGGCAGATAAAAGCCAGCATGCCACACTGTACTTAATTTGTTAAAAAAGCTCAATTTTGTTTCTTAATGCTGGGTATTTAAATTGATCTATAATTGAATTACTTTGTCATTCTGTTCTTCATTTTAAAAAACAAAACCCAAACTATCTTCCCTTTTCTAATGTAATACTAAATTTACGTGGAAATAAATGACAATGGTATTTTTTGCTGCTATGTTATTTCAAAAGTTAAAGCCAAATTCTGATCTCATTAACACTTGAGTAATGTCATTGAGTTGGGTTTAAATATAAAACTGAATCCAGAACTTGTCTCAACATTTACAGCTCTTGTACTGCATCAGATATCATTTACACTTAGGTAAATACTTGTCTTCTGTACATCTTTCTAGCGTGTAGCTCTGTAGTAGTGACTTTAGTTTCAATCAGACCTGATGCGTTATCTTCTCTGCGCTTCTATTAAGAGTGTACAGATCTTTCCATTTTAGGGATGAAGCACTGTTTCACCTAAATATTGGAAATGATTCTTCAACCCAAGTGCATTAAAAAAGGGGATAGTAATAACACATACAACTTTTATTTCTTTGTGAAATGTCATAATTTGATTACTTTTTGGCAGTAGTTCTAAGAAGTTTGTTTATTTTTTTTTTTCCCTTGTAATGTGTTTTGTAGAAAACGTGCTTTTGTTGTAAATCAGAAATGTCTTGTCTGGGTACATCACTGAGAAACAGTAAATTTTGATAGATGACGCTTCTATTTGAAATACTATTATTCAGGTTTTTGTTTTTCCTCAAAATACTTCAGATTTAAAAATATCTTCCCTATTTCCCCATAGTAGCTTAATCTCTGACACACTTATGTAAAGCTTTGGAATTAGGACAGCAGACTGGCAAACTTCAGTCTCTGATTTAAATTATACGTGTCAGTGTGAGCTAATTCCTTAAAAGATATTTCAGTGCAGTAGGTTTTTAAAGAAGAAAGCAATGAAGTTTTGTGATAAGCGCACTGTTTTTCCCGAAAAATACAGTAAGCTGCTGAATATCGTGTTTGACCACAGTTTTGTGGAAATCCACGATAATAGTTACGCATTTTGATAAATAGTATTTTTCCTTTTGTTAAATTAAATATAGGTGAACTAATAAAAGACCTGTGTGACTTGATCCCTCTCTCTTGCTGCTTGATGGCTACCTCCAGTGTGGACCAGCTGAAGGTCTATTAAATGGGTTCATGCAGCTTGATTCGTGCACCATTGAATTTGGGGGCAAAACTCTTACTGGCATGTGTGGGTGCAGGGGACAGAGGTGTAAGGTATGTCCTAGGAGGGATATTCCCAGTCCTTCTTGAGCAAAGACAAGCCCACATGGAAATAAAAACTTGGAATGCCAAAACCAATCTCTTTCTGCTTATAGACCAAAGTCAGGATCCCAGTAATATGGTATCTGATCTACCCACATCTAGAACAGCTGTGCTGCCAGAGCCTGGCTTGTTATACTCAAGTCACTGATTCTGTCATATCACTGCTAGCATGCCTTTTTGAATCAGGCCTTTGCCCAAAGAAACTAATTTCAGTAACTTTTTTGGTAGACTGGGCAAATGGTAAACTAATTAGTATTAGGAGTGTAAATGGCATTTTAGACTCAACCCTGTTGCTTTGGATGTCATTAAGAGCTTTGCCATCAAATTCAAAGGGAGAAAGATGATACTGTTTGATCAAAAAAAAAGTCTAAATTTTGATATATCATAGAACTTTTAAATGGTATTTAAACTGCTTCTCAAGAACAGTAATAAAACAAAAATTGGAGTAAATTCACAAGCAAATAATAAGCCTTATTTTTATACTGTGGGGCATAGGGGGATGTTCTACTGGTTAATCAAGCCTTGAGATATAAAATAGGTTAATCCGGTGCTGCTAGTCTCACATCCTTGCCTGAGAAAAAGCTGCAGGATGGATAAGTGCTCAGGTATTAACATGTTCTGACACTGGGCATGATTCTGTCTCTCTGAAGTTAATGAGATGCTTTCTCTTGATTTCTGAGAGTGCCAGATTGGGACCAGCATGTCTGCCTCTGACATTAAAAGAAAACTTTGAAACAACTTCTGTGTAAAAAGAAACATTAAATAGATACCCTGCTTCCCAGCTTAAAAAAAAAAAAAAAAAAAAAGTTGCCCCGAGGATCCAAAATTGTCTCTGGGTCCCAACAAACAATAGTTCATTTCGTACTCTAATGGCAAACTCTCTAGAGCTGTGGATAAAAGAGTGTTTAGTGGAAAAGCACTGTGAGTTCCCAGAGCCTGTGGGGATAGCTGCTCGGGCACCTGATTAGGATTCCAAGTGAATGTGAATTCATTTAACAATCCCTTTCAATGTTGTCTTTTGTGCAGACCGGTTTGGACTTGGACAGCCAGGCAGGATGCCTGCTTCTGTGAATGCCATGCGAGTCCTGAGCACAAGCACAGATCTGGAGGCTGCTGTGGCCGATGCACTGGTAAGAGGAAAAATACAAAATGCTTCCGACACCGGAAAGTGGCTTAAAGTTACCTGTACGTACGTTCTCCTCTTTCTTAATAGCTTTGTTCTGTTTGTGCCAGTGTCTGATGCTGTAGAGTTAGCTACCTTTTGCTGTTTTGTCTTTGGGTATATCGGCAGCAATATTTGTTTCCTTATTCCATGTTGGTTCTCCACAGTTGTTATCAAACAGACCGCTGTGGCTCAGTGCTAGAGTGCAGGACAGGTTGAATGAGCTGATTGTCTTTCACTTGGCTGCTAGAGGATATACACAGCACTGTGGGGGTGCTCGGGATCCATCAATCCCATTACCTGCATGAAGACTTTGTCAGAAAAACACAGTGTTCTCTGTTAGTGTCAGTTCCTGATCAGGTTTCAACAAGAACTGAGAATTTCACAAGTTCCTGCCCTGTGTTATTTGCACCTGGCTAGATACTTGGGTCAGCTCGTAACTTGCCTTGCATGTATTCCGTACCATCTCATGCAGTTAAATTGAAGCGTATTTGTCTAGTTTGCTGCTAGTACTTTCAAACATTCAGTGCATTTCCAAGTAAATTTATTGTCATTTTTTGAAATTGTATTTTCCTGTATAATCTTACTGTACTATAATATTTCTCGGCTAGAAACCAGAAAGTGTTTTCTGCTCTTCAGAAGACAAGTGTTGAGATAAGCCTGGATTAAGATTTACCTGGAGTGTTTGGGGGAGAGGATGTGTAGAGGCAGGAGAAGTTATTGTACAGCCTTAGCTGGGTACCAGTGTACCTTGGGTCTTCTCCAGCTCTAGACCTGAGCTGAGAGGAGAATTTCCTGATGTATCTTGAGATAGATATTTCAGATCTCTCTTTATGGAGAATGAACAGTGTCCTCAGAGTTTGTGACAGATGTCCTTTTTCCATTTCCTAGTTCACTTTTCCTGGGGATGTCTAACATTTTCTTTTATATATTTGATTATCACCCAGCTCATGGTACCTCCATTTCTAGATGATTATATTAGAGTATTCCTAGACAAATACCACTCTTTACAAAATCTACCTTTCCATTAAAAAAAAAGTATTTGTGAATAATATAAAGGTAGGACAGTATATAATAGATGGCACTGTTGCATTCAGTGGGCTGAAGCATTAGTGGGCATTTTTCATTACCAAATACAGTAGCTTGTGAGTCAATTGCTGTTCTCAGCACTTCAAATTTGCCACCAGAGCAGTTCAGGGCATAATTATAGGTGATGGTTTACCTGCATAAATGAAATCAGGCTGTATCCCTGAATGTGAGCAGTTGCTGAATACAGGTTTCTTGAGGGAGGAGAGGATCGGTGTTTCAATTCACTGCTGATCACTGAGATATCTTTCGATGTGACTTAATCTTCAGCTAGACTTACAGAGTTCCCTTCTAAATATTCCAGTCCTTTAAACTAAATAACATTATACTGGAATGTTAAAATCTTAAAGGATTGAAGACTTAAAAGGGAAATCCTTAAGTCTAACTGGAAACTAAGCAGTGCTGCTGACTTGGTTGATCAATCTGAATTTGTATGACTTTAGGGGATGCAACGTGATCTTGTTGTCCCCTTCTTTCCCACCACCCCAATTTGCTCTTTTTCTTGGTTGTCGTCTTACAACAGGCAATTTACAAACTCGGTTCAGGCTCCTTTTGAGAGAGTAATGTGATGCCAGTTTTTACCCAGCAGCCTTGTTTTTGGAGGATTATTCTTTTCCCTGTAGTAGGAATGAAAAGAACTTCTCCAAAGATGGATTCAGCCAAATACTCAGTTTAAACAAAATACAGTGGGTCATTTTGTGACCTCTACTCCCTGTGTACAATTCGCGTTGGATCCACTGCTTCTGTTCAAGAGCTGGACTTGGCCTAAACCCACAGTGTCTGTACTGGGAATCAGTGCTCAAGATCTGTCAGAAGAGCTCAAAGGGTGATGGAAACTTTGGCATTAAGTAAGGCCTTTAAGCCAGGGGTGCCAGCCAGGGGGTCTTAAAAGAAGCTAAGCTTCAAAAAAGTGTGGCGTAAGAACTGTGGGTTGAAAGAGAACTTGGTTAAGTGAAGCTGATTAAATGTGCTGTACTGTAGATAGTGGTTTCCTGACATCAGAATTTCTTTCCAAGATTCTAAAATCTACTATCTAAAAAGCTACTAATAATATGTGGGGAAATAAATCATTACCAAAAACTCTGGTATCTTCCAGAGCAGCGTTTCTGAAAAGTAAGCAAAGAGGTGCTGTATATAGATCTGTCATAAAAAAAACTTATTAACAGATAATCTCATTTCCAAGCTCCCTAATGGAAATTGTAGGCTATATGAGTAGAGCAACAGTTAGGAGACAGTGTCAGATATCATTATACCCACTTTTATTTTGCGTAAACTGTTTTTTTTTTTTTTAATTTGCTAAGACACATTTGCTATACGTTTTTGTTGCAAAAACAAACCCTACATAAGCTTCTGACATAATTCTCTATGCTTTTTCCCACCCTTCAATATTTTCCTGCCTACAGCTCTTAGGAGACTCCAGGAGCAAGGTACTAGTGCTTTCTTGACTTTTTATTTCTACTTTCCAACTTTCCCCACCCTGTTGCTAACGCCCATGATACTGCACTTGAGTTAATTTCTACGCTTCAATCCTGCAGTCCTAGTGGAAGCAAAACTCTGCTAGATTCACAAGTCCAAGAACTGCAGGACTGGACACTGGAAGGAATTCTGTAGCAAACACTTTAGAATATAGACAGTCTGTTTCCGATACGTTGTCTTATCAGTGCTGTTCTGTTAAGGTTCATTTAGGAGTTTGTTTTGTAGTATAGCATACAATTTGTTTTGCTACCATAATTCTAATATCCCTTCTCTAAGGATCGAAATTGTCAGAGATGTACCTAAGGGAATCAGGTCCTCTAATGCCATGCTATGGAAATGAGTGGGATTTGAGTACTCAGTTCCCTTAGCCTCTAGAAAAACCCTAGCCCAAACTAACAGAAATTGTCATCTCCTATATCCCAGTGCATTTCTAGAGTCACTTCATTATCAACATCAAAGTGACTGTGCATGCCAGCACAGATTCCTTCAGCTCTTTCTTCCTTATCTTTATTTTTTTTTCTTGAAATAGAGGTTGTATCATCATAGAATCTAACAATGGAACTGACCATTATTGACAGTAAAACAGCATATGATTTCACATAAATATCTCACTTTCATGCTGGGGAAGGCAGGCCCTGCTCCCCTTAGTCACTCAAATAGTCTCATTGAAATCAGTAGGATCTGTCTTGCTCTACTGTGAGAGGTAAGCAGGCAGTGCTTGGTGACGTCTTTAAAACACTTATGTCACTATAACAATAGCATTAGTCTTCCTTTTAGTCATTAGGGATAGAATGTTTTTCTTTTGGCATTGATAAAACTATATATAACTTACTAAGTCTGAATTTCCCCTTTTCCAGAAAAAGCCAGTGAGAAGAAGATATGAACCCTATGGGATGTACTCTGATGATGATGCTAACAGCGATGCATCAAGCGCTTGCTCGGAGCGCTCCTATGGTTCCAGGAACGGGGGCATTCCACACTACCTGCGGCAGACTGAAGACGTGGCAGAGGTCCTGAACCACTGTGCCAGCTCCAACTGGTCTGAAAGGAAGGAGGGGCTCATAGGTCTTCAGAACTTACTGAAAAGCCAGCGGACTCTGAGGTGACCTTGATGGTTTTATAGTGTTAGTAATTCATGAGAGATGCCCAAAGTCTGCAGTCAGTAATACGTACCTGCCTTATGGAGACAGATGGTATCTTTCACAGCTCTGAAGGCTTTGTCTCCACAATGTGGGACTTTAATTACTTTTGGAAAAATTTCTGCTGTCATCAGTGTAATTTGTGTTAAATTTGTAGCAGTAATGTAGAAAGGACTGAGGTAAGCATGCTGTCTTCTCTTAGCCTTCCTTTGTCTCATGAAGACCTCCAATGGTAGGTGCTTGTTGCAGCACAGTGAGATTTCCCACGACGATGGTATTGTAAATGCGCCCAAAGGGTGGTACTGTTTTTACATTAGTCTGTTTGAACCTTCAGTATTTTCTTCCCTAGCAACTTGGTAGGTGAAACAAACACTCACTGCACTTACTCTAAAATGATTCAGGGTGTGTGTGTTTCAAAGATGAGATCAGACGATGCTCTCAGTATGTTGGGTATACTTTGACTCTTTATAAAGGCTGCGTTAGGTATAATTATAGATATTATTTGTAACTCTTAAAAAAAATCTTCTATCAGAAGCTTGAGTCTCCTATAAATGGTGTAGTTTATAATGTAGAGGGAAGTTTCTTAGGGCAATGAAGTAGGTGTACTAACTCTGAAACTTTGCTTATGGTAGGAGAGGCAGACCTTCTTCCCTTGTTGAAAGCCACAATAAACCCTTCAAACACCTTTGGCATGTCACATGTTAAAACACATCTTAAAATTACCCAATAATCATGTGGAAGCTTCATGTGGCCACAGGTCATGTTAACTAAAGTCAACTGGCTCTTGGGCCGTAGACTTTTCACCCTTAGTTTACGGTGAAAGTGTTTGGAAACAAGCTGTTTATCTCTTGGTTCCTTTGAAGATAACATTCATGAATAGCTGTGATGTTTTTATTTTTCTGTTGTGAATACTATGCACTTAAATTATGACCAAGTTTATAAGTTGTTGTATGGTTTATAGCCCACCTACTTGGATTTGCACAATTGTTTCCATTTTGAAAGGCCTTCATACTGGCTGAAAATATTTGATGGTTCATGTTAACAGACTGAATGAAAATGTACTGAGAGCAGGCCTGGGAAGGTTATTCTCTTGCCATCATAAAAATATTCTACCACTTAACATGATGTGGTACAGTCCTTAAGTGGGAAGTGCTACAGGTTTTTAATATGGGTAGTTAGAGTCTCTAGATCAGAGATGCTTTTTGATGTGGTCTATTTACAAGTCTTTTAAAAGATAATTCCCACTTGTATGCTGTCTTTTTTCTTTATTTTAATGAACTGTCTGGAGAAACTGTGACACCTCATCTACTTGTATGAAAAAGCTGGGTGAGACTTTGATTTTGCCACAAAGGTGTGTGAGGATTATAAACAACACTTTGAGTGCTGTTGGGGATAGTTCCAAGGGAGGAAAGGCTGAGAAGGTTGGGTGATGGGCTATTATCCAGATCAGTAGCTCTTAGCAGAAATGCCGGTAGAGTTAAACTACTGTTTCCAACCCTGTTGGTTGCAGTGTTCGAACTGTACTGCTGTCACTAGTCCCTCAAGCTAGCAAGTTCTCTTAGCTTTGGTCCTGAATAATTTATAAACCTGTCCCAGAAACTACACCCCTGCAGAGTTATTTTTTTTTAATTTGATACTGGGTTTAGTTTTCTAGATTATATTTCATTTTGTTTTGCTTTTAGTCTGCTTCCTCCTTGATTCAGGGTTGATCTGGTGCCCGTTCTAATGATTAGATTTTATCATCTTGTTTGCTCCCACGGCATCTTGCAGAACATCATCAAGGTCATTAGTCCAAGGGGCAAGTCTGTCCTGTCTTCTAATTAAACCTGATATCTTCTGTTGTGGTGTAACAAGTTTAATAAAAGGCAGTGATGTGGCTAGGTTTTCTTTAGTACTCCGAACTGAAAGATGGCTGATCCTATATTAGATGGGATTTGCATATCCAGAAAGATGTGCATGCAAAGTGGTGTGGTGCTTACCTATCCTCTTTGTTTCGTACGGCTTCATGTGGCCTAGTTCTCTAAGGGTTCCCCATAAGGTCTTCTAAATAAAACAAGGCCAACAAGTCCCTTAAGGAAATGTTCTTCCTCTGCCTGTTTCAGTTTAGTACTTGCATTGTTACCTCGGGTCCATGAGCTTTTAGAAAGAGACATGCTTATACTCGCTGCCTTCATGTAACCTTTGTCCAGAAAGAAAATGCATTAGAGTAATAAATAAGGGTTCATTCAAAGAGCTGCAATCTGCATGAAGTCAGGGGAGCGTTGTAGACTATAATCATTTTGAGACTCTGCAGTCTTATCTTGAATGAAGCTGACAGCTTGCTGTGGTGTTGTTACAAAGACTTTTTCCTCTACATCAAACTCTTAAGACCATTGGTTGTGTGCCCTTCTAAAATTTGGTCAGCCTTTCATGCATAGATTTATTTGAAAAAAAGTCCCGTACTACTTATAAACAAACTAACATAAAATACCTGTAGACTAGTAGCATATTCTGCCCTGTTCTTTGAAGCTTATTTTGAGAGAGAGATATGTCGGTGGACTATAGAATTAATGTCTTTCTGGAAAGAAGGTACCTGTAGTCAAGACCTGAATGGCTGTTCTCTGAGCAATCCATGTGCATTTCACTAGTTGCTCTGGTTTCATAGTAACTGAAAAATATCTAATTGCATCTTAACTATATTGCTCTGTTTTTCTTTGCACAGTAAACAAGCAAAACTTCTGCATTCTTTTGCAGTTTGCCTTGCAGGAAAACTAAGACTTGTATTTTCAAGACATTGCAGATAAGAGCTTTGGCACCAAACAGTTCTGCATTTGACTCAAACTCAGTATCATATGAAAGGGACCCTGTCGTGGTTTAACCCCAGCCAGCAACTAAGAACCACCCAGCCGCTCACTCGCTTCCCCCCAACCCAGTGGGATAGGGGAGAGAATTGGAAAAAATGTAAAACTTGTGGGTTGAGATAAGAACAGTTTAATAGGACCAAAAGGAAGAAACTAATAATTATGATAACAATAAAAAAATGACAATAATAATAATAATAAAAGGATTGGAATATACAAAACGAGTGATGCACAATGCAATTGTTCACCTGCCAACCGATGCCCAGTTAGTTCCCAAGCAGTGATCCACACCGCCCCCCACAGGCCAACTCCCCCCAGTTTATATACTGGACATGACGTCACATGGTCTGGAATACCCCTTTGGCCAGTTTGGGTCAGCTGCCCTGGCTGTGTCCCCTCCCAAGTTCTTGTGCCCCTCCAGCCTTCTTGCTGGCTGTGCATGAGAAGCTGAAAAATCCTTGACTTACTCTAAACACTGCTTAGCAACAACTGAAAACATCAGTGTGTTATCAACATTCTTCTGACACTGAACCCAAAACATAACACTATACCAGCTACTAGGAAGAAAGTTAACTCTCCCACCTGAAACCAGGACAGGCCCATACATCATTCTTTCTTCCCCTGGCATAAAAAGAACATTACGGAGCACCTAATAATTTCTTACTAATAGGAACTTAGATTGTGCCTTAATTTAATTATCTTCTGACTTAACTAGGTTGCCCACTTGATAATCTGGTTTCCATTTCTATATATTTGTCTCCTCAATGTGCCTGCTGTCAGCCTTTGGAGTCAGTTCTGGTATCTGTTAATACCGTGTGATTCTAGACTGATTTCACTGAGGCAACTGAGAGTTTAGACCAAAATATTTATGATTAGTATATACTCAAACAGCATGAAAGTTCTGATTTTACTTGGAAGTTTGAATTCCCTGACACAAAGGACACTTGAGAAACCTATGCCTAGGCTGCAGAAGACCCCGTGTTTCAGTGAGTCAGCAAGCTTGACACAGGCAGAAAGCGAATACCTCCCAAATGTGCACATTTCAAGTTGTTTTCTGCAATCCAGAATATAGAAGAAAATAGAAGCAGTAGAAAATACAAGTGTCTGGCTTATGATTTTTTAAAAAAATGTTTATTAGATTTCTTGATGTAAGACTGGTGTTCCCAGCAGTTAAACTGGAATGTCAGTTAAGGCTTTACCCAGGTACGGAGTTTTCAGAAGTGTGACCTAAGTAACACTAAAATAAAGAAGGTTAAATCTTTCAGCTGTTAATATTTATTAGCTTTTCTGCTGCAACTAAAGCTTTAGCATTAATATAATGTTTTATTTATGTATTTTAGCCGAGTCGAGTTAAAAAGGCTATGTGAAATATTTACTCGCATGTTTGCTGACCCTCACAGCAAGGTAAGATCACAAAGACTTGTCTCGCTCTCTTACATTACCATGTGTGCACATTGGACACTGTTCCAAGATGAATACTTTGTATTTCTACCCCTGCCATCTGCTGGGGGAAAACTGGCATTTATAAATCTCCTTGATTTTTATCTGTTCTACAATGAAGGGTTGTGTCTCAGTCTCTCTTACCTTGCTAGGAACTGGTTACTGCGTGCTTCCCAAGAAGCAGCCTAATGTCTTTCAGATGTCAGCTCCTGGAGCGAGAAGTTCAGTTTTACCTGTACTTCTCTAGGGAGTGTCTTGGTGATACACAGTAGAGTGGGGTCTGTGAAGGGTAATACATCATAGTTCAGCATCACGGTCACTGGGATTTGTGTATTTACGTATACAGCTGGGAGCAGTACAGGGTCTCACTGTTCTGGATCTCATAACTAAAGTCTCTAGTATAGCCACTTTGCACTCTTTATAACACTGACCTTAAGTTAAAGGTTAAAGTTAAAGGTTGTGGCGTTAATTTACAGACATCTCTTAAAATGAAATAGGCTAGTTAATGGGGAGGTTGGGCCCATAGGCATGTTCAGACCCAGTGGTCTTCTGTGGACAGGTAAGTGGGAGCAGGGAGAGGGGAAAAGGGAGTTTTGTGCCCTTTCCTGAGGAGGTTTGCTGGTTGAGGGCAACCAGGTAATGGCTGGGTAAAAACATTTGCCGTTGGGTTAAATAACAGTTTGAGAAAGAATAAGTTGTATAAATGTTTGTACTTCGGACCACTTGGTAAATGAGTTTTAATAAACGGTTATCACATGGAAATCTCTGAGCTGGCATAGTCGCCTGTCACAGGTCTTGGTCGAAGTGTGCATTTTTGGCCGTAATTATAGTCTGGACCAGCTGTCCCACAGGCCTCGCCAAGTGTGGGAGTTCCTACCTGTAAGGTCTTAATGTTTTGGTTCTCAAAGGTTCAGTATGTGTCATGGAAAGGGTGAAGGTGTAGCTATTTGTTTACAAAATATTTCCAATTTCTGAGTAAGGTGAGGGTTGATTGCACACTGGACTCAAGTATGTCCTCTGTGGCAGCGGTGACCTGTCGTCTGCACTGCTTTTATAGAATTACTGCTACAAACTCATTAGCTGTGGTGTTAAACATATGTAAACCTTATTACGTATAAACATATATAAACATATGTTACTTTCATGACTGAGGAGACTGGATCTGATCCAAGGTATATAATGTTTAAGTAACTCAGCTGAGAAGAGATTGTGTTTTAAGAAAACGTAAACTTTCAATGAATGCATCTTTTATCTGTTGACAAACTGCATCTGAACAACCAGCCTAGATCACTATGTGTGCTAACGAGTGGTTTGTTTTGTTGCATGGCCTGCTTTGCTGTGGAATTCACAACAGAGAGTAAGTGTATTCTACCCCCTTCCTTCATTCGTTTTATGTGATATTTTAATACGACACATTTTAGACGTCTGATTTTTTTTCTTAGAGCAATGTAGTCACTAAAATAATTCATTCATGAAACTGTCTATAACAAAATCATCCTGAAACTCAGACTGTAATCCCCTCCCCTTTGATTATTTTTTATTTAAAGCACTGTATTCTTTTTTGTGACACTTGTTTTGTTTATAGGTCTTCAGCATGTTTCTGGAAACCCTGGTTGATTTCATCATCATTCATAAAGATGACTTGCAGGATTGGCTTTTTGTTCTCCTGACCCAGTTGCTAAAGAAAATGGGAGCAGATTTGCTGGGGTCTGTGCAGGCAAAAGTTCAAAAAGCTCTGGATGTCACCAGGTAGAGTACTCCGATGGCAAATGTTATGGAGGTTTTTGCAGGATTACAGGAAGGCGTCTGATGAACATTTTAGAAACCCAGCAGTGCCATATATTTTGAGGGCTCAGTCTTGATGAATACCAGAATAAAGGAGAACAAAGTTATGTCACTATTTCAAGCATTGAATTAAAAAGGCCTGTCTCTTCTAAATAGATCACTTTTTAAAGCATAACATTTAAAATGTGTAACTGATTAATTTTGTTAATTTGTTTTTTTGGTGCGCATGTGCTTAGATATTGATTTTCTTTTTGATTGATGGAAAAAAAAATACTTGCAGTGTTCAGAATATGAATGGTGCTTTACCACAAAGTTCAGAGCATCTTTCATGTTGTTCAAACAGCAAATAATGGTAATGTCAGGATAAGACCTTGAATGCTACTGCAATGTGCACACCAACTCTGTAGTCCATGTTGTTTTCTAAGGATGTCCAACACAGGACACTGTTAGAATAAAGGTTGGTTCATCCTGGAAATAGGATAATTTAAAAAAAAATAAATAAATTATAGTAACAGGAGAAAATAGGATAGAGTAGGGAAAAAGAAGAGAGAAATCAAAGCCAGGTATGAACTCTGAGGACAAGATAAACCAGGCTGCTTCTAGAGATAAGGGAACAAAGCACAGCCTGAAATGGAGGAGTGGATGGGTGTGCCAAAAGCTGGATAAGTGTACAGAAAGCAGATAGAGTAACAGTGTGTAAAGGGTATTGATTTAGCCCTTTTCTCCAGTATTAAATTAGTAACTTAGCTAATCCTTAGACTTGGAGTTTCTCTAGTTGATGGTAAAGTTAAGAAGAAAAGCATAATAGGTGTTGAAATCTGTTGTGTAAGCTTCAATGTATCGAGTTAATTTAGTCCTGAAAATTTGTTGCATCATATTTTTGCCTTTGTTTTCTTTGGACAGGGATTCTTTTCCATTTGATCAGCAATTTAACATTTTGATGAGGTTTATTGTAGATCAGACCCAAACACCAAACCTGAAGGTCAGTATCAAAAGCCTTTTCACTAATGCATCAACGTGGTTGTCTTAGCTTGCCATGTGAGGCATACTATAAAGCATAGACTCATGATAAGATAACTTACTGTAAGTACTGCACGATATAGAAATAATATCGGTAACTTTGATTAACTCTCTTGTTCTCCATTTTAATAAATCTAAATATCTTTAAAATAGGGCCCTGTAACTCATCACAAGTCAGTAAGAGTTGGGCTTTAAGCACACTGGAACGTATTAAAGTTTAGACATGGAAAATTTCTTTTCACGCTGGTCTTGGTGGGAAGAAAACCTGATTGTGCAGGACAGAAGGGAGCAGACCCTGTCTGAATGGCTGGGAAGTTGGGATTCTAGGCACACCTTAACAAGTACTTGTCGTACAGATCAGACAGAGCATGTGTAGGGTTTGGAGAAAGGAAAAAAAAACAACAATAAAAAATAATCAGAGCTTTCTGTTACTGAATCCTCCCAAAGGGATACTGTTGTGCAGACTGTTTTTCAGGAGGTTGCTCTTTCAAGGCTATAGAAACGCTGTAAACTCTGGAAGTAATACACATTTATCTTCCAGAGACAGGAATATACAGGATGCCAAATGACTCAAGTGTTCTTTCTTCAGTCTCTCAAATTTTGTGTCTTTGGAGACTCCAGCATCAAGCATTTGGTTTGAGACCAAAAGCTATGGTTTGGCATCCAGAACAATAACTGCTGGTGGAAACAGCGTGATGGTGTACTGATTTGCTTATGCAAACACACAAGCAGACACATGTATTTCAAGCTAGTTCTGATACGCCATTGCGAACTTTTACGACACAAAATTTATCCTGGGTAGAAAGTGGCTCTTGATTTTTTGAAACATGACATAGAGACATGTCACAGGGATATTTATTTTTCCCCCATGTGACGTGTCTTGTCAATCTGTAAAGGTATCTGTTTGTTATAGGATAAATCCATCTTTGCTAGCACGTGAGCTTAACAAATCCCTTTTCACTTCTCAGGTAAAAGTTGCTATCCTGAAATATATTGAGTCCTTGGCAAGACAGATGGATCCAACAGACTTTGTGAACTCCAGTGAGACAAGACTTGCTGTATCTAGAATTATAACTTGGACAACAGAACCAAAGAGCTCAGACGTGAGAAAGGTAATAAGCCGGGATGATGAAGCATTTGCAGTAATTATTATTCTTCCCCAAAAAACCCCAAACCCAACAAAAACCAGTCATAAAGGCAATGAAAAATACAGTGATTAGATTCTAATGTAAAAAAAATGGATTTTACATACTTTACTGTCCAAACCAAATTGCTAATTTAGTGAAGACACATTTCTGAAGCATGTCTTCATATAGGTATTTTTTTCCTAGTAGGTACTTAGCTGTGTGACTTTACTAGTACTGTGCAAAATGAGATCATAGTTTGAAAATGTGCTTTTTCTTGAGCAGTCTGGAAATATCTCTAGGTTTTTGTTTATTTAGGTGAAGGCTCTCTGCTTTGTAGACTTAAATCCAGCACAACTTCTGTCTTATAGTATTGTTAAAAGAAAGTAAAAGAATCAGTAAGCTGCCAGGGGCTCTCAGTTCTCTTAAGAGCTGTGTGTTTATCTCAACCTGGAAAAAACTGACACATTTAGGTCAGGCCTGGGTAATACAGTTACCTTGTTCTTTATCTTGCTCTAGATGCAAGTGTCAGGCAAGCTAAAATGGGCCCCAGATAGTGATACTCATCTCTCCCAAGAGAAAAGTGAGACTTAGCTTTATGTACCTGGTACCTGTAACACAATTTAAAACTACCTTCTCTTCCCAGCCCAGATGTAGAAATAGATTCCAGTAGGAGTTGAAGGCTTTGAGATGTACTTGGATTTAAAAAAACAAAACACTTTAAGCATTTCAGAATGTAAAAATTGTATATTTTTACATTCTACATGCACTTAAAATGTTGAAATAATACTAGAATAATGTATTATTTTATAACTTTGGAAATAAGAAAATTATTTTTGCTATTAGTGATTATTTGGTTCTGCTTGAAAAATCACTGGGTATTAAAGGTGCTGCAACTGCAGCATTATCTGATAGCTGACACAAGGCTTCAAAGAAGCTTTTTGGGTCTATGCTGTTTGCTTTCTGACATACAGCTGATTGGATCTAGAGAAAAATGTCTTATCCTCTTTCTGAAGACTTTCTGCAGAGGTTATTTGCACCAGTGTGACTGAAATTTGCTTCTGCAAGATAGTCTGCCTCAGAAAAAAAGGATGACTTTAAATGCTGGACTTAGATCTGGAATAATGCATTTCCATTTTGATGCTTCCATGTACAAAGTCAGAAAGAATTAAACAGGCAAAGAAGCTGCTTCTCTGTTACAGTTCAAGTAAACCTCAAGCAGTGTACCCTGGTGGCCTGTGAGAGGGAGTTGTGATTAATTTAAGTAGAAATATACAGCAAAAAGCAAAATCTCTGCATAGTGCTTGGCAGAAGAAATATTTCACCATTAGGGGTCATCATTGCTGCATGCAAAATTGAGTGAAGAGTATCTGCAGCAGCTGAAAAAATTGGCTGTTTGCTGTGAAGCTGTGGGATGTGGGGAGTGGGTGTTCACAGTGTGGTGTCCATCCTGTTTGAAAGACTTGCAGAGCTCTGGCAAAACTTCCAGCAAACTCCACCTGAGCAATACCTGGGCAAGTCCCTTGGGGCTGACAAGAGATTACAGAATCTAAGTGCTTTTTATTAAACCTGCATGTGACTTGGATTTGCCTCTGATGCTTGTAGCTTTCAAATAAATTATTACACAGTTAAGCTAACTTAGGCTAGTAAAAATGAACACCCAGGTGATCTTTATTTCATCATACCGTTGCTGTACTATGATTTTATTAAGAACACAGTACAAACCACAGACTTTAAAAGAAACACTGCAGCAAAGGATTTACAAGCAATCATTGGCCATTCTCTGTCAGGACTGTAGTTAACAGGCTAATAAATTCATTATGCAGTAACAAACTGGATTATCAAGGGCCAACCCAGACCAATAAAATGTTCTGAAGAACACAATTAAAAAATTGTTGTCTTTTTTTTTTGAGACTATAACTTGGAAAAAAGTACCTTTTTTATATCGAGATGATTCATTTAAGCATCAGAAGATGCTGCCCTCATGGAAGGTATTACGGTGGCCTTCAAGATCTGAGGTTTTCTAAGTGCAGAGCAGACCGTGCATTGTAAACATAAACATTGTCACAACCTAAAAATGGAGACAGCAATTGAGGTTATGGGGGAGATGGAGAAGAACCAGTTCAGTCTTCAAATGATCAAAGTACTACAAGAGGCCTGTAAAAAGTATAAAATAAGGTAATTTTTCAAAAGAATCTGGATTTGAAACCACCAGTGCAATCAACTCAACTCCTGTAAGCTGACAAGAGCACACTTCGGTTTTGGTAGCGAGGAGTCTTGGCTGGTGTAGTCCAGTCCACGTATAGTACTGTGGTTGACTTGGTGGAACAGAGATGCCAGTGCTCAACTACCCCTGGAGGCAGGGACTCGTTCCCCCAAGAAATGCAGTCCCGCAGCCAATGTGGTTCTCACCCAGATTTCAGTTACTGAATGCTACCTTAATGCAAGTAGCATCTGTGTGCATGATGGCCATGCTGTTCTGTCTGGATTTTACCTTTGAGCAGATGAAGGTAAAACAAGCTTGCTTATGCTGGTGGTGAAGTATAAAAATTACCTCTGTCAGTGGAGAAAGCATGTGGCTGCTTTAGTCATACAGATCTGATCCTATGGTAGCAATCAAGGGGTCTGTTCAAATGTTCAATCAAGGGGTCTTTGAAGAAATGGATTATATTTTTGGTCAATAGTGAGATTATCCTTTCATTAATGATCATCAGTCCATTACTACTATTCATTATGTGTGATGGTCATGGAGGTCCCAGCCCTGTAGTGTTAAGGCTCTGGAGAAAAATAGAACAAAAAGTGGCATTTAGTCCAAAAACCTTTTTTAAACTGAATGATACAGCTTTATTAATAAACTTTGCATAGTCTTATGATGACTACTTAAGCACATTTAATGAGCACGCTTAACCTCTCTGACAGCTGACTTTGAACTACAGATCATGTTTTATAGCTAGTGAAATCAGAAAGAAACTTAGTCAAAAGAAATGCTGTTGTGCATAAAACAGTTTATGTTCTCGTATGGAATGATATCTGTAGCAAAACAAGCTCTGTTATCACAATAAAAACATGATGTACTTTGAGGAACATATGGTTGATACTACAGAGTGTCATTGACAAAATATCGTGATTCCCTCTCAGGGTAGAAGCCATTTGAGCTGCTGATAGTAGCTATGAACTAGGTATGGTCAAAATTATTGTCAAGCTTTATGTTTAAAATAAGGTGATCAGCAGTGTATTATGGGTAAATATTTGTCTTGGTTTAAAGTTTGTTAATACTTCTGGGTGTTTACCCTGCATTCAAGTTAAGATTTAGTTCCTGCAAGCAGTGCTAGGAGAAAGGTGAAAGACGTTTGTCCTCCGTGCTGAACAAAAGCCATTGGGTAGGAACAGGTCACGCAGCACTCTGTGGAGACCTGGATGGGATGAGGTTCCAGTGCAAGGAGAGCACCTGTTGGTAGTTTCCACACATACAGCCACCTTGCTGCTTTTTCCCCAAGCAGAACATATCAATGGGTGGGGCACAGATCAGGATTTCAGATAACTGAGCTCTAATTTTGATTGCAGTAGTGTCTAACCTTGTGTGATGCACCTGACTTTCCTCTGCCTTGGTTTATTCCTCTCTGTAACATGGCATTAAGTCTGATTTTTTTCCTCTGGAAAGTGGTTAAGATTTGATGAAATCATTTTACATAAGCTAGTCAATTACCACACAGAAAAGTAATACAGTGGCAACAGAAATACTGTGGTGACTGGTCTGAGGACATTAAGTCAGTAACTTTACCATGTTATCACTAATACTGCCAGCAAAGTTACTGTGCAATCCTTACGTAGGTGAAGTGCTTGTTGAATTTGGATGACAGGCTCGGGCTCTGTGTGGGAACGTACTTTGATCTTGGAAAAGAGCCATCAGTTTGAGAATGGAAATGAGAACGAGGCTTCTGCTTTGAGTCTGGCCAAAGCCTAAAGAAGCCTCCTGTCCAAGGCTCGAGGGAATGGAAACTTTTATTAAACATGAGTGCTCAGCATTTGAGGGGTGGAGTCATCAGTGAGGGCACACAAGATCTCAGCGTTTAGGAGGAGCTTGTACAGGCTGAAGGGGAGCAAGGCCTTCTGAGGTGAAGGGCCAGTGACATTGCCTACTGTCTTGTTAATCAGCCAAGCTCTGGTTTTAACAATAAATAACAAGATTTGTATTGCCTGATCGCCATTTGGACTACTAATCTTAGGGAAGAAGAAATTTTTCCTTTGTGCCAGATACCCTGACTGGCTTCTCTGTTGATGAAACATTCCTACAGCAGTTCTATTTTACAAGCCTGAATGCCATTTTACACGTTATGGGCAGCCTTGTGTCACATGTACGTCATGTTCTGCCTTCCACTTATGTAACTGGGAAAACTTTTTCTTTCAACTGTCCTGCCCATTACTGAGTTTGGCCAAGCTGCCCTTGAGTACAGACAGTGGATGGGACTTGGTAAGAAACTAGAACCGTTGCAATGAATCCAAAAGCCCAGGAGAGTGCATGCGTTACTGTTATTTGCATGAAGTCCCCCTCAGACTACCTAGGGGTAGGGCTCTCCTTGGATTGGCACCACTGGTTTGCAGCTGAAGTCTAGAGGTGTCCAAAGAAAACAAGTTTGGGATCAGATTTTTTCCTAAAAGTGATTAATTGAGAAACTGTTTCTGAATTATATGGGAAAATAAGGAAGATTTCAGAGAGAAAGCAACAGGTCAACAAATTCTTCATATGCTCAAACAGCCAAAGAAGATGTAAATACATCTTCAACTAGTAGTCCTAGATGTCATTTCTTGAGAAATATTGATGCTGTCACTTTGATAAGGAAATAATATCTATCAATAAGTCCAGGGCAAGTTTGTTTAAAATATTGCTGTGATGTCTGTAGGAGGACCAGTGATAGACAGGAAAGCAAACACTGTTAAGGAAATGAAATTGGGGTCCTTTGCAATGTGATGCCATGAGACCTCTAAAATCTCTCCTGAAGCTTTAATTTTCCATCTAGCATCAGGCTGATTTGAGTAAGTCTGTGACAGAAGCTCCACTGTAAAAGCACACCCAAAGACTCTTAGTGAGCTGAAATGGCATTGTTCGTCTTTACTGGTGTTGGGCAATAAATGCTGTTGGTCACGGCCTGTTACAGTAGCAGTGGCAAAGAGGAGGTTTGCAGAAATGCTTTTGAATGGCAATTTGTTTTAATATTCCCCAGTCGCAGGCCCTTGCCTTTTTGGGTCAGAGGCTTCTTGAGCACTCTTGCAATATTCCTACACTAGATTTGTGCATCTCATGGACTCCATGAAGAGCCAAGTTACCAGAGAACCAGGCCTTAGGATTTCATTTCAGGCTTATGGAGTCTTAAACAGGACTATGTCCATACTGTTGAGGTCAGCCTTTTAGCCAAAGGATGTTCCTAAAGAAGTCAATCTCAGCCTAAATGCACAGGGGAACTCCTTTCAGGCATTTAAACATAGTCAGCGTTAGGAAAAATAGTGTAATATATCAAAAATGGCACCTGGTGGACTTCAGTGTTTACCTGATTTAATGCTATTAGAACAAAAAGGATCTCTGTGTCCTAGCTGTGTTTCCAAAATAGTAGCCGTCATTTTCTGTTTGTTTTGAATTTGATGCTAGAGAGCTATGAGAGCCCAAATATTTTTAGTGTACGCAGTGTAAGGAAAATGGATTTTCCCGATGTTAGTGGCCAGAAAATCATCACGTGCTTGTTGGAAACATGGTGCTGGGGTAGATTTCCTGAAAATGAATCTCTTTGCTTTATACAGCCTTCTAGTATCCTTTGAGATGATAGCAGTTTGTAATATAAGCACATTTTCTCAATTTGCTTGAAACAGTTAAGAGCTAGTGCATGATAATACAATATAAAGAGAAATTGCTTCACAGAATGTGTATACTCATGCTTATATTATGTGTCTGTGCATAGTATATTTGTGTGTACATGCTATTTATATAAGTACACATACACCTACATAGGTATAGGTGATGTATGTCTTTTGAAAATTGAGATTAGAGGTGATATTTATATGACACATTGTAGAGCCATTCAATAAATAGACCATAGGCTGTTTTCTCTGCACTGCAATGTTTAAATCTGCCATACTTATTCTAGCATTTTGAAACTCTATGCAGATTGAAGTGCATGTTTTCATTACAAACCATCTTATTTCAGTAGCTTTTCTTCTTTCTTAGCTTATATGTGGGAGCCTCCCCCTCAGAATTGACTGACATCATGCCAGGTTTATAATGAAAGTTTCTCAGTTGTTAATGAAATATAACCTTTGTTTCTAGCCCTGAAACCTGTTTTTGCAACAAATGGCATTTTGTAAGGAGTAAAGTTACTTGGAGTAGCCTTCATCAGCTTGACTTCTGGGGTAACATCTGGCTTTCCAGAAATAATGAACATTTTTGACACGGTCTTTGCTGTGCCCAGGTCACAAAACAGCAGCACACATAAGGAGTCGTAATCCATTATAGAACAGTAATCCGAATATGTGATGATTCAATGCTGCATAGTTTTTGCTGACACTTGTCTGAGATGCTTTCGACACATGTAATGCAACCATCTATGACTTGTAAAAGCCTTTCATGATATATTAAGTGTGTGCTGTATAAAACACAATAGCAATGTGGATTTAATTTGTATGTGAATTCTGTATTTAAATCTGTTAAACAAATTCTTCCTTTTCAGGATGTGGATGTAAACAGCATATTCTAATAGAAGTCTTTCAGGGAAACTATGTCTAAAAACTTGTGCTCAAGCTAACATGCTTGGATTATGTATGAACTAATGAAGCCATTCTGCTTCATATTACTATATCAGTAACGTGGATGTCCATACTCATCTGAATCTAGACCTGAAAAAGGAACAAGCAGGAGGTTTGGTTTGGTAGATAGTCTGTTAGCTGAGCGCCAGCTAACACTTAGTTGTCTGCTGGAAAGTGTACTTAAATAATACTTGTTTAGAGCCTGCAAACACTCTCAGTAGATGTGAATTAACTCACTTAACATCAGCTATGCTCATCAGAGAATCAAAGCGTTGCTCTATGCCAATGTGCGCTAATACAAGCTGCCTAATGTGTCACTGCTGCCTCTCGATCTCAGTGGATCTATATTTCATGTGCAGTTTAGTATAATTCAGAGCAACATGAGAGAGAGCGCGCTTCTCGGTTGCAGTGTGCCTTAAGTTATTAAAACCACATTTGCCTTAGACTTGATGGTGAAATGAATGACGCGTACAGAGTAAGATTACATTTCTCAAAAGTGAGTAGATGTTAGTGTGGATCTTCCCCAGACCGATCACATGCTAAAAGGCAGTGTAGACAGCGTTGGTCTAGCAGACTGATGCCCAGACTGGAGTCAGGAGTTTGCAAGTTCTTAACGGCTTCTTCCTCTGAACTTAGACGCCTGTGAGGATAGGTGTGGGCAGGTACAAGCACCTGTTCCCCTGCTCCTGGCTGGCCAGACACAAGTGCCATCTCGGTGCGGCACTGCCTAGGCTCTGCACCTCAGCAGAGGTTTTCAAGTCGTTATGGAGGCCCTCAGGAAGCTGCCACAGCAAAGCCTTGTAGGAGAACTGATCTGTAAGCCTGAGAGTTGTGGCTGAACTTAATTTTGAGCCAGTGCTGCCCTCTGCTGAAGGGAATGCTCTTCTGGTTTAATCAAATATTAATGCTTTTTGTTACTTGAAATTAAGCAACTGATTAAAACTCTTCTGCAAAAAGATACCATGTGTACTGTTTAGATGATTTACTTGAAATCTATGCTTCCTCTAAATATCAACTTTCCTGTTTGTCAAACCCAGACCATGCATAGTTGGGTGGGTGAGGATTTGCCAGCTAGGACAACTACAGCTTCGTCAGGGCCCGGTGAAGGAAACTTGGAAGATAAATGTAAACAGGTAGACTAAAAGCCGTGTGCACTAATCACACTAATCGTGTTTGCAGTCTCAATTCAGCTGTCTAGCTGTGTAGAGAGACCTTGACTGAGAGCCTGAAAAAAGTGTGTCTGTCTGTGAAGTAATTTTTGGCTTTGGTGTGCTTTTTCTGTTAACTCTCTTGTTGTAGTCCCTTGTAAACAATCAGGGTATGAGGCCCTCTCCTTTTATGGGGCCGCCCATGTTGCGAGCCCATCATCAGTAGAAGTTTGAGTAACTTAAAAACTGCTTTTGTATAGCTCAGGCCACTAGCTGCTTATTCTGCTTGGTCTATTCCACCAGTGACAGCAGCAATTATAAGGCACTTGTGTTAAGCTTAGGTCACTGACCACATTTCCTTTCTAAAATCAATGGATTTTTCCAGTTAGCCTTGATCTTTTTGCTTAATGGACTCAAACCATTTCAAAGAGACTTTTTTATAATTCAACCAAGTTGCAGAGGTTACAGATTTTAATAAATCTGGCCAACACCCACTGTATAGGTGAAAACAAAAAACAAAAGTTACTAAACCATTTGTGTCCCTTTAGCAGCTGACTCTGTTGGGCAGCATGAATTGCACTGACCTAAGTGTGAAACTCTGGGAGCTGCTACCGTCTTGTGGAACCTGATCTCTCGTTGCATTGTTATAAGGAAAATAATGAAGTTACATAAGCGATCCTTTGCAAATGATTCAAGAGCCTGACATGGAGCCAGATCCCCTCACTAGCATAGTCAGGCTCTGAATTCACTAGAGTTTCTCCAGCTCAAGCCAGCAGAGAACTGCTTCATTAAGATTAGATAATCTGTAGCGTCTATGCTATGTGTCACTGAAAGGAGATGGATTAGTGTTCCACACTAATGGTACAGGGACACAAAGACAAGGGAAAATTCAGATATTACTCTTTCTTCAAACTATACATCATCAAGCACGAGTGTTGCATGGAGAATGTTTGTACATTGTGTACAGAAATAAGGTTTTTATTGCTTGCTTTAAATTTATCTACTCCTTGAGTAATCTAATGAAACAAGGGCCAAGATTTTCAGAAATGACCAGTGATTCTGAGATAATGAAAATGTTTGTCACAAGCTGAAAACCCATGGATTTAAAACTCTTAGAAATGTTATCTGTAAAAGATGTCTTTTGACTAGATAAATATATTCTAGTTAAATGAAATTTAGAGGATTATCAAGTGTGTCCAGATCTAACTATTAAGACAGGTGTAGAAATGCTGCTCCTGATGCTCTTCATTACTGAAATAAAATTAACTGTATTAAAACTGGGAAGTATTGCAAAAGTGAAACTTGGAGCATGTTATAAATGTGATTTCAGGCTAGCATGGACCTTCCAGCTTTTGAGGTCAGTGTTAACAATGTTCTTGATTTTAGGATAGTAGGGACCAAGACCTTTGTGTGTTAAATCTTAAGTGGGAAATCATGGCTGAACTTTCAGATAATGGCTTTTGCCTGAAATAAATGTAGAAGTGCAGTTGGATGGCTGAGGACTATTTAAAAAGAACATATCCGAGGTTAACCCATGTAACTCCAGTGTTGCTTTTGAGGGCTTTACTGGAGCACTGCTCCCAGGCTGTAGTAGTACTTGGCTTTATTTCAAAAAGCATAGACTATAGGTCTGCTTTCTTTCAGGCCATCTAAGATTGTAAGCATTGTGAGTGACTGTTCAGCACTTCATTCAAAGCCCAATGACCTATTTGCAGGCAACAGCAAAGCTACTGAAGAGCACCGAGTACACAGAATACTGGCAGGCACTCCTAAGGACAAGCTGTATTTTGTGCAAAGAGGGAGGGTGGACACAGTCCTGTTTTCATCAAAGTCAAAACAAAAGAGTGGAACAAAACTGAAGTGACTTCTGGGAGTTGAAACTTCCCTCAGATACTCCTGTATCACATCACTGTGCTATTAGTGTTTGTGCGTCAGGGTTAAACTGTACCAATTAGATAATGCTATGCTTCAAAGTGAAGCCACAGGATTGTAAAGTTCCTGGTGGAGCTTTGGTGAAGATTTTGCTCAGATCTGTGAGATGCATCTTAGACCTCTCTGGCACATGAGAAAGGTACCTCCAGAATGTCACATCGTAGAGTGCATGTGCTCTTGTGCCTGTTTTGCTCTATTTACTTAGGAGGTCTCCAAGGGTGACCATATTTCTAACCCATCAATGGGAGATATGTGGGACAAAGGCACCTGAAATCCTTACCCACCTCACTGTACCTTGGGCAGCTCCTGACTTAACCAGTTGGTATCTCCAGATATTCTAGTCTCTGAGCAATCTCTCAACCTGGGAACCTTATTGATCGATTTTCCTAGCTTCTTTATCTCAGTGAATAAGAGATCTGCTTGTTCTGACATGGAAGATCTGCATGTCCACTTCCTAACCATCCGGGATATGCATGCCATTCACAAACGGGAATGTACTTTGGCATGACTTGTCACTTTGCGTTCAGTTCAACATGCTGATTGTTGTTCTGAGGTCTCTTGTTTGCAGTAATATTTTTATTACAGAAAATACTATGGTGGTGAAAACTTAAAAGTTCTTGGATCAAAATGGACAGAAATACACGTCCTTGTTGGATACCAGGCAGGCTTCATGGCAGAGTTGCCCAAAACTTCAGGTCAGAGGAGGGTAGAGTATGGAGTTAAGAAAGCCATGGGGAAAATTATCTCCCCACTTCTTTCATCCTTGGATCTTTAATGTGAAGTGAATAATGACATACTGTGTTTCTGTTCAAGTCAGTGAGAGTTTTGGCAAGAGGCAGCATGATCCGTCTGGAATGAAGAGTCTGAAGACCTGTTGTTTGCTGCAGTCCTTGGAAGCCTGTTGAGTGTTGTGTGCCTCAGTTTCTTTGTTGACCATATGAAAAGGATGTTACTTACCAAACTTTCATGGATGGAAAATGTTTTTATATACAAAGCTGTGTTACTGCAAATTGGGCCTGATAGCAGAAGTAATAGTACAGCTTGAATTGCAATTTGCACACTGAAACAATGAGGTACTTTGATTCCCCTCCACTATGAAAGGGGTTTTGTGTATCCAAGTTCATCATCTGCTAAAGGATTCCACTTCACAGGGACCTGCAGATCCACTTAATTATTGCAACTTTACAAACACATTACTTACTAAAAACTCCTTCTTTGACTTGATGAGGACAATGAATGTACAGTTATTGCCACGGCAGTGAATTATATTTTTACCTTCTTTAAAGTTCTTTTTCATTTTTAGGAAGTTTTAGAAAGTTCCTGAAAGGGTCAGGCACAAGTGTCGTCTCTTCCTAAGGCTGTATGTATGCTGTTCCAAAATAAGAGCATGTGTAGCTCTGCTGCTTACTTTGTGAGCCTAAGCCACTGCTTTGTATCCAGATATGTATTCTGGAGGTTGATATATCAATGGCTACACCCCTGTTGGAGAAGGTAGTGCTGCAGACCATCAGAGATCCTTCATCATTGCTTCATTTTTATTGTTCTTTTAATAAATTTTTACTTTTTTGTGTATTTTCAAGGCAAAGGCAGGGGAAAAAAAAACAGAATGGGTGCAAGCCACATGGGTTGTATGCTGCTGGGGAAGTCTAGTTAGGAACATGTGATGTTAATTACTCTTGCAGATCTCCACTCTGTGATTTATTCTGCTTCCATTCCCATTTGATTCCATTGTCTTAGTTCAGGATACGCAGAGCTGTATGTTTGCTAACGGAGTTAGTGGAGATCCTGTTCTGGCAGCTATTCTTCCAGGCAAACCCTGTCCAGTGAAATTAATGGTAAAATTCTTAATTGTTTAAGCGGTACCTTGGTTTCACTTATTAAGTTTAGGGAATCTGGTGGGGTTTAGCCTGGCCATGGACCAGAGGAAGGTGGTTCTTACCATCCCAGTAGATCTTCTGCTTGAGATGGAGTCTTCTGTTGCCGAAACAGCCTCAGTGGCGAGACTTGCAAGGAGAGGTGGGAAAATAGAAGTGGGGATTGTCTGTCTGATGAAACAAACTTGTCAGATCCGTAGGAGGAGGAGAGGTTGGATGGGAAGAGAGCTAGTCCCATTTGCACTTAAAATAGAAAGCATGGGAATGACAAATTGCAGTCCTAGATTCTTCATACTTATCTGAGCTTCTGATTTTATTTGTTTCCTGTAAATTTTTGCAGTAACTTGTTCAATTGAAATATGTGCTGGACAGGACGATGGTAAGATTTTCTCACTAGCTGTGAATAGCTGTACGCTTTACATCTGAGAAGTTAATAATATAGATGCAAAAGTATATGGTAAACTCTGTGAACTAAAAAGTTAACTATAGCTGTTAGGAATTCCTTATGACACATTACAAGGAGCATGTCAAAAATTAGCCTAGTATGGGAGTCTTTTTGAGTGGAACACACATCATTTACAGTAAGGCTCATTACTAACAGAATGCATACTCTTTTCAAAGAATAAAAACTGATCGTCTTTTCTTTTTTTCTTCTTTTCAGGCAGCACAAATAGTCCTGATTTCTCTCTTTGAACTGAACACTCCTGAGTTTACCATGTTACTTGGTGCCTTGCCAAAAACATTCCAGGATGGTGCTACCAAGCTCCTGCACAACCACCTCAAGAACTCCAGTAACACCAGTGTGGTGAGAGGCCCTTGTCCTTGAAAACAGCAGAGCACCAAAGACAGCAGCTCATTGACAAGCTGTTGCAGATGTTCAGTAGCATGAATTATCTGTAACTGTTATCTTGAAGCAATATGGCAACAGAGGCTTCTGTTTGATGTTGCTTTTATAGGGACCATTAAAATAAAAAACTCAGTTATTTTTAAATTTAATATAGTCATAACCAGTACAGATTAAAAAAAAAAAAAATTACTGAGAAGCACATAAAAGTTGGTGGGGTTTGTGCTTTCAAGTCAGTGGTGCTTTTGAAAATCTTGCCAGTAATGACATTTTGGCTAAAACAGAGATCCTGATACCACAGATTTTCTGGGCTTACCACTACTATTGAAATCAGTTTAATACCAGATATATTGTCTACTAAGAAGCTTGCAGGATCTTTGAGGCCTACAAGGTCTCCTCAGTCTATACCTATTACCTTATGTTATGTTTTTATATGAAGCTCTTACGTATTTTTTTTTCTCTGAAGGAAGATGTTAGTAGAGGACTTAAGTGTGCTTCTAAATGTCTTTTCCCCACAGAGCAGCAAGGATTAGGGTATTCTTTGCCTTTTTTTAATGTGGAAATCTTGTGAAACTTGCTGGAATTTGAGCCCTCCTATATTTGCACTTCCACAGGGACAAGTAGACCTTTGTGTAAGCTAGAACTGCAGCATTAGGCATCCACGGAAATGGACTGAGTTCTCTAGTACCTTTGACTTTGTGAAGAGAGTCAGAATTGGGAGCAATTTCTACTCGTTTTGCTGTGGTATAAATGATTGTGCAGGCCAGTGGAAAAATGATAAGTTAGATTGCTTACTTATGCTTGTAACAAGCACAATCAGAATGCTTTAGACAATGCAGAAAATAGCTGAATAATTAAATTGCTAAATTGCCAGGGTAATGGTCTGCATACTTTGTCGCCTGGCAAATAGTGTCTGAGAAGCTGGGTAGCCTTGTGGATTGATAAACCGTTTCTCTGGCAATATTTGCAGGCCGTATGTATTGCGTAGTTAAAATTGCAGGTACTGTGGATTGTAGAAAAGTGCATATGTGCTTTCTTTATCCTCAGAGCAGTACCTTCAAGAACATATTAATGACTATGTGAACCATGGCTGCAGATTTCTAGGTCAAGAGCCAGAACCAAAACTGCACTAAGCTTGTCTAGTGCAAACAAAGGCAATATTTGGACCTGTTGTTGTGTACTCCTGCCTGTGCATTGCAACACATTTCTAATCTCTGTCTTCCTGCTTCTGTGCCAGGGCTCCCCCAGCAATACCCTTGGTCGGACTCCTTCCCGGCACTCCAGCAGCAGAACCAGCCCCTTAACTTCACCTACCAACTGTTCCCATGGTGGACTGTCGCCAAGGTAATGCAGCAGGCTAATTAAACCACTTGCAAAATATTAAAGGATTTCAACACTGAGTGTGCATTTGCAGAATATGACTCACTTTGAAAGCAAAAACAAGACCAAAAGTTTACAGTAGATTGCTCCAAAGAAACAGGGTTTGAACATGATAATACATGGTTGGTGATTGACTTCAGTGTTCCAGTCCTCATGTTATCTGTGTAATCTTAATGTCTTTTCTTATAGTATTAATTTTCTTTCATAACCAGGCATTCTTCAGAATCACATTTGTGGGTTCAATAAAGATAATATTAAAAGGCAGCGTTAGAAATGAGGTCTTGTTGGGGTTGCAAATACCACAAAGCATATGATGACTTTCAGGTCAAGGGTTTCAGATTGTGTCTATTTTTTAGGTGTGCCCTTGTGATCAGTAATGCATCTGACTGTAGTTACAGTGCTTGTGCTACTGAGAGAAGTACTGAATCTCTTGTTTGCCTCTTATGCTTTGTGAGGATGCAGAACAAGCAGAGGTGGTAACTTGTGTTTCAATGCTGAATACCTCTCAAATCACCCTCACGGCTGTTCACCAGCAGAATAGTGGCCTGATCCTTTGGTCAGCAGGTCCATTGCAACCAAGTGTACTGCTGAAGCTGCAGATGCTACCCTAGAATACATTGGTCCCCTCCAAAACCTTTTATTGAGCAAACATGGACTCTTGGATATTGGGAATGTACATCGTTCGCACCATAAAAACTTGGAGCAGAGGAGATAGAAATTTAAACAGTATGCTCTGGGACCATAGAGGTATTGGAGGAAAGTATTAGGTTGTTACCTGGTCAAGCTTTGATTCATGCTGGGAAAGCTTAAAAGCTGCTGCTCTTGTCTGCCTGCTCTCTCCATGGGAGATCACTTCCCTTTGTCATGGAAGAGACAGAAGAAAACATGTTGAGTAAGGATTGCAGTTCGTAGTACAATGTAGTAATTTACACTGAAATCTGTTGATCAGTCCTGTCGTGACTTGCTAAAACCCTGTCGGGAAGGATGCTTAGACATGTGAGTTCCCATGTGTCAGGAAAAACACAGGCTTTTAGCCTTTAATGAGTAGTTATACTAATTCCAGCACATGGGGTCTCCTGAGAAAATTTTGGGTATCTAAATAGATCTGTGTGACCCCTAAATCTGCTATAATCCAAAACTAGACTGAGAGGTTGCAAGCCAAGTTCAAGTTGCCTATTACGAGTTTTTTCAATAAAGGTTTCATTAAGAAATTAAGTGGTAGAGTTTCAGGGGACTGGTTCCAACTATGTTGCTTCCTTTTTGACTAGTTTGAGCATTGTTGCCCTGTTGATTTCTTTTGTGGGAAATTATAAACTGAGACATGTCTCCCCGTGGTTATGTTGTAGCTTTGCTGGTCACGTTTGCATATGACACTTATTTTATAAATCCATGACCTTTTACCATGCTTTTTGGGTTTTGCCACTTCACTCACTGCTTTTCAATTTGTCTTTGCATTCTTCTTACCTCTTGATGTCAGGATGCACATATGAAAATATTTGTTAAAGCATTCAGCGTACACTTAATACTTTTGTTGTTGCTATTGTTTTCTAGCATTTTGGGTTGAGGAACTGGAGTTTTCTTCCCATGTGATATGTTCTTAAGGAACAGTTAGAGAGGGCATGTAATTCCAGAGCATTCTGCCATTAAGTTGTCAAGATCAAAACTGCCACTGATGCAGTAGGCCAGGAATTTTCTTCAGAAAACAATCATTCCTTCAATTTTCTATGGAGTTCTTGGAGATGTTGATCCAAAAATTTAGGTGTCTTTTCAAGAAGCATGTCCTGCTTCCTTGCTGGATTTAGTTATTCAAGAGTGATGTATAAGTTACTCTTCAATGACAGGTGAAGGTGGAAGCTGCTGTAAAAGCCCTTTAAAATATTTGGGGAGAAGTTCAACCTTTTTTTGGTAAGTGACCTCTGAGCACTAACAGTAGCTGCAGATTTTTACCATTTGTAGAAAAGGTGGTTGCAAGTACTGCAAATCAGTGGCAGTAGCTTCTGATGCTCTGCTCTGCTGGACTGCATCCTTCTTGAAAATATTTCATGTAGCACAGTGTGAGCATGGTCCTGACTTACAGAACAAGGGATAATTTAGCTCTGTTTCTGAAGAGTATGTGTAGTCATTCTCCCTTCAGAAAAAAGGCTTTGGAAGATGTGCTAACAGGTTACGTGAAGTACGGTACACTGCAGTATTGCAGTTGGTGTACATACTTCTGTGTCATGTTTCCATTACAAATGCTTGGGTTTTGTTATTCATCAGTGATGTAAAATGTCACTTTTCTCTCTACAAACTTGGAAAATGAGCACACGTGAGTCATTCTGATAGCAGTATAAAAGGATAAAGATTCTCAGGGTTTCTCTGCATAGCTCTCCTCTGAAACTCGGCTTGGCTTTACGTTTTTATGGGACCCATTGCCAAAGGGCTGTACTGAGGTTGTGTATGCCCATTCTTTCTGGGATGCTTTATTTGTGGGCCTTGCTTACCTTGTCCATGCCTATGTCTTGTACAGGCAGCCTGAGTGCAGTGAGTTGAAGGATTATCTCCAGTTCTTAATGTCAGCTTTGGTTTTGAAGATTATACTTTCCTTTGAATTTTTTCTTGATGCACAGATTGGAGGAGTAGTATCTAGAGACATATATATCTTTGTGGTTGGGATATGTGTAGAAAGGATAGTTTGGGTCCTTTAGGAATATAAACATGCTGCTAAGCATAGCTGCTCTCCCATATTACTAATGGTTTGTGGACAATATCTTCAATAGTAATCAGCAAGGCTTCACTGATACAGTGTAGTATGTATGTATGCATGCCATTGCCCTTAGGTCATGTTAGTTCCCCCATATTGTTGCCATCACAACTGAATTCCAGATGTGGTTTTTGGGTTTGGTTTTTTTTTGTGTGTGTGTACATGTATTTGAGCTCTCTGGATAGATTTTGAATGTTTTGGTTGAACTGGACTTTGCAGACAGCTAATTTGCCTATCCAGATGATAACATCTGCTTAAGTATCCCCTGATGTTAGTGTCTTCAGAAGGGTAACATGCTTTCAGGTCCTTGGTCAGCATCCTTCCTTCTCCTGCTTTCATTTGCTCCATCCGGTTCTGCTTCATGATCGCTAGAACATATCCACTGCATCTGCGAGTTACTTCTGCATTTGTACCTGCTTTTTTTGTCTTGACAGTTTTAGTTATTGGGGAGAGGAGTTATGGAGGAAAGAGGTGTTTTCTGAAGAAGAAAAGCAGGGGAGGGCACTTGGGAAGACGAAAATAATAGGAAAAAAAACCAGACTTCTGACTGAGAGGAAAGAATGTTTCCAGGCAATGCTCAGATGAATGGCTTGAGTTTGTGCTGGACATAGAAAATCTTCTGAGATTTAGTAAATGATGTAGTATGACAAAAAGGAAAATACTAAGTTGTGAAGTCCTCCATCGTAAGAATACCGTTCTAAATGGCAAAGGAACTTCTGTAAACTCAAATGTTATGTTTAGGTTGTGAATTTTCATCTAGAATTCTGTAGGAATATCTGAAGGAATTGAATAGGTTTGCCCTACTGTTTCTGCCTTTATTAGTAGCCCAGAAACCTGTGTGTAGTTCCAATTATTAAAAAACCCCGTTTAGTCCTTCAAAGATCTCTAGAGGAAATGCATCAAAATGAAAGGCTAACAATTTTATTTGGCTATGTAAGTTTACGTGCTTGTTTTTCACTGACAATAGAAAATACCATTAAAAATAAAATTTGACAGTTTCAGTATTAAGTTGAGCAAGACATGGAAAAAGAATTAAAATAAGCCACCCACGTTATACAATAAGGACAAGCCTGCATTGTTTGGTGGCCCGTTTGCAGGTAGGTGAGACCTGAGCTGTGAGACTTCTGATCAGCAGTCTGGGTGTCTGGTGTATTTCCGTAGTAGTTGCATGTAATAGCTATGTTTTTTGATTGCTGGTTAACGAGTGATTTTCTTGACACCACTCTTCAGAGGAGTTTTCAACTGGCTTTGCCGCTGTTTGTACTGGAGCAATTCTTGACTTGTTTGCCGCTTCTAATCTTGCAATATCTATATATACATATATCATGTACAAATGACTTTCCAAGACAGTGTACTTAAACTTAATAGAAACAAAGCGGTGTCCTGAATACTCCACCAGCTCAAGCATCTATATTCTCATTTAGAACATGATTTTGAAAATCTGTGTACCATAAAGGGAACAGGACAAAAGCAAAGGTTGGACAAATTGGCACAGGGATGGATGCCTTGACCCAAAGGCGCAGGATCAAACAGTAACCAGAAGGGGCTTGTGGAAATTTGATGAGAGATCTGAATTGACTTAGAGGCTGGTTTCATCCAGTCTTTCCAGGTTTGTCTGCTGAGACCTGGGCCATGTCCCCAATTTACATGATATGTTTACACTCTAGACTGATTGTCACTTGCTGCATATTTGAGATCAGTTTGAATCTGGTGAAATAGGATCAGATCTTAAGCCCTGCAAAGGCTTGCTGATTGTGTGGGGCCTGATTGCAGGCTCTTATAGAGACACCAGGAGCCAAACTTTACAAGCTGCCTTTGGGTGTCTGTTAAAAAAAATCAACTCCAACTTTCCTTTCTTCCAGGGAAATCCTCTTGCTTGCAAAGCTGCTTAGAGTTTGAATACAGATGCGTGGTCAGGGATTGTTTACTTAGAGCATTTCAAGAGTTGTTTTTTTAGAGGCTGTATCCATTTGTAAAATGTACTGGTTAGTACAAGCAGGGACTATTTTTGTGTGCACCATATCATTTTGTTAGGCATAAAAGTGGAAATGAATAATAAAGGCCAAAACAATGACTTGTGAGGCTCAGTGGAGTATTCTTGTTTAATTTTGTTTCTATTAATTTTTTTTCTCTCTCTCCAAGGCAGCATGACAGCACTAAGCCACTCAGATTATAGTTTCTTTTTTTTTTTCTCCCTCTCCTTTCTCTGTTTTTTCTCTCTTTCTTTTCTCCTCTGATCACGGCAGTCGGTTCTGGGGTTGGAGTGCAGATGGGCTGTCGAAGCACCCCCCTCCCCTTTCTCAGCCTAACTCCATCCCCACTGCTCCTTCCCACAAGACTTTCAGACGCTCTTACTCTCCCAGGTAACAAGCTACCTGTTAAACCAACTTGTCTGAGGTGTCACAGTATTATTTACCTTTCACACTGTGGGATTTGTTCAAATGTGGGAAACGATTTGCAGAGGCTTTGGTTGGAAAAGGAAAAGAGATGACGATAGGTTTCAGAGAGCGGAGGTGACAGGCAGCCACTTGCTTGCTGCTTGGGGAAGATGCAGCACGCAAGTGGAGGAAAAAAAAAAGTGGATTTTTCCAGACTCTTCCTACCTGTCAGGTTCTTGAATGGGGTTTTATGTTTCACGGTTGGTTTCCAATGCAGAACACAGTTGCTGAGCACTTTTGGCAGGTACTGGTTGCGTTATGATAGCACGAGCAAGGTCTTACAACCTGGCTTCACTGTGCAAGCAGCACATGAGTACTTTCAAACAGACAAATACAGCTCAGTAGGGATTTCAGATCTGCAGTAGTGAATATCCATAGGACAATGAGGATGGAGCTTGCATATATGACTTTGCCAGCTGCTTGCACAGTGTGACTGTGGAACATCTTGGAAATTTGTAGTATTGAAATTAAAATTTTCCACAAGATTTGGAGGTTATCAATTGCTAATTTTGACATCTCTTCCTCCTCCTGTGCCCTCACATTTTGTTCCAATCTGCATACAGATCTTAATCAGTATACTGGACTAAAGCTGTACAGTGGTTTTAATCAAGAAAACCTTCTGAATACAAATTCAATTTGTCAGACCTCTATGTTACATTCGTTGGATTTTAAGTTTATACCCTGACAACAGGCTTTCTGTAGATGTGGTTTCTCCTGACTTAAATATACCTTTTACCTGAGGAAGGACTATGTGCAGTCTTTCCTTGAAGCAGGAAGTTCCTAATGAAAAACTGCTGAAAGAAAACCAAACGAATTGTTCTTTGAGGGCTCAAAATCTGGGTATCTGTGACATCTGAGAGAGAAAATAGAATCCCATAGTCTGTACCTCTGTGAATACCTGCAGAATTAAAACTTTAAATCAATGTTCTGACTCTTCTAGGACAGTAAGATACCTATGGAAGAGATCCATGTTGATTTTTGGAGTTAAACTAGTTGAGAATTTTTTTCCTCCTTTCATTAGCTGACACCAAGGTTTGCAATAATTTGACATATATTCTAGCCCAGAGCCCGAAAGTGCAAGGAAGTGGGTTACTGTGTACTGCTTGAGGATGCTAAACTGTTGATCACTTAAAAATAGTTTGGATTGGAAACTGAATAACAGTTTATGGAAGTAAAATGTATTTCATGTGAGACTGGAAAACTACCAAATTGTATCTTGATAAACTTGTAGAGAGCTGCATTGTTTTAGTGCAGCAGAAGATGGAAAATAATGTTGTGACATCCCTAAACACTGCTCATCTCTGCTCACTTCTTATCCATCCTGTGACTTTCCTCTAGTTTTCTGCATGGGTCATAATTTTTTTTTTCCTTTTATGCCTTTCCCATCCTCTGCCCTGAAACGTCGGTGTAGTTCCATTTTATTTTTTTATCCCCCCCTCCCATCGTGTTGTCTGTGAAGTATTCCAGCAGACATACTGTCAATAGACATGTGTGTTCATGTGTAGAGTTTTTGTTCATGTAGAACACAGCCATAATGTTATCTCCTACACAGGCTTACTCCTGACACATGAAATCACTGGGTTCTTTAGATTTTATTAAAATGTATTTTTTTGCTTTGAAAAATGCATCAGATTGGTGGCTCTTTGTTGAGAAATTGCCTTAGTCCTTTAGCATTGCAGAGTCTGTACTTTGATCTATTCTTTGGTAGCAGCGTAGGGCAAAATTCATCCCTGAGGAAAGAAGCGATGATTTTTAGCAGAAGATTTAGTGTCAGTATATCTGTGGTTATTTCTTGGTTTTTGCCATGGATTTCATTGTGTGACCTTTCGTAAGTCATGTCATCTCTTGGTGGGGATACTTGGGTACAGTCACATGTATACCTTCTTAAGGGCAGTTTCATTACTCGCTTAAATATTGTTTGAAGAACCCTTAAGATCTAATTAAATGTGCTTGAACTCAAAATTAATATTTTAGAGATTGTATGAAACAAAGGTTTTCCTATCCCTGCTTGATACTTATAAAGAATCTAAAAACTGCCTTCACTTTTGTCTGGAAAGCCATCACAGCGCATTAGTGTTATTCAGCTGTCTGAAAAGCCCTAAATACTTTGACTTCTGTAGGTTTATAAGCAGCTTTTGCTTCCTGATCTTGGTCTGTTCTTTAAGTGGCTTCTCTTTCCTCCTGGGCTGATAGACACTGTTTAAAGTTGGGCAGTTGTTCTGTGGTTTCTTTGCCAGAATACATGGTGCTAATGCTTGTGTAGTGCGAGCGCGTTGCTTGGGAGCCAGGGATTATGGCTATTTTCAGTGTGTTAATCCCGAAGGAATCGGGCAGCACCAATCTTATCCTCTGTCTGAAGTTCCTGAGTTTCTTCCAGAAAAAAAAGCAGTAGTTCTAGATATTTAACATCCTACTTTTTAGTTCCTGAAAATAATAGCTGTGTACTCAAGATTCAGAAGGGATTTTCTGTTAGTTTGGTTTTTTTTTTTTTCCCCCCACCCACCTCATGGGGAGTCTTTCTTTTGTGGAAAAGGAGCACAGCTCTTTGTTCAGCCATCCTCCTCCAAGCCCATCCTGTCATCCTTCCCAAACTGTTAAGAAATTGTAATTCACCCCTGTAGGGAGCCACTTCTTGCTGTTTATTGACAAACAACTTGATGTAAATGTCTCAAATTCTTTTGGTTTATTTGCTTCTGGCTCTACTAAGATCCGAGACTCCCCCAGAGAAATTGTTCTCAGTTACTGGGTCTCTTCATTAAATCTCTCTTGGAAAACTGATTGTCATGCAAACTCAACTTCTCCTAGATAGAGGAAAGCCCTGCCAATAATGCCTTTTCATTTTCTCCAAGCTTCTCTTCTTAGCCACATCTTTTCATATCATCTGCCCTTGCATGCTAGGCGTTTTTTCATGGAACTTAATTTTGGATAACTCCTCAAGGAATCCCAAAACTTGTGTGGCTTTGTGCTGCTGAGGAATTTCTGAGGAACAGGCAGACTGCAAGAAAGATTTGAGTGAGAGAATTCCCAAACTTAAGTCTACTACTGAAATGCATCTTTTATCAAGGCATCGTGCAAGTGGTTTTGGTTTTACTGTTCTATAAATGAAAATGAGACATGTTAGACTAAGGTTTACATCAAGATACGTTTTCCTTTCCATTTAAATCTGTCACATTTGGATCCATTGATGAAATATATTTTATATATTATGAAACTTAAATTTCATTGATTTCATTCCCACCAGCTGTCACAACCCTTTGAGTTCCCATAGTGATTGATTTTCTTTATTTTCCTTTTTAAATAACACCATTACCATGCTGGGGATAGGGGGTTTTTTTGGTTTACAGAAGCTAGCACACTCACTGCTGTGGAATGTAACAAACAGTGGACCTGATTTCCCCTCGCTTACAGTGAGGTAATGCCACTGATTTCAGTGGAGGTTCTCTTAGATTTAGCCCTGTTTGAGGGGAGACTCAGACCTGAAGTCTGCTTTGATTCCATCCATGTTTTGTTACAAGTCACTGTTAGAAAGGGTACACTAAATCATCTGTCTCTGACTTAGCATTGTTTTTGTTAACAGTCAGAAGTGGATTCCAATTTCATATGTAACATTTCATATGCGTTTGGTCTTTAGTATGCTGGATTATGACACGGAGAACCTAAATTCTGATGAAATCTACAGCTCTCTTCGTGGAGTCACAGAAGCAATTGAAAAATTTAGTTTCCGTAGTCAAGAGGACCTGAATGAGCCAATCAAACGTGATGGAAAGAAAGACTGTGACATTGTAAGTATTTGATTGATTAGTGTCTCCAGATAAGCGAAATTTTAAAATATTGTGTTCAAACCTGGCTTTGGATTGTTAGTGTACAAAATCCAGTTATTCCTACTGTACGCTTGCAAGTGTCTTTGGCTTATTGGTTGCTAACTTCTTATGCCTAATTTATGGGGTCCCACTAATGTAGTCTGTTGCTCCCTTTGAACTCTATGCTCCCTTTGAACTCTAGCCTGCTGTGAAATGTGCTCACTGGGCTTCTGTGGGAGTCTCATGTACGAAGGAAGCAGTGCTAGTGTTCCTCAGGCTCAGCATGGCTCAGCAGTGGCTTTTTCGTGGAGTGTGTGTAGTTAAGTCTGTAATGGGAATACATGGGTGGTTTCCCTTACAAGCTTATTACTTCATCTATAGGAAGGACCCATAATCACTCTGAGTGCACAACTCATAGGATACCTTATGCTGCATGAATGGTTACAGAATTATCTACCAAGTGAGATGCCATTTGTTTTAATTAAATACATGGACTTCAAAATTCATGGGAATCTTCAATTATGATCCTTATGGGTCCCTTCCAACTTGAGATGTTCTATGACTCTTGACAGTTTTGATTCCTATCTGGATAAACAAGTTTACATTGTAGATTAAGTTAGCCTTCAAAGCTAAAAATTCTTGGTCCAAGATTTTTCTTTGTGACTCTTCTATTATGCATTTCACATTAGCCTGCTAAGCATCATCCAGTCTCCTCTATCAGTGGGTTGTGAAGTTTCATGAGGAAGATATGGCTTTTGCTTCCTTTCCCTTTCTTAGCAAATTGGTCCTGTTCCAGAGCTTGTGATCTTTGCCAGCTTGTGCGGTTTTAGCAATATTAACTTAGATTTAGGAACGTTAGCATAGCTTTTTACCCTGTGGTCACGAGATATTTTTGGAACTGTTGTAGTTGTATAAGGGAAAGAGGTGGTAATCTTAAGTTTTACTCTACGTGTAAACAATTCTATGCCTCTTCGTGTTGGTGGGTGAACTCCAGAAAAGCTATGGCTTCCACAGAATTTGAGTAGTCTTATGTCTTTTCTTTCTGTTTGATCCCCCAGGTATCTCGAGATGGTGGCCTCGCTGTGCCTACCAGTGATGTCCGTGGAAGCAGTGACGTTGTGGAAGGCGGAAGGATGGCTCTAGATAACAAAACATCCCTACTGAACACCCAGCCTCCCCGTGCGTTTTCAGGGCCACGTGCTCGAGAGTATAACCCCTATCCTTATGCTGACACAATTAACACTTACGACAAGACTGCCCTGAAGGAAGCAGTGTTCGATGATGACATGGATCAGCTTCGGGATGGTTTGTATCAGTGTATCTCATAAAACTGCAGGCAGCTTGTTCTGTTTCTGGTATGTTTGTGTGAGGGTAGTGCTCTCAGATACATGTCTGCCCATGTGTATGTTGCATATTACTTTGCATCTGAGTTGAGGCTTGGTATGCAATACTCTGTTCTCATGTACCAGCAGAACCTGATCTGTGGTTATTGAGAAAATTTTACACTGCAGTTTTGTTTGCCTAAAGTTTCCTGCAAACTAGTCCCTTAAGCATCTAAATGCATCTGTACGGACACTGTTTTGGGGACCTTCTGCTCTTTGACTGAAACATCTCACTCAATAGCTCATTGTTACTGAGACTTTCACTTCATTTAAGTGATGCTACACCTTAGCTTTATTCTTTTGCAGTACACTGATGAGTCACTGTACTTTGATCTAAAGGTCATACATGTGATCACTGGTTTTGGGTGTGTGTGTCTGGGAAAACCTGCAGCAGTTCTTATCCTGTAGAAGGAATTATTGGAACTGGATGAAATTCAATTGTCATCTCTTCCTGGTTCGTTAGAAGCCATGTGCAGGTTCAGGAGCTGTGTTATGAACTCAGGTGAAATTGTGGGCTAGTCAGATTCTCAGATTGACTGAGGCCACCTGGAATTTGATGCATTTGGGAGGGGGCCCTTATACATGCAGTTTGTTCTGTAGAGGGCTAGTAATCTTGACATCTTTGATCTTTTTCCCTATTTCCCCAAATGATTTGCTGCCATTTGTCCTAGAAGTACCCATTGACCATTCAGATTTGGTGGCTGATCTTCTGAAAGAGCTCTCCAACCACAACGAGCGGGTGGAGGAGCGGAAAGGAGCTCTTCTGGAGTTGCTTAAGATCACAAGGGAAGATAATCTCGGAGTTTGGGAGGAACATTTCAAAACCATTCTGCTCTTGCTGCTGGAAACGCTTGGAGACAAAGATGTGAGATGTAGATTTTTGTCTTAACTCTCCTGTACATTGCTTCATCTAGGGTGATAGTTCCTCCACACTAGTTTAAATGAAATCTGCTGCAATTGTACAGCATTTCATCAGTGATGCTGCACTGCTCATTTTGTCTTCTGAAGCTTGACAACTCTGCTTTTGTTTTCAGTGTGTTCAATGATGAGTTTTAAGCTGACACTCTGAAGTGTCCCAGTTTTTTGCTCTCCCTCTGGAGTGTTAGTAATGAATAACTAGGAAATTGAGCTAGAATCAGAAAAGAGGTTATCTTCTGATCTAGTACAAAAACTATCAAGATTTCAAAAGTTGTTTGCTTCTGAGTTAGGATGAATTTACAAGCTCTTAACTATATCATACCCATTCCCCAAAAAAGGAGAATAAAGGCACCCTAGAATAGATTAGTGTTTTTTTTCTATGCGGTTTAAAGATCTGGCCTATTAGATCTTATGGGATAGGTCTCTGTCTCTTGCAAAAAATATCATCAAGAACAAACTGCTTTTATAGAGGATCTTGTTTTGAAGTATTAAAAAAAAGCTGCGCTATTATTACAGCTTTATATTTGATAGTTGATCAAAGTGGTAATTTACAGGCTAGACTTATGCTTTTTCCACTTGGGGCTATTTGTTCAGCTTGCAGCACAATGATATTTGGTAAAGGCTCAGCACCCTGCTGCACCTTCACATCAGAGCCATGCTCCATCTGCATGTTACAATATTTAGGCTTCAAAGCACTCACAGCTATTTTTTGTTTTATCTGGTTTAAAATCCATTATATTTCTTATACTCCTTGTAAAGTGTATGGTGCACACACACTCAGAAATTTTAATTCTGAAGCAGTGTAGGTGGCTGACATTTTCTCAGTTGTTGTTCATAGTATAAGCATGAGCTGCTCTAGTCCTATGTCTTTAATCGTAACATCATTACAAATGTATCAGAAGATATGGTGGCTTTAAGTATATGTGAATTGTGCTACTGCATGAATTTTGCAGATGAATAGCAAAGGACATGCTTTAAAGGCTGAGTATAGAGTATTCTTCTGCTGAAATGATAGAATCTATTTGGAGTGGCCACAGGCCAAAAACTTAATGTAACAGTTACGAAATTGAAGCAGGTGTTATAAATCCCTTCTGCTAATGATCTTTTGATATAAAGGATTAACACAGGTCAGTGTTGACTACAATGACTTAACTGTTCTTGAAAATAATTTCCATAGGAGTTACAGGAAGACAGTGAATTTTACTGCATTAGTACATGAGAAACAGCTTTGTTGCATGGATGGAGCCCAGTTTGATATCCACAAAGCTAAGCAAAAGAGGAAGGGCAAAACAAATATGATCTGAGCTTCTTTGTAGATTCATGTAATGCAGGCATGCTCCTTTGGGTACAAATTTGTACTTCATTGCCAAAAGAGTATGGATTTTAACAAAGTAGAGTCATTCTGATTCTTCTATCTGTGACAACAGTTATTTTAAGTGAATTTTTTGCAAAAGCAAGCAAGAAGACCAATTCTGAATTTTAGTTATATTGATTACACTGCTCACTCCACTGGAGCTTGTAGAGCAATGTAAGATTTCTGGTGGTGTAGGGAGCCGTGAGAATTTACTTCAAATTACAATTTTGAGAAGTGGCTTTTTCTAATGTGGATTTCTCTTGACACAGCATTCAATAAGAGCCCTGGCGCTACGAGTCCTGAGAGAGATCTTACGGAACCAGCCAGCAAGGTTTAAGAACTATGCGGAGTTGACTATCATGAAAACACTGGAAGCACATAAAGATTCTCACAAGGAGGTGAGTGAGCCTTTCAGTGTTGCTACTGGGAAGGCAATATGGACCTGCTGAAGAAATGCAGAACCTGTGAGACTTAACAGGCAAACAAGTTATCGGCAGAAGAAACTGATATTAAGTCTCCCAAGTATGAAGAGACAGGATTTTTATGTGCTGAAGCAGGGAGGAAAAAAGTTGAGACTGACAGAGCTGTTCAAGTGGACTTGGAGCTATCTGGAAATGTAGGCCACTGTTTATCGGCTTCCAGGATTTCCTTACTCTTTCTGGGAGAGGCTGAGACCCTGTAGTAGAAAAGTGCATGTTTAATAATTTTTCAGAGCATGCTGGGGGCACTATGCTCCCTCCATCTGTACAGGTAAGGGTAGGAAATCTACTGGAGACCACAAAGCCCATGTTCAAGCAGAATTGTGTGTGAAAACTGAGTGGTGAAATTGGGCCATGCTGGAGAACTGGGAACTGGTGAGTAACAGGAGAAAATGGACAAGGAGGCCATGCTGCTAAAAAGAAGTTGGGGCAGAGGAAGAAGCAAAGGGAAGGGTGAATTGCATTTTCCTTTTGTGAGAGGACTCGTATGTAAAACTGAAAATATTCTTTGGGAGTAAAACAAAAATAAAGGGACATGATGATAACATTTGAAGGTTGAATCAATTTGAAATCAATTCAAATTCCATTTAAAGTCAGTCTTTGTAGATTGACTTCCAAGCTGAATCTTTTAATCTACCTTGTGCACGTTGCAAGTTTGAACTAAACCTTAGAAAGTGCCACATGAATTTCTCTATATGTCTGTGATGGCTTCGTTACCGAAGTCCTTGCTTTGAAATCTAAGACACTTATTCTTCTCTGTGACAAGCTTGTCCTAAGCTAGCAATTTTAGGCATCTCTGTCTGGAGAGCTTTGGCCATGAAAAAGATCATTGTATAGATCAGACTGCTCCAGAGCATTGCGTAACTGGCACAAGGTTATGTTAGCTGTGCGTAGCAGAAACTTTGCTGTTTAAAAATCAAAACAACAAAACAAAAAACACTCTCAGGGAAAGAAACTAACAGGCTGGATTTCACTAAAATGCAGAAGTAGAAACTGTTTAATCCTTTAGTGAATGAGGACTGCCATACTCTGCCTACCTTCTTCTCCTTGATTTAGAGCCTTTGCACTCCTGTCATTTTCAGCTCAGAGTAATAAGAAGCAGTTGTAAATTGATTTCCTGATAAAGCAGTCGGACAAAACATTATGTTCTGAAGGAGTGCCTTTTATTGGCAAGTTTTCCTGGTTGCATACTTCTCAGCTCACCTTGACTCAGTGCCCTTTGTATTTTTTTGAGCGTCCTCCAAAACTGCCATTTCCAGATTGTCTCTGGCATTGTTTTTAATGCCCATCAGAATTCACTGTCCTCATGGGACTGGTGGGTTTTATAGAAATCAGGAACAATGTTGAAAACATGACACTTCGTGCCTCTGTACTCCCCACGCTGTGTTCTTCATGTTTGTGGTATGAAAAGGTTCTTCGGGATTTGCGTGAGGTACCTCCTGAGGAAAAGCAGAGAAAAATAAGTCTATTACAGAGAAAGCAAAGCTCAAGCCAGGAATGAAGAGATGTGAGTTTTGGTTCATCTTTATAGAAGAATAATTGAGCTGTATTGCTATCAGCGAGTAGCTGCTGTGCTGTACGTAGCACGCCTTTGATTTACAATGGTTTTGCGTAACATCTTCATAATTAAAAAAGATCATATTTGTTAACTGCTGCAGTGAGACCTTTGGGTGACAGCTGTCATAGCAGGACATTGCAGGTATATTCCCATTTCACGATCTGCTGCTAAACAGTTGTGTGTGCACAGCTGTATTAAGTGGTGGCACTGGTGCTGAATTTTTCATTCTGTGTATGTGCTTTTTCTGATCCCTGTGTAAATGGGGCTCGGGGCTCTCAGAACCATGATGCAGCCCATGAAAGGCATCATCTGTCTGTCAGTAGTTTGAAAATAATAGCGTTCCCCAACCTGCTGCACTTGGGAATCTACATAAGCTAGGCTAAAGATGTACCTGTGAATATGCTTTAGGTATTTTCACCTGTAGCTGGGGCTTGCTGATTCAGTTAAGTCTGTGAAAAATTAACTGAGAGTCGATTTGGGCATGGCTCAGTTAGTCAAACTTATAGCCCTGAGCCAGAAGGTCACAAATTCCCATCCTGTGGTGGCCCTCCAGCTTGCTTGCACTGCTGACTTTGCAGCGCTGCTCTCCCCAGGAAGGGTGGAGGAGCTGCCCTTTGACTTGATCCCACTGAGCAGGAGATTAAGTGAAGATTCACCAGTTTGTGACTGAAAGGCACTTTCAAAGAATAGCTGAAGAAGGAAAGGGAAGATCTGGGTGGTCTGTTCTACAGTTTTATTTTTTCGCTAAATCAGAGCAATATTAAAGGCAGTGGTGTACCGTCCTTAAACTACATAAAATCTTCCTCTAGACTGTAAAAACTATTTCAAGGAAAGCTGCTATATAATTTGGTTAGGAAAGTGTTAATCCTTGTGCCAGCGATGCCCTGATAGGATGTTACTCCAGGGTTTGCTGTGTTTCTGGGCTGCTTCTGCCTTGTAGAAGATGACGGGAGTGATCCTGGTTTATGGTTTGAGATCCTTTGGTGTGCAACAGGCTATGTAAATTAGCAGAAAAATGACTGTTCTGAGAGCTGTATCTGTTTCAGTCTTTCTTACCCGAGTTTCCTCTTACTGCTAATTGCCCCAAGTTATTGCTCACGTTTTCTGTTACGTATGACGCATGGAGAATCAATCTAAAGTGACCAAGCAAAGAGAGTTTTAAGAGGAGCACAGTACAGAACTGTTAATCTCGGGTACTGTCTCCAAGAAGTCATTGTACTGAGAGGCAGTTCTTAGGAAATCAAGAACGTTAATTTGTCTCCCCAAATTCCAATATTGCTGCTGTTCAGCATGGCCAGGAGGGATCAAATAACAAATTATAACCAACACATTCACCAACCAACAAATACCACCCCCTCCTCCAGTTGAGTGCTGATATTTAGTTAAAGACTGAAACAAAAAGGGTCTGTGGTTTTATTCCAGATTATGTAATTGGAAATATCAAAGCAGTATTAGCATACTTTGATATTTTGGGATGCCTGGATAATTGGCTGTTTTTCCAAGTCCAAGCAGAAGTCTTTAGAGAGTTGGATCTTTGCCATGGCTAGAACGCTTCTGCCTTTTGTTGCTGAAGGCAAGGTCTAGCATCAGCAGAGCAGCACAGCTAAGAGCACCACTTCTCTTCCCAGGGACACAGGAGAGGAAAACTTGGTACATGGAGTTGGATGCTGAGTCGTGTCTTGTTGCGAGTGCAAATGCAGGAGATTGGCAAAGCACAGACCTCAATGGGGGTTCAAAATTAATGTAATCTTAGGCTACAGGCTAGAAGACTCTGGATTGGGATCCATGTTTAGTTTGCATTTTTTTAACTTCAGCCTGTTTTTATACTGTTTGTACTATAACAGTCTATTCAATGCTGTTGATTTAATGGGGTGATGTGAAGACTTGAGCCTGCTTCAGTCATAACTGTAAATATTTATGGGGGTTGACATGTAAATGCCTTTCACTTACTTTTGGAGCATTAGAATGTAATTGAAGTTGTGGATGGTATTAAATCTTGTTGATTTTTATCACTCTTTGTTTGGAGTTATTTGGAAGAGAACCATCTTTCTGTTGCCAATTAGTTAATATTAACTCATTTGTTCCAGTGCAGTTACTCACCCATAACTAAGGAGAGATGTTGCCTGCTGACCCAATACCATTGATATGACATTGCTTCAGATTCATACCAGCAAAATGAGTATAAGTTTTATTATTCAGTATATTAAAACAGAAATAGTTCATTAGCTTGGGAAACGGTTACAAAGTGAAAATCATAGGATAGCTAATTCCCTGCTTCTGTCTCTGCCACTCTGTGTATTCTCTGCAACTAAGCCTGTAGACCTAGCTGACGCCTATTTTCTGTGTAAGGAAAGGTTATTGTGCCATGTCTTAGATATTTAATTTTGGTCTTTTATTATTCAGAAGGTCCATAAGCATAATTGGGATGTAACACTCTTTGTTTTAACCCTCTAAAAAGAGCGTGAAAAAGAAGAAATCACAGCTACCCGTTAACTGTAGGTAATTGTTACTATCTTGCTGAGGTGCTTTTAGACTGGCCTCTGATATTTATAAGATGACTTGCAACTGTCCTCTGATGATGGTATGATCTATGTAGGTCTCTGCAAAATGTACCTTACTAAAGAAGAAAAGTACTAAATGATCACAGTCTTTAAGGTTAATTGATATGTAGTCCATGCTGGAAGCTGCCAAGTGCTGCAGCTTGGCAGTTGTTGATGTTTCATAGCATATGTTTATGTGCTTTTTCTAATTCCCAACACGCTTCAAATATTTAGTGCACAGGAGAAGCAGTCTAATCTACTTCATCTCCTCTGAATCCCGTATAAAAATCACATTGTTTTTTCATCTGCTTAGCACTCCCCATTGCCGAATCCACTTCCTGCTTTGAAACCAAGTTCTTAATTGTTTGTTCCTGTCTGGATCAGACTGTAAAGCCTTCAGGGATGGGAGTTTGCCTGGCTAGGTATTGGTAAACCTCCATCCCCTCCAGCTTAGATTATGCAGGCTTTAATTAACCACCTCTAGATGGCAAAAATTGGCTCAAAAACATAGCTGCATGCCTTGTAAGCCTAAAAGCAAAACCTTGTTCTTCTGCTTAATAAACTCTGGTGCTCTGCGTGTTTCGCAGCAGCGTACAAAGCCTGGCTTTTACCTACACTGCCTCATCCTCTACGATTTTGTGCAGAGGTGGTGCAACTAGCAATCGTGGTAAAGTACTCCAGCTTATGGTCCTACATGCAGCTGTCATCTAGGTGTACAGGTGCTGCTCTGCTGAGATCCCAGCATGTTACACTGATGCATGCCCTATGTAGCCTATGAACCCGGCATGTTCTGCCTTAGGTGAGTCAGGACATAGATTTTTCTTTCCTTATTTGCCAGTAGCTTGTGTCACTTCAAAGCAGAAATGAAACTGTCAAAACCCTTTAGAAAGCTGCTGTATATTGACCAGGAGCAGATTACCATAGACAAACTGCTTCCTGTAGCCATCAGGCAGCAAGCAACATCTATAGTGCACTGAGAATAATAGCTGAGCAGAAGAAACTATGCAAAGAGATGGAGTCTTGGTTCTGGCTGTCTTAAGCGAACAGGATCCCATGGCTGCAGTGCACTGTGAACCAGGTAAACCAGTGGGAATTGTCATCCAAAGTTTGTCCAGCAAATTCTGTAGAACATCAATGATGCTAATGTGCTCTTTTATTAAAAGAAAGGTATCTGTGACAGGTGGCTATCTTGAACAGACTGTTCCTAATACTGCATGTCAGCATATCCCCTCCCACTGAAGCCAGAGAGCATTTCATGTGCATGTTCCTGGAACCATCAGACCTGTTGCTTTGAAGCTTACTCCTTTATAGTATAGTATAGACAACTATACTATAGTTGTCTTTAAGGCAGACATCGTTAGAGGCGAACAGCCTGTCTGTGTGCTACACCTCTCCAGCTTTGTGCATGAGAATATGGTTCCTTTCCTAAAGCAAACTGGGTGGAAGTATAACCATTTCTGTCTTTTGGGAGACTCACTGGAAAGGTCTTAATGTACTGCAGATGTCTCTCAAGGAACCCACCAGCAAACACAGCTTATGTTATGCCAGCAGAACTCAGGCTGAGTCTAGCATGTAGAGCATAAGCTAAGCATTTGGAAAGGAGAAAAACCTGCTTCTTTAAGGCAAAGTGCTATCTTTTAGATCTACATTCCTGGGCTACCTGCCCTGTGTTGAGTGATATCAAACTATCCAGTTCAAGCCATGGTTTGCTCTAAGGTTTTACTGGGAGGTAAAATCATGTTTGTGACATACCTTACACACAGCTTAGTGTCTGTTTTAATAAAACACTGGAGGCTCTATCTAGTCTTGCTCATCTTGCTTCATAGCCACCCTTTTGAACTCGCTTCTTCCATGTACCATCATCATTTGACAACTTTGCTACTTTTCTTTCATATTTCTGAGATCACCGAGGATAATCATATTTGGTCAGAAAAATAGTTTGCTTCACTTGATACCTTACCTGACAGTGACTAGCAAGAAGCAAGCATACAGTGATGCTTCCCTGAGATTATCCTCCCTCCTTCCAGTGGTCTGAAGCTTACAGCCTTCCCATGCTAATGGTTCTGCCTGCCTCTCTGTGTATTTTGGCCTTTGTTTTTTCTTCAGTAAACTTGTCTAATTTTTAATACTCTTGTGACAATGAGCTACCCAGTCTGAGCACGTAGCGAACAGCACCCTTTCTTTTTCTCGAATTTAAAGGATGCGTTTCATAGCCACTTCTTGTGGTGTCTGCTGTTAGTATGAGCCCTTCCTGTCACTTCCTGGCATGTATCTGTTGATCTTACCTCCAGAGATGGAAGGAAAACCTGTTGCTTGATGCTGTTTGCTCATTTCTCCCACTCCTTTTAAGGTTGTTTCACTCTGCTAGTCAGGTTAAAGCCCTGATTAAAAAAGATGTTTGATTTTTTGATATTGTATGGTATGTATAATTTGCAAGACACAAGTGTTGTGACTCACGGCAAAATATCTTTGTTAAACTCTGCTATAATTGCACGTTCTTGTTGCCAAATGACCTGGCAGTTTGTATCTTTTGATAATGCACTTCCCTCTATCTGGGAACGCTGCTGATTTCTCTGGCACTACCAGGTAAGCGGGACCCTGAGCCCACTGTGTAAGTATTCAGAGATGTGCTTTCCCTCGTGGGATGCAGAGTCGGTCTGGGTAGCTGAATGTTTTAGTCTGCCAAAGCCAGAAGGGAAGACCTTTTGGACAGGGCTGGTACTTGCATTGCAGAGTGGTGGCATTCAGCTTTCTTTGCCGGCAGGGGTGAGCTTGTCCTTTTGGCTGTCTCTCAGCTGGTATTGCCCTACCCCTTCTTACACCCTTTCCAAGGGAGCCAGGAGCTATTTACCTGCAGAGGCACTGATTCAAGCAAGCATGTAAGCACATGCTTGAATCCCATTGACGTCAGTGAGACTTCAGCATGTTATTAAAGTTAAACATACGCTTAAGGGGTTTGCTGAAGTGTGGCTTAGATGCAGACACTGTCTGCCAGATGTGCTCTCGGAAGACTTGGAAGTCTCCCTGGTGTTGTCACATTTACAAGCTAATATCAGCAGGAAGCCTACTGGACACGTGTAGTATGTCCTTCTGTATTCAGAGGGAAGGCACTTCAGGGAGAAGTGATGTGAAATACCCAACTGCTGTGCAAACACGGCCAGATCCTTGCTAGAAAAGAGCAGCTTTCTTGAAAGGAGGACTTGCAGGGGCATAAATAAATCCTGCACCTTTACAACTTTTCTTGCTGACCTTATGATGCGCGAAATAGATGTGACCTTTGTTGCTATTTGAACCCTGCCTTGTTTTATGAAAAATTTCAGCTGTATTTTAACCCATTGTGCTTGGAATTGGTAACAGGCTTTTGAGAAAAGGTTTTTGTCTCATACACTTGCCTCATACCCGCAACTTAATGTGCATGGTAAACTTTATGCATACAGGATCCACATCCTGCTGAAATGCAGGTAGCATTACTCATTGAGTTTTTTTACCTACTCAAGTACTGTTTAAAGTTTACAGTAGTGTATTTGACATCAGAGTCTGACCATAGGTGCCTGCTAAAATTTTGTTACTTTCTTACCAAGTAGGATACCAGGAGGATTTAAGCTTAAAAAAAATAATATTAATTTTTTTTTAGTAAGTTGTGATATATTCCAGCTGTTCTTTCTCAGAGTGTCTGTGAAAACATTTACTAACAGTATTTGGAGTTGTTGCAAAGCAAAATCCCAAGCACTCTGTGTCCAAATAGTTAGGGTTTTTTTAGCTAGTGACTTGCTTGTGAATGTTGTTGGTTACAAGATATCTGGGCTCTCTAAGTCCACTGCATTGTTTGTGGAAAGCTTGATGGTAGCAGTATTTCTGCACTGGGAAAGCCAACGTCAAAAGCTGCAGTGCCAAGAAGTGAATTCCTTTAGAGGAGACCTCCTGGGAGCTCCTGACTTCATCCGCTCCAGCAATTCAACGCTGTGGTGCCAAAGCATGGCATTAGGTTTCCCTTAAGTACCCGGGTGTTTCTCTCCTTTCCCAACAAAATCACATAGTGCTTCCTTCTAAGCTAGTACTGGCTTACGTGGAAAAATATTAACTTTCATGCTTCTCATGTGTGAAATTGAAGAGGAATTTGCAAAGAAATAGCTGGAAGAGGGAAAACTTGCTGGAAGAGGGAAAACAAGCATTCAGTTGTGCTTGGTTACTTATTCACAGATCTTTCAGGATGACATTTTTTTAATACTGACCACATTGTGGATTGCCATTCTTTTTGGAATATATTTTAACATTATAATTGTTGAGAAACGCCTGAGGTAGATGGAGCAGCTTGACAGCTGATACAGGAGCAATCAAGGTCTCAGGTCTGCTTCACCATCTTGCCTGTACCTTGCCTGCATACAGTATTTGTACAGTGTGAAGTATCTGAGATCACTCTCGCTGTTGCGTTTGGTTTAGAGGATGCCAAGAGCCAAGTGGATGAGTCTTGTTATTTCCTGGGTGTACAAGTATCTTGTGGCCATTCCTGTTTCAGGGAGGTAGCTGTCAGCATGCATGGAAGATTAATGATAGTGGTGTGGCTGTGATGCTAAGACTGTGGGTGAAGCAGGCTTTGTATATGGAGATGATCTCTTCTGGTCACTGTTCGCTGCTGCTATCTTAAAAATCAATTAAACCTTTCTGGAAAATGTTTTGTAGTCCAGGCAGGGAGACATTCTTGTCCTAGTAATAACTGAGATAGAATTCTAAATACTCCTGGTTCGTGCATTATCCACAGTACTTAATTAAGAATAGTGAAAGCTCACCTTCTTTTGAGGCCTTGATAGAGTACATCTGTCCATGGGTTGCCTTAGTCGAATAGAAATCCCATAGTTTGATACCATGACAGTGTGTGGAAGAGGGCAATGAGAAGAATCCAGCAGCTATGGCTTCAGTCTAAGTGATGGGAGACCTGTGGTTTGATTTATGTGCTTTTTTGCAGATTGCCTGGGACAGATTTCCTAGTGCTGGTTGCAGAGTATCGACTTGAGACAACCTCAGGTAGCTTAGCTTAGGATAAGTTAGAGAACTGGTGCTAGGCGTCTGAGCTTCCTGCACAATCAGGAAAGAGGGTGTGCCTTCGAAGGCTGTGTTAGTGCTGCTGGGCTCAGAGTTAGGGACTGCGTGGGGCTAGCTAGCAGATCCTAAACACAAGGGTCTGTGAATGCTTCTTTCTTCTTAGAGCTGAGGTGTTGGATTTAAGTCTGTCCACTGGGGCATCTCTGTCCACTCAGGATTTACCCTCCCTTAAAAGTAAGCCCTGAGAAGAGGGGAATGAGAAAAGAGGAGCAAAAGCAAGCTGCATTTTTTTGTACTGAAACAAGAACATGGAGGCAAAGAGTGTGTGATTTGTGGCCAGGAAGAGTGCAACCATGGGGAAGCTTCATTTTGTTGCCTGGCAATTAGCACAGACACTTGAAAAAAGAAAACCTGCCTTCCCATCCTGTTTCTTTATCCAATTACTGCAGAATGTAAAGTAAATACACTCTCATGGGAGGAGTGACCACAATTGGGTCTTTCCTCTTTCAGTTAGCTGTCCTGTCTGCTGGGGAAGAGTGTGAAAGTTGTAGATTTGCCTTCCCTCAGGCTAAGAGTGGAATTGAATTTGGGATCTCCCTTGTTTTGCGTGACTGCTTTACAGTGTGGGCTAGTCGCAAAAGGTGCGTGCTAACACTGTTTCCATTTGTTCTGCCTCCCATGTTTTATAGTGATCCCAGTGCTATCTTAATGGGTTAGATGTGCTGAGCGCACAGCTACCTGGTCAGGGACACCCTAAAGCCTGTTCGTGTCTATAGCCCGGGTTTGATTACAGCGTAGGTTAGCTGGGAAATGGCAGGACACATCTGTGTAGGCATGGGTGTCTCTGCTTGGGTACCCAAGCACTCAGCAGGCGAGATGCATACTAAAAGGTGCAACGGTGCCATTCATTTTCCCCAACATTGGACACTTCAAGATTTGTCTGGAAGGCGTGTTGGGCCATCTTGTCTAGACCGTGCTTTTGCCAAGAAAGGTTGGACCAGATGATCCTTGAGGTCCCTTCCAATTTGAGATTCTATGATTATTAATGTTTAAGGAGGTAAATTCTGTATTAAGTCTAAGCTGGTGGGTTTAGGTTCTCTGACAGTGGCTGGAGAATTGTCGTTCTCTTGCTTCTCCTAGGATGGGAGTACCTATCTGTCTTGGGTGACAGATGACTCTTTCAAACTAGCCACAACTTTGACACAGTTACATTAGGCAGTATGGAATTCTTGCCGCTGGCTGGAACAAAGATGTCACTGGAGGTGAAGGATGTGAATTCTCAGAGTCAGTTGCCTCTCGAAAGAGCCTCCTAATGAACATCCCCAAGCATTTCCTGGCAGTCATTCCTAAGACACACTGGTGGTTTTGGCTGTGATGTGTGACCTCATTAATGTAAGGTTTTGCTCTACTTTCATTCCAGGTTGTCAGAGCTGCTGAAGAAGCTGCTTCCACCTTGGCGAGTTCGATCCACCCTGAGCAATGCATCAAGGTGCTTTGCCCCATCATTCAGACTGCAGATTATCCAATTAACTTAGCTGCCATCAAAATGCAGACGAAAGTCATCGAGAGGATTTCCAAGGAATCGTTGCATCAGCTTCTTCCCGATATCATTCCTGGGTTGTTACAGGTACAGAACCCCATGTCACAAATGCGCCTGAGCACAAGCCACTAGTCAGTGAGGTCTGTGACCTAGGAGAGAATGATGGACCCTCTGGGGCAGATTTTGGTAAAGTTTTAATCCCTCTAAGTTTTTAGATTTGAGTTTTTGACATTTTTAATGTTAAGGGAAAGAAAACTCTGGTTCTTATGTGTATGTTCCACAATTAGATGCCTTGGCCTGACTCCTAAATAAGCTGGTAGCAGCCATGTAATAAATTTGAGAGTAGGAGTTAGCCACATCTTATGCTATCTCAGTACATCCCAAGCAATACATCTTGTAGTATCTTTTAATTCTGCTGAGCTGTTTTGCACTTTGTACTTTGCACTTGAATTTGAATCCCAGCAGGCAGGCTAGTCCTTTCCTCTCTCCTGTTTCCTCTCCAAAATCAGGACCAAACTACTTGCAGACTTCATTCAGCCTTTTTTCATAACCCTCTCAGGTTGGGTGGGGAGCAGTGTTTTTGCCAGGGTTAGGGCTCAGACTTACATTGTGAATTTAGCTTTCAGTGCTGGCTGTAGTGGTGTTTTCTTCTGTTCCCCTGCACAAGCAGCTGGCAGTGCCAGCGGCTGGGATGAGGCTGCAAGCAAGAAGGAAATAAGGGGAGGTAGCAGCAAGGGAGGAGAGAGAATGTGTCTGTGTTCACTGGGGAGAGACTGTGACAGAAACAAATCAGTCAATGTGAAAAGGGAGACATGTTTGGGTGGGTAAGACTTCAGTGGAGAACTGGGATAAAGAAGCTTCCTCATTGTGAGCACAAAAAGTTGGAAGGACAAGAGCAAAGTCGGAAATTCCCCTTGTGCATCCTAGCATTTGTCCCAACTTTTTAGTGTCAGCTCTTGCAATTCTTTTCTTAAATCTCAACTTCTGGGAATCAGGCAATTCTGTATTGTTCTAAGCTTCTGTTGTAAAAAGTTTTTAGCTGTAATTGTTGGAGACAACAGTCTGAACAGTGGAGCTTCAATGCACCAGAAAAGTTTGGGAGCAGTATGCCTTTAACGCAGTTATATTTGTTTAAATTGCTTCCATGTCTTAAAACAGGTCTTGTTTCGGAGTCTAGTTAGCCAGTGATATTTCCTCACCTTAGAAATTCATAGTGATCGAAGGAATCTACTCTTCACGTTTGGGAAGTATTTTGGGATCCTTCTGGCTGAAGGACTGTGTGTAGAGGGAATCACCTGTGTGCTTGTTTACTATGCGGAGGGTATTGGCAGAGCGAAGAGGCGAGGAGCGTCGGACAGCAGCAGTATGAGCACAAGCATGCAGCTCAGCAGCCTGGAGTGGGATCCCCATGCAAGAACGGGGCTTGGCTGGGGAGAGTCATGGTGCTTGCCCTGGTCCCGATGCAGAGCCCTGGCTCCCTTGGAGCTGGGGGATAGAGCTGGCTGCAAGGCACTCTCCCACGCGCTGCATCTCGATACCCTCAGGCTGAAGAGAGCTTTGAGCCCATATCATCTCCTGTGCAAATGCTCTAACCATTGGGCTGTGTTATTAAAAGCAGGGAGAAGAAGCAGCCGCTGCCTTGCAAGGAAGTTGGCAGATGGAGAGGTGGGGCGACGGTCCTGCTGGTGCATGCAAGGCAGGCTCTACCAACCCAGCACCCGCCGGGACGCAGGCCTCAACACTGCACGGATCTGCCTGCCCCCACAGGAGCAATTTGGGATGCACATATAAGCAAAAAGCCAAGCCCAGCCCATAGGGAGATGTGAGGTCAAGTAGAGGCATCTGGGTTGGGACCCCCAGAGAGGGACCTGCATCCCAGCTGTCCTTCCAGCAGCGGGTTGTGTCTCTGTGGGTGTTCCTCTGCTGTGGGCTTGGGCTCAGCCTTTTTTCCACCTCAGTCCTCAATACCTCGGTGTTTCTCTGAGCTCACCTAGGTCTCCTGCTTTTCTAGTTCAGCGCTCTTTGGGATTGCAGACTGTCATTTCAGACTGTATTTTAGCCCTGCAGCTAGAACAGCCCCAGCTGTGCTGCATCCCTCCTCCTGGCTCTCCCGGCAGAGGTCACCCTGCATCCGGAGGAGCCAGCATCCTGCATGCTGAAGCCATGTCTGCGATTCTCATGGAATGGCTGCTTAGTGATGAATCACTGCCTGAGCACAGGACTGATGTCACCAGCTGCTGAGTGACCTGGTGGCTAGCTTGAGCTCTCCTGAAGCTGCCAGAGATCCGGCACACCTACAGGGGTCTTTCAACATGTTCTTTTCTGCGGTATTTCCGACCTGATAGGTAATCAAAAAGCTCCAGGTTACAGAGGCAGATCAGTGCATAGCAGAGTGTTTAAGACCTTTCTGAAGGCAAGCTGGGAGCACGAGGGCTCCCCTCCCAGAAGTCCTGACCATCCAGGACAACATGCAGTCACCTGAACTGGACACAGGAGCGTGTATATTTGATAGAGTCCTAAGCTCATGCTGGGAAACTGTGTGTTGTTGCTTAATGCTATAAATAACAAGATATTAATAAATTAAAAATTCTAGTAATAATTAACAATGTAAGGAACAAATAGGGTGTACTGGGTGATTGTATTTTCTCGCTCTTTGAGTGTTCAGGTTGCAAACTGTTACGTTAAGCAGGCCTTTCTATTGATCTGTTAGGTCAGCCACATTTTGAAAATGTTCAGCAGCTCTTTAGTATTTTGCTCTGGAAGGATGTTAGTGAGTGCTGTTTGACTTCTGACCTTTTTTTTTTTTCTTGTTTCCTAGGGTTATGATAATACGGAGAGCAGCGTCCGTAAAGCTAGCGTATTTTGCCTAGTGGCAATTTATTCAGTAATTGGAGAAGAACTGAAACCTCATCTCGCACAACTCACAGGAAGCAAGGTACAAGAGTAATGCGTTTCTGCTGTTTTCATAATAGCCAGCTGAATAGCTTGCATTACTAGCAGCAAGACCATTGGCTTCATAGTAGCTCTGGGTCAAGTTCCCTGCACTCTGTTAAATCCTATCTCACCCTGCCAAACACCACTAGAACAGCACAGCACTTGCTCAGCAGTGTGAGCATTTGAAATCCCACTAAGCAAGTTTTTATGGGGTTCAGGGATTAGTTTCATGACACGTTTGATCCTGTGTAACTGCAGGCTACCACTGAGCGGGTCCTTCCCACTACAGCCATGTTTATCTTGCCCCTTTGGTGTTGCATCCAGGGGTGACCATGCAGTGAGTTGAGAGCTGGCTGCTCTGGCCGAAAACCAGATCTGCTATCCAAATTAATTAGCTTTCAGTCCACTCTGCGTCTGTGCAGGTAATCTAGCGCAAAGAGTGGTGGGAACACGTGGCTGGGATGGGTGGGAGAGCAGGTCCTCTCAGCAGCAGATTGTGATTAGGGCTGGTAGAAATGCAGGTAAAGCTTCACTCTTAATAGCATGGCAGATGTGTCTCTTTCCTCCTGGGACACGAGTGAGCTCAAGTGACCCTTCAAAGGACTTTGTGCCCTGGAGTCAGGTTAGCAGCAAAACTCAAATTCTGACCTGATGCTGCAAGTGAAAGCAAGTCCTAATTCAGCTCTGGCCTTCAGACAAGAGCTGGCATTTTGTGTTGAGGCAGGTGGTGTTTGACTGCTTTTCAGAGCTGCTTAGGAAGCCGTCACAAGATTTCTTCTCCTGTTTGAAGTCATCATACCCAAGATTTCTCTGCAATTTTAAGATGAATTCTGCATTTTTTTCTGAAATAGATCTCTGCATGTGAATAGCTACTTAGTTCAGAGGGCTTCATTCTGTTACTTTGAAGCAGTAATTTCTTTCGTGGGTAGGAAGTGTGGCATAGACCAAAACAACCTGAGACTGAGGACACTTGGATTTTATTTCTGAATTGAGTTGCTTTGTCCTTAAACAAATTACTTGTGCCTCTAAATTGCTCTGGAAAGAGACAGCTATGGGTGCTGAGGTTTACCTCATTATATTTGGGCGGTTAGGAAATCCCCCTATAAAATATTGTAGAGACTTTACTATCCCAGTATCCTAGGTGCCACGGACTTACTCCACCACATAACTAACTATAAACATGTGAGTAATTCTTCTGGGTTTATGTAGACTGCCTGCATGTTTGAAGTTAAATGTGTGCATGAGTCATTGCAGGATCTGGAGCTAAGGTGGTAAGGCAGAAAAACAAAACAAACCCATGCAAAGGAAGTATATAGTCATAACAGCTGCAGTTTCACTAGATGTACCAAGTTAGGGAAGATATTTAAATGTCATTGAAAATGAACATTTTATAAAGCATGGAGAGCTCAGGGTGTTTCCTAGGAGGGACTGTGGCTCTCAGGTTGCCAGTGTACCTGCAGCCCCACTGACCTCCGTGGGAATCCTGCTTGCTCAGAGCAGGCTGCAGGATTGAGGTCTGCGAACTGATGGCTGCTGAAGTGAAATGCAAGAGTTTTTTCTAAATCCCATTAAATCTGTCTGTAGCTTCAGTGGGACTAGGCGTACCCTCCTGCCTCTGTTCTGAAATATACTCAGCTTTGCTTGTGCTTTTCCTCCAGAGCGCCCAGTGTCAGTTCACTCAAAACTGAGTTCACTGCAGAATGCAAGTTTTAAGATTTGCAGTCGACTTTTGTCCACCTGTTTTTCCTGGCATCTTCTACTATGTTTGTTTCTTTCAGATGAAGCTACTAAACTTGTACATAAAGAGGGCCCAGACCACCAACAGCAACAGCAGTTCCTCTTCAGATGTTTCAACGCACAGTTAATGGAGATATGTGGACATATGTGTAGACTTAGAAGCAATCAACGGTGCCTCTCAGAGACCTTTCTGCTAATCTTCACTGGCGCGCTCCATCAGCTCAAGGAGGCCATGCAGATATTTATTGCAATCAGTATTTTAGTCCCTTAAAAGCTTTTATGTAGAATCTTACTGGTATTGAATGTAAAGGAAGCAAGGTCTGTGTTGCAGTCTTCATTAAAAGTGAACAACAGAAAGCCATACTTAAACATATTTGTATAGCCTGCTGAAATCTCAGAAATATGTTTAGGTTAGCATTCCAAAACTGAGTCCAAGAACCTGGACACGCATAAAGGTAAAACAAATCTTGTTGGTTTAGTTCATACCCAGTTTTGGTTTCTGTGTGCTAGTTAACTGCTCTCTCCCCGCAGCTGCAGCCGTTCTGGCTAGGTTCTCCTCTTCTTACAAGTCTTGTGGTCCTGTTTTGTACTCCCTGTTGCAGCTTGCCTAATGTGCAGGGCTCTCCGTGGAGAGATCTTTGGAGATGTGGCTGTGATTCCAGCCTCGGATGCTTTAATACTGAGAGATATCAAGTGAGTAATGAAAAAGTAGGTTCTTTTTAAACATCTGAGTTTTTGTACATAGTTCTGACAGACCTCTGATGGGCTGATTTCTCTGTAACTGCTCTCCAGCCAGCTGTGCTGTGCAGAACAGCACAGCTGGGCTCTTGCTCCTTTCATTGACTGTGTAAATATTTCTCCCCTCCCAACCCAGTTGGCTCTTTCATATACTCAAATGACTCTCCAGGTTACTTGCTACTCCCCAAAGGGAACCTGAGAGCCAATTCTGGGACTGATGCCTGTGAATGGGACACTGGAGTTAGGTGGGTGGGTGTTGGATTAGGCTCTAAGTGTGTCCGTGGGTGGGCAGTGGGAGCTGGCAGAGCTGTATCTCAGTGCTGCCTTGTGAGGCTAGCTGCTTTTTTCTTAAAGTCTGTAGCATCAAAGGGCTGATCTGCTGCTCTGACCTGACCCACTGGTGTTGGGTGGTGAATGGCTTTGTCCCCACAAGTCCTTTGTGCTTTGGGCAAAACGTTCATCCCAGAGAACAGAAAGGGCATCTGAAACTGAACAAAAAGACCCCGTGGAAGCACCTGCTGAGCCAGCTGGGACAGTGCTGGTTGCCTGCCACAGCTCCCCTCCTGTGCCTGAAGAGCCTGCAGTGCTGTTAGCTGCCTTTAGAAACCTCCTTCTTCCTGGCCAGCCCCATGCACAGCCCTGCTGGGTGCTCTGCATTTCGGAGGGGTGCGGAGGGCCCTTGCTGGGCACTGCTGTCAGCAGGGGTGTTCTGAGTGAGGGTGCAGCGGGGCAAATCCTTTTGCAGCCTGATGGCACGGACCAAGTCAGAGCCAAACCAGCAGCAGTCAAATACCCCACGGCACCACCCTTTCCCAAAGGGAGACCCTTCTGTTTGCAAAGGGTGAGCTCCCCTTGCCTCTCCCTGTAACCAGGGGAAGCAGGAGGATGTTAGTGCTGTGTCCGGCCCTGGGCTGGATCCTGGCTGATGGGCATGCCCACCCCAAACCTGCAATGGATCAGAACTGGGGTTTTGCCCCCAGTGCCAGTGATGAGAGAAGGATGGTGGACCTGCAGCTTACGGCTGCAGCTGTATTGATGGATGTGTGCTCCCTGGCTGCTCTCAGTGCCTCGGTCTCTCTCCAGCCCCCTCCGTTTCCCCTTTGGGGAGCTGTAGGGACACCTTGGTAGCGTGCTGAGAACATGAGTTTCCAGTACCGCAGCAGGGGAGTGCAGCTGGGAGGGTAGAGCCCCATCGTCCTCCCTTTCCATCAGTTCATCCCTGCGTGTCTCAGCCCCAGGCCTGAGGAGCTATGCTGGGAGGTGACGCTTGATGCCAGCTCCCCTCCCAATCCCCAGCTCAGGAGGGACTGGGGCTGGTGCAGACTATGCAGGATTGGGCTGCAAAGCCTGTTGGTCCCTTTCGCTGCTGATGTGAGAGCAGAGGAGGTGACCTGCTCCTGAGTTTGTCAGGATGTGTCCAGGCTTTTGCTGGCTGCAGGGCTAGTTCCCTCATCTTTCCCAGTGAGTAATGCCATGGCAGGAGAAACCATGCAATCCTGCTGGGTAGGATTCCCCCAGAGTCTTTCCGCAGGCTCAGAAAAGCCATCCTCACTAGAGAGAGGATTGGCTGCTCCATGGTTAGCGTCTCCCTTTCTGTGGACCATTTCTCTTCAACATCTTTCAGTATGCTTGTTAGAATATTAATTTTTTAATTTTTTGAATGATTCAAATTATTTTAGCTTAACACAAATTTATTTTCCCTTTTGAGGAAATATTCAGCTGACTTGTTGGCAGCAGTTAGCTGTCTTGTTTGAATTTTTAGTAGTGGGTTTGGTTTTTTGTTGGGTTTTTTGTTGTTTTTTTTTTTAATTTGTACTCTAACTGCTTAGTATTTATGCCTCTCTTTCTCCCCATCTCAGTTCAGCATCTTCTGTTCCAGTTCTGGTGTTCAGAAGGTCAGCATAGCTGACCAGATGGTGATTAGTCCCTCCCAGCTGTGATGGAGCTTGATCCATCACTGTTTTCTGTTTGGTTTTTTTTGGTTTTGTTTTTTTTTTTTTTTGAATGGCACACTGTAGCAAATCTCCAGGAATTGAATTCCTTCTCAAAAGATTTTATATGTTTTATAAAATCCTGTTAGTATGCACTGAGAGTGAACGCACTGTAACGTCCCTGAACTGACCCTGGCGCGTGTGCTGACACTACAGTAGGAGTTAACAGCTCATCCTTGAGAAGACGCGTGCAACCTGCTGCGACTCCAGCGACAAGCCTGTGTTTTCTGATGCTATTGGCACACTTGGGGCTGCAAATGGTAGAACCAGGCCTTACTTTCTGAATCAGATTCAGTTCTGTTTGTCAACAGATGCTCATTAGCGTGCTACTTAATTTCGTTACGTGAGTCAGTTGAGGACTGTTCATCCTTTGAGTACTCTAGAAGTATGTTATACCTGTATACAGTAGAGAGCATTCTGCTTAGGTATTTATAAATCATTGCGTATAATGTACATAGTAAGGTTGTTTAGTATGTTGAAAATGACCTGATTTTTTTTTTTTGGTGTTTCCTTTGAAGTACTCAAAGGGCTAGCTCTGAATGTCACCTCTCTGATCTCCAGTGTCCTGACTTCAACAAGCTGTACAATCATTTTGTTTTCTCTTCAGCAAGCATAAAGGTCTCTCTGGCTACAAATCACAGTGTCCACGCACGCTTGCAGAGAAAGATCTGCATGCTGGCAGTGCCTCACCGCACCGGTGAAGCTTGTGTTCACGTTCTCCTGGCAGTAGCCACCTACTGCAGCTGCCTTTTTTTTTTTCTTGCTGCCCATTATGCAGGGCTTCAATTTTTCGTACCTTAAAAAAAAAAAAAAAAAAAAAGTGTATTTTCTTTGCCCACCACGCTTTAACAGTCTGAATGGGAGAAAACTCTCAGCAGACAGCGGCTCCTGGCTGCAAGGTTGCCGAAATCTCAGATGTGGATGTTTTTTCTGCCATTGGCTGCACCAGTGCTCCGTGGGCATGGGCAAATACCAGATCCATCCGCCCCACAGGTCTACGTACTGTAGTTCTCATGTAGTGCAGAAATATCGAGGCATGTGGCTTTCTTAAGGTACACTATGTGTGCTTGCCTGGATTACAATACAATATGAGACTGTCTTTTTTTATTGCTTATTACTAGCTTAACAATAACCTGTATAAGTAATGTAACTTGCATCTTTGTCATCAAAACCTTTTCTCCCCACCCCTTTATTTATCAAGCATAATATTACATATTAAGGGACAGAAAAATAGACCTTTGTAGTATACAGCAGGACGTTGCTAACAATGTTTTAAATGGGAAGTAAAAACTGCTCTAAAAAATGCCAGCCATGAGAAATTACTTTGGCACCGTGTTCATGCGCATGTATTTTTTTCTGTTTTTTCCGCTTTCGTCATGTTACATCCATATCTGTATTTATATCTTATTTGTTTCACTTTTGAGTGTATCATGGCAATTGTACAGATGTTTTTTGTTAACATTTATGTGATAGAATTTGCTAAAAAAAAAAATTAAAATAAAACCTTTTGAGTTTGCCCTAGAATAAGTGGAACTTGGGTTTCTTTTTGGGGGAGAAATATTAAAGTAGATTCATTATCCAACACAGCTCCTCACTCCAGCAGCCTTTGCTTGTAAAGGATTTGCTCTTATTCCTTCCCTGGCTGCTGTGTTTTCATGTATTAATTGGCGGGTGCATTGTGGGCTGGCTGTTTCCTACAGGCACCAGTCTGTGAGTGGCAGCGGGACTAGCGGGCAGCAGATCTTCTGGGGTGCTGGTCTTTTGCTGTCAGCTTTTAAAAGCTTTTGGGAAGTCATGATTTTAGGGGATTCTTGTGATGTTATAAACTGGAGAGCCATATGCTGTTTGAAAGCTGATGGTCTCGTGCAAAGTCACTTTAACTGACTTTGTAAGTGTTGTAAGGCTTGTTAAGAGAATTGCAGAGGTTTTAAAATACGTGGCAGCAAAAATTTGGGTGATGAAGTGTTTGGGGAGGTGAAAGGGTGCTGGGAACTGCACAGGTCTCTGTGCCTGGTACTAAAAGACAAAGAACTTGAATTTGAAGTGGCCAGGGAGTCTGAGTGCTGAAGTGCTTGTGTGTTATCCTGAGGGAGTAATAGCTCACCACAGTTTAAAACCTGTAGTGAAGCTGTGCTCTACACTAGGGATCCCCTAAGGTATGACTTTTACCTTGATGCTGTTCCTTTAGCATCAAGATAAAAGGTCCTCAGATACCTTGTGGTGGGTGCAAGGGAGTCAGGAAAGCACAGGAGGTTGAGATTTCCTATGGGGGGCTTCTGGTGTGAATATTCCCAGACAGGGGAGTACGTGAAGAGTGTTAATGGTGTGTGAGCACCAGCATTCAGGACAGGGTGGTTCTGGTTGTGCTGGTGTCTCCTTTGCCCTGGCGCTCCCGGCTGCCACCAAGCACTGCCCGTGCCAGCCCAGGGACCCTTCTGCATCAAGATTCAGGTGTCCAACTGGGAGTGAGGAGCAATGATTGCTCTCCCTGCTGCAGATGGACCATCTCAGCTCTGTAGTGGCAGGGTCTTTTTCGACTCTGCTGTGTGTCAGAGCAGTACGAGGGAAGGTCCACACTTGCCCAGTGGCCCTGGCTTCTTCCCAGAGTGCTTCCCATGTGGTTTTTCTCGAGCAGTGCCAGGTACCTGTGGTTATAAGAAAGAGAAGAGAGAATGAATAGAGCACTATCTAATCTGTGCCTTGTAAAACTCCAGATGCTGGCCTAAATTAGCCTTACAGCCCTGAGGGATTTGGAAGAGCTCTGAAGTCTGAGGCATTGCAAATGTGGTATTAGACAGCCCGAGCTGGGGAGCTGGATTTCACTGACACGTGCTTAAAATGGTCAGTCCTAGCAAAACCTTTCGTGGGGGCTGAGGAGAGGGACATCCTGCAGATGCAGAAATAGGTCATTCTGGCAGTTTGTGCAAGACTCATGCAGAGGGCTGCCTGCATGGCTGGAGGTCTCCTTTCCCTCTGGAGCACCAGGCAGCAAGGGTTGGCCCAGAAGGGGCTGGGTGTTCGCTTACTCCATCTCCAGAGGGTACCTCTCTGTACCCTGTGACTGGGTTTTACCAAACCCTCATGCTGTTGCTCACGTTATAAGGAAGAAGGCCAAGATGGTGATGAACCAGCAGCTGCAGCTTCAACTATTGCCAGATGCACAGAGCTCCTCTCAGAGAAGTTGTCTTCTCCCAGCAATGGCTTGTGCCTCCAGGCACTCACTGCACAGGTTTGACCTGCTGATCTCCTTGGAAAATACACAAATATGGGCCTTGGTGCCAAGACTTGCACCTTGGGGGGTGCCAGCACAGGCTGTCCGTCTGCTGCAGGAGCAGCGTGGCAGAAGGCAACAGTTTTGCAGGATGCAACTGCAGCAAGTGAAAAGCTCGACAGGAGCATCCCAGAGCGGTTACTCCAAATGAAATACAGGAGCAGAAGAAAATAATGCTCTCGCTCAGGCTTCTGCCTCCTGTGCTGGATTTTGGCGTGTCCTTTAGGGCTGAGACTGCAGCGTGTTGAGAAGGGGGTGTTTGTTTATTGAACCATCTCAATGTATCTGTCCCTTGTAGCTCCTTTGTCACGAAGTTCCCTGTTGTCCTAAGCCTCATGATTGCTTCACAGATGAAGAATGAGGAATGGCTGTAATTGCTGGTTTAGACGGTTTTGCTGGGCTCTCCCCTATGGTGGAGGACCAGAATTGCTGCCAGCAATTAAAGGTAGTTAGCAGATTCCTGGCAAGCGTGAAGGCGTGCTCTGAGCACTTGCAGCCCATTCTCAATTCATTTCTCTGTCCTGGAGGGTCTGAACTGCTGCTGGTTTCTTCTCAGCCCAACATTTCGCAACCCCCCTCAAATTATTTTGCGACCCCTTCCTTCCCACTGAGGGATACGCCAAGGAGCAGCTCGGTGCATGTCAGCAGAGTTGCACTCCTGGACCAGGTGACTTATTTTAATTTGCTCCAGTTAAAGAATAAGATGTTTTGGCTTAAACCCGCTGAGAAAGTGCAGCTCAGCTGATCAGTGGTGACTTAAATAATTCCACTGCTTCTGATTGTGCAACCCAATCGCTTGCTTGTGCAACCTGTGTTTACCCTCCCCAAGCAAATATCGCACACCCCTCTCTTCCCTTTACCAAGCCAACACATTTTTCCTGCTTTGCCTTTCCATACACATCCATGAAGTAGGGAAAGGGCCCTCCCTGGCGAGTGTGCCCCAGCCCCAGCAAGAGCCTGCTAGGAGGAGGCTCAGCACAGAAATGCATGTAATACTGACCTCAGGGAAGAGAGGACAGGCCATAAATCTCCATCCTCTGCTACAAGGGGGTTTTTGGGAAGCTGCTGGGGCAACACAGGTATGGAAGTCAACCCAAGCATTTGGCCGGGATGGAGGGGGTCTCTTGCTGACAGGCACTGGGTAGTTGCGTTTGTTTAGGAACAGAGAAAGACCATCACTCGCCGTGATCCCCAGTCACAGATCCATTCGGAGGTAATATGGAGTTACAGCTAATATGTGCATGTAAAATGGGCCGGAGAAGGTTGTTTCAGTAGCAGGGTCAGCGTCTGAGTGCCTGCACTGCGCATGGCTCTCCCCTGCTGGGGCAGGGCCCATGTGTGGATGGGAGGATGATTACAGCTTTGTAGCTGCTGAGCTCCCCTGGACCGCTGCAGCTGTAGCGCAGGAGATGCTTAAATGTTTCAGGTTCTCCCTGGGGATCTGACTGCAGCCAAGGGCTCGGGAAATATTAGCCCATTAAACCCGAGGCCCTTACGCAACATTACTCTGCTCTCCATGCTGCTTCGTCATGACTTGGCAGGTATTGAAACAGACCAAGCAAAGCCATTGTTTTCCAAAAAAGAGCTATTTATATCCAAACTCCAGTGCCAAGCCATTCCCCAGGAGCTAGTGACTTTCCTTGCTGTCAGGCACGGGGGCCAGCGGGAACGGGCGCTTGTCCCTTGGGGCAGAGACGATGCCTGGGGACGATGCTCGTGGGGCTTCGACCCACCGAGGGACCTGGGGCTGAGGCCGGAGGGCTCAGCAAGAAAGAGCTGCTCGGGCGTCATTAAAAGGCAAGAGCTCGCTTGGGAGCGGAGGAGACGGGGAGCAGCTGAGCGGGCAGCAGAGGGGAAAGTGAAGGCAGCGTAAACCAGACCAAGCTAACGCAGAGCCGGGGGGATTACAGGGTGCCGGGGAAGCTGCTCGCAAACACGTCAGGGACAAAGCAGCCCTCCAGAGCTGAGGGGTAATGAGTCATTAATGAAGAGAGGGATGAAATTCATAATGACTCAAAAATGGCTGAGATAATGAACTCCTTCTCTTTAAATCCACCTTTAACAAGAAAGCTAAGGGAAAGGATTTAGATCAATTAAGAAGTAAAGAAAAGCAATTTTGTAAAAATAGCTATTGACACAAGCAAGTGGGAGAACAGCTGGAAAGTCTCTCCGTGCAGAGGCAGCAAACGGCTGAGGCCTATAGCTCGGGGTGTTTGGGGGCAAAAGGTTTGGTTCTTAAATGATGGAGAATTGCAATGAAACCTGCCCAGACCCAGCCTCAAGTTTGTGCGGCCATCCCCATGCAGGGAGTAGGGGTGATGCCAGACCAGCTGGCCTCGGGGAGCCACTCAGCCTCTGGAGCTGCAGGGGTGAAATGGCGTGAAAAACACTCCCCGCTGCAGCTTCTCACTCGGTGATCTCCATTAAGGGCAGCAGTTGCTGGCCAGGTACCAAACCTGCAGCTATGACACCTTTTTTCTGCAGAATCACAGGATGGTTTGGGTTGGAAGGGGCGGTTAGAGATCATCTAGTCCATTCCCCCTGCTGTGGGCAGGGGCATCTTTCGCTAGGTCAGGTTGCTCAAAGCCCCACCCAACCTCACCTTGAACATTGCCAATGACGGGACATCCACAATCCTTCTGGGCAACCTGTTCCAGTACCTCCCTACTCTCACCATAAAAAATTTCTTCCTTATATCCAGTGTAAATCTATCCTCTTTCAGTGTTGCAGCACTTTCTCTTCTGCAGATAAACTGGGTTATACTGAAATCTAACATAGTGTGGCACAGCCAAGCATCTCTTTTATTCTGTTTAGGGTGCCCCAAGGGCTAACACTGGGGTTTGGTTTTTTCATAACAAAGTTCACCCTCCCCAGATGTGTCTCTGCTTGCCACCACTTTTGGTGAAATCCAGACCTGGGAAAGCAGGAAGCTGAGCAAACCGGCAATACCCAATTTCTGTATTTAATGAGCGTGTATAGCATAAAGGCACTCGTAAGTGACAGTAGGTAGAGTAGTAGTCAAAGGGGAGCTTCACGAAGACGGCACCAATGTGCCTCTGGACCTGGGGATGAGCTGACTGCCTCTTGCTGGGACGCATCCTGCACTCTGCTCGGCTCCTGGTCCCAGCCGTTGGACGCACAGGGCACTTGCAATGTGAACTCTGTTTTTTTGGTGTTTGCACAACCTCTCCTTGGAAACGCTAATAGATTTAACAAATCACTGGGAATTTAGCAGGGAGCTGGTGATGACATCTGGCTGTCCTCTTGCTGATGAGCTCTGGGGTGACCATGGTGGGGAGCAGCAGGGGCTAGGGGCCACAGTCCACTCCTGTGGGATGGAGCAGCCCTCCGCGAGCATCAGCAGCCACTTGTGGGCAATGGATAGGCAGTGGCCCTCAAAGCGACAGCCCCCATTACCTTCAACCCTGCCAAAGCTCAGAGGTCACAAAAGAGGCAGGAAACATTGGAGTTGGCCCTAAAACCTGTTGGTTATCTTCCCATTAGAGGAAATATTTTTGGCTCCCTCTGGCCGCTGTGCAGCAGGACACCGGGATATTCTCTTCCTTGTCCTGGTGACCCAACTTCTTTATACCTGTAACCCCATCTCCCTCCCCATCGTCCTTGCTGAGGAATAGCCCCTGTAAGGTCCATCGTGCCTGGACCTGCCTCCTGCCCCCTCTGTGGGTGCCCTGGCGCGGGGTCTCTCTTGCTTCCCCCGTGCCAAAATGCTCCCTCACGGTACAGGCTGGGGCTGGCTAAGCATCTCTGGGCAGGTTGGTGCTCGGGGCTGAAAGGGTTAAACGGATGGCCCTGTCACAGGGGCAGTTTTTCAACTGCAGTCTATAAATAGGAGCTGGGTTTCTAATCTGCTTGCCACTCGTTTCCACTCCCTGCCAGTTTTTTCCTGCTTTTTCCTGCAAGGAGGTACCTGCAGCCGCGATGGTCTGCAGCCCTGCAAATGCTGCTGGGAGAGGGAGGTGAGCAGTCGAGTCCCGCCCGGCGAGACTCGCTGTCTGTCAGTCCTGTAACCCATCCTGATTAAAAACCAAAAAAAAAAAAGGAAAAAAAAATAGGGGAGAGAAACAAAGCCCTCCCCGGGCGGGGGCTCCACATCCTGGTCTATGCTGCAAGTCCCCAGCCCTGCCTTGCCCCTCCACAACCATGTCAGAGCTGTCCCCTGTTTTGGGACAAGTGAAACCCCAGTCCAAGCGCTGGGAGCTGATGTTGAAGACCCGGCTCTGCTTTCTGTGTACAAACACCCCACCCGGCAGCTGGAGAGGGAGTGGGGGCTGGCAGCATTTTTGGGCTCCCAGCAAGTCTCCCAGCTGCTGGCTCCCCCCATACCCGCATCCCCTGCCCTATCTCCTCCATCTCTCCAACAGTGGTAAGAACTCCGTCCCTGCTGAGCGACCGTCGGGCCGTAAATCCTTGTGAAGGGCGTGAGGACCTGCTGGAAGGAGGCGCTGGGGGTTTGCAGAGGAGGGCTGTGAAGAACAGCCGGCTCCACGCTGGGATGGGGATGATGTGGGCAGGCTGGAGGGTGGCCAGACGTCCGCAAGGGCATGATGACTCCCAGCAAGCTTGACCTGGGTTGGGTAACGGGCAACAGAAGGGGCCCAGGGAGACATGAGAGCAGCCCTCAAATGTGAGAGGTGAATGCAGAGATGGGGAATGATCTCTTCTCTGCGGATGAGGCAAGAAGTCTTGGGCTTAGCAAGAAAAATTGTTAAATTAAAAACTTGTTAATAGTCGGAGTAATGAAGTTGACTTGTTTCCAGGCCTAGTTTTGACAAACCGATGATTTGATCAAGCATGCGAAGGGGAAAGTAACTCTGAGTGACTAAGCCAGTGGGTGAATCCTTCTGTTGTCTCAACCTGATGCATGTCGGTCCACTTAACCTGAAAACTCAATTTGAACAAGGTCGTCTGTTGATGGACAGGGAATAGACTGGTGGGGAATTGGCCAAAAAGTGGGGTGATTCGTTGTATGGCTCCTTCCGAGCATGGTGTCCATGCAGCCGGGTCAGGTGCGTGTCCCAGGGGCCTTTCCCCGCGCACCCGCCTCGAGCTTCACTGCTGTCAGCGGACACTTTCCAAGGCTGCTGACTCACTGAAATGGAAATGTTCTGCCAAAACCCGTAGAGTTTGATAAAATTGCTAATGGGATCCTGCTGGCTTCCCTGACAGCTTGGCTCCGCGCCCTGCATTTGGAGTAGCTGCTGGGAGGGAGGTTGGTCTTCGCAGCCGAAGGAGCGTGATGCTCAGGGCCCCCAGGGCGATGGCTCCGCTGAGGGTCTGGATGGGCTGCGCCAAGTCAGGGCACCCTGGTGGCATCTGCAGCTCCGCGTCCCCCAGCACCCGGCCTTGCAGCTGCCCCTAGTGCTTGTTGTGCCATGGGTTGGTTTCCAGGGAACATGTCTTGTTTCAGACACTGAACTAACCTTTTTTCCTCAAAATCTTGACTTTTTTTGGGGGGGGGGGGAGTGACAATTTCAGCCTCCTGGCCAGCTTCAGCTCTGCCTTGCAGAACTGGCCTGAGCTAAGGATGCTGTGCTGGAGACACACATTAAATAGGATGTCCCCATCTGCCCCCCACCTCCTCTGGCCCTGGGAGGACAGGGAGCACCTACCCAGAGTGACAGCAGCAGCAATTTAGTCCCTGTGTTGCAACAGGCCGGCTCTTCTGGCCAACAATAAGAAATAAATGGAGGTAGCTATTTGCCTCGTAGAGCTAACCCAGGTAAGCAGAAAGCCTCAGCTGCTTTTACATCCCATTGACCCTGCAGAAGCAGCACCAGCCCAACACAGCTTGGCTCCTGGCAGGCTCAGCCTGCGCTGTGCTTGTCGTGGGTGCCCCAGAGATGGGGCTGAAGGTTTGTCCACCCTCTTCCTCGCTCGGCTGTGCCCTCTCAGCACTGTCATGGGTGCTCCTGGGTCCGTAAAGGGCTCCTGGTACCTCTCCCTATGTCTCTGGTCAGCCTTTGCTCAGCCCCAGTGAAAAAAACCTGATTAGGCATCTAATTCTCCAGTGCTGCCTCCAACACTCCTGTGAAAACCTCAAACAGGGCAACTGGGCTCTTCTGTGCGGTACAGCGCCTGATGCTCTCTAACCAGCTGGGCCAGGCATCTTGTCGCAGCACAGAGGACCCTCAAACTCAGTTTCTCCATCTCCGCTCGCCTGACCTGTTGTACCCTCAGCTCCCTGGCGTGGAGCAGCTCCTCCACGAGCCAAGAGGCACGTGGCCCCTGAAGGCCCCAGCCCTGCAACCTTTGCACCCCAAACCTCTTCTGAAAGCAGCAATTCCCCCTTTCTCTGGGGTCATTTTATTTGTGTTAAAAAGTGAAAAAATATTCTCATTTATTATTGAATGTGAACAACATGGAGCAACCCCTCCCCAAAATGCCACGCGTGAATGACAGGCTGCCCTGCTTGGAGAACGTGGACTTCCCCAGTGTATAACTGCAAGGATACCTGGTTCTCTCCATGCACGGTTTAGCCTTGCAGCTGCCTATTCCCATTGAAATATAAACTGCAAAAACCATGTCCGTGCTTCCTTTGCGTGTCCACCTGATTTCCTGCGGTCAGCAAGCCTCTGTCTGCTCCCGCAGGCTTGGAGGGAAGCATCACCCCACGGCCAGGACGGCAGGAGCTGTGGTGAAGGGTGGTCTGAGGCTTCAGACTGTCCTTGCCCGGGACACTGTGCCACAGAGCAAGATGTTCAATCATGGCTAGAGCCAGGGCAATGCCCAGCTCCACCGCTGCTGAGATTTCGGCATTCTCCAAGACCCCTTCCGACATCTTCAGCATCTGCAGTAACGGGGTCCCTTTCACTCTGGGCGCACATCTCCACTCAGGTGGGTGCTGCTGCTGCTGCACCCAGTTCAGGCTGTCAGCCTCTGCTCCCAGATTTAGCTGCAGTGAAGACCATCTCCTCCCAGGATTTTGGTACGTGCCTCTGCCAACCTGTGCTGACGTGCATCCCTGGCCATCGCCATACAGCCTGGGTGAATATCAGTTTCACAGTTTAGGGACATTTGCAAGACTTTTGCTGTTGTTCACCAGTTCCCACCACTTCTTGTTGCAGCTCCCTGGTTTATACCTGGCTGCAGATGGTTTCCACTAAAGGATCATAGTGAGATCTGTCTCTGGAAGTTTAATGCAGCTTGAAAAGTCCTTGAAGGTTTTCCTTTCCACTGAGCTTCTTCACCGTGCTGGTGAGCCAAAGCTGCTTCTGTCAGCTGGAGGCTGAGAGCCCGAGGTGGTATTCTTCCCCTCCTGCTGCTGAGAGGAGCCTGGGTCCTTCTCCTGCCTAATCCTGGGTGTTCAGTACTAGGTGATGGATCCAGGGTTTCCTCTGGGACAAACCCACGCTAGTGGGAGGTGGGGACAGGACAGCCCTTTTCCTTCCAAGTCAGCAACTGAAATCCAGCCCATGCCAGGGGTGAGCCGGTGCTCGGAGCAAGTGGGAGCGCTGGAATGGGATCGCTGGAAGGGATCTCAGCTCAATCCCTGAGAGCTCTGCAACCAGGGGAGAGTGCTTTGGCTCTTCAGGCGGTCTTCTGAGGGCGATCAGGGTCACTGCAGTGAAGGGATGGAAACTTCACAGCAATAGGTTTAGAAAAGCAAAATCCCCGTGAGTCGCTTGGCTCTCACCCTGCAGCGTGGGACCCAGATTCCCCTCCTGCTTGCTCCAGGACATTGCTGCAGACCGGAGCACTACCTTGACAGCGGCACTGCTGGGATGTGGGGATGTCCTCTCAATAGCATTTTGCCCTGCAACCGTTGCCGGCACGTGGCTTCTCACTACATTTCCTTTGGCATTTGCCAATCTCCGTGTTTTAGGCGAGCGCTAAACATTAACTTAGATTTGTACTTAATAACCCGGCGGTGTGTTTGGAGCCCAGCACACAGGGAAGAGATGCACTCAACCCCCTTCCCCCAGCCCTGTCAAAGGTTTAGGGATGCCAAAGCAAGAGAGTTTCACTGAGTGCGCACCAGCATTCACTGAGCACACGCCTCGGCTTGGCTGAGGGCATATCCAGGTATCCACCAAGTGTTGTTTTCATCCACCAAAAATCTTTGATTTCCTTGATTAACATAACTAGGAGGACCTTGCTGATTTGAAAGCAGAGCGAAAAACCTTCTCAACAGAAATCAAAGCCCTGGAGGGGACCAGTATGTACAGGAATGGCATTAACAACTAATCCTCTCTAATCCAAGATGACATCCTTATCACATGAGGGCATAAAATGTAATTAGACTTACATAGTGCTATCTCCAGAGCACTAAGCAAATATTAACCAAACCATTTCCCCAGTGCTCCTGTGGGGACAGCCCAGTTACCCTGGCTGTGCAGGTGGGTAAACTGAGGCACAGGATGGTGTGCTAGCAGGGTCCCTTTCTGGAGAAGGCCACGCAAACTTTGCACCCAAAAAACCAAAATTAGCAAAGCATTTATGACCACTGGGAGGTATCTCATGGTCACGGAGAGTGTCTTCCTTCAAGACCCCTGTTATCAAGGGGATGGCGAGCCACTGCTGTTTCCCTGCACTTCCAGAATCCCTTCACAGCTGTTACATATCTGCATGGAGATAAAACACTTGTTCAGACATGAGCTTCCTCTATTGTTAAAACATGTTTAAATGATATCCAACCATTCCTTCAGCTATGTTTGTACTATTGTTTGTTTTCTAACCTCACTTACGCTCCAGATTTGCCCCATCTGATGGATGCTGCAGAAGGCACCCTTGCCGGGGGTAGCTTTGCTGTCCTTCCCTCAGCTCTCCAAGGTTAATTGCCCCCAAGATGACTAGTGCAACTGATGATTCCTGCCTGTGTGGAGCGATGCAGCTGCCCTTGGGACTAAAGCCAGCAGGCAGACTTTACAGCCTGCACTGAGGTCTCCATCATCCCTCGGTGCCGAGGGTACCTGGAGATGGGCAGGGAGCTCTGCCTCAGGCACCGCCTGCACAATGCCTTTCACCAGGCTGTGCTTTTTTTTTTTTTTTTTTTATTTAACAAAATATACGGCCTGATCCACTTAGAGCAGCAGGACCATTTGCAGCAGTGGGGGACGCGGTCCTCTTATCAACATCAGTTAGCAGCGTCGGGTGCCCTTGACCAGGAGCTGCTTTTGACGGAGGAAGACACTTGCACAGCAGCCACCTAATTTCTCAAGGCCTTGGGATAAGATTATATTTCTTGGGCTAGCAATGCCATCCGCTCTAAAAACAGTTGGATGTATTTGAGTGTGAAATATAAATACCTGGGCTCTATCAGTCTCTAAAATCAAAGACACCCACCAAAAGACTACTGGCATTTGAGAGACAGAAAGTTTAATGGGCTCTTCTTTGGTGGGGACACGGCAGTGTCGCTCCCTTGACTGGAGGACATTACCCTTGAAGATCTGTCACAACATACATTTATCAGAGGGCCTGGGAAGAGCTGTGCAGTGCAGGGTGAGGAGGGACAGTCGCGGTGTCCCCTGGGTGATCCCAGGCTCTGGGCCACCTCTCCCTGCTGCGAGCTGCTCCCGCACCCTGCAGGAACTGGTCAGTGAATGTTTTGTTTTATTTTCCCCTGGGAGCGAATGAAACAAAGCAGTGAAGGTTAGGACTCATGAGTTTGTTTGCTTTATTAATGAAGTTCCAAATTTTCTGGAATAGAAAAGAAGATGCTGTCTGCTGAAAACTTCAGCAAACTTTTCCAGGCACAAGGAGGGAAAGAACATCATCGAGGCAGATAGATGTTGAAGTGATTCGTGGAAAGCTCTTTTGCCACTGGTCTCTTTGGAGTTGAGACTATGTTATAGCCTCAGTGGTAGTCATACCTCACTGGGCTGAGGGCAGGATCCGTCCCCAGCCCTCCCTCGGCTTCTTCCCTCCCTGCTCCCCCCGCTGCGCTGGCACCACCAGTTGGATGGCCACACTGGGACTCAGATCCAGGGACTGATCCGGCTGAGAAGCAAACTGAAGACCAAAAAAAAAGCTGTTTGTTTTTTTTTTTCTCATGGAGAAAGAACAGTTCCCAGAGGGAGCTGCTCGCCTGCTGGTGCTGCTGGCGCAGGTGAGGGGAGAGGTGCAGCGTCCTGGAGGTGCAGGGGGAGGCAGTGCTGCTACCTGGGCAGGACTGTCCCACCCCAGAACCCACCGCTGTGGGACACCTCAGTTGCTGAGAAGTCAGTGCCACAGCAGGTTTCTGCCTGCTGAGGAGCTGCTGCTAACTCAGGATGTCTAGGATGGCTTCTAAAAGAGGTTGCCTTCCGAATGTGAGGCAGTTAAAACCCACAGATGCCCAGATATTAGCACCCTGCAGAGTAGGGAGCAATTTTTGCCCTTTTAGGCAGCTCACCTGACACTGCTTTTCTAGCTTTAGAATGCTGGCGGTGAACTGCTGTAACAAACATGTGTGACTTGGCCAACGTGTCCTCTAAAAGCCATTGAAAATGTTCCCTTTCCTTGCCCGAGGGGCCCTGGCTCCAGGGTCGTGGGGTTTCCTCCCTCTGCTTCTGGAGCTCAGGCTGCCCAGATTAAATTGTATAGTGAAAAATTCCATCACAACTTCCGACCTCGATGAACAGCATAGTCAAGGCCGCTGGAAGGCTCTTGCATTACCTAGTTCAGTGGTTTTCAGCCCCCCTTTGGTTTTGATTTCCAGTAGAGATAGGAATCCCCCAAAAGCCAGATCTATAGCCAGCTGGCCAGCTCGGTGCAATTACTTTCCACAGACCCCTTAGGAGCAACCTGGGCCCTTGCAGGGTCTCTGGGTCACTGGCTGAAGTCTGCTGTAGTTTGAGCTCCCATCTAAGAGAAGCCATAGGATTGCACCTGCAATTGCTGGCATCTAAATCACGGTAGGTGATGCTGCAGAAGAACACCTCTGGGCACATTTATCCATGCAGAGGTAGGCTGAGCTGGAGCTGGCAACAATACACCTCCAGGCTGGATCAGGCAAAGAAGGGATGGCCTACAGCAAAGGACAACCTACACCCAGGCTGAAACAAAGCCTCAGACCATCAAAGGGATGATAGTAGGAGGATAAAGATTGGGACTGGAGCCTTGAGGCACTGAGGGAGGAGAGAAAGGGCAGCGAGTCAGCCCTGATGACCCACAGAGGTGGGGTGGGTTGGAGAGACAAAAAGCGGCAGTTGCTGTCAGCTCCGGGGTTCAAAAGCACATCCCAAAGCAGAGGGTGGTCACCAGCCATGGAAGGAGCCAGGAGGAGGACCGCAGAGCTGTGTCCCTTGCACTCGGGTCACTGTGAGGGATCCGGAGCAGATCCTGGACACACATGTCTTGGTGCCTAGATGATGGACAGGCGCTTTTTTTTCTGGTTGTGAGTATGTGCGTACGAGGGTGTGAGTGAAAGTGGGTTTGTCTTTAAAATAAAATCCCCTTCCCCTCCTCCAAAGTCTCATCTTGAGACTTGCTCTCTCATCATTAACCAACAGGTGAGTATTTCCTATGATGTCCTCGGCAGACTGCCCCTGTGAGTAAGGCTGATGCTCTGTGTCTCTACCCATGTTCTGTACTCCTGCTTGGCTGTATTAAACCACGCTTTTTAAATATTGGTTTTTATTTTTTTTATTTTGCCTCTCAGCTAGGAGATTCGGCATCTGTTACGTGACTTGCTCAGTATGTGTCACTTGGGCAATCTTTTATCTTCTGTATAGTTAATTGGATTTTAGATTTTTCTAAGTGCTACTACAGAGAGCTGTGGTGGTAAAATTATTAATATTTAAGATTGAGAGGTCTGGCTAAGAAGCTACCTTTGCTAAAAGCACATTTCTTTCCACTAAAAGGTGACAGTCTGTGGTTGTTCCCAACTCCCTGCTGCTGAGCTGGGATAACACCCCGTGTGCCACTCTGATGGCATCCACCAAGAGCTGTCTCCCCATATCGTTATGTTATTTACTGTTTGATTCCTTAGATTTGGGCAGTTAGTAAGCTACTTAAGGAGTCCATCCCTCCCGTTCTGTAAATATTATCACAATATGGGTTTTCTTCTGGAATTACCCATGGATTCCAGGTCATGCTGAAAACTGGCACAAATGGTACAGACTGTTCTTCAATGCAGTTTATGCTTGGATTTGCTGGATTAAAACCGTGTAATTTCACTCACTGCTAGGGTTATAAAAGTCCAAACAAGAAACCTGCAGGCAAAAGAACTCAAGAATCATTTCTTTTATGTACTTGAAGAAAAAAAGCACAGGTGGTGTGTATAATGAAAAAAATCAAAATGCTTAGCACTCCAAATAAATGGAGACTATTGAAAAGCAGCTATGAAGATTAGATATAAATCTGACTGCTTGACACTACCAAGTAGAATATGTCATTATACGTATTTATTCACAATAAAAATAACGGTGCTGTCTCACGTGATAATCTCAGTGATTGCTACAGCTTGCACCAGGTGTTATAAGCTGGACACTGCTGGACGGGGTCAGCTTCCCGCTCAGTGTTACTGCCTCCCTTCTGTCTGTGTTACGAAAAGTCCCTTCCCAAGAGATGTTTATAAACTACGATCAAGTTTCTTAACCTTGTTTTGATAAATGAAAGCAGATGTTTGGCAGGATTCATCTGATTCATCGCCAGTGTTTATAGAAAGTGGGATCTCGCTGGCACAGTCGAGGGAGTCTAGGACACTGTGCATCCTATCCTAAACAGATCTTTACATTAGGTCAATAAGAAAGGCAGACCTACACCTTGTAAGCACCTAAAACTACAACAACCTTATCCTCCTATTTCACACTAGTATGTGTATTTTTCACATCTTCAATCCATCTAGAATAATCTGTCTTTGAGACTGCAAATTTCTTTTACAATGGGCAGCTTGAACCTATAGCACGTAACTCGATTTAAGTATTCCGTGATAATACAGTTGTTTAGCTGATGCCTTATAAACAGACATATCAGGAGCGGCTTATTCTGTTCCCTGATCAGGGGCAGCCTGGAACAAGTCCACATTGTATTTCAGTGTTAGAGGAACCCATGTCCTGGGATGAACCAGAAAAATTGTTTTGTGGACAGAGTAATGTTCCATTTATTTGAACATATGCAGAGGTTAGGTAGTAATTTTGTGTCATCCTGGCTCTAGAGATGGGAGTAAAGAGGGTCGTAAAGAAGACGGTTTGTATGTTAGACTTTTTAATCTCAGTTAATTGATTGCCAATTTATCTGAGGTGGTTAATAGGTTTGGAGAAGCTGATGGGATGTCTGTCTCAGGACATAATTATTTCTGTCTTTCCTTCCTTGAGCTGAAACTAAATGTTGGTCAATTGGCAGTGATTGATTAAAGTAGAACAAAGGAAAACATCCTCTGAAAGTCTGAGGCTTGCCTTTACTATGAAATATGGAAGTGCTTCTAGCCTGAGGTAAAATCCTACTGAAGACAATGGTTTCTGCTCTGTACAGTGAGCTTTGACTATATGCTCAGTGTCTGTTGTCTCTCTGGTCCAACAGCTGTTCTGCAATCAAACCTAAAGGAGACAAGGGATAGGCAGGTTTTGCCATGGTATAGCTAGTGTTACAGAATACTATGTGTCTGAACTGCCGCTGACCTTGCCTAACAACATCATGGGAAAAGTTAAAGCAATGGTCCCCAGGAGGGTTTTGCAGTGAGGTTAGTTTTTTCACTATGAAAACAAACTGACAAGCCTTGGTTTGGGAGTGAGGACGTAGCAGTTCTGCACTTTGGTCACTTGGATGGTCTTTATCTGAGGATATTCATTACAGTCATGCCCTCGGACTGCCATCCCATCCCTCTCCGGGAAGTCTTTATGAACACCACAGGGGTACCTTAGCGGTCAGGTGGTTTGTGTATTAAAGAGATTTGAAATTATTGGTGCTGATCTGTCTTAAAAATTTGGCAACAGCCGGGTCTTAAACCCCTGCAAGTACAACTGCTCTGGGTCATGTGAGAATGAGCAAAAGTGTCAAATTTCTGTGGATCTCACTAAGGTTATTGTAAAGACAAGTCAATGTACTCCAGTGCTGCTGTGGAAAGATAAAGGGTCTGATCCTTCTTCCACCTACATGGCTTCTACATTTGTGTAACTCCACTAACTTTTGTCAAACAATTCATCAGTTTATCCCTGTATGCATAAGAAGAAAACAAAGTTGCAGACTTCTGTACCGCACATCCCACCTTGAAAGAGACGGCCTCTCCCTGGTGTAACCGTATGGCTGTTAAGTAGAGCCAGACTGTATGGACTGGGACTCACGATCCTGGGATTTATTCACAGATCTGTCACCCTCTCGGTGATGGGAAGTCAGTTTGCCCTTTAGTTTCCTCACCTGTAAGGTAAGACTACTTGCTTGTTACCTAATGGAGATAGGATATTTGCACGTGTAGGGTGCATCCACGCTGTGGATCATATCCATCATATGAAGTTAATACAAATGTATTAACTTGCCCCCCTGGACCTGCAGAGATGAGAAGTGACACCTTGTACAAGAAGGAAATCTGGGATAGTGGAGGACAGAGAGGAATATTGAGGAAATAAACGCACTTGTAACTAGTCAGTAGAAATGAGTATCTACTCACCTCACCTTACCGTACCTTGCAGGACACTTGGGAGGCTTCATTATTAGAATTGCTGTGCAAACACAATAAAAAAGAGTCTTAAATTTGGTTTATAAAAATTAAGGGAATAACAAGTTATTGGAATAATTGTACAAATTATTGTCTTTGCAAGACTGCTTTTATGTATGGATATTCCAGTTGGGAATAAGTACAGTCAGACTATATGTAGCTAATACAAGAAAACCACACTCCCTTTTCCAATTTATCTTCTTCTCGGTTATGAATTTGTTGTGTGAATTATCTAGTTAGAGCATTTCTATAACAAAAACCTCATTTGATGGAAGAGCGCTTTGAAGCAAAGACCAAATATTGTAATAATAATGCTCATTGTTTTCTCATATTTTAAGTTTTTACAAGTCACAGTATTTGTGAAGGCCTAGTGGTCTTGTGAGCTGTAAATTGTGATTCTGCTAAGGTACAAAGGGTTCTCTGAGGGACTCTTGAAAGGCATTGTGAGTACATGAAGGGTCTTAAAATGTTTTCCTTTCAAGGAATTTAAACTGTCTCTAAGATGTTTAAAGGGAGATGAAAGGCTCTGTAACGTACTGCTTAATGCTTCGTGCTGTCCTACAACAGATAAATGCCCATGGGTGGAGTATTTCAGATCTTTCTTCATGCTCAACTGTGTCTAATTATTATCCTGGAATCATTTCATGTTTGAGGAGTTTACATCGGAGAGGATTTCATAGACTTGTTGAGTGTTGGTGGGAAGGGACCTCTGCATGTCTCTAATCTAACCTCCACGCCAAAACAGGGCTGGAGCCTACACTGGACTGAGTCAACAAGCATGGCTCTGTCTGCTTCATTCTTGAATACCTCCAAGGATGGAGATGTCTGGTACCCTGTTCCAGTGTTCCAATCATCTGGTGAAGAAGTTTTTTCTAGCATTCATCTAACCCCACCTCACAGCTTGTGGCCATTGCCTCAATCGCTGCTGCTACTGAGAAGGGTTTGGCTCTGTCATCTTTTTAACTGCCTTTGGGTAGCCTGTGGGCCGCTATTACATCCAGTCTTAACTTCATCATCAACAGACTCAGCAAGCTTGATGCCCTCAAGCTCTCCTCACAGGAGAAGTGCTCTAGGCCCTGAGTGTTTTAGCAGTTCACCTGCTGGATCCTGTCCAGCATCTCCACCTCCCTCTGGAACGGGAGGCTCAAACAGGAGCAGTCTCACCAGCATCAAGCAGAAGGGACGACAGCTTCCCCTGATCTCCTGCGTTACAAGGAGTGCTTTGCCTCATTTGTGTCTCCCATTTAAGCTGGCTTTCAAGATAACCCACGGGTCCTTCTCAGTGGGACTGCTCTTCAACCAGTTGATTCCCAGCCTGAACTGGTGCTTGGGGTTATTCCAGCTTAGTGCAGTACTTCACATGTCTCTGCTAAACTTCGTGAGGTTGTTGGCCTCAAGTTTCCCAAGGTCCTGCTGGATGGAAGCACGGGTGCTCGGCAGGCCAACCGCCCCACCTAACTTGGTGTTGTCTGCAAATCTGCAGAGGGTGCCTGCTTGTTCAGGCTTTTCAGACTCCCTTTCCATGAGGAGAGAGGACACAGCCTTGGTCTGTGGGATCTGTGGACTAGACATCTCCTGGCACCTTTTCCTGCGCTTTCACACCCGCTCCCTCTCTGGCAAAGCGGGTTTAAGCAGTCCCTGCTGCAGCCTGGCCCCCGCCTGCTCCATCCCTCCCTTTCCATCCCTGGTTGCGCTGACACCAGTGTTTGGGGCAGTGTGGCAAACCAGACTGGTGGGCGGATGTGGGATACGCATCCCATCACAGATATTTTTGTCCCGGCTACAATTATTTTTGCTGTGAAGCAAAGCTTCCTCAGACAGCGGAGCCGTGAGCAGAGCTGGTCTGTTTTCGGCCCTGGGTGACGAAGCTTCGCCTCCGGCTGCTGGTCCCCGCAAAGCCCCGGGAGGTGACGGTCCCCCTCGCTCGGCCGGCCTGCCGTGTGCGAGGACGCGATGTATTTACGCCGCTCCGGCCGAGGCTGCTAGGAGCAGGCAGCACGCGGTGACCTCACCGAGGGACCGTAACTAACCCCCGAGACACGTACCGGGCACAGCTGTTTGCAGAGTCAGTGTCTGCTGCTGGCCAAAAAGTACATGCTTTTTTTCTGTTGTTGTTGTTCTTTTTTTTTTTTTTTTTTCTTTTTTCAAAAGTCATGTGCTGCTTTCCTACTAGCGCTGCCGGCTCCGGAGGCTTCTCTCGCAGCAGTGTAAACACGGCTACCGTGTGTGCTCCATTGGAGAGAGCGCCGGTCCCCGTAACTGCAGCCTGTAGCTCACAATGCGACAGCCAATGCCAATAGATGTAGAACGAGCATTTAAAAAGCGCTTATTTTGTCATCCAGTCATCGATCATCCTCACTGTGTAAATATTTTTTGTTTCCACAACAAAATGACTTTAAAAGAAATGTGCACCAGGAAGAAAAAAACTTCTGATTCTGCTGATAAAATCAGGACAGTCAAAATGATTAATGTGACATTGGGGAAAGCTCGCAAATGAGGCTTAATTTCTGTGGCAAAAAGACCTCGTGGATTCATCAGTGCTTGGTTGTGCCTGGAAATTCAGTGGCAGCTGGAAATTTGATGGTGACCTCTGATAAACGAGAAAATGGTGAGGGTTTTAATGAATGACTTGAATCAGAAAATAAATAAGCCAGTCTGTGTGGTATTCTTCCTGATATTTGTTTTGCTATTATGTTCAGTTAACGCGGTTCTCATTGTGTCATGATGATTGTGTTGACAGCACATCACGACATATGAGCATTGCTGGCAGTTTGGCTGTCGGGGAAGGGGATACATCGCCTTAGACACACAAAGTAAAACAGGGAGGTGACTGTAATAGGAAGGCATTTGGAAGCCTCTGGCGAGGCAACGTCAGAGATCATGAAGATAGAAAGGGTCCCGGTGAGCATCTTTGTTCTCCTCTGTCAAACTGGCCACAGGACCTAAATGAATTCCTTTCTGTTCAACTTTTTTTTTTTTTTTTTTAGGAGAAAAATTTAGTCTTGATTTACATCCAGAAAATGGGGATGGGGAAAGGGGGCTTTAACCACAAACTTTGGGAAAGTTGCACTCATGGTCGATTACTTTCCTTGCTAAATCGTGCATTCTGTTCTCAGCCTCGGTTTATTAATTTGCAGTGTTTATTCCCTGGCTCTTGTATCTTTGCTGTGAGGTTGAGGAGCATTTGTTATGAAATGTTGATTTCCCATGTGAGTATTTATAGACTATGTTTGAGTCACCTGTTAATCTTCCTCTGGGTAAAACCAAACTAAGCTCCTTGTTTCTTTCACTACAAGGCATATTTTCAAGAGCTTGCTCATTCTCAGTTTTTCCAGTTCAGTGGCCTCCTTCTTGCTTGTAACACCAAGACTACCTTCATACTGCTGGTGGTAGCCATTGCCCCAAACTGCTGGCCACCAGCTGTGCCCCGAGGTGCTGTTCGGTAGAGGGCAACGGGAACCCATCTAGGCTGGTTTCTGTCTGAAAAGTGGACCTGCACAGGATGGGTGAGGAGACCTCAAGGGTCAGTGGGCTACCCGGGAGAGCCTGCACTTGCCACTGGAAGCTGTCCCAAACTCTGTCAAAGGCAAAGCAAGGATTTTCCAGCTTTTAGAACATTAAGGGCTGTATAAAAGCTGTTCCTTTCTTCATTCAGAACATCGCAGTTGATTAAAACCTTGGGGTTTCAGTCCTTTCTAGTTTCTGGTGCCTTCAGTGTTTTCCAGGGAAGGTAGAGCAAATTAACCAGTCACAGTACAGCCACTTTTCTTGGTTATCTTGCAGAGCCTACTTAAATATAGCGACTCCACAGATCCCCAAGTCAGAGGCTGGAAACCTGTGATCTAAAATACACACAGAGGCAACACAAAAGGCACCATGCTGATTTTTTTTTTTTTCTTAAAGCATATTCAGCGCTTGGGTGACCAACCCAGTAAGTCTTCCCAGGCCTCTGCAGCTCATTTCAGATCCCTGCAGCTCATCCTGACAGGCTGTAACTCTGTGGCCCATGTATCAGGAGAGAGTTGGAATAATCCCTGGATAACCTTGACTAATGCCATAATGAGCTAACAGCAGCTTTTGGAAGCTCTTCAATACAGTATAACGTTTAACCTCGATCCTGTAAATTTATTTTGGGCCTCATGAACACAAAATTGCTTATCTGACGTAGAAGCTTCTGTTAGACTTTTCAGAAGCAATTCAGATGTTTGTGGTGTAATTCATAACGGTATGGAGATGCTTTGTTTCCTTTGAATTTGGTGGGAGTTAAGTGCTTAATTACTTTTACTGATCCGAGCTTTTACTTAGCCATCTCTGCAGTGTTATAACGCTCCCATGCCCCTTGGCTAATGGAAACACCTTTTTTTCAGGGACAGGGAACAGAATATGCGACTATATCTCAGTCACTTCAGTGCAAAGTCTACTGGCTTGGCTTTAAGTGCCGAGAAGCTGACCTAAACCTCTTGACTCTCCAACAAAGCAGAGGAAGGGCAATACATGTTTTCCACCCAGTGTTTAGCTAAAGGGACTGTAATGACCAGTGAAGCAGCAGAACGAACTTTTGGGGCAATAACAACTTAAACTGAAAGTACAGATATTAATGCTTGAAGGTTTTGTGTTTGGGGTTTTTTTTGTGTGTGGTGGGTTTTGTTTTTTTGTTTTGGTTTTTGTTGTTGTTGTTGTTGTTTTTTAATCAGGAGGACTTACATACTTAAAAATATTGGTCCTCTTTGTGCCAGCTTGAACTTACCAGCACGGTACTTTTGTGCCTAGGTGCAAATGTCTGCAGGAAAAGATACTTATTTTTAAAATACTCTCTCACACAAAAAGTATGCCGAGGTCCGCTCATAGCGTTACCTCAAGTAGAAAAATCCATCAAACAAAATAGTCACTCAATCCCTTTTGATCATATGAGCAAAGCATTTTACTGTGGCCAGTTGGACAAGCCTCTAAAAAGAGAGATGAAGAGCAGTCAGCACAGCAGAGGGAAAGAAATTACTTTCATGTGGGAGGGAGCAGGATGGCAAAGGGAGGCTTGGGTGGGAAAGCTGCGCTGGAGATTTTTTCACTGAGGGGCTGTGTTAGGGAAAGAGGAAGAGCAGACGCTGGGTGATCAAGGGAGGCCCAGACTGGAGCAGAGGAGGACTTGGTCTGTACGGTGTGGTGGATTTTAAAGATCAGGAGAGGGTATCTGATGCTGTGATGCAAACTTCTGTGCTGGCGGAAGAGCAGGAGTTAGACTAGAAGAGGTCTGCGATTTCTTTCAGGAGAGGTAGACAAAGAACAAAGATGTCTTCTTTCTAATCAGATTTGGCTAAGAAAGAGATGGGAGGGACAGGAAGATTTAGAAGACAGATTTGCTAGCAGAGTCTCTGTAAAATTAATTAGCAGATCTTGCCTTTATTTTCTACATTCAGCAACAGGCCAGAAAGGAAATGAATGGGATTATTTTAAAGCATTTTACCTCCAACATGTTTACTTTCTAGAAAGATAGTAAAGAAAATATTGACATGCCAGACTTGATGGGATCCTTTGTTTCCTATGGTGTGGTCATTTACTCTTACATCGGACTTCATATTTCTCCAGTCGGTGCAGCAAAGTACTTAAACTGTGGAAGGATATTTACTGTTTAGAGAAGTCCTTGGACACTTCAGCAAACTTTGTCTTGTTTCTCTGTCCAAGAGCTATATATAGACTTTGCTCAATCAAGGTCTTGAGCAGCTGCTGCTGCTCAGATGTTGTGTGAGCAGAGCTAAATATTTTTAAGAGTATAAAAATGTGACAAGATAACTCCAGCCATTTTGCTTTGAAAGAACCAGGTGTTTGTCCAGCCGTGTAGTAACAGAGGAAAGAGAGACTGCCTTAAAGGCACATTTATTTGTGCTTTTTCTTAGTCTGAAACTAACAGAGACAAGCAGACATAAATAATGCATCTTAAAAACTGAAAGACTCATAGCACCTCTGCGAAGCTACTTAGTTCCCTTCAGGTTACCTTGTTCTTTACCTCATGACACATTGGGATATGAACTGCCAATGCCTATAGTTTTACTGCACCTCACTCTCCCGGGCTCGACCTAGTGATGATGTTATGACAGTATTGATATTCTATAATCATGGTAGGATAATAAAAATTTCATATGACAGGGAAATGCCACTATCTTGGCTGTAAAATATGGCAGTACATGATAATATATGCCGACAGCTACCCTGAGTAAACTGCCTTTCTCTCGGCTGAAATTTGACCAGGAAGCTTGCGGGTAGGAAGCCTTCTCCCGCAAAACCGATGGGAAGATTTTTAATGACTCAGAGTAATGAAGGGTCTGTTTCCATTTCTGCTGGTGGATAGACAATAGGACATGACCAAATGGGGAACCCCCCTCTACCCTTTTGTTCCCCCTCCCCAAACTATCAAACATGAGAAGGATCGATGGGGCAGGAAGATGCCCTGAGAGCGGGGTGTGTGTGTGTGTGGGGGGAATCAGGAAAACGGTGGGTATGGACAGCCTTGCAGGTGAGGATCAGGATCCGCAATTCGAAATGGTAAAGACAAACAGATTTCTGCTTACCGAGTAGGGGAGTTGCGTTCGGAAAGACAGAAGGGGTTTGGGCGGGTTAGGGGTGAGTTTAGTCCCTGACACCGTCCTCTTGCTCCTGCACGTCCTCCCGCAAATTACTTTGTGTCCCCCTCTCCCACCCGGAAAATCCCTCCCCCCGACATAAAGTTCACATAACACGAAGCACAGGCCGGCGTAAGAGTCAGACAGGTCGGGGTTCGAACCACCGGCCGGCCGTCCTTCGCTTAAAAAAGTACAGATTTTGGAGGAACCCGAGCAGCGATTTCACGCTCAGCCTCGCCGACCTCCGCCGGCGCTGCCAGGACACCCCCCGGCCGGACCCGAGCCGGCTGCCTTTTAAAAGACGGACACGGGCAGTTTGGGGGACGGCCGGCCGGTCCCAGCAGAGCCGGTCCGGACCTGGGGGGGTCGTCGTCCCCCCCCAATGCCCCGGGGCTGCCGGCGGCCGGCTTGGCCGTGCCCGTCCCTGCTCTCCCCTCCGCCGCCGCCTCCCCCCTTCCCTCGGCGGGGCTGGGGGGGGGGGAGTGCGTGGGGGGGGGGGTGTGGGTGTCCGTCCCTGCGGCCCCGGCGTGCCCGGGGAGAGGCGGGGCGAGGCGGGGCGGGGGAGGGCTCGGCCGGCTCCGGCGTCCCGGCCCGGCCAACCCGCGCCCGCCGGGGCTGAGCCATAAAAGCGCCGGGAGCCGCCGGGGCCGCGGCTCCAGTTGGCCGCAGCCGTCCCCGGCGCGCCTCGGGGTGGGCAGCCCGGCCGGCCCCCCGGCCTCCCCCCAGCCCCAGGCACCGCGCCGGACCCCCCTCCCCCCCCCCCCCCCGGTCCCGTCCCCTTCTTTTTTCTCTCTGCCCGCCCGCAAGATGCTGTTTTGGCACACGCAGCCGGAGCACTACAACCAGCACTCGACCGGCAGCTACCTGCGGTGAGTTCCCCGTCCCCCCTCCGCCCGCCCCGGGCAGCCCGAACCCCCCGGGGGTCCCCGGCGCCCTCGGCACGGGGGTGGGGTGGGCGAGGCCCCCCCCCGGTTTGAGGTCCTCCGTACCCGGCGGCCGGCCATCGCCCGGGGTCGGCGCTGCCAGCTCCTTCTGAGAGATGTGGCCTCTTTTTTTTTTTTCTTTTCCTCGTGGTTGTTTTTTGGTTGGTTGGTTTTGGTGGGTTTTTTTTGTTTTGTTTTGTTTGTTAGCGCGTGGTTAGACGACTACCTGCAGTTTTTGCTTGATTGCTTTTGCCGGCTTCCCTCCTCTCCGGGGCTTGGGTAGCGCAGTTCAAAGGGAGAAGGTGCGACAGTTGCAAAGGGCTGTCAAAAGTCTGCGGAAAACCTCTGTTGGCCAGCTAAGAGGGCGTCCAGTTTTTTTGCAGGGTGGGATTTCTTTCTCCTTTTTGGGACGATGGGTAAAAAGCTCAGAATTTCACTTTCTGAACTCGCCTAAACCAGCTTTTTCCTGTCTCCAAACAGTTGCGTTTAATTAAATGTGCCTAATTTAAGCACAAGGGCTGCGAAACAATAGCCTGTAACATGTGTAGCACAAACCCGTATTTCCTCCCTCCAAAAGACAACAAAGCAGACAACTTTGGGAGTTTCCTTTCTGCTGGGTGCTTGTGAATTATTTTTTTTTCTGACTATGTAAAGCTGAGGTCTCAGCTGGTGTCAATTGCTGCTGCTCTGCTGAAGTGTGCTTTTTGTTGAATTTAGCAGTGGAGAACCTGGTTGTGGCCCAAGAGCCTTGCTTTCAAAATGTACCCCCAAATAACTACCTTTGAGAGAACATCGAGTTTGTCTGGTGAAGCACTTCGAACACAGATAATGCTTCCCTTTCAAGGAGACACTCAATCTTAACTATTCCTGCTCCCTGTCAGCGTATTTGCAAAGGAATTTTTACTAAATAATAATTTCCCGTTATCAAATGATACAATACTGTGAGATTCTTGCTTTCTGGCAGCTTCTCCACTTCTCTGCACCAGGTTCTTCACCTCATCCCTCTATGGCAGTAAGTCTGTTTTAACAACACGTATGTGGCAAAAGCCTTGCTTTGCGTTTGCAAACCTGATTAGTTTAGGACAGTGAGAACGGTAGTAGCAGAGGAGCATCAGCATTGGTACTTGTGCATACTCTCTTTGCATTAGAGAGCATTTTTGGTGCTCAGGCTGCTTTGTTAACTCCATGGATTTGTAGCATGAGTGCTACAAGATCATCAAGTCTGGGTCAGGCTTGAGCCCACATTTCAAATGCCTTTTAATTGGCCAGAAAACACATTAGATTATTTTTGCTGGCTTGATGCTAGCTGGGGGGGTAAAGGATACCTGATCTGGCAGGAAAGCTGCTAGTATGAAGGTAATCTGTCAGTGTTTTAGGAACAAACTTCAGCTTTAGGGAGTATCTGCTGCTGTGACCGTGGTGGTTTTGATCTGGGACTAAAAGCCCTAAAACAAGTTTTATGGCAGCAATGGCCTCAGGTGTTTCACGGAAGGTCAGCTGAATAAAACCCTCCTTTTTTTGTAGGGACCTCTAATTCTGGCCACTTCACTCTCCATGGAAATGTGGCAAGACATGCATTTCTAGAGGGGCATTTTTCTGCTGAGCTGTGCCTTTCTGAAGGCTCTCCGTACCCACTTGTAGCAACTTCGCAGAGGAAGCTGAAATAGTACAATCCTTGAAGTAGCTGTAGGAAAAGTTTGTATCGATTATACTTTGCAGAGATCAAAGGCTTTGTGGGTGTCTGAGACATCTGTGTAAATTCTGCTGTACCTCAGTGGTATTTGTAATTATAGCAAGACAATACTACAGAAAAATCCTCTTAAATCTTCATGCATTTTTATGGAAACCCAGTATGTGTTTTACTCTCTGTTCTGCCAGCTGACTGAAGTCTCAAAAAACTTTTCCCCTTCCCAGGTAAGCAGACTAACTGTTGGTTAAGACCAAAACTGTAAAGCTTTAGCATAAAGGTGAGACTTGGGAGAGTTTTAAGGGTGTCCCCCCCCCCCCCTTTTTTTTAAGGATGGGAACTGTTGTAAAATCCTGCTTTTTCCAAAACTTGATTTGCAACTCTTGAGTGAAAAGAGTTGAACAAATATTGTGATGACTTGTATACCTAGAGCTTAGAAATTCTTTTAAGCCTTGAGCTGTTGCTGACCATCCTTCTAAGTTCCGAACACTTCTAATAAGGTGAAATGTTTTAGAAGGGCTTGATCCAAAGCCATGGATACCACTGGCCATTAATTCAAATGCTATAGGAATAAAAATGTGATTAACTTGTGTGGCTTCATGAGCGCTTAAATATTGTGAACCTTTCCAGAAACCAAATCATGGATTCCTCCATGCTTATAGTCTTCAGCAATCAGACAGCTGTTCCAGCAAGTGTAGGGGTGTTAAGAGCCTGATGTGAAATATGATATTTGAATTTTGACTTCCCCTTGCCTAAATTTCCCAACTGTTTCAGCTGAATAGGTGTATGAAATCCTCACCCTTAACTGTTAAACCTGGGCCAGATTTTGTGTGCTGTTTACTGCAGAGGCTTTCAGGCTTCAGAGTTTTTGACTGTTCTCATCTGTAAAGCAACATGCATTCCAATAGCATTTTGGAGATGAGTGTGTTAAGAGCAAATGTTGGCATCTGGGGTGAGAGATGACTCTGTGGAGCAGTATCAGATCCTGTGTATGTGTGGAGCAATGCTATCTATTTCAGAAATCTACTGCAAGCACTTCTGTCACTTCATTACTGTAGTAAATCATCACTAAGGAAAAAAACCCAACCCCTCTCTATGGCTGTAGTTAGGCAAGAGCTGTGATTCTGTCAGTAATGCCAGTAAGCAAATGGGGCTGGATGCCTCTGAGTTGGTGATAATATGGAGGGGGTGGGGTTGGAAGAGAGAATGGAAACAGAGATGGGTGTTTCTTTTCTCCTGTCTGTATCTGAAATGGCACAGTTTGCTCTCTGGCTTTATTTTACCATAAATAGAAGTACCTGTGTTTGAACCAGGCACTTCAGCAGTTTGCTATAAACTGCTGCACCGTTTCACTCATGACCTGGGTAGCCTTCAAGGTTGTGGGTGCTATGAGTGAAAGCAGGGTGGATCATTAACTGAACAGGCAAGGAAAAAATTCTTAATGCTCTTTCCATAGGGAGCCTGCCTGTACATGCTGGCATGTTCCTGAACAGTTTTTCTTAAAGCTTTTTGTGTATGGGATTACTGGAGGGAGCAGAACTGCAGCCTCTGTAATGGGAATCTCAAGTCTTCACACATCTGGAGGAAATGAAGGAGAAAAAAAAGAATAACTTACTCTGAACTGGCCTCCATGTTCAACATAATCCTCCTAATTTGGAAGGGTATTAATGTCTTAAATAGGCGGACACAATGATCAGAAATGTTAGTGACATGGGAAAGGCTAATGTGGTTCTTCAGTATCAGACATGCTGAGATAAGGATGCTTATTCCTGACGTCTCATTTTGTACTAATTATTCTGTTGTGCTCTCAGCCTTGCTAATACCCATTCTGCTTGGGGATTAGTGTGGATTGGGATCAGTCTGACACTAAATCAGCAGGCAGGTCAGCATGAACGTCTTGTAAAGGAGTGAGAGCTGGGACTGCATGCAGGTCCTAGTGAAGCTGCTCCTGAGCACCTGTGTGTGCATTTATGAAGGTAGCCCAGTGCTGACTTAAGAGCTACACGATTCCTTGTGACCAGGTTTATTTGAGTGCAAGGGGATGTTATGAGTCAATTAATCCAGTAGTTCTTGCCGTCACTTACCTGAATGTCTCCTTTTTATACCAGAGCTGTCTGTTCCTCACCCTTGGCTGCTACTTGTAGACATTTTACTAATCTGACATTCAGCTGTCAAAATGAAGTACCCTTTCTTACTTTTTTATTTCTGAAAGGCTTTTGTCTGAGAACCTAAGAACTCTTAAACAAATGTCCTTCCACAAGGATGAAGAATCTATTTTTGATATTTTTTTTCCGCATGAGGCAGACTGCTTAACTAAAAAGTAAACCTGATTTTATGTTTTAAAAACATAAATTAATTCTCAAAAATATTCTGGTTTATTAATGCTGTGTTCTTTTGTCCAGTGCTGACATCCTACAGGCAGAAGTTGCCTTGCTACATTATACAGGCCAAATTCTTTCTTTTTTAGCCATCATAACTTGGTGTTTCTCCAGAGACCATCTCCATTATCTTGGAGCATGAGAATCGAGTGAAGAATGAGGCTAGGGTATTCTGTAGAGTTTTTGTAACTAAATGTGTGTGAATTGTGTGTTGCAGAGATGTCCTTGCACTGCCGATCTTCAAGCAGGAAGAACCGCAGCTGTCTCCTGAGAACGATGCCAAACTGCCACCCTTTCAGTACGTCCTCTGCACAGCCACGTCACCTGCTGTGAAACTCCACGAAGAAACCCTGACCTACCTCAACCAAGGTAGGGTTTGTACTACACTGAACGAGGGCATATTTCCTGGGAACAATTCATGAGAAAGAGATTTAATCCCATGCTTGTGCCTTTACCGGGAGGGCAGTGGGATGGGAAAAAGAGGAATAGAGACGGGGAGGGGGATGGAGGAAAGGAGGAGTATTTAATTTTTCATATTTATATACCAGATTGTCAACTGATATAAAATAATGAAGTACCACTGATTTAACTGTTGACTTAAAGCAGCATTATAGCATCCCTATGGCCAGGTACTGGCTTGATCTCAGATGACTTACACTGTAGTCTCCTACCTTTATCTTAAAAGAGCAGACTAATTAAGCAGATTGGCAACCTTTGGGTTGGGGAGGGCTCTTACTATTGCAAGTCCCCAAGCGCTGGAGGGCATTGCCAAAGGATGAGTTAGCAGGTATCCGAGGGCTCCTCGGTGCTCTGGGCAGAGTGTGACATCCCTCCCACTGGCTGGGCGATGTGGCTCTGCGCAGTCCCTAACTTGACAAGTTGCTGGGGTTCAGTGTAGCAAGGTCCTCTGTCACTGACCTCATAGGCTAATTTTTATTCCTGGATAAACAAGCGCTGTGTGTTTCTCCAGGCTTTTTTTTTCCTCCTTTGGCAGAATTTGTGCAGACGCATCTGTGGTTGGAGTTTGGCTGTTACTTTGCAGCACCTCCTGTGCATGGGTCCTGGCAGGATCAGACCTCTTCAGGCACAGATTATGCTAAAACTTACTAGACTTATTTTCTGCCAGGTTGTAAACAAGGGCATTAGCCTAGCAACAAGCTGAAGGCTGTCTGCACTGTTACTGAGATTCCTCTCCTGTTTCAGGATGCTGCCCTGGCTCTTTGAGCTTTGTGTACTGAGCTTGAAGCTCACTCAGGTGCCCTCTAGCTAGGTTTCTCAATGCTTGTACAACATGGAGCTCTGACCTCAGGTGCAGCTGGCTGCTGGATCTGTGTTGCTAGCTGCTAGACCCATGGAGCCCCCATAGAAAAGTCAGCCAAGTGCTGCAGGCTCTACCCAAGGAGCCAGATCTTTCCTGTCACGTAAGCTGGCACTGTGCTGTCTCCAGCATCAAAAGATGCTTGAGACTTGTGACTGTCTTCCCAGTTTATCCATCCAAATACAGCAGACCAAATACAGGAGGTGATATGGGGTGTATCAAGGGTGAGATGGAGATGAATCTTCCCGTGAAACACAATTCTTTCCTCTTTCAGAGTGAAAGATTTTCTGTTGTGAAAAGCAGTTGATAGCCAAATATTTAGCACACATGAGGCAGTGTCTATTTTTTTTACCTTGGTAGGGCAAAAGTTAGACAACTCTTTACACAATGCCATGAGTTTTAAAAACCTGTGTGACTAGAGCAGTCTATATTTTCCTATGCAAAGTAAGACTGTTACTGCCTTTGTAGATAGACCATGTGTGTTAGGCTTTCCCTTGCTTACTATTGCAAGGAGTTGTCTCCTGCTCCATCTTGACACAGTACTGACCTGTTTCCTTGGCAGACCACCAGTTCTCGGAAATCTTCTGCATCTGTCCTTTGTCCCTCAAGGGGGAAGGTGAGATATGTCCTTCCAGAATAAACCCTGGAGAGCATGAGGCTGGACAGGCCTGGAGGAACAAAGCAGGGATGAGGCTGGCAGGAGCTGTGCAGTGGGGCAGACTTGAGAAGGGGCTGAGAGAAGAAGTGGGCACTCTTTAGTGCTGTTGGCTTGCCACAGTGGATGGAAACAGCACCTTTTCCTAGAGAGTCTTTGGGATGATTAGTGGTAAAAGGTGGTGTATCTCCTGACAGCTGAATGGCTCACTGCCTTCTGTTCTTCCTGGCAGGAGCTTTGCATCTGCCTGCCGCCTTCTTGGGAGCATCCTCACCTCATTTATTTAAGCTCCCAAGCAATTCGTCTTCCTCCTTACACTGAGATGCTCTGGGTTTCTTGAAAAACCTCTTGAAATTCAAGGCTCTCTGTATGTAGATGGATTTTTTTTTTCCTTGAGATCTTGCAGTGTACCTATTTTAAAAGCCATTCTGCTCCACTCCAGCAGGTTGTTTCAGACTCCACACCATTGGCTGCACTCTTGCGCCTGGCACTGACCCTTTCCAGTAGCAAGGGCAGGCCTTGACTGTAAATCCATCTGATGCGTAGTCTACCTTGATACTAAGTCCCTTAGACCAAAATCCCTTGCCTGTGCTGGTTAGCAAAAAGGGACTGGGGTCTGTTCCCATGTGGATATGAGCTGCTGTGAGATGCTTCTGGGTTCATGGAAGGTAACTACGCATATGGGAAGAAGATGATGCTGGACACACCTTTCAGCCAGCTGTGGTCAGAGGTGGAGAGTAATTTCTGTTGGTGGCATGTCAGTGAGGACACTGCCTGGGGTTAAAAAGATGAGGCTTTGTCTTGCAATTCCAGGACAAATAATCAATTGGCAGGTAACCTCCCATGTCACTTAGTTTTCTGTTTAGGAATGTCTACATAAAAGGGTATTTGGTCTTTTTCATGACATCTGTGTCAAAAGTATGTTCCTCATGCAATGACCTTCTAGAATAAAAAATAGGAGGTGTGTCTTTTTAAAAACAAAAATTAAAGTGCATGAGTCAAATTTTCTTCTCCTTTCAGCCACACTTCTCTGGGGGAACCACTTTTGATTCTTGAGCTATATAGTTTCCCAGCAGGTACCTGTTGTGTAGGTATTTTCCCATCCCTTCTCCAAAACCAGAGGAGGGTGCTACAACTCTTTACTTTGACCTGCTCAACACAAGCCAGGGAATCCCACCTAGGTGCTGCCACATTGATCTCAATTGTCCTGCCTGAGGTAGAGCCAAGTGCAAGTTAAAGGCTCTGACAGAAAATTAATCCCATTAATAGAATTATGTTGTATAAGCCTGAGAAGGTACGTGAAGGGGACCTCGAGGCAGCCCAGGTCTCTGGAGCCAATATTCATGGCATGGCAGAAGAGCTGACTGACTCCAGAGCACTGTGACCCAGCTGCAGTGCTGTAGCCACCTCATGAAGCAATTTAGACCATTCCCTACACCTTATCACCTTACACTGACTGTAAGCAAAGGGACACCTCTTGCACCTTACCCTCTTTCTGTGCTTATCATGATCTGGCCAAACACTTACATAAAACTTCCCTTCTTCCATGTATGCTTGGGTTTTGTGATGGATTACTTTAGCAAATGGGTAACTTCACCAATGGATGTCCCTCACCCTGTCTGCACTGGTGAAAGCATGAGTCATAGCTGGCTCCTACTAAGGCAGATACAAAGATACAGTGGCTGTCCCAGCTCCAACAAAGCAATTCACATCCAGTGTGGTTACTTACCCAAATTGTGAGGACTGGGTTTGGGGTTTTCTGCTTGCTGGGTGACTCTTGCCACTTGCTGCCCAAATGTTCCTTCCTGACTCGAGCTCTTCACCACTCGGTAACTGACCTTTTGTCACTGCAAAGCAGTTCTGCTCCCTGCCTTGAAACACTTACTCCACATGTGACTGGTTCAATGGTGGTTGGTGAGTGGACCAGCTCAGGAGACAGTCCATGTGCAGAACTGGATAGAAGAAGGGTCAGTCCTGACAGAGCTATGGAGTAGAGAAAGCTGGAAGAACTGGGTAGTAAATTGAAGGCCAAGTTGTATAGCAGAGGTGAAAGAGGAACTGGTGGAGACATTCAGGTGAGATCTGAAAGGGTTTCATATGGGTTAGGAAGAAGGGCTGTCCAGTGGCTGTGTTTGTGTACAAAGAGGAGAGGGATGGGAGAGGGCTCCAGGCTTGTGGAGCATAATGACTTCTCGTGAGCCTTGCTACTTGCTGGATAGACCCATGGAGATGGTCAGTGGCATTGAGGAGGAAGAGGACTTTGGCCTGGGCTCTCCACAAGAGTGAAGGAGGAAGCTGAGAAGACTCCTGAGCTGGAGACCAGTGTTTGCAGCAAGGGCAGGGGAAGCATTTGTGAGGGATCATAGGGGAGTGAGCTTAGCTGTTGTGCTAAGTTGACTTGGGGACATTCAGCAGTGGCAGGCTCCCAAGCTTGTCTGCTCCAGTTTGAAACTGTGAGTGCTTGCTGGCTGCAGCTCTAGAACCAGCCTGTAAATGAAGTAACTAGAGTCAAATCCTAAGCTTGGTTTCCAAAGACTGACTCATTACACTTGTCTTTCCTGATCTCTTCCCCCCCCTGCCTTCCCACATTCCTTGGGAAACTGGAGCCAGAGTCCTGCTAGCCCAAATTGAACATGATCTTAGTTTGCTAATCCTTAGGGCAGTTCCTACATTAAGAGATCTTTACTGGACCTCAGGAGGATTACTCATTTGATGGGACGAAGTATGGAGTAATTCGTATGGTGTCTTAACACCACTCCACCTTCAGTCCACAAAAGTGGTAAAGGTGCTGTCCTCACATTAGGAGCTGCTGCTGGCATCGGTCCTTTGGTCAGGGATCGCATCTGTCAACAGAGCAACACTGTCCAGAAGTCTGCAGCACAAACATCGCCTAATGTTTCTGGAACTAGCCCGCCTTTTAGCACTATTTCAGTGTCTCTTGTGGATAGGGATTTTCAGACAAACAATCAACCAGCAACCATATTACAAACCACTGCTTTAGCAAGAGGGCTTGATGCAGTTGCATATTCCATGGTCTGCAGTCATATGGGGTGTGGTTTGACCATGGCTGGTTGAAACCAGTTTCAAACATGGACAGAAATGGGAGCAATGAAGGTGGTTCCAGAAATTGCACCAGGAGGAAGGCGGAGGAAGCAAGCGCTGTACAGTAGATCCGAATGCTAATAAATGTGAGGAAATAAAATCATTCCTTTTAAAAAACAAAACAAGAAGCCAAAGAACACAAAAACCTGAAAGTCATTGCCCGAGGGAATCGGCTTGTAGTGCCAGAACCACATGTAGACTGTGAGCTATTCAAGTCATGATTTTGTTTCATGACCAGCATTGGGTTGGCTCAGAGCCTCAGATCTAAATTACTCCAAATAGAAGGTGGTTCAGGTTGATGGCAGAGGGTCGCTGAGAGCAAGCTGTGTGACAAATCCAGTCCTGTCCCCCAGTGGTACTTCAGAGTAACTGGCCGTCACCTGCCTGTGAAGTTATCCTGAGGTCTATTCAGCTCTCCAGATCTGTGGTATGTGACTTGTGGTTCTTGGCCACGTGAGGATTTTAGTATACAGCTGGTTAGGGTTAGGAAGGCTGGCCATCTCTGCTTTTACAGTGTCTTCCAGGAGTCATCTTTATTGCCAGTCCTAGACAGTTCAGAAAACAAGCAAGCCAAGAATCCAAACCATGAGAGAAAACCACTAACATCTGAGAAGACCTGTGATGATATTGGGAGCGTTGCTGTAGAGGTGCATAAGCAACAGATGCCTCGTGAAGCTAAAGATGGACTTAGTTTGAGTCTGGGTCACACCTAAATGAAATCCCCAAATTTCAGTGCTCAGGTGCAAAGGCATATATCCAGGTTCAAGACACGTGTGCATAAACTGGTACACTTTAAACTGTGCTCCGTTTAAAATCTGCTGGGTGTTGTCCTGCCTCAGCTCACTGCAGACGTGTTCTGGTTTCTCCTCCAAAGAAAGGTGCAGAAAGCACTGACCAAGGAGCAGCTGAAGAAGACACCTTGAAACACTTGCTTGGGTAGGAGATGAAATCGCTTACAACAGAAGGCAAAAGAGAACCTTTGCCTCCTTAAGGTCTAAAGTTCAAATTCAGTTGTCTAATCTTCCACAGCCAGAGAACCCAGTTTTAAACACTGAGATTTACAGTAAATGAAAAAAGCTGTTTTGTATTGACGTTAACTCCTACGTAATTGAGTTTTTATGGGGTTACAACTGTCTGAATATTTGTAGTTTTCCTGGAACAATTCTTTATTTGCCTAAACGAAGTGTAGAGAAGGCTGAGTGACCAGCTCTGCCTGGGTGTGCTTCTGGTTTAATTATAGCTCTGTTTGTGGGGATATTTTTGCTTTGTCCCATGCTAAGAACTGCCTCTTTTCCTAACAATCACTGCCATTACCGACCAGGCCCCGGGTATTTCAAGGAGCTCCGCTGCTGGTGGCCTCTTCTGTGTGAACATGCTCTCCACCCTTGCTTGAGATCACAGGCACAGCAATGACTTTGCGTCATTGAGACTGTGAATATCAGGTGCTCCCTGGTGGCTGCCCGCCTGTGCGTCCTCGATCCCTGACCGTTGTGGGGTGCTGTACTGCTCCTTGATCCCTTTCCACTCTCTTCCTGGGTTTGGATGCCTTAAAAAATGGCTAACGAAGCTGGTTTGTTTTTTTGCATTTCTGAGACCGGCTGCTTGGTGGTTTTGGTTCTTGTGGTGCACCTCTTCGTCTTTGGAGAAGGAATTTGTCTCCTGCCTGACTTTGAAGACAGCTCTGAGTAGGTTCTGGTGTCTCAGTTGAAGCCATTAATTGTGCTAGCAGCAATTTCCCCATATGTTTGGCAGCTCTGTCTTCACTTGGCAGCCCAGGATAAACAACCCTGTCTCCAAACCACACCATCCCTAAGCTCACTATGAATCTTGCTTCAGATGACAGGGCACCTCTGCATAAGTAGAGCATCTGACTTCTGTTGTCCCTAGGAAGCTAGAATCTCAGTTGTCTTTTAACCAAGAGGCTGTTTTCTATTCTTTCTGTAATCCTTTCTTCTGTTGCTAACATCTGGATGAAATTCAAATGGGATTGTGAACTTGCTGGATTGTAGCCTGTGCACAACTCCTACTGAAAGCCCCTAGACTGCTTTTCGTTCTCCCACTTCCATAAATCTTCAATATCTGTGAACGAAGGAAGTGCTTAGACGTTCCTCTGAGTGTAGCGAGAAGTAAGAGAGTATCTGTAAGATTTTTTCCTTATATTCCATGTCATGTTTTTACTTTCCCCCATTATCCATATCTACTTTGAGATTCCTGTAATTATGACAGTGAAATTTTTGCCTGTCATCTTACAGCATTGGATGTTTGTATCAATGTACCTATCAATCTGAGATGTGGAGATTTCCCAATTAGCTTTCTCTAATTTGCAGTGTCTTAAAAGACCACATTTTCGGTAGCAATAAGAAGCTTGAGAAATACTGTAGTTTTGATATGATTAACTGTTTTTATAGGAGTAATAGATGATACTTTTTTTCTAAAGAGGCTGGAAAAACCCACCTTTTTTTCCCCCTTTGCTTCCTACCAACCATTTATTGTGTGTTCTGGAAACTAGACAGCAAGTACTTGAGCAGTGAGATTCCTCTTGTCCTAGCTCTGTGCCACGTTTGTTACTGGTGTCAAAGGTACAGTCTGCTTTGATGGGATGGTTGCCAATCACATCGTCTCCCCTGCTTTGTGGTAGGCACTGGCTGGTAGCCTCGTGTGGTAGTGGGACTTTCTTTCTCCCCGTTTTTTTACTGCAGAAATGTGGTGGAGGAAGCGACTTACCTGAGGGCACCTGAGGGAGCTGCTGGGTGGTGTCAGGAGTCGTACTCGGCTCTTCTGCATCCCTCTCCAGCACCCTTACCTGGGACCATTCTTCTTACTTATCTGAAACTCAAGTAAATATTACACACAAAGCTACTCTTACAGAGCTATAAAATCTGTTGTCCAAATTGACTTAGAACAGGTTGAAACCAGAAAAAGCCTGCATTTTTTACTTACACAGAGGGGGCTGAGGTTTTCTGAGCTGGACAGATGTGACTAAGATAGTCCTGGGTGTTTCAAGTACATGCTAGAGAAGTGGAAATACAGGAAGAAATTATTTTCACAGGGCAGATATTTTTTCAGCTTTCCATCAGAAGTCCATAATTTCTTCACTGATTAATTTGTATTAAAAAATCAAAGTTTATACCATGTCTTAGATTATGTGGAGTCCAACAAGGTGGATGAGGTCTATGCAAGAGAAGCCCAAGTACACACAGTGAACTTAGCAACTGTGTCTACTGGCTGCTTTCGTGTCCTTGATTCAAAGTTAGACTGTATTCTTAGAGGATTTAAATGTACATCCCTCTCTTTTGAGTGGAAAACCACTGTAAATGAGTGTTTCTGTTAGTGCCTGTTAGCTATGAAGTGTCACCACTGTAAAATAGGCCATCTTCAAAAGTCTGGGAAGAGTAAGGCTCAGCCAAATGTTCATATAGTAAATAAGCACTAAAATTTTCCTCGAGCAAACTTGGCTCCGAGGCATGTGTTTGGCTTTCCCACAAGAAAGAAGTAGGGAAAGAGAAAGAAGGGGACAAAGAAACTCCCTCGAGTTGGGAGCAGATTGTAAAAGGAGGGAAAACATAGGAAGAGACATGATGACAGTGAAGCTCTATGGTGTAGTAGTAGAATTAGTAGTTATGAATTGGTCTGCTGCGTTCTTGTAAGTCTTGCTACCCGGGTGGTAGTGGCAAGTAGGGTAGGTATCCTCAGTGTTGGACTTAGATGGGTAGCTTTGCTACAAAGGGAAACAGGCAGGAGGCAGGTGAAGGGCAAGACTGTGAATGCTAAAGCAAGGCATGTGTAAATTTTGGTTCTTATTGCCACAGTATAAGCAAGTTCAGAAGGGGACCACACAAAAGAGGAGTGTGTGAGCATTGGTCATGACTGGGCAGTTTGATACAGATACAATGTGGACACTGAATACCAGAAACTGGGAAGATGCAGCCAGGAAAGGGCTGGCTGTACTCATCCTGCTCCATCTCTGGGTGCTTAGAACTGGGTGCTGTGTTGAAGATGAGATGTGGGGCAAGACGGGCCTGCAGTGTCAGGATGACTCTTGTGTTCCTTTTGCATTTCCTGGCCCACAGTTGGTCCTCCTTTGCAGGATTTCCATGTTCCTAGCATAGTGGGAGCTTTCAGGGTGGCCTATTGTGTAGCTGGTGAATTCATAATATCTACTGGATAAACATCTCCTACAGCATCTTGTCAAATGAGGCTGCAGCAAGCAACTGCAGAATATCCACTGCCATTTGTGGCCCAGGGAGGGAGGATTCTGCCCTTGCTCCTTGTCCTGCAGAGTGTCTGCGCGCAGGACATTTCAGCAAGTCTTATGCTAAGTTTTATTTTTGCTTTTGTCTGGCTAAAAAGATGTGGGCAATCAAGCATGCAAGTTCAGATGCCAGCTCTGTCACTCTTGCCTGTTTACCGTGTGGGTTCATTAATCTTTCTTGTCAGAAAAAATCTTTGTGTGTGCCTGATGCCCTGAATAGTTGCATTTGGCTGTTTCAAAGGTGATCCTCCTGCCTGCTGGATGTGCTTTGGTTTGGGAAGATAAATGCTTTCTTTTTTTTCCTCCCCCTCCTTCTGCGTGCTGCGTTTGACTGTCAGCATTCCTTTGCCTTTATCTGTGCACTATTTAGGATGTCCATATAAAGTTGCTAAATGGAATTTTTATTGGCCAGCTTGGCTTAATAATCAAACAGTTTCCAGGCTGGTTCTGTCTAGTGCTGTGTGGATCCATTCTGAGAAAGAGGACTCACAGTGTTTTTTTTCCTTTCCGCAGACTCTTGTTGGGGATATGGTTTAGTCTCAGGTTAGGGTTTAATTAATTGCTGGAAAGGCAAGCAGACTACTTGGCTAGATTAAGTAAGGCCTGAGTCATATTGGTCTGGAACATCAGCATCCTAATTGGAAATTAGTGTATTGTATCGGTGTATTGTGCAGAAAACCACAAAATGCATAGTGCAAGTGGCCCTTGAAACATAACACCAAAACAAAAAAAAGCAAACAGGATATTGTGGTTGTGTAGCAAATAATCTTTGAACAAAATGTAACTTTGAGCTTGAAATAATGATAATCTTCTGTAATCAGAAATTGCCTAAAATTCCTGATGGCTGACTAAATTCCAACAATGGAAATCAGTTAAGATGTTATGGTTTGTACCTTCTGAGTGAGTGAAAGCGTTCCTGTGTTGAACTAAATTATTTTTTATCCATAGCAAATTGGTGACTTTCAGTTCTTTTGTCCCCAAACTAAGTGGTCATGCCTGCACTTAATGTGCATTAATTACCAAAGACAATAAAACTTAAAAAGAGTAAACAGTCTATAAATCCTCTTTAAGATAGATGCAATTGCTTTATGAATCACCAAGCAGGAACTCTCTGGACCTGGGTGGTTACTACTTTGCTGGACACTACTCTTGTTTGTAAAGCAGAGTTGCTCAAACTCTAGCCTAGGAGGAGATTGCATAAATTTGCTGTTGCTCAGGGAATGTCTGTTCAAAATACAAATTACAGCGTATCATCACCCACCCAGGTTTTTATTGGTGCCCCTGAAGCTTTCAGTGAAGCTGGGAGACAAATTGCATCTCAGGAATTTACTGTGGTTTTCTAAATATTTATTACCGTTCTGTTCTCTGCCTGAGGTAGGGAAGAAGGGTTGTGGCAAGCTCTGTGCGAGGGGAGCACCGGGTCGCGCAGGCGGGCAGGAGGCTGCTTTGGCCTCAGCTGTGCTTGGGATTTGCTTGCAAAATGTCCTTCTCATTTCAGGTAGCGACAGAGATGCTTCAGATGCCCTAGTGTGCTTGTGTCCGATATTACAACGTGACCAGAGACCAGGCTGGTCACCGACTTTGAAGTTATCTTGAACCCGTGTTGCCTGTGGTGGTGCAGCTGTGGCCAATGTTGAGAGCGTGGAAGGAAGAGGGTTTCAGCAAGCTGCTGGCCTTTAGCACTGGGTTTAAGTCTAACGTTCAGTAATGTTGAACATCATCCTGGCAAAGGGGGACTGCTCTAAAACTGCTACCACCGCTCTCCTAGCTACAGGTGTTTTCTTCAGGCTCGTCCTTCCATCTGAGCCCAGTGGATGTTAAACCCTTGTCAGCTGAGGACCAGATACTGCCCTTGTCAGGGTCAGACCATTCAGTCAAATCATTGGAGAGTCTCAGCATCGGTACCCTTTGCCCCCATCTCCAGCTTTACCACCAAGCATTGACTTGGAAAGATGTAGTCTAACCTATATTCATCTGTATTTTCATTTGGGGCAGATGGACAAACTCAGTGTAGGGGAACTCTGTATTTCAGCTGTATGTTTTGGGCTTAGCTAGTTGCAGCCTGTGTTGGGAGCTGGGAATACGGTTTGGTTTAGTCACACTTGTACCCACATTTCTTTACAGATTTAGATACCTGAGTAAGAATGATCTGTTACTCATTTAGTTTTAGCAGAAAATTGTCAGTCTATGACTGCTAGTGCTGGTGAGTCAGTGATGCAGGATTCGTATGTGAATCATATATTCGTATATGTGTACCAGAGCCTTGAGTGACTTCTTTGCCCCCAGGGGGAGTTCAGCTTTCTTCTGATCAGGTCACTATTATTCACTTTATTTTACAAAGGGATCTTGTTTGAATATCCAAGTACTGATTCTTTAGGGCTTTTTTTCCCTGCAATTGTTACAATTGCAGGGCTTAGATTGTAATTCACCATTTCAGGAGTTTTGCTGTTAGTGGTGGTGGAAAACATAGGGTAAACAAGATTTGAAGGTATTTTTCAAGGAAAAAATATAATCCAAGCAGTTTGATGCTATAAAAGTACAAGTATCTGAATGCTGTCCGTGCTATACCAATGAATTATGGGTACCATTAGCCACAAAGCAATGAATTTGCTGGAATAAGTTGTAGGGAGAATGATTTTTTTTTTTTTTTTTTCTTTTTTCCCAAAATCAATACCAAAACATTTATATATAAAGGATTTGTGAAGAATTAGAACCAAATTCTCACTGACAGGGCTCCACAGAGAGGGAAATAAACTTCATGTTTTCTGAAGCTTGGCTGGGAGCAGTCTTGTTTTGATAACAGTCCTGTGTAGTAACTGGAGTGAAACATTCAGAGGTCAAGGGGAAAGCAGTTAGCATAAAATACCATTTTGACTGAGGTTTTTCATGGCGTAAACCGAGTTCCAGGGCTTACATCAGATGACCCATATATCTTTCATCAAAGCATTTTATTTCCTCTTTGGCTTTCCATTTAATATTAACTCTGTCTCCACTACAGTCTCTTTTTTTACCAGTGGGCAGAATCTGTTTCTAACTTCATCCAAGGTGAATTACCCTGTCAGGAGGACATGTGCAGTGCCTGCTGTGTGCAAGGTTGCATTATTGTTCCTATCCCATGCAAGTGGTTGGAAAATGCATGCTGCAGAGTTTTTTGAGTGCTTGATGCTAGTTTGAAAGGAACATGGCCAATGTTTTTATGCCCATTATTTTCTTTTCTCATTGGAATTTCAAATAAGCAAATCGGGCTCACCAAAAAGTAGGAGGGTATCAGTGCACAAAGGTGTCCCAAAAACCTGCTCATTCCTGAGATACTTGCTGAGTGGCTAGCAGTGCTTCTGGTTCTACCATTGCCTTCCTCTATAGCACAGCTCATGCCACTTAATTTCTCTGTCCCTGTTACCCCATCTGAGTACAGTCTTAGATATATTTTACCGTCTCTTGGATGCTCATGGTCTCAAATCCTAAATTAATTTTCTGTAATGATTAATTAGCCTCATATTTGCATGGGAATGAACTGTAAGTGCAAGAGATGCTTGGCTGTGTAAATTTGTTTGAGGCAATGAACTGTATAGCTCGTGAAATGTATCCCCGAACTGAGCCATTGAGCAGCGGAGTACTTCATACAAAGTAGATACACTTGTACAACAGATACAGAGGTACATAGTACAACAGACGTGGCTTTTAGGGAAGTGGTTTAGTGGTGTACTTGGTAGTACTAGGTTAACCGTTGGACTCGATGATCTTAAGGGTCTTTTCCGACCTAAATGATTCTGTGATTCTACGAGAGAAAAATTTGTGAACCTGAGCCTGTTCTTTGTATGCTAATGCAACAGTATTGATTATGTGGGGAGGTATGTACGTCTCTCTAAAAATTGCCAAGTGAACAATATTAATGCGTATCAGTGGGAACATTAGAAAGTCTCTTGAGTTAAAGTGTGGAAGACCTCAATTTCGGGACCGTGGCTTACAAAATCCACTTTTGTTGTCCGGCAATCTTCAAAGGAAGGTCACTGTTGTCATTTTGGTTTACTTATGCGCAGAGATGGGTTAATACCTATGCACGTTTCCAGTGCTTAATTTGGTACTTCAGAAGTTTTATTCTCCCCGCCCCCCCCCGCCCCGCCCTCAGCCACTTGCTGGATTCAAGGGTCGTTTCCTGTTCGCGGAACTCCTGTTGACATCAGTAGGAGTGTTGTGCAAACATTTGGGGCTTTAATATGGCCTCTCTTGTCCTTTCTTTTTTTTTTTTTCTTTTTTTTTCTTTTTTCTGCCAGCCAGCTGAATAAGCACAATGATCCCTGTGCTCTAGTGATATGGTCTGTACTCACACGGGCAACCAGAAGAACTGGGATTCCCAAAAGGGAATCTGCCTGAAACACAGTGCCTTTCTGACACATCTGCTGTCATAAGTCTTCTGTTTCTGGATCCAGATCCAGACATGTAGCATTTTTCGTCTCTGCTGGTTGCAGCTGCTTAGAGGGAGATATATCTGCAGTTTTCTGCAGGGCCAGTTCTGCAGAGATACTAGCTGAGCCAGAAAACCCAAACTAATCTCCTTGGTGCCTGCCTTGTCATACCCTGTACATTTTTCAGTAAAAGGGAGGATGGCAAGATGAACAAGAAAAAGTAGCTATAAAGTATTATACGTGTGCTCCATTAATCCTAATGATCCTGTCCTGCCTCTGTAGCAGCTGTAGGTTTATTGTAAAGAGTTGTTCCTATACAATGAGCTTTTGTGCTGTCTTAGCCATTTGTGCATAAGGTATCAAGACATCAGTCTCCTTTGTCTGCTGTCAGCCTTGGAGGGAGATATTATTTCAAAAACCAGTTAGCTAAATTCTACTAAAGTGGCTAAATTCCTTATGCTGGGGTGGCGTGGGTGGGGTGGCGGCGGTAGCGGCAGTGGGGTGCTGGAGTATGAGTTCTCTTCCCGGAATTGGTCCTTGCATATGCTGTAATACCCATTGCTGCTTCCACACACATATCTGAAGGAGTATTTATGCCCTGGGCAGCCACGTTCAAGGCCTTGTGGAAAAAATCTTATATTTCTGGTTCACCAAAACACGTTACAGGCCTGACTGCTCTCTGAAGAAGGGAAGATTTTGCCCAAGTTGCTATCCTCTGCAGAATAGTGCCTAGACCTGTTGTGCCAGCAGCTCTTCACACAACCATTGCTTCAGCAGAAGGGACAGACAAAGACAGTGCTGTTACAGCCACGTGACACGGGGGGTACAACTGCCTCCAACACCTTGGTGACTTTCTCAAGGGTGACCAGAAAACTGTAGCAGCCCCAGGACACAGACTATGATCGATGCCCTAAGTGAGAGCTTTTAGCTGCCAAAAGAAAAACTTTCCCCTCAGATTTCTGCTGTGCTTTAGTGCCTACTTGATTACTGGGGCAAATGCATTATGTTACCAAAAATGAGCTTTCCCTGATCAAACGTATGCTTTATTAGCCACGTAAATGCCAGCATGACTCTCTCATTGCTACAACATATTAAACACCTTGGAAATGTTTCCTTAAACTCTAGGTCAGTCTTATGAAATCCGTCTACTTGAGAATAGGAAATTGGGAGAGTTTCAAGATTTAAACACAAAATATGTAAAGGTAAGGAGAAATATAGATTTCTTTTCTTCCTGCTACTACGTACAGCCTCTAATGAAGGGCCTGACCTTGCTCACACTGAGACAATGGAAAATACTTTGCCATTGTTTTTAATGGGAGCAAGGCTGATGGAGTTGTTGAGTGCTAGTTTCACGGGACTATGCAGCTTGGCTTTACAGGGCTTCAGGGGAAGCTTTATTCTCTTTGTGATCATGATCCCAGAGTTTCACTGTGAATATTGGGTTCAGGGGAATCCCAAAGTTCAGAGGTGAACATGGTCAAAACTGCTGAGAGGCAGACTTGTCTCCCTTCTTAACCCCAGCAACATGCCTGGGTTGTTACATGTCAAATGGAGGACCCCGGTGTTTACCTCGTTCTGCCATGCAGATTCTGCATAGATCCAGTTTACTTTGGTAATGGGCATAATCATGAACTTACAGAACTTGATTTTTCGTTTGGGGGATTTTTTTTGTTGTTTCCCCCCTCCCAAAACAGTTCAAATTCAAAAACTTTGGTTCGGACCTTGGTTCTGGATCCAACCTTCAAGCCTTCCTCTCCCCAATTCTTGGCTGTTTTGCCTCAGGATTTCTTTTGAGAAATGGGGACTAGTTGCAAAATTTGGATTCCAATCTGGATTTCAAATGTTGTCCAAGTTTAGGCAGTTCCCTATTTGTCTTTTGGCCCATTTCAGGAAGCATGTGATTGGGATTTTCAATGTCATTGGGATCCCAATTTTGCAGGCGTTCCCACTGTGGCTTGCTTGCTTCTTGGAGCTAGGGTTTGATTTGGGCGTTTCTCAGGTTCATTGGCAAAAATTGCTCACTCATTTGATATGGCAGTCCCCAGCAGGAGCATGGACTTGAGAAACTGGGATGTAAGGGGTCATTAACTCATGCAAGTGTAGCACTCTGAATATACAAAAGGATATATTAGTTAGGAGTACTTTGGACTTGTTTGCCCTGGGGATTGCCCTTATTCCAGCCTTTTTTCTCCAGTTATTGATATGGCTGCACCATTGCAGACCAGAGATGAAAATTCTCCTGTTACAGAAGCCTTCCTATTCCACACTTGTTTAACTACACTGGGGCAAATCCAATGGCTGGCTCTTAATGGCTGGAATCAAGTTTAATTCCCATTGACAAGGTGTCTGGGCATGTCAGCTCCACCGGTGCAGGGACAGGTGAGCTGGCTTTCACGTTTGCTAATCAGAGTGGGATATACTGGGGTTGGGGCATGGTACAGACACATTAAATATTATCCCCATGTGAGCCATTTTGGGTGTGGAGGCAGTATAGTGATGCTTATGTGGCATGACACCTAAGATTAGGTGGACATTGCTATAGTGCTTCCAGACCGAATCCCAGAAAGCTGTTCAGGTCTGCGTTATGCAGCGTGGACGTGCCCTGCGAAGGGGGAAGTGTGTTGCTCTCTCACTCAGGGGTCCATTAGGAATTTGATAAACATGGCGATGGGTCTCTTAGGTGGACCCTCTACTCTCCTCATGAATGGGGGTGAGAAACATAACAGATCAGCTTTTGCTTCTACGCTGGAAAACCTAAGTCATGTCAAGAGAAGGGCCTCTGGATCACGTTGTTCATCTTACTATCTTTTCTTAACAGAGCATAATTCGTGTAGTTTTCCATGACCGACGCCTGCAGTACACAGAGCATCAGCAGCTTGAGGGCTGGAGGTGGAGTCGGCCTGGGGACCGCATCCTTGATATAGGTGAGACTATTTCATTATGGTTCCTGTGCAGTGTTTGGAAGCGAGATGCTGAATGATGTATGGAGTGTGTGCATGTGTGTTTAGGTTTTTTATATCCTACTCTCTTGGGAATCCTGTATGTCTTTGGGTGGGAAAGAGATCTAGCACTATAGGTCCCAAATAGATATATCATTGGTGGCTTGGCTTTTCACATGCATCTTGTAATTGTATGGAAATGCTTTCTCTTCTTCAATTTAATATTTTTAAAATTTTAGGGGTTTTCTTCTACAGATATTCCGCTGTCAGTTGGTATCTTGGATCCCAGGGCCAGCCCAACCCAGTTGAACACTGTTGAATTTCTGTGGGATCCATCAAAGAGAGCCTCAGCATTCATTCAGGTAAGAGAGAAGTGATATTCCTGTGGTAAATACAATGGTGAGATATCTTACAAAGACCTGGCGAGTTAAGGTAGCCAGGACATGAAGGAGAGAGAAAAATACTAATGATAATATACAAACTCAAGTGACAATCATGTATAATTAACTTGTAGGATACTTGCTAAACCAACTTGCTAGCTACTTGCTAGCTTTGGAGTGCTACCTGCTACAGCTAGGATCTTCTTTATAAAAAAAAAAAATTGATGTTGCTTTCTAAGCATGGGTTTTGTCTGGCGGAAACTGTTCACAACCTGTTAGTTTTGCTTGCTTTCCTCTTTCATGAGTGTTTCTCATCCCAAACGCCAACCATCTGTTTTTAATCTGTATGTGGGATTTACTTAAGTCAAAGGATGCTTTTCCTGATGCCCGGCTTCTTTCCGGGCTGCTTGTTCTTCTAATTGTTTTGTCCCGAGGAACAGAAATGAAAACATATGAACTCTTCTATCTCTCTTAGTTTCTTGGGAGGACCCAAAACCTCATGTTCAGGCAAAATCTGAAATTCAGATTTGCACAGCTTCCAACTGTCTCCAGAGATGAGCACAGCTTTTGTTTTGCCAGGTACATTGCATCAGCACAGAATTTACTCCACGGAAACATGGAGGAGAGAAAGGGGTGCCCTTCCGGGTGCAAATCGACACCTTTAAGCAGAATGAAAATGGTGAATACACAGAACACTTGCATTCTGCAAGCTGCCAGATCAAAGTGTTCAAGGTATGAGGTAGTTTTGGCTTTATCATCAACATAGATTAAGACACAATAACATGCACAGTTTTTAAATTGTGCGAGAGTGATGCAAATAGCGGAGTAGAACAGACTTTTAACTGGGTATGCCTAAGTTCTTAAACAGGACTCTTGCACGCAAAGTGACATAAACACTGAACTACACAGCATTTCTAGTTAAATTCAAATGATGCAAATGCTGCACCAAGACTTATGCCAGTCCATTGTGCCTTGAACACTATACAAATACTTGAGATATTCAGGGTATCCGCTGTGTTTTGGTACTCCTAGGCAATCAAGACATTATGGCTTCTTTGATTCAATCCTCCGTGTACAATGAGAGTGTATCTTGGATATCTTAAATACCCTTTGCTTGTTGCAGCAGAGTTCCTCTCCATGCTACCTGGAGGAGAGAAAGCTTCAGAGAGAAAGCATCTCTGAAGCTCCTGATCTGGGCATGGCAGACCTGTAGCCACTTAAAAACAAGCTTTTAGTTGGTCTGTTTTCTCAAATGATCTGCTGCTCCAGTTTTGCTCCTGTGAGCAGTGTCTTTCCTTTTCCTGGAGAGATGGTACAAATACTAGTTGAGGTGCATAACTCATGGGGCTCATGGTCTGAAATAGTTGGTATCAGTTCTCAGGAGTGTGGTCAGCCTGTTTTGGAATTGCAGTAGGCATTAATGGGGGATGTTATAGAAACAGCAGAGATGCTTGACTGATTTTTTTTGTCCAGAAAATGCAGATCTGATCTTGTTCCACATGTAGAGTTCCCATAAATCTTAAGGAGACTTTTGTGAACAGATTAGAAAAAAAATCTGTTGGCCTCTGTCTCCAAACTTGTAATACTTCGCATAAGGGAAAGCTTGTGCTTGTGCTTATAGCCTAAAGGAGCAGACAGAAAACAGAAGACTGACAGGGAAAAAATGGAGAAGAAGACCACCCAAGAGAAGGAGAAGTATCAGCCTTCCTATGAGACAACTATTCTCACAGAGGTAAAGCGTTTTAGACACGTCATACTACTTCAACATGTTGGGAGATAGATTTGAGGGAAAATTCAGTCTAACTGAGCCCTGGAGATTGTCTTGTGGAGACACATATGCCCAGATCTGATTGAAATTGAGAGCAGAGTGAAATTATAAAATGTCTCTCACTGTTGAAGTTTATAAAAGATGCCAAAGTTTCTTATGTTTCACGGTATAAACCAACCTTTAGCAGCCTAGATTTAAAAGAAATGTTTTCGCCATCTTCTGCCGTGCTCCCAGACATTTGTCATGACGCTCAGATGCCAGCTGTATGAGGTATTTTCTTCAGAACTGACTGGCAAAAGCTTATGTTGGAGATGGGGCACTTGAACAGATTAATAGGCTGATTAAATTATTAGTCTGGTTTTCTGTGAATGTGCTTATGAAGCTACTATTACATACAAGATCTCAGAAGATTCTGGCTTGTACTCTAGGAATATCTTGTATGTCTTCTATTCTGATGCATCTGGTGTAGAGATGTATGTGTTTCTACCCCTCCATGCCATTACTAAAATGTACATATAAGCTTACCCCAGGCTGCAGGATTACTAAGCAACAGGACTCAAGACTGGTTTAAAAGTGCTGTTCCATCTCCCTATGGGAATGTCTTGTTGTTTGATTTAGTTCTTGTTTTTCTGAAGTGGCTTGCTGGACTTCTAAAAATGAGGGGTTTTTCTTAATTTAAATAAACTTCCTGTTTGTGAGATCCAGTCCCTCCCACTCAATTTTCCTCACATTGCCAGGAGTGACCAGCATGTTTTCTAATTCAACGTGGTGGTTGTTAACGAGGCTTTTGTGTACACAGACCTAATTCTACTGAGTTGGCAGATCCCAAACTCTCCCTGTGAGCTCTGATGCACTTTGACATATTGCATGGGGAAATGTGGGTTGCCAAAGAGTTAAATATTTGCTAGTGCTTGTGGAGATGATAAAATATTTGCTAGTCTTTGTGAAGATGATAAAACTCCAAAGCTACACTTGTCTCTTTTTTTATTGTTGCAAGCAAGGATACTACAGAGCATTTTCTTGAGCTCTTGGTGGCGAGAGGTCTCACAGGGCTAGATTTCTCCTACAGATTACGGTGGCTTATATTCAGAACAGAGTCACCAATTCTAGCTGGGTTAGTCTGGTTTTACACTACTGTAATGGAATATGGAGTTTGACCTACATTTGTGAAGGCTTTTAGTAGCTTTGTGTCTGTCTGTCTATCTTACATTTTCTCCATGTAATGTCCATTTATAACTCAAGCTCTTTGACTAATAGCCAGAGGTTTTAGCAGGCTGGTTCAAATTCTGCTCTTTCACTGGTATAAACCTGAAGCAATGCCACTGGAGCGTATTTGTCACTCTTGCCTGGATTTAATTAGGGATTTATAATTGAGACCAGGGGTATTTCTGTATCGTTGCTGCCTTCAGTCTGAGTTGACTTACTGGCGTTGCTCTGACTTACAGCTGTGCACACTTTGGCCCAGTGTTATTTGGGGACAGGCTTTGTGAAATGGGAGAAATGTGGAATGCACAACTGGAATCAATCTGGCCCCCTGACAGCCCGCTTGGAGAGCAGCGTAGAAAATCCATGGCCTGTCTCCTCCTCCCAGCAGGAGTGATGAGCTGAAGTTAGTGGCGTGGCAACAGCATGAATGTGGTATGAGAGGAGAATCGAATCCTTTATTTCCATCCTTATGAAAGTATCCCTGCTGCCTTTCTTCCAACAGTGCTCTCCCTGGCCAGATGTGCCTTATCAAATGAACAATGCTCCATCTCCAAGCTACAACAGTTCACCCAACAGCTTCAACCTTGGAGATGGGTATGTAACAAATAAATGCTTTATCTTTCCTGTTGATACGGTAGCCTTTGTGTGCATGTGTTTTGTGTGTCCATGCATTTCATACCCTGGAAGAAGAGGTCAAGGACCACCCTTCCTAGAAAGGGGAGAATATTTCCCACAAAGCCTTTTAAGACCTTCCATCCAGGAATTGCCTGTAACGCAGAGTACTCTTTGTATGTCCTCTGCTTATGTGGTGGCTGGGAGGTGAACATCAGAGGACCACCAGGGCAATTCCTGCCATGAATTTCCTCTCTTACTCTTCTGTGGGGGTCAGAGAACACACCATGCCCTGTACCAGCAATTCCCAGTATCTTCTGACAGGAATGTTAGAGGCTTTCAGCCTTCAGCACCTCTTCAGAGTAGGTATTTCTTCCTTCTTTTCTGTCCTGAGGTGGTTTGGGGTGCTGAATTCCCAGCTGAATGGGAAGAAATCCTGTCCGGGGCAAAACAGCCTGGGTTTTGAGAAGCCGTTCCAGAACAAAGGGCTAACAGGAGGCATGTTTAATTCATCAATATAGCTGTCATAAAGAAACAATTTTAGTGGTCTTGAAACACCCAAGATGACAGCTGATGACAGAAATATACAGCAGGGTCCCTCAGTACTTCTGAGTCCTCCCTGCAACATACTTTCCCCTAGGAATTTGATGTAGGCCTTTCTTTTCCTTCTCTAGGACTCTGCAGCCTTGTCACCTTCCCACAAAGCTTATTAATTAATCAATGTTATATTACAAATTTTCAATGAGCGACCTCAACCTATGAATAAGGACAAACACTGAAATGACAAAAATTGGTGTTAGTAGAGAGATCTGTTGAGCATTTTCTTCCAGTGGTAGATTATTAACTCTTTGGGAAAATCCTTGGCATGTTAAAGTCCTGTCTGTTTTGGGAGGGTTTAGTAGAAATGTAGTTTTGAGTAAGAGTTAAACTGCAATTTACTATGTTTAAGATAACACCGGGGTTGAATTATAAGGTCCTTTATTGAATTTTTGTGAAAAATCGTTATTAGACAGTGGATTTAGTTAGGGGATTTCTGGCTTGTAGAAATTTTGAGTTCAGCCACTCTGTTGGTCACGACTTCCTTGCTTAGATGGTGTCACATTAGTGAGTCACCCATATGGAAAAGCTTGAATGAGGTCAGTAGACTGAGTTTGTCTCTCAGTGTTGAGTAGGACCTCAACTGACCAACAAAAGGCTCAAACAGAGATTTCTTTTTTTCTTTTTTTTCTTCTCTTGGTCCAGATTTTGGACACCTTTTCTAAAGTGATAGAGAGAAGAGCCAAGTTGGTATATAACTTCTGACAGTTGAGTCAGATGGAGGAGGGGGAAGAGGAGGGACACTGCAATGTAAAATTTAAAATAATGTTTTTTTTCTCTTCCAACTTTACATAATTTTTTTTAGCAACAGTTCTCCAACCCACCAAGTGGAGCTCCTGCCTCCCAGCAATGATGTAAGTACTTGAGATCATGTTAATGTGGTGCTTTTCTTTTTTAGGACACTGGTGAACAGTTCATTTCAAGACCTTCTTATTCTTTTTGCAATGTAGCATCTCCTTCCTTCTGCTTCTATTCAAGATGCCCAGCAGTGGCTTCATCGTAATAGGTTCTCTCCATTCTGTAGACTCTTCTCAAGTTTTTCGGGTGAGTTTAAACAGTCTAATTACTTTGTCTTTATTCTCTTTTGTGATTGCAGCTCATGCTTCATACCAATAGCATCTGCTGCTGGCCGCTGTTGATGGGATCACTGGTCTGATCCAGTGTGGTTGTTCTTTTGTTCTTAGATTAGGCAGCATTTGCCAAAACAGTTTGTAGAAATATAGAATAAGTAAAGATGGAAGAGAGTAAGTTAAGATGGAAGGGACTTCTTGAGTTCATTAGGTGCAACTCCCTGCTTGAAGCAAGTCCAGGGCCTTGTGCAGTTGCATTTGAGTATCCCCAAGGTCGGAAATTCCACAGTGTCTCTAAGCAACCTCTTCAAATACTTCACTACTCTCACAGTGAAAAGGTTTTTCCTTATACCTAATCAGTGCTTCCCATCTTCCATCTGCTGCCTCTCATCCTGTCCCTGTGCACCTTTGAGAAGAGTCTGGCTCCATCTGCAGCTCCATCTTCACTGTACCCTCCCATTAGGTAGTTGTACACGGCAGTAGGTTGGTGGAAGGGGGAATTGTTAAAGATATTGAAACCTTGAGGAGCCTCTCTCTGACTTGCAACATGATTAAATAACCTGGTGAATGTGGGAGTTAGAGAAAATTGGGCCATTTAATGGCCAATGTTAAATATCTAGCTTGTCTCTGAGTTGGCTAGAGTATCTTCCAGTGCAGCACTGCTCTTTTGGCAGCTTCTAGCTCTGTTTCATGATGATTGATTTGCAGCATACACCTCTCTGAATTTGCAACTTCTCTAGGCAAATCTGTCTGATTTAGCTTTGTGGATTCTCTCCCCCTGCCCTTTCCTGCTGCCCATACACACAATTTGGAAGCTAAGATTTGCTTAACTTCTGAAAAAACATCAATTTGAAATATGTAGGTGCTGACTTACTGAAGATGTCCAAAGAAGATTTTGTTCAAATCTGTGGCCCTGCTGATGGAATTCGGCTCTTTAATGCAATCAAAGGAAGGTTTGTACTTCTTCCTTCCTATTTTTTTTGTTATGGCAGCATCCCTGGGTAATTTCAGTGTTAACTAGAAGTTAATCCTGGAGCTGTAGCATTTAGACTTCCTTTTAACACTTCAGAGAGGTCATCTCAGAGGCTGGAGATCACAATGGTATTCAAATCCAAGCACAGCTCAGAAATGTTGCCGAAATGAAGCAGCATAATGTGGATCCCCGGTGGTTTATTTGCTACCAGCTGATAGGTTCCATCCACTTCATGTGAGACACGGCCTACAATACCCTGTCTTGCATCTCCATCACTGGTAACGAACAACAAACCAACCAACCAACCCCTGGAGCCTCAAATGACTCTTAAACTTACTTTTATTGCAAGAACATCATAAATTTTACAGCTGGGCAGGGTTCAAATCAGTAAAAGCAGGTATGATGAGCTGCTTGGCAAATGCTGTAAACTGTTTATTCTTATCTGATCCTGAAGAGATTAAGGTGCTCTGCACTGTATCACCACCTCCCAGGGGGCTCTTATAGACCTCCTAAGACATCTAGTCACCAGCATCAAGACTATCCCTTAGTCCGTTATTTATGCACAGCCTGAATGATTCCAGCTGTCATTGTTTGGTAGCTGACTGGAACAGTTTTAGATCTACTAAATAACTCACTACTGTTTTTTCAATAATCCTTAGAAATGTAAGGCCCAAGATGACAATTTATGTCTGTCAAGAACCAGAGCAAAACAGGTCCCATCTCCACCAAAAACGAGAAAACGGAGATGGCAGTCTTTGTGGTAAGTTTTTATGTATGGATTTTGTTAAACACTTATCTGGTGAGAATGCTGCTTTCTGCCTGAGCTCCTGCGTGGGACAGCTTGGTGTCCTGAGTATTTAAAGAGGTCCTGTTTATCCCAGTTCTGCCACTTGGGTTAGTTTCAGGGCTACACATTCCAACTGGTACCGTCTGCCTGGGGAACAGACCCAACTTACAAGCTATCTGCAGAAGGCTGCAGCAAATTCTCTGTTCAGTTCTTAATAGGGACCATAGCATTAAAAACTACCTTCCCATCCACAACTTGCTTTAGATTATGGCTTATTTGAAAATATCCTGGGAAATGGAAGATTGGTATGTCTTAAAGTAAGGTTCTAATTCTTGGAAGTTTGAAGCTTTTGGGGACTCACTGCTCTTAACTATCCTTCATGACATGATGTACGATCAAATGAGAATAGAAATTGTCCTTAGTTCTTGCACATAGTATTAACCAGGCCCAGCTTGTCTACTTGGTTGTTTCTACCATTTGGATTGGATTTAAAAAATAATACTGTCATCTACAGTTATTTGATACATTGTAGTCTTTAGTTTGTGCCTATGGGATCAGTGGGATAACATCTAATAAGATACTACTTTTGTGTAACATAATATCATGTGGTTTACTGTTAATTGGATCTACTTTAAAATGTCAAAATCAGTAAAAGTACATTATCCAAAAATGTTAACATCTTTATGAGAGGATTTTTTTATTGCCCCATGTTGTCATTAGTCCCTGTGTTTTCCTCTGGGCAAAAGTGACGTATACTTTATTTGCCCACTGTATCCAAATACTGGGTGTTTTTCTAGAAATCATCAAGCTGGATATTTGGGTACTGCATTAAAGCTACTAAGCTTGTTTACCTACTGTCAAGATTTTAACCTTGATCTTAAACCCATTTGGTTGTTGATATTGGGCATCTTAGTGTAATCTGTAGTTGCTGTTCTGTAATTACTCTATAATTCTGTAATTACTTTCAACTTGTTGCAGTATATCATGCAATCTTCTTGGAAGAATTGACCACGCTGGAATTAATCGAGAAGATTGCAAACTTGTACAGCATTTCTCCACAGCAGATAAATCGAATCTATCGGCAGGGACCCACAGGAATCCACGTATTAGTGAGCAATGAGGTAAGGGGTTAGTGCAAACTCTGTCAGAGCTGTAACAGTTGTCTGACTGCTTGAAGTTAGAATGACCTTTTAAATTATGGAATGAATCTTCAAGGAAGCTTTGCAAGGTTACTAATCCCAACAAGTTAAAGCAAATACTTAAGCAAATCATTCATGCATACCATTGATTTTGGTGTGATTTTAATATCTTTGCTTTGTAAAAGAGTCTTTTTTTGAAAACAGAACAAAATCGGTCATTTCCTTTTTATGCTGGCTACTTAACCAAATTTTGAAGTGAGGATCTAAAGTGAGAATCTTTAAAATTAAGTAGGAATGTTTCCTAAAAAAGGCAAGTTTGAAAATCTGTAGGGCAATTAATCTTACATCTTGGCTAGTGATTACAGCCACTGAGTCAGAGTCAGTGCTGTGTGAGTGCACACCGTAAATTAATGGACCTCTGCTAGCTGTTTGTGTCCCATTATATGATGGCTTAATTTAGTCCATTCCATTAACTTGCAGGTTAATAGTGAGTTGCCCTTCTTCCTCTTTTCCCCCCCACAAAATTACTTACTCATTCATGCACCAGAATCACTTAAGGAGCTTCATTTTTAAGAAACATTGTTAAAACAAATGAAGCAGAGCATAGGTCTCAACTGGAGCCTAAATCGAAGGCTGAAATGCTTATTCCTAAAGTCTCCTTGCTATTTCAGCCTGATTAAATCTGAAACCTTGATGCTTTATAGATGTAAAGTGCTTGGAGGCAACTCTTGGTAGGGGAATTGCCTGAACCAGCTTGGGTATGAGGCTTTAAGTATTTATTTAAGTCAATTATTAACAATGTCTATTGCTTTTTTTAATAATTTTTTTCTTGTTCTAGTACTATAGTGGCAAGAGTGAGGCACTCTATGAATGTACTTCATGCATCATTAGGCACAGACACACAGACTGGCCAGTGAAGTTTGATTTGCGGGAGCAGGGGGTGGATGTTAAACCCAGAAGAGAATAGGGAGATTAGTCTAAGTTGAAAAGGATATTTGGTGTGAGGACTTACAGCTGGAAAGTGCTCTACTTGAATGATATTCAATAGCTAGGAGAAGGCTTTTGCTTAAAGCTGGATTTTCTGAGCTGATCAGAGAGGTTCTGGTCAGCTCCCTTCTGAAGTTAGGTGTCCAGCATCTGCTTCAGCTGCATGAGACACCTCCTGAGGGTAATTCACCTCCTCTGTCCCACACAGCTTCTCTAAGATGGGAGGAAGCATTGACTAAGGATGAAGCTTAAATGAGCATTTCAGATTGGATCTGAAGTCAGCCGAATCTCTTAACTTGCCTCTTTAGTTAGGGGCCTCGCTAGAACCTGCACGTGTTCTGAAAATCTAGTTGTATCTCATGAATAACTCAAATAGCTTTAGATACTAATCTTGCTTCCCATGGTCTGCCTTGCCTTTCATAGCAGTTTCATTAAGATTCCTGTGCCTCAACAAAATACAAGCAGGTAAATGATTCCTGCAAGCACAGCATCTATACTAATGTCTGGTCAAAATAACCAGGTGGATGCTGCTGAGATGGCTTTTCAGTAGCAATATTCCTTTATTCAGCAAGGATTCCATTTTTCAGGGCTGACCACCTCTAGATATTATTTCAGATGCTAATGTAAGCTCAACTGAGCCTCCTCATTCAGCTGAATGTGTATAACCGTTGTTAGATTTTAGGAGAGGGACTGCCTTCATCCAGTCTAAACAACTACATCTTCACTGAAGGCAATTAAGAGCACAGTCTTTAATAGACTAACTGGAGCGGTATAAGAACTTGCAGAATCAAGAGCTGCAAAGAGGATGGTAAAACGCTGAACAAGCTAGATCAGTTCCAGGCAAGCACTTTAGTATGAGGTTCTCTTAAGCACATTAGCAGCTGCAAGGAGCTTAATTAATCAGTCATGTACTTTAATAATCTTACGGGCAGGGTTACTTAGGACTGTGTAGGGCAGGACTCAGGACAGTTTGATAGCTCTCCTCTAAACTCTATACTGGCACTGAAAGAAACTTGAATTTAATTGCTAAAAATATTTTGTGTTGGCTTTTTTCCTTCTGCCCTTCAGATGGTGCAAAACTTCCAAGATGAATCTTGTTTTGTTATCAGCACATTAAAAGGTATGTATTGCTGCTGCTATTACATGTGGCTCTAAAGATAATTCCTCCTTTCAATTGCACTAAACGTTATCACAAACTCAGTGCTGTTATCCTGAAAAGATAAGTAACTTAATATAGTGTAAGTCAAGGTGTTGCATCAATTTACATGTAGTAGACTGATTGATCTATGCTTTCCTCTCAGTTACACTGTTGTAAAACTTTCATAAATCCATTGATACCACTGACATAAATGAGAAGAAAACTTTCCAGTAAAATGATAAAAGATGACAGTTAGTATGTCCTATTTTTTTATGTAAATGCTTTAACCTACATGTTCAACATTGATTTTCATGAGTGGGTTGTGGAACAAGAGTACAAACTATTGCAAACTACCTAAGGAGAAAATCTGGAGTTCTGTATCTGTGCTGTTTTCTAAAAGGAATGAAAAAATGCTTTGCATTTCTTTGTTACAGCTGAAAGCAATGACGGCTACCACATCATTTTAAAATGACCGTGCTGCACAGAAAGACTTTAACAGCCTAAAATTTAGTGCCTCACTGAGATTGCTACAACCTAGACTGGAAACATGAAGAACCTTCTGGATAAAATGCTCCTATGAACTAAGAATTACCAAACAGCTTAAGGAAAAACTTGCTTTTACAGATATATGTTTTTGGTGGTGTGTAGTTTTGTTTGGTTTTTTTTTTTTTAAGCTGGAGCTGAGAACATCCTCAAAGCTTGTACATGTTTCTTCCTCCCTCCCTTCCTCTTCAGTCTTAAAAATTGCCGAGGTTTCTGCTTATTACTTAGAAACATCAGCCTTGTACTAAAGGGAAATGAAAGATAAACAAAAACCAATTCTCTAGACCCCTCATGGTTGGGTGAATTGATTTATTTACTGTTCTAAGTGCTCTCTTGCTTTCAACACATCCTCTGTTGCTGATGGACATAGGCTCCCTGGGGCTTCTTTTTTACTCTTTGAGGTGGAAGGCTTGGGGCTACATCCAAAAACAGACTGAGCAATGCAGAGGATGGATTTGATGCCCAGTCCTCACCCAGAGTCTCAACCCTGGAAGCCCACTCTTGGCTGTTCTTCACCTGTAGATGTGCTCAAAGTCCAGAGACCGTAGTCCCTCCTGACAGAACTTCTGTAATACCCATCCAATAGAACAATTTTGTGGGTTCAAGGGAGGACAGGCAACCTGAGGCAAGCAGTTCAGTACCATATTGTATCTTTAGCTTCAGAGTAGTCTCCCTGATTGGAATATATGAAGGTTTTCTGAGGAAATGTTTTGAACATTGAAGGTTACAGAGCTCATGACAAATTCATAGTGTGGATTTATTCTACTCTACAAAGGTTTGATTAACTGGTATCTTTACTGTAACTGGGAATTAGGTTTTATAATCTTAATGATTTTTCTTCCTGTTACTTGCTAAAGTAAGTAAAACTGAGTTTTGATTGAGTCCAGGTAACAGATCATCTTAGTTGCTAGTTCTTATGTTCTTGCTGTTTCACTCTTGACTCCTGTTTCCAATATCTGAAACTATGGTCAACTCCACCCTCCCTTGGTCTTTTGGGATGCCATCCAGGCTCCACTGAGCTGAAAAAGTGGCTTCCACTGATGTCAAAGGCAAACTGGATCACACCCCTCTTGCATGGATGGAGTCATTTCACTTTTGGCAGCTAGTTAATAGGGCTGTTTCCCAAACCGAGTGTCCATGTAGCATCAAATTCTGATACTTGAACATTGAATTTCATCCTGAATTGAGATGGAAAGCTGAAATACCAAAAATTTTCCTGGAATGGAAATTTTTCAAAAAATGAGAAATTGTCAGCTGGAAAATGCTGAATAAAATGTTCTAGCCTTTTGAAATGGAAACATTTAATTAAATCCATTTGGCCCTTAAAGCAGCATCAGTTTGAGCTACTGTTGCAGACCTCCGAAATTACCATTCAAGTGCCTTGTGCGCCGTGTCTCCCTTGGGGCTGAGCTCTTTGGCTGGGTTACAGATCCCATGATGCTCTTACTGTGGGTTAGTCAAAGGGGGAATGCGTCATGAAGGCTGGAGGGGTGCCCAGGAGCCCAGCCTTCTGGGAAAGAGGGGGACATGGAGCCCATGAATTACAGCTCCCAGCTGACACCGGAGGAATTCGGACAGACACGGACTGATATTTTTCTGACAAAACCGATGTGCTTCAAGTTTTCCCAACAGAAACAAGCAGCAAAATATTGGGAAAAGCAACCTTTTTTTCATTAAAAGCATCAAGTTTTGTGCAAAAAAACCCACCCATCCCCACTGAATTTTTTTATACCAAAAATAATACTAGAATAGAAAAATTGTGTTACAATGGGAAAACCTTCAGCCAGCTCAGCTAATTGAGTAACTCTGCCTACTTAGGCATGATCTTGCTCAATTGGCTGTCCTGGATGCTCCATGAATTGTAGTGTTTCTCCAAAGAGGACGCCCAGTCTTTGGGACATGGCGATTCCTCCCCCTGGAGTGAAGGAGTTTGAGGCTTCTTGGTTGAGGACCAGGTTGCGTAGGTGAGGAGGTTGTAAGTGGTCTCCTGACAGAGAGGGGAGGTCAGACAGAGGGGCCAGGGGGAGCTTTGGGGGAAGAAATGCCTTTGCGGAGGATGGGAAATGCCATCTTTTTGAGAGGAAGGTGATGCCGTGTCAAGCTTGACCCTGCCTTGGTGCCGGTGTGATCTCCCCGGCTTTGCAGCCTGCTCTGTGCTGCCATGCCCGTGGAGGGGGGAAGCTGGGGAGCCCCCGGCACTGAGTCATCCAGATTGTGGCCATGCAGTTACAGCTGCCTTCCAAAACAGGGAAAAAATTCCAGCTGTTTTTGTGAGTATGTGGGACCAATGTGCCCCGGTGTACCAGGAGTTGTTTGGTTCCTTTTGTGGAAAGTGCTTTGGAAGGTGTACATTGGTTGTGCTTTTTCCTCCTGTTTTGTAATACGGGCCCAATGTATGGCATGGCTGTTGTTGGCATGCAAGTCAGGGAGGTGAATCTGACCTGATGAGAAGGGTTTAAAAAAGACCTTGGAGTTGCCAGGAGTGTAGCCTGTACCATATCCACTTACATGTGATAGCCCTGTAATTCAGGGGACACAGCAATACTGAAACATAGCAGTGTGAAGAAAGGATAGACGTAGCTTTGCACCCAGAGTTAGGGACTGAGAACTGTTTGCTTATTTAAAAAAATATAACTTGTTCTTGATTATTTAAAAAAGAAATCTTGCCCATAAGGAATTATATGCAAAAGTCCTCATAGTGTTTCAGTAGCACTTGCTTGATTAGTTTTGAACAAAAATAACTCTCCGCTAGGGCCTTTTTATATTTAGATTTTTTAAAATAAAATAATTTTATACTGACATGAGTGTGAATTTGACAATGTATCTTGTTCTCTTTTCCATGCTGTAAGAAGGTATACCAGAGTAAACAATCCCATAGATTATGAATATTGTCCTACTGGGTGGGCTCTACTGTTTTATCTATGTTAGCCTGTTTGTAAAGCTGTATAACTTTAATGTGTGTGTAAGGCCTACACTTACTTGACAGAGTAGTTCTAGTCCTTGTTGAGCCTCTGTAGTCCCAGCAGAAATTTGGAGGATTGTGGTCAAGTAACATACACACCCATGAAGACTCAGCACAGCTAGTTTGGTGTCTAAGAGAATGTCAAGTTACTTCAGCTTAGAATCATCGAATATCTTGACTGGGAAGGGACTCATAAGGATTATTGAGTCCAAATCCCTGCTCCTCGCAGGACTACCTAAAACTAAACCATATGACTAAGAGCGTCAACCAGACGCTCCTTGAACTCTGACAGGTTGGTGCTGTGACCACTTCCCTGGGGAGCCTGTTCCAGTGACTGACCACCCTCTCGGTGAGGAACCTTTTCCTAATGTCCAGTCTGAACTCGCCCCGATGCAGCTTCATTCCACTCCCTCGTGTCCTATCGCTGGTCGCCAGAGGGAGGAGATCAGCATCTCCCCCTCCACTGCCCACCTCGAGGAGGTTGCAGACTGCGATGCATCTCTGGGTGTTAGGAAAACGTGTTGCACCCTTTGCCCTTATTGCATGATGCTGCGCAACCAACCGGTTGTTGTACCTGGGCAAACTGGCCATGAACGATCGTGGCTGAGCGGCCAGTACAAGTGGTCGAGCAACGTTGGTGTGAGATTGGACTGCTGATGAACCTCCCCCTCTGCCTCCCAAAAACATAAAAGCAAACCCTTGCCCTGTTGAAGTTGGCGAGTTTGTCTGTGCAGGAACCAAGCAAAGTCTTCAGGATTTATGTTAGTGGCTTATGTGAGGAGTGAGAGAGACTTGTCTCACCTGTGTAAGTGGCAGGTAATCTTAGACTCTCCCTGTGGTTACAGAGGGTCTGCCATCCCTGGAGAGACTCATTTGCCCTGTTTGAGGATGTGACAGCCTCCAGAAGGAAGCTTTGGTTTCCTCAAGACTGGAGGAAGCACAAATGATTAGTCTGGGCTAGATGTCTTAATTCTAGATAGGCTAAAGGCAAGGGAGATGAGTAGCTCCCCCTCATCTAAATATCCAAAAGGGTTTTGCATTTGCTTTGCTCTTAAGTGCCTGTTACATTTATTCTTGCTTTTTTTAAACTTTTTGTTGCTCCTATTTCTTTTTTAAAAAGTAACAAATGAAACCTCCTGTTCAAAGTGATTTAAATGAGACATTTTTCAGCTCTGTATGTGAAATTTGTACAGCAGACCTTTATAAGGTCTGGGGTTTAGGATTACAGTGAATAGTATGGTATCCCAAATGGTCCAGCTCTGAGGTTGTATGTATGATGGCAGCCGCTATGAGTAGAAGTGGGCTTGCTGGGGATGAAAAGACAGAACCACTACATGATTAAAACCAGTGTGACTCCAGCCAGTACTGCAAAGTATAAACCTGGGTTCTTGTCAGATCTGTACTGGCTGTTTGAAATTATTTCATAAATTGCAGCATTTTCTCTGACAACTGAGTAAGTTGATACAGATCAGATAGTACGACTCTGGTGATGGTCTGAGAACTCATAGAAATGCCCATGATACACAACTGCAGGGCAGGGAAGGGGCAAATAATCTGGTGATAGAAATTTGTGCCATCTGCCTGAGGTGGCAGGACTGGTGTTATTAAAATTAAAGGTCCTGTTCTTTCAGCTGGCCCTGCTTGGTTAATTGGCTAAAATAGAAATAATAATTCAATCTGGAAAATATTGGAGTTCTCATTGTCTTGGTGTGAAATTTAATGGGCTGAAGTTTCAAGACTTGGATGTGGTAAAAGGATTCTTGTAGTTCAGAAGTCCTGAATGGCCCTCTCCTTATAATGTAACATATACATATTTATGCGTATATATATATACACACATACATACTGTACTGTATCAACACATATACGTGCTGAGTACTTGTGTTCTTTGGCTTTAACTGGTACTCTGCTTTGTTTAATTGCAATTCAATGTAAAAGACTCTGGTTGATCAAGCTTTGAAACCCAGCCATTCCTTGGGTAGAAATATAAAAGTCCATAATAGTGACTCTAGGTGATTTGGACATGGTACACTTGGAGTGATGTAAATTTGATTAATTTCTGCAACATAAATCCCAGACCTTGGTGAAGATAGGCATATTCTTGCACTACCACTGCAGTTCTATATTGCAGCTTCTGAAAATTAGTTAAAGAGAAATAGATTGCCCAACGCTTTGTAAACTAGTAAGAGCTACTCCCTAAGCAGAACAACCATACGATGACTTTCCTAGCTCGATGTTGTATTGCTTAAGCATTGGCTGTAATTCTAACAATCATCTGGTGGATGACTGGGACAGGTGTTTTTTTTGTCTGTTTCTGGTTTTGTTTTTGACTGTTCTCAAAGAAATTGTATTCAGACTGTAGCTTCTCTTTCTCCTCCAGTTATGAAATGGTTTAACTTTATGGTACTAATAGAAATATTTTCTTAAGATTATAATCTGTTTGACAGCACAGGGTACTCAGAGCGGGGAGTATTTGGCCTTGATCATCACTGCTGTGGGTGAATATGAGAAGGCAGACTGGAGGTGTATCTTAACATCCTTGCCTTTCTTTAACAAATGGGTTAAGCTGGTGCTCAATTCTTTGTGTATTTCTGATTTGTACCTTTTTTTTTTGCCAGTCCCACAAAATTCTTCTGCTCCCTGCAGGCAGGACGCATTGGTGATCAGCTGGTGTGTCCAACTTTTTTAAGTAGCCTGCTGTTGTCCCAGTTTGCTTGGGGTGAGTGTTTATCTTTCAGAGGGCTAGGGGAGTTACCTCTCTTCACTGACAATGCAGCCATTCAAGACAGGTGATGCTGATTACGAAGTCGGTGTGATGGGCGAGGGCAAGTGGAGGTGGGTTGATTGGAGGCTGAGGCGTACCAGTTGTGAGTAAATACTGCCACACTCTTTGTCTTTTCATTTGTTGGTTTTTGGTTTTTTTTTGTACATGAATAAATAAAAAGCATATTTTGCACTGGCTCTTGTACTGTTGTGCAGAAGAAATCTGTATCTAGAATCTGTGCTCCAGTCAAAATGCAAATAAACCTGTTTGTAAGAAGCACGGGTTTCGTCTCTGCTTTGCTTGGCGTGAACGGGCGCAGGAGAGCCTTGGCATCGGCTCCTCCTCAGCACGCAGCTGTAAGGTGCTGGGCACCCTCTCAAAATCAGCGGGAGGGGAGTTTGCAAAGTGCAGGTGAGAGAATGTCGGCTGTAGCCAAATGTCCTGCAGCGTGTTCTTTGTGTTGGGACTGACTTAATTTCTCCGCAGCACAATACAATGACCAGTTCGTACTCAATCCAGGTCAAAGCATGAGGACAAATGCCTAATTCTTGCACAAGCCGTGAAAATGGGCCTATGCTTTAGTGGGAGCACAAGCTGTGTTAGATGACAGCTGGCTTTGGTCTTGGAGTGCTCAGAGGACACAGGCATTTCAGAGCCTGGTCTTTGGTGACATCAGAGATGAGCAAAAAGTCCTTCCTAGTAGCAATGCTCTGTCCCATTTAGCAGCTGCTGGACACATGCTGGGGAAGAGGCAGTGAGGTTTGGACATGAAGCATTCATAATGGTTTGGCTGGAAGAACTTCAGTATCCTCTAAGGGTTAAGCCATAGGTCTAATAACATGCATGTCAGAAGATTGACAGATGTTCAGTGTCATTTTCCAGTTGGAGATGATGGAGCCCAGTTTGCAAATAGTAACTTCCAGCAGCCAAACTTCATGTTAAGGCAAAGGAGAGGGAATGGATGTACCACCGTGTAAGGGTGCTGCTTAGTCTAAATAGACCTCAAGAGCAATTTTGGCTCCTTTCTTCTGCCGAAGAAGTATTTGAATCACAAAACTAGAGAATGCAGTATGTGTCTCTCTATATATCAGTTCATATGCAAAGTATAAGGGCACAGACCATGTTCCCAGAGGAAGGTAGATTAGAATTGACTATTTTTCCCTACTGGTGGCTTAGGCATCCTTGAGAATAGGAAAGGGACTGTCTACCCTAATTTGTTAGCTTAAAGTTTCTCCAGAGGTAGCGGTCCAGCTATCTGAAACCTGATATTGTTGAAGTGTTTAACCGCTCTGTGCATGATTAGGCAGCATCATGTCTCACAGGGCTGCTGGGATTCAGTACAGCTTCTTCAGCTTCAGCATAGGTTCAAATCCATTTGCAGGCAGCAGCAGGGGAGCTGGCTGGGTCGTGCCATGATGGCAGGATGCTGGTAGGCACTTGAGGGTCCAAGGCTGCCAGCCAACCCTTTGGGCTCTCCAGGACTCGCTGGAGGGTGCTGAGTGTGTGAAGCCACTGGCAGCAAGTTCTTGGTGGCTGTATGAGCCCTGCCAGCTGCAGGGGCCATCCCTGGGGCTTTCAGGAGGATGGAGGTGAATCCCTCCATGAGCCCTGCAAAGTGTGGGATGCATTGCATTGCATTGCATGCACGGGTGGTTCCCACTAAGCTCCATGCAAAATGATCCCTCTTCTGTAAGCCTGACCCATGTGTTGGCAGGGGTTGGTAAATGCAAAAAGGAATACCAGGAAGGTTTTTACCTAAAATTGCCTAGTAAAAGGGGTTCAAAGACAGGGAAAGGGGTAATGCTGCACAATTTAATTTCTATGGAAAACACACCAATAGAGAAGCTTATGAAGAAAAGACCTCCTAGGGAACACATCAGAAGACAGCAGCATCTGTAATTAAGACTGGACAGGAGCTGAAAAGAGCTTTTCATGAGTGAGGAGAGCCAAGACCTAAGACTGGAGCTGCTTAGCCAAAGAGTTGGCCTAGTCTTATCTAAATCCTCAACAGCAAGCAAACATTTTAAAATTAATTTTCCAATTTACAAAACAATGCAGACTTTCAGTTAAAAGGATTAGTCACAACTATGGAGCAGGCAGGGAAATAACATTCCTCATACTCTTTCCGTAAAGCTACATGCTTCCAGGCTTACCTGGGTAGGAAAGGTTTGACACTGCAATAATTTGATTTTTTTTTTTAGTATGTTACAGTGGAGGCTGGTTGTCCCAATCAAACTGGAGTTTCAGACAAGTGTAGACTTCTCTGCTCCCCAGAGATGCGTGGCCTAGGGAGGCAGGGCAGCTGCTGAGTTTTGGGATGCACCAGCCTCTCACGTTTCAGGAGGGAACTTTAAGGTGCCAAGTGCTATGAGACTGCCTAGGAGAGCACAACAGGCTCTAGTGCCTGTCTTGGCTCATCACAGAAAAAAAATCCTTCTTCCCATTTCTTGGAGAGTAGTGATGCAAATCAGGCTCTACACAATATTGTGCTATGCTGGTAAGTTAAAGCAACAAATAAAACACACTTTGGAGCCTTTTGAGTAAGGACAACAAATAGAATGCTGGAAGAAAATAATGTTTTAAGTAAAACAAAATGAAGCAGTAAAAGATGGTACGCCACCACTCTGGATAAAGTCCCCACCCAGGTAGTGAGTGAACTTGGAGTACCAGACCAAATATGTCCTTATGCTGGGACTTGTAGACTAGCATCTGCCTGCTCCCTACTGTGGACGTGGAGGCACATGACCCCAATTTGTCCTTTTTCTTCTGAGGGTCCCTGATAGATATGTTAAAAGCACTGCTCATTATATAAACATATACACTTACGTTTTTCTTTTGCTATATATTTTTTTAATCCTAAAATCTTCTGGTTTTGACTGCTGCAAGCAGTGCTGCTATCCATTTTGCAGCCTAGAAAAAACTCAGTTCTGATTTCACTGATATTAAATTATAAGCAAGTATGATATAGCTGGAAAAAAGATTGACTAGCAGGAATCCAAAATTAGATGAGCACAGTAGTGCACTGAGAATTAATTTTCCGAGGGTGAAAATTCAACTGCTGAAGCTAAGACTATGCTTTAGAGAGGAAACGTGCTGGAAATATTATGTTGAATAGACTCAAGCAGATGCAACGCTAGGAGGAATTTCTTCATGAAAACATTTTCAAAGCTTAGCATCTCCCAGAAGAAAGAGTTCCTGGATGGTTGGCACCACTTTGGGAATTAAGATCTCCATGATATCACCTAACAGTTTAAACTGTGGTAGTAAAATCAGGGAAGAGTTGAGTAAAAAAAAAAAGAGAACATGACCTCATACAGGAAGAAAACTGTGGCTAAGGCTGCGTGGCTGGAGCAGCCCAGGAAAGGAAAGCTCAGCGCAAAAGCATGGAGGCCACATACGTTAAGCCAAGTGCGTGCTTCGGCACAGCTGTGCTCAGGACAAAGAACATTGTCCCAGGCAAAATTATTCCAGAACCGCCCACAGTTTCCCTCGTCCGACAGATTTACCTCATTTCACGGCGCTGCCTATGAGGCCGCAACTTTTGTTTCTTGAGCAGCCATAGTTATTTACTGTCACATGCATGGCCTGAAAGAAATAAAGTCCAAGTGAGAACATGGGGATAAATTTGGGCATTGCTGGAGTAATTAGTGGGGGGGAAAAAAGGAGAGGCATTTTGCTTTGCTTTTTCAAAAGCTTTGGCTCCCTTCTGGCTCTGCCAGTCCCTGCTGATGGCTTTGCAGCATCCCCACCGTGCCTGCAGAGGAGGAGTGCCTGGTCCCAAACAAATAGGCATGCAGCCTTGTTGCTGGTTTAAACGTGCATCCACCTCCTGAACACATTGCTCAGAAATGCAACCTGCTGACACCTCTCTACATAGTTGTTTAAACAAAGTGAGTCTGCAAATTTTGTAATGAAGGAGGGGAGGAGGGTTTTGCACTACCAGCTTTCACCACTTGGTTTGGGTGCCCGGATAAAGGGAGCCTGAGCATCTAGTCAGGCTGTTCTTACCAATTTCTGGAGGTCACTATGTCTCTCCATGCATGATAGTGGGTGTTTTGTGATACCAGCCTTAAGCGACAGCTGAAACTGGGTGGTGGGATTGTCCCCCAGAGTCTCATCTTTGGGCACCTTTGTAAGGAACAGTGGCTCTTCATATTTAAAGTAGGTTATTTATGGTTGGGTTTCTGGTTTGTCATCAGAAAATTTAGTTCACTGCCATGTAGTTAAGATTATAATCAGAAATTATGTTAATTGTTTGATTGCTGCTTTTTTACTCCTATCTTCCCCTGAGTAACTAATAACCGCACGTGCTATTTCAGGATTGTTTGGGGAGAGGGTTAAGCCAACTGCTGGTGGAAGGATGTCCTCGCTCATGTGAAATCATGACAGAGTAGCCATTCTGATTCATCATGGTAGCCATTGTGTCCCAAAATAATCGGGGGGTGGGGGTGGGGCTGTCTATCAACACCACCCATGTCATTCTTGGTGGATAATTGTCTGACTTGACCTTAAAGCCGTCTGTGATGGAGAGTGGGGACAAGCAGGGGGAAGCCCATCCGTGTTACTGCAGCAGCTGGAACAGGACTGGGGTGTTTTATTCCTGTTTTGTGTGTCCCTGCTTGGAATGGAGCTGAATCCCAGCTAAAGAAATGATCTCCAGCCCATCTGCCAAGGGGAATTCAAGCAAACCCACCACCATTAGCCGATGGTGACTAAGGCAAGGAAGCAACTTGGCTTTCACTTCAAATCTAGCATGAATCACTTTTAACACCATGAGGACAAAGTGGCAACACACTGTTGACTCACTCTGAAACTCAGCTGGCTGGTGGCAAATGGCTTACTAAGCAACCTGTGAGAAAAGGAGCATCCACCCTCCCATGTTATTTCTGAGGTAGCACCATGCCCTTTGTGCAGCTCAGAAACCACAGAGAGCTGTTTGGCACAAGTGCCAAGAGCTGGACATGATATGCACTGGCCTCGACCGAGCATTGGCGGCTCACTACGGCGGGATGGGGACCACCATGGTCCTGCCCGATATGCACAGCTGAGCACGTCTGCATGGCGAAGAGGGTCCTGCTGTTTCATGTGAATGATGCAATTTTGTACTCAGTTTTGGGTGGGTTTATTTTGCACTTTTCAATTCTCTGTCGAACGGTTGAATTTTCCATCTAATTGTGGTGACGATTTCGGTCACCTACTGGCCAGCTACGCATGCAAAGCAATTGAGAAAACAAGCCTTTTGATTCTTGGAGACTCCCACTTTAAAACAATGAAACAATTTTTCCTCTCCTGAATGTCATCAAGTAGCGTTAATCTGTTGCCTTTCAGGCTCTCACATCCAGAGGTGATGTCTCTCTCGGTGAGGAAGTCCTTAAAAATCACAAAGTGCAAAGCCTCTGAGCCCTTAGCAGTGCAAAGAGCAGGACCAGGAGCCCAAGCTGAGAACCTGGGCCAAAGAGATGTACAAGTTCATCAGGGCTTGCTGGCTGTGGAAAAGGACTAGCCCAACTGCCCAGGTCCACCAGGCCTTCTGGGAGGGGAAGGGTCCATCCGCTGGAGAGAAGGGCCATCAGGTGCCCTTTTAAACTTGCTTTTAAAATTAAATCCTTGTAACTTTACAGCACTGTGGAACTCAGACAACCCCAAACCATCAGACTCCTCATAAAGTTCTGAGCAGTTGCCACCAATCCTGGTTGAATGAATATGAGAATATGCGTGGAGGTGATTTCAGGTAGAATAAGGTAATAAATATAAAATGCATACATTAAAAAAAGAAATTAAATTTTATATAACACCCACTAGGCATTGGAAGAACAGTAAGAACTTAAATGTCATGTGCATCACTCAGTTAATAATCGGCCTAAATATAGAGATCCGTTGTGACAGTATGTGTGTTGTCTGTAGTGTCTGTTTAGGGCGTATCACTAAGCATAAGGCAATCTTTAACTTGATTCTTTCTGTAGGGATTTATAGCTGCAGCCAGGATAAGCCATTAAGTAAAAAATTAACAGGCCATGCTGGTAGTCATGCATACAAGACACTAAACCCCATCCCAGCAGAATGCTGAACCCCCCCCAAGGCTCTCAGTTGCACCCCTGGGGTCTTTTCTCAGCTGTTTTGCCTGCCACCTTCAGCAGGGTGCCAGATGGGTTGAGGGTAAGGAAGCTTCTTAATAGTAAGTGCTGGGGAAGAAAATGATGGCCCTTAATTAATAATGACACTTTCTTATCTACACATTCGACTTTTTGGGGTGGTCTTGAAAAGAAGCCAGGACTGGAAAGCCCCTTTCCACCAAAACTGGGAGAATATTCCTGGGAGATGCAAACAAGCCAGCCAGGTGTTTCTGGGAGTTCCCAGATTGGTCCATGATGGGGTCAGCCTTACTACCATAGAGACAAGGAACCCTCGCTGCATGACCTGGCTTTATAAACCCAGCCGCTTCCCTTCCTAGATGGCTGCAGGGGATGCAGTGCTGGGGCAGGAGGAGGGGACCCACCCCAGGTGAGGGGCTGAACTTGTGTGTTGTTAACCACTAGTGTGTCCTGCACTTCTTGCTGGGCTTTATTATGCTCCTTAAAGGTCTGTCCCAGGTGTGAAAATCCCTGTTGCTTTCCTCTTTGCCCCCCTTAGCAGTATTTTCCCCACCTCTCTGTCCTTATCCCTCATTTCCTTGGGGGCTGGCAGTGCCCGGTCCCTGCCAGCTGTGCTACCAGGCTTTGTCATTATAGCAAAGGGTGCTACTTCCTCAGGAATGAAGCTAACGGCATAGTTTGGCGAAGTTTTGTGATGGGAACCTCTAGTGATCCTGATGGTCTTTTTCTAGTGAGTGATGCTCCATCTGCTCTTTCTGCCTTGTTCCTTAAGGGTCTGTGTGGCTTGAGGTTTTGCCTATCCAGTCATGTAAATGAGAACTCCAGAGAAACTCGGAGCAAAATTCATCTAAGCTGTCTAAAGGGTAAAAATGGGCACACAGGCAAGTAGCTTTCAGACCCCAAACCATGCAGCCAAAGTCTTGGGGTAGCCAACAATATTGCCTGCTACTGTAAACTGCGCTGAACTCTTCTGGTGTGGCTCACCTGTGGGTGTTTAATCCATTACCAGCCCAGTGCTGGTTGTGTAGTGCTTGGCATTGCTGGGAGCTGCAGAAGGATGCAATTAAACTAATTACAGGCTGGTGATTTTGCACTCAATGAGATAATTACTCTTGAAAACTGGCAGTATGGATGAAACTTGCTCCCAGCCTTAATATCAGGTTTCACCATCTTGCCAGAAAGTGTGATTGACGTCAGCCTGTGATTGTGACAAAGGCTGTAAATTCATAGGCTCATAAAATAATTTAGGGTGGAAGGAGTCTTCAAAAGTCAGCTGGCCCAGACCTTGCTTAAAGCAAGGCCAGTCCAGAGGCTGCTTTTTGTTGTACGAGGTCAACAGGGGGGAAGCCCACGGCCAGTGCTAGCTGGGGAATCTGACTAGAGATCATAATGCCCCATTTTTGCATCAGATAATCTATGAATACATTCACTAAGAAAAGCTTTTATCTTTCCAGTGTTGGGTGGGAGAAAAGTAAAATAACACAGGTGTGCCAAGCCATAATTATCTTTCAGTTCATCCCTTAAGAATGACTATTTAAAAATTAAATTGGGATATATTTGTTTACTTAATTTTTCCCAGCAAATAAAATGAATATAACTTGGCAACCACCTTCTACTGTCTGGCAGTTCTTGTGGAGATATGGTTGCCAGCTAACCTTATAACTTGTCACGATGGAGCTGAACACATATTAATTGCAGCTAAAAATTTAAGGTTTTACTTGCTAACAGTATTGCTTCACAGTGACAGGTGAGATTAGCAGTGTGAGGGGTCTCATGTGCTTTAAGATGGGGCAAAACTGCACTGGATGCGCTACTCCGTACTGTGGGGATGCCCTCTTGCTCTACACGTGCTGTGGTGCAAGGCAGCATGCCCTGCCTTTTGAGCAGGTACCTGTGCTGTGAATGCATTAAACCTCCAAACTAGGATCTTGTGCAATTGGCTGTGTGTGCTGCAAATTCCCAGCTCTGCTTGCTTGCTCTGGTATCCTGTGTAACATAAGTGTGAGAGGGTGCATTAACTGAGCTTTTTTTCTATATGGTAAAAGAATACAGGAGAAATGGCTGTGGAGGTGGTGGATAGGAGATGCTTATCCTTAAGTTACAGGCTTAAAGTAAATGAAGATGCAAGTTGTCTACCTTTCAGTGCTTTTTAAGTTGAATGGAGAGGCTACAATTGGCAGGACTTTCTGCCATGAAACCAAGCTAAGTCTTACAAGCTGCGTCTGGCTCATAGGCTATGAGCATGAGAAGCATTACATGGTGCCTTCGTGCCTTTCCTTTGAAGGAAAGCATGATTGCCTTGCTTTCCTTCAAAAAAGGGGGAATTCTAGGAAGTGCTTTGGCAATTTCCTTAATCATCTGAGTCGTGACCATGGGCTCCACACTGAAGAGCCCAGTCCTAAGCGCAATACTCTCATGATGGACCTGGGACACACGCTAGGAAGGCCTTGACCTTTGAAAGACCTAAAATGTGGATAACAGCATAATCTGATGATAATAATAAAAACAGTTATATATTCTGAGGTTTTCCCCATTTCAAATTTTACCTGACACATTTGCTGCAGCGAGTAGTCCCTGCCAACATTACTGAGGATCTGTGGTTACCATGGTCTGTTCAGTAATAAATGGTTTTGTGGAATTTCATTTTAAACTTACCTCAAACAGTCCACCTGTGTGTGATATGGCTTTTCAGAAAGAGAAGACTTCTTTCTGTTTCAGAGGTGGTAATTTTTTTTTTTTTTGAGTAATCTAGATTTAGGGTGAAAATACCACTTGTGATTCGACAAATGGTAAATTTAGGTTTTGCCATTCAAAAATACTCCTGCCTCATTTCCAAAATGGGATCTTCTGACACAATTCAACAGACTTTTTTTCTTTTCTTGGCAAAGCGTAATTTAATTCATTGTTCACCTCCGTAAACGAAGGGCAGCAGAGCAGGGTAGAACACCAATTGCCTAAGGTACATTTTTGTTTATTAAGTTATTTAGCCTGTACGCATTGTTCTCACTGCTTTGAGTATGCAAACCGTCTTCTGAAAAGGTACCTGACCCAGTGGCATGGTCAAAGCACTTGCTGGCATATTGCAGTTGTGCATGTTGCAAGTCCTGGCCTAGGAAGGATGTGTTTTTAGATAGCATGAGTGTGATGTCCCTTGTGCCTTCAGCTAAGAAAGAGTACAAAAAACCTAAAGAGCATCACTCATTTTATTACTTGAACTTTGGGCAAACTGGCTTGTCTAGCATTCTTGTCCCTTGGATCCCCACATGTCCCTCATAGCTAAATAGCTTATTAGCTGTTCTACTGATGGACTGCTGTGTGATCTTTCCCAGTCTCCCAGGTTCTTCTCAAGAGCCTGGGGAGGCCAGGAGGTGTTCTTCTCCTTGGTCAGTGAGGGGAAACTAAACCAAAGAGGTTTAGACTTAGAGCCTCTAAATTACTTGGGCACCTGACCCACCTCCACACCATTTGGTGCCTGGATGCTATTGTGGACTTGCAGAGAAATTACTTACTTGTGGGCTGAAGGCTGTGGCAGAGTAGAGATTTGGTCCATAGTCCCAGCGACTGCCTGTACTTCAGGGTAGGTCTGTCTACCAGGGTCAGCGGTTCCTGATTTCCATGGCAATAGTCACAAGTCTTGACTCCTCCTGCTTTAAATACACAACAGAAGTCAGTGGCATAAGATATGGCTATTACAGATATGGCATAAGTAGAGAGGACTTTTAAAAACCCAGTCTTGGATCAAGCTTTTAAGAATTTTCCTTTCAGGACAAATGAGACAAGTGTGCAGGGCTGCCCTTGCACAACCTGGACTTTTGCTGTGGCTGTGCCTGGCATTGGGCAGGGGCATCCACAGGACCCATGGAAGAAGGTATTACTCTGGATAAACCTGAATGCCTCCTGGCTGTGGTTGCAGCATCCAGGGGAGCAGCTCAGTTGAGATCTGTAGGGTTAATAGGAACTTAGCATTAGGTTTAAGTCCAACCTTTACTAACCAGTCTGTGATGTTTTATTTCTTTATATATATTTTTAATTGAGTGCCTTTGAGAGAGCTTAGGAGGACATGGTATCTGGTTTGGGGGGGAATTTAACATTGTCAAGGGTGGGTTTTCTCAGTGTGTGAGAGACAGGAATGCTTGGTGAAGATGCTCTAGTTCTTGCAAAAGTTGCTGGAGAAAGGGCAGAAATTATTTTTTTGCACTTTGGTAATATTTAGATGGACTTTGGGGGGAGTGAAGGTCTTTTTTCCCACAGAAGCTTTCTGAAAAAGGAGAATCTATAGTGCCAAAATAGCTTTGCTCTGGCAGAATCCTGTGACAATATCTGCACTATCGTATCTGCACTGTGACATATCATGCACTGAAGCATGGCTAAGCTCTCTTTACCAGAGGGAGAAGGTGTGCAGTGTATGATTGCTCGGTGTTTAAGGTTCCTATGTACTGTAACCAATGGTGGTCAGTGAAATAACACTATTACATAACTGGTCAGGGAGAGCATCCCACCACACAGAGCAACACATTCACTGTATATTCTTGAGCAAGGAACTTTCTGTAGCATCATGTAGCACTTGATACCCAGTAACTTTTCTCTTTGAAGGGCTGCCTGAGCGCTCTGATGTTCTTAAGCAGATACAAAGAGTTCATGGGTTAAAATATTTTCCCCAAGTAACTATGACTGAGCTATTGGATTGGTTTTGCTTAAAAGCTGCAAAATTGGGTGAGTTATATGTTGTCCTGCAGCCGGGAGACTTGGATGTTTCTTTCAGCTTCCTTGAGGGTCACTGGAACAACACTTAGAGACACTACTGAAGAGAAACTCCTGCTTCAGCAAATAGTGAGTGGAAATTATTCAGGAGTACTCATGCTCATAGCAATTCTGCCTTTAAATCGATTGATCTTTCTTTGTGTGCGCTCCTTTTCCACCTAATTTGGCACAGCTCTGTTGCCACTTGGTTGCCGATATTACAATGCAGGGATTGATAAGTACTTGCCAGCATTCAGAAACTTTCCATTCCCACACTTCACAAGTCCTGGCCATTTTTCAAACCTGTCATCTGAAGCTGTTTGAATCATGGAAGAACAATGACAAGTGAGGGAGAAAGTGTTACTACTGATGTTTATCCAAGAGCCTCCTTTGGTGCAATTACCAACTGGGGAGATAAGTGTGGTGGAAAGAGAGTATATTTGGATGACGGTCATGCATGGAGATTAGTGCCCTCTAAGAGAAGCCATACAAGTGCTGGATCAGCACCAAGCAGTTACAGCATATCACACTGTACAGACCAGGCCCTCCACTGGGCAAAACATAGCCAGGGATGTTCCTGGGACAAAAGGCAGGGAGCCACGGCTGCACCAGTTCCCACCGTCACCAGAGATTTAGGGCTCAGAGGTGGGACACCCTGCCCTGTGCAGGCAGGAGCAGTATTTCATCTTGCTGTGCAGGTAAGGCAGGAGTCATGGGCAACAAAAGCACCTGCTGGTGACATTTCCAGCCTGTGCCTCTCATGTCTTTGGAGACTTTGTGAACTACCAAGAGGTAAAATCCTCATGTAGATGTTACAATGAGCCTGCTCTTCACTGCTTAGCACATCAAACTAAACGCTTACTCCTCCCTAGTCTTGCACGCTGCCTGGGTTAGGGTGTGGTGTGGCCAGACAGTCCCAGGGATTGATATGCATATTGATGACCAAGCTTTTGTATTGTCCAACATCTGCCATTGATGCAACACCTCACTACACACTTAGAGGTAAGACCAGAGAAAGCTTGCCACATGGCTTTCTCTTCCGCAGCATTTTTCTCCCATTTTCTTCTCCATTCAGCTTTCCTACATGTAATTTGCCCTACTCCTACTGACAATCCTGCACTGCTTGTCTCAGGACGAGACGTCTGTGAGTTGCCTGGGGATGGACTCTTGCAACAGGAGGTGTTTGGCTGCCACACTGACCCACGGTATATTCCTGCCGCGCATCCCACTTCTGCCTGGGCTGTGGTATGCTGCCTGCGCCGTGTCCAGCGTGTGCACAATGACTATTCTAGGTTAGAAATAAATGACTGGTTTTCACCTGGGAGAACTTCCTGATCTGATTCATCCCATAGCTACAACAATGGTTATATTGGCCCAAGACAGGGTGTTTGAGGTGGCTGGGGAAAGCAATGCATATTCAAGTATAACGGTAGCAGCCTTGAATGAAAAGTGTGTATCTTGTCCTCCTGCAGACAATACCAGAGAGGTCAGCAACACCCTGGGGAGCTGGCTTCTTTTTCCAGTGGAGTTTGAATGAGGGGCCAGATCTCCATGTATCAGCATCTCCCTCAGCCTCCAGAAGTAACCCCTGTGATGGTTTAACTTCACCCCCTCCCACCGCATTGCAACAACAGGGCTGTGACTGCTCTCTGAGTCCCCCCATCTCTTCTTATCGCCCAAGGTGTCTTGGCACAGGTGGTGGTGAAGCTACCTTGTGAAAGGGGTGGATGAACTGTGCACTTAAAGAAAAGTGTCTCTTTACTTTTTTTTTTAAGCAGTGTCAGTTGCCTGATCTTATTCTTAATACTTCCATCCCAGGCTGCTGAAGCCCATCAGCAGGAAGGGCTGGGGTGTATGGCATGGCCAAGGCTGCTTGTGGCAGAAGCTGCCACCAGTGGGGCAGGGTGGTGCTGGGGATGGGGACGGCCTGTGTCGAGGGTGGCTGTGTCAAAAGGATCACAAGACTGAGGTGCCTGACCTCTCAAACAGCAGAGCTGCAAGGGTGGAGGTGGTCCTTTTGGCACTCTCCTGTGCTGTTGCAGGCACTCGTGGCCGAGGGGCAAGAGGCCATGACTGCCCGTGCTGCCTGCTGCTCCCTTCTTAAACCCGACTCTTTGCTTCTCTATAGGGAATTTGAACATGGGCTCTGGAAGCTGCTTGTGGATCTGACTGAGGTTTTCAGCTAGGGATGAAGCAATTAACTAGTAAGGGTAGCTTAAAAAAAACACAAGCCCATAGAGAAACAGAACAAAAGTCTACTGAGGGAGCAGGCAGCTGTCTGGATCCAGAACTGCTTGGGGCTTCCTGCTGCAAGTACGGTGCAGCACACGGTGTGGGGAGGTGCAGCCCCAGCTCCTTACCTCTTGCCCTTACTTTAAAAAAGCAATGTGAGCAGTGTTATTACTTGCTATGAACTATTATTTAGTCACCCAGTGGAGCTCTCCCTGTTTTCATGCTTCCACTAAGTACAGCTCCTTAAAAGACAAGCAAATCCACACTCTTTTTCTTTTGTTTTCCCTTGAGAGAAAGCTGGAAAACAGCCAAAGCCCTCAGTGTCTCTCGATGACTTTGTGAGAGCCCTTGAAACGTCATCCTATGTAAAGCTTTAAGATTGCTCAAACCAGGAAACCTCACACAAAGAGCTCTCATTTTTATCTGCAACAACAGACATTGTGTCATTGGTTTTTAAGAATAAAGCTGCAAAACAGCTTGATGTGGGTTTTTCTTTTAACCAAAACCAATGCGTTAAAGAATTCAAGACGTGTTATTTTAGTAAAGTTCATAGAGTGCATTGAAGTCTTAAGATCTACCTGCAATGACACATAAATGCCAGCACCACTAATTTTGCTTAACTTCTTATGTGTGACTTCTACCATAAGGTTTGAATCAGAACTGCTCTTTCAAGATGAGTTATAACTGCATGAAGTTCTAGCAAGACGGCGTGACCGCAAAGGAGACTCAGTGCATGCGCTTGTTAATCATCACAGGTAGCCCTGCTGTGGCAAAACTACTTTCACATGGGATTTGGCAGTGCACAAATACAAACTGGGAGATCTGGTGACTTGGCAAAAGCAAAAAAATTGGTTCATAGACCAAATCCTTCCACTGCAGTATTTTTTGGAGGTATTAGCTGGAAAAACCCCAAACCCAGAGTGCCTGTCATTCTGCAAGGCAGCATGGACTGTCGTTTTTATTTAATCCGGATTTCTGCATTCCCACTTGCTGTCTGTTTGTGCAGCAAAATGGGAAGCCACCAGCCTGCTGCTTCCTTCAGGAGAGGTGGCTGATGTGTGGGAAGATAGACTCACTTCATTGCTTTGAACTCAGTGTGGTGCAAGTTTTCCTTAGTGTGCTGACCATTTCTGATGAATGAATGCACTAGCTTGCTTTAGCCTGCTCACAGGCCTTTTTAAACCCAAATGCTGATTGCGGGGGCAGGAAGTTCATCCTTGTAATTCTAAACAAAATAAGGGCAGTGATAGAGAAATTAGATTTTCAGAAGTGAAGGAGAAAACTGCTAATCGCACCAGATTTGGGAAATTGCCTTTCAGAGCTGAAAAATTTACCCTGATCTTGTTTTAAGCATGAGTATTGCTTGCTGAACATAATGAGTATTTTCCTGGAGAAATAATGAATGAGAATTGATCAGGAACCAGTTTTTGCTAGTAGAGAGTGCTATATCATCAAGCTTTCCAGTAAAGAAGAAAGAGTGGATTGAGTTATCCTATGATGGCAAACTCAAAGTTGAAGGCAAGACAAGACAAGTCAATTCAGTGATTTCTGGCTACGAAAGGGATGCAGGCACATGCTATGATTTGTGATGTTCTTCACCACAAATCTGAAGTTGTTTATATATGCTGTGACTATTGTTAGACCATGCATCTTAATTCATGATAGGTCATCACTTGACTTTCGCTCATATCCCACTTAACCTAAAGCAATTGGATTCCCTGAAGGGATGGGAATATTTGTGGGTAGAGGGTAGGGTAGAGGTAATCATGGCAAGGTCTGTAGGCAGAGGGTAGGGTAGAAGTAGTTTGGGCAAAGTTTGTAGGTAGAGACCACACCTTTCGTTAAACTGACTATTATAGTTGAAAGAAGTAGGTAGGTTTTCAGGCACAAAAGAACACTTTCAGAAATACTATCTTCTCCTTATAGGCAATGCCTTGCCTGTGCCCTTAGACCATCACAACCACTGCTGTTTTCTCAAAACATTCATTCTTTTAGTTGTCTTCAAGAGTTACCCAAAACACTTCTTGTGTTTCCCTTAATCTGCAACTCAAAATACAAACAATATCAACTTTGGCTTGTGTTCAGCAATAATCCTGATAAGATTTCTCAGGAACCTAAACCGAACAAGTTAAAAGTCATTTCATTGACGCAGTTCAGTGGTATACCAAAATACATCAAGATGTCATTTATGACATACTTGTTTTCTTACTTTGACTCAATCCAAAGACATAAATAATTGTAATGGATTATTCATCGTGTTTTAAGAAAAAAAATGTTCTAATATGTTTTAGGTTTCTTTCAGCATTCTGCTTTTTGCTGCAAGGTCTGGAAATAATTAAACCTACTAGACTCCAAAAGAAATGCATATGGGAAGGAAAAATCTGGAGGTAGAACTTCAAATATCTTATATTAAAGAGAGTGAATAAATAACATATTGAGATTAACTAACCTGGGGATCACTGGCTTTGGGGAGCAATATCTGTTTAGAGAAGCACCATGTAAACCCTTCTTGACTGGTCAATGGGACTGTGTTTTAGACCATGCCAATTTGTTCCTCTTTCCAGGTCTCTGCCCTATCCGTTGGGATTCCTCACAGCTGCGGGCATCGTTTTCATCTCATGGTTTATTTGTGGTATATGTCCCTTGCTCAACGACATGGAAAAAACTATGCTCAGGCCTGAACCAAACTTGTAGGTGTAAAGAGCCCCTGCATGAAAGGCTGCTCTAACTTGAACACCATTTCTGTAGGTCTTGCTCATTAGAAGAGACAGACCCAAGGTCTGCATAGTGAATGATCACAAAGCTGGGGCATTAGAAATCTAATTTGAAACCATCTCTAATGAAGATACTGAGCAACTGAAGGGATGGTTTTAAAATATCCATATGGTTAGTAATGTAGAGGCTAAGTGTGACATTAGTCTGCTTGAAATGCCATGAGTTAGGAATGTGCTTGAAATGCCATGAGTTAGGAATGTGCGTAATGCTTGTTGGGAACGTAATTGCATGTGAATTAGTTTGCTGATGCTGGGGGAGCAAAACCAAGGTGTATACACACTATTACTATCTCCTGAATGGCTTCCAAACAATAGCAGAAGATAATTGTCTGCACAGCTGGGTCATCTCTATCTGCTTGTCAAAAACTCTTTGCAACCATGTGGACAAGATTTTTTGTTGTTGTTGTTGTTTTTGTTTTTGTTTTGTTTTGTTTCGTTTTTTTTTGTAACCTGGGTATCTCCACAAGTTTCTGGTGTCCCACGAACTTGGAGGAAAACCTCTAATTATTGCATTGCTCCAAAAACTCTGGACTGGAAATATTTGTACATCTCCAAGGCAGGAATATAATTCCTGTAATGAACCAGGCTTTTAAGAAACCAGAGAGGTTTCTATTTGGTATCTTAAGGCCCTCTAAGAAAGCTCAAGAGAAGGTGTTTTTCACTCTTTTTTTCTTCATTCCTGGCTGTATACTTAGTGATATGCCTGTATAATTTGAGAGCTATTGAAATGGATTCTCAGAGTCAAGATGGAATTTCAGTGGTGGATGAAACAATAATATAACTGTCATGACAATGTTAGGGATTTTTGGATAAATTATATAGTAAACAAGGTAGTGGCTTACATGCTCTGAACAGTGACTGTTTTTTTTAGTCACTCTCAAGTAATTTTTGATATATTTTCCATACACAGAGTCCTTCTGTTACGAGCCTTGACCTGATAAAAATCTGGCCTTAATATAAACTGATCTTTTTATTCTACAACATCAAGCTCTTACGAAGAGGAGGACGTAGTGGTGACATGTAGCATGTACCATTTCTTCTTGGCAGGGGTGGGCATTTCACTTCCCCAAAATCAAATCAAGATTTATTACAAAACAAACATATTTCATTGAAATGAATGGGAGGCGGGGGCTGGCCAAGATGAGTAATATGCTTGTAACAGTCCTCAAGGCTGACTAGATCCATCCAGAGAAAGCTTCTTCAACTCCATCATCAACACACAGAAAAGCTTTTGTTACTGCAGAAGAACCTCTCGTGCCAAGCCTGAAGAAGGCAAAAGGATGAGAGTGGAAGAGGGTGTTGGTGAAAACAAGGCAACCTGGAATTTTGTCTGGTCTCAAATATTGGAGAAGCTGTCTTGATATTTTTTTGTGGAAAAAGAATTTGCGGAAGTTGCCATGCTAATGTGCTATTTATAGCTCCTGTGATGGGGAGCACTGAGGAAGCCCCCTTTCTTTCTCTGGACCCAAATCTCCTCTAGCAGAACTGGCCCCTTTCCTTTATGCTACTGCAGTGAAAGCAGGGACAGCAAAGCTGAGCAGGAGGAAGAAGGATGGAGCAAGAGCCAGAGGCTGATAGTTGCTTTGGGACCTTGTTGTAGGCTTTGCTTACTACATTTCTTCTTTCTTATTCATTGTTTTCTTTTTTTATATCCCCCCAACCTACGTCAAACTTTGTTAGGTTGCAAATGCCAAGGGCTAGTTTGAGATAGACACTCCCATTAAATTTTCAACTCCTAAGCATTACTGCCCAGCAGCAATCCACTTCAACAAGTCTGAGCCTTGGCCTTGCTATATCCTGGCCCTTTATGGAAAGGTTTTCTGGGACTGCAGTGCTGGGGAGGCAGGCAGCTGCATGCAGGGAACCAGCCCCGCTGTGGGATGCGAGCAGGACTGGTGGCTTGCACCGTGCATGGGATGGGTGGATGGATGGGAGATGCGGGGAGGCTCTCCGCCTGCGAGCCAGGGAGGGAGCTGTCTGGGATGGGCTGTGAGCAGGGAGGGCTGCGGAGGGGACTATGCAGGATATCCCCTAAGGCCAAATTGAAAAATACTTTATCCTGCCCTGCAGGCCTGAGGGGACTGCTTGGTGTTACTTGCTGCTCGGATGCAGCAGTGAGGCTTATTGCCAGTGTTATAAGAGCCATGCAAGTTGTTAGGACTGCTTGTCTTCTTGGTTACACTGTCCTACCGCAACCCCAATCTTCCCAGAAATATGCAGGGAAGCAGAATTGTGTTCGCAATCACATTGGGCTGTAGCTTTTGCTCCTGTACCTTTCTTTGACTGACTGTGATGTCTGTCAATCACCATATTTGAGTAAACCTGCACTTTGACTTCTCACCTGGGTTCCCATCTGCACCTACCCTGTGTGAAGGGGCCTCTCCAGTCTGCAGCAACCCGTAGAGTTTTTTTTGGTCTGAGCTGCTTGAAAAGTAGCAGAGGTGCAAAAGGAACCAACCAGCCCATTGCAGAGAAGTGGTGCAGTGCTACCCTTGTCCACTCCCTTCTTTTGGGTGCTCAGTGGCTGCAGTTTGGTTTCCACCAGTGAGGTCTCGCAGGACTGACCCTTTGCATCTGACTGTGGTCTGATGTCCTCAATACTCATGTGGTTGGCTGGTGGGATGTCTGGGGAACAGTGTTTTCCTCCTTGTACTTCTGCAGAAATGCTACATTTCTGAAATGAAGTATGTTCTTTGCATGTCAAATGGCATGGGACGTTTTCCCAGCTCTCCTGGCAGCCCACAGGCTTGGCATATTGCATGCTGAAGAGCAGCCAAGGGCAAGCATTTAGAGAAAAAAAAAAAAAAAAAATCAAAATCCCTCGTAGGCAACTGCCAGAGTTTGGTGCCAGATTAATCAGAACTCCCCATTGTCTCTCTGAGACAAATGTTCTGATTAAATCTATTGTTGTTGGGCTTGATGGGACAAAGTGTTACTGAGTTACATCATAGCTATAATGTGGAAACTGGAACACAGCACAATTTATGATGGAATGTTCCCTGGTATTGTTCAGAAATATCACCACAGAAGAAGTTTGTGGGAATGATTATTTGAAATCTGCTGGTCTAACAGTGGCTTGAGCCCAGCTCCAGGATGCCTAACTAGGCTCTGCTCCATAGCTTAAGTAAACTACTTAACCTCCCTGCCTCTGCTTCACCCTTTATTAGCAGTGGTGTTAAAGTGCTTGTCTGCCTTCCTGCAAGCATTTGCTCATGTTTCCAACTGGCTCTGGTTCATGCATCAGTGCTGGTGTTGCAGACTTCTGCCATATGCATCGGCCCAGTTGTTTTCTCTTCCTTCTGTCTAACGTGGTCATCATGTTCTCATCGCTGCAGCATTTTGGAGAAGACTTGGAGTGACTCCGGGTGCTGCCTGCTCCCCTTGTGGGAGAGATCGCTTCCCATGGCTGTCATGCTCCAGACCCTCTCCTGCCTGCCAGGGCTTGGAGCCTCGAGGTGGGCTGGAGGTGGATGGGGCTGCTCCATTGCCCTGGCCCTGCCGTGCTGCTGGGGCTAATGTGGTGGGCAGAGCCCGGCACCCACCACTTGCATAGTCTCCACCTGCAGGCTGCAAACCAGAGCCATGTGAAGGGCACTGTTTAAGGACTGCCTGGTCCTACACATGAAAAAGAAGCAAGTAAAGGGTGAGTTGTGCAAGAGGCAGCAGTGAGGAGGCCTCAAAGAAGTTATTGCAGGACATGAAAAAGGTGGGAATCAGACTGTCTCATCTAGCCACCTTATGTGACTCAATAAAAGACATATATATATATCCATGAGAGACATTTACTGCATGGGATTGCATCCAGATTTCATGGCTCCAGTCCATCTCCACCCAGACGGAATCCTGCCTGGTTCCTGGGAGTCCCTAGCTAACAGGTCTTACAGATATGACAAAGCACGCCAGATAATACTGATGACCGTAAGGTTGCTCAAGTTAAGCTGAACACTGAAATTCAGAGAGAAGGTCAGCTGCCTCCTCACTGACAGTTACAGGATCATGTAGCAAAACAACAAGCCTTGTATTGAATGCCTTCTGACACTTGGTAACTGTTCACAAAGAATCAAGATGTCTCATTGCTTTAGTTGTAAGGGGGAGAACTTTTACTCATTGCGCAAATCCCTTCCTTTAGTTTTATGGTGATTTAAATTTTAAATTCTTATTGTCATGAACAACTACTTACACAAGAGGTTCCATAAGGCAAACTAAAAATTTGTACTGACCTGTTGCTCCACAGGTTACGTGTATGGCTGCTGCTAAAATCCAGTTCTGCAGTCTGAAAGCTCAACTCTCATCTCTGTGAAGTGTCATTGTGTTAGGGGACAGGAGAATTAGGAAAGCATTCAAGGGTCTTAAATGTAGTTTGGGTGGGATTTAGCTGGTCAGGTTTATCATGATAGTGAATCATAATGTCTCATCTTATTTCTGTAATTGTTTGAGATGCTCTAAGCTCCCAAACTCTGAGGAAAATCTTTTACATGATGCCAAAAATGCTCAGACCTGGCTGAGTTACCTGCTCAAATGACTTTCTCCCTCCTCATGCTGTTTGGGGTGGAGAAAAGGGGCATGCATCTGAAAGGCGCACTGGTTCCTGTATACGCTCAAACCCGTGTCTAATTCTTTTGAACACTGAGTTTGATTAAAAGCAGTCATGGTGGTGCTCAACTCTTATGTATGGTGCTTTGTTTTGGGAAACATACATGTGCAAAGTACTTGGGTGTGTTATAACTTATCCTGAAGGTCTCTGAACAATTTCCTCATTTACAGGATCTTATATCCATGAAAAGAGTTATGGTCAGCCATGACTTATTCTGGGACAGGGGTATCCAATTCAAGGATGCACAAATTAATCATGCAAAAGTAAACATTTTGTAGTTATATGAAAGCCCTGATGTTCTAGAGGAAAGACTTTTTTTTTTTTTTTTTTTTAAGGCTCTTCTACTATAAATGGTCAAAGTAAATTTACAGGGCTCTAGAGCTTAAAAGAGGGTGGAGAAGGAAGTTTTCTTTATGATGCTGTGTCTTTTCTCATGGTCTGCTGTGTTGGAGTCAGATGAGGCCGGGGAGCTGGGTGCGACCTGGACTTTAGCAACATGTATGAGCCATCTTCAGTATGGCTCTCGCTGGCACATCTGGTGCTGGCTCATCAAGTCTGACTGTTGGAAGGCAGATCCTTGACCCTCAATCTCATTATATCTCTAAACAAAGGAGGAGAATGGGCAGGACCAGTGGCTTTACCTATGCTGGGTTGTAGCAGAACACCATCCTTTCCTTTGTCTCTTCTTCTCCTGTCTTTGCATTTATCTTTGCTTTTCTCTCTGTTTTTTTTGTTTTGTTTTGCCTGGGTTTGGGGAGGGGGGTGAATTCTAAGCTAAAAAAAATTGCAACCTGTGGCATCAGCAAGCAGCTTTCATGTTGTAATCTTCTGGATTGTGTTGTCACAACTTTGTTGGCATTTTGGCCATAAACACACCACTCTCATTTAAGACAAAAAGACCATGCTGTATGTTAATTTTGCTGGCAGTATGTGCTTAGAAAATAAAAGGTTTCTCTTCGTCACATGTGTTTAAAGGAGAAGCTAATTAGAAAGGAATGTTAACATATGGCATTAGCCACCAATTGCAACATAACAGTAAAGCTAAATTTGGTAATAGTGAAAGGGCATAAGTCAAGTACCTAGACCAGCAGACAAAAATCATTAGCGTTACCAAAAATGGTTTGTCAGTGATATTGAAACAAGTAAGAGCAGTTCAGCTGACAGCTTCAAGACTGACATTAGGACCAGAAGTGTAGACAGAAGTTAAAAACAAAACAAAACTGGTAGAACTACTTCAGAAAGAAAGATGACTGCATGGATTAGTTGCCTCATGAATTGATGAAGTTAGCTTGAATACCAGCTGGTGAAACTATACCACTGACTTCCATGAGCCATGACAATTCATGTCCTCTGACAGCTCCCTATTGCGGGGCTTAGAGAAGGTCTTTGTTTAGATCTGAGAATGTGCTGTGCCATTCAGATCTGGTATGTCATCTGAGCTGCAAACCCAGTGCATCAGGCACGGCAGAAGATGTACATCTTCTGCTGCAGAATCTTAAATCCATTAGGGTAATAAATTATCTCTCTGTATGGTAAGCAAGAGTTACCATGCCTCTTCTGGGCTTGCAGGTTAACTGCAGCCACCGACAAAGGCAAGAAATATGCATAATGTTATAGGATGTATCCTTGGACAATGCAAATGAGCTACAGTGACGGAAACTGCTGAAAATATGTGTAGTGCTGTGAAGATTGATTTCAAGACAATGTGAACCAGGAGTGTGTGTTCACATCCCAGGAGGGGAAGAATAAAATAGTCTAAAACTGTTTTAGGAGTAGAAGCTCAACATAGTCACAAGGACAGCACAAGAAATAGCAAAATATTAGTTGGAGAGGTTCCAAAGATGGAAAATTATTGACCCAGAAATCCCACTTCTTCCAGAGAGCAATGAAATTAGAAGAGGTCATAAACACACAAGGAATGGGGAAGGAAAGTCTACCAGCAGTGAAGCTGATCAGAGGATCTGAGCACAGAAACTAGATGTTGTAGCAATGTATAACCAGGCATAACAGTGATCTGGGTTGTTAGCATGACGGTATCTAGTGATGTGATTTTGTCATTAATGAAAATCAAGGAGGGAAAGTAGCTCAACAGAGAGAAGGAGTGAAGCCTCCCTGAGGGGAAAATAAGGGGGAATAGCTTGATGTGCACAAGGGGAATAAGATGCCTTCTAATATTAAGGAAGACATTAGTGGCTGATGGGAGGAATGAGACACTAGACTCGTGCCTTCAGAGAAATACATGCCAGTTGTTTGACTCAATAATACAGGCATGGCTTTTGGTGGATAATGATATCTGCTGGGATTTAGCAGTGTAATGCGGTTACCAAGCATGCTGATTTAACTGGGCATTTTTCTCAAGATCCAGGCTTGTTAAATGTTCATAACTCCTATTTTTTACGATATTATTTGCTATACTCTGCCTTTTCTAGAAGACATTTATCAGACAGAGACTGTCAGTGGTCAGAACCAATCTTTCCTTGAGGGTGAATTTAAGATATTTTGGACGTAGTCAGATGATAACTTTAGCTAAGTTGAATGGGGCTCAGGAGTTGCTCTGGGCAGACGTGATTGAAAGAAACCCTCTGTGTTCAGTAACACAGCTCCGCATGGCGCTCTGCCTTCCAGAAAAATGCTGTCTCCATTGCCTGAGAAACTGAAATGCTTAAAATAGGCAGTGGCTCTGGAACAGCATGGGACCAAATGTAGTTTTACCGTGACTGCCAGCCCCAGTGCCTGATCCTGTTGTGTCTGAATGCCTGGCAGAGGCAAGGTCTTGACATGCATGGGCTGCGTTTCCACGCAAAGAAGACCTGGATACGTTGGCCTGTAGGGAGCTATGGCATTATCCAGTAAAGAAAAATGAGATCTGGTAGACGAAACAGCACCAAAACCTGGTCTCAGCCTCTGCCTCGCTGTTGTCCATGCTGTTTAATCTCGAGCAGGCTCCCTGGCATGGCGTCAGGCCACACCTGGTGTCACCCCCCCAGGCAAAGGCTGAGGCAGTTTGCATGCTCTCCTCCACTGAGGACTGCTCCCAGGACACAGTCTGCCCCCAGTCCCACCATGGTGGGAGAGAGGGCTTAGCTGCAGGGGCACAAGGCCAGCAGAGCCATATGGCCTCTTTAATTCACCAGCCTTGGGGCCAGGACCCCAAACAAGTTTCATGGCTCTTGTCTCTATGAAGGTTTTTGCTTGCAGGATCAAGGAAATTTGGCACGCCTGGACTCAGAAGCGTGTGCTAGCAATGCTCGGCTTTCTCTGTGGCAGCTTGGCTTTGAAGGTCTTCTTCAGTTCTGCCACTCTTCGGAGGAAATAAACTCAGTAGATCAGGCCATGCTAGGTCCTGTGGCTGCTCTGTGCTGCCTGCTGCCTGGCACTGAGGCCTTTCCAGGTAAAATGGCAAACCATGCTTAGGAGTCATCTTTAGCCATCCAAAAGTCAAGTATCTTGTCTAAGCTAGTGGTATCATATGCCACTATGGTCAGCTAGCGTGGAGCAACTCCTCCAGCCAGCTTCAGGTCTCTGCATCAATTTGGGGCGAATCCTCTTCACCCATTGATATGCAGAAGGAGCCTAGGTGACCAGCTTACACAGATGACTAACTTTTGAATGCTGGAGATGATTGAATTAGTTGAGCCCAATCCTTCCTAAGTGTATCTATCTGTCTCTTTTCTGGAAGGTGGAGAATTGCCCTTGATCTTCTCTCGAGGTTCCCCCGTGCAAAGGCCATGGTCGTCTCTACCTGGTTGTGCTCATTGCACAGATGGGTCAGTGTGATGCTGGTGAAGTGTGAGCATTCCTGCAGCCTCATTTCCAACAGGCTTCTTGTTTAGCCTGATGTTACCTGTTTCTTATTATGCTTACAAATCTTGACTTCCTCTGATCTCGGTTTCTGCCATTCCAGGCATTTTTATTTTCAGTTTTCTGTTACACAAAATGTCTGCAGGTTTTAATGGGACTGCCATGCACCTTAACAGTGCTAAACATGTATCAGTCAAACTTCAAAACCCTTTTAGGAAGTTATTTTATTATTTAAAAAATGTTTTCAAGTGGCTTGTTGGATTGCTAGCAGTGAGGCCGAGCAGTTATTTGCCTAAATAACACCTTAAGGTCTTTAAAACAGAACTATAAGCTATGTGACTGCCACCCCTGTGTCAGATGAACCATGTCCAGCGAAAATACACCTGACACACAAAATCGTCACTTCGGCAGTGTCATCTCCAGCTCAAGGAAGTGAGAATAAAAATATAGATTAATTTCTCATTCAATTTAAAGAACTGCATGTGGATTGCCCTAGGAAGGACACATTTTCTTATTCCACCAGCATGAGACCTTTGCCCATGCTGCTAACTTGACCAATGTCTTCCATGTCACTGCTCATTTAAGGCCAGTGAAAATGGTTTGGGACTTTCTCTTTAATTTCTAATTCTTAAATAACCATTTTAGATTCTTTCACCAATATTTTTCTTTAATGTGTTATTGAGCACCTTGTCAGTCCTTTTGAACAAAATCTTGCCTGTTTACTGCAACCTCCACCTTGAACTGATGGGAAGATGCTATCCTGACGTGACTGTGCTTTAATTAGTGTCTAATTCTCAGCAGGTACTTTGGCAATTGTGTTCATCATTTGTTCTGAGATCAGACAGGTTTTTTTGATAGAACTGTCATATGCATAGTCTCTGTGGTCTCTGCTCCTCTCTGCTTTTGTCAAACCCTTTCTTCAGTCCCTCACTCTATCCCACATTTGTATTCAATTTGCAGAGTGCATAATCTCTATAGTTCTGAACTGGGGGCAATATTTGGCAATATACATCAATAGGGGATTGTATGGTACATGAGGATGCAATAGTTTTTACCCCTAAGCCAAAGCTGCTTTCCCTGTTTCAGCACGTTAGCACTGCTGTTATTAGTGCGAATACACAAGCCACTTGTCTCTCCGCTTTTGCTGCTTCTCCAAGGGGACTGAACCAGTGTTTCATTTTCATGCATCTGGAAACATCTTAGTTTTATGTTCCTGTGTACTACTGCAGGGCTGGTGGTTAGTGAACTGTCTCCAACTCTTTCTTAAGATTTGTCTACTCAGGCTGCTGGACACTTGCAAAATAGATTTCAGTTTCCCTTCTGGGCACACAGTTTCTCTGCATCACTTGTCACCTTCAGGACTCCTCATATTCCCCTTTACCTGTTGCAGTGGGCATGTTATGCAGACGATATCATGCAAATTATCCTGGTTGCAAGCAAACTGTGTCCCATCCCATGCTGATTTCCCTCTCCCTGGGGTTTACCTTGAAATTATCATGTCACTGTAATTTCTTTCTGCAAGCTTTGCTTTGGCCATGGGTATTCTTTGCAAAACTCCCCATATCCTCCAAATTCTGATGGCTTTTCTTTAAAGCAAGCTAGAATCAAAATAAACTCCCTATAAACATTATTCAATGGCTTCTGGTGAAGCACATCAAATGTTGAGCATGAGCCAAGCAACTGCCTGTGGCAGGTGGGGGAACACCTCAGTGAGCCATGTCCATACTCATCCTCATCTGGGAAGCAGAGGCTGAGAAACATCTGAGGTGGCTGCACAGATGTCAGGGCAGATCCTGGAGCAGTGCCTCCGCTGAGCAGAAGGCGTCTTTGTACTGCATGCCTCCCCCATCCTCCAGCAATTGGGAAGAGAAAACACTTACTGGTTCCTGATACCTGGAAGTGTCAGTGGCTCTTATGTTTATTGGAGCTCTTTTCCCCCCTAACTCATGTGCATGGATGGTGTGAGGCCAGAACAGAAGATATTTTTAGTAGCCAGTTGTAGCCACAATGACCCAAGGTGCTCTCTGTTTGCTCAGGAATACCATTTACCATTAGTCTCCTCTGCCTGCAGCTATCAAATTTACTTGGGACAGAAGATGGTTATTGCCTCATAAACAGAAGCGTTCTCCAGTAAAACCTCTGGTTAGACATGATGGTTTCTGCCAAGGATTAACATGCAGGTACAGAGTGTGCCTCCATGCTTGGTGCCTCTTGCACAGCAGAGCCATCCCTGGGTGGCAGCTGAGTCACCAGTGAGAACCACGGGTGCCTCCTCGGTATGTGCTGCAGCCCAGCGCGTGGGCAGCTTCAATTCCCATGGTGTTTGAGCACCAAGTGCGGGCTGCCTGCGTGGGCAGGGGCTGGCAGGTCTATGGGCAGCACCTCAGCCATGACAAACTGCCTTCTGGTCCTCCAGCCCCATGCAGACCGGTGTCTGTGTACGTCCATGCTAGCAGACAACATTACACCCTGGCACGGGACCTGCTGGTCGTCCTCTCTGTCTCAAACAGGAATAACCCCATCCCTCTCTGAACACTGCCCAGCTGACCATGCCCAGAAAGACTAGTCTCAAGACACGGGTACTTGTCCAGGTTGCATGCCAACATGTGGCTTCTTTTCTGCTGGGCAATTCAAAAACATATTAATGAGGCATTATACAAAAATATATTATCTGTGAAGAGTACCGTACAGAATCCAAAATCCACTATCAGTTTAATTCAAGAGACAGCCGGCTGTGAGCTACATCTGTGGCATGTTATGACTGGTCCTCCATATTTTGTCACATTGCTGTAGGACCCTTTGCTGCTGAAAATGGCTGGTGGCATCAGCAGCAGCGGCTGTGCAGGGGTACAGGCACTGGCCTCTGGACAAATGCAGCAGTTATTTGCAGAAGGCAGGAGGTCTTCGTGGTAGTGGGGAAGGACCCAGGGAACACACCATCTCTGAGGAAATTTTATTCTTGTGCTTCATATCTAGGGTAGAGTTAGGTTTCCTTTCCTTTTTCTGGGACATAAATGCTGAATACCCATACCTCCTGGCTGTTGTTATGCTCAGCTAGCATGGAGCAATTCTTCTGCAGTGCTGGTTTACATCTCTTACTTCCAGTCAAGGAAAATGAACTAAAACCAGAAGAGAGAGAGAGGAGCACGCCCAGGACAATCAGAATAACAAAAGGGCTGTATTGCACAAGGAAGGTGAAGGAACATGGCTTGTTTGTATGTTGTTGCTGTATTAAACAAAGTAAATTGGCAAAGGATGGGAGTGGACATGACTTCTCTGTCCCCTTAGTTTCATTTCTGAAAGAGACTTGCCTACAGTTGCCAGAAACAGTGGGGGCTGGGCTGAATGACTTAGTGGGTCCCTAGTTTCTAACTTCATGTTCTTGTAAACATGCATGCATATAAGATTTTCCTTTGGAAAAAGTCCTGGTAGCACTGGTATCAGGCTTTGGACTACTCTGTGGGGAATTAGGGTTTGCTGGAAATGTCTGGCGTGACATTTCAGCACGTCACTGCAGCTTGCTGTGCTCCCTGCCTGCGGCATGGTGCAGCCGTCCCTGCCAGGTGGCTACAAGAGGGCACTGCTGTGACCATCTAAACCAGTATGTTTTCACTCCTGCATCTTCCTTTTTTCCTCTGGTGTGTGGCTACTTGTCTGAAACTGTCTAAAGTGACAAGTGATTTTGCGTGCCCAGCTTGAGATATGCTATCGGGCACCCTCATTCTTTTCCTACCGGTATTTTAAAGTAGCAACATATAAATCCACACGTCACCTGTAGAAAAGTCCTTGTGATTTAGTGGTAGGAGGGACCACATGCACATAAGCGTGACCTGAGGGGAAGATGCATCGCCGCACTGCCCAAACCCCACCTACCTGTCCCACCTCGACTTGCGCTTGCCTCCACCTCTGGCTTTGTGGGAGGTAGTGGATGCCGAGGTGACCTGAGGACACAGTTACAACTGCTCATACTTTTATATATGGGTTATCTGAGATGCAGTTTATATGTGTGAAAGTATAGTGACCCCAGACTGATGGCAATCGATGTTATTGGCAAGTAGTATCTACTTATTGTCACTGTTGGGAGTAGTGTACAATTAAAAGGATTTCCACAGCCGCCCAGAGTGGTGTTTCAAGGATCATTTCCCTTTAGCTTTCCTTGCAAGAGACTGATTGCTGATAGAAAGGACATAAATTTTGACCTGTTTGAACTGGTTGTAGCCAGTTTTCCATAAAACACATTACTATTTTGAAACCAAGGAATGTTCTTTAGAAAGGATGTTGAGAAGGGAATGGCATACATTCAAACCAACGTGGCTGAAGAAATTTTGGGTATGTTTTTGCATAATGAACATAATGCATGCATACGTGTGTGTGCATACATGTAGGTAATACTTCCATTAATAACTCTGTAAATAATCTTGACTCATTTTTCAAGAGTCAAACAAATACCTACAGAAATATCATATTTTAATGCTGTTTTGATCATTTGTTCAGTATTACATCCATTTTTACTCTTTCAGTGACAAGACGGAAATTATTCACACAGAGATATGGTAATTGGAAGTTTATTGCTGTAATTCTGTTTGTTTTATTTTTAGAGTCAGGATATGCAGTGTGCAGATGCTGACACTGTCTGAAAAACATTGTCTTCTTTCCTTTATGGCAGTGCCTGTTGTACAGTGGGCTGCCACTCATTTTTGAAAAATTTCAGAGTATCTATATTTGAAAATCAATATATTCAGCAATATACAATTCCTATCAGAGCACTGACTTCCTCTATGAAGCACAGATTTCCTCTGTCCTAGTTTTAAGTTTTTAAGCACCCATGAACAGAACTTCATACGTGCCACATTTAAAGAGATTCTAAGTTGTTCTTCCAAGAAGCCATGAATAATAATTGGCTATAGAGCTGACCAGTTGTGTTTTCAGGCAGCTCCATGATTTGCACACAGTGCCCACCCTCATACAGGCTCCTCCTTACATGGGCTGTATAAGACAACATCAGTTCCCCTAACAAAGGTGGTCTGCAGTTTGCGTTCTCAACTTTGCCCCATCACTTATGTGTGCTGACAGCAACTTTTACACTTAGGGACAATTACAAGCATAGCCAAAGGCTGGTGTTTCTGCAGAATTTCTGAAATAGTGATGAACTCCCTTGTTCATGCAGGACCTTTCAGAAGAACCTTCCCCATAATATAATCAGGTCATCTTATTTGGATTAGCATGTTGTCAGTCTGGTTGTTGCTCCTGCTCACCTTTAATTTCTAATCTAGCTACAAGCTGTGAGTTATTTGATTTGGTTCTTACGGCAGACTCATGGAAAAACTGCAGTGCATTTAGGATCATATACCATGTGGCTGAGAGTGAAAAAGCATGCCTCGTTTGGAAGTATGCTTTTTATGAACTCCTCAGTGATGATATGAAGTGCAAACTTGAAATCCCTGCTAGAGCAGTCTGAGAAATGCAGATTTTATGAGATACTTAAGGAATTTGCAAAGATTTTTGAGGGTAGAACCAACATTCATTTCAAATATATTTATCTGTGACCTACAAAAGATTGTTTTGGGGGTTTTGTCATCTAATGTGGCTTGTGCTATAGACATCCACAATCACTTTAAAAAACGATTCATTTTCAGTAGTCCAATTCTACTCGCCAAAGACATCTTTAACAGGCATATGAGCTCTCAGAGGGCACTTTGATTACATTACACAAATTAGATTCTACCATGTATGAAACAGCCGCATGACTTGTATTTTTACTTCAGTTAAAATATAACCAAAACATAATCTCTTGTACATGGCTGTATGAGAGACTGAATCACGTGCAGCAGCAGAGACATAGTGGCACTACAATAAAGTTAAGGGATTGTTAAAGGATTTAAGATATGGCCCTCAAAGATTGAAAAAGGCACTTCTAAATGTGGGGATACTAATCTCTGCAATTCTAGTAATTATATTGTATTATTCTATGTTATATTCTAGTACGCTATTTGTAGTGCTCTTTTCGTCATGGCCAAAGCAACTGGTGTGTACTTGAAGTGTAGTTTTAAAGCGCCAGTAGTCCTTCTGGAAGTTGGCTGCATTTCAGTGGTGGTGAAGTGTCAAGTATGTGACTAAAATTTCGGTAGATTTGCAGCTTTTAATTTTTTCATTCATTTGTCTGTTCAGCTGGATTATGCTGCTTTCATTGGGTTTTGATGAGATTGATACTGGCATAGTACCTTCACCTCTAGAGATTTTTAAAGAAATAAAAAAATGAATGGTGCAGAGAAAAAGTGCCCCCCAAAGGGCACTGGGATTGTAGAAGCCTCTTTTTACAGTAAGAGATGTAAGAAACTCCCTCTGTCTTTCTAACTTGCAGCTGGGCAGGCTGGCTTTATCATGCTAAGTTCTAGCAGGAGAGAGAGCAGCATGCCATTTCTTCTGGAAAGAGCAGTAACATGAAGTGTTTGCAGCCAGCTGAAGAGAGATGCTGGAACTTAAAAATAAAGCATAACTTTTAATGGGAAGGTGATTAACCAAATTGCTATGGGATGTGGTTGATTATTTGCCTCTTGGTAACTACTGAATGGGGTCCCTGCTGAAAGGTGTGTTTTAGTCATACCAAGGTACTATTTTAAGCAGAAAAAGCCATTTCAATAAATAGAAAGAGAACTGACAAACAAGATGGTTCCTTTTGGCTTTAACTTCTCTGAATTATCAAGGTATTAGAGTTTTTTTCAGCCATGCGATTCATGAAATTCAATATACCTTCCTCAGTGTTCAGTCCTGGAAAAAGACCCAAACATGTACTGGGCCAGATGCTTGACGTTTGATGCTTGATGTTTATTCCTTTCTGCTATATTCAGCAGGTTTTATGCCGTTATATTCTTCATAATACCTGAGCATTTCTCTCCACGATGGTCCCTTTGACCCTTTCTGGGGAGGGAGGTACCTGTGTGTGTTTTGCTTTGTTTTCCCCCTTTTTTAAAGCTTTGAAGAGGGGTGTGCCTTGCAGTGAGGATGGGGGGGTGTGACGGAGAAACCCACCCTGAGCTTTCTATGAGCCATCAGCCCAGTGCAAATACTGGGCTGAATATTTGTCAAAAGCTGTGTCTGCGGGTAACAGTGTTACAGACGTACAGAATTTTGTACTCCACCTCTTGGCAAACACACTTATTAGTCCTCCATTTGGTAAAAAATCCACATATGTTCTGGTAGGAAAAAATGACAAGGGAAAACCTTTTTCTTAATACTCAGAACATGGGAAAGAAACGAGAACATGTGAAAAGTACTTTGGAAACATTTGGATGAGTAGTGCATGAGTGTACATTAATTAATCTGTGATAACATACGAGTGTACATTATTACAAAGTACTGCAAACCTGGAACTCACAAGAATGGAAATGAAATCCTAATTTTGATCACTCTCAGGTATTCCTGAGTTGAAGAGGTAACTTTTTATTATATGCAAATGGCATGTACTGCTTACCTTCCCAGATGCGCCAAGCAAGATTGTCTGTAACTGAAGTGAGGAAGTGAAAGACCTCAGTCCTGAGGTGGAATATAGGGAACATGTGCTACCGGCGCTCTCAGTGGACATTAACACCTACCAGCCCTTGCAAGGTTAGCACAGACTTCATCCCTGTGAATACGCATGGAAATGGATGAGGTGTGTAGTTTTGCAGGCTGGCTCTGCCCTGTAGAAGTGGCTAATAGCTGCAGCTCCCAGCATGAACAGCTGTGCTGCCATTAAAAGCGGTGCTCTGCCGAGTTTTAAAGGAAGGTGGTGCATGCAAAACTGATGCATCTGCAAAGATGGGTTTTTCCAGGATCCTGCTCCTCTGCTCTGATTTCTGAAACCCCTTACTGGACACTTGGGTAGGAGAAAGAGTTTCACTGTAAGAGGGAATTGATGTGAAGACTTAAAATGGCATCGATGGATCAGGCTCAGAAAATCAGAAAACTAAATACTTTATGAACAGTATCTTGAGAAGCATTTTCAGCAGAGGTGTAAATAAGTAATTTATATTGGTAGGTAAACTCCATGGAAAGAGGGCAGGCACGCCCGGAGCAGTGAGAGTGCTCAAACAACTGCCAGTGCTGCACATGCAGGCCACAAACACTGACGAATATAGCTATGCTGCTGGAAAAGCAGTGATAGCACAGGGCTGGGAAACACAGCGAGCAACATGCGCACCCCTAATACCATCTGTGCCTGAACACAGTGTCGTGTCTGGTCCCCTCCCTCCCTCTCGGCAACTGCTGCATGCATACAGAACTCCTGTCTCCCTGTGACAAGCTGAAGGGAACCCCAGCTCTTCTGTGGTCTCCAATAAATGCATTTCTTAGCCCCCCACAAATTATCTCACACAACCCTGGGATCCCAGCCCATGAACTTTTAGAGCAGGGCTTCCTTTTAAAAAATTGCATCAGCTTTCTTTCTGGCACTTTGGGATTAACATATGATGCCCCCATGGCTACAAGGATCTTGTGTTCTCAGCTGACTGCAGCCCAAGTTGATGAGGAACACTCGTGTCAGCAAAATGTGGCAAAACTCTCCCTTTGCACCGTGTCTGGCCTCCCTTCTTGATGCTCTGCTCTCTGTGCCCAAGTTCCCATGACCATTTCTGGTTCTTATCATGGGGTGGAAAACCTTCCCTCGGCAAAAAGGTCCTCCCTTGACCATCTTCCTTCATCTCAGTTGTTTGTTCCCAGATGAGTTATTGATCTGGTGCTGGTAGCCTTGAGCATTGTTTCCAAACAGCAGAGGCAGAAGCCACTTGGAAAAGCAATGATGAAACGAGAATGGTAATTGCTGTTAGTTATGAAGCATTTCTGCAGTCTCAACCAGGCTGGGGCCAGTGGGTGGCCAAGGCATGGCTGAGGGGCAGAACTGGTCTCAAGACTGAGAAGTTTGCTCATTGAAAGGTGAGTCAGGCATCTGTGTGGTGCAGATGGGTTATTTGCAACAAATGTTCATCCGTAGACCCATCTTTTCTTCAGCATGAGAGAAACAGGGTGGTTTCTGAGCTCGCAGGTTGGAGCCTGCCTGAAAATGCTCCTTCTTGACCTTTCCCAGTGGGACCACCTCCCTCCCTCACTCTGCCTCAGCTGTGAGCTTGTTTTTCAGCAGCCTCTACAGAGATCCCCCTCCTGAAATTTATTAGAAGAACAAATTGTTAATACTGGAAATGACCTGCTTCACCTCCAAATGCCTTCATGCTGGCTGTGGTCAGGGAATTTCATTTATTTTTTTTAAATAATGAAGTAAGATGGCAATGGAGGGTTTTCTTTGTGGGACATGTCATTAAATAGCCCATGTGCTGTGTTGGCCGTTACACGTGTGCCCTCATGCCCTCTGTTGAACCCAGTAAAAGGTGTGTCATGAAATGCATTATTCCCACAGATGAATCAATTCACTAACCCATTTTTGAGCGGCAGTGTTAGGTTTCCCTGCTCCTTGTCACCCTGAAGTGCCGGGTGGAGGCTGTCTGTGGCTGGGTGATGTCTCTGAAGCTGAAATGACCCAATGACCAGCCAAACAGTTTTTTGCCTCCAACAGCTGTGTGCAAGAAGCTGCCTTGCCAGTGTGCACATGGACTGTTCGGAAGGTGTTGCATTAGAGTCTCTTCCTAATGAGCTGTGGGATCTGGGAGTCGTGCATTAGGCTAATCTTTCCAGGAATTTGACTTGAAAGCTTACTGCATTTCCAAGTATAGGACATGCCCATGCAAACGAACTGTCGGGTGTCTGAACTTCTATTTGACTGTATTTATACTAGATATTTAACGGCCCTTGCTCCTGCAGGGGTTTTCAAAGTCCAGTATAATGTCGGACGTGCCGAACGCTGAAAAAAAAAAAAAGCCTCATCAATCTTGATGGATTTTTGTCTGGCACTTATAAGTTAGTCCTGGAGATTCAGCCCTTTTATGAGCATACTGTGTGCTTTTAAACACATATATAAGGACATTGAGGCATGAGGTTTACATTTGCTTTGCTCTGACCCATGCCTGCAAGTGAACCAGTTGTATAAAACACAGAGTGACGCTATATTTTCCTGCTCACCATGATGGTAGGACTCTCACACCCTGCTGAGGCTAGCTGCCACCAGCCCTGCGCCCCAAACCTCTGAAGCTTTGGGCTGAGACACGCTAACGGGGCGACCAGCCTCCTGCTGCGGGAGGACAGCCCATCTCCTGCTGAGTCTTGCTGCAGCTGCCGCGACACCCGGGCCCCGTCCTCTCCTCGCTGTCGGACTGTTTTTGCCATTCCTGCCCGTCAGTGTACCGCAGCCATCAACATAGACATTCCAGGGGAAGTTGTGCAACTGTCCCTGCTTAATCATTAACTGGGACATTCTGGCTGTTAAATTTTTTATTTATTTCTGGATTTTGCGAGGGGAGGCACTCGTTGGACAGGGCGGGCTGAAACACACTCAGAGATCTGGCGCTCAGGCGTGCGCTGCAGGCTAATCCTTGCCTTCTGCTTGCGATGCAAGCTGCCCCGTGTACGCGAAGCTGAGCGGTGCAAGGCTAGCCAGAATTGAAAGCAGAATTTCCAGTGACCAAGCGAGCAAAACCGGCTGTTACTCATAAGGAGCTCTGGCTTTGCTGTCTGAAGGTCCTGGCTGGGAGCTGCTCCACGCGGCAGCGTGCTGGATCGGCACGAAGAGCCGCCCTTGCGATGGGCTAAGTGAAGGCAACGGGGGTCACCCACGGCCAGGGCCAGGACTTGGGCATCTGCATGTGGAGAGTCAGGTTGTCACAACAAGAACCAAAGCCCCGTCACAGTGCGAGGATCCCTGGAGGAACACCAGGGCTGGGGCAGTGTGGGGAGGCATACAGTCACAGGGCTAGAGGTGTGGAGGGGTTTTTCTCCCTCCAGCATGTGGGTTTGTGGCTCTTGCACTGTGGCTCAGAGCTCTCTTTTAACCAAGTGCTGAGCTGGTCCCAGCTCACTCCTAGCTGGAGGTGGCTGGTGGGTCGATGCCCACCGTTTCTGCCTTCATCCCCCACCTGGGGCTGCATTTTGCTCTTCAGCTGCGGCATGTCTTGGTTTGGGTCGGTATTTCAGCCACACAGATTAATTTCAGAGACTTGCAGATTTGCAGCACTGAAACGATGTGGCTTGATCAGCAGAGCGGCAGTCTGAGTCCCTGCTCCCTTTGCATGGGGTCTACCATGTCCCCCCTAAGCGCTCCTCTGCGACTCACCATCACAATTTGCAGTGTGTATTTTGGAAGGTGTGAGTGATAGCAACTACAATAGACAGCTTTTCAGCCTGCACATTCATCTCTAGCTTGCAGGGTCCTGCAAAGCAGCGTGGGGATTGCTCTTTCCCCCTAACGAGAACGTAGGAGCAGAGGTGAGAGCCGTCCCTGGGGCAGAGCCTGGAGAGGCAATCTGTGTTCCCATCTCTTCTGCACTGCAGTGTTACCCTGGGACCCGGAATGGTGGAGCAAGTTTAAAGCAACTTACGTTGCACCCAAAATACACTGAGCAAAGAAAAATTCAGTCTAGCAAACAATCTCACGCTCCACACAGAAATATTTGGGCTTTTTCTGCTGTCGTTTACAGCTGTGCCACACCATGGCTTCCCAGTGAAGTCACTGAGCCCAGCTGGGTGTAACTGAGGGCGGTGCTCATATTGTCTGCGCTAAATGTCAGCAAGGAACAGCAGCAGTCGAATGAGAAGGATTCTAAGCATTTCCCTTCTCCTGGTCATACGCAGCCCTCATTCTTGGACAGTTGAGGCAAAAGAGCAAGAGCAATGTTATTTTAGATGGAAAGTACCTAAATGTTTTGTTCTTTGTGCGTAGAAACGAACAGAAATGAGCTCTGAGTCTTGTAAACATCAACACCCAGTTTTCTGTGTATATAACCCAGCTGCTAGGAAAGCTTGATGAGTTTTAACTCTGCTTTGAGTTTAGGGGATAAACAGGATCCATTGCTCAGCCCACAGGGTTCTTGTCCATGCTCCTGAAGCCATCCAGGCAGGTTTTGGGCATTAGCTGTGCCTGGCTGACCCACAACTCTGCTGGGGGGGGACTCCATTGCCCCACCAGACCCTGGACCTTGTGCGTGCTCCTTGGCCACTTTGGTGCAAGGTTGGTTCTCGGTTTTGGACAGATACCTGCCTCCTCTGGTCACCACCACCCTACCACCATCTGTTGAGTTACTGTTTTCTTCCACCTTGGCAGTGGACGTGATTCTGCCCTCCTTCACACTGGGCAAAATCAGCTGGGTTAAGTTGGAGCCGTCACTGAAACTGTTTAATCCAAGCGAGTGGTCACAGTGCTCTTTGGCAGGCGGACAGTAACATGCACCTGGAAGCGTCAACCGCTCCTCTCTGAAGGGATCGTCTGTCTGTTTAATCTGGTGGAAATGGTGTGCCCTGAGCTGGCTGGTCTTGCACTGGAACAGCTTAGGGAGTGCCCATGTGCTCCAGGTAAACTCTGGCAGCACTAACACTGAGCTGGGGAGTGAAGACAGGCAGATGGACAGTAAAGGTCTGTTGTCGTTTAACCCCAGCCAGCAACTAGGCACCACGCAGCTGCTCGCTCACTTCCCCGCCACCAGCGGGATGGGGGAGAGGATCGGGAAAAAAAAGAAGTAAAACATGTGGGTTGAGATAAAGACAATTTAATAGGACAGAAAGGAAGAAAATAATAATGATAATAATAACAATAATAGAATTGGAATATACAAAACAAGTGATGCACGGTGCAATTGCTCACCACTGACTGACCGATGCCCAGTTAGTACCCAAGCAGTGATCTGCACCCCACCAGGCCAACTCCCCCCAGTTTATATTCTGGGCATGATGTCACATGGTCTGGAATACCCCTTTGGGCAGTTTGGGTCAGCTGTCCTGGCTGTGTCCCCTCCCAAGTTCTTGTGCCCCTCCAGCCTTCTTGCTGGCTGGGCATGAGAAGCTGAAAAATCCTTGGCTTAGTCTAAACACTACTTAGCAACAACTGAAAACATCAGTGTGTTATCAACACTATTCTCACACTAAACCCAAAACATAACACTATACCAGCTACTAGGAAGAAAAGTAACTCTATCCCAGCCAAAACCAGGACAATGTCCATGGCTGCTCCTGCTAGACCCAACAGGCATGGTTGCTTTTGGACATGAGAGGGGACCTGCACGCAGGTTAGCCACTTCTTCTGCTTAACTCTTTAATTAGCTTGCAGGTAATGTCATTCAAACCCAGGTCTTAAATCTAATCATTCATGATAGCTCCTAAATCTGAACCCTCACCCATGGAGATGAGGGGCTTAGTGCACTCCCCATGTCCATTGTGTCAGGCTTCCTGCAGCTGCAGGTGGACTCTGTGCAATCAAACTGCTTGTGTTGCGTGTCCAAGGTTTCTCAGCTACAACATCCACTAGTGACTAGCACAGGTGATATGAGAATTTTAAGAAAAGCCCATAGTCCTAAGCCTTCCCAAAGACTATGACCCTGAATTTGGGCCAGATGTGAAATACCAGACCTTTCTTTCCTGTGATACAAATTTGTCAAGGTCACGTGTAAGGCACTGACTCTGCAGTGGTGGTATAGAGGGCTCTGACCCATGCTCTGAGGGGAGCTGCTGTCAAATGAAGATAGGTAAGAGCAGGTCTCCAGGCAGTTAAAGGTTGGCATATTTACATTGAATGTTTTGCTAATGTTGGTCTTCCAAGAAACCAGTTGTAAAACTTGCTGCAGGGCTGCTTCTGCAAATGTGTGCCAGACAGCAGCTGAAGCCTTGTGTCCAGGACAGAGGCTCGTGAGCTGCTGTCTAGGAAACTCTTCTGCACCAGGCAAAAGCTTGGTTTTCTATACTTACTGTTCTGTTTTATTGTGAAACCTGTTCTGAAATATTGTTCCTTACCAGACATGATTTAAACTAGATTCCTTCTTGCTAGTCTTTTCATGGTGCTCGGTTAAGGCTTGATTTCTCAATTCTTGACTGCAAAGTTGATATGGGGACCAATATGTATATCAGGAGGGAGGGTCGATCTGCTTGAGGGTAGGAAGGCTCTACAGAGGGATCTGGACAGGCTGGATTGATGGCCTGAGGCCAACTGTATGAGGTTCAACAAGGCCAAGTGCCGGGTCCTGCACTTGGGTCACAACAACCCGATGCAGCGCTACAGGCTTGGGGAAGAGTGGCTGGAAAGCTGTCTGGCAGAAAAGGACCTGGGGGTGCTGGTTGACAGCCGGCTGAATATGAGCCAGCAGTGTGCCCAGGTGGCCAAGAAGGCCAATGGCATCCTGGCCTGTAACAGAAATAGTGTGGCCAGCAGGAGCAGGGAGGTGATTGTTCCCCTGTACTCGGCACTGGCGAGGCCGCACCTCAAGTACTGTGTTCGGTTTTGGGCCCCTCACTACAGGAAAGACATTGAGGTGCTGGAGCGTGTCCAGAGAAGGGCAACCAGGTTGGTGAGGGGCCTGGAGCACAAGTCTTGTGAGGAGCGGCTGAGGGAGCTGGGGCTGTTCAGTCTAGAGAAGAGGAGGCTGAGGGGAGACCTTATCGCTCTCTACAACTACCTGAAGGGGGGTTGTAGTGAGGTGGGTGCTGGTCTCTTCTGTCAGGTGGCTGGAGATAGGATGAGAGGAAATGGCCTCAAGTTGCGGTAGGGGAGGTTTAGGTTGGATATTAGGAAAAAATTCTTTACTGAAATGGTTGTCAGGCATTGGAACAGGCTGCCCAGGGAAGTGGTTGAGTCACCATCCCTGGAGGTATTCAAAAAGCACACACAAGGCACTTCAGAACATAGTTTAGTGGGCATGGCTGATGGTTGGACTCAATGATCTTGCAGGTCTTTTCCAACCTAAATGATCCTATGATTCTATATCCAAGTCAGTAGGGAAGGGGAGATTTCTATTTTGGTCTTGACCTGTCCTACTAGTAAGCATAGATACAGTTACATTTTTAGAAAGTATGTGAAACTGGACTTAGTTTATGTTCTTTTTACATAGGATTGAACTCTTCTGGTGTACCTGTATTTATAAACTGGAAGTATATTGGCAGTGGGAAAGGAAAGAGACAACTTTTACTGTCTTCATGGACTGGCATGGTTATAAGCATACAACTTGCACATGTAGAAAAAACTGCAAGCTACAATTTCCCAGGCTACAAGATGACGTTGGTGAGATTTCTTAATCTTGCAGTTGTCCTATCTGTTGGGAGCCTGGCTGCGACACACCTGCAGCAAAGCCAGGCTCTATGCAGGACAACACTGTCCACAGTGCTTGCGTTACTTGGAGCTCTTCTGCAGGTCTCTCCTGCTCCCTTCTGGTGAAGTCTTGAAATCCAAACCAGAGAAGATTTTTTCCACATCTCAGTTTGATATCAGGATTACTCTATGGTCAACACAATCGTTGATGCATGGTGGTATAGGAAATGAAGGGTGGGGGTGAGTGTGCTCCATCAGCAAGTAAGTGGAACCATTCACGGGTTCCATTTCTCTTTCCTTTTCAGGGGGGAACCCACAAAGTTTTATGGTAGCCAGTATCTTCTAGAGACTTTTGAGGTCCTCAGAGGATATGTGCTAAAGTGTCACAGTTATTGCAGTGCTGCAACAACTTACTGATTTCTTCTCCCCTGCTCGGGGCTTGCTTTTCATGCCACGTCCTTTGCCTGGTTACTCTATTCCTAATGTTTAAACTCAGGGACTTCCCCACTAACCCAACAGCCCAGACCTCTCAGTAAGGGCACTGAACTGCCCTATTTTTCAACAGTGTAGCTGAATTTGGTATAGAGACAAGTTATGTCTCACAAGAGTCAAGAACTTTTGAAGCAGCAAAGTACTGCCCATCACACCTCAGTACCTGGGTGCTTGTCTGTAAGTCAGTGTGCTTATTCTGGACCAAAATTAAACACACCATTGAATTAAATGAAAGAGCATTCATAACCATGACTGAATTGTGTTTGCAGGTGAAGCTCTTATGTTAACCTGTTTTACACACTATTCAGCAGCTCTGAATAGTTGAAAGAGACCAGTGAGGACCTGCATAGGATTATTGTCCCCTTTGATGGACAGGGAACTTGGATGCAGGGACACAACACTAAGTTCATATAGGGTCCTATAAGGAGCCAAGGCCACATAGTGAGCTCCAGGTCCTCTCTAGGGTCATGACCCTGTGACCCAGGCATGGGAATCCTCTGATTGTTTGGAAAAGAGGGCTGTACCACGTTCAGATTCAGGGTCTCTCCCTTGTGTGGCCAATGCCACTGTCCCCACTGGTGGCTGGACGTGAGGGGTGGCTGGTCAAGCAAGCTGTAGGTGCTGCCATGGGTGTACATTGCAGTGCTGCTCTGCTCTAGAGATACACTGAGTTAATCCTACACACCTGGCTCCAGCTGCAGATCGCAGGGTGAAAAAAATCAGCTTTATTTGTAATCAAAGTTCTAACCTGCACAACAGACAACACTAAGCAAAAGGCAGTTAAAAAGAAGCCTGGTGTTTATTACCTAACATTTTTTTTAAACCCCATCATGTTTAACCTAAACATACAGCTTTTAGGGGGTGTGACTCATGTCTTTAATCATTGAGATTTGATAACAGCAGGTAAATTAGCAGGTTGCAATACAGGAAACCTTTCCTAGAATGTAATTTTGCTGATCCTGTTGCAGGGTTGGGACCTGAGATAGGTGTATTTTGCAAGAACCTACCTCTGCTATGGACCAGCAACAGTTAGATATGTTCACATCCAGTGGAGGTGTGCTGGCAAATGTTCCTATGTAAAAAGCAAGATAGTAAAAAAGCCTTTTGTTTGGATGAGTTCTATCAGTCAGGCTAAACTGTCTCAGCAAGGCTTTTCTGTAAGCTGTCTGCACTTGTTTCTTCATGCTGATATAGTTACAGCAGAGATATTTTTAGAAAAGACTAGTCTTATCTTCCTACAGACACTCATGTCTCCAGGAGTCCATGGTGTGGAATATAAATGGGTTATTAATCATCATTGATCATCTACAGTTAAACTTTGCTGGGAATTAAAATACCAACCTATTGGTTTTCTGCCATCTTTCTGGCTACTAAATGGCTACTGCTCAGCTTATGTGACTCTTTTGTCTTTTCTGCTACATACATATAACCTATATCAACATTTTTCTTATGTTCAAAGTGCTTTCCCTCCTCCTTTTCTCATCTTTCTCTTCCTTCCCAGCCTCCTGCTAGCTTTTCTTTTCTCATCTAACCTCCCACAGACTACTACTGCTAAAGGTAGGGAAGCTGGATCATCACTAGGAAGATCTGCTGATTTATGATGTTGGTATTACAACCATTTGCACTTTTCCATTATTGCTTCTCTCTACCTACCTATACCAAGTGTGAGAGTCTCAGGCTTACCTTTCAGACCTTTTTTTCTTTTTTTTTTTTTTCTTCATTACCTCTACCCCCTACTCACCTGTGTCCTATCAAACACTTACAAGCATTCTCAGTGTCCTCCAGCTGTGCTTATACACTTATAAGGAGCCTGTGTCCAGCAGAGATTGATGGTAGGCCTTCAAAGGAGACTGTAAGAAACAGAGCACCAACCCAGTTATTTTCTCTCTAAGGTCTGCATCTGTAATAAATACTGATGTAAAGAACCAATAGACTAGCAACAGCCGAGGGGAGGTACTGAAGGAGTTCATCCACAGGTACTAGTTACTATACCTATAGATTTTCACACTGCAAACTGATGTTGAATTATATGTCTGCTTATGTCCTTACCTAGTTCTTCCTTTATTTGCTGTTCATCTTTATAGATCACAAACTCTGTGAGACAGAGAATTCACGCTTTTGCATAACACCTAGCAATCTCGATGAGATACCTATGACATGGGTATTTAATAATGATGTTATTAAATAAAAATGAGTGTACTGCTCATGACTCCAGGGTGTCTTTTATTCACAGCTCCATGGCAATTTCATGATGAAAATCTCCTTGGAAGCTGAAGAAACTGGAGTGTGTTGGGCTTGGCGTGTGATACCAAGAATCTGGAAAACCTTGGAGGCTCTATTGAGAGTAAGTTAAGAAATAAACTACTTTTTTTAATTTCTGAGCTTCATGTGGTGCAGCTGGGTTCTTGTAAGACCTGGCTTTCTTATCTCACATGGGATGCCTCAAGCCTTATGAATTCTGCCTAAAGTAACACTGCAGTGTGGGTTGTCTTGCAGTATAGATCCATGGGCTTCCACGGTCAGGACTGGAAGCTGTAAGTTTTAAGGTTTGTCTTTCCCTTGTACTGGAACTGCTAAATTTTGGCAACTCTAATTTTCAGTACTGTTCACCACTGGCTTTGTTAATTTTCTTCCTGGACTTCATATTTTCTCGCTTTAACTAAGGCAACAGGTAGAGATACAGGAAACTTGGTCTGACCCAGAGAGGTTGAGCAGCTGAGCTGCCAGGAGCACAGTGGTTAATGAGCCGAGATCCTTGGGGGGTCCTGAGTCTTGCTGAAGGTCTGCGCAGAGATGTCTTACTGCAGGGACTCATCATATCCAGGCTTGCAACAGATTTTCTTCTCTATGCATTAGAATATGCTGTTTTTCAGTCTTGAGAAAGACCAAGAAGGGGGTTAACATATGAGGCTTTTTCCATGTTGTTTAGATTCTGATGCATCCTATCCAAAATTTTAATAGAAAGCTTTCTTCTCTATTCCTATGGGCCAGATACTCAGCTGGTGTAAACGCAAATGCCATTGCTGCTGTGTTCTTTGACGCAAGGTTAGGGCTTAGCTCATGGTGGTGTTGTGTCTGGGAATATTTTTATCCTTTAATGATATTTACCCGCTCTCCCCCTCTGTCTCCTCAAGGATTCTTTCTTCTCAGCAAACACACTCCTCTGACTGGAACATATGGGGAAAGTATTTTCTTCCATTCCTTCACCACTCAAAAATGGTCAAATCAATTTGGCTAAAATTAAAACCTTTTGGGTTGAATCTTAGCCTAGAAAACTTCATCTCCCAAAGGAATCCTTAAAGAAAGTTGTGAGCAATTTCCGAAAAAGATGGAGTTGGCTTGGAAAAAAAAGCTGGGGCAGAAACCAATTGGAAAAGCCCTTTGACTTTGGTAGCAGTCACACCCATGTCTTCTAGCGTGCAAATCTCACTTTGATTGTCACATGAGAAGTAATGGTGGCTGTTGACTTCTGTGGTTCTATACAGTCAGCATGATAATCAATTCCAGTGACCAGCACATGCTATTCTCCACCTTGGTTTTCATCTGTGTAGGTCTTTGCTTCTGCTTTTGGCTAGAAAAGTAAATGACTAAGTATTTGGTACCAGACCTTGCAGACTTAAGAAGGTCAAATAGCTTGGACAAGCTTTCCAAGTTTGGGATTTTTTAACCCAACCCTTTGAGATTCACCCAAAGTTATATAAAAAGCTAGCAACTTTGTGGATGAAATAGTGAAGGGCACACTGGTGAAGGAGCAACAGGACTAATTTCCTGCAGTAAAACTTAGATGGTTTTGTCCTAATTAACTGAACAGTGTCCTCATAACTCTCCTTCTAACTCAGGAATAATTTTCTTTAATTTACTTGGACATTGAATTGATTCAGAGTAACCTCTACACTTGGACTTGTACCAGTTACAGTAGTGGTTGAATCACTGGTAGTTTGATGAATTCAGTGTGGGAAAGAGCTTGCAAGTGGTTGCAGCCAGGTGAAGAACATTATCTGATTTGGGGTGGATGATTAGGACTTTTTGTCCAGAGTGATTCAGACAAGGAGAGAACCCATCCAAGGAATGAGAGTTGTTCACACCCGATGAACTTTCAAGCACTGTAGAACACTTGACAGCTGTGTAATACACATATTTCTAGCACTTAATATCGAGGAAATAGGACTGGCAACTTGCATGAAATGTCTGTTTCACAGTAGCATTAGTTTCTTAATAGCACTGGTGTCTGTGTTCCATGCACTAGCACAGGTAGGGCTGAAGTCTGGTAAAGTCTGGTTTCTTACGTGCCTTCAAAGCCTCCACAGCCAACCCATAGTCATTATGATTGGAGCAATTCCTTGTAGCATATCCAGCAGGGACTTATATAAAGAGCATTGCTTAGAGCTGAAGCAAGTACTTTATTTGTCTGTCTTCACCATGAGTAAAATTCCTACCAGAATATCTAAATGATAACTTCTGGTGTTTAAACATCAGACTTTACCTTTTGCAGATGTCCTTGCTCCTTTTAGCACTTGGAGCACATTATCTTATACTATGGCCCAGTTTTGCCACCACGTATTATAGCACATACCACGGTGATAGGTATGATATCATTAGAAAACAAGGGGAAAAAAAAAAAAAAGCTTTCTGGTAAATCCTAGTTGTTCCTCTAAATCCCATTGTTCCACAGTACACATACCTTGAGGGTTGGTTTTACAGAGAATGAAAGACCCTCTGCAGGGTATACTTACCCTCTTAGCACCCATCCCCTGCTTTGCACTCAATATGTCACTCAGTATATTGATGAAAATGACACTATCCCAGGCACTGGATACTCTGATCCACCTCTTTGCTGATAAAGAACCTTTATCCTCAGATTGAATATTGATATCTTGAAAATGAAATCTCTCTAGGTTAGCTGGGGGATATTTTAATTGCCTGTGGACTGGATGATGGAAGGATACAGGCAGAACAGGACCAGGAGTCTGAAGTCCATCTCTCAGCTTGGAAACTGGCCTGTCAGATGCCTTTGAGCTATCTGCTTGGCAATGTATGCCTCGAGGCCATTCTTGCTTGCTGTACAACCAGCCAGTGACCCATGCCTGAGGCATCATCCAGGCCATGCGTGTTCTCATCCACCCAGGCACACACAGCAGTTTGTTGTGCCCCCAGGCGAAGCCAGCTGGGGTTTCTACAGGTAGCACAGGCAAGCAAGTGGGAGGCTGTGCTGCTCAAACCTGCTCTTTCAAACGAGGGTAGGCATGACCTCTCTTTCTCAGCTTTTCCCACCTGTCAATCAGGAACTGTGATACTGACCTTCTTTATTAGATATTTTGACATATATTGAAGAGCTTTTTTCCTTCTATCATCAGGAGTCCTAGCCATGCAGAAAGATGTCTTTGGTTCTTCTGCTGGGCTGATGGCAAGGAAAATACTGTCAGGGAGCAAAAGGATGATCTCTGTCTATCCAAAAGCTTGCAATCTTAGTAGGAGATAGACATTATGGACAGATAGATAGATGTTTTGGGGTGAACATGGGGTAGCTGTTGTAGACAAGGTGATACACCTTAGAAGTGTGTGTCCGTACTCTTCCTGCCCTAGTGTCACCCAAAAACATTGCTGAACATGTTCATGCAAATTTAAAGATTTACTGTACGTTAAAATCCAAAGAGAGATTCTTGAGGTCATTGCTTCCTTACAGTAGCTGTAGCCTTAGTGCTTCTCGCATCTTTGCTTTCACTCACATTTGTTTTCATTAATACCCACTAATACTGAATTTCTGTATAAACATTGCAAAGAAAGCAGTGCCGCAAGAAGATTATTATCGGAGCAGCAGACTGATAAGGACAAAAGCTCCTAACTTCAGAGTAAACACACTACAGAGCAACACAAAGGTGTCCCTGAGGACACAGTCCTGAACAGAAACTGGATGTCAACAGGATCCATGAAGGGCTGGTGCTTGTGTTGTAGCTGTCTCGTGTCCATGCTAGTGTTAAATAATTCTTGGTTTTGCTCATTGATATTAAGTTCATCTAGTTGTCTTGCGTTTAAAACAATTTCCAAAATTCTGTCAAAATATTCTAGCAGATTTTTGTAATGAACTAGTTCCTGAATTTTGTACTTGCTTCCTAAGTTCAGCTTTTCATTGGCTGACACTTCTAATTCTGGGGAAGGATGTGCAGAACCTGGGTTAGCTTTTTATTTACAAGAAAACCAAGAAAATGTTCTTGGTTCATCGTAATTTAGGAATAAGGTGGGGAAAAAGGAAGGACATTTCCAGGAAGCTGGAGCTAAAGGTGGGGAAACTGGATTACCAGGGAAAGCTGTAGGTGACACAACATCAACTTGAGTTAAACTGGAAGAGGTGACCATGGTTCAGAATGGAACTAGTTCGAGCCAGGGTGTGAACTGCTGGACCTGCTAGTGTTCAGGAAGAGAGGGAGCAGAATTAGGCTGTCGGCTCCCTGGAGTGAGTCAGAGCTGTCTCTTACATGAAAGTTGAGGAATGGTTCCTGCTCAGGGTCATGGAAAGTGAATGTTGTCCTGAAACTTCCACTGAGTTGAATCTCAGTTGCTCTCAGATCAAACCCTGCTTGGACTCAGTCCATGAGCTTGAGCACCTCGTGGAGATGGGAGGAGGCAGCGGTGTGTGCGTGCTGCAAACTTGCTGGGTTTGCAGTACATGCGCAAAGGTGGGGCAAAAGCAAACTGCTGCCATCGTCCCCACCTTTGCTTAATGCAAAGTGCCAGGTGCAAGCGATGGGTTTGTTGTCTGCTTAAGCTGGCAGATGGGCATGGGAGGTGCAGCAGGCTTGTTCCTCAGCTCAGTTTGCATGGCACCCGGATGGCATTATGCTTTCAGGGGAAATCCAAAGCTTTCTGCAGGTGAGGACTTTTGTTTGTGCAGGAATCCCAGATGTAGGGAACACGAGACCTGCTGCCTGGATTTCCCTGCATGCCCCATTGAAGAAGCTAGATGGATCCTTCGCAAATGAGGGATGAGCCATCTGCATGTAGGCTCAAAAAGATATTTAGTTCCATGTTTGGCTCAGGAGGTCTGAAAAAAAAGTAGTTGATTTGGATTAAATTTCACAATGATATTTAGGTTCCTGAATAGGAATTTAGGTGTACTGATAAGAATTAGGACCTTGAACAGTTTCAAGATCACACTGTGAATCTGTGATGCAACCAACTGTGTCTTGAAAATAGGAAGTTTCTTCACCCCATTAGGCAATTTGATAGGAGCAACCATATTAAGAATTTTAATAGATTGAGGGAAGGAGATAACAGAGTGGAAGATTTCTCATGGCTCAAGCAAAAGCATCCAAGCACTCTCTCTGTCTCCCTCCCACTCTCTCTTTACTTGATGTACCCAGATGGCCACGTAGTAAGTGCACTGTAAAAGCCTGAGCCACAGCCTCCCTTTGCTGATCTCAGCAAGGTCTGGCTTGCTTGCTCTGTTTGCTCTGGATTTCCTCAGGCACAGCCAGTGTGCACAGCTCTGCTTCTGACCACCGCTGTGATCTGAAGTCATGTGGGATGTTTCACTTGCTGAGCCACCTCCAAATCCGAAACTTCAAACAATGCTCTGGCTGGAAATCTCATCCTTCGAACGTGGGTTGTGCTAGTTGAGAGCACATATAGAACAAGGAGGCTATTGCCAAGCACGATGCAGTCCCAAGGAATATACTGAATTTGGTAAGATAAATGGATGATGTAACTAGACCTCACCAGTTAACACCAGTTGAGGACCTGGGTCTTTGTGCTTCAAGGATAATGTAGTCAGCTTTGAATTCAGAGCCTTCCTTTGGCAATTTAGTGCTTTCCTGGCTTTTTACAGGTTTTCCTCCAACACCAGATACTTTTTGTAATACCCTGTGGGGTAAACAGCTCTACACTGCAACATGACTTTCCTGTCCCCAGGTTTCACCTGAGGGAGTGATTCTCCTCAGTCCCCCCAGCATAGCAGAGTAACCTGTATTGTTTGCAGAGCTGCAAAACCAGGAGGAACAAGGGAATTGGGGGATTCTCAGCACCCATCCCTGGCCCGTGAGCTAGGGACTTTGCCCCGTCAGCAGCACTCCCCCAATACCTGCATCCCCATCCTCCACAGGAGCCATGTTCTGCCACCATAAGAGTGTGGAAGGGCATGGGGGAAAGCAGAAGGGATGCTTTAGAAGCAGTATTTTAGGGGAAGAAGGGACACTGAAAGCTGTCCCCCTGCCAGTACTCCTCAAGTGATGTCAGTGCTGGAACATGAAGTTAAATGAAGGCCAGCAGTGAATGATTTGCCAGCTGGGGACAGAGCAGTGCCCAGCAATGCACAGGCTCTACTCCCCTGTTTGTTTATTTAGGTTGTGGGGGCTGCTTAGATTGACAGAGGTCGTCTCCTGCTCTGCATTTGTGCCATGCCTGCTGCAGGGCCTAGTTGGGGTGGTTATTTTGGAGACACCATTCAGTGGACAGAAATTAGGGATCAGGACTTCCCGAATGGGAGTCCACATACACAAGCATAAAACGGCAAGTAAGCCTGTAAGATTGACTTCAATAAAACAGGTCAGTACAGTGCCAACAGGTCCTCACAGACAGTTATGTGTTCTTACCTATGGGGATCATAGGGGAAAAAAGGCACTTTTCTACCTTACACTAACACAGAATTTATGTTGAGTCCGAAGCCATCCTCCTCTTGTCTCTCTGCTCAACTTTTAAATAAATTGACTGATCTATTCATGTGAACTTAGAAAACATAAGGGCTTTTGTACCATATGTGGCTGGTTGAGTCAATGGAACATCTCTTTTCTTTGAAGGTGTGTGGGAACGAGATCAGCCTGTGCTGTGCAGGGTTTTTGGAGGTACCCAAGCTAGCCTGGAGCAGACAGGTACATCCATGTCTCTTAGAACAGCATTTTGCAGAGATACCAGCTCAGGTGCCTGGAGTGGCATGAGAAGTGCAGTTAATTGTATGGGGTTTAATTAAGGATGTCCTGTCTGTGTGACATGTCAGTTAGGGATGTGTGGTGTTCCCAGTCTGGGAAAGGCTTATTGCTCTAATGACAACAGTTCCTGCATAAAAATAGGTTTGGCATATACACATTTATGACTGCTGAGAGAGATCTCCTGTGTGTTTGGGCTGCAGAGCTGGAATTTGCTAAGGCCTGGAGCTGTTTAGCTGAAATGAAGGGGAAGAAGGGAAATTTGCATGTTTTGGCCTTAATTATTGCAATGTTCTTTGCAAACTTCCTAACAAATTTCAGTGAAAACTCAGAATGAACAAATCATCCATACTCGGATGACCTGCTGCTTCACTGGGCTTTTGGGTCAGGCATTTGAGTCAAGGAAGGCTCCTGCTGTCCTTACGGGCTTTGTTTAAACCTCAGATCCTGTGAAAGCAGCAAGCTTGTGCTGAACCTTTGACTGCTGAAAATGGTATTTACATCTGCTCACATCCACAGAAAGCTGCACATGCCTGCACTTACTCAGCCAGAGAAAGACCTGAAAATCCCCATTCCATTCAAAGGACAGAGATAGATTTGCCTTCCATTCCTCTGCCAGGAATTCTTAGTCAAATCCTATGGAAAATAGTCCTATCTGAGTAGTAAATCTCAGATGCTTCTGCATGTTTATTCTCTATTTCCATCTCATTGGCCCGAGTTCATTTTTAACCTTTGATTAGGGCAGCTATGTAGTGGAGGCAGGCTGGGTGGGGTATGTATTTTTTTTTTTCTTCCTAGCTATGCTTTTTTTTAAAGCCATCTAGCAAAAGAGCAGGGCAGATGGTGATAGAAAGATTGGCTTTGCTTAGCAGTGCAAATAAGTGGTCCCTCCTTCTTCCCCTCCCCTCAAAGGTTAGACTGGAACCAACTGACCTGGTTCTGCCTGAGCCAGCTCCGGAGGGATGATAACAGCCAAGGGTAAAAACAAATGAAATACCTGCATGGTTGTCGTTTGCAACAAAGCCCTACAACTGTTTGTGTCAAATCAAGACCAGCCCGTTCCTCATCTGACCAAAGGAATTTATTGTATTTTATGTAGCGCTTGGTCTTTGATCTCTGATCTTCAGGGTATAGGTTGAATTTCTGGCCCTCATTCACCTTCAGGTGGGCTCCTGAAATGGGACCTGAACTGAATCCAGTGCGGTAGCTAGACATGGGTAGCTGCCATGGAGTGATGCCTTTAAAATTCCTGCAATTTGCATTTTAGGCCATGTGCTGGGGGCCCAGATCTGCCTTTATAGTAACTCCTTGCTTCCTCCAGGTATGAAAAATTTAAATTATTCCCTACCAGAACGTAGTGGTGTTGGCCAAATGTGGGATCAGCTGATGTACAGAGAGGCAATGGCACTTGTCTGCACCGCAGCCAGGCTGCCCTGCCTGCTGCCTGTCTTAGCAGCTGATGTGTATAGGCTCTTCATAAACAACAATAAGATTTCTGTAAGACCTACAGGAACAAGGTGCTTTCCTATTCTGTGACCGCAGCTGTATGGAGAAATAACTTTGCACTGTAAGTCAATCATTTTAATGTTGTGCATTTTCCAAGGAAATTCTGCACAAGAGATGGCTGCTCCCCTGTCCAAATGCTGCTCTCAGTTCTGATTCAGAGATGGCATTTCAGGGGCAGGATCTGGTCTCTAATTCCAAATTTGCATATCATCATTTCAATCAGATTTATGTCTCCAATACCCTAAAAGCCATTTATAAGTAACTTGAACCCCAAACTATGTTTAGCCAGAAGACAAAAGCCCTACAATCCACCCAGTGCTCACTCCAGTGACTTGATCCTTCCTGGGGGGGGGGAATTCATGGCTTCCCCATGTGGGTCCTGGCCCCTTCCTATCTTGCCCCAGCAAAAAAGTAGCTGGGAGCAGTCTGCTGCTACCAGAGCAGTTTATGTTCCTGGGAGACTGCTTGGGAACAAGGAAGGGCAGGTAGCAGGGCATAGGCATGGTGAACCACAGTGGATGCAATTTGCAATTTCTGTTAAACCTGGCTGTTGCCTCAGGTTTTGTCTCTGCACTGTTTTCTGTAAGAGCTGTTGGAGGGGCTGATTTGGAGTCAAGGTGCCAGGCAGAGACTTCCAGTTGTAGGTGCAGGTTTTGACCTCTGCCAGGTGATAACTCTGTGTGCACCCACCTAACCACAGGCAATCGCTTTCCTGGCAATGTACTCTAAGCAACATTGCTACCTGCTGCAGAAGCCCTTGAGGTCTCCACCGCTTCCCTCACACCAGTGGAGATGTGACATACGTAACCAGATCGGTGTTTCCTGCCTTCACTCTGCCAACTGTCCTTGTCTGGAGCAGCCACCCCACCTCCTGGAGATGTCACTCAGACACAGCTAGGTGACAGGGCGGTGGCAAATGGCACACAGTGAAAAGCTGCAAAACCACAGTAGCAGACCCAGCATGTCTTTCTGTGGTTATCAGACAGAGTTTGGGAACCAAGTGGCATTAAACTTCACGCCAATTAAAGGTCAACAAAGCAGTAGAGTATTCCAATTCGTTGGATGGCTCTGAGGCATGGACTTGCTACTGACAAATATTTAGTGCATTCAAAAGATATTTCACCAATGCCATCTGTGCATTGAACTGTGCATCAGATGGTACGGCAGACTTTATAACATGTTCTGGGGCATGCCAGCATCCCAGGCCTGGCAGCTGTGATTAGCACTGCTCCGGTGGCCTCCAAAGGCAGACAATAGGACAGGCCCAGCAACACTTCTTGGGTGACCTAAAAGATGTAAAATTGACAACACCAAGTGAGAACTGCTGATAACAAGCAGTTCATGCTGGTGCCGGACAGTTCAAGTTGGAGCGTCTCAGTGTGTTTGCAGTGTGATGCTGAGCTGGGAAAAGAGGCAGCATGAAAATATGGAAATTCTGCCAGTCAGGAGCCGCTATGGAAGAAATGCCATTTACAAACAGAGCCTTATTTGCAAGGCATGATGCTGTCACCAGCAACTCCAGTGCAGCCACAACTATTAGGGTAGTAAAGTCTCCCTATAGAGTGGGTCATTCTTTATCTCTGCTGATGAGCTAAATATAAAGCTTAGGAGTTATTACCCCACTAATTGTTTATAACAGCATTTCTATGTATCTCCCTTAACCTTCTGCAGGGAAATGTATGTATTGATTAGTATGAACTTTCAGCTGTCCTTCTGAACACAAATTAAAGGCAACACCTTTGATGTGATGAAGGTGAGTGTACCAATGTCATCCTTTTCTTGCACCTGCGTTTCCCTGTTGGGGTCCATTTATCTCCCCTCATGATAATGTGGTGTCTGGGAGAGGGTCAGTCAGACGTGTTCATTCTTTACATAACTTGCTGGTCTCCGGCTCTCATTTGCTTGGATGTGTCAATATGACTTCCAGATGTTGCGACAGACCAAGTAAACTGCGTTTCTTAGCCAGCTCATTCTGTAGGCAGACAAGACAAGACGGAGAGGGTTTTTGCAATAGGATTTTTCTAGTGCTGACAGAGGAATCCTGTGGGCTTCAAAAATGCGTAGAAATCTCATTCCTAGTAATTTTTCTGAACCAGCTGGAGATTGGTTGGTAAAGGAAATATGCACAGGTTCTTCTTTTAGTTCACTCGCTTCTGCTGCTTTGAGTACAGGTATAGTTTCCTTGGCAGATGACATAAGCTTTGCATATGGCACTTTTGAAAAGGAGCCTCTTTTGCTAGCCAGGCATGTACAGGAAATACATAGCTTTCTGGGGTTTATTAAAAACAGCATCTTTAATAACTTTTCTAGTGTGACTGATGGGAAGGAAAAACTCTATAGTCACACAGAAGAGGATTCCAAACTGTCTGTGTTTGGGGAAATAGAAGATTTATGTAGTAGTTAACACGGAGCTGTTTCAGCAACCGTTGTGAAAACCAGTGATGAACTGCAGTCAAGATTCAGAAGCCATCAAGCAAGTCTGCCCTAGTACTCAAGGGATGGTCATCAAATAATGTAAAAAGCAGCAAAAGTCAGAAGAAAAATCTTCTGATGCAGAAGTTCACAGCTGGGAAAAAAAGGTTCCCCAGACTCGTGCACGGGTATGGGGACAGGGATGCTGCAGAAGACCATTACAGCTTGGATCTTATCTTTAGAGGAACTGGGGTATCATGGTGACACAGAGCTTTTAAATTCAATTTCATGTGGCCTAAGACTAAAGATAAATTGGTGGGGTAATCTCAGGGAGATGAATACATTTCCATATATAGATAGGGGGCCAGTTTGTCCTCTGATGTAAATGAGCATAGACCCTTTATCTCAATGGTAATGGATATATTCTAATGAAGTGACTTGGTACATAAGATTTAGAAATGTACAGAGTCTGCTTTTCAACTCTAGAATGGCACCCATGTAACTCAACTGGTCTTATTTGGCTCTGCTGGTGTTAACCCCACTAAGTAGTTTGCATTTAATCTGTAAAGAGCTTTTGGTCCTCCATCAGTTCCTTTCCCATACATTGATTTTTTTCATGTACACTTCACATCATTAAAACAATGATGCAAACAACAATCAGAAACATAGAAACCAGGGACTGAGTAAAGCCTAAATGCTGCAACATTTTACTTACACCCATCTCTTTGGGGGAAACTAATCTGCAACAAAAAATGTAAAATTGTCCAAAGAATATCATATAAATATTTGAGCTCACATAAAAAGAGAATGTGTGTTTTTAACATTGGAAGAGCTATAAGACATGTGCCAGATTCTCAGCTGGGGTAACTGAGTACAGCTACACTGATTTACACCAGCTGAAGTTCTGCCCAGATGTTCAGAGAAGGGTGGATGGAGAAAACTTCCAGCTATGTGTAATTTAGATTGACAATTACTTCCCAAGCTCAATAGTTCTTCAGAGATGCAGAAGTATCTTGTAAGCCATCCAGATAAAAATGTCAAATCCCCATTATTTTCCATGGATCCTAGGAAGTAGAAAGGATTGTAGACTCATTCTGCAATGGCATGGTGAAGGCCACACGAATGCTGTGAGCTTTCTGAGATACTTACATGCAACGCTGAAAACAGAGACGGATCTGAGAACAATCCATGGGCAGGTGTGGGTCAGGCACAGAGTTTTTCTGGTGACGTGCATTTTTGTTGTGCCATGGTAAATGCTGGAAGGCAATATGGGGGGGGGAAGGGAGGCAGAGCAAGGTCAGACTGGAGACTGTCTGACTTGTCTAACTGGGCTGAGGGAAGGGAAGGGCAGGGCAGAACCATCACCACAGGGAAAAGGAGAGAGAGAAAAACATGCTTGGTCATATCTGCTGAGGAGCCTCCCCTCAGCTCTGCGGCAAAGCCTCCTCAGCCTTGCTGAATGGGAAACGGCCTGCAACCCTGGGAAATACAAAGGGCAAATGGAAAGAGTTAGCATATACCATTGCTGCTCTGTGGAAATGTTTACTTAGAGAAGCTTGAGATTGTGCTAAGATACCAAGGTGACAGGAGTGTGAGATCAGATAAAAGATGAAGCCTCGACCCTCACAACTTTAGGAATTTCGGTGTCCCATCGTTAGCTATAGCCGAACAAGGACAGCACATGTCCCTTGCTGGAAGGTGTCCTGCAGAAGTACTACCACATCTGCTTGCCCCACTTTTACCCAGGTCACTTGTATTGTGGTGGGTACTGTGCTTTTCTCTGGACATTCCCCTGCTTTAGGAAGTGTCATTTGTGGTGCCCTTTAATGAGACAAGATTCACCACAGCAGGCACCTCACTGCTTAAGCTCTCACTTGTCTGGTATCTTCGTTTTATTTCAGGATGAATAGCACATTCTGGGACCTGTGTGAAGCAACAGGGCTTTCCCTGCTTGTAGAGAACAGGGAGAGGGATGTCACAGTCTGTAATGTTTTATCGGATGACCGAGAAGCTTTTTAGAGTCCCAGAAGCCTTGGCAGAGTGAAATCATGTGGTGTCTTTGAGCTGAGGGCATACAGATTCTTGCAAGCTTTGACTTGCCAGTTCAGCTTCTTTTGGTACAAAATTTGGGCTGCCCAGTATCACATCTGGTGGGAGAAAGCACCTAATGAATACAACAAAAGTCTTCACATTATTACCCAATTTAGCTGGTATTTCCAGGGACAATAGTTGTCCTCAACAGTTTCCAAAGGCTTCTGCACGTGATGAATCATAAAGTTATGCTTAGAGATGGCGTAGCTGATTTTATGTGGTGCACCCAATAACCACATGCCTGCTGGAGGACTTCTCCTTGGCTTGTAGGCTTCACCTCTTGACCTCGTTTTCAAGCAGGAGTTAAACTATAACTAAATTGTTTTGCCAGTTAGTACAAATGGAGCCTGAGGCGCTCTCTGCATTTTCCTCAATTAAAACAGAGAGTAGAAGCACTTTGGACAGTGGACCAAATCTGAGAGATGTGGTGTGGCCAGAAAAGCAGCTCTGCTGGCTGGACCTATGTGCTCTGGCTGTGGATCTCATGGATTAGAGATAAGGAATACAGGTTATGTCTGACTGTGCTCTGTAGGAACTGGGGTGGCCCTCCAGAACTTTTCATGTTGGATAAGTTTTACCTCAAAAGTGGTCAGGAACTAGTTTGTGCTTCCACATTTGCACAGCACTGACCCCAGTGAGGACACTGCCTGTGATGGAGGACTCCTAGGTTCTAGCACAATATGTAGTCTAAATCCATGAATATTTGCATTAAGATGCTGTGTATAGGGCCTGACAGGGCACTTGAGGAAGAGGAGGAAACAAAAGCATAGAGAGAAAGAGAGAGTGACTTCCACGTGCACTGTGTAGCTCCGGGTTGCCTATGTTACTCTCCCACAAATCCAGTTTTTGTTGTCCGTTTGCAAGACGGACTTAGTTGCAAAAAAGAAACAAACAAAAGGCTATCTTCCACACTGACTTGCTAGGATGTTTTTTTTCTCAGGTGGAAAGAGGCTATGGTAATGTGACAATATAGGTTTACACTGCCGAAAGTACATTTCTTCCTCTCGTAATTTTTTTCCATGGGTACAACCACAGAGCTTTCAAAAATACTGTGTTAATATGTGGCACTGTGCGATATACTTTGGTTTTCACTCCTTAATTACACCTCTTCATGGAATGAGCTAAGCCCATTAGTAACTGCCCCTCCCTCCTCTGCACACCTCTTGAAACTAACTTGTTCAAATGTTGTGGCAAAACATTGCACATTCTGAACGTTGAAGACCTGGTCGAGAGGCTTCACTTTGGTTCTGCTGATATTACGTGGCTGGAGGGAAGTTTTTTCAGATCTTGATTCATTTCAGCAAACACATTGATCTTGGCAAGCCTTTGTGACGGAGAGAGGCAGAGTGTGTGAAAACACTAGCCTTTGCAGAATACCTTTGCTGCTTGTGAGCACCTGTGACTATAATGAATGTGCAACAGGTTCCTCTTCCTGGACTTCCCAGTTGGGTCCTGACTCCAGCACCTCCACCGCTCTGTGTGGCAGAGGGCCCACCATGGGCTACAGACCTCCCACTGCATGTGGAGGCCAAGTGACTGCAGTCAGGGCAGCCTGGGTGTGACAGGCACTGACACCTGCAATTTCTTTTTTTTTTTTTTTTTTCTGAAACCCCAAGTCTGAGAATATTATGACAGTAGCAAAAATCACATGGACAAATAACTTCATTTATTATGGAGAGATGGTAGAATATTCAAGCAGCGTATGAAGAATTGATGGGGAAGGATTCTGCTCTGCTCAGAAATAGCATCTGCATTTGTGGTCCTTATTGAAATAACATTTCTTGCTGAAATGCTGGCAGCTCAGCTAAGGCCCCAGCTCTTCCTTTTCTTCTGCGTTACTGTCTGCTGTGATGTTACCATGCAAAAGCCTGCCCAGCTGTGGTAACAGTGAAAAATGTCTTGCAGGATTTTGGAAAACATCTGTGCTTCTCTTCACTCAAGCTTCTAAAATGGTTGTGCAGCACTGGCACCGAGTGTTACACAGATGCCGTTCTGCAGCCAGCCTGGATCAGTGCTTAACGTATGGACAGAGACTGTTTTGGGAGACATATGCATTTAATGTGCTTTATGCAGACATTCACCCTGCTGGTGTGCAGTCACCTCCAGGGATCTGGGATTGCAGCTGTTAAATGCTGCACAGCAATGTTAGGTAACATGTAGAAGAGGAGAAGTAAACAGAGTCCTGCTGAAGTCTGTAGGAGCACATAGTAAATAACTGCTGTCACCTAGATCCTGCTCTGCGATTCTTGCTGAATCTCACTTTGAATTTATTGGTGGGTCCTTCCTCTTGGAAGCAGTCCCTAATCCCTCTTTCAGCTGGAGCAGGGTTGTTTGTCTCTGTCTGACTTTGTTCTCCTTTAGAGTCTTAGAAGAAAAGGCACATTATTACTCAGTCCCTCAGGCCATCCCTTTTGTTCCTCTGCGCATTTTCAGGGCTTGGGTTTTCCTGCATTTGCAGGTCTGCCCCCTGCCTCCCCCTTTTCCAATAGATCAGTTTTGCTCTGTGTGTGCTCCCTCCCTTCCTGACGTTTGCATCTGGGCAAAGAACCGTTTGACGTGATGTGTCAGATGCAGCTGATGGGAGAGCTGAATTCTCAGTGGTGCGTGTGATAACAGGGGAGAGGGGGCAGGCGCAGAGCCTCGCTGGCATATGGCCCTCTGTGTCCTTTTACCTTTGCAGTCACTCCAAGCTACAAGCTGAACATGCATTTGGGAGCGGAGACAGATCTGGGACAAACTTCTCCTCCAGCCTAAAATACCCTGACTATTTAGGGCAGGTAAAAGAGTAACACTGTCAGTAGTTTGGTCTTAGGCAGGAGACACAGCATGTCTTGTTGCACTTGTCTGGAAGTGGAAGTTATGTTCAGCTTTGGGAGCGCTCAGGAAAGTTTGCAATAGTTAATGTGATTTTAATGAACTGGAAATCTGCTGATTATCCTGATTAATTGGGGGTAAGGGAGTTGATTCAGGAGTTAGAGGTACTGACTTATGTGGTCTCCTCCTGTCACTTGATACTGGTTATATACATTTGTACAGCAGTTTTTCCCCATGTGGATTTTTCCCAAAGAAACTCTGAAATCGCTGAATATATCCTACTTGGCGTATCAGAAGTGAAGTGAAGGTTCTTGGTTTCTCTGTCTCTCAGTTTTTCCATCTGTAAAATGGTTGCGAAGGTGCTTGGAAAATACTTTGATAATGCACTTTGAAAATACACTGATAAATCAGGTGTAATACCTACGTGTTTGCAATGCATATTGACGCATAAGGAGCTGTCAACCTACCACTTGGTGGACAGGGGCAGGCTGGGCAGGTCATCTGTGTCCCCTGGGAGGTGTTTTCCTGCACAGTTCCCGGTGTCCATGGAGGTGGGGGCCAGCAGGAGGGCAGCAGCAGCTCGCTCTGCCTTCCTCAGGACAAGACAGCACAGGTACAACTTCTCTCTGGTATTGTTGGTCAATTCTCTCCTTGCGCTGTAAGCTCAGAGACTTCTAGATCCCTTTTAGAAGTTTGTAGCGATTTTCAGAACAATTTCTGCCCTCTTCCCTGCCCAAGAAATGATTAGCATTATTCTGTTAGCATTTGCAGCTGCAGTTCATTCCACCTTTGCCTGTTGAAGGTCCTATTCAGATCAAAAGGGCTGTTTTCTCGACTTGTGTGTAATGAACTCTTGTTAACATCTCAAACAGCAAAGGTGCATCTCCTCTTTGTTCTGATTTTGCTGGCATGATGGTCTTTCTGTGGAAATGGTCACTAACTATGATCAAGAGTGGTTGGTGTTAACAATACTCAAGGTTTTTACCTTACTTTTCAGTTAAATCTCATCAATTTTGACAAGTCCAACAATTTGTTTATTTTGGTTTTACAGTTATCTTTGCTAGGGAAGGAGTGAGGTCCTCAGCTGTAGATGCAAGAATGATCCAGATTTTGGCTGATGTAGAAAAGCAAATAAAGTGGTGAAATCCTGCATTCAGTAGCTTTGGCTGTCTTATAGAAAAATTATCCATTATGTTGAGATAAATACAAAATTTTATTTTATAACTAGGGAAAACCCAATCTAAACTCTGCTGATGCTCAGTGCAACTCTAGGGGTGAGTTGGGAGCACTCAAACAACGGAGATTTGGGGAATCTGGTTTGCTGTCTTTGGGTTTGGCTTGTTGTAGAGGTAGGTTTCTTTCCCTCAAGTATCCTTGGCACCTCGGTGGGAGCTGAAACTGTTCTGCACCTCTGAAAATGAGGGGAAATTGCTGCCTGGCCTTCAGCACTCAGTATATGGCTGGAATGTAGGTATATGCTGTCTCAAAATTAACTCTACCACAACTACACTTTTTACTCTGTTGAATGTGTTGCTGAACGCCTTTCCATTGGAGATTGTTGACTGTAAGTCTCAAGGTACGATAATACAGGGCTTGAGAAGAGCTAACTTCTCAGGTTTTGAGCTGCCAATTTTCCAGCTTAAAATGGAGAAGGCAAGACGTTCCTGAAAGATCTCTCCAGCAGTAATTTTTGAGGAGCTGTGCACAGCTGATGGGCTGGGGGAATATGGGTACTGCTTTCTGTCTGGGAGCATCCTCTCCAAGTGGGTGCATTAGAGTAAACACAGATGGCTACAGGAGAGTGCCGTTTTTGCGTTCAGAGTGGTATAGCACTTATGGCTCATTGCTGGGCACTCTTGGTCTTATTTTAATGTTTCCTGAGCTGAATGTTCCACACCTAGATGGTATTTGTGGCAGATCATCTCCAGCCTTGACCTATTCCCGCAGGTGGGAGTCGGGAGGTGCGTTGTGGGCTCAGCCTGCAGCCCTAAAAACTTGAGGCATCTCCTGGGAGGTGACAGAGGGAAATTTTTGTCTTTGCTTATAGCAAGCTTGCTTATATTTATATTTCCTTACATATTTCCAGTCTTATATTTATAATTCCCTATACTGGGCTTGTTTTCCTTCTTGTATTAGGATCTCTTTCTTTATATTGTATTATTCAACCATCCACATCAGGCCTTGCTTTTGCCTAAAGCCTTCCCGGATGTAAACCAACACAACAGCACTAGGCTAGCCATTATTTAAGTTATACATTAATTCAAAGCTATAGCAGGACTCCATTACTTGCCTGTAACAGATTACTTATAAATAGTAAAATATTTAGTGGTTTTGATTTTGTTACTCCAAAAAACCTCCAATGTCTTAAAGCTAGACTTTACTAACAAGCTATGACTGGAAACCAAAAGGAGTTAAAAAATAATTACAAGGAACTGATTTCTCCTCATCCCTGAGGATTTGGACCCATCTTAGATAATATTTTATCTTCAGTGAAGAGTTTAACTGACAAATTCTGCTTTCTTCAGAGTTGTTTGTGCTGATTGCAGGTCAAGTAAGCAAGCAGGCCAAACACCAAACAGGAAACCCTGCTGACTTACCTGGGGGTCAGCCTCATGGTTTTGTGAAAAAGAATAAGCCTTTTTACAGTTTTCCACAAAAAAAAAAAAAAGAAGCACAGTGCCACCATGGGGAATTTGCCTCACCTCGAGCTCCCTTGTGAAACTGCCATTTACCTTAGCGAGTCACAGCTCCCAAGTAGTAAAACTGTCATATTGTTCCTGTTTCCCAGTTCCTTATTTATAATGTAAACATACATCCTTTTGGGAACCTGACCTTTTTCAGTGCTTGTGTTTGATTATAATTGAACTATTTGCATAGGAGACCAATTTTCATTCTCTGCTCTTGTGGTGAGTACACTGTGTTTTCTATTAGAGGAATCAGTTTTCTGATTACTAAGGAAACTAAGAAGGTTTACAGACAATAATGTCAGAAAACATGCAAAGTTATTAAATGTATGGCCTATTCTTTCATCTTATGGGCAGACCAGGATGTTACAGAAGTCCTCCTCCAGTCTCCCAGTCCCTGCCTTGATATTTACCAAAGCGATCAAAGTTCCCAGGCTGAAAGTTCTGCTTTGCCTCTCAAGGCTGCTGTGTGAAGGGTTTCGATGTCTATTCCCTCAGGCTCCAGCCTTGCAAACTTAACAGGGATTCAGGAGTCAAGCCCTGGGCTTTCTGCATCAGCTTGGTCAATTGTAGCAAAACGCTGGCGGGAGATGTGGGTTTGTTCTGCTGGTGTGATGCAAATGGGAGAAGAAATCCTGGGAAGGCTGGGCTTGAGTCAGCTGTGATACGTGGGCTCTTCTGGGTCCTGTGCCAGCTCAGGCAATGATCTGTACCAGCTGGGTTGGCAGAAAGTATAAGCTGAATACCAGGGGAAATCTGGCTGCAGAACCTCTGTGTCCGGGCTTGGAGCACTGGGTGGTTTAGCCTCTACGGGAGGTGCATAGGAAGAGATGGTGGTGGCTGGGGATGACCTCCCATGGTGCACATCATGGAATAAATCAGGCTGGAAGGACCTCAGGAGGTCTCTGGTCCAACTCCCCGCTCTAATCAGGGCTCACTTTGATCTTAAGGCAGGTTGCTCAGGGCTGTGCAGGGTTTGTAAGGCTTGTAGGTGGACACAGAGCAGCTGGGCAGGCAGGTGGGTTCGCTGGGGGTAGCTTGCGGCATGGAGCTCCTCTGCTGACCCTCGCAAGGCTGAGAGGCTCCTTGGCCACTGTGCACTGCTGCCCTGCGCTGGACGTATGGGTGCTGGATACCTACAGCTTGCGTAGGATGTGTAGGCGGGCAGGGCATCGCGGGACATCCACTCTGCCAGGCCACAAGCTCCTAGGTTGTTTTCCTTCAAGGACATTTTTTAATCTCTCTTTCTTGGCAAGTGGGAGCTGACCTGGCGTGCGAAGGGACTGCATGTCCCAGGGCAGATGGTACTGGCATACAACGGGGGAGAAGTCTCAAAGGATGGGCTTTGTAGGACATCGTGCTGGCTTTACCCACGACACAGCTGTCTCATCCACCACGCTGCATGGGGAGGCTCGGCAGCCACTACCCACCTCGTCTTGCTGCTCAGCCCCAAGCCGCTCATGCATCTTGCCTTGTTAAAATCTGTTTTGCAGGCTGTGATGTCACATGCCACCAAGTGATCTGGGGACAGTGTCACCCAGGCCAGATCTCAGAGGGTGTAGTGCTTTGATCTTTTCTTTTCTTCCCCCCAAATGCAAGAAACCACAAAGGCTTCAACTCCCTCAGAAATTGCCGTGAGATGAAAATCCTGCTGAAGAACAATAGCTGCAACATGGATAGAACGTGCTTTTATTTTTTTTCCTACGTGTTTCGTGCAATGTTAGGCTGTGGTTATGCTTGTGGAGCAAATAGCTTGTTCCCTACTGTTACCATGTGGCAGAAGCACTCCAGAGACGTGAAAGCGAGGAGGAGCCATTGCAGTTGTATGTTGGCTCCCATGTATGTGCCCCGAGCCAAAACCTCCTCCTGTTTCAGCTGCCCTGAGCCCATAAATGAGATGATAATTGGGATAGCCTGGACCTGGCCTGCAGAACAGTTTCATCCAAATTTCTCAGGGTCTGTAGGGCTGCTGATAGTTCAGGGTGGGATCCAGCCCTGCGCTAAGCACTGATGCAGACTTTTAGGATGGTATCGTAGCTCAGCATAGTGTACATGTAACTGCATTGCAGTTGTTGCAGAAGCAGTAAGTTAAATCTAACGGCATGCATGCAGCTTATCTTTAAATGAGTTTCTTTTAAAAACCTTCTGAGTATGCCCCTGTCAGATGCTGTGGCGTCAGCCAGGCCTGCCCCAGAAAGTGAGTTTGCCACCCCTGAAAAATGCCACAGGAGGACACGGATCTGATCCATTGAGGATGACAAATCCACCCGCTCCCCATGGAAGTTGTTCTGCTGGTTGATTGTCACCCTCACAGTTAAAAATTAAGCTAAGGAGGACTCTGTGTGAGCTTATTACACTGAAGTTATTGTTTTATTTCTCCTTTAAAATCTCTTGACCTGGGGCACTGGTCTGTCGAGCGTGTGGCGGGGGGATGGCCGAGCCCCCCATCTGTCACAAGGTCAGCCTGGCCTTGCTGACCCGGGCACACTTGCATCAGTCTCTTTCTCCTGACTCCCTCCCGTGACCCAAACACCATCAAAGAGCACTCCACATCCATAAAACTTAAGTTAATTGTAATCCCTTACTTTGCAAGGGAGTTTTATAACCTACCAAAGCAACACATGTAAAGAACCACCTCTGGGGCTGCTGGAGCACCTGCTGGGGCCAGCACAGAGCCCTGCGTTCAGGAGGTTCAGAGCCTGCAAACACCAGCTCTGCCCTGGGGGGCAACTGCAGGAGTCCTGAAATGCCCTAGGTAAACCGTGGCTCTACCTTTTGGCTACGAGCAGAGGACAATGTTAGCTACCTCTGAAAGCTTTTGGAGGAGGCGTTAGGATGGAGGCTATCTTGGGGGGCTGCCATAGGAAGGGGGGGACAGGGGAACTGAGGGATGCTCCAGAGTCCATTTGCTTGGCAATTGCTTAAGTTCCCTGGAAAATGGTGAAAGGCCATTTCAGGTATCTCCCCGAGCGATGCAGGCAAGGCTGCACATGGAGCCTGCGGTGGCAGCAGCGCCGGGCGCTGAACACCACGTCCCAACTTCAGAGCATCCGTCTCCTCCGCAAAAAACCCAGCAGGCTCTGCCCTCTCCCAGCCTTTCCTCCTGGCTTTGAAACAAACATTTCCTTTTCTTAATTTGTGGCAGGGAGGGGAAGCTTCAAAAGGCCACACTGAGCTGAGACTTCCCAGCTCCCCTCCAAACCCAAGCGCTTCTCCCCCCCGCAGCCAGGAGCTGGACCAGGCACCGCCGGTCCTCACTCCTGATCTCGCAGCTCCATCTGCTGTCGCTGTGCGCATCCCAAAGTGGGACTGCAGGGCGCTGAGCGGCTCTGTTTTCTTCCCTGGAATAAGGATTAGGCTTAGATTTGCTTGCTCACCACAAAGGGTTTAAGGAATTGTGAATAAAGATTCACATTTTTGTTCCGCACCAGGGAAAAAATGTTTCGGCTTCGATTCAGCTGGAAGGAAAAGCCCAACTCTTGCTCCCACCCGACCAAGTTCCCTTACGGCCCTGCGGCAGCTTCTGGTGCCCGCAGCAGTCTGGGGCTCTGAGGAAGGCTGGAGGTAAGGAGGTCCAGGGCACCCTCAGATGGCTGGATGCTGCCCTGGGAATTTGCCTGGCGCCCAGGGATGCAGTGGCTGGTTCATCTGGGAGGGAAGCCCACCCTAACCCCTTTTCTTCATGCATGGCCTCAAAAGGGAGCAGCTGCTGGCAGGGGCTGGTGTAGAGGCTGGAATCGGACCTCCTTCCTCCCCAAAGTGCAGTCTTGTAGTTTTTAGTCAAATAAACAAATCCCTTGGTTTTCAGGTGAAGGGAGTGATAATTTGGGAATAATGTGGGATTATTATTTTCCTCTGAGAAAAGGCCAAAAGTATTCATAGCTATGAAGTGGAAAGTGTTCATGGATTTTTTTTTTTTTTTTAAATTTCATTTTCTCACAAGCCCTTCTCCCCCCAGCTTTTCATATTGCTTCCCTGCTAGATAGTGGGAGAATTACAATAGTCTGTTTAATTCCCAATCTTTATTATTTAGAACTTGAAAAGGTAATAATGAAAAGGTTAAAATATACCTTTTAAAATTAACTCTCTCCATGCTCTGATCCAGATTTTGGAGTTATTTTAACTTCTTAAAATGCGGAGGCGTGCTCCATGCACCTTTTCCACTAATGCTGAGTATCTTCCTCTATGCTAGTGCTAAAACACCTTTAAGGCTAGCCCTGTCCATCTCTGTTTCCTGTCACTAAAATGGGGCTAATATCCCCTAATCTCAAAAGAGTTTTGTCAAGATAAAAAGAAAAATGTAAAGATGCTGAGGTACCACAGTAAGAGCACCCAGAGCATTCTCTTTGCAAGCAGCAAAAAACCAGTGCATTGAACAGATATCACAAATTCCTTTTGACAACTAATGGAAAATGCTATGCCTTTTAGTCAAGAGCAACCTGGGCAGAGGATATTTCTACCAGTCTGTAGCCTGCCATTCCCCTAGCTAACATTTTCTGCTTTTTCCCACACCTCAAAAGCTTGCCTGCCTCCCCAGCTGTGTTTTATCTCAGCTGCTACAGATGTTGTGAGTAACATCTGCACACTTCTCCTCTCCTCTCTCTGCAGGCTGCCACTACAGAGCACCCCAGCAATTCTCCTCCAGCTGGAAGGTGAAAGCAATATAAAGGTCCTGGCCTCTGCCGAGAGGCCAAGGACAAAGAGTCCTAAAATCTTCGCAGCTCCTAAAGAATCTGTCAGTTCTGCCAGAGGTTAAACTGAATCCTAATCCTGCAGGAGCTTTAAGGTTTAAAAAAAAACCCAAGCTGCTCACTGAGGAACATGGGAGTTGCCTTTTAGGTAATCAAGCGTTAAGGAGCAGCACTGCACAGGAGCCTGCTGAGCGTTCGGATTTTACTTCATCTACCTAAATGCTGAACAAATGCCAAAACTGTTCGGCCAGAGAGGCAGGGGGAGGAAGGGCTCTTACAGCCCTCCCCTGCACACAGATTTAATGAGCAGGCTTTCCTCCATCCCATCCCTCAGGTGCATCAGGGCAATTAGCTGGTTGGTTACTTGTGGCCAAACAGTAGGGCTTGTCTCCTGTGTAACCCTAGGCTAACCCCCACTGTCATGGAAGAAATCCGCATAGTCTCTCTATAGCTCATTCACCTTTCGAGGACCTTGAGATGTGATGTTGCTCTTTTTTCTCAGTGTAAAGTTAGTTGTCTTGTGGATAGTAACACCAGCTGATACTGGTACCAGTAAGAGAGCTGTTTCTAGAACTCTTTCTACCTATGAGGAGTTCTTCATCTCTCTTGATGGGAAGCTGAGCAAAAAGTCTTCTCAGCAACCTACCTGCCAAGACTGAGAAGCAGCAAAGCTCTTAGCCCCTGAAAGCCTTTTCTCTGCTCATTCATCTGCCTCTTAGTCTGTGTCTCCATTCAGTCTGATGCTCTGTCCTTTGTGGAGGCAGGAAAGCTGGAAAATATGAAATTGGAGGTCTGATCCAGTCAGAAAATGAAACTCTGGTCTGGCTCCAGAGTGGTTTGTGGTTGATGCAAATGCCTGAAATGTAAGAGAGCTCCTGGTTGTGCCCCAACCTTTGTGAGCCACAGGGAACAAGTCATTTGGGGTGAGTTTAGGTGGTTTCAGCGCAGGTGGGAGGAGCTGGGGCGTGCCTGGGGTGGGTGTGTTTGCATGTGCCTGGGTTTCTGCCGAGTCCTGCCCCAGAGCTGTGCTTTTCTGGGGTGACCCTGTCTGCAGAGATGGGGGCAAACCCACCAGTCAGGGCTGGGTTCATCACTGCAACCCCACCGGCACAACAGTGATAGTGGGGAAAACAAGGCTGGGAGGAGTTGTTGTTGTTGCTCCAAACTTACCGGTTAATTTTTTTAAGATCTGCAGATCAAACTGAAAGCTCAACAGTTTCCTCGAAGCTGCTTGTCTCTGGGAACGTCTCCGGGCAGCCCCTTGGAGCTGTTCGTCATGGCTCTACTCTCCAGCCTCGCACCTCCAGCAAGTCCTCAGTGTTTTGTGTCAGGAGGTGATTTGATTAATGAAGCCAAACCTAGGCAGAAATCTGTTCGAACCCATCCTTTCCTCTGGCAAATATCTCCAAAGGCCGTGGAAAGGAGCTGTTTTTAGTAGCTGGGAACACAGGAACATATGTCCTGACATCTGCGGCAGGGATGGTGTTGGGACTGGGCACTCCTCAACGCCGCAGCCACCGTACGGTGGAGTAGCATGAGCCCCCATGGCCTTGCTGCTGGTTTAGCTGGTGTGGTGGGCAAGGAGGGAGCTGAGCTCTGTGTTTTGGCAAGAAAGGGCAGTTTTAATGGCTGCTGAAGGCTCCAGCCTAGTACAACCCACATGGAGGGGGACCCTCCTCATTGTGAATCGTGATGGAGGTCAGGCACCAGATAGGTAATCCTGGAGGAATGAGGCTGCTGCACCCATGGAATTTTCCAGCTCTGCCCATCGCTGGTGTGCAGGACTTGAAGCTTGAACACCGGCGAGGAAGAGTTTAAAACTTTCTAATGGGAGTGCCAGCATGGAGGGACAAGGTGTCCATCTCCAGTGCTGGATGCTCATCATGACGGCAGGCAGACATCAGGCAGACATGTGCAAGCACATTTGGTCCTACGTTAGGGATGGAGCAAGCCAGGGACCTCTGGAGCCATGTCTCTGCGGTTCGGTGATGCAGATCTAAGGCAGCATTTTATTTTTTTTTCTTTGTTTGTTTTTTCCAGCCAGGCAACTTGCCTTCTCAGCTCATCAGTTGAAGGATTTTCTGGGTCATCACGGACTCTCCGCATGGCCCGCACCACAAGGCACTGGGTCACAGCAGTGCAGGTGTGTTGGTGCTGGGGACAGGAGGACGTGGTGGGGGATGCAGGGTGACATCTCCAGGACCTGCTCCCTGAAACTAGGTCACCTCCTGTGACAGCAGAAGTGACTCCTGGCACAGATGGCAGGTGGGACCTGGGAATGACCTTGCTTTTTGGTCATTTTCTCATGCCCTGGCTTAGCTGCATGCACCGCAGGCAGTTCTTCAGTGGCATGTGCAGCCAGGACCGAGCTCACTGTTGCCAGGCAGTCCCTACAGCCATGGGGATGGCCGAGACAGACATCTGTGTGGAGTGAGACAGAGGATACAGAGGTAACAGGGATGGTCTGTGACCCCCTTTGCTCTCTGGGGCTTTTGGGATATGGCGGAGGTGCCAGCCTTGTGTCACAGTGTCCCCCCCCTCTGGAACCAAGAGGTGTCCTGCCACAGCTCACCCCAGGAAGAAAGGGGGTCTCTTTTCCCCTTTCCTGCTCTTCCCTCTCTCCCTACCATGCGACCTGTTCTTGGGAGGGGCATCCTTTAGGAAAGGATGGGTTGACACTCCACCTCTCAGTCATCAAATTCACATCAGTGCTTTGAAGGAAAGAAAAAGAAAATCATCACTGGTGGCACAGAGGCAGTTGGAAATGCTGCAGTGGCCATTTAAAACTCACTGATTTTACTCATTTCTAGTTACTGCTGGGAAAAACTCAGATCATACAAATAATAAAGGTGCTTATCTCAAATCTGGCCTTAGTGGGCAGTTTTAAATGCCTTAACTGAGCTTAAAAGTGGTGCTGTTTTCTCTCATTTGAAAGTGCACTTAATAGAAGTTACACACATTTGAGGACTTGGCTGATTGACTACAGGTGAAAAGAAAGTACAGGCTTGTATTGCATTGTTATGCCATATAAGCACCTTGCATAATTACCTTAGCCCCAACATAATTTTAATTATGTTAGAATTAGTGCAACGAATTTTATCTGAGACTCATGTAAATATCTTGTGCTCTCAGTACTTTGATGTGCCTAGAAAGAGATTAAGGTTTGCTTTGATAATTAGTCTGTTGCATGTGGCCAAAAATTCATTACAAACACAGTTAATTAAGTTGTCAACAAAGCTTTGGTCTCCGGTGGGTGAGAATAACTCAATAATTTTGTTTGGCTTGACAGGGGATTTTTGTTTTATTGCTATCAACCATGGCTGTCCTTAGAGGCCCACGGCAGAGCGGCATTTTCCAAGAGGCCACGTGGAGCCGTACAGTACACGGTGCACGTGGTGCTGGCCTGGGGCTGTAGCACAAGGAAAGGAAACGTCAGATTTGAGGTGAAGCAAAGTGGGATGCCACTCCAGGTGACGGCATCGTGGCTCTGTGCCACAGAGGGCAGAGTTGAACAGGGGCTCCCGTTCCGGGACTGGGGAAGCAAGAGACGCTGATGCTTATCCCCATGAAGTTATCTGGTCCTTCTGGAGGATGGGGAGCTCCAGGGCCAATCCTGCCGCTCGGAGCTGGTAAAAATGATGTGGAGAGCCCACCTTGTGTCTGGGGAGCTGGGCTGGAGCCCTTCTACCAACTGTTCATGTTGTGGTTGCAGACAGGGACCAAATGCTTTCACATGCTCTGAGAATACAGCTCAAGTCATAGGAAATTAAGGTCTTTTCCCCAAATTTCCTTCCCCTGCTGCAGGATCTCTTCAAGTGGACTTTAGCCCAGCACAAGCCCTCTGTACACCTGCAGCACCCTGCCCTGGTGCCACCACCATGGTACGGTGAGAGCACAGACCCCTTCTTCGGTGACAGAGACCTCTTAGCACTGTGACCGCACTTCTAGCTGGCGCGACGTACCCCATCTTTTGTGTCTGAGAGCCGCAGCCACCACTGGGCTCGGTCCCAGGTAGGTGACAGGGAGCCCCAGGAGGAGCTGGGTTTGGAGCATCACTTAAGGACCAAACATTGAGTACCTCCAAGTGACTCATTTCCATTTCAAAGAGCCCATTTGTTTTATCTGGCAATTAGCTTGCACCCTCTGTAGAAAATGACTCCATAAATACCACTGAGCTCCCGGCCAATCTCCCCTTTTAAGTATATTTTAAGTGCATGATTAATACACTTTCCCAGCCCCTGTCTGGGACTGCGCGGGGAGGTCAGGGAGCAGGTAAATGAAAGAAAATGGCTTCACTCGGCATTGACTGGGCTATTAATCACTGCCCATTTTCTATAAATCATGGCAGATGGCAGAAACAGGCAGGTACTCATGGGAAATGACACACTGTGCATGACGGGAATCGCGGATCGCAGCAGACACCGGGAAGAGAAGAGGTCGCTCCTCATCCCGTTGTCCCCGATGGAGGAAGGCCACTTGCACTGCACCTGTGATTCACCTCTGCATGACAGCTCCCCCCCTGTAAAAATGGCTGTAAAAGTTTGCAGGAGCCCTGCAAAATTCACTGCGTTGCAGCTGGGCTGGATGGGCCCATCTGGGGATGTCTCTGTTTCTCATCGGGCGTGGAGGCAGCAGAGGGGAGGGTTTGCAGCGTGTGTGTAGTGTGTATTGGGGAGGATGAGCCCCGAGTATTAGCATCTTTTAGCCACTGTGGTGAGGAATACGTTTAATTGGAGCAACGATTAAAAGTTTTGCTCCCAACAATGAATGCTTATTGTTACTTTGCCTGAGAGCAGATGCAGATGGGAAATGTGCGGGAGGAACTTACACTGATAAAGTGAGGAGGACAGATAAATCCTAAAATGAGCATGCGTTTGGCAGCAGCATTCATCCAGGCACTTTCTGTGCTGTACTCTTGGTGGATCCCCTTTGCGTGCCTGGGAAATGCAGACTCTCCCCCTCCAGAGTGGGTGACTCTCTTCTAATACTGCCCTGCAATGCTGTGGGAGTCGTGCTCCCAAACCCTGTGTCTGTAACGAATCTATAGCAGCGGTTTTGTTTAGGAGGACACAAAATGTTATATGTATAAATGAACAAAAAGAGTATTTTATATGGAGGCTGTATGAAAGACAAGGCAAATACAATTTATGGGCTCACCTTTCCTGCATGTTGCCAGTCCCCGTGAAACCAGTTGGAACAATCTGCTGTTGCATTTGGTATTTCTTCCCCAGGGAGTGGGATTTTTTTCTGTCACCTCTCTATTCCACCAGAGGCACGGGGATGCCTTTTTCCCTCCTTAGATGTAAGGAGAGCTTATGTTGAGCTAATCAGTTTTGCTTTCCCATACCCTTGCATTCCCCTGCTGACCCCAGCCAGACCTGCAGCTGGACGCCCTTGGTGCTGCTTGGCAAGGAGAGCAGCATCACTGCCCACGGCGACTCTTGCACAGCTCTCGTATCCAGCCCTGGTACACAACAGCAGAAGTTCCATTTTTTTGCTGGCAAAATGGTTGGAAGGAAAAAATGGGCCTGTGCCAGGCAGCTCGAGCTGGGGCTCCTAGCTAAGGCACCACCAGCGAGGAGAAAATGGTCCAGAGTGGGGAAAACCAGGGTCATCTGCTCCAGGTCAGAGTCTGTCTTGTCAGAGGGGAAAAGGATAGACAAAGTTGGGGGGTGGACATTGTAAGCGCGTTTAAGACTGGTGAAGGACAGCTTGTGTCCATCCCTGTGAAGGTTAATATGGAGAACGGGTCCCTAAGAGATGCGGTGGGTAGTTGAGTGTGCTAGGGTGAGTGCGTGCTGGTGGGCTGGCAGAATGGGTGTGAGGGCGAGGGGGTGCGGGTGTCACGAGGACTTGCAGGGTGACAGACCCAGAAAGGGAGCTGGGAAGAAGACAGTCCTGCAAGCGTGTGACCTGCAAAGGAAGAAACAGCCTCAAAGAAGCCAAAAGGACCCATAAAGAGAGCGAGTGGGAGATGTGAAGCAGAAGACATGCGAGATCTGGAGAGGAGAGATGAATATACCGTAGCCAAGAAAGCTTCACATTATGAAGAGCGGGCGGGGTGATGGAGAGGATGGCATGGGGACTTCAAACACCAGCTGGGTGGCCCTGGCGCTCGCTGAAGTCATCTTCCCCAGCCCAGGAGCTGCTTGGGGATGTCGCGTGGCTCCTGCGGCTCCCGCCAGCGCAGCTGGATCGGGCGAGGAGGAGGGCTGGTCGCCTCCACAGGCAGCTGCGTGCAGATGTTTTCCAGCGAGGGAAGAGCAGCGAGGGTGTAGTTTGAAAGGAAAGAGAAAAATCGTAGCGCAACCTGGAGAAAAACTGCTGCTGAAGGCGACCCTGCTCTCGGGGGCTGTCTGCAGCAATGCAGGGTGAAAGCCCTTTTTCTTGGCATCGGGGTCCTTCCTTCCACTCAATGTTATTTAAACCGGATGTTTCTTATCCCAAACTGGCCCTGTTTGGCTGCGCCGGGCTCCCCAACCGCCCCTCATCCCCGCTGCCCTGGCCGTGGCCGAGCTGGAAAATCTGCGAGGAGCTTTGGGGGGAGGGCTGGGTCCGCCACCCCTTCCTGATCCCCCCCAGCTCCCCCGCAGGCCTCATGGGGGCCTAATATTTGTGCATGTGTGTTTTAACACGGCATATGGTCTTCATTACACGCAGACTTCTCACTTCCATAATTATACCATGATGGGAGTTCCTGTCAAAGCCATAAAGCAAATTCTCTTCCCCCGCCCCATCCCTCCGCCCCCACCAGCCTTCCCCATAAAACTCGCAGGGGTCTCCAGTTTGCAAGGAGAAACCCCCCCCCCCTTGGCGGTTGCACCATTAACCCTTTGCATCCTCCATTCCAGCAGCAGTTGGAGGAAAGACCAGCTTTCCCCATTGGTGCTTGCTTACCAGGCAAGGGGAAGGGGGTGTCCAGATTTTGGCCGTGTGAGAACGAGCGTAGAGAGTCGGCGATGCCTAAACCATGCTGGGGAAGCGGAGAGGCAAGCGGCAGCCTAACCCAGAGCCCTCCTTGCCTACTTTCGCACCATAGATGAAGCGTGCCGAACCCACCCACCGCCGAAATACAAGCCCCTCTGGGTAGCGCATGGCAGCTGTTTAACAACACACTGCAACACTACCCTACAGTTTAGGACAGGAAATTAAGGCGGCTGTATCTGCAGGGGGAATTTAAGTACACAGACTGCAATTACCTGTGCTGGAGTTTGGCCAGAGCCCCCTTCCTCCGAGAGCCGCCACGGGGCCGGACGCTGATGGCCGGCGCTCAGGTGCTGCGGGGCCATCACAGCTCCTGAGGCTGCGGGCAGCTCGGGGCCTCCTGGGTCATGCCCAAACCTTGGCTGGGGTGATTGGAGGCAGGAAGATATGGAGAATTTATGCACAAGTGGGAAATTCAGCTATTTTTGGGGGGGGGGGGGAATGCTGCATTGAGAGGTATTGAGGTGCTGCAAATTTAGGTGGCATTTTGCTTGGTGATTGATCGGAAAATAGGCTTGGATAGTCCCTATTTGCACTAGAAATAGTGAGTACGGGGGGGACAACTTCTCCCAACCATGCCTTGCTGGCCCCTAGGCCAGGGTGCTGCTAAGAGGCAGGAAGACACCCATCGTCCCAGTGCCGCTCTGGCCGTTGGGATGTCCCCAGTGGGTATGGGCAGATGGGCTGCAAAGGGCTTGTCCAGGCATCACTCAAGTGATCGTGCTCAGCACCGCGCTCGCCATGGCGGGAAAAATCTGGTTTCCCACTAGGTGGTAGAGAAGAGCTTGGCTGAAAATCCTCCCGCTTCTCACAGCTGAGCACAAGGGAAGGGGGATCCTACAAAGCCAAAGGCCTCTGTTTTAGCCAAGACTTCAGCAGACCCAAATAAACCAGCGGTGCTGCTGCAGAGGGCTGGGGGAGAGGCAGGGTGTGTGGAGGCAGGAGCGGGCCGGGTGCTGAGCAGGGTGCGGGTGCCAGCAGCCCAGCAAGTGCTGGGTCCCACTCACCGCTAGTCACCGTCCCTGCTGCACCAGGCACAGGCAGCACATTTGTTTTGACACCTGTGGGTGTTTTATGACCCTTTACTCATTGGTCTTAGGAAATATGGTTTTAAATGGGCTGTATCTATTAAAAAAGAAAGAGAGGTGGGGGGAGAAAGCATTCATGCTGATTGCAAGGGAGCCTAGCGTCGCCACAGCCCATCGAGTTGCTGGTGAGCTTCGCCCAGTGTCCATGCTACCGTGCATCAGCACCTTTAGTGTTTTCCACTGATGTTAACTCCTTGTAGCTCCCCTTTTTTCCCCTCCCACAAGTCAAATGCATTGCATTGGTAAGAGTTTTAACCAGGTGCATGTGAGTTATTCCAAGGTAGGATTCATACCCAGCCTGGATGGGGAGACGAGCAGGTTGACAGGAGGAGCTCTGCCACATCAAGAAGGTGACGTTTCCCATTGAGACCTCCAGTGCTCCCAGTGACAGCCCAAGGCTGGGATTCACAACAGCCCCAGGTGACTGGTGTGCCTGGGCTGCTTCAATGCACCCTGGAAAATCAGAGGAGTGGCAGAGGCCTGAAGAGGTCACACCTGAAGGCAGGATCAAATACACCTGGCCTGACACGTATGTATTCATCTGACCAGTTCCTAAAGGTCTCTAATGGGGAAATTCTGCAGCTTCCCCACAGTCTGCATTACCCTTATCATTAGAGAGATTTTCTTGCTGTCTAACCTGAATCTTTTTTTGCTGCATTTGATGCCCCTGACTTCTTGTGCAATACAGCCTGGGCAAGAAAACAGTGTTTTTCCTTTTCACTGTAGTTTATTGCATATCTGAAGCCCACTTCCACACCTGCACTCAGAAATCAGTATTTCCTGATCTATCCTGTATCCCTTGCACTCACCCTCCATGTGCCCTTCCCCATCATCCAAATCTTCCTTGAGGTTCAGGCTCAGTGCGACTGGGCAAAGTGGCAGATGAAATCATGGGTCAGCACCTGGGACCCTTGACTCCTGCTAGACCAAAGACTGGATTGAATTTTCAGCCCCTGCTCACTTTAGTTTGTGCTTGCCAGTCTCCTTTGTGGCAGTTCAGAGCTGGACCCCCAGTGAGAGGCTCAGGCAGGGAGCGAGGCACCAGCCTCAGCACTCCGCACACTCCCCTGTCTCTGGCATATCACATTTCGCCTTAGGAATTTTTTGCACTATCATCTAAAATAAGAGTTCAAAGGAGGAAGGGTGACAGGTGCTGTGGACTGGGGGTATGTCTGGAGCCCATCACTCAAATATCATGCCTGGATTTATATTTGTACACCTCTGTAATTCAGAGGACGGTGGAAGAGCACCGGCTCTTTTTCTTTGAATTATCTGAAGTCTAAATGGATGAGCTACATGTGATGGCATGAAAGCAGGGACTCTCTCAAGCTCCTCTGGGCAAACTGGATGAATGGGAGCTGTGCAGCTGAGCAGTCAGGGCTGGTCTCATCCTGGAGCGCTCATGATCCCAGCACTGTGCTGGGATGCATAATGCTGGCTCGGATGCCTATGTTTCCCACGCAGTGAATTTCCTAAGCACGATAGCCTTGATTGGGATAGGTCTAACTCAGCTGAGTGGAAGTACCAGTGGTGTCTTTGAATCTGAAGGTACCTGCAATTACTTTGGAAGGTCTGTGCAGCTCTGAGGTGGTTGTTTTCATGGCATGTGGATTCAGAGGCAATGTGTCCTGCGCTTAGATGTCCAGGATGAGTGCTTAAATAAATAGAAATAGCTCTGTTTTCTTCAGATAGGCTCATGATAGTGGTAGACATTTCCTAATAAGATGGTGGACCTGAATTTTAGGCTTTTTTTATCAGTTGAAGGTGCCTGAATACATAGCATTAACTTCCCCGGAGAAAAAGGTCCCCTCTCAGGAATATGTGTCTCATGGGTCCAGAAGGAAAACAAACTTGCAGCATGACACTGCAGACTGAACTGGAGGGCGTTCAGCTCCCAGCTGGCTCCAAGCTTCTTAAACAGCGGCTGCCTCGTGTGAAGAGGAAAAGTCCTGGAAGCCCCATTGTCCTGTGCTAAAATACGATACCACAGTCCCCATGTGATGTGACCCCGGCCAATGCACACTGTGCCAAAACACACTGTTAGAGTGAGATTTCCTCCAGGAGAGGCAGAGCTACAAGCCTTCAGGTTTGAACGACGATGAAGTGGAAGGAAGGAAGGTTGTGTGCTTCGGGAGTGGGATTATATTGCAAAGGGGTCTCTAACTCTAATCCTGGAGGACGTTTGTGCCAAGGTTTTTCAGCGGTGCCTGGTGGGTTTTGGGGACTCAACGTGAGTTACCCTGAAGCCACAATAAAGCCAGGCAGAGGAGGCACAGCTTCGGCACCTGGTGGCTGAGCCCCTTCAGCCTATGTGGCTCCAGGCTTTGCATTTGGGTCAAAGAGCAGGGAAGTCTGCATCCACCAGCCTCTGCCCATGAGGAGATCACTGAGTGGTTGGCAGCAAAGGCTCCTTGGGGGGTTTCAGTAGCTTTCACTTCTTCTTGACCACAGTTTTCACAATAGTTTCCAAACCTCCTATTCCTGAGAGCATTCCTATGTGCCCCCACACTGAGCAGTCCCCTCTGGAGCACAGAAAGACATGCATTTATTCTGCTTTAATTTTAACCTTCAAATCTCCCTTGGACAGGAACAACATGGAATAAACAAACCTTGTGTCAAAACACACTTCTCAGTGCTATATTGACCTTCTAACTTGCTTTTCCTTTGGAGAATCTTGCACAACTTCCCAGGGATGCCAGGAAATGCTGTTAATTCTCTCTCCCTCTTGTTTTTATGTATAGGGAACTGAGGCACGGATCAGTTAAGTGGATTACACAGGGTCAGGCAGCAAAACCCATGGCAAGGGACGACTGAGATCCTAGGTGTCCCACAATCAGCTAAATGCCTTCCAAAGTGCTTGTTTTGCACCTTTTCAGAAAAACCCAGAGACCAAGCACAGAGGGGTGTGAGCCAGGGTAGAGAAGGCTCTGAAGCTTTGTTTTTCTTGGATGGTTTCATGGTGTGTGCTATGGAGATGGATTAGACCCAGAATTGACTGGAGTGAAAGGCTTGGGTTGGCCTGAGGGGTTTTTTTCCTGCAAGAGAAGGTCTAAGGCTCCTGCTGGACATTGCTCACCTCCCAGCATGGAGGAAAGCCGGTGTCCCCTGGAATCGGAAATCAGCAGTTGGGTGATTTCAGGGTATCCCTCTCCTCTTGGTGTATTACCAACTAGAGCAGCAGTTTTGAGATGGCTGCTTTATGACCCTGGAACAGTCAGGCAGACCTCTAAGCCCTACCTGCTCTGACATGGTGGGACTTCTCTTTTCCCTTTTTAATTTTTTCAAGTAAGGAGCTTTCCAGACAGTTGTAACATCAAGTGTCCATGTTGGTGGGAAGGGGGCGAAATGGGTCCCTATATGATTGTGAGTGCTACTGGACCCCCCAAAAAGCTGAGAGCTTGGAAAGCATCTGCAGTCGGTCACTTTCCCGAACTATCTGTGCTTCATGAGCCTCCAGCTCATGAATCTTGGAAGGAAAGACCTTCTCATGAGATTTGTGGTGCGTCCAGTCCCAGCTAGAAATACCACAAGAAAAGCCTCTCTTGGGGAGATCCCAGCTCTAACCAGGAAATGCAGAGTGATGTGAGAGTGAGAAAAAATCCAGATGTGGCCGCTATCTGCTTTATTTTCCTCTGGGAAACCAAGTTCTCCTTTGCAGAGTATAGTTTTGTCAAGCATCATTCTCAAGCATATCTAACCTTTGCATTCGCCAGCTATAATTAAGTCAGACCCACATATCAAAGCTGTGTGTGTCTGTGTCTGTGTATCTGCATGCCTGAGTATATGGAGACACCTTCCAACAGATCACTTTCAGTTATTTTTCTGTTAACAGACTAAACGGAGCTGCTCATCCCACATACAGAGAGAGCTCTGGCCCAGACAGCTGCCTTGGGAGAAGCATTGGCTTTTCTCCTGTTGGGCCAGTGTTGCATTTTCGAATTACTTTAACAAGAAGTGCTTAAACATTCGAGTTTTTCAAAGTGAAACAATTTCTCTACCACCAAGCCTTTGTTCTCTTGCACAGTTCAGGAGTTTTCTTTGCAGCGTTACCCTGCTTGCAGTCCCAGGCCAGCCTCAGAAACACACAATGTCGTTTAAGGCTGAGGGAGGTACCTCCTTCCTTTTAAAAGAGACTAGTTGGTGCAAGTGACAGCTACCCATGGGGTTGGAGATGTTTGCTGGATTTTGGAGGGGTTGGTGGTGGACTCAGGCTCTGGAGGGGTATTTGCAGGGAAAGAAAACATCCTGAACTTGCCAGGTAAGTAAAAGCCTGAAGATGAGTTTAGGAGGTGTGTTGCAACCTCAAGTGATGTTGATGTTTGCAGTGCTCCTGTGCGAGCTCTGCTCTTCTTGGCCGTTGGTCTATGAGATGACTGTGATGTCCAGGCTCTTATGATGCCAGGGAGCAGGAGGGCATCATACGCATACCTACGAGCAGCCAAATCTTTATTAAACCTCAAAAAAATCGTTAATCTCACCCAAATATTTGCTGTTTGTTATGTTTAGGTAGGGGGTAGATATCCTCGGGTTGGTGAGCTCACAGCTCACAGCTTGGCAGCTCACACTTACAGTTAAAATTCATAATAATAGGAACAACAAGGTGGAACTGCTGGCCATAACTCCCCTGCCCCTCACACACTTTTTCTGAGTGCATCCAGTTGGCCCCAAACCAAAAGTGCTATTCCCCAGCAGAAACTTTCTAACATATATTCATCACATACAGAGTCGACAAGTGCCTCCAATTCTCTAGTTACCAATGCACTAATGAACATCTGCTAGCGTTCTTGCAAGTTCAAGGACTTGGGCAGGGAGTAGACTAGGGACTGAATTTCTCTGTGTGTCTGAATAAGCTAAAAAGTGGATTTTACACAATGGCAGAGCCTTCGGCTGGGATTCCTCATGCTTCGCAGATAATGGCTTCCGAAGTCCAGCCCCTTTGGTTTGCGGCTTCTTCTGGTAAGTGGGGCTTTGAGTGAAGAAGTGAATGTATCTTGAACTATCAGAAGAACAAGAGATGGGGATAATTTTTAATTTGTAAGTAAGCAAGTAAGTTAAACTATTCCAAGTAGGCAGCCTTTGCTGTTGCTAGTCCTGGAGAGCTTGAAAGCTTCTGGCTACCCTGCAAGGTCTTGCTTTGCTACGTCTTAAAAGTGGAAATGAAAATTGCCCAGCAATGAATATGCAGTCAAACCAGCCATTAGGTCCCCCAATAAAGATCTCTGAAAGACAGCTAATTACTTCTCCAAAAGCTGGTAATATTTGCTCTTGAGAAGGATCAAATAGCAAGATCTCCCCTGTAGAGCAGTAATTGCTATGGAGCTTCTGCAATGTCACTTTAGTCCTAGCACTGTTGTATTGCTGGATGTTACATCCAGGGGCAAAATTCAGCTTTGACTTAACCCCTTGGATTAACAGCAGGTACAAATTGGGGTCGCATTTAACTCAGTCTTCTAAAAAGTAATTTGTGTCTGTTTAATGATTTCAGTTTGTTTTCCTTTACACTAGCCTTTTAACTCCCTTATTCTGTGCCTTGTCAACCATTACCACCCAGCCCTTTGCCTCCCTGTGTGAAGCTGGGATGTGAAAATGGCTGCAAATAACGAATCCAGCTTAAAGGACCACGTGCTACCTGGTGGGTATTGCTCAGCCATGCAGGGAAACCTAACAGCTCTGAAAAATAAGAAAGATACATGTGAAAGTTGATGCATTTAACCACTAGGGCATCTCCTTTAGGAGGTCACTGGCAGCATTTTTCTTCGAGGCTGGAGCTGTCTGTAGGTGGTTGGTTACAGGTGCCTGTGCACTGCAGGGCGGAGGTGTCGGTACGAACTGCTGTGCAGCACACAAATCATTTCTGATGAAAATTAAATACCCGAAAAAGAAATTCCACTACCAATGGTGTGAGCAAATCATGCACAAATGACTAATAAATAGCACCGCAATCTCTCCTTAAGCTGTGATTTATCTGTCTGGAGACTTATTAAAGAAATGTTCCTGCTGTTTGCACAATTTTTATCATGGTGCTGCCTTTTGACGCTCTCAAGTGTCAGAACCTCTTTCACCTCTCTGGCAGTCCCAGTAAAAGCCCCACGCATGACCCCTCCACCGTGCAATGCCTGTGAGCAAGCGTACCCGTGCCCCGATACCCTGGCCCTGCTCTCCCCCTTTTCCAGGGTTGTTGCATTGCTGCTGGGGGAGCAGCTCACGTGAGTGTCCCTTCCTTCCCCCCACGCAACACCCACCCAACTCTGTTCAGCCCAGTAATATACGGAGCATGCGTGGCATGGTTTGGGCAGAGCTGCGAGAGCAGTAGCTTCTGCTGAAGGGGTCAAAATGGTAGCTGGGGACCACAACCCGTTTCATCAACACCTGGTGTTGAAAAGTGTCCCCCTCTGTGTTTGGAGATCTAGTCCTGTGGTTTAAGGGGACCAGACCGATGGCCCCTGCTATTGCATTACCTCTTCCCACATGTCCTTCTGCTCCCCATCACCCTTTGAGCAGCTCCCGATGGTGCTCATGCAGGGAGCCCAACATCCCGCAAAGGCTTTGTTTGGGATTGCCACCTCTTTAGAGACATGTACTTCAGAGGTCGGTGCTCCAGGATGGCGGTGGCAATTGCTGCCCCATACTAGGGCTGGGCACCGTTGGGTGCATGCCGCAGCCCCCAGCTTATTCCCGCTGCCGTCCCCCTCATCACCCCCCACCACCCAGGGGCTCTACTTGGATTTTTGCTCTGTTCTTCTCTCTGCACACATCTAGGTAAGGGGGCTGCCTTTGCTCTCGCCAAGCAAGGAGGTGTTTTTAGTTTTCCTTATGACAGGTTGGTTGGTATAAACAAAATAGACAAAAGCAAGAAGGTTACTTGTATGGCAGTAAACAAGTTATTTTAGAAATTAAAAGTATTTAGACTTCCCTGTCCTCCTCCTGGGAAGCGCCAGGGAGGCTTGTAATGCTGGCCCCGTCCCTCGCCTTGCCCAGAGCAGCACAGGGATGCAGGATGGCTGCTTTGGTGCCCAAAGAAAACAAGCCAGGCATTTTCTCTGAAAATACCACAAGTTTTCTTGCCACTTCACATTTGTTTTGCATCCTGGCGGCCTATAAGCAGGGCAGGAAAATGCAGCCGTGCTGGTGACAGCTGGCCCAGGGCTGTTCCTGCCCCAGAGGAAGGGGAGGGATGGGGAAGCCAGGGGCAGGAGAGGGTCCCCCAGCTGGCATTGCCCGGTGGCGGTGCCAGACCCTGGGGATGGCAGGGAGAAGGGCTGCTCTCTAGCCCCAGCCTCCACCTAGGTTGCTGGGTTTTTTATCAAAGCTCTGCCCATGCTTGGCCACTGCTGCCCCCTTGTCCATCAAGGGCTGTCTCTGCACTCTTCAGTGCACTTGGAAATACTCACCTAAAGCCAGATAGAGGAAAATCTCAAATACATGCCTTTAGAAATGCATCTTTTTTTTTTTTTTCTTTGCCTTTTCTTTCTTTTAGCTAAACAAGTGAACTTTGCATGGCTGGCCCACCAGTTCCAGCACGTTTGGGGTCAGCAGTACTTTGAGGATGCTGGCGTCTTGCTGACATTATCGAATGATGGGACGATTGGACCCTGCTTGTCTTTTTGATGTGTGGCACATGACAGAAGCAGCTATAGCTGTTCTGACTCAGCCCTCAAGCACTTCTGCCATCAAAGTGTAGACACAGGCAATGCTGGATGATCAGGAGTTTGTGCTGGATCTTTTCTCACTGCTGTCTGGGGAAAAAAAATCTTCAGCTGCCAATGGAGTTGATTTTCACTCTGACAATAGTTCACCCTGCAGAACATATAGTATTACATGACGTGTAAAATTGGGGTATGATGTAGTTTAGAGGTTTCTGCCCTCTTCATGAGATGCACATCCTATGCACATATCCCCCTTTTAATAAACAGCAGAGTATTTAGAAAATCTCAGTGCTCAGAGTAGGAAATGGGAGGGAGAGAAAGGGGTTTGGGGGTAGCAGCTTTCGTTGCCCTTTGCAGTAGTAAGAGGGGGATATTTGCACTCATGCATCTGTCTTCCCTGACCCATTGGTCAGAAGTGCCTCCAAGCTTGAGTCTCCTGCACAGCCCCAGCTGAATGAGCAGGTCCCGCTGCCCATTTTCTTCCTCTCTCCCCATGGCTGAAGGACCTTCCCAGGAACCTGCCACGTCTGTTGGCTTCACACCAGATGATGGTCCCAGGTCTGCACACAGGAGCCACACTACAGGTTGGTCTGTTGTACTTCTGACTGCAGGTAGGTCTGTAGAGGCTGAAACCTTGTAATAGCAATGCTGGGAACAGACAGATCCAGCAGAAATAAGGTTTATTTTACAAATGAACTGATGTGGGAGATGGTCTTCAATAAAGTCAACCAACTCTCTAGATCAACTGTATTTAATTGCTTTATATTGCTTCAAAAATAATGATTTTTTTTTTTCTCTGTTAGGACCTTCCGGAGTACCATCACCCTTCCAGCATCAGCTGGGCAGGAGCCAGGGCTGTTGGAAACCATCATCCGGGCTGTGATCAGATCTCCAGCTGCCCAGCTGTGGTCATCAGCTCTCAGTCCCTGTGGGGTCCTGCCCTGTGGCACTGCACACACGCTCATATGCAGACAAAAACACACGCCTGAGAAAGGTTGAAAATTTCCTGCTTAATGTCTGCTGTCAGAAAACACTGCTTTGCTAAAATTGAACTATCCCATGGGAGGGTGTCAATTTGGACAAACTTAAGTTTAGGGGAAAAAATCAGAATAACTCATTTCAATAAACTCACAGCAGTCAGCAGTCAGCTGTCAGAATGGGACATTACAAGTTTTCAGTCTGAAATTGCTTCTCTTTGGCACCACTGTGCATTAATGTATACCATAGTACAAATTCTTACATGAAATAATGCAAAAAGAATTATGAAACAGAATAATACTATACAAATTTAGACTGGAATAGAAACATGGAATACTCAAAATATGAAATATACACTAACTATAAACATAATGGAACGGAAAACCTATAAAAGAAATAATCCCAAAATGCAAACATTTCAATTGACCTGAAGCGAAGGTCAGAATATTGTTTTGTAAGGGATTGCTCATGAACCCCACTTTTACCTTTCCTATTCATTTTTTAGTCTTATGTCAGAAATCCTCATGTCAGGAGGGAAACACAGGGCAATTGATGCATGAACATTTGTATAAACATACACAGATATAATTGCACACTCTTTTGTTCTGTTTGTCTGTCTTTCCTTCTTTTTCCCACAACATCTGTCCCATTCTGAAAACGGAAAATGTTTTTACTTTCTATGATAGAGTTACTTACAAAGCAATCAATAGACCCAGTTATTTATGAGATTTTTTTTGGTCATACCATGGATGCTAAGGTGAGCTGTAGAGCAGGGCAGGCAGGCAGCATGATGCCTCCTAGACTCACCCATTTTTCAGTGGGCTGTGGCTGAGTCCTGAATCTGGAGTAAATCACTCTGCAGTCTGGAAAAGCTGCATAAGCCCCGTTCTTAGCTGGGTTTCTTGACATGTGTGTCTCCATGCTACCTGTGAGCCCCCCACCCCACCCCGGGATGCCTGGCAAAGGCTTCAAGAGCTCTTTTTTTTTTCCCTTCGTGTCACAGACAGGGCAACCACAGAAAATCTGGTGGTAGCACCCACTCGACAAAACCCACAGATAAAGCTAAGACATATTGTGGACTCTCTGGAGCCAACATTTTATCAAAACGTCCTTCTCCACAAAACTGAAGACCAAGGCGAAGTGAGGTCTGTCCTCCAAGGCTACGTCTTAGACATTTGTCTTTGCTGGAGATGTGGGGGGTGTCTCCTGCCTAAAGTCTGGGCCAGAGGCTGGTCTGGCTGCACGAGGGATGTGGGTATTCCATCCAGTGGTCTGACACACGTCTCCTCTTTTTCTCAACAGCTCTGGGCTGCATCATGCCCTGTCCAGTGCAAGATGCTGCCATTTGGCTGGGTAGGTGGGGAAGGTTAACCTCTTTTCATTTTTTTGCTTCAGGGGGGCTTTGGTGATCCACAGTCCTTGTGCTGGTCCTTGTGGATGTTGATGAATCCGATCTGCATTGCAGGCACAAGCAGTAAATTCAGGACCGACATCCCTGTGTACGGGAGCTCAGGCATCGCGTGCGCGTGGAGGAGGCACGTGCAGCTGCTGAGCTTTTGCAACTTTTCTGCAGGGCTCAGGAGACACGGGTTGCTTCTTTGTCGGCCTGAGAAGAGGAAACATTACTTTACTGTAAACAAATGAAACTAAGAATGGCCAAAACCTGCATCCAGCAGTGACTCCCCTGCATTCCCACAGGTCAAGGGCAGGGTGTCTATTTGAAGGTGGATGTTTCCTAATGCGCAGTCGTTGGTAACCTAAAGCAGGTTTATGACAGAGCCAAGATCAGGCATTAATGCAATAGACTGGTAATTCAATCACTTTATAGAAGTTGATCTGTCCTTTTTATTACAATTATTGTCAGCCCGGGTGTTTCGTTCCATCACTGAAAATAAACATCATTTATCATACTTGTAAAGATTAGCCCCTGACAGCTCCAGCTCTGCTTTGCATAAATGTGTATTAATGTCGTCTCTGTCTGAAGTGGAGAGAGAAGTCTATATTTCACAAGAATGATTAGACAGTGTCACCACTGCTTTAAGTAATGTCTTATCATGACGGATAATCAAACTGTGAAAAAAACAACAAAAAAAGGCAATTTATTGCATATGCATTTTTTTGCTTTATTGGGCTGAGAAATAGCAATAGTTTTGCTGCTGCAATACTGAGGTTCATAATGTCCAGGCTCTGGACTGGTGATGCTTCTCTGGGTTTCAGGAGGCATGCAGTGTTCCAGCTCGTCAGCAGAGCTTGGACTTCTACTTCTCTGCGAGGCTGCCTGAGTCTTCTCGTTTGAAGACCCAGCAGTCTACAACTTTGCCAGACTTTTAACAGTCTGTGCCTCAGGCTGAATTTGATTTGGAAAGTTTCAGCTAAAATGATGACGTCATTTCTGAGAGTGAGATTAAGGGAAAATGTGATGCCCAGCCTAAAATATTCTTACAGACATTTTCCAGAGAAGCTCTAGGGCTCCTGGACCTTGGAGTAAGACCTCAACAGCTGGCATGTGCCTACCCTCAGGTCAGGGCTGCACTTTTGCCGCTCCCACCAAAATGCACTCACATTAATTGCAGGGGAAAAAAAAAAAAAAAAAAAAATCTGTTTGTCAGTGTGTACTTTAGAGATGTTAGAGCTCAGCAGCCAAACTCTGCACCTCCATGAGCTCAGTGAGTGCTCCAACCCCCACCCAAATGTGCATGTTCCTCCTTCCTAGCCAGACCAAGCCTGCATCCCTGGGCTGAGGAGGGTAAATAGGACTTTTCTTGCAATTCTGCTGGTGGCAGTGTGTTTGGGGTCTCAGCTGACAGCAGGGACTCTGTTCTGGGGGCTGCGTGTCCTCGCAGTCCCCATGGAGGACATCTGCCCAGCATCCAGAAGGATGAGGAATAACTAAAGACACAAGCTGAAGTTTTGCTCTTTGCCAGTGAGCCAGGGCAATGCCATGAACGTTCCCTTGTTTGCTGGACTGTGCCTTCGCTGGGAGGGAAATGCACATGGGCACCGATGGCCATCCCACACTGACTGCAAGAAGTCAGTCAGCTACCGGCTGTGGTGCAGAAAAACAACCCTGCACCTTTCATGCAAGAACATCAGAGCTGAAGAAAAGTCCTTCTCATCAGTATCAGGTTTGGTATTGGGTCTAGTTTCACCAGTTTTAGAAACTGAGGAAACCAAACCCCCATGCGTGTTTTCAGGTGCCATTTTCGGTGAGCTGGAAAAATTTGAGTGTTGCACTGAAAAAGCTTGTGATTTCTGGACATTGTATCTGGGTTTTGTGAAAGCCCCAGGTTGTGGAGTAGGGGTGCTTGTGTGAGAGTATCTGCTTTCATTGTTGCTGTTTAAAAAGTTATTTATTTCCAATGCTTATGCCTTCAGGGGGACCCCCCCCCCCCCAACAACTTGGAGGCATGGATCCTCAAAAGCAAATGACAAATAAAACGTTTGATTTATAATCTTATCATTTCTAAGCCAGCCACCTTATTTTGGAAGGCTTGTAATTGAGATCAATGTTAATTGAAGATGACGCCTTAAAATTAGCCCACTGTGGAGGTATCTTATTGAATCAGAGCCTAAAGGAGTGATAATACATCAAATATCATATATGAAAGTAAATAAACCTCTTCCCTGCATAACTAACAGCTACTTCTGCTATTAAAACTAAAGCATTAAAAGCACTGGAACTATACTGAGTGCTTATATTGCTATTTTTCTCCTTTTTTTTTTTTTTTTTTTGAATGTCAGCCCCAGTTTATTCCCTTTCAGGTTATAGTTACGACCAGTTTCGCCTCCTCTGCTCTGATTTGGTGCTGGTGGTGATGCACAGAACACTGAGGCACAACCTCCCCTTTGCCAAAGAACCTGAAACTGAAACTTCATTCTGGAATAAAACTGGAAAAAACCCCCAAAAGCTGAAAGAAACAAAAAAAGCCAAGTATCTGCCTCAAAGTAGCCCAGGTGAAGGAGCCAGTTGTCAGTGGTGGAGGGAAGGAGTGGGTGAGGATGGCAGTAGGACCATTAGCCATCGAGGCAACGCTGATTTTAGTCAGTGGTATTAGCAACTGGCACTTTTTGAAGTGCTAAAAGCTTTGGACACAGATTTCCATGAGCATATTTCAATTTCCCTTAAATCCAGGGAGATTTCCTCTTAGAGCACTCTCTCTCTCTCTGTGTCTCTCTTTTTTTTTATTCAGCTAGATTGTGCTTGATGGGGACCGTTAACTGAATGCAGCGTATTATATATTACTTCAATAAATCACCGACAGCCGAAGCATTCAATATCATGCAGAGCAGTAATCAGGGGAAGTCTTAATCACACTTTAAATGGTTTGGATTTATGCTCTGCTTTCCACGGGCTCCTGTCACTGCTGGAAAGACGTGGAGGCACGGCTCCGTGGTGGCCCGCCAGGACCTGGTCCAGCCCGGTGCCAGGGGCCAGGAGCGCAGCCAGGGCACAGGGTTTGTGCCGGGGGTGGAGTGCTCGGGCCGACAAGGATGAACAGCCGTGGGGTTATTCCTGGAGCTATTTGTACCTATGCGATGGCCGCTTTAGATTGCCGGAGGATTTGGGGGTAAAAAGGTGTCACTCTGGCAGTGTAAACAGCTGCTCTTCTTGCATTGATTTTGCACAGAAGTGTGGCGAGTCCTGGCTTTGTTTTGACTGAAAAAATGTATTTTAACATAGAATTTTTTTTTAAAGAAGTCATCAGACAAGAGCAAACCCAGCTGCTGTAATGCTTGCTTTTTCCTGCTCCGGCATTTTGCGTTTGGTCCAGGAGATTAAAAACACCTCTTGGATTTTTGTCGGGGAGTGGGAGAAGCAAAGAGGGAGGGCTGGCTTAAAAAAACCCCAACAAACCACAAAAACCTCTAAATATAATCTTTAAACAAATTGATTTATGACTGATGAACCCACCAAGACTTTCCACGAAAGTAAAACTTTCCAGCCGGGGGCCGCGGGCGCGAGGTGCGTGTGGGTCTCTCGGAGGCTGGTGCCAAGTGTCAGCCCAGCGGCAGCCGCCGGCAGAGGATGGGAACCTTCCTCCCCGGCACCGTCACGCACCCGGCCTTCACCTTCACCCTTGCAACGATACGCAGATGTGCATGATGTCATCTTTCCTGGGGAGAAAAAAGAGGAGAAATCGTAGCAGAAAACAACAGCCCGTTTTGGGGGGGAAGTTAACCGTTTCGGTTAACTCGGCGCCCCGGAGCGTGGCAGCGCCCGTGAGCACGGCCACCGGGCCATCGCCGCTCGCCAGGGACATCTCGCTGCCAGGCGGGGAGGTTAACGGGCTCGTTAACCGCATCTGGCTGGGAGAGCCCTGGGCGCGCTGCGGCTGGCTTTTCCAGCTCAGAAATACTTTGCAGGCCCCTTCAGCTGGAGAGAGCGAGCCTCCCCTCCCGCGTTAAAAGTAGTCACACTGCCTGCGCCATAAATTACTGCTCTCGCAGTGGAAATTTGAACAAGACCCAAGAGGAGCTGAGACACAGCAGCTGAGACGGTTAAACAATAGTCCTACACACAGGAAACTCTCCCATAATGGTGGATTTAGGTTCCAGGGAGCTTTGGTATCTGACTGTTGGGTTCGTCCCCTCCACCCCTCGTTTTGTTTTTCATTCAGTTCCATGTTGTTCGTGTCTCTTAATAGGGCATCTTTCATTATCATTATCCCTAATAGTGGTTTATTGTATTAGTTACAGTTAATTTAAATGTTACCGAAGCATTGAAAACAGATTGCAGATGTTTTGAAACAGATGTTATTTTAATGTTAAAACAAAATCATGAATATTTATGGGTCATTATTGCCTGGGTTGAATTAGGCTCTTTAAATAGTAATGTATGGGCTTAATGTCTTTTGAAAGAAACGCTCCAAAAAAGGTGAATGGAAAAACACTGTCATATAAAGATGTGTAAATAATTTCTTCTGGCAATACCGAGTTTTCCTTTATGAACAGTCAGAATTAATTACTGTTATATTACTAAACCAGGTACTGTTCTTGTTCTATAGCTGAAGTTAACCTAATACAAAATTTTTAGCTCAGAAACACCTTTCCAGCTCTCTATTTTCTAGAGAAGGGGCCCACCAGCTCCCTGCAAGTAGACCTAAAGCTGTAGCAATATTTTGAGGTGGAGTCATCAGTATTAAAGCAAAATAAGGTGAAGGTGATGCAAGTGCACAACTCACTTGGTGTCAGTCTTTCCTACGGAAACACAAAGAGGGTTTGTTAATGCCACATGCGGGCTGCCTCTGTTCGAGTCATATTTCTTTCTTTATGGAGATGAAGTTAGTCTTTAAGGCATCAGCTCAAAATGGCCTTTCATTCATTACAAAGTTATTTAGTTACGGGTAGGTAACTCTAAATGACATTTTTGCATCTTGCACTTTATTAGTTGATCCTAGCTGCTAAATGACATGGAGAGATCAGCAGACTATGGCAGGGGAGTTCAGTGTGTTTTGGCCGATTTTGGATGGGGTCCAACATTCTGGAGTTGAAATTTTGCCTCTGAGATGATGAGCTTGTGCACCTCCCTCTGGGAGTGCTCGGGGGCGGGGGGGTGGAAAGGAAGAAAAAAGAAAATATGGTGAAAAAATTAAAAATAAGATGACTGTAAACACAGGTATGATTCCCTGCTCTGCAAAGAGACAAGCAAGCACTTCTGCTGCCTCAGACGAGTCGTGTCCTATTTAGGAGAGGAACAGCCTGACCGTTAGCTTGTCAGCACTGACTCTGGGGCTAATGCTGGGATGGGAAGGCTGGAGGCAAGGGCACATGCAGCCCCGACCTGGCTTACTGTGCTTTGCTTCTATCTACTGGGACGATGTGCTCTAACCTGCAGCATTGAGCCTTTTTCTTTTTTTTTTTTCCCCTTTCCAAATTTACTACTTTGGAGGAAAGCCTGAGTCCTCCTGAAGCTGGCAGAACTCCTTGTCTACAGGCACAAAACCCCAAAGCAGATGGGCACACATTTCGGCTAACCACAGTGGCAGTTGTTGAGCATTAGGGTCTGTAATCTCAGCCAGGAACATCTGAACAGCCGCGCTCACTTCTCCCTCAGCCGAGGGGAGCGAACAGCACCCACCCTGCTCGGGCTGACATCGCTCACAAACGAGATACTGCACTGCCGCCACAGTGCCCAGCAGGGTTTTTCCCCAAGGCCTCAGGACCTGCATTGGCAGGAAAGGACAGCAGTAACGTACAAGCCTTTTCAGCTTCCACGGTGTGGTCTAGGTGTAGGGGTCACAGGAAAAGTGCTAAAAAGCTGCACGTTGCATTTTGCTGCTGACCCAAGTGGTGGCATATAGCAGCCGTGACCGCTGGGTTAATTTGCTGCCTGGGGGCTGGCTGGGCTGCGGGGCTTAGTTGCACTGAGGCCCATGGAGCTCTACCAATTGACTTCATTGAGGCACCTGGCTACAGAGCCCTTGCAGGCTCACGGAAATGTTAGAATTTGTTTCGATTTCCAGAAACTGGCCAAGAAAGCTTTCTACTGTGGTCTCATCTCTTGATTTGAAAAGCCATACTGAGAAATGACATCCGTGCAAGTGAAGAGATGGTCCTTCAACAGCTGGAACTTGCACTTCCACTGCTTTCATGTCCCAAGGATCACGGAAAGTCTGGTACAGTACATTACATTCAGTAGGCTGCCAGAAAGGGAGTTCATTTAGTTTGATGACAGATTAATACTGATTCACAAATTAATTTTGTCTCTTTGTATATCAAGGGTGTCCGCAACTTATTTAATTTGTAATAAATATAATTATAGAAATGAATGAGCTATCAAGATTTTTAAAGTATGATCCATCAATGTTGGCATGACTTTTAATCCTGGTCATTATAAATAAAATGGGTCTTTTGCAATATGGAATGCAATTTTCCCTGTAGTTTGTGTCATTATTTTCTGACATGTGGGTTAATATTAAATTACAATGCCTTAATTTTCAAATCAGGGCTCAATTTGTAAATAAGAGGTTAATAAATAACCTTTCCAGCTGGAGGCCTTATTGTGACTTCATTAAAATAAACTTTTAAATGAGATATTTGCCTCTTGGTTGAAGCCTCGATGGTACCAGCATTGTCTCATCCTCTACATTGCAAAACAAAAAAAGCAGCAGCTCGCATGGGTCCTAGAAAACCCAAAGCAAAGAGTCATTGTGCCTCCAATATATTCATATAGTCTTTCAGATGTCCCACATAACTGGGTTATACCCTGACTTGCTCCATCTTCTGCTGCCTGACATGAAGCACATACCGAGCTGTCCTTTGTTGTATGTGACTTTGAGCACACTGTGAAGGCTGCAGGTGGTTGGAGTCTGCTGTCGCATATTGTGCCGTATGTCTTAGTGGTCTTTCAGTTGTCCGTTCTACCTGGGTGTCCTGGTTTCTGCTGGGATAGAGTTAACTTTCTTCCTAGTAGCTGGTACAGTGCTATGTTTTTGAGCTAGGTATGAGAAGAATGTTGATAACACACTGATGTTTTCAGTTGTTGCCAAGTAATATTTAGTCTAAAGTCAAGGATTTTTCAGCTTCTCATGCCCAGCCAGCAAGAAGGCTGGAGGGGCGCAAGAAGTTGGGAGGGGACACAGCCAGGACAGCTGACCCAAACTGGCCAAAGGGCTATTCCAGACCATGTGACGTCATGCCCGGTATATAAACTGGGGGGGAGTTGACCTGGTGGGGGGGCAGATCGCTGCTTGGGTACTAACTGGGCATCGGTCGGTGAGTGGTGAGCACTTGCAGCTGGGAGTTGCAAATTTCGGCAGTGGCTGCCCCACTAGGCCAGTGAAAGCAGCCCATGCCGCTGGCAGTGGCTCTGGGCCAAGGCAAGTTTCCTTTAAAACGTGGCATGTCCTGCCCGGGGGAAACACCTCAAAGCCCCAGGAACGTGGGGCAATTGTGACCAGAGGGGCCCCGTGTTTGCGTCTCCTCTCACAACGCCAGATCTGCATCTCCACGCCTTGTTCATCCCTGCTGCTTGTCCACAGGAGCATTTTGGTTCCTACACTGCTGTCCACACCTAGGTAAAGAGCATCACAGCCTCATCTTGCAGCTCTGCTAGGCTGCTACATTCATCTGCCTCCAGCAAAAATCCCTCTGAGGATAGAATTAGCTAAATCCTTTCTTGAAGTCAGATATTTCTCAGCCAAGGTTTCAGTGTTTGGGCTAGTTTTGACCGTGAGTGCTGTCTCTCCGTGCTTTCTTTAGCTGTGAGAAATGGTAGGCTTAAAATTTGGTGTCTTAAGAAAAAACAAATCACCACCAAAGGAAACATACAGCTCAGGCCCAGCCTCAAGACTTTTTTTCTGGCTTAATTGTATGGGCTAGGTGTGAGAAATGCTCCTAGCTGATACAGTGTGGTGACAAAACCCCCGGAGGGGGTCTGGTTTTGCTGACGGGAGAAGTTTTGTCAGGTTAAAGGGATGCAGCAGTGTGAGGAGCAGAGGGCGAAAAGCGAAGGGAGAGTGAGCAGCAGCTCTCTGCAGAGGAAAGGTAGCTACAAAATGCAGGAGGAGCTCGACCTGCCATGGGCCACTGGCCACCCTGGAGAAGATGGGAAGGGATGACTGTTTGCCAAGGGAGTGGGGAACCTCAGGGTAACAGTCCTGTTGGCAGAACATCTCAGTGGTCGGACCTCTACCCCCCCCCCCCCGTCCTTGTACTCACCTTCCTCCATAATGCTGTTAAAATACGGTCTTTCCACATTTCACCTATTTTTCCATTCTTCACCCAGGCAAAGCACTCTCCTTGGGTCCTCACATGTGGCAGCATGGCCCTGCGGTAACATAGCTAATGAGACAAGTTACGCTTCCTCACTTGCACTGTTTATGCTAGAGGAGAATCTTCTTCAGTTTTCGGCATGATACCCAGTTTGGATCATTTGAGGATTTTTTTTTTTCTAATTTGAGTAGTTTTCATTTAATCTAATAGAAAGCACTGATGCATGTACACACGACCAAGTTTAGAATTGCAACCTCCTGATGGTTCTGCAGTTATTTTTATTCAAAAACCGGCAATGTCTTTTTTTATTAGTAGTAAAGGTGTTTGAGATATCTTAAAATAAATAAACCTCCTCTCCTCCATCTATGGGGTTATTCTGAGGGGAGAAAAGACCCCTTTTGTTCACCAGTTGTGCTCCCAAATCAACAGTTTCTGAGCCCTGCTGAATCTGCTGAAACATCTGTGGACCAGCACTTTGCCTGAAGTACCTTGTGTCAGCACTGAAATAAGGGCTGGGAAAGATGTTTTACCTTAGCTGATCTAATTGCAACACAGTACAATACTTTGTGTGTTAGCCAGAATAATTTTAAACAACACTAACAATGTGGTTTTTCCTGTTATAAGGAGTGACGATGCTAATCTAAAAGGCCCTCAGCCCCTGACTTTATTTTACATCTTCATCTTTTGTGAGATCTGCTTGATCCCAACTTCTTACAAGTGGAACAACTTTGTAGGAAGAGCAGGGGTGGAAAACAGCTCCTCGTGGGCTCCTTGGAGACTTGACTTGTTCTGGTACTGATTCACCCATGATGAAGCCAGCCCAGGTCTCTGAATACTAATTTATTTTTTTTTAAACGTAAATGACAGTTAAAATATTAATGAAGAAATGTACTGATAATATTTTAGCTGAAAATCTTTTTGATGTCATTTTTACAAGACTCCTTGAGAAGTCATGGCTCAGCCCCATGCTCTTCTAAATTCAAGGTTTAGATTTGGAAGGGTTTTACGCTAAAGTTGTTGATGCACTATTAATATGTGTTAAATCTTGGGAAGGCTTTTTGAATGGGATCCGATTTTAAATTTCTCTTCTAATTTGGGCAATTGTCATTTTTTTGAAGTGTTCAATGGCCACAAAGCTGGCTCTCATCTCTAAGAAAAGCTTGCTCAACCGCTTTGGTGTCATTGGTGCTTTCAACGCCTAGGCCACTGCTGATCTGTTCAAAAAGCTCCCACTTACTTCCAGTTAATGATGGAAATGCTGGGATCTATTGTGGTGGGTGTTTTTTTTTCCCCAATTAAGTAGAAACCTTCACCTGGCTCAGCCCCAGTTTCTATTCCCTAAAAACATTTTTCATATTCACTGACAAACCTCCTGACATTGCTAAGACAAGCGATCATTTCCTGAGAGCTCCTCAAGCAAGGTGAGACCTGTTCAGTTCTTGGATGGCTGCTAACAAGGGAAATTCACTGGCCTGCAGGAAGCGATTAGGATCACTGTTTGGAGCACCCTCCTTAGTCGGTACTGGTGTTATGGGGGTGCAGCCTCTTGGACTGCAGAGCAAAACCCATTTTCTCACCCCTCCTTAAGATCTCCCAGATACGGTAACACCGCCCACTTTCAGTATGCCTGGAGTGATGTTTAATCCTCTGTGCATTTCATGTAGCGCTATCGAATTTCACTTATCGTCATTATTGATGAGTGACACAGAGGTTAAACGATTTGCATCAAGACATTTTGCTCAAAAAAAAAAAATAAAATTAATACATCACTTTTCAGTCAGTTGAGACACTTTTTGCTCAGATGCCAGTCAGATGGGTAAGTGCAGCAGGCAGGTAGCTTCTCAGAGGGCTGCTTTGCCAGCTGGGAAATGGGGCCAATAAAGCCACCTGGAGATTACCAGTTTCTTGCAATACAATAACAGTGGCCAGAAAGGGAGAAGCACGTTTGTTTCCTGCAGCTTGGCTGAGCCGCAGCGGCTGGGAGCGCCTTTGCTCGGAGGTCTGCAGCCAAGGGCAGGATGCTGGCGTTGCCAAAGGGTGGGGCAGCCCACCTACAGACTCCAGCCCTGGGGCTGCTTCGCCTTTCCAAGCTTGCCGCCAATCAGTCCCAGCTGTGTTCCTTGGTTGCCGTCACTGCCGCGGTCGTTTCCATCCGAGCAGGTGGCTGAAGCCCTCCAAGCGCCGTACCGCTGCTGTCGTGCCACCAGTCACGCTGCCTTTTCAGGTGATGGCTGCTTGCACGACTGGTCAACCGAGTGGTGGGCAAAAGAGGTAAAAGAGCTAAACCTGGTGCTTTTGCTCCCAAAAGCCTTTTAAGTGAAGTTCTGCAGTTCTAAACTCTTCAAAAATAGATCTCTCATACCCCCATAAGCATCACTTCTTTGTTTTGCTTTTGTCGCGGCCAGTAACTCCTCACGGCCCCTGAAATTTTGCAGGTGGGAGACACACTGGGAGACACAAAGCCATGAAGAAAATTAGTCCTGCTTTGTCCAGAGTTTTGCTTCCTTCCCTGCTGCTCCCCTCGTTTCGTTTGATCTATTTTAACCACTACTACTGCACTGTAGCATGAACCTTGGTGCTTTGGCCAACATCCAGCTGTGAAATGTGTGCTCCTCTTCTGCATGATTCCCTCTGCAGGTGTCAGGAAAGCTGTTCCTCATGCTCCTGAGTCAAAAAATGCAACCGTCTGTCTGTCAAACCCTGGCAGAGAGGATGTTTGTATGGGCAGAGCACGCTGGGGTCCTTCCCAAAGAGGAACAGAAAAGGCATAGCGACAGGGGAGAGAGGGGGTATTTGTGAAGGTTGCCTTTATCTGTGTAGTGAATGGAGAGAGAAAGGGAAAGAGACACTCCTTTAGCAGGCATTCAGAACATCAGTCTAAGCTTCTGCTTTGAAGTCCTTAAACGTCCTTTCTCTACGGAGACTAGCCTGGGCTGTACTTAATAAGAGTTAAGACTAGCCAGAGCAACCTAGACCGAAGATTTATGTAGCCCCATGCCCTGTCGCCTGGTGCAGGAGCTGCCTTTCAGGGTGTTACCATGCCTGTTGCTCCTTGCTGTTACCACCCGAGAAACGATAGTAAAGGTGTGATGGCAAAATAGCCTCTGACGGACAGATGTAGCAGCCACCGAGTTTGCTTTTCAGTAAGCCATTGATACTTAGAGAGACATTTCTAGCAAGTGCACTGTAGTTGAGTGCAGCAGCTCTTTCAAAGTTGACAGCAGGCAGGCCACCATGCCCCCTACATATCTGCCTGACAGGTCAGTGTGGGGAAAATGGAAATAGGGAGGGGAAGGGACCTGTGTAATGAATCAGAGGTGCTAGTGCAATTGGATGAAGCTACAGTAGTCACAAACCTTCAGCATGTGTGAAAGCATCACTTTGTTCTTTTTTTAATTTTATTTTTATTTTTACAGCAAACATATTTAATATAGCCATTTCAAGTTTTACATGAAGCATAAATCAAGGAGAAATAAGTATATTGGCCACAACATAGGTTGTTTTGTAGCTTCTAAATTTCTTAAGTGTTAGGTCATTTTACTTACAAGTTAAATAGCTGTCTGCAAGAGGCCTTGGTTGGTCATAAATTGTCCTTCCAATAATATAAAACACACCATTTATTTACAACACGTATGCTCTTCCAAGTAGATCCAACAGCTCGTAAAGAACAAGAGCTCCTATGTCATCCCTACTGAGACCACTGCAATAAAGAGCTGTTGGAATGACTCTGTACTCAGTAAGTGCAATCAGATCCAGCAACAGTAGCTTTTATGGGCTTTTTCTCCCCTCCAGGAAAACCTGAGATATTAGTGCAATATTAAAGAGCTGTGACGGTTTTACCCAGAGTGGGATCTTACTCCTCCTATGCTCCCACTGGTTTTGGGAGTGGAGTGAGGTTAACACTCACCAAAGAGGGTCAGAATCAGCCCTGTTAGGATGGTTTGTTTTCATAAGGGATATGATTGATTAAAAAGAAGGTTAATTGAATATTATGCAGCTGCCACAGTAGTATAAACTCCAAACTCTGGCTTATAAACAACATTTGTTGCAGAAGGGTTATTACCCGCTTACAATTGGAGCAACGAGCCTTTCGATCCCCGTTTATTCCAGGATGGCCAAGCAGTAAAAATACACATGCTGGTACATGACCTTGGGTGGGCTCCTAGGAAATCTTAGCCCAGTTTAAGTAATAAATATGTTCTTACACAGGCAGAGGTGTGCCCTGATCGAACTCTGAAGTGAAATACCAGCTAAAAGCAGCATTTGATCTAGATTAGAAACCCACTTTAAGTGTTTGAAGTAGAAAAGCAGTAGGAGTTGATCTGAGTCTCCAAAGCCTTTTGTCAATAGAAAAGCTCTGAACAATTTCCTTTTAATAATATTACTGCATTTTTTTAAAATGTGATTTCTGTAGTTCTTGGACAGTACAGAGGGGTGTGATATTTATCCAATGGATTTGCGGACTAACAGGATCATTAACACATTAATCAACATCTTGTTCACTGGCTCAACCTCTGACTGTGCTGAGGGTGACTAGATTAGTGCAAGATATTCACAGGAGCACGGGATTCTTCTCACCCTACTGGAGAAGGTATCTAATCTAAGCTGGCTACACGGGATATCTCTGTCATCAATGAGGAGAGTGACTGATGTCTTCCAGAGGAAAATCCACCCCATCCTATGTGTCTAAAACAGGAAAGACTAATTCTGTCTTGGGATATGCCAATCTCTTGCCATGGACTATGAGGCAACCTATCATCAGGGTGAGGATTTGTCCCAAACTTACCTGATTCTACCAATCAGCTCAGTAGGGATCCTGCATTGAGGAAAATATGGACATCCCCTTCTACTGCTTCTGCATGAAACTGCTGGTTCATTTGCACCAAGTGCCATGGCTGATTCACTGGCCAACTGCTTTGCTCAAGAGCTGACTTTATTCCAAACTCATTGGTGTGCCCATGAGGATCGCCCCTGAACAGCTTCTCCACCCTCCCTTAAAGTGCTAGCCCTGTCCACACCAGCCCAACTCTACGAAACCAAATTGAAAATCAGTCTCTTGTGTGGCTGAGCTAACTCCTGCTGCAGTCAAATAAAATCTTTCTCATCCATGGGCTGGACCAGGCGGATAGATTCATTTCTCCCTTCTCCAAACCCAATATTCAACTTGTCGCTGTCATGGCCCATCACAGCTCTGCTGATCTGTCCTATTTCTGTCTCCTTTCGGATACTGACCAAGATGGTCAAAAGCCATTTTGCCATGAATCTTCTGGTTGCCAAATTCCTGCAGCCCGTGCTTTGAGCCCTTCTCCTGTGCTGTCCCTGCTGCACTGCCATCCTCCTTCAAATCACCTCTGCCAAGAGGCCAGTGAAGGACACCTGGGCAGCATGGCTGTGCTTGCAGCAGCACCCCGGCTTTGCTGCCTCTCTTTCTGCCACCTCCATCCCATTGTTGGCTGGAGGCTCTTCAAGGCAAGACCATTGCACATCCGTGCAGTGACTCACACACCAGCCCCATCCAGCTCCTCACCAGCTGTTCCTAAGCAGAACCAGAGTCCAGCCGACTGTGTTGGTGTGGCAGCGACAGATCAAGACCAACCACCATTACCAATAAAAAGCAATAACGACAGGCACAAGGAATTATGAAAAAAATTACTTTTTAATGTACAAAAGGTTTATATACAGGTTCAGCATGTTACTTCCGTTCTTATGATGTAGAAAACAGCTAAAAATGTTCTTAAGATATAAATTTGACAGAACAATTCACCTACAGTACTTTTAGTAATGATGTCTTCTATACATAATATATACAGTGCTGGAATGGTTATTATAATACTTTTTCAGTAAATGAAGGAAGACCACCACTGGAAAGTCTGAGAAATCTCAAGTCATTGGAGATTTGGTTTTGCTTTTGTATTTGATCTTTTGCTAATGAGATATCTGCGAAGAGGGACTCAGTAGCCATTGTTGCCCTACGCAGCTGTTGAAAAAAATCAGATTAGCAGTTGAAGGACACACGAAAGCCCGATCCATCTCAGCACAAGGGATGCCCAGTTGTACTCCAAGCGTCCAGGACAACATACAATGTCCTAAAATACGTACTGCCCTCTTTTCATAAATGCAAAGGCAAGGGCAAGGTCAGTAACTGCAGAAGAATATATACAGCGGACTATAAAACAATCCCTTTAAACACAATTTTCGTGGTAGACACAAATAAACAGCCAGGCACCTTGCTTTGCTTTCCTGTCCTCATGCACCCTGGACATCAGCAGGAGTCAGGGGACCTCCAGGGGTGAAGGGTGGGGGTGAGAGCGTTCTGTGCGCACCCTCTGCATGTAGGATGAGGACGGGTGAGATGGCTGGATGCTGAGCAGCACCTTCCTGCACCAGCCATACCCAGGGCTACCTGGCAGCAGCGCTGTCCCAACCCACCACTGCCAAGCAGGGCTGCCGGCGTATCTGATATCGCAAAATTTGCCTGGAGGTAACACGTGGCATTTTCATGCCAGCCCCTGGTCATGCCGGGAAGAGTGAGCCTGACATCAGTTTGTGCAAAAGGAAAGCAGAAAGGACACCAGAAAGCACCTTTATAGAGCTGTCCCTGACTCACGCAGGGGATGGAGTCAGATGCAAGTGAGAACATCACATTGATATGAGGGGGAGAGGGGAGACGAGAAGGAGAGAGTGAAGCTTCTGCGGATGCTTGTCCGGTCAAACTGTGAGAACCTGGGGGGGATGTCACACTTGTCCCCTGCCCTTCAACATACGGGGTACAAAGTATCTGATGCTACGAGAGCAGGAAGAGAGTTGTCCTTGTCCAACGCAGTCAGAAGTTAAAGCAAGGCCTCCTGCCCAGGTACACGCACCTACCCTTTTTGTCTAACGACAGCAAAAATAAATAATGCAACTGAGATTGACTTCACTGCCAGGTGGGACCAGCCTGGAAACAGCTGATCATTATTACCAGCACTTGTATTTTGGTGGAGGATTTGGCTTTGGGCGGCCCTGTTCCTCCCATCTCTTCCTCAAGGATGTTTCCAAGAGATTCTCACTGACCGAGCTACTATTTTGACTCAAATACCTGTTTTGAGACTATCCAGATGTTTGCCTACGCTATAGACCGCAGGTGCAGTGCTGAATTGAACCAGGCTGGGTACAAAGAGTAGCTATGTACTGTAGCACAAAGCACTAGCCAAACTAACACCCCGCGTTGTCCATGGTATATTTTTTGGATACAGCAGCTCTTTTCATGCTGACCAAAGCTGTGGGACACGTTAATGTAGCACTGGGTGCATGCCAACAAAGCCTGCTTGCAGGGCAGGCTGTATTAGCTCATGCTTGGCCTCGCATCAGTGCAGCCACACGCCTGTTGTGTGCATGGAGCCCAGGCAGAGCCCTGCATGGAGTATATTACACAGAGAACCCTGGCCAGATAAACCAGCTCCCACAACCCCGCCACAGTGCAGGCTGGGCTGCGATGATCACAGAACGCTCTCCATCACCGTCACTTTTGTATGCGAGCACCTCAGCATGGAAAACCCAACAGAAAGCGAAGCCATTGCAAAGCTGCACAGGGATATGGTAATGCACGTTTCAGAGATCTGACATTAAAGATGCATGCGGAGCCCCTGCAGAAAGTCACTGCGCTCAGAGGGCACAAAGTTATGCACGTGTGTCAGTCTGCACACCGAAAGCCTTCCTGCCACGGGGGATTATTTCCCAGTGATTGCTGTTCCCAGGCCTCTGCTCCACTCTGCACATGATATAAACCACGTTGTAAACACATCTGATCAAAGTGTGCATTCACCTTTTATGTGTCTCATCAATGTGTCTTTCCAATGTTTTCTCAGAAACACCACTATGTTTTTATAAATGTACATTTTATATACGCTTCTGGCAATACACTATATTTGATTTTTAAAGGAAGAGAGGCCTTGGCTACTTAACACGAAAGCATGGTAAGGCACTTTGCTGAGAAGCTGTTTGGAATCAACGCTCTTTGCAAGGTATAAAGGTATTTACGGTATAAAACAATACTGCTGGCAGAGGGCTTGTTTGGAGACGTAACTAAACCCTAGTGTCATCAGAGCAGAATACATAGTATGGCTTTTATTCTGATCAAAACCGCATCCTCCCATTTTGTTCTGGGGCAGGTTGAAAATGGAATTTTTTGCAGATGTAACTAACGGAAAATGATGGGGAGTGCTATTTACAGGGCTGCCAGGGAGGGAGGGTTTCATCTCTAACCACGCTCATGCTGTCTCCTAGCTTGGTGGGGATACTGTTCAGTGCTCTGGGAAACCAAGCCAAAAAATAATACTAGAGGTGCACCATTGCGGTGCTAAACTGCCTGGATATAGTTTACATAATTCTGTACAGAGACTTTTTAAAATTTTCATTTTGAATCCCTTTAATGTATTTAATACTTATAAAAAAAAATCTACTCTATTGAAACAGATTATTTTTGAAAAGCACATTCATAAAACTGCTTCACGCAGAGCCCCTTGGATAGCACTAAGGCCTTGTGCTTTACTGTTATGACATCATGTTTAGAAATTTACTCTCTTCCGCCAGCGTAGTTAGCATGGAGCTCATATCGCCTATTGCCATATTGCTTATTCCCGCGGGTATGGTGGGCAGTGTCAGAGAGTTTCGTGGAGTTGTCAGGCGAGAGGAGTTCTGGGAGAGGTTCTGCAGGATGCTGGGGCTCAGAGTTCCCGACATCAGGCTCGAATGGTCCCCATCGTCCATGATGGCATCAAAATCTATCTGGGGCGGCTCAAGGCCTTGCGAGTCCACCGTGCTGGACACCTGGTTCGCGCCCGGGGAAGGCAGAGCGGCCGGCTTGCTGTTCAGCGCGCACTGTTGTTGTCTGACCCGGCAGTCCGCGTGATTATCGAAGCTGCTGTTCTGCTCGTACATGTGGATTTGACCGTAATAGTACATCAAATTGTTTTCCCTCGTGCCGTCCACGCACTGCTGGGCCGGTGCCGGCAACACGTCACTGGTTCTTTTATGCATGGCCTCCGCCGCCTCCTGGCCTGGGCTGATGGTGTTGGTAGGGTGGGGAGTTCTCATGTAGCCCAGCTGCTGGACGGTGCGGAGGCCTCGGGGTCGGCTGGCCGGGCTTGGCTCGGGCGGAGGACGAGGCTGGACCATGGCGGGCGGATACGCCTGCGCGGCTGAACCCATCATGCTCTGCTGAGGCTCAAAGCTGGGCTGGTTGGAGCTGGTCATGATGGGCTGATGAAAGGCCTCCTGAGCCATGGGGAAGTTCAGGCGGGTCGGCTGAGATGAGTAGTTCTGCTGACTCGGTTCGTGCATCACCTGGCCCAGCATCGTGCGCTCGCTGTTGCTGCTGACCATTAAAGAAGGGTCGGTCGCCATGTCCATTTGCTGAGGGTGAAGGTGGGGTCCAGACTTTGCTGCCATGCTGCTACAAGAAGGAGAGATCTGATTTGGGTTGCCGCTGACTGCACTGGGGCTCAGCATCTGATGAGGCTGGTTATACCCTGCGTGCAAGCCCAGATCGGGGTTCATACCGGGGCCTAGGCTCATCGGCTGCTGCCGCAGCTGCATACAGTTTAGCCTCTGCCCATCCATGCTCACATTTCTTTGCATAAAGCTCTGCTGTGTTATGTTCATACTGTTCTCCGGCAGCTGCATCTGCTGCTGGTTGTAGTTCTGGTACTGACCAAAGTTCTGCTTCTGCTGGACCACCGCTAAGTTCCCTTGTGAAAACTGCTGCTTCGACTGATTGGACATGATATCGACCGTCCCCGAGCTGACCTCGTTCCACTGGACAGGCATGTTATTTTTATTCATGTCTGAGGAGGCATCGAAGCTCATGGGACACTCTGGCATCATGGGTCCCAAGTGGCTCATGCTTGCCTCGGCCACCGCCATCCTGCGCTGGCCAGGCAAGGCTGGAGGCTGCAGCTTCCCGCTTCCCTGGAAGCCCTGCATCTCATTGCTGTACCCCATGGAAGTGCTCTCGGCCGCCGTCCCGTTGCTCTGGGATTTGATGTACTGCACCACGTCATCTGGCAGCATAATATCGTCGTCTCCGACGGGTGCCTCCGCCTCCCCGGACATGGCTTCCATGGCAATGTTTTCGCTGATGCTCAGCGGCCGGGGTGAGTAGGTGTGCCGGGGGAGGCTCCCATCCGAGCGCCCGTAGCTCTGGAGGCCGAAATTCCTCCTGTCCATGGGGTGTGAAGGATGGAAGGGGTTCATGCTGTTGGTGCTGTTGAAGCGGTGAACTCGCGGGAGGGCCTGGGGGTCTCCGGCAGGTCTCCTCACCGGGTCGCTTGCCCGTCTTGTGCAGTTGCCCGGCACCTCGTGGGGGAACGCTGCAGCTGACTGGTAGCCGTAGGTGTTACCATCGCTGCAACGCCTGGGGCCTGGAGGGAGGCGGATGGAGGGCAAGGTGGGGTCTGGTCCGTCCATAAGTGAGATCCTGTTCTTCAGGGTCATCCTCTCCATGTTCGGCAGAGGAGTTGGAGGAGGGCCCCCCGTGGCAGCAGCGTACTTGGCTTTCAGCCTGTAGTGCTGAGCTGGTGTGAGGTTCAGCAGACCCGGCATCCCGCTGCACTGGCTCGCCTCGCTCGACCGACGGGAGGCGTCTGTCGAAATCGGGTCGTAGGAGTCGGCAGAGCTCGTGTTATTGGGGCGGTGCCCGAGCTGCGAAGCCTCGCTGGAACGGCGGCTGGAGAAGTATGGGGAGATCCCTGATGATCTGCGGCTGACGGTGTAGGCAGAGCTGATGGTGCTTGTTGTACTATCACGGCGCTCGCTTAGTTGGTTCAGCATCGTAACCTCATTGACAGACAGCTCCATTATTCTGGGATTAGGCAGCGTAGCAGAAGAACCACCACTATTTTCTAGAATAGAGCCTGAAAGAAAGGTTGCAGGGAAGCAAAAGATTTAGTCAGCTGAGAAATTCCACTTGGTAGTGTTCTTGGTGCCAGAATACAGACACAAAGCCACCCCCAATATTTTACAGGAATGATACTGAATTTCATTTGCTACCAGTGAATTCAAAGCTTCATCTCCAGCTCTGTGTCCATGCACAGAGAACAAGAGGGCTGCAGAGTCTTTGCAATGTGTACCCCGCTGATACTCAGCTGCTGAGGAAATGCCTCCACATGGGCTTCTCTTAGGAAAAAAGTAGGACTGGTGTGAACAGTGCCACGGGAACAGCACATAGCTACAACCACAGCTACTCACTGGGACAGATGCACAGCAGTCAGGGATAGGAGGCTGAGAGCTCAAAAGTTGACACTCAAGGGCTCTTCCCAGAGTAAACCAAGAAGCTCCAATATACTAAGCCCTGAGGTTTAGTACAACCCAGGCCCTATGCCTTGGCACTTCTTAGCAGAGTTGGAGAAGCACTGAAAGGATCATAAAGAAGCCTTTATCAGGAATCCCCAGCCAGCGGGAAACTAGCAGATGAAGCTGTAGGTAATAGCCAGGACCTCCCGAAGTGACAGAAGGCCTGTCAGAGCAAGATCAGGGATGGAGGGCTTGTCTGGATTGCTGCTGTCCTCCTGCAGTCTTCCAAGAGGCACATTAGCCGTTAGGGAACTGTTACTGCTGGAACAAACCCAAGCAGTCTTGCAGTTGCCACCGGGACAGTGAGGACAGCTGCGGCTGGGTCCTTGGGCAAGCCCAGATACAAGGACACCAACACCTCTGCCTCCCTTCATAGCTCTGTAGCACTGAGCATCTGGGTTTCTGTTGCACATCACCAGACAGCTGTGTTTACACCCAAGCTCTCCATTTTACCTGACATCTCTATCCCGCAAGGGCTGACTCAGAGGCAATAAGAAATGATCCCCCTCCAGGGCAGACTCTTGGTTATGAAACCAGAGTCAAACTCTGGAGGGTTCCTACAGGAGACGGCCCAGGCCCAGGGCTTACCATTTCCTGAGATGGGAGGCAGCTTGGTGTTTCTGGCTTGTGGAGCTGGGCTCACCCATGAGCAGGAATCCTTAACTGTCTTGAGCTTCTCTTTCTTGAGCTGTTCAAGTCGTTGCATCGTCGTCATGTGTTTCCTTAGCTGCAGGCTGACTGTCGAATTACCAGATGAGACCGTTGAGTCCACAACAGGAGCGTTGTCATCCAACGCCGTCAGATCTCCCAGACTTCCCCCGCTGTGCATGTTCATTTCTACTCCACTGTCATTGTTGTTGGTGCTGCCAAGGGGTGACGGCTCACTGCTGCATGATGACTGGCCACCAGGACTGGACTGACACATCTTGGGGAAGGAAAAGAGGAGGAGATGAGCAGGAGGAAACACGGATGGAAAGAAACCAGGAGCCCAACATCCCCATCAGGCTCCACATGTCTGCCCTATCCCCAGCTCTCCCCTCTCTTCTCACCCTTCCCCGCTGAAGCATCTCAGCTCTACCAGAGGGCAGGGGCACCTTCCCTGGGGGAGGAGGGCACGGCAGCACCCCACAGCTGGAAAAAACTAAGGTGGGTTCAACAGGAGATGGAGAGAAACCAAATGTTCTTCCTCCAAAAGATTAAGAACAGATGCTTCTCAAAGAAAAGCAGCACGTTACCTGGTTGTGCAAGGTATATTGCAGCAAGCACTGGCTTATCTAACATAGGATCAAGGCCTAAGTATTTCAGACACGACGTATTTCTGTCTTTAAAATACCCTAACATATAATTAGGTTAGCTGACAAACTTCCAGCCAGATAAAAACCTGGTTCACTGTTTGCAAACTCCCACTTGCAGATAAGGTAGATAAGCACCATAAATATTTATTTTATTTACATTAGGAATTGCATTTCACATTGAGTAGTTTATTTGCAGCAGACGCTAAATGGTCTGAACTTGCTCTGAGGTAGCTGTTGCTGCTACCAGACAGGATGCCCGGCTTTGCTGCTCGAGACCCATGCTCCAGCAAAAAATGGGAGTGCTGAAAAGGCAACGTACTTTGCCCCAGGTGAATGTGGGGGTGGAGGGGGATGCAGTGTTTTACTTTGCTCCATAGCAGCCCTCTTGGGCAGGGCTGACTGGCTCTGATAGCCTCATTGCCCTTCAATCAGGATGACAGAGATTGCAATCCCAGGATTTAATGGCAAGTTGTGATGCTGGGAGAAAGGTGGCAAAGGGAATCCTCTGGCACTATGTCCTCCCCCTTTCTGCACTCAAGCAAATATCCCCTGTCCCTCCCCATCACTCCACATGCCTCTGCCTCCACCCCGTGGGGGTTAACTGGAGACAGGAGGTCTGCAGGAGACCATGCTTTATACAGCTATTTTAATACAAAGGATTTCTTTGCTCACCTTAGTACCGACTGTCCTTAGGAAGGTAGAGTAAGGAAGGGTAAGTGGGAATAAAGAACAGGTTGTTAGGACAAAGACAGCATCAACAGAAAGGACCATGTTAGTAAAAGGAGGAAGAGGGGAGTGCAGAATACAACGTAAATTGCCAACATCTCCCCCTCTCCTGTACCCCGTCTTCTCTGCCTTCCCTCTTTGGGAGCCCAGATAAAAACCCCTAGGAGACACTTCCCACCCGTCTCCACGGATTTGGGATGAGAGCCAAAGATGGGCCGAAACAAGGGGCCTCGGAATGATGGGAACCAGTGAAACATCTCATCCCTCCCACCACCCTGACTTTAACTAGCAAACAGGAGTTGGACATGGGCCTGCCAGGTCAGATGTGCCCGTTAGATGTGCGTGAGTGAAGTACGCAGTGCTGGACGGGAAGAGCGGAGAGGAACATCCGACCCATGGCCCTACTGCCAGTGAGATGGCTTGGCTGCTGCCCTGGGAGAGCAGAGCCCTAGGAAAACAACCCCACACCTTCAGGAGAAACGGGGTGGGGAGCCGTGATTGTGTCCATGTTTTCATAGGAAAAAAAACTCAAAAAACACATGGAGGAAGAGTATTGGAGAGAGGTCATTATGTCCAGTGGTTCTCACACTCAGTTTTTGTAACCCAATACAGAGCCTCATCTCAGTAAAACTGTTCCTTTTGTCAATTAGAGACACTTTGGATGTGAAAATACTCAATTCCTTCCTAACCAAAACATGCTGCTCATTAGTAATTTGTCCAACAACACATCCCTTAACCTTCTTTAGAAAATCTTTGCAGCTCCAGGCCATGTTGTTTCACAGGGATAACAGTCTTTTAACCTGGATTCAAATCAAGAAAATATATATTTTGGAGTTCAAAGTCCTTTCAGCTCTAGTGAGAATTCTGGGGACTATGTGAACACTCTCTTTTGCAGGTGAAGGTCTTTTCTGCTGTATCCAGCCTGTACCCTGCTCCACTCTGAGCTGGTGCAGCAGACCAAAGCTTTGGGTACAAAGGTGAAGAAAAATATCAAAATGCAAAAGTGTGACCCATGTGTTGCAATGATGCATCTCCTCCACCAGCAGTGGTGTGCTGAGGAGCAAGTGGGCTCCCTGCGTGGGGTGGAAGAGGCTTGAACGTGTTTGGAACCACCACCACACACAGCTCGTTAGCACTATAAACCACACCACTGCCTACTGTGGAGCTGCTGCAATGGCCAGAAGGCTGATAAACTGTCTTTGCTTCAGCTGGTGGCTACTCAAGGGGCTGTAAAACATGATCACGGTTGACTGCAAGCCCATACTCTGTGGGCCACAGCATTGCTCCTATGTTTATTCCTGGTTTTACTCCCCTGGCCCATCATCCCACTACAATTTTCTGTGGCAGCTGGGAGTTGTGTATTGAGCTCCTGTACTCCTGAGTGATCTGCTCTAGCTGACCTTGCTTGAGCAGGGAGGTTAGACTAGATGATCTCAAGAGGTGCCTGCCAACCCTAGCGATTCTGTGCTTCTGTGTATGGTGGACAGGACCAAGGAATTGAACTTGCTTTAAGATACCCAACAAAAGTAAAGCAGCTACTTTTATCCCCACTGGCTTCATCAGACACCCCACAACAGAGTTGTGCCAGCAAAACTGCTGTGCAGCAGCAGCTTGGAAAGAAAAACATTTCAGGGTGCAGGGAGGAGAAAAGGGACTGCTTAAGCCAGGACTTCTGCTTCAAGAAGTGTTCATCAATCTGTGCCCCGTGGTTGTTGCTCAATTTAAATTGGTGAGGTAGGTAAAGCTCATTTGACCACAACACTCTGAGTTTTACCCACTTTCACAGCACAGGGAGGCCAAGCTCAACACTGGGCATCACGTGGCCCCCATGACTGCGAGGGTCGGAATTTGTGATGCTGGGTAGGAAGGTGTAAAATTTACTGGACTGTGCCCTGACCTGCAATTTCATCTCTGGACTTGAATTCTAGGGTGTTGGCAGGTGAAGGGCAACTGCCCGGAGAGGTAAATGGCATGCAAATGCTTCACGCCCCCATTGCATCCAAGAAATTAGGGGCCGCGTCATTTCTGCCAAGAGCAACTGCTCTTACCACAGAATTCTCTGTTTTTATCGTTTTGACTTGTAAGCAATCCTCCATGCTCCTCGTGGTGCTGTTGGCCTCGGGGCTGTCCTCTGAAACCTTGCTGCTCTGCTTGGCGCTTGCCTCATTGTCCCCATTTTCCTTGAGTGGAGGTGGCCTCGGGTGAACATCATTGCGCTGCTTCTTCGTGACGTGGGCATCGGGCCCGTGCACGGTCTTGACGTGTTTCCTGAGGGAGCTAGGGTCCGTGTACCGCTTTGTGCAGCCAGGGATTTTACAGACGTAGGGTTTCTGTCAATACAAGCAAATCTTGGGTTATATTTAGAACAAGGCCAAATATTCCAGGTACAGCGCATGGGCCAAGAAAATACAATGAGCATAGCGGCTGGCAGCAGCAAAATGTGGAGCATCTGCTCCTCAGGATTCTGTAAGACTGAGATCTCTAAGATGTGATATATGGGCTGCTGCTGATCCACACAGACCTGGCCAGTCATTTGATGTTGGCTAAACTCCTTGTTTTCAGTTTCTGGATTAAAAGGCAGCTAAGAATTCATGAAATACTTTCCTAATATTACTTTTCCATGTATGTATTTGCTCGGGTGGCCACAGGAATGTTTCCTGATTATGGATGGGAGGGAGGTGATGTAGGGGACTGGCCATAACACATTCTCTCTGCTAAGGTGGGGTCTACACTGAGAATATGTCTGAGACCTTCTGGCTGATAGAATTCCAGTGAAACCAAGCCCAACTGGATTCACTCTACTCAATCTATCATACCACTCCAGCACCTGTCACCTTGAAATCTGTTATTGTGCAAAACAAACCACAGGCATGCAATGTTTTTTTCAGACGATAGCACTCTAGTCCCGAATTCATGAATCATTGATTGCCACAGCAAAACAAGGCTGAAGCCATGCTTCTGAAAACAGAAGTCAGAAAACAGATACTTTTCTTCTTTTAACTTTTTTTTTTTTTATTAAGTTTCCAATTCCAAAGTGTATTAGCGCTGCAGTTGTTTGAGCTGGTGCTGCTGCACTCGAAGCTCTGAATTCATCACAAGTTCCGCTTTCAACCTCACAGCTACTCTAAGTATTTTGCTGCCAATGCACTAGGACAGATCCATGAAAAAAACCAGATAGATGTTGTTTGAAGGCTGCCCAAAATGACCATTCCTATTCTTTTTTTTTAATCTGTTTTGTAATTTCGTCCAGAAGCTTAAGTGCAAAAATACAAAGGAGTATATATTCTTTGCAGAAAGCCAGCATCATCACATGAAAAACATTGAAAGTCTGTTTTTTATTCAAAAGCATGCTTCCTGACTGATCTTGGCACATCACTTGAACAAACTAAATCCTCATAACACCCCACTGAGGTAAATATTTAATATATTTTAAATCTGGGTAAACCAAAGCACAAAAAGTCGAATAGCTTGTTTATTAATCTCATGCAACATTTTGGATGAGGCATTATAGAAATATTATTGCTGCTATTAAAACCTATTCTAAAGAACAGAACCCCCACCACACATGCTAAAAAACCCTACATAAAACAGTTCAAGGATTTTTTATAAAGATCCTTTAGGCCCAATAGTTCTGATTTTTCAGACTCCAGTAATTAGGGTAACATGATCACTGTTGCTTGGACAGCAGACACTCTGCCTAATGGGGTGCAACCATCCTCTTCATCAGGCCATACCTCCTGCAACTGAACTAGGCACAACTGCTGTTTTGTTGGCATGCCTTCGTATAATCCCCTGGGTTATTCAGATTCTGACATCTAAAGCAGTGTATGGCCTAGTGAAGTCAACAATTTAGATATCTCAGACGCCTCCCTCCTACTCCCATACACATACAGCATGATACTCCTTAGGGTGGGAGAACTAAAGAAGTCCCCAGGCACTCAGCAGAACTGTATTTCTGCATTTTACCCTTGTTTAGCTTGAATTGGAGAAAATGTCACTCCAAGCCTTTGGCTGGTCATGAACTCATGCCACTTTTTTGTGTATGCACTGGAGAGTGGTCATGGGATGAAAGCTCTTTTCCCAGGAGTAACTGGGATCCCCTGAAGGGATTCAAATAGTCACTGAAAGTTTAAAATGAAATAGTGTATGTGACACTTCAACAATCAAAAAAAAAGCCAGTGTGCTAATATATGCCCAGCCTTGAACTTTGGCATGTTTGAACCATACACTACATCCTGTCACACAATGACGGAGGCAAATACAGGGAACCTGGAACTTCCCCCTTAGAGGAGACATGGATGACTTAACTCTGAAACTGTGGTGTATCCCAAGTAAACACTGCAAGCAGAGGAAAATATTTAGTAGGTAGCTAGGAACCACAACAGAGTTACCAATGGGTAATGGGAGATATTCACGGCCACAGACTCCTGCTTTGCATCCATGTGGTTTTCTGAGCCAAGGTCTCAGTGCAGTTTGCTAACCCACTGGTCATGGCCACAGCTGGCTGCAGGACCGTCACCTGGGCCTGCTGCCCGATGCAATGAGCTTTGCCATGAGGAATGTCATCTGTTGCAAAGGATCATGTTATATGTTCCTCAAAAAGAGGGTGTCAAATATATGGCTCAGAGAGCCATTATAAGTAGCCTACAGATCTCCCACAATTCTTAGGGCACGCCTATGTTGCATCAAGGAGGGTTGAACAGCAGTTCAGGAGCGAGCGTGATCGCAAAATGTAAGATCATGCAGTGCAGTGTAGTTCCCATGATAAGGCTCAGCTGGTCTGGTACAAATCCTCTACTAGTGGCTGTTCTGTTTCTGCACCTGAGAAGGCTTTGGCATCCTCCAGGGGAAGCAACAGCACAGGGTAAAATCCCTATCTGTTATCTGAGTCTTTAATTTGTGTTGTTGGATGCAGCCTGTGCCAAGTGTCAGCATATTAGATCGGGGTCCACCATAGACAAGGAGTTGGATGCTCCTGCCCTACAGCCTCACGTTCTTGCACAGTGGGAACCCAAACAAACAGACCTTCAAGTGTGTCTAAGCTCTGCTCAGACAAAGTGAGGAGTCATCCCACATCCAGTGCAGCTCCTGATCTGGATCAATTGGGAAAATGAACCCATCAAAGAAATGACATTTAATAATACAGACAAGGCCAAAATTCCACATGTAGGAACATGGGACACAAGCTGGCCCAACAGAAGGGAAACTCTGGCCTGCCTAGGAAGAATCCTGGAAAAGCTCTAGGGATCAGACCTCAACTGATCTATGGGCAAAAAGTAGCTCACATACTGCTTCAGTGTGCACAAACTGGGCAGACTGAGTCTGTATTCAGCACTAAAAGTTGTACCAGCAGTCTTGATCCATCCACATGAGAATCCTTAGGGATGGAAGAGAGGTGCAAAACTGATTAAGGACAGGAAAAAATGCTGCAGTAATGAGAATCTTCAGTGGCTTGATTGACTTATTTAGCTTATAAGAAGATGGAAAGTGACTTAACACTGTAGTGTTGTGAGGTGGAAATAGCAACAATGAAAGGGACATTGGATCCAGCACTGGAGGAAGGCAGAGAAAGCATCTGGGGCTCAGAAACAAGCCATTTCTAATACCTGAAATGTGAGATTAAATCATGACTGCCTGCCTTTCAGGGGAAGAAGCTTTAGCAGAGAGAAAATTATGTCTTAGTCAAACACCAGGTACTGGGAATACAGGTTGCTGAGCAGATGAGAGGTTGCATGTCTTGTTGGTCCCTCCTGGCCTCAGGGTTGGTGTAGCCTTAAACCAACCCCAAACTACCCAGTGCCAGTGCGGGTATGGGTTAATTTTAACCTGTGTCCTGCTGGGGAAGTGGCTCACTGGTGAAGGAGAATCCTGACGTTTGGGTTCATACCCAAACCAATTCAAATAACACAGGGATCCAGGTCATTCATTGGGTCCATCTCAGCATCACACAGCATGGAAGGGCATCCTAGACTTTGAGTCCTTATTCTGACTCCAACAGAATCTCTGAAACCTGCAGAGCTTTGGTTATCACTGACTGATATTATGCCAGAGATACAAATACTCCCAACAAGCCCTTTGTAGACACAGCATCGCTTTAAAAAGCTGTCATCCGTGGCAATTGTGTTCCATTCTCCAATAGTCTATATTTAACTGTTGCAAATTAGGCTACAGACTGAATTCTTCATGGCTGCAAACACTATTAGAACTTTGGAGTGTTGTTTTTTCTTCCCCTGTCAGCTAATTAGTGGTAATATAAATTTCAATCGTCGGCCGTGGTTGATTGCAACAGACCATCACATGCGTTACAATAAAGGCAATTTCCTCTGCTCCCCAACTACTAATAGTGGGTCTTAATTAGCCAAGGTTAACAAAGCATTGCATTGTGCTTTATCATTGTACATCAAACGATGGAGGGAGTATTATTTCCAGAGCGTCAGGATCCAGGGTAGCTGTTATACTACTGCAAGTCTGCTCCACAGTAATATTAAACACCACATGCACAACTGTACAATCCTATTTGTGCTATTAAAAATTATAAATTTGGAAAATGCTTGCTTTAATTTCCAAAGCTGATTAAAAAGTTTGCATACTTTAACATCTGTTTATGATTTCAAACATGGCTTTCATAAATATAAAGCTAATGTGGTCTGGCTCTCCAGCAAAATAAATCCCATTAAAAATAAGAAAAACCTCTCATTACAGTAGGTTTCTTTTTACATGAGTCCAGCATGTAAAGTGTATGTTTATTGTCAGCGAAATGAAAAAAAAAAAATCCCTCCATTGAGCTGCTGTGAGCCCAGGCTTACCTCATTGGAATGCGTCCTGTTCTGGTGCTTGGCTCTGTCCGAGGCATTGGAAAAAGCTTTATTGCAGCCTTCGTGTTCACAGACATAGGGTTTTTCTCCAGTGTGAGACCTCAGGTGTGTCTTTAAGTTCTCCAAGCGGGAATAAGCTTTGGAGCAACCCTCAAACTAAAATAAAAAAACACAAGAGGAGTGATTAATTAACCAGAAAAATTTGATTTTCCCCCTGCCTAAGCCCTTCTCATCTGTTTCTCATTCTTTCTTTTTTTCTTCCCTTTAAAGGGCTTGTGTTTTAGGGAACAACATCCACTTTGTTGGGAGAATTTGCTTCGCTAGGCAGGCTGAGAGTTTCAGCAGTGAGTCATATTTAAGGTGCTGCTCCTTGTTGGGTACCCACCTGACATTTCAACAAGAGACTCTTTTTTCCAGCAGGATTGAACACCCCTCCGCTCCTCCCAGGGCTCTCTTAGCCCCTCCTGCCATCTCTCTGCAGCTAACACACTCAGAAACAGAGGCCCTCTCCTTCCCACCCAGAGAACTGACGGCTTCTTGACAGTTTGGCCAGCCTTGCAACTTCACTAGCACCAGTGCTGGAAAGCCCAGACCATTCTCTAACACACAAGCAGAAATCTAGCAAGCTTTGAAGTTTCCCAAATTGCAGCTTGGGTCTACTCTCAGAGGATGCTGTGGTCAGGCTGTCTGACATTACGAGTTTAAAAAACAAGACTCTCAATCTTGAAGACAGATGGATTTTTGGATGACAAAACAGGCCAGGAACCTTCCTCCTGGAAGGAAACCAGCTGCCCACACAACGAGAAGGAGCAGCTTGGGAGAGATGGTGGGGCTTCGGGTCCTGCCACCCTCCACTCTGCCTGGGCTGGAGGCTTCTCCCTGCACCTGCCCTGACTGCAGCATTGGAGCATTTCACCTCCAACCAGGGAGGCCGTCTTAAATGCTCTTTGACGAAACAAGTGGGAACTTACAAACACTGGAAGAGGTTTTAAGAAATGCGAGGCTCCCTTCCAAATTCTAGCTACATGCTGCACTCGCTGTTCAGCTGGGAGCATTGAAAAGCCCGTGCTGCACTTCCTATGCAAGGACCTTAAAACTGACTTTAAGTTTCAATAAGCGGCCCCTCCTGTTGTAATGTATGCAAGCCACAGAGTGCTATATTTTAGTCAGATCACTCAAACGTGTCTACAAGTTCAGCCCAGATGTGACAGCATTTCACATTGCTATGTTTGAATCTTGGCCAGTGAAGAAACCAGTGTCATAGCAGGATAGGTCATGCCACAGCTCAGTATCTGATTTCCCTGTGGGCAGCTGAATGGCCCTACGTGTCCAGAGATCTGCCCCTTTTGGGCAGAGGCCAAAGGCAGCTGTATGCAATAGCAACGGTACCTGTCTCCTTGTGCTCCGCAGGCATAGGACTCACCTGCACTGCTAAGGAGTGAGGCAAACATGCAGCCCACGAAACCCGTGAAGCACCTAGGCACAGGTTGATCCCATATAACTTTGTTATGCTGGAAAAGAAGTAGGGTTACTTAAGCTTCCCTTTAAGGTCTAGCATAGGCATGGTGGACATAAGGCAAACTTGCTCTGGTCTCTTGAGATATCCAGATCTCCTCAAGGACAGTAGCAGCATCCTGCAAGAGCTGATTCCTTCCACGGCTTTGTTGAGGTGGGATAGATCCAGTTCCCCCGCCTCAGACAACTTTCATTAGCCCATGTGGCCCACAGAACATGCCACAGCTTTGAGGTAGCACAGTATATCCCTTTTTTCTCCTGCCCTGTGCAAAGAGTCCTTTTCAACTCAAGTTGCTTACAGTCACTGAAATACATCATTCCACTTGCTGGAAAACAAAGGGAACTCAGCACGAGGCAACTCATGTGTCCATTCTGGTTTTGCTGGATACTGACACAAAAATGCAGTTATTAAGAGCAAAAGTACTAAGGCCACATTTTCAAATAAGAGCTCCTCAGCAAAGCAGCCTGTGCATGTTCAAAGCAGTTGTTCCCACTCTTATGCGTGGATTTGATTATGTCAGTGGGAGTTCTGGCTGTCATCTGTTGAAATAATCCTTGACCAAATCCCAGGCTGCAATTAGGCTCATCTGTAGCTTTATGTACACCACAAACTTCTTGTCTGAAACAAATGGTGCTTTGAAAAATCACTGCCAGGCTTGGACAAGGAATGCTCTGCCACAGAAGGGCTGCAGAACTGCCATGTATCCCAGGCAATTGGAAACCAGTGGTACTCCAGCTTGGGGATAGTCGCTGTGACATATTGCAACATGGAGAAACTGCATTTCTCCAGGAGGCAGAGGATGACTTGAGACTCAAACACACCCAGCCTTGCTATTGCTCCAGTGCGACACAAACGAGGCTTGAAAGAGGCAGGATTGTGCAATGGTGCTTTTTCCTGCTCCATTACAGCGCTGAAGAGGATGCAGTCCCTGCTGCTTTTTGTCTTCTGAGTACCTCTACCTGCAAGGGCAGGTCTAGACTTTCCCTCACTGCTCACTTTGTAGCACACCGACGATCAATATTCCTTGATACTTTTAAGGAAGATTGGTAAAGCACTAGAACTGGGCAAAGTGCTTTAGAAGATTAAAACAAAGGACATGGCCCTGTGCCCCGGGGAGCTTATGCTCTAAATTAAATGAACACAGGGCTGGAAGATTGATAAAGGAGTCATGCAGCAAGCAAATCATACATATCCTAATATTTGTAAGCAGGAGCTGGGGCAGAGCCAGGGAGGGAGCAGGGCTGGAAGTGACTAAGAGAAGGAAGATATGGGAGGAGGGCTCAGACATCTGCCAAGCAGAAAGCGAGACTCATCTCCGAGACTCTGGGGAGAGGAACAGCATAATGCTGACAGCGGAGGAGGTAGGAAAAACTGCCAGGAGGAGAAGGCAGGGAGCAGAAGATATCAAAAGACAGGGATGGACCTTCAGGAGGAAAAAGGGCTGAAGCATATGTGGAAAGAGATGGTGAACACCTCTCCTCTCCTACCAGTTGGCCACAGCCACTAAACTACACAGCTCGCTTCTCTCATGCCCCCTATCAGGCATCCTTGTCTGCCCATCAGTCAGTGGTGCGTTGGGAGACTCCATGTGTGAGGGCAGATATAGGCTTTAATATCTCGAGGTTGAGGAGGAGGTGAGCCTAGCTCTCCCATGTGCTAGAGGAGCCTGTACCCCACAGGGCTGAGATACAAAATAGCAGCCCATGCTCTTCCTCAGGCAGTGTTTAACACTAGGCACAGTGCTGCTTGCATGCAGAAGGTCCAGGGACTGAGCTCCTCTTGGGGTTTAAGCACCCAGGGGTTGACCTCACCTCTGGATTAAGAGAGCAGAGGCAGGAGATGTTGGCCCAGCTCCCCAGGCTGGAAGGAGGCTTGTCTGCACACTCAGGTACGTGAGTGAGGGAAAATTCCAGTCCCAGCAGCAGTACTGGATGATGCTGAGTTACACACGACCAGGGTTACGTGGTTCCCCAGTGTGGGGTTACTGGATTTCCTTCTTGGATGTAAGCAACTAAATTGCTTGGTTCTCTACCTTAAGTGACTTGTCCTGAGTCACTCTGGCTCTCTGTGGTAGAGCTGAACCCATTTTCCCCAAGGAAATGTAGTTTTGCCCACTAACACCTTGAACACCCTCCTTGACCACTTGCCCTGTCCCCAGGCTGTCACCTGCAAGTAGCTATAACCTGGACACAGAGCTGGACTGGCCCAGAGCTGGGTGCCAGCAGGTACCCTGGGAGAGCCCTGCTTGAAGCCATAGGCCTGTGTCTGCACATGCATTTTTGTGACCACCAAAGTCCAGTCCCACTTGCCAAGCTGAGATGCACCATGCTCACCGTGCACTTGTGTGGCTTCTCTCCAGTGTGCCTTCGCATGTGCACCACCAACATGTATTGAGCCTTGAAGGGCTTCTGCTCCCGTGTGCAGTCCTGCCAGCGGCAGACAAATTCCTTCTTCTCCCCATGGATGTGATCGTTGTTGATGTGCTGGTAGGAGAGAAGGGAGAAGCAGGTCACTCCTGGAAAAGCTGATGCCAGCGAAGCACGTGTGGTGCTCCGAAAGCCAGCCGTTCCCTCCCCAGTGCTTGCGGTCAGGCACTGCACCTGGGTCCCAGGTGCACAGATAACACCAGGGACACGGGACCCAGCTCTGTGGTCTGGTGTGTCCTGCGGGAGAAAGTGCACAGCACCCAGCACACCGGGTGCTGGGTCCAAAGCAGCTATAAACTGGAGGTTTGCAATAAGCCCACTTGTCTCTGCTGAACCCTCCTGTGCTGCATTTACGCAGCTGTGACCCTTTCCTGGGGTGCTGCTGGAGGTTGGGGGAGAGGAGGAGACAAGCCTCGGTTGGACTCGATGATCTTAAAGGTCTTTTCCAACCTCGACGTTTCCATGATTCTATGATTCTAAGCCTACTTGCGCGCCAGCCCGTACACTGGCCCTAAGACATCCACCTGCTGTCCAGTGCTGGCGGCTGGCAGGAAATGACAGCATCTGCGAGCTATGCGCCAAGGAAAGCTCGGTGGCCTCAATTACTGCTAATTACTCGGGTCCGTGAAATCCTGTGCCGGGGTGTTGAAAAGCCAGACCCAGAACGGTGCCTTTGTCCACCCTGGGAGGAAGATGAGGGTTGCTTTTTCCCAGCCCAGGGCAGATGAAGCCCTGCCGAAAATAAACAGAGCCAGAGACCAGCCCATCGGCAGCGCTGTTCCCGCGGCGGCCTTGTCTCTCTGAATGGGGTCTCACTGCCAAAAATAATGCCTGTCCTCGCTCCTGTGTTTTTCAGCAGACATTCACTGACAGGAAATCCTAAAATAAACCACTTTGGGTTTGGGTTTTGTTTTTTTTGTGCTGAGATTTTTATCCAGCCCCCGCCTTCGTCCCCTTGTCCAAGGCCAGGCACGCATGTTGCGGCTCTGGCTGAGACTTTCTTGGGGTGGTGAGGCAGCACGAGGACACAAAAATGCATTAAGACAGAATCACTGACCTTCACAGTCCTAGCTGAATCCAGCCCCAGCATTCTGTGTGCCGTGGCCCAATCCTGGGGACAGGGACCTGCTGCTTGGGGCACCAGGTCTACCCAAGGGCAAGAGGAGGTGCATGGTCCTCAGCTCATCCCTTGGGCACCGCGGGTAAACACCGAGACCCAAAGCTGCATGCTGGGAGGGTTGGGGGCGGCTGAGTTTGGGAGAGGTTTCATATGGGTTTGGAGCTCAGCAGCTTACAGTTCTGGTTTTATAACATGGCATCAGAGTGAGATTTTAGCCTCAGATGGTGGAAATCTGGTGAACCCCCCAGGAGACCCATGGACACGCTAAACCACATCCAAACCAGACTGGGAAGATATGTCTCCTGGCTCTGTTTGTGTGGGAGTCTGACTTGCAACCAAGACTACACACGGCAGTGCTAGGAGTGGGGGAGTGCACAGGCTTGCCCTTTCGGTCTTGCTTGGGCCAGAGGAAGATAGGTTTATGGGAGGGGGACTATAACCCCCTTTAGGCTTATTAACTCACTGTCTGGGCAACATCTGCTTCCCATCACACGGTGGAGGAGCAGTTGCACAACTCACCACACTTCAGCTATGGCTCCATAGTCCCATCAAAACCCCACCTGGCTGGAGGCTTTGCTTGGGCTTCTCTCAAATTGAGTGTGACCTTCGAGGCTGGGAGCAGCAGTGGTGCTTGCAAAACTATGTCCTCACTCCTGCTGCTCACCGTTGACACGCACTTCTCCCACAAGTACATTGCCCACTGTGTATGGAGAACGGATACTGCACGCCCAGGTACTTTGCTCTGCACACAAACTAGAGTTTTTCCGTGCATGGTGGGATGCCACCTTCTCAGAAGTTGGCCCACAACATCTGTATTTCATTTGCATGTGTATTTTAGGCATCCCAAATCCACAACCCCATGTTGCTAGTAATCGTAGTACAGAAGCCTCCATTTTTATAACATTCCAAATTTAGGAAAATCTTGGACATTCCATCAAATATTTTTCTTTGGGTTTTCTCTGGAAATAAATTGTGCTGAGCTGCCTGGATCTGCCCTGCACTTTGCTCTGGGCAGAGTTAAAGAGTTTTTCTTACATCTGAGAAGGAAACGCACAAATACTGCTGGACAAATGTGAGCCCAGCCCATCTGACAGGGCTGCTGTGGTTTAACCCCACAAAAGCAACGCCCCGTGGCATGCAATGTGCAACCCATTAAAACCTTATCACTCAATTGGCCCTGAAAACTATTTCCAAATCTGTCTCTACTCAAGGACTTGTTGCACTGAACCAGTGACTTCTGGCAGAGGTGGGCAGGTCCTAGCCTTAGATGGAAGAAGAGCACATGCCCCAAATTATCATTTAGAGTGTGGTCCCTCTGGGCTAAGATAATGTTTGCGTGCGGAGCCTGGGGAAATGGAGACTAATGCCTACTTGGTGGTGCCTAAAGATGACTAAAATGAAGATATAAAAAAGGGTGAGAGTAGACATGAGCCCTCAGGAAGAGGGCTACATGTGAGTCGCACAAGGGTGGCCCCTGGCAGGCTCGGAGCCCGGCTGAGGCAAGCAGCAAAAGGCTGAAGGGAAAGGATAAGACAGAGGGTCCTGTCACAAAATTTGCTCAATCCAACATTTTGCTGCAAGCAGGAGGGTTGCTGGGGCTGGTGAAGTCCCAGCAGCTCTGGGCTGGCTTCAAACAAATGGGGCTCGCACCACAGACCCAAAGTGAGGCCTGGGAGGGTGCTGGGCTTGGGGCAGGATGGGCCTCAGACACAGATCATGTCTGATTTCACAGGCACTCACTCTGAGTTTGAGGGATTTGTTGACCCAAGAAGCCAAAGGAAACCAAAAGGTGGATTCCCAGGTGAAGCAAAGCACATGAAAGGCTCTTGGAATTAATTAGAACTGAAAATCTGACTAGTGACTTGGTTTGGGGAAGCTTCAGAGAGCAGTTTTGACATTGGTTTGGGGACATCGCTGTGATTATGGAAGCCCTATTTCCCAATTTTTAAAAAATCAATTCGCTTCCTGTATTTCGGGCCCTGATGGAGACAGTGGAGCATGTCTCCAAACTCTGGCAGCACTCTGTTTCTGTGGGAGGGATATGCTGAGCAGGTCAACAGCCTCTAAGTGATATGGCACCACAGCTCATGTCGCAGCAGCATTAAAGGCTTTCACGGCCTGGACAAGGACTGGGGACATTATGGGTGATCCCATAGCTGGTGTAGGTGCGTGGGGAGGCTCAGCAAATACAGCCAGCAAAGAGGGAAGGGCTCAGCCCCCTTCCCCATTTTCTGCTCAGGTCCTCTGCACAGAGCCTTCTGTCATTGGGTTGTGCACAAGGGAGATCAAAACTGCAGCCTCAGCAGCTGAGAAGAGAGCAACATCAAATAATCTATGAGAAGCTTCTTGCAGCTGAACTCCTTGGGGAGCAGCGACCTGCTTTGGCAGTGTTTACACACCGTATCTCTGATTTGCACCTTTAGTAGCTCCCAGAGTGAGCTCTAGCTGTACAGCAGCTAGTAATAAAAAATGAGGACAAGTGCACAGAAACCCAAATTTATCGCTGGGGTTTCCTCCCAACCATTACTCACATGGACGAGCTGCTCTTGAGTGTCATATTCCTTTGTGCACCCTTCCCAGTGACAGTTCGTCTCATAAATAACCTCAGGCTCCTGTTTACATTCATCCTTATCTAGATCTTCTTTCAGGTCTGTCAGATGCTCCTGCAACACACAACGGTACATTGTATAAGGTGAACTTCTTTCATCTGAATTCCTCCGTCACTCATAGATTACAGGGCAGGTATCAACTGATCACAAACCCATGCTCATTGCGGCAACATAACATCCTTGATTACTGTGAAATAATGAGTTACAGAGTTTTGGTCAAAATGGATCAGAGTTAATCACAAGACACAAAACACCTCGAAGCCATGGTCACAGCAATGCCTGGCTCCAGCCAGGTTGTGGGCAGTCCCGGGAAAGGCTGGAGAAAGGAAAAGGCTGGCTTTTGACCTTCAGTTGTGTTCTTTGCTGGAGAAAAAGTTCTGATCTGGGGGGAGTGGAGAGCATGAAGAAACCACAGAGCAGTCAGAGGCTAGTGATTACCACACTCACCTGACATGGGTTGGGGGGGGGGGGGGGTCCTGTTTTCTGCGTCTTTCAAGAGATGAGAAAATTATACCTAACCCTTACCCAAAGATTTATGCCTGCAGGATACTCCACAAGGAAAGAGTGGTAAGCCCTCAAAGCACTCCTCTGAGATAGAAAAATTTGGGAAGATTGAGCAAGACCCGGTGATGAGTGGGTTGCAGAGCAGAGCTCTAGGGGCTCCAGACTCATAAATGAGTTACTTTAATGCTGGGCACGCTGTGAGCTCTCTCCTTAACTTCTCTGTCTAGCCAGCTCCTCAGTGCTAAATGAAGCACAGAAGATTTTTGTTATGGCTGCTATGAGGATTAAAACATCGGCACCTACTCAATAGTGTAACATACAACATAATTAGTACAATTTAGAGGTAAGGACAACTGTTGGCTCTGCGTGCGTCAGACACTTGCACTACAGACAGGGCAATCAGCAGCCAATATTGGCTTGGGAATTTAACAATACAGAACCCTGCAGGTTTTGACCCCCTTCATTCCCTTTCCTCCCAATTACTACTACTGCCCAGTGCAGAGCATCCCGCCTCCAGGGCAGCTTTAGACAGGAGCGTCTGGGGTGACTGACCACATGAGACACTGTTCCTCATGATCTGGTGCTCCAGTTGGCCCCATAAGTGTGTAGACACAGCCAGACCCATCTCAAACTGCCTCTGACCTGCCCAAATGGACCTATCTAGCTGCCATCTCCTTCCCCACCAACATCTTCCCAATGCCTACTGAGGGGCTGCAATGATTAATGACTTAACGGCATTATATGACTTGCAAAGTGCGATGTACTATATGAAAGTTCAACAATTTTCATTAACTAGCTCATGACATACATGCCAGCTGTGACTTTTCAGTTCAAAAATTTAGATATGGAGAGGAAGAGATTTGTTTTAATTAGCCCTTAATTTAAAAAAAAAATATTGTAAGGTGGCTCTTGGGACAGGAAACTGTAGTAATTTACGGAAAGACTACTGGAGATTCAAACTATATCAGAGCCCAGAGCAATAATCTGAGAAAGTTCAAACAGCAGCTTCTTTTTCCTGCAATTCCTATTTGGTTGAGCTGTGAACATTATTCTTGTTGAAACATTTCTCTCCGTGCACACTGTGGTCTCTGGAAAAGTGAAATTTTCTACTAAAAATCTTATTTTGCCAAAATTTTTATAATTTCTGTTGGAAAAAATGGAATTGAAACCATTTTAAATTGTTGAAAAGGATTGACTTGTTTCATTTCTGGCTAGTTCAATGTTAATCTGAATCTCTACTGGAGCTATTGTGGTATCGTAAGGGTACAGTAACTCAGGTCCCTCATGCCTAGTGCTCCACTGTGCCCCACAAATCTTGTCTGGATTGTGTTTTTTATAGCACAAACCATCGTGGGAGACACTGTCTGGCCAAGGATTTTAAACACCCAAACCACAACTCACATGAGGCGTTTCCAGAACAGCATTTCCAAAACAAAACACACACATGCATGCTTTTTTTGGGATGGATGAGCTTCATACTCTGCAAAAAAATGTATCAGTCAATAATTAACTGACTGTAACTCAACTTTTCAGCACAGTCTCCTGCAGAACAGGAATCCCCAAATTTAACAAGTTGCTGTTGCTTAGACCAACTGAAGAGGAGACACCCGCTACATTTAGTCTTTTAACCTGTCCTCCTTGCCAAGAATGGGCTGTCTCTTACAAGGTACTTTCCACTAATTTCCCAGTCAATACTGAAATGCTGTGAGATGTGAAACCTACATTTCCCTTGGGGTATTACTTCACAGATCTCCTCATTAGGAACTACTAGACGACCAGCGTGCGTTTTGCTTCTCTTAATTTCACCTAGCTATTCTAATCAAACCTTCTTGCACTGCTTTAAACTACTCCCCCACTTCTTTCAGTGCTTATTTCACATAAGACCAGTGGACGAAACTCCGGGGCAGGACTGCAGGGGTAAGCCAGGCTGATGCTATCCAAGCACTGCCTGCGACTGGGTGCACGCCTCTTCACCTTGGAGCAGAGACCGGAGGATGATAGCCATTGAGCAAGCAGCTGTCTGTCCCACAGTTCCTCTGCTACAGATACTTTGAGAAAACAGGTGATGGCTTTCAAATCTTTTTTCATTTGCTGCAAGAAATAAACACGTGGCCTTATTAGGCCAGGTGGTGGCCAGATTGGTTTTTCAGGGCATGTGCTTTTGCAGCAGTGTGTAGATGCAGTCCTAAACTCAAAGCTCCAGAGAGGTGCCTCTTTGCCCTAATCGTGCTGACTACAGCATGTTTATCTTTCCCTGATATGCTATCTTCATCAATTTTACCAGCCCCCTGATGACTGCACACGTTGCTGTCCCCATGCATCATGCTGAGACCTGCTCCTGAACCAGGGCAGAAGGAGAAATTTGTCATCAACTCTTCCATTTGCTTGACAATAACACGGCCTAATATTTCATGAAAATGAAGTGCCCAGAGCACTCCTGATAGTTTACAGTTGTGATAAAGGACGGTCAGATGGATACTGTCAGCCATTAAACAGTTTGCAATCACAGAGCTCCGGAAAGAAAGCAAAGGCCTTTGGGCCCTTCTTGGTTTCAAATGTTGTGTCACCAGTGTAAAGGATGTTTCTAGGAGCAATTCCTTGTTGAATCAAGACGTCGTCCTTTTTTGCAAGTTTTCTACCTACATGCAAGATTCCCTCATAATCTATGTTTGCTCTGAGACACTAATGCTGCTTCCTTATCAGCACAGAAAACTCAGACATCATTTTAAAATTATCACACTTGAAATATTCCCTCCCTCCTTTTTTTCTATCCAAGCACAGCAACAGCAAGCTGAGCCCCAAGCACCCATCGAATGCTTCACTCAGTCACTGCAGCTCTGCCCTGTACCTCGCCAGGCTTCATGCTCCGAAAGAAACCCGCCTGCCTGGCAGACTCTGATGCCTTGCTCCCAGCTGCAGCAAAAGGTGCCAAGAGTATCGTTCCCAGAGACAACGAGACCCAGCAGCTCGCTGCCTTGGCCCCACAAGACGTCTTGCACCAGGAAGGTTACCTGTGTGGTTGGGGACGCTGGGGGCAAGCCCTCGACTTCAGTCTTGACTTTGCTGCGCTTGTTAATTACTGGATTGACTGTGCTGCTCACGGCCGACTCACTGCTCTGCTTGCTCTAGGAAAGAAAACCAGGCAAGACATGGCACCGGGGTTTGGGAGGAGAGGCAGACTTCAGCCCACCTCCTTATTAAAAATTAACTTAAAAATCAGTCAAGGTTGAACTACAGGAGTGGCTGGGGACAACAGGCTATTGGGCTGCTGGCCCGGGTTTCACATGAAAACTAGTCTGTGTGGGTTTGTGCAAGGCAGAGAGATGGGAGAGAGGGAAGAATCAAGGGCAGCATCAGCTTCTGCAGGCTCACCAGTGAGATTGGCCTTGTTGCTGCTGCTACGTTTCAGAGTGATCCAGTCGCTGTCAAAGCCATCAAAACCTTATGCAACCCCCACCCAAGCCACGATTTTATTTCTCAATGCGATGAAATGATTTGTTGAGAAAATGAATTCCTGGGGGGAGTGGGGGGCTCTGGTTACATGCGAAGGCTCTGGCATGCTGGGTGCATGAAAGGTTATGTGTATATTTTGCTAAGCTCTTAAAAAATGAGAACAACTTCATGAGAAAAACCATCCCATTGTATGTGCATAAAGTTGGAATATTAACGTTTTAAATACACTCTTGCTAATTGCTCAAGATTGGTCCTGCAAGTTATTAAACAGGGGCATAACTCCTGCCAGCCACATTATTTTGGTAGCCAGTTTGTAAGAAGAAAACAAAACCAATCAATCAAATAACCTTCAATAACAAACAGAGTTTGCAGTGCAGCAGCCATGAGAAACCCTAAAACAATAAACCAGTCTGAAAAGTTCAGTATGATACAACTAAAACAACAATTTGAAATGGGTGTGAAATGAGGTGAAATAAGTCTTTGGGGAGAAAAGCAACTGCAATTTAAACTTCCAAGGAATGAAAATGGGAAGGAAAAATGATTAAAAATGTGCTAGACATATTCACTAACCCCGTGCATGTGGAGGGCTTGTGCATACATGCACATGTGTGTGTGAACTCACAGGTATTTGCAAGGACACATTTGAGGTGTGGGATTTCATACATATCATGGCATTCCCAGTTTTCAAAATCTGGCCCTTGGTTTCGCAAACCTTAACAGTAAAAATCAACAGCAGGGATACCCTGAGGGAGTAGCTACTGAAAAAGATGGAACTATAAGTAAAATGGCTAGAGGTCCTAGGTAAGATGCACTTATTTGTTAAAGGGGAAAGGAATAAGGTGTTTTAAGACCATTGGTTCATGCCAGTAGAAGAAAGGAAGGAGGGATTTGTGAAGGAACTGATGAAGCTTGGTTCACAGTGCTCGGGTGTTTATCTGGCAAAACACTCCAGCATGTGCTGAATTCCCTTGATTTCAATAGCACATAACACATGTTCAAGGAGATTTGCTGCCTGAGATGACCCTGCGTATCATGTGCAATGCTTTGATGGACCAAGGCCTTTGGTTCCTGCATGGGTAGGTACGTGTGTGCGTGCAAGGAAGGGAGGGCACAAAATTTGCCTGTGACTAGTCCAGAAAAGCTTTGCCAGGAGGAAGAAAAAGCAACGTAAAAGGAGAGAGTGAGTAAAAAGAGAGCAAGTAAAACTCCCACAGCCACCACGAAGGGCAGTGCTCACCCCATGGAGAACGTGCCTCCATTTCCCTGTGTGCCACGCATGGAGAGAGCCAGGATGGCCGTCCCTACCTGGCTGGAGTCAGAGATGCAGTTGCTGTTGCTGCTGATCTGTGCCGGCGGTGGGTTGACGGAGATGACCGCCATATGCTGACGCGGGGGGAAGGTTGGGGACGGCTGTATCAGGGGAGGAGTGTGTCCGAAGGCTGAGCTCAGGCCTCTTTGCTGGGTCAGGATCTGCTGGTACGTCACGGGGTTAATGGGGTGGGGGAAGCTGAACGCCGGACTGCAGCAATAGGAGGAGGAAAAATGATGAGGGGTTATTTTAAACAACATTTATCACATTAGCTTGCGACTGATTCAAGTTTGGCTTCCTGGAGACTCCAGGACACAGGTTGCAATGCCCCAGCTTGATGCTTTCAATGCCACGATAAGCCTGACAGCCTGCTTTACTGCAAGGACAGATTCATCTCGTGTGTGCCTCTGCTTCCTATGTTTAAAAACAGCCAAAGCCCTTGGCAGAGAGCACAGAAAAGGATGGGACATGGACACATCTGGCTTTGCAGCCCCTGAGGCTCCCAGGTTTTCCCAGGCAGACCTATTCTGCAGACTCGCCACCTTGGGGTTATGCTACCCTGGATATAAAAAAACAGCATCACCTGGCTGACCTGGCACAGATTACAGGGGGGATGAATAACTATCCATTTAACATACTCCAAACCCATGTAATTTACTCTGCATTCAGGTGAGGGGAGTGCTGGCTCAGGGGACTGCTGCAGTATGTGACCCTTCATATGTAGGTCACTGGTTCAGCTCCAATCTAGGTCGGCCGTGACCAGAAACACCACCAGCTCCTGGCTGCTTGCGAGCAACAGGTCTGAGCCAGGATGCAGCAGTCGACAGCATTCAAAACAAAGCTCTGCTTTTGGAAAGAACGGGTTCACTCCTGGGGTGAGTCCTCTTGGCAGAGATGGAGAAGCATGGGAGCTGCTCTGCTCCCTCTACTCTGGGTGGGTGATGCACAAACCATAGACTCTCAGCCCCCAAATTGATTATTTCCCACCTTTAAGAGGTGGTCTCCCTCAACCTTTACCCTCATGGTATTTTCTCTCATATTACTAAAACTGCCCACGGTGTGAGTGCTCAGAGAGCAGGGCCATAATTAGCAACATGCTTCATTTCCGATTTTGCTTTTAGAGAAAATACTTATTGCTGGTGACCATAGAATTAGTATTTCTGTTCCAAACCAATTAATGACAACTTGACCAAAAGAATAAAGGGTAAAAATCACTACAGTGTAAAAGAGGTCTGGGAGTTAAATACGTGCTGCAGCAAATGAGGTGTGATGGCAGGCTGCTGCACAGCTTTGTTATGTTACAGCAAAGTCCAAAAATGACTTTCTGAAGCGCTACTAGGATCTGGGTCTGAGCGGGTGAGAAAGGATTTCATTCCTGTCACTAAGACATTGTTAAAATAGTAACAAAAAAGTCTTTTCACCCCAAATTGCTGACAGTTATCCTGTTACATATGTAACCCATTTTACAATTCCTGACATTTAAGATACACCTTTAGAACACTAAGAAGAGTTTCAAATTCTTTATTATTACTTGATCATTCCCTTGGAGGCCAACAACTGACCATTGGGCCTGACTGCACTCTACTTGATTTGTTGAAAATACCAGATGTTACCCTGAAAAACTTAAAATCTGAGTACAAGATGAGATGCTACAGGTATGCCCAGTTAATGACAACAGATGAAAAGACTAGAAAAATATGATTCCCAGACAAGGAGTTGCAATTTGTTTAAGTAAGCATTATGTTTGATTTTACAGTCAATTTCTAAATGATGCTGCCAGATAAAGTAACTTATAAAATTAATGTTATAGTTACTAATGGCAATATCTCTGTTTTTCTCCCTACAAATTTTAGGAGTGCGTGATCTTTATAAACCCTCGCTTTGCAACATCAGTGTTAATTAGAGCTAACATTTTTAACAGTTAAGTAATAAAAAGAATAATAACATTGTGAAACTTGGGTGAAGCAATCACGGCAGGAATTGGCAACAGTGAGCTGCCTAGTGTAAGTGCTTTTTAATTAAGATTTGAACAAAACTTTACTCAAGGGCTTAGATTTGTTTTAAATATGTTTTTAGAATTAAGCTCTTCAATCCGCCCAGATAACTTTTTTTTTAAGAATGTAGGCCAATAATTGGAGAATACTTTGGGGCAATCTCTTAAATCAGAGGGTTTCTTAACCAGTCCAACTGCTCACAATGAGCATTTTGTTAGATGAATTTATTCTCTGTTTCTGCTTGCAGGGAGGCACGATCATACTGTAAGTACTGGAAACTGGTAACCAATAATCCCAATCCAGCAACCTCCCACCCCGCCTATGCCACAAAGTACCCTTCCACATGCAAAACCAGATGGGGGCTTTGATTTAATACACTACACAGCCCCAAAGCACGAAAGCAGAGGTTGCAAGGAAGGGAAGGTCCCCCTTGCTGGAGGATCCCCCCTCCTTTCGCGGGGATGGTTATGCAGCTGAATGGAGCCGGTCCCAGAGCTTTACCTGATTGTCCCGGCAGATAAATGGCCATAGGAGCCACTCGCCGCTGAACTGCTTCTGGAGTTGTTGATATACGCCACAAGAGAGTTTGGGGAGGTCCTGATCATCGTCTGGAGATCAATGCTGGCATCAGACAGCGGGGAGATAGACAGGGCTCGTTTTCGGCTTAATCTCGGAGTCACCCGCGGGCTCGAAAACCGGGACACTGGAGGAAAGAGAGACTTTGTCAGACAAAACCAGCGGGCTGCTCCCTTCCTTCGGGGGGGCAGGAGACGCTGAGACCCGCTGCACTCGTGACTGCTGTGGAACGTTCAGGAGCCAGGAGCAGCGCGGGGACCAGCTGCACTTTGACAGGAGGTTTCCCCTCTGCTGGGTGCTGAGTGACAGGGGTCAGGCAACACCACCAATGCCCGCTTGCTTCACCCTCCTTGGGGAATAAACAGAAGCTTGTCCATCACCCCCTTTCACTGGCACTAAATTAACTTAAAATTAAAAGGGAAAAGGCCCCGCAAGGCTTCCATGAGCGCAGCCGTCCCCGTTGACGCGGTGGCAGGAGCAGCGGGCCAGAAGAGCCGCACGTCAGAGCCGGGGCAACCCTTGGAAATGGCGTGTGTGCTTGAGTGCGGAGGGAGCGGAAACCAAACGAGGGCGAGCACAATGCTGACCATCCAATTAACGAAGGAGGCGAGGCTCCAGGAGCCCCGAAAGTAAATTAAGAGTTTTAAGAAAACCAATTTGGCAGCCTAGGCACAAAGTTCAAGCTCTCCCCCTCCGAGGGGACCTGCCAGTGCCTGGACCCTATTAGCAATTGTCAATCATTCGGGCATGAAGTCATTTCCAACCCTGCCAGTCCCGTTTGTGGATCTGCGATTCATGGAGAGTTACTACTGTATGAATTTGGCTTCCCCCAGCATTTCGGCACTGCTAACTGGAACGACTGACTTCATCAAGAGGAAACTCTGTCCAGGCCCGACCCACCTGCAACTCTCCGAGGTGGCATGGACGGGAGCTGGGGATGGGCCATATCACAACATTCCCTGATACCGGGGCACCAGATCCAAAGCCTGCCTGAGCCCTAGCCCTGGCTGGAATGGCTTATCCCTCCAAAGCAATGAGAGCAGCGTTTAGGTCACTTATTTTTGAAAAAAAGATTTCTAACGGTAAAATATGCCCCTCAGCCATGGGGTCTGGCTGGTAATCCCTGTAATCCACCCAGGGGGGCAGGAAGGCTCAGCTGCTCCAGCTCCTTCCCTCGATGAGTGCAGCACTGTACTACTACCCGGCTTTTCCAGCAGTGGTCTCCCCAGAAAGCTTGCTGGGGGTATATCCTATTAAACATGGTGAATAAAACAGTAACTTGCCCAGACAGGCAATACGAGCTATATTCCTCTAGTTGGTTGGAGGGACTGATTTTGGTTGCATATCACCAAACACAAGCCCAGCACTTTGCAAGAGCATAAACTTTCTGTCCTGACGACAGTGCTGGTATGTGAGAGGGTGAATGGGATGTACAAGGAGGTAAAATATATCCTGCCAGCATGACCAAATGGTTGATTTGCGCTGGCTCACAGAAGTTTGTGTCAACATTTCCCTGAGACCAGTGGCTGGGTTGCAGTCTCCTAGTCTCCTCGTGACTCACCCGTGTACCTAAGTGGCTCTGTCATTACCATGCCTGGGTGCTGTGTAATCGACGGGTTTTAGCACCACCATCCCCTTATTACCCATAATGTCCCCTGTTGCACAAGACAAATGACTTGCCCAAGGTCCCACTGGAAGTCCAAGGCTAAGTTAGTACTTGAACCAAGCACTTTTGTGACTTTTGTCCCACACCTAAGAAGCTTCAGGGGTTGCTAGCTGCAATGCCTTTACTGCAATACTGACAATATTGGGAATTTCTCCTAAAAATCAGGTTGTTGCATATATGCTGAACACCTTCTTTTGTATAACTACATTTTGCACCCTCACAAGGCAGGGAGATGCTAGAAAATGTGACTCAAGGATCAGGTAGCAAACAGAAAGAGCAGCAGCGGTCCATAAAAATAACCTCCTGAGGTTAAAGCTGTCCCATGATTTGGAGGGACCAGACTCAAACTTTCCTAACGTTTGCAACTGGCAGAGTCCAGCCCTGTTCTGCTGTGGTGAGTGGCACTTACCTTGGGAGCTGGAAAAGTAGCAGCTGGTTTGTAGAGGCATGATGGACACAAAGCCAAAATGAGCAAATGAACTTCCCTCAGCAAAGGCTGGCCCTACCTAAACGCTGGAGTGGAGCATTCCCAAACTTCACATCTGGTTCATGAAATCTGGGCCCTGCCAGAGCCCTGGACCAAGCAACATGAGGGTTGCTTGGGTCTAGATCATAATAGTCAAAACTGTGCTCTGTCCACAACATATTAATGTAATGTAATTGATTTGAACTAATTAAACTTCCCCCCCAGTCCCGGCCAAACGACATCTTGATTCAATACATGGGCCACAACCTGGAAAGACCTGGGTGTTGTTGCAAGTCTTCCCCAGCCATACCTCCTTGAGCAAGTTGCTGCTTCTTTCCGTGTCCCTATTTCCTAGTGTCATCTATTTAGATGAGCTCCTTTAGATAGGGTTTGTGTTTTATACTGTATGTATTGCACCAAGTGCGATGGGGCTCCATCTCAGCTGAGTTGTCAGTGTTTCTGTCCTACAAATAATATGCGTCTTTCCAGATACAGATATTGTTTTCTGCATTTGCATTCCCGCAGTCTCCTCCTTCTCTAACAGAAGGAAGCAGGCCAGATTTGACAGTCATATTTGTCTCTGTTACTCCCACACCTCAAGGGAGATCTGTTTATTAATGTGCCACTTCCCTTGATAAATTACTAAATAGAAAGAAAAGCCTTGTACTCATTTCTCGCTGCTCCTTCCCATGATTTATGTCCACAGTGCTGGTTCAGCCATTGGTTGCCATTAATTTTCAGAGGAAAGAAGTCCCGATGTCCAACAGAAACCTGGGTTTTGGCAGTGCAACCAACGTGGGCACCCCTCCCTGCTGCACACAGGTACGTCATTTTTTCCCGATGTAAAACTCTGCTGGAAGCTGTCAGATTTGCAAGCTGGCCTGGGAATTCTCCAGCCCAAAACCAGTAATATGCATTACGTTAGCGTCCGCTCTAATTTAGATCTTGCGAGTACTGTGGGATATCTAACATGTTTGATAGCAGATCCAATATGTTGGGCTCATGCTTTACACAAAAGTCTCTTAGGTCTTGCGGGCTTCCAGGGAGAGCTGTAACCTAAAATCATGCTATGGATGAAAAATTCCTCTCTTCTCAATGACAGCCTGCCCAAGGTACCTGGGAAGAGAAGCGTCTGGGAAACGGAAAAGGAGTTTAACCAAATGAAGAAGTGCTCATCAGTGCATTTAGGAAGGGGGAATCTTTTCAAAATTATTATTCAAAAGCAGATTAGCAGCACTGGGATTGTTCTTAATAATAAAATTGGCCTGACCTAATCCCTGATCTGAGGACACTGAGCATGAACGTTCAATGATACCAGGCAGCAGCGAAGATAAGCATTAGTGTAGTCGTACACATAGGCAAGGTGTTCAATATGAGCTGACTGACAGCCACTCGAATATGTAAGCAAAATCCTCTGTTGCCTGAGGTCCAGTGATGTTTCAAAGGAAAAACCACATACAACTTCTTCAGCAGTGTCTGTGCCCAGAGAAGTAAATGAAGGCAGGATCCATTTTTCAGACCCAGAGACGGAGAGCCGCGGGAGGATTTATCGCTAGTGCTCCCTCACTGATCATCCCTTCAAAAATGCTGACTTATCAAAATGAACAGGGTGCGTTTCAGGACTTTTTCAATGTTTAGAAATATGTTGGGGGAAGTTTCCAAACTGTCAGAGTACCCCCTTCAACGCTATCAGAAGAAAAATATCTGGTATTTTTCCGTTGTTGTTCTAAAAGATGTTTTGTTCAGAAACCTAAAATCATTACAGGTTAAAATGAATTTTAAAAAGTCACACACTGAAATAAAAGTAGGAAATTATTTTAAAATTAATTCCATTCATCTAGCAGCATTTCAGTTTTTAAAATTAATTTCTCTATGCCTCTCTACCTCAGATGGAGACCTTTTTTACCTTCAGTTTCTTTCCCTTGAATACTACTAAGAGATGGTAACACTCTTTCTCACCCAGGTCCAGAAAGAAGTGATGGGCCAAAGTCCACACAGCAAAACAAGAAACAAGACAACTCCACGAGATACCTGTATCCTTGCCTCCTCTGGTGTTTGATAACATTTCCAGCCAAATACATTCACAGCACGCCCAGGATGGGTGGTGGCTGTTCCTGTATCAATTTGCTCTGCTACTTCTACCTCTCATCTTGAACGAACACCTGTTAAAGCCAGCAGATGCTTTCCACTGACTTCCATGGACTTTGGAGCACAGAATAAATGTGAATTTAAAAGCTGACGTAGAGACACCCCTATTTGAAATATCTCATCTTTACTTTCAAACTAATTCTCTCCCACTTGGAAAAAAATGCTATGTTTATGCAGTCATTTTTTGGACATACTAACAACTTGGGTTTTATTTATTCAGTGTATATTAAATGAATTAGCTCTGAATGGAAGAAACCTGATGCTTTTTTTTGTTTGTTTTTTACAAAAAGGTAAAGATACCTTCTTAGAATTCAAAACTGCTTCAGATTTCAAGCAACAACAAAAATGTCCTCTGGCCTAAAGTGAGACACAGGAAATTTTAAGCCAAAAGACCATCCCCTTCTCTCTCAGAGTTAGGAGGAGATTAAAATGGAGATGTGAACTGGTGAAAGGAAGGGTGCAGTAAAGGTTGAGCCAAAGCTCTGGACATTGGTGATAGCGTTGTGGATGGCTGCCCATGGTCAATAAAAAACTTACCATAGGCCTTTGCCCCCTGCTGCCTCATCTTACAAGAAGTAAATTCTGGATACATTTTACAGTGTTTTAACTGGTGTGCACTGGCCTTTCCATACTGTTTCATACATAGACCCAGATACACTGACTGTCACAGGCTCAGCTCTACATGCTAGAGAATAAATATAACCCACGTATTTTAAGAAACCTTTTAAAACTTCCTGGAACAACTTTTTTAGCAGAAAAAAGCTTGACTTTACAGCAGCATTATCTTTGCAGGGTAAATGTAAACACCACAGCTCACAACTGAAATCCATTTCTCTCTTGGGGCGGGGTTTAAATATCCCATTTCTAAACTAACAAGAATTCAAGGATGAATTTTCAAGTGACACTGCCCACGTCTGCCAAATGTCCCAGCCCGGTCCTCCAGCCAGCCTAGAGCTGGGAGGAAAGTCCAGATTTCTTGGTAAAAAGGTAAAAGTTTTCCTGGCAGTTTCCTACAGTGTCTATGAATTATCACAGCCACGGGTTGCTCAGAAACTGGGATGTTCTTCCCAAATTTAGATTTATCCACAACGGGCCAGTGATGAGCCAAATGGTCAGCTTTTACACATATGGTGGCTTGTGGTCTGACTCCCACGGCTCTTCCCAGTGCTGTTGTGCCGAAGGGCAGGATCAGACCCCGGCTCACGTGGGAGGCGGGAGCAGAGGTTCCTGCTCCGACCACTCGCCATGGCTGTGAGCCGTCAGAGGGACATTACAAGACATGGTTTTCCTGGAGGGAGATTTCAGACCTCGTATCACACTAGAAATAGTGGCAGCAAAACCCTCCTGAAACGAAACGCCAGGCACTCAGTGGGAGCTCCTCGGAGGCTCCTTCGGGGCAAGGAAATCTCAGGCATCTCTTTACAGACAGGCATGTTGCTGTGATCTCGACTGCAGAGGGACATCGGGGGAATCTGCTTCCAAATGGCCAAGCCCTTAAGGCACATGGGCTGCAGATGGCTCACTCCCTCTCCTCACCGAAACACGGCCAGAGCCACGGCTTCCCCTGCACCCCCTGACCAAGACACGGGATAAATACAGCGTTATCAAAATGGTCCGTCTTCCTGGCCACTCACCAAGAAAGCTCCACCCAAAGCATACAGAAATATCCCCCTCCTCCCACCATCAAATTAAATCCAAGGGCAGCTTAAAAACCCAGGATGATCCCTTAATCAATAAGCAGCAGCAATAAACTACAAACACTCCTCGTATAACCAGATCCTTATTCCCCTCTGCCCTTCTGCAGCGGCAACACACGTCTTACTTAGACTGCAGCAGATGCTGGACATTTGTTCTGGCACCAGATGCTGTCCTGGGACCCTTCTTTCTGCCCTCCCCGGGCTGATCAACTTTGCAGTTCAAGGAATACTAATGCTTCCCTCAAATCCTCGCTGAAAGACAAGGCTGCATTCTTCTACTCCCAATCCACAAGGTAACTGTTTAGACGACCCAACTTGCATATGTAAATTGAATTCTTTAGAAACCAGAGTGCAGCAGGATTCCAGACAGAGCGCTTATGGGATGCTCTGGGACTTTTTCTCTCTTCTGCACATATTTTTCTGGGGAGGAAAACAGCATTGCTGGCTAGAAATGGGTGGGAAATCGTTTCCCATTCTCTGAACCTTTTCTGAGATTTCAGCAAGTTTCCATTCTGTGCTGGGACAAAGAAAACAAAACAAAACAAAAGGATCTTTCAGAGTTTTTAAGGAAGAGACTACAGGGCGCGCCGTCTGCCCAGAGTAGCCAACAGCTGGCTTGTTTGAGAAGTCATCCGAGATCCAGCATATCCAGCCTGCAAACCCCGAGCTGCTGGTCTCCCAAGCCCCAGGTGAGGCACTTCTTTCCTAGGTCGCTGTGAGGCTGGGCTCTCTCCATCCATCCTGAGGGAGCAGTCACTTCACATAAACCTGCTGGAAGAGAGTCCTGAGCTCACCTCTCACAGACACATGCCTGCTGACTGCAGTAACCACTGGGCTGCACTGCCAGCCCTGCTCCTTACCTTGATGGCTATTAAATCATTTACTTGAGGTAGAAAGGCTCCAACAACACTGACTGAAAGAGGCCAGTGAAGTTGAATCACTGTTTGATTTGGGCAAATAAAGTCCTGCTTGATGATTTGCCCACGACCCAGGCAACTGCGCCAGCCGTTGGCTTGTTGGCTATGCTGGGCTGGACAGAGCCTTTTTCCAGTCAAACTGCTGGTTGTGAGTCAAGACATTCATGACTGCCATGCACCAGGCAGAAAGAAAGAGGGCAGGGATCCCCGCTCTAGCTCCAGAACTGGATGAAATGCCATGACAGTACTGCAGGGTCATTCCTGCTGTTGGTAACTGTAAGGTTGCACAAACACATCTATGTAGCCCTCCTGACCTGAGTGACTACTCTTTGCAGCGCTGCTTGGACGCAAGTTGAACTCAAGATATTTTTCCCCCATTCCCTGACTCAGTGTGGACAACCCAATCACACTTTTGACACTGTGCAAACAGAAGTGGTGGATTTAAAGATGATCTCTGCTTCCCACCCTGGCCATAAGAGTCTTATTCCAAAGATCTGGATCTTGTTCCTAGAGCTGCTGCTGCTCTTCTCACTGATCATTTTATCTCCTTTCTCTTTGGGGTCTCCAGTGATGATGTAGCTTTGCTTTGTACAGTACTTTGAGATCTTCTGATGTACAGGGCTATAACAGTAAAAGCATCGAGTCAGTCTGGATACGCTCCTCCTGAGAGCAAATGACATGTCCTGAAGGGCTGAGGGTAATCACAGGAGCCTTTGTGTTTAGGAAAAAAAAAGTTGGATGTACTAAACATGCTCAGAAAGTTGTAGTCATCTCCAGGTTCATCTGTGCTCCCCACCAGTCTTTACTGCCCCAGGGATGTTCTTGTGCAACCACTCTGTCACCATGTGGCACCCACTTCTAGAATAGAAATGTGAAAGATTGTTTTGATCTGGTGAATAGATCCTGTAAATTAGTCTCAAAAGTGCCCCACCAGCAATGTTGTGACATTGGAAAGCTATTAACTTTTGATTTGAAAGTGTAAGCTTTCCAGAAAATGGATTTAAGCCTGGATTCAAACTCCACTCTTGGATTTAGAGTCCCTGTTTGGACAACAGAATGAAACAGGACAGATAACTGAAGGGTTGTTTAGTCTCCACTGGAACTGGCCTGAAGACCCCAGCAACCCGGTGCATAAAACTTAAATTTGGTCTACTTTAGTGGCTTAACTACTTCTAGCTGCACAGTGAAAACCCTGCTAAACACATGCAGCTCTGGGGCACCCTAGCTCTGTCACCATTTAAACACTCAGCAGACCTGCCACAAGGTTGGTAGCAACACGCTCCAGCCGACACTTATGTCCTATTACTTTTCCTGACCCTAGACACCTGATGGGATGAAAAACCACCAACAAACAAGGACACATTGAGAAATTCTCCAAGAAATGCAATTACAGCAACAAGAAGGGCCCAGGTATGTGTCTGTGGAAGAACTACCATACCCAGTGTCTAGGGCTCCCATGGACCTGCAGGTGTTTGGAGGTGACGTGACACTGAATAGGCCAGTTTTAATATATGTTTATCTGCTGCTTTTTCTTTTACAGGTGCCAGTGTTATCACAGATGTGTGATGGTGCTGCATGTGGTTTACCAGGAGCTACCTGCATTTTCAGCAAACTAATTCTTGTAAAGTTCTTATGTTCTGGGGCTCTCTGGGAAGAAAAGGGCTCTCTGAATGACAGATGCTGTGAGGTGGTGACTCATTAAGGTTTTATGCATGCTATTGATATTCTTGTCTCAGAAAAGCACCATAAGAGGATGCTTCATTAAATTATTGGTTCCACTATTTACTTAGGCCCCGCTGATTTAGATTTTTGAAATAACTTTCTAAAAAGAGAGGGAGACTCTGGTTCCTCAGCCAGTGTTTCAGAGCCATCCATTTTAGTCTCCGCCTTGATAATGCAGAATTCTCTCTTCTCTCTGGCTGATGGATAAACCTAAACCTGTAGAACAGAGACTGGCACTGGGCTGCTGCTCCTTTTCACATTCTTAAAAAGTAGCCTTCTGGCGTCTCACATCACATCCTCATGACATTTGAAAGTTTTCATCTCACATAGAGCATGTGAAGGCCCAGAAAGGGCTTTCCAGTTACTCATCAACAAAGCTTTACTGAAAGATCAAAACAAATGCTTGGTGAGCCCTGGCTTTGCAGTGAATAATGGTTATGAACTTGACTGCATGAAACTGGGACCTTTGATACGTGATTCACTCTAGAGCTGTTTTGAGGAGAAGGCAAGCAGTAAGAGAGTCTTCTGCTGAGGGGAGTATCTCAGACAACTTTAGATATAAAGACTGATCTTCGGCAAACCAGAGGACGAGCATCTTGGTGTACCAAGAGTCAGCCTGCGCTAGCATGAAAACAGCGGTGTTTTCTTCCCTCGCTGGCTGTTTATCTGGCACATCAGTGAGGCACTGCTGGTCAGAGATGGACTAATAAGGAGGCAAGGAGGAAGGAGTCTTGTTCATGAGCCCGAGGAGAACTTGGCAGGGCTGGTTTGCACCCATCTGTTATAACCACAGACATTAACCCTTTGGAGGGAAGACAGAGAGGTCTTACTGACCAGCTGCTTTGTAGCAGAGAAGCCCGGAAGGTATTTTGGGTGTTAGAGGCAGGATGGTACCAAGGAGCATGTGCTCTCCCTTTCAGACTGGGATCCAGGTTCCTGATTAATCTAGGAACAGGCAGCAGAAAATGACTATTCAGGTAAAACTTCCGCAGCAGCTGCAGCCAAGAAATTGTTTTTTTCGTTAGAAATATCTATAAGCCCCCATCGCTGAACAGCCAGAACAGCTTTTATCATTCCAAACCAGTCACTTTACGAAGCAGCAAGACTGCAAAGTCTTTCATCTTAAAAGCTCAACAACAGAAACTTTGAAGCGGTAATGAAATGATGCAGATCTCCACTCCAAAAATTATAATGGTCCACAGGCAAATCTGAAGGCAGCCCAGGAAACAGAAGCCAGGATCTGAAAGTTGGGCAGAGACTTCTCTTTCTTGCCACAGAAATAATCCCCAAACTGTCCTCTGTAATATCTGCGCAACCCCAGTTCTTGCAAGACATAGCATAAAGTGAAAGGAAAGAAATTTCTAACAGCTCAAAAAAATCATTTGGATCTCAGATACGCTTCCAGATAGGCTTTACCCATCTCACCAGGGCAGCGGTCAGGCTGCAGCAGTGACTCAGCACCGCAGCGCCTAACATGATTTTATTTCTTCTGCATTTAGCCAGGAGCGAGAACTTTCTGGGTTTATAATGCCTGATACTAGCGTAAATACCACATTCCTGCATTTTTTTTCCTCCCACAAAGCACTAACATATCCTCTCCACCACTGCTCCCCGTTAACATATTTTTTCTCCTTGGGGACCCGAGAGGTCTCCACCAAGACGAGAGGTCCATCATGCTGAGCCCAGCTATGCCAGGAAAAGGCCAACCTTTGTCCCAGACACCAACCAGGCTAAACATGGGGTCGGATGGTGAGCTGGAGCTTGCCCCCAGGCACGCTGTGGTCACCCACGGCCAAAGTAGCAGGACGGCGGCAATGCCCTGCCCACTGGACCAGCGCGTCTCCTACCCGTGCAGCAGCCACGCCATCCTCCCAAAGAGGCCACAACGCAGATATTTTAAATGACGGATGTTTTATACATATATATGGAACAAGGCAACCTTTTGAGCTGAGAATTATAGCGCAGCACCTGTGGGTTTCGGCAGGGCAGAGTAACCACGTGTAGCAACCTCCACCTGGAGGACAGTCCCATCCATCTGCCCCAAAATTTCAGCTGTGCTGGGGAGGACCCAGACCGCTACTCACCGTCGACAGGGCTGAGGTAATCATGGAGGTGGGCTGTGCTGGCTGCTCCCCCGCTCTGCATCAGGAGGTCCCCGTAGGGGTTCGGGTGGCTGGCCATCAGCGTCATTTGGTGGTAGTAGTCGGCGGGGTTGGCTCCCGGCGGCGGCGGGGGCAGCCCGAAGAGACCTCGCTCCTTCAGGTGCTCGTGAGCCACTGCCGGCGCCACGGGTGAGGAGAAAAACATGGGGAGAAGGTTCCCACCGCAACGTTAGACCTCGGCGCTGACGTTGGCGGCCCCGTCTCCCCCCCGCGCCCCCCGCCAGCCCCGGCCGCGCGGCTCCGCGTAGGGCTCTCGTGACGTGCGCTTGGGCGTGCTTCTGCGGACAAAAGAAACTAAGCTGGGGCCTCTGCATTCCTCCATTTCCGCAAATTTATAAACAATCTCTCGTTCCCCCTTCTAATAATCCTCCCGTTCGGACGCAGCCAGCACCCCGGGGAGGGGGGAGAGGGCCCAGCCTGCCGGCAGCAGTAACCCTGTCAGCATTAACATCCCTGCCTATTAGGAAGGAAAGACAAATGCAGCCCAGTTCCCGATAGCAGGGCGAGGAAATTAAAGCCAAGGTCTAATGCATAGAGCTAGGTTTAGTGTCTGGCAGCATAAAACCATTTTGGCTGCCAAAGCCAATTACGCTCACTTTCTCCCAGCTGTAATTTTTCAAACCTGCCTCCCCACCCGCTTGCCCTATTAACTTATTTACCACTGCCTTAAAAAAAAAAAAAGAAAAAGAATAAAAGGAGAAGAAAAGCAACCAAAACACAATGCCTTTTTTTCACAGCAAACAACAAAACTGGCTTTGGAAGGAGAGGACGGGGCAGAGCACACGCGTACCAGCCATCAGACCTCTCCGTGGCGGGCAGCTGGGAGTTTGGATGACGTTTTGGGGGAGGGAAGAAGACGCATCCATCTCCCGATCACCCTAGCGATGTTTTTTTTAGCCAGAGAAGACAGTTTTATGCTGCGAGACACTAAGCTGGGGCCTTGTTGCTCTCTGGTGTGCTTTGCTCTGTGGCGGAGAAGGGTCGCTTGCCCCTGCAGCAGCTTGGGAGCCAAGAGATGCTGGGTTTGCTGGGTGTGCCGAGACCCCAAACCCCTGCTGCTCCACGGGCACTGAGCCAGCTGCCTGCAACCGTGTAATGAAGCCCTTCTGACAAAATAGGGCATGACTTGCACCTCCCCAAGTGAAAGCAGAATCGTGCATTTTCCCCTTTCCCTGCTTAGCCATTTTTGTCCCCAGCTCCCTGACACAGGGTCTGCTGGGGCTCGGAGAACATCACCACCTCTGCGCGCATCCAGTGCCAGCTCCCCACGCGCCCTCGCCTTCACTGAAAGCTGCTGCAGGGCAGCTCAGGAGTAAGGAGGAGGAAAGTATGGCCCTTCTCCTTCACCCGGGAGCCATCCTGCCCCGAGACACAAAGCCAACAGGGGGATAACCCAGCCGGCGTTGCCTCATCTCTGCAACGTCAGTCCCAGCCAGGCCAGGCAGCCAGAGCGACCGTGACCGTCTTTGGGGGAAGCAGGGCTCCCAGTAGAGACATAAGAGTGGGGAAGCTCGTAAGAGAGCCGAGAGCGCTGCAGAAAGGAACGTACTTTAAGCAAAATATTTATAATATGATCCAGCGGTAATAGCTATTCTCACGCTCTGCTTTCTCAGTGCAATGATGCAAAACAAATGTGTAGTTAACGGGGGGGAAAAAAAACCCGAAAAGAAAAAGAGACAGCTCTCCCACTTCAGAGAGCAGCTGCGGAGCCTTTGCAGCTGCAAATCCCTGGATTTTAGGGAATTTCAGTGCTGGTGAGCTACAAAATCATTGCAGTACCAACAGCACAGCGTCTTACCGTCAGCAGGGCTGAGGCCCCTGGCAGCAGAGATGACGGAGAGCGTGGGGCTGCTGTGGACGGAGCGGAGGTAGTGCTCCATGTGGGGTGCCACGTAAGGGTGCGGTGGGCTGAAGGGTGACTCTCCAGGCCCGGCAGGGTGCGGAGACAGGCGGATGAGGGAGATGTCGGAGATGACGGGGCTGCCGCTCAGAGGAGGAGGCCTGGGAAGGAAACAGAGACACGCCATCACTCACAGCCACCTGGGGTGGGCACGGCCACCCGCCACACTTCTCCCTCCCACCCCACTGCCTTCGCCCATGAGGGAGGATTTCGAGCACATGGTGGGAAAAACCTCCCCTCTTGGCATATACGGGAGCCTGAAGCCGGTGCAAGCTTCCTGCAGACCTGCACTCGCATTGCACTAAACACATATTTGTGCAAGGTGGCTCACCCCAGCTGGGCTGCTGTGAAAAGGGGCATGAGCTGCTTCTGGCAGTGCCTGCACGTGTAGGCTGCGTGGAGCAGCTCCGTGCTGGAGATCTCGCTCCATCTCCTTGCACAGGGAGGCTGGCTACATGAAGACGTTCGAGGCAAACCTGGGGTTTGTGAGCTCCTCACTGCCCCTGGGTATCCAGATGTTTAGTGCTGCCATGCGCGGACAAAGCCCCAGACGGGACTGCGTGTGAAAGGATGCAAACGGCGCAAGTAGTAGTTATACAATGTTGAGGAGAGCCGTGCTTTGCTTGGCCCAGCGTGCGTGGCTCGGCCAGTGCCGGTGGAGCAGCCCTCCCTGCCTGCGTCCATCACGGCTTGCACAAACCTCCTTGACAGGTCGGTGGTACGGTTCAGAGGGCAAAAGTTCATGAGAGGTTTTATTGCATGCTTTCTGGGGGCCACCTCTGTTAAATCCCTCAGATCTTCCCCAGGCCAAGTGTTACCTGAGAAAGAAGTCAGTAAATGCTGAGGGATTCAGCAGGTAACAAAAAGAAAGGCACAGGCATGTTTTGGCACTCGAGCAGTTTTTGCAGGGTGAGCAAGGATGGAAGAGAAAGTGTGCAGACATCTCCCAGACACATCTTCTACTGTACCCTCTAGCCTCTTAGCCAAACGGCAGAAGGCGCAAGGAGGGGAGAAAAAGTTACATGCCCTGACCCGAGAAGCAGAAAATCTGAGCTAAACACCAAAAGAGGCAGAACTGCCATTAGGCAAAATGAAAGAGCAAAATCTGCTTTGCATTAGCTCTCTCTGTACTGACAGACTGCTGGAAGTGGAGATGGTGCAGAGATGCAGGTCACGGCAGGGACGGCATTCATCCCTGGCCTGGTGCTTTGGCAAAGCTGAGGGAGATGGATGTGCACCCCTTGGGGCTGCACCCCAGGCATGGGAGACCATGGGGATTTGGGGTTTCGGAGGTCAGGGATCTGGGACGTGGGCTGAGCTAAGGGACGGTGTAACAAAGGTCCTTGCCTAACAATATCCAAATACGCCACTAGCGAGTGCATCTAAGATCTGTCTCTCCATGCACAGACAACCACAAACACAAGGGTCTGAGCAGTTTCCACATGCCACCTGCACCTCAGGATCTTGGTCCCACCCTGCCTTATCAACGGTTCAGGTGCATTTTAATTTATTTGTATTACCTTCATATCAACAAAACCACAAAGAAATGTAATATAAGCTTTGCAGACTTATTCAGCAGTTTACAAGCATGTTTGTCTTTGTTTGATCTTCTGCGTGTTTCTCTGTCTTTCTGATAAATTAGTAAACCTTGTGGCTTTTTCAACACTTTCTGCTGATAGGTAGTAAATTAAATGCCTTTTAAAATATTTATAGTTCAAAGTACTTTCCTGTAGCAATACTCTTCATGGCTCACTGGTGTGAAATACAAGACAGTGAAAACCTATCAGATATAAGGGACTTGCAGAGATGCACAGCCACGGACGCACACGCTCTCGTCGGACCCAGGCTGGGGTTTTGCTAGAGGAACACCCACCAGCATCAAGCCTGTTTTCTTTTACAGCACTGAAAAACAAACTTATAATGGCATGGCTATTTCAAACCTCATAACCTCCCCACCTGTGTCACCATGGCCTTTCGTTACCAAAATTATGGGGCGACCAAAGTCCCTCTCTGAGCCACTCTCCGGTGCCTCTCGCCGTGACGTCAGCTGCGACGGCGGCAAGCTCGGGAAAGCTGCAGCCGAGGCTGCCGGGGCTGTTTTTTGTCGAGGCTGCTAATAAAGGCGGCTGAGCACGGAGCTGACCAATTTATTTCTACCGGGGAGGAGGGAGAAGTGAATCAAAGTCTCTGTTCCAGATTTAGTTTCAATTCATTTCTAATAATCTCCACCGCCTCATCTGGAAAAAATGAAACAGGATTAAAAAAAATGATGTCATTAAGAAAACATCTGACTAATTTTTCTTCTGACGAAGGCTTAATATAAGTGAGGGGGGATGTAAATTAAAAGCAGCCCCAATCTTCCCTGGGCCACAGAGCCTGCCTTAATACATAAGCCATGAAAGAAGTTTTCTTACATATACAATAAGTTCCCTCTTTCATCAGTACTCACAGCTTCTCCCAAAAGGGTTGTGAACTTCTTTGATGCAGGCTTGAAACTATGTATTACCAGGTTTACGAGCCTTCGGAGCCTCCGCTGATCAAACTGTGAGGCCGACATCTAAAACGTGTATAACAATATGAAGGGTTTGCTGTTCATTTTCTCCGTGCTAAATTGGGCAGAAACGCTGGAGTCCCTCAGAACAGGAAAACTCCACCCTGGCCAAAAAGGTAACACTGGGAAAAAGATCAAGAATTCACCCAAAATGCATGCAGCTGGAGCCCCGGGTGGTGTTTCAATACGAGGCTGGCCCTGTGCATAAAGACCGGTTGGGGTGGAGAGCAGGCTTCTCCTTACCGTATCTCTCCTTCTGTGGACTGGGATCGCCGTACTCTCAGCCAGGTCTGGCTCCTGTAAGCCCTCCCAGGCAGGGATCACCTCTCACCGTTGTACACCTACAATTCTAGCAAGGCACCATCCCACGGCGCAGCACGTCCCAAAATAACGTGGCTTCCAGTAGCTGCCTACCAGGAACGGCTTACCGGGCCAGAGGGATCCTCTGCTCCTAACTCCCCAAAAGTTTGATTTTTCCCCCCCCTTTTTTTCCAGTTGCGCTACTGGCATTATTTCTTACCTAATCCCCAAGTCCCACATTGTGCCATCTCATCGGCACTCTGCAAAGACACAGTGAGAGGCAGCCGTAGCCTCACAGGTCTGCTCCTGGCAGAGGAGAACAATTAGCTGCTACGTTTTAGAGGCAGTGGCTTAAATGGATGAGAGATGAAATTGTGCGGGGGGAAGGCGGCTCTGCCCCATGCCCTGCTCACCTCCCGGGCAAGCAGGGCTTTCCATCCCCATGCCCCAAACCCTGCAGCGGGACAATCTCCAGCGTGGTGCCGTGAACCAGCCTGTGCAATGGTGCCGTGGTGCCAGAGCTGGGTTTCTCAGTGTGTCCGCAGAGCTCCCTGCCCACACCTCCGCTATCCGTACATCAGTCCCTGCTCTTTCCCTGGATCCCGCAGATGGCACGAGGAAAACACTCCAGCGCCTGGGGGAGAGTTGCCCGCTTTGCTGAAGCCAATACTGTAAAAATCTCACTGTCTGCAGCGGGATGAGGGATTTCACCTGACCACATATATTTCTGAAGAAACTGGGATTCTGGTTTTCAAATAGGCTAAGGGAATTGGGTGTCCAAATGCCATTAAATTTAATGGGAGCCAGGGGCCTGTTTTCCCCGCGGCTCTAGCGAGAAGCCCAGGCTCTATAATTAATGCTCAGGACCTGTAGAGCAATTTGCATCTCTGACGAAGCACGCGAGCCTGGACTCATTTCCTCCCCCACCCAGGAGAGGCTGTCCCTTCCCTGCTCCCTAACAGAGGGAGACACTGAGGTGGGGGACACTTTCCCTGATCCCATCCAAGGGCTGCAGGGCCTCGTGGTGATGCTGGGGGCATGCACGCTGCTGAAGGCTTTACAGAGCAGGTCTTTACCGGTGCACTGGATAACTCCCCTTGGAGAGCAGAAATCCTTGTACTTTGTACCTGGCTCCAGCCGCCTGCAGAGCGGGACCACGGGGCAGCGGGTACACACAGCAGCAGAGGAGCACGACCAGCACTAGGAGAGCTGCAAGCACCCGAGACGTGACACATGCTGCCGGTGGGTCACTAGCAGATTTTTGGTGGTTTCCCAGGAGCTGGTCACTCCTTAACTGCCATTCACCGGGGAAAAGAGTTCTGCTTAATTTTCCTGCCACCTGGGTTTTGCTGAAAGGAGCCCCAGCTTGTCCAAAGCTCCACAGTTTCATCCCAAAGTCTGGGGGAAGGAGCTGGTAGTTTTTCTTTAGAAAGCAAGGCAAAAAAATTCAGCCTGTGGTTTTCAGTGAGGCAGACCAGCGTGTCCCTGCGTGTGCCTTGGAGCCTGGCAGGCGCTCGTCTCCGCTGGCGCTGCTCACAGGAGGTGTGTGTGCGCTGCGCTCGGTCCGTCGCAGCTGGACGCAGTGCTGAGAAAGGATCCTCATGGTCCCACAGTGGATGAGCATCATCATCTCTGAGGAGCCGGGCTGGGCTCCTGGGAAAGGAAACCCCCCGAGGGACTGGCAAAACCAGTGCTGGCTGCTATGAACAGGGCCTTGGGGTGACTTTTTTCTCATCATGCTCTCCCCCTGTGGTCACACACCAGCAATCCCAAAATCTTGCATGGCAGAGATGTGCCACCATCTCCCCACTGCTGCATGTGAGTCTGGAGCCTCTGCAAGGGGCATCCAGCAAAGAATGCAACAGTTAAAGAAGTTGTACATTTCTGAAATAATCTCCATCAGTTAAATAAACCCCAGAAAAATGGGGACAATTAACCAGCACTAATGTCCCATGACTAGTCTAAATTAATACTTACATGCCAAGTAAATTCATTCAGTGGAAAACAAAGGGCTGAATACTTTTCCATACGCTTAATGGAATATGGACACTTGCAGTCAATTGTTTTGCTGTACAATAAAAAGACTGCAGAGCTGCTACACAGAGATGGAAGCTAGGAACAGAGCTGCTCACGGGGAGGGGTATCATCGGCTGGTAGAGCTTTTAAAGCCAACAATCCCATCTAAGCCCCACATAAAAATCCTTCCTTTTGTTTTGTTTTAAATAAAACTCCCTGGCCTGGCTTTCGCAAGTCCTGTGTACCCAGAACACCACCCAACATCTGCAGGAGATGGCGGAGAGACATATGGATGCCCCAAAAATGGACTGTGCTTGTGGCAGACGGTCTGCATATAGAATGCCAAAGCTGTACCTAGCGGGAAACCTAAAATGCTCCAGGATCCACGCTAAACGATTCAGTCTAAACAGCTCTCGCCAGCCCCTCAACTTCACCTCTGTTTATTTCTGACTTAAAGTCCCTTACAACAGGAAGGGCGATAGGTCGCGACACTTGTGCGGTACCCTCAGGATCAAAACCCACAAAGTCCATCAAAACAAGGTACCTTTCAGAGGTCAAACCTGGGCCACAACGATTGAATTCACAAGGCATTTGATCATTCACAAAGATTTCCCCCTCCTTCCCATTTTTTCGGCTCAGGGAGCGGAGGATGCGCTGCGAGTTGCAGCGCGGAGCTGCCTTGCAGCTGCCTCTCACCCCAGCCACTGCCAGGGAGCACGGTGATGGGGAATCACTCATGCTTCCCAGCTCTACCAGCACTGCAACAAGTTGATAATTATCCAGTAAAGTGACCTGATGCTCGAATATAGGGTTATCAGCTTGAAGATGCCAGCTTACATGTTGCACTAGGAAGAGATTGGGATGGGGACCCAAGACACATCACTGTTAACTCCCAGCCCTCCCCTGCTGGGATGCTCAGCACAAATAATTTTATTGCTTTTTCCTGTATTTTCTCAGCTCTAAAATGGGGTTAATAATACCTTTTTTTTTCATAATCACAAAGATGAATATGTAGAAAATCAGAGCCACCTTTGCTAATTCAGCAGTTAATGCACTCACTTATAAGAAGCTGTTACGGAGACTGTGAAGCTGGACAAAAATTGCAACAGCTTCTCTGCAGAAAGTTAATGGGCATGTTTCAAGCAGTTCCCGTTTTCTTCTTTTCCCTCAAATATGGCTTTGAGGCATGGAAATAATGAAAAATAAAAAAGATTTTTTAACAGCGAGGGCAAGTTCCCATTAGATGGGTTTATGGAAGGAAGTGGTAAATTCAGTGCTGTTGCAAGACTTTATGGCAAAACTAGATGTTTTTCTAAAAGATGGGCTCTAAGTGTACTGCAAGGTTTGGAGTTTTAATAGTAGGAAAGAGTAATTTCTCCCACTGTAGAAATTAAAGGGGGGAATCCTATGGCCAGTGTCACAGATGTCAGATCAGATAACTGCGGTAATTCCTTTGGGCCTTAAGAGACACAAACCTCTGAACGTAAAATCCCTTATTTGTGGATTTGTGGTTAGGGCACTGCTCTGAGAATGATTTAGGCAGACACTATGAAAAATCCCACTCTGCATCCATTGGCAATGGCAGTTGTCTAAATACCTTTAAAAGTCACACCTTAAAGTCTAATCTTGCACCACTGAAGGCAAAGGAAACTCTGCTGCTGATGGCAGGAGCAACAGGAACAGGTATCCAGTGTGTCAGTTCCTCCGTTTTCCATCTACACCATGGAAACAGTATCATAATCTAAGGTGGGTACAATTTCTTAGCACAATTTTTTTTTCCATCCCTTCGAAAAACATATTCAAGGCTTAATGCAACTTCTAGCATATGAGGTCAATTTAATATATTTGCTCCAGGTAAGAAAAAGGATTTTTCTGTTTCAAAACTGGAAAAAAAAGGTAAACGTCTTTCATTTTTCCTTTCAAAAGACTACTTCATTTTCAAACCTACCTGACTTCAATCCTAAGCTTAAAGTATCTAAAACCAAGAACAAATGGAACAAAAGAATTAATTTCACCCGATTCAAAAGTATTATTATTTTTATCAATGAAAACAATAGTATTTTGGTTTAGAGCTTGAAACTTTTTTTCGTCTAAGTTCCACCAGAAGTTAACAACGTTCTTAAGCTTACAGGTTGTTGGCAGCCTTACTGGGGACCAGGGCGATGTTTGGAGGGAGCAAAGTTGGGAGTATGAGTGCAGAAATTGGTCCTCAGATTAGAAACTCTCCTAACCACATATTGTGTCTTACTGCATTTATGCTGCGTTTACCACAATGCAGGTCTAGTTTTGGCTGACACTTGTAAGCACAATTGCAACACAATAACAACAACAATATCAATATTTGCTTTTAAAATGGAAGAAAAATGCAAAATTTTAATAAGTAAGGTTGCCCTCCATTATACAGCACACAAAGAAGCAAGACATCAAAAGTAGAAATTAGAGTTGATACGGGACCTTCAAACCCAAATCAAATTAGTGTCTCTAGGAGAGATCTTTGATTTAAGCTTAATAGTGGTGATTTTTTCTTGGGTTGTTTTATACTTAATCAGCCACACAGCCCACTGTGCAGACATATGTTCCCAAAGCACATCAAAGCAAGTAAACATTCTGTTTCAGATCCTAATATCCTTTTTTTATCCAATTATCTTACTTACATGATCTTTTAATTTAAGTTCTGAAAGCCCACCTTTTCACACAAGCTTTCCTTTAGCGACGGAGGTAGAAGGATGACCAGCTCAGTTCTTGTGAGATACCCGCCAAAAAACCCCCACAACGAATAAATCAAAGCACAGCAGATGAGTCTCTAAGATAGTTTCTTGAGAGATTAATGATGAAAGCCTTCAGAGAGGAAGCATATTTTAAGAAGGGGAACTTCAAGGAAGGTAGCTGAGGGGGAGAGAGGGAAGGAGAGTGAGCGAAAAAGGCATGAAAGAAAGCATGGATAAAAGTGTGAGAGCCAATGAAAGTAGTTCAGCGACAGACCGAAGGAGCGGTGCAAACCTGGAGGCGCGTGAACTTCAGGTTGAAACCACCAGGCATGAGAACTTGATTGCAGTAGTCACAAAATTTGAGAGCTGGGGTGTCAAAACACTGTGGGGTCAGGGCGGAGAGGGGATGAGGGCTGGGCAGCGGCATGGCGGGTGCGGGGGGAGCAAGCAAGGTGGGAAGTGGTGGGGAATGAGACGGGAAGAGGTGCAGCCATGGACCAGATCCTGACGGAAGAGCTGAGTAGGAAGCTGAGGGAGATCTGACAGGATTCAGCACTGGTGAGGTCATGTGGGAAATGGGTGTTGGGAAGATGTGTTGGATGTGACACAGCCATTTCTCTACATCTGATTGATTTCCCTTGGGACACATGTTGAGGATATTAGCACTTTGGAGCGAATACTTTGCTTGTAGCTGTGAAGACACTGGGCTTGGGAAAACAAATGGGAAGTGTATGTGTGTGGGGAGGAAATCGGAGTTTCTGATCCCTGCCTAGTGTCTTCTTGCCATGCAACTTTTGGGTGGGGGCTTTTCTCCCTCAGAAGGAAATAACGTTCAAGTGCTACAGAATAGTTTAACATTTAAAAGACTATGCCTATAGTACTTCTGAAAAGTCCCTTTCCATGTTAGGCCAGCACTAACCTGTTGTGGAGAGGGCAAGTCAGTGGCAGCAACACCACAGCAGTGGAGCTCATGGAAGAGTCAGGCAAACCATAGAAAATGCTTCTTCATTCATTACACTTTAAATCTGCCTTGGCTCTATACCCGTCATATCCCAGAAAAGCAAAAAAGGACCATTCCTCTTCATCATGACTGTAATACAATCAACTGGCTGCAGCATTACTCTAACCAATGTTAACTAACAGAGTCTATGTCTGACATCTATAATTTCATGTTAACAAATTAGGTAGAGTCCTGCATTTCCTGGTACCTTGAATGCCCAAGAAGCTCATAACTTTTCTTTATATGCAAAATGTCAGGGAAAGGGCAAACAATGTTATGCCAGAAGACCATAGCCAAATCACTTGGTTGGAATGTGCTGTAAATCACGGGGTGAATGGAAAATGAATCTTTGTTCCAGGACAGCGACTTCCAGCATTAATGTTGCTGCTAATATGCTCCTTTTCTACTGGGAATGTCCTCTTCCCATAATCCAAGGTCCTATAACTTAAACCCTGTAACTAAACAGGACACCAAGGAAGAAAAACCTACACCCAACTAATTATAAAAAGCCTGAAATGTCCTACTTCTCTTTTCTGAAGTACAGGGGGAAACCATTGGTGTTCAGGCTTTAGAAAGATACTGTGCTTGCTCTAAGCAGCAATAAGCTGTTGTAACCAACTGGAAGTAACCAGAAAACCATGTTTTACAAAGGGGAATAAAAAGAAATGGGAACAGGTACAGCACAAATCTCTACAGAGCCTTTCTAGACACAGCAGTCAGAGGAGCTCTGTATGTAGAGGTGATTGTGATAGTTGCACAGAAACACATCTCACACACACACGTCCACACACACCAGGTACGCTGCTGGCATGCTGCGTGTGTACCTGCCTCTGGTGTATCACAGCACAAAGAAGTAAAAGACGTGCATTCCTATAATAGCAAAGCTTTTGGTCGGGGCTCCCTGGGTTTTCTGCAGGAATTAATTTTACTGGCATTTGACACATTTTAAACAGCAACAGCACTCACAGTAACCTCCAAAGGGAAATATTCCTGAACAATATATAATAAATACATTGATTTCTAATAATAACCATCTGCCCTAAATCTTCTTGCTGACAGGTTTAGTTGGACCAAAGGCCCTTTTCACATCTACTTCATGACAGTTCCCATCACTACATAAAGACTTTGAAGTGCCCTAACGTGCAGTAAAATGCGAGATAACCTACCAAACTGTCAATATTTCTTCACTTCTAAAAGGAAATGCTAATGGCACTCAAAGAGCTCAAGATGTAATGTAAGATCTGATCCAGCAGGCTGGCTGATCTAACCATCCTTTCCTTTGCTACAAGTATGTTGAAAAGCAAGCAATTATAGGGTGAAGAGCAGAACTAGGTAAAACTTTTTCACTGATATGACTGCAGGGAAAAAAAACCACCTTTTTATTCCAAACAAGCTTTTCACTTGGAAGTGTCTGGAGTTTTCTGTACAAAATAAGAGAATTAACAATAAGTCAGTGCTTGAATTTTAATTTCTTCTTTTTAACCTATCACTTTTTTTCCTTTTCTTTCTTTAGAACTAGAAAGAAAGTGAACCAGAATGAAACACGGATGTTTTTAAAATCTGGACAACATTCAGCTGGGAGTTAATTTTCCATAGGGAAAAGATGAACACAAATAATCCAGAGGAAGCAGAATCTCTCTCCAATTGACTGCAATAAACAACTGGCATTTCTCTACCAGCTCTAGTCTGCAGTGTAAGACTGAGAAAGGCTCTACAGCAGGAGAAACTAAATGCAATAAACAGAAGCCCACCCCTATGGTAAAACCCCAGCACTGCTTATGGCCCTGTACAACTCCAACAGACTTTGAAAAAGCCAGAATGCTGCCCCCTGCCTCCCCCCCGCCCCAAATCATCAGCTCATGGTAAGAAAGGATGAGGTATTTTATATCTCATCATCCATGTACCACCCAAAAAGCCTTCCTTCCAAAACCCTTTTGCTCCCAGATCCGTTGGTGTCATTCTCTACAGCTGCTCTCCTATTCTTCCAGTTTTCCAGTGACACAGGAAAATATAACATATTTATCAAGGAAGGAATAGGGATCTGATGTTCCCCAGCTGTTTACTGCTGAAAGTTTATACTAGTGCTTTTCAACCTGTGGTTTGCAAAACCCTTGGGAATCACAAAAAACTCCTTCAGGTGCTGTGAAAGACAGCAAAAAAACCCAGCAAGCCTCTTGTTATTCAGGCCAAATTCATGCCAAACACCATGTTTGACAACCCTGCTGGAAAATTTTTAGGGAGGCCACAGACTGTAATAGCTTGAAAACCCCTCATTGACCCTATGCTTCCCAAAATCAATAAAAATTACATGCGAGACATTCTCAGAGTAATCATCGACTACCGCCCCAACCCATCCAACACCCACCAACGGCAGCTAGTGCTGGAGCACGCACGCGTGATTTAGGCATCTTTGCTACGCTGGCGCAGAGGTAACGCCGTCTCCCGTGTCAGCAGCACAGTATACCTACGGCGACACCTCCCTCCCACCGCCATGCAAAGGGAGACCTGCGGGCCTCATCTTTCATTCTCTTATCTCATGCAGCTATTCCTTATGCAGACACATTTCTGTATACAAATCCCATTATACTTGACCCTCGGTTCACCCCGTTTCCATTACAACGCTGTAGACTCAACCAGACTTGCTCCAGTGCCAACTCTGTGCTGTCATTCCTTGCGCAGAGTGGTAATAAAGAAATCACTGTTTTAAGCTGACAAAGAACAGATTTCTTACTAAGTAAACACTGATGTTTTGGTAGGGAAATTAAGTTATAAAATTGTGTCTACAAAGGGAGACCATACAGATGGAGTTTGTTAAGAGACAGCAATACAGTCAACAGTGGTTAATTCAATTGCCTGCTACTTATCAGATTTTTTTTTAAAAAAGGCTTATCCAGCTTTTGTAAATGCAAATGCAGAAAAACATTTCAAAGAGTCGTTGTCGTTTTAGCTGGAGAGTGATGCACACACGCACATGGCCTTTTGAGGCCGAAGACAGAGCCCTCCCTTGCGCATCCACCATGGTTGTGTCAGGGTCCAGTGGGTCTGGCGTTCACCAGCCTGGCCAGAGAGGAGGTCTGAGCACAGCACAGCTCATCATGATGCCACCACCCTCCAGTGACCTCCATCCTCATGGCTATGCCGTAGCCTCACTTCCCCCGGCCACCGCTCTCACCCACCTTTCTGCCTGCCCGGTACCCCATGCCAATTTTAGATGCCCCAAACCAGCTCAGGTAGTAACCGGACACTAAGGTCGGCTGGGTAAAGGTAGGAAATTCGGTATCTCCAGTCCTCAGTTGAGCCTTAAATGACCCCAGCCCAACCTTAGATGTGGCATCTAATTCCTAAAAGCACCACGTTGACACCAAGTCGCTGAAGCTGTTTCTCTCCTAAATGTAGCAACAGCAGAGGCACAGCCACTCTTTACTCTCCCCTTTCCAGGGAATCATGGCTGGCTTTGGGGTGCTGCCTGAAAAACAGGGGATTTTTTTAAAGCATCAGTGCTGGCTAAGGCCCCCAGACATCCTCCTCATGCTAACAGTTCTGGTGATGGTCCATACTGCTGGGCCAGGAGCAGAAGCAGAAGGTTCCTCATCACTCCACCAACCTCAAAAAACACCCTTCTTGCATCTCACCAAACACGAGCTTATGCTCCTGTTGTGGCATCTAAGTGAAGAGAGGGATAAGACCTCCAGCCCTGTTTCTACACACTTTGCCAAGCCCCAAAATTATGCAGAGCTAAGCAAGAGGTGGCTGCTGTATTTGCACGGCCAACTGCAGGTGCTCAACTCAGACATTATAGCTATCACTTTCCGTAACAGCGGCCAAAGTCTGTCTGAGACGATAATCTAGGCAGTCTGAATATAACCTCAACGAAAGCACGTATGTTTTGGGGACATTTTAAAATGACCAGAGAGTTGTGGGGTTTTTTAAAACATTTTATCAGAAAGGATAGAGAAAATGAGTTATTTTTTGCACAGGATAAAGTTCACTGTGGGATTCAGTGTGTAACATGATGTAAAGTCTTAGGCAAGCCAAAAGGTGTTAACATTGTGTGCCCTTTAAATGATGCACTTAGTCAGTAAAACAAGATGTGCTTAGGTTGGAACTATGTAAATACACTCATTTTATTAAATAAGGTAAAAATCTAAAAAAGAGATATTGCTGGGTAATTAAGTCACCAAGTATTGGTTCTATTTAAAATTCAAGAGAAGGGATATTAAACATACTCAAATTTTAATGAAAACCTTTGCAGTGTCTTTAATAATTCAGCACAAAATTTTATTTAAACAACTCTCTCCAGTTTTGGAAAAGGCAAACACAAGGCCAGTGTACCGTGGTCTGGGAATGAGAAAACAGAACTGCTCAGGTGCAGTAGATTATTTTACCTGTTTAGACAACACAGTGACGAGCAAACCAACCCTGGAAATCAAAGCTATGCCTAAATCCCAGGAGCAAGGTTTTCCACGTGGTAGCAGCTTTAGAAAGTCCCATCAGTCATCTTTTTGCACCTTTAAGTATCTTTTGCAGCCCAAGTTGATTTCAGTGTGCTGTAAGCTCCTGCATGGATTCATTGTGGGAACAGGCTGCTGATGGGATTTTGATGTCCAAATACTTCTGACTTGGAGTTTACTTTGAAAATAGGCCTTAAGGTCCTGCACTGTGCATGTTTTGGGCTTTTTTTTTAGTTGTATCTGCTGCTTGATTTGTTAAAATACACAAAGGACATAACAGGCGAAAATAAAGTGGATTTTTAAAATATTTTATGGTTTAAAGAATCTATAGTATTATTAGTAACCAAAGAAATTCAACTATCCAGAACTGAACTTCTAATATTAACAATTCCCTTTTATGCACGTCACATTACAGTGCAAGTTTTAAAGCTGTTCATAATGTAATGGCAAAATAATTACTTTTACCCAGCACTGCAGTACACATTTGGTACTCGTGAATGCTGTAAGAATTAATACGACCATTCACACCTGCTATAAAAGGCTTCTAGCCAATAAAAAAAGGTACAAGAACGCACAGGCCATTTTCTAAGCTCAGTCATAGAGTATGTGAGGGACAGAGCAAGTGCAAGAAGAGTTGTAAGGACCCATGGGTAGGAGATAAACTTTTAATTACACAAGTCCCCCTTGAAAGCTCTCATTCTGCTGTTCAGCGAAGCAGGACAAAAGTTTGAGGAGCCAAAAATGAACAATAAATGCAGCTCATGCTATTGTACCCATGGATTTTTACTGGCATATTTGTCAAGCTCTTGTGACACTCCCAATGATGCCAGATTCTCTGGCTACACCATCTCTATCTTCTACTTTCAGCCTTCAAGAACAGCTTCTAAAAGTCTCTAGGATCACTTCAATCAAAGATTTGCTCCTGGACTCCACAGGCTTTTTCATTTGAAACTCAGATGCAATCGGGGGAGTGCAGACCACGATGCACTGTAGGCAAGGAGATTATCTTTCAGCCCTGCTTTCACCCACTGAGGATGATAACAGGAGGAGGAGATTAGACTGAGACCTTGCACTGGTAAGTAAGGAAGACTATACACACACAAACACAAATCCTTACTGCACTGGAAGTTCACAGATCACAGCAATTTTGCTTGTGAATGTGTGAACCACAAAATTGCCCTGCCTGGGAGAAAAGCCACCAATGAACACAGAGCTGGTAGGGTTGGGGTTGCGTTTATGAAAGGCAAAGCAATGAAATCAATCACAGCAACCAGAGTGTGGATAAAGGCCAGTTTGGCAACATAGTCTAAAACCAAATGAAGGGATAGGAAACCACTGCATCTAGTGCAAGATTTTGGGAGAAAGCACAATCTGCTCTTCAGCACAGGCTCCTCGAGGAATTTTCTGTCCCTCAGTTTGTGCCATTTACTCACTGAGTCACCCTGGCAAAGGTCACTCACCCAATACGCTGCACCACTGTGACATACCTAAAGCAATGTGACATCTTGTGCACAAACGAAGCCCAAGTCTCTGCTCACTATCCGTCCTTATCAGAAACTGCCACATAATTCACCAGAAATGCAAACCCTGCTCTGCAGAGATCAAGCATGAAGAAACCAGGCTGATAGGATCCTGAGGTCCATCAGCACATCAGGACCTGAAGGGAAAGAAGCTACAGCTCACAGCGGTCCTACCTTCTTCACATCTGGCAGAAGCCGGCTCTTAAAAAAATAAACAAACAAACAGCTCTTTGAAGAGTTTCTTATTCTTGCGGTAACAGTCATCTCGGCACTGACAGGATTCAAACCAGACGTGGTCGAGGGAAGTCTGGAGTCATACCAAGTTTAGATCTCACATGCCAAGAGAGGTCAAGACCTAGCCAGGCCTTGAATAGATGACTTGCAAAGAAAATCCCAGGACACGGAGGAAGTGGTCTTGGTGGGAGAGTGCCTTTCCCTCTGACTCATTAGGCAACATCACGTGATGATGCTCTGGCGAGGAATAGAGAATGGCCGTCATACCTACCCGCTAAAGCCCAGAAGTCCAGTGCATTTGTCCTTGGTAAAGGTCCTGTGGGACTCTTAAAAAGACATGGGTTGTAAAATATCTAACCTGGCTCAATTCCATTTTAGTCTCCTACATTCTGGTCATCTCATTGCTGTCTGCTCTGAAGGACGGTTTGAACTTTCCTGACCTAACCTGAAAATTGGTTTGGTTATGCGGGCATGTAGGATTTCTTTTCCAAAAATGGCTAGAAATTTATTTGGAGTTTGGAAGTCTCCTATTTTTTTCAAGTGAATAAAGTGGTTTGGGGCCTGCTGACACTGATTTCACTATGATCATTTCTCTGTTTCGAGACTTTTACTGGAAATAATATACAAACAGGTAATAACTATTTAAGTGTTCAAATGTACTGGATAAAACTTTGCAGATACCTCACTTTTCATCACTTCCTGGTATTACTTCTTACAGAGAAACGGTTGGGTTGGAGGACTAGGAAAAAAGGGAAAGAGCTAGAAATAACTTTTATATGATTTCTCCCCTGGGAACCGACTGCAAAATCCTTCCCACTGGTCTACAGATAATAGAGTTATTCACCCTGACCTGGTCCCTACCATATACTAACTCTCACGCTGTACCCTGACCCCCACAGGATGCCATCACAAAATGGGTGTCTCGTGGTCAGGGTAAAACAGCAGCAAGGCTCTCATTTCAGTTCCTTCCAAAGAACTGAAAACATCGTTGGCTCCTTGAGGGTCTTTTCAAACAAGCAGGACCACCACACTGTCTGACATGAATGGAGATCAGTTACTCAAAACAGCATGTCAAACACTGTTAATCCCTTGAAAACTTGCTCTTCCTCAGAGGCAAACACCAGGATGTTTTGTCCACGTGGTATCATTGCAGCTAGGCTCCTCCAAATTAGCCTGTTTGACACCAGTTCTGGGATCTCTGTGATGATGCTGGACTTAAAGCAATGTTATGTGGAAGTAACCACAGAGCTCTAGTCCCCCTTCATTAGGCCTTGATTTCTACTTTGCCAAAATTATCTAAAGAAACACAACTGAAGTGAAACCCTTCATGACAATACCAGCAAATAATCCATTACCATAACAGGTCTGAAGTCAACTACCAAGTCCATATTGGCACAAGAAAAATCTCTAATATAAACTATTCTTAAAGCAGGAATACACAAGTAGGATTTAGTAAACATTTCTATTTTATGGCCTCTTCAGAAGAACACCTTTCTCCAGGATAGCATGTGAACATGCATTTAAGTTTCTCTGAAGTCAATGGACCTAAGCAGGTATTTCTAATTAAGCATATACTTAGGTATTTTCACGAATAGGGAGAGACTTAAAAACAGTTCTGTAGCCTAGATCACTTTCTGTTTGTCCCTCTGCCTCATCAGCTCATCATTTCTTTTCAGATCTCTTCTACAAATATCTCTTCTCCTTCTTTGCTAATCCCCATTATATTGATCTTCCTTTCATTTACTGATTTGATGACTGAATGTGTTAATTCCTTCACCACCCTATCTTTCTACACCCTGCATTTTGTCATCTACAATCCTGTTTTTTCTTGTAAAGTATCATACTGCACTTGAGTTGGGATGAAAGACAGCATATGAAACCAAGTATTTTATCTCACAGTGAAGACAAATAGCCCCAAACAAGAATCTACATGTAAGAACATCACCCTAATGCGGCTGTAAGCTTGAAACTTTCCTATTCATAATGTACTAACCACACTCTGGTAGTCTTTCCTCTACCAGTGGTAATTTGGGATGTGTGGTTAATCTGTGGGGTTTTAAGAAGCTTTCGGATGAAGCATTCAATCAGCAGGTACCATGTCCAGCAGCTGGTTTGCAAATCAAAAGCCATATAAGTAGCTCCAGAACCAAGCTAGGAAAGCCTCTCGTGAAGGGGCAAGAGAAGGAATAAGACAAATTATTCTCCAGGATGCTTTTACAGGATTGAAAGGAAAATATTTCAAAGGCCCTTACGGGATTTAGGAACACATGTTTATTTCTCAGTGTGACTTAAACTCAAAATGCATTTCATACAGCCCTAACATATTTTTTCAGGAATGCCTGACTGCATCCAAGTGCTGTTGTAAGTGACGTGGGTATGTGTGAGCGGGGAGGGAGGGGTGTACGAGAGAGAGAAAATGAGTTGTGGCAGGAAGAAATACCTCTGCTGTGAGGAGGCTCCACCTGTACGAAGGACACACTGATGCACTGCTGCACTAGTAGAAAGGGCAGGAGGTGGTGGTGGAGCCTAACTCTCACATTTAATCTAACGGCAGACACTCAGCAGCGGGGAGACCATGGTACAGGTCCTTCTGCTGCCCAAAGGGTGGAAAAGGATAGCTCCTACCTCCCAGGCTCCTGCCATGCTGTAAGGTGTCCCCCCACCCCAAGTATCAGCTTAAAAAAAATCATCAAAACGCTCACAACCGCCCGGTTTCACTATCAGCTACCACGATCAACGATATCAAAACCCAACCCCATACATGCCAATAAAGTGAGCACAGAGAATGCAGTAAACTTGCTCTTGAAGTGGAGTCTGGCCAACTGATATCAACTAAACCTTGAATATGGCTTTTCCACAGCACATCCTCCCACAAGATTTGCTATGTGCATGCTCCTGCAACAGAGAGGAGACAGGGCAGAAAACATCCCCATCGGTCCTACAGGAGCTGTATGACCTGAGTGTGTATGCTGGACTCCAAGCATGCACAAGTCACCTCATTAATACATTTGTGTTTCTTAAACTCCATTCCAGCCATTTTCTTAATTTTTAGGTACTTAACTTCTTTACTAGGGCTGGCTTTGGGGTCCTGAGTTTCAATGACGTTTGGGGGAGTAAGACATTAACTGGGATCCAGCATGTTTGAAAAACCCACTGTGCCTTTGCATTACCAGCGCTTGACAAGCCGGCCCTAAGAGTTAACATTATTTTGAAACTCCCGACAACCACTTTCAAAATAACGTTGTTAGCCAGACCCAATACAGTTGGATTTATGATCTGAAATCATACAGGCACTTTTTAAAATTTGACCCTTGAGTAATGATCTAAATTTTAGCTCTGTTAGTTGTCTATTTAATATCAACAGTGAAACATAAAAGAACAGGCATGAAAAGCTTCCACGGCAGAAAATTGTGTAGAATCACAAATTCTCAAAATGGTCTGGCACACATTAGAAAAACATACATACATGGTTTAGTGTCAAAGCCAGGGATCTAGAAAGCCCACTTAAATGCATGCATTCCTGCAGAAGCGCTCTGCAGATCTGAGATCTGCCAGAGTAACAGCACCCAGTTCTGCCTTTTGGTCTGTGCAGATGTGTGTGCACGGTGTTAGCTGCAGGCAGGGTATCCAGATCCATAGTTCTGCCAAACAGGGTCCTTTTTTTATTAGTATTAATTTTTTTTTTCCTTTCCCCCCAGCCATCTGGGTGGTCCGAGAATCAGACCCGAAATACCTAGGATCCCTCGAACCACATGTTCTAATCCCAGCAGAGTTGACTCAGTCCTTCATCCTTCCAGCGTAAATTGACTTCTCTGCTCTTTGTTGCGTGGGGGGAACTTTTGGATGGGATTTGAAAATTTCCGCTCTGTATGGACATTAAAAATCCTACATTTTTCTTCCAGTATCACAAGCCAGCATTCCTGCCATTAGTTTTTATCTCTCAGCACCTTGTGTAATTTGCTTCCCGTGGCCACTGGTAGTTGGGAACCCAGATTAGCCAGTACCTGAAAAGTGGTGTGCCGCAGGCTTCATTTCACAAGCCAGTGGGATGGATGGGTTTTGTCCATTTATCTCCACACACACTGGAAGGATTTCAGAGAAACACAGTGAAAATGAGGAGACTGAGCAGACTGGTATTTGAGTATATGCTGCAGGCTGCAGCCTGGCCAGTTCATTAGTGCGGGGAGGAAGGATATGACAACATGCAGCAAGTATCTGGAGGGACGTGTTACACAAGGAGGTGTGCTAGGAGCAGAAGGGTGAAATTTAGGGAGAGAAAAAAAAGAAGGTGGACTAGGAAGGTGACCTGCATGGAGAGCTTTTTATACTGAGAACAGATTTGCTACAGGGTAGAGCAGAAGTTCAACCAGGAGGTACAGGACCAGAAAGGTGAAACCTGCACAACGCTGTGCTGTACAGGAGAAAGTGCTACACAGGAGCAAAACACCACAACAGGTCTCATCATCGCTTGTCCTCATGACTGTAAGAAGCTGGTGAGAGGTGAAACGTCATATAGAGAGGGGATTTATTTAGGATTAAGAAAAAGGAGAGGCCAGGGGGGGCAGTGCTCCACATTTAGCTGAGAGAAAACTTGAGAAACAAATTCGTAACACTGGAGTTTAAAAGGGCAGGGGATTGGCACTGAACTTTTATCCATTTTCACAGGATGCTGAAAGCAATGGAGAATGGGCAATACCATTGAGATCGCTTCTGAAAGACCTGCACTCTCTGTTTAGAAACTTTTATGAAAGCAGCAGGAGAATAGAGTTCAAATAAATTTTTCCTAAAGCACAAGCTTAACAGCGGATAAGGTGGAAGCATGAAGTCACTTCTAATCTACTATAAAGTGAGGTAAACAAAGGGATTATCACTTAAGACTCGCTGACATGAAGCTCTGAGAATGACATTTAAAAGCAATGGTGGATTACAGAGTGACATCATATTAAACGAACACATGCCAGAGATTTACATAAAAGACCTCAGAGATCAGACTCTTGCTCTCAAAACTAAAACCTCCTAGCCATTTTTACACTTCTGGCACTGATTAGGCTAAATTAGAGCTGCAGTTTTTCATTCAGTAAGTTTTGGTGTCACAGAACCAGCAATTCGGTGGCCTGGACCTTCACTAAGTGCTAATGGGCACGACTCCACCTGAGCTCACCGAGGCCCCTCACGCCAATGCAATGCCGTCGGCGGTCAAGTAACTGAAGATCCAACCTAAACGTTTCTAAATCCAGTCTGTGTCTCACTGCATAGTTTAGTGACTCTGAAACCATGCACCTTCAGGTCCCTCTGGACTTCAGGTTTGAGTTTTTTAAAGTATTCTGAATGCTATTTAACTACACACATATGATGAAACTATCCTCAATTTAAGGAACAGCATAGATGTGCAAATCTCTCTCATAATGGAAAATGCTTAAAAATTATTAACAAGATTCAAAAGAGAAAGCTGTGGCATGCATTTTGTGTTTGGTTGGCTGGGTTGTTTTTCCGTAGAATAGTTTTATCAGATTGGAAAAACCTACAGAAACATTCTAGCCCTGATGAGTGTTTTGGATTATGACTGCCCCATTTTCAGAAGACCTGATCAGCCTGTCTTCCCACTGAGGTCAGAAGATGTTAAGCGTGTACCTTCTCAGTTTTTGCACAAGTAGGTAGCGCTGTGTACTTCTTTCTGATGCCTGAAAACATACCACAAGCCCCTTCTGGGGAGCTGAATGAGTCACAGACTCATCAAGAAAGCTCTTGACTTTTCTTAGCTCTCAAAACATCAGGAGAGTGAGTATTACCATAATGGCATTTTAGAGATGGAGAAAACTAAAGCACAGATGGAATTAAAGTAATTTTTGCAGCTCCCAGAACAGGACAGCAGCAGCCCAGTATTTAATCTGTGGTCTCCTGGAGATGGATCAAGTGACCATCAAGTATTAATCCTGGTAGTTTTATAGTGCGATCCGTATTGACAGTCCCCCAAATCACCTCCTGTAAGTTACCAAAGAGCCACCTAAAAGCAACACACTCCTCTTAATTACAGACCAGGGAGAGGTTTGAACCAGCCTTCTGGAGGGGACCAGCCTCTGCAAACCATGGCATACTCACACATTCTTATTTTCTTAAATAAATAAAAGAAGCATGTGGGAAAGAAGGGGACAGAATAAATTGGATGTGGGAGCCCCCAAACCCGTTTCCCAAATGAGCAATGTATCTATTTGGTGAAAGTCGTAAAACTTTGCAAAACACATAAGAAGGCCTCTCTGAGCAGCTGTTTGCTTTGACTCCGGAGGGAGCTCGCTCTATCTCCAAAGCAGCACAGTACCATCAATCATGACCTGCCAAAGATTTTCTACGCCGGTAGCAAAGTAAATATGAAAACACACAGGTTTTATTGGCGTGTACGTTCTGTGGCTCAACCAAGTGGCATCCTTGCTGCAGGAACAACCACTACCTGGGGTCCCATCCTAAACCGCCTGATGGGATCAAAGCTGCAGCCTCGTGGGAGCCCTGTCCCGCGGAGGTTAACCGAAGGCACTTTACGGACACCCGATAGTGCACAAAGGCAGCTCCGTGAGCGTGCGATGCAACAGGCTCCCCTCCACTATCGGCTGTGGTCATGAATTACCCTGGGTGGAGGGGACAACCGAGAGACCCTGGTGGAAAACAAGGAGCACTGGCAGGGAAGCCCTGGCTGGGCTTGGCAGGAGCACGGTCAGGGCCATGGGGGCACTTGGAAAATTTTGCTGCAAAACCCCGACACCCCTTCAGTAAATGTGTTGGAAGTGAGATTTGTCAAAGGATTTCTATCCGGCAGAATTGAGGGGGGGGTTGTGTGTGGTTTTTTTTAAATAGGAACAGCAAAAGGCACATCTGTGACAATAGCAAATTCCAACTCTAAAGCAAGAGACACTGGCGTTTCTCAAAGCACAGTTATAAGATGATGATGATTATTTTTTGTATGGCTAAACAACATATTTTCCCTTAACCCCACTTGGCCTCCCTTGGCTGAATCTCACAAAAACAACAAAGGAAAGAGAAAACCAGCCTGAAACAAATATCCAACATGGAAAATCTTGGGTTCGACATTAAATTTGGCAAATTTGTAAACACTTGAGACATAGTCTTTTTATGATGAGAAGTTTAACAGCCACCTTGCCTACCTGTGAATTACCCTGCCTAAACAGCTCAGAAACGTTGGAACTGGTCCTGAAGAGGTATTCTGTAATTTTTAACATAGTAAGAAGAAAACAAACTTCAACAAGGAGGGGTAATAGGATCAGATAAAGAAAAAAAGTGTAGGCTGAATATCAGGGAAAATCTGTAATATATTAAGATCTTAGGGAAATGGAGAACGATCCATGATTAAACCAGGTAAACTCCCTACCAGAGGCAAATTAAGGGCAACTTCACATTATCATGGAGATGGAGTCTTCTCTATGTTTAGATCTTTGGGACAATTCAGTCCTCGTGAAAGCCATGGAATTTGTGACTATCAGCTATGGGGTTTTTTTACTATTTTCATGTGTGGACAGAAAAGCAACAACAATATTTTGTCAATAAATAATGTCAGAACTGCATCCTGAAACACCACCAGGATGTCGGTAGAAAAACAAGGCTGCTTTTGTTTGTTTCACTGCGTAATGCCTGATGGGTTTTAACCACAGTTTAGGAGCTACTGTTAAAAAGCTTCTTGCTGAGTCAAGCCTAGGCATGCTGTTTACAAGGGTTAGCCCTGAAGGCTCTTGCATTGGCAGGGACTTTTAAGCTGAGCTAAGGAGTTTTCAGTTATTTTTGTTGTGCTTTTAAAGAAAAAAAAGTTGAGAGTAGCTAAGCACACCTAAAAATGGGGAGTGGAAGGGTGCTATCAGTAATCACCTGCCATATCTGCCAGCAGCTTTCCTCTGTAGTCAAGGGCTTGATCTTGCAAAGCTGACGCTAAGAGTCCCCTTGGTTTAAAGTGGATGGAGTTATTGCAGAGACCAGGTGCTGGTGGAGTAGGCTTTTGTGAAGAAGCTTGCTCAAATACAAAATATCCCCTTTGTTAGAAAAGGACCTGTTCTAGCTTATTTAGTGAATTTGTTTGGTTCAGCTTTGAACCTGCTGAAACACCGTGGCAGATGACTTTCATTCCAGTAAAGCTGATCGATGTTCTGCCTACAACCAACAGTGCAGAGTGAAATTCTGACAAATCAATAAAAGCTGCATGCAGAAAACATGTGTAACACCCACCACTGCTCTTCCACAGAGCCTGGGCCATCCTGTGCTGTAGAAGAGGCGAGGATCCCGGGGAAAACCAGCATGTGACTCTGTGATTTAATGCATTGTCGTCATGGTGTACAATGTTGGAGTCAGTATCTCCAAATACTGTTGAAGTCAGTATCTCCAAATTTATTTTTCTGTCATAGTTTAGCTTTTGAGTACTGTAGTTTGCAACCTTAATATTAAATGAATGTTGTTTTGTGGAAGTGGTGCTTCATACAATTTACATGTACCAATACGATTTCATTTATTCATTCTGCTTTAATTCTATACTTCTGCAATAGATTTCATCCCATATTCAGTTTTACTCCATTCTGCACTACAACCTTTTACAGTGTCCATTGGGCTCCAGTCCTGTCTCTCCCCCTGTCCTCCACATGACCACAAACTCACAAGCACCAGAATCCAGGACGATGCCTTGAATCCACAATATTCCTGTTGGTTTGCACTGCAGAGAGCTCAAGGATCATCTGAATGAGATACTTTATTTTTCTAGACAAGCCAAGCAAGCACCATGATTCTGCCAAATTGTTCTTAATGCCCCCCCCAAAAAAAGTCAAAAAATGAAAGATGTCCAAAAAATATATCACCAAATAAGTAAAACCAACAGAGTTTGTACAAAAAAGTGAGTTGTCCTAGGAAGTGGAGAAACACTGAAACACCCTAAAAAAGCTCTAGAAGTATACTTCAAGGAAATACCAACATGATCTGCTTCTGGATGTATGTAATAAATGCTCAGTGATTTGAAAGAAGACTCAAGTCCTGAAGATTATTTGTCCTGCTGCTTAACAAGGAAATCACTGAGACATAAAGACTGACAACAGTGAGCAGAAATGCAGCAAATCTTTCAGGCCCCTGTTTTGGCATGTGGGTCTTTTATTACTTGAGTTTTCCATATTCTCAAGAAAAGGGTCCCACAGGTGGTCCTGCTCAAGACAGCCTTGCAGATGAGTTCCGTCCAGTTAGGATAAAATAACGTATGTTCTCATTAAGCCAAATGCAAACAGTGATGAAGGGGAATGTACTGCCATGTCACATCGAGCAATCAGGAAACAAACCTTTGACATAATGCAGCAGGCAGATAATAAGACCCCATAGTTAGCAACAAATGAGACTAGACTTAATTTGCTGTGCAATGTTCATGTAATTAGATAAATTTGGTACCGGCAAGACAGCAGACAGCTAAAATATGGGCTTGATGAATTGGGGGCTCTCCGTCAGGCACCAATCACATTAATCATAAAGCCAAAACTCAGTGACACAATTTTTCTTCCAAACATATCCCATAATTTTCTAGAGTGAAAGTATGCACATGCATTCTTTTTGAGTTGTTTACTTTAAACAGAAGGATGGATTTCTGCACCATCAGGATAAAGTACAATTTTCTAGAGGCTCGACTGTGCCCACAGAGTCCACCCAACCTACTGAACAAGAACCACACAACCAGTAAGTATGTTCTAGCCCAGCTCCACCACAATGTTCTGGATGATTTCACACTGGACGTCTGCAAGCGAGGAGGGTGAGCACTATGTTATGACCTCCAGAGCGGAGACTGGAGGAGAGAAGAGGAAGAAAAAAGAGAATCAGAACAAAAACTAGAGGAGGAAAGGGCAGGAGATGAGGGAGGTTAAGATGTTTGCAGATAAAATTAAAGGAGAAAAATTGTTGAGACACTAACTCCACAGCTGGTGCGAATTTTCCCATTGTGGTTGTATCGTAGTTCAGGGCACTTGGAAAAGAGCCAAACAGAAATGACATTCCCTTGACCCTAAAAAACTCCCAGAGCCGAGAAGCAGTTGGCTGCTCAGCTTTGGTGCTTCACCAGCCCCAGAGGCACCCTTCAGTGCAATGCCCAGGTAGTTTCAAAGAACATTGTGTTTCCTCTTCTAAGACCAGCAACCAAGTTTTCTCTCCAGTGCCTCACAAGTCGTTTTTGTGAGAGGTGCTGCTGGGAAGGTGAAGGATCCCAAAGAAGAAGGGCAATAGGTGTTTGCCAACAACTCTACCCAAATACTAAGCAGGACACTCTTGTCCACTGACAGACAAACGTGGTCACAGGGAAGACAATGGATTATTAATATCGGCTCAGATGAACTGAAACCTGATCTGCCACCACCGTACACTTGGCCAGGATTAATCAATTGGACAAGCCCAATATGATAAAATACTGGCTCCCGTCACTGGGAGTTATGATTCACAGGTACATAACACCAGCTGGTGAGCTCTCGGTGGTGTTTGGAGAAGACCCTGCTTCATGACCCCACCGAAGAAACTGCTGCGGAGCCCCAGGGCAGATGCAGTACACCCAATCCTTGCCGCGAGGAGTAAAGGGGAGCACTGAGCGGGGTGCACAAATAACCTGTGCCAAACATCTGAGCATCTGCCATCCTCCCTTCTAACCACTGTTTTGAATATTGCCCCTTTCAGAAGTCAGTATGTGCTTTATTAGCCAGAGCTCTGGCTTATTAACTATCTCCCAGAATATTTTTTTATTAATCTGTCTTTCTTTTTTCTACAATTTTTGCATGTACTTGCACGCAAGAGCAAAACTACTTCATTCAGCCCCTCTCAGCCCCCCACAATTCCCATGTTAGCAATCTGCTCTGTCTTTCCCCTTTGCACGCAGCATGGAAGGAGCTGCTCTGCCCCTTTAAACATCCAGTCAAACTGACTGCCAGCCAAAAAGACAAGGACTTGTCTTCTGGTAGGATCCAGGGGAATGCCCTATCATTTTTTTCCCCCAGCATTTTGGAAGCGGAATAAAGCCCTGGTAGCTGTGGGACTCCACAGATCTTCTGGCTGCTGCTGTCTGTGTTACTTGCCTCCTGGGGACTGTTCCCCCACTCGCACCTTTCCAGAAAAAGCACAGCTCTACAAACAGCCCCTGCAAAGCCGGGTGAGCACTGACCCTGGCCGGACAGCAATGGGGTTCCCAGGGGTCAAATGAGAGTTTTTTAAGTGATGAGCCCTATTTGTTCTTCCATTGCTCTTCTTGCAAAATGTTTCCATCCCTTACGGGTTCCCCTACACCAAGTGCCCTGAGACCTGTTCCTCAGCTGATGGTTGAGACCTGCGTTACAGATGTGAGCTGAGAGATTTCAGGGCTGCCGTGGGACCACAAACCCCATCAGGCTGCTCCTCACCTCCCATGGGGATGGTGCATTTCAGGGACCAGGAGAAACCCTTCTGGCCGCAGTCACTACAGCCTCTGCTCACATCCCTGCTGGCTCCTTTTCCCCTGCCCTGATCAAAGCTTACAGGACATGAGCACAGATCTCTCTATAAACGGGTCTTCCAAGGCATCAAGGACTACTGAGCTGTCATGTCCTGGATAAGGAGACTAAACACGATCCCCCCTTTTGGGACACAACCCCTGACCGGCGCCTATGCTCGCTGCCCATCAGCTGCCCCGAGGAGGGGCGGCTCTCGTGAGGAGGTCACCGCCGAAACCCAGGGTCCTGCCCCTCCAGAGCAGACACGGACACCCGCGTGAGGACCTGCCTCTTTACCACATTTTAGAAAACGCCGCCCAGCCTGTCCAGGCTGTCGTCCGGTGAAATCAAACCGAATCACAGCATTCCCGGCAGCCATTCGCCGCCATCTGAGCGACTGGCGGGCAGGGAGGAAGGGAACGCAAGGTCTCCCTACAGAGGGAGCAGCGCTGGGTCTTCGCCAAGATGGTGCCAGAAATGACCCAGGCACGGCGGGATGTGAGAAACAACGCGGGCGCAAAAACGCAAATCGAGCCTGTCCCTGGGACCTCAGCCCGATAACGACACAGAAGCCCTGTACTCCCATCCTGCTCCCATACGGCACTTCTATAGGTTTAACAGAGCTGTAGAGCATTCCTGCCAGGCAGGTCAGTATTGTCACTGGATGGGGACAGTGGGGTGGAGGGTAGCCAGCGGGGCCAGCCTGCCAAGAGGGCAGCGAGTCCCCGGGACTTTAGCAGCGGGATTCAGCATACCGCGGGCGGCCGACATTTTAGCAAGGCACGGGAGCGAAGGTGCAAGACTTACCCGTGGATAGCGTGGATAGAGTGAGGTTCGTAATGGTATCGTCCTTCCTGGTGGCGCATGTCAATTGGCAAAGGAGCGTGGAAGGCCGGAAAAATGTGCTGCGGCACTGTTGAGGGGAATAGAAGAAGAAAAAAAAAGGGACTTCAAAAACTTTTCCTTTCCTTTTAAAACAATTTCAAAGGCACTAAATCTCCATGAATTTCAGAGCAAGAGCAGCGCAAGACAAGGGGTCTTCATGATATCAGCGCTATCATACACCAGAGAAGTGGAATGAATAAATAATCAAAGTCATGCGGAGAAATCCTACATCTTCGACATAAAAGATCTCCAACAGGGTTTTTGACAAAGACAAGCAGCTAAGCGCTCTTTGAACTTGAGGAGATTATAGGAAGCACCAAGGAAAACTAGACTTGCAACGCAAATCAGACTCAACAGAGCCTGGCGGGATCCAGACCTGCGTCGTCCCTCATGCCTAGAGTGGCAGCAAACACCTCTCCTGAAGGTCTGTACACACAGCTTGGAAATATTTACCTAAAAATGTAACAGCAAGAGCAGCGCTAATGCAGACGGTCTAGGCAGTCAGAAGAGGCTCAAAAGTGCCTACTGCCAGGTTCTGAGAGAAGAGACCAAATTGCTCTCACTTGTAATCACTTGAGGCCCTATTTTTTATTCATTTGAGAAGCTTGTTTCATCTTTGATGGAAAGATAAAGTGGTCTCAAAAGGCAGAGAACACCTACATTGACTTATTAAATCTACAGGTTTTAATATTTATTATTGACCCAAAAGTTAACAGCGAGAATATTTGAGTGAGTCGAGCCGATGGAAAATTCATCAGATTATTTCTCCACGCCACCCCCAACAATGCTGCCTGTCCGCCTGGGCCTTTCCTGCTAAAATTACAGAAGCTAAAGAAATACAATTAGCAGAGCCTTGATAACGATACTGTACAATCACCCTTTGACAGGGCTCATCGCATCTGTAATGACGCCACTTTCTAGTTTTGTACCAGCGATCGGCTTAAAGTTAAAAGGCTGGTCTTGCTCTGCCTTTGCAAACAGTCAGAAGTTCTTCATTAAAGATTATTTAATATTGTCATAGGTCTTCCCGTTCCCTCTGTGGCTTCTTGGCCTTTCCGTCTAACTGGAGACTAAAAGCAAAACAAAACCAACCTCCTAAGTGAGCGTTTCAAAACCCAGTCTGCGCTCAGTATTTCACTGTGACTTGCCTCCGCGACAGGTAGCATCTCTCTGTAGGTGGGAAGCACCATCCAAAACCAAAGTGTCAAGGCTTGGGTCAAGTCTCTCGCTGATGCTCAGCAAACGCCAAACTCTTTTTCTATGAAAGACTTAAAATTCAGCCTTTTGCATCTGTGACTCCAGCTGCAACAGAGCTACGCCGACTCCGTCCGGCAGGGCTGTGCTCCTTTCAGGTCCATCGCGCAAAGCCTGCGTGAAATCCCCGTATACGTCTTTCCCGGCATATCAGCAAGAGGATCTGAGGCTCCTACTCCCATTGCAACGTACAATCCCCAAGCACAGCGCGGCACAGGCGCGTCAGCCGGGCTGCCGGGAGAGGTGAGAGACTACACAAAAACAACCCTCCTGCCAACTCTGCTGAAAGGCGTTAAGCTAAGGTAGTCGGGGTGGAAAGTATTTAAGGCTCCGCAGCAGACTTGCTCTCCGTGCTCCAGCAAAGGGCTGGCACCGCACACTACCTGATACACTGGGAGCATTTTTGCAGCTCGCCTAATGTCAGGACACAGTAGGGTAACTGTTAACTGCCTTCCCCCCTTCTGCTCCCCTCCCCTCCTCTCCCAAAAGCAGCTCAGGGAGAGAATAAACTTGCGTCCTTTAGGATTTGCTTTGGCAGGAGGAAGATTCACCCTTTAACCGTCCTGGGTACGGACAATTTGTTACATAGGGACACTTGTAAGGAGCCTTCATTTTAAGAGGCAGCTAGTGTTTTTCCAGGTCAGAAATGCAGCAGAGTTCAGCCGTCACATCCCAGCCCCTGCTCACGCAGCACCATACGGCCTCTGGTCTCCCCAAACCACGTTCAGCCCAAACCGTTGCAGGGCTAGCAGACACCTTAAAGCTGCTGTCCTCCTCCCTGGGGACACTGCTGTCCCCTGGCCACAGCTACGGCCCCAACCCACAGCTGCTGTGGGGACCAGAGGGACTGGGGCAAGGAGTTTTTACATCATCACATACCAAGCACGGTCACGAAATCCACTGTCCCTGCACAGACATCCTGATGCCAGACAACACAAACATCTCCTCCAGCCTGGGCCGCTGTGCTCATCCCGTATTTATACCATTCAAATAAACCCAAAGGAACAGGGACTCTTCTGCGGTCCTGGGACCAACCTACGCAGCCCACCTGGTGGTATTCCTATAGGTGAAGTTTTGCAAACTCCCAAGCCAGGGTGGCTGATCTGCCTGTAGGGCAGGTCCAGGGCTGGATTAACCCCAGTCTGCAGGGAAGCGTGAGTCCACGTGGGCTGAAACTGCATTACCCATTGCGGTAGTGTTTTAAAAATACGGAAAGTCATATCCTAATCCTTGGGCCCTTTCCCTGAACCAGTTTAATTCACTAATAATGATGAAACCATTAAGAGCGGGTCAATCTGAATCTCTTAAAACCCAGCCAGTTATGTTCTATTTTGTAACTGTGCATTTCTGAATGATTGATTGCTGAGGTAATATTGGAAATTTCTGTGCTAAAAGAGTCTTTCCCTGTCACTCAAGAGAGCTGGGAAAAAGAAAACATGGGGTGTTTGCTGCCTGGCCTCCTTTCCTAGCTATCTGTTGGTATAAAAATGACATCTGAAGAGAAATTCTCCCTCTTCACACCTCTGATTATTAATGGGAGAAAAATTTCCACGAACTTCCTCCCTCCCGCTGGCACCGTTGGTTTGTTTTCAGCATTTCAACCTATTTTGACCATGGGAGGGTCAGCAATGCGTCTGCCTTGGGCGCCTGTTTCACTCTGCCACTCTTATTTCTAACCCTGCCACATGCTCTGCTTCGCTGCCGCCAAGGGCGAGGGGCAGGGTTGTTTTCGGGGATGTCCTTTTGCAACATCCCACTTCAGGGCTTCGCCTCTGCTCCCCTGCCCGGGAACACCAGCCAAGCCTATGGGCTCCAGTGGCTGGTGCTGTTCCTTTTTATTCTCTTCCAGGTGCTTGGTCAGAAATAATGAATGGTTTTATAGGCAATCAACTACCAATTCATAAACGTCAGCCCAGCTCTGCTTCTTGTTCCCACCCCTCCCGAAGAGGACGGCGAGCTGGCAGCAGGACAGCAACACACGCCGTTAACAAAGATGGATGTTTTACACATACGAGTTAAAAAGACAATTATATTCAATTACTTCAAGTAAGTCACGGTGATGTATTCCTGAATAGCCACGGGAAGGGCAATATGATGATTAGGGCAATGAATTTGCCAACTTTAATCTAATCAAGGCAATCTTTTGTTTAGCATTATCTGCTTTGCAGTGGCAGAGGATTTACCAAACCCAAGCAATCTTTGCAGATTTAACCCCAAACCTGCCCAATTAGCGCTAATGATGACTATTTTACACAGAGAGAGGAAGGTCTTAGCAGGAGGCCTGGGGAAAGCTTTCCCCCTGGAAAAAGTTGGGCCATGCCAAGCCATGCGGCACGATACGCTGCGGCACGAAGTGGCACTTCCAAAAGTCCCCTAGCACTGGAACAACAGATAAACATTTTCTCTGGCTCCTGCAGAAGGAAGAGAAAAACAAAGACCAAATCAAAGCAGCACCCAAGGGGCAGGGCCGACAGAAAACAGGGTGTTTCGTACAGAAGTAACACGGCTCTTCGTCGAGCCCGTGGCACGCAGCTCCCGGGGTGAAGCTCGGCGGCAGAGCAGCAAGGCGCAGCCGGGAGGCCCCACCTTCCACCCAGCCGCTGCTCGCGCAGGAATGCGTCTGCTCCACCACGCCGTTTGATAAGGGGAAAGACGCTGCTACCTGTCCCCACTTGTCGGAGCTGATTTTCTGGCCAAGGTTTATGAGCAAGACACGGACCTCCCACTGCTGTATTCTCATCCTTGTCTATTCAAAGGCCAGCCAACCCTCTGGCTTCAAAGAGAAAAGATATGAAGCAGAAACGCAGGTTTAAAGGGGATGTCCCTTTGCCGAAAATCCCAGGAATCAGGGAGGGAGGCATCAGAAACAGGCATTTTTTGAGGATGATGCAGGCTTTTGATTATCTCCACAGATAAACCTGTGCTTCAAGAGAAACACAGACTGCATGTACGGGTTTGCATAGCAAGCAAGGGAGTCATTTTGACATCACTGGCAGCAGCACCTCTTTTTGAGCCCAAAAAGGAGAATTAGGAAGGGTCAAATAAGCTTTTTCTATTCCAAATACTTCAGCCTACACACGTGATCACTAAAAAAAAAAAAAAGCAGCAGAAGAAAAGAAATCAGACCTCATGCCACTAAATCGGGTTTCATTTGCAGTTCGCTTTGACAAAAACACTTCAGAAAGCCCTTGGGAAAGCATTTAAAGGATGTCTTCTGTTCCCACTTGCAACTGGGGTGCTGCAGCAGGACTGGCTGGGGAGACACCCCGAGAAGCCCCACATACACCCTCTGTACCATCCAACATGCGCTGGGCTCCCACTGCATTATCTAAAGCACATGTGAGCTGCGCGGGCCACCAGGTAGGCTAAAAAAATGCGGTTTTCCTATGGATGTCCAACAGTCTTCTGTGGGAACAAGCAGTTCAGGCTGTGAGTGGGCTCCTTTGTCATCAGGAATAGAGCATAAACATTTTGCAATCAACAGGGAAAGTAATTTGTTGAGGAAAAAAAGTAAAAGACTGCTGTCTGGATAATTCAGTACCTGCAGTGCTTTTCTCAACAAGTTTGCAAAAACACCCATAAAAAATTAACATTTTATAAAAGAGGAAAAACAAATACTGACTTCTTGAGATCTCTTTTGGCTTGTTTTCCTAAGGTTTTAGTGATGCATGGAACACAGCTTTCATAAAGGGATCACAAGCTACCTTGCAAAGACTAACAGAGCTTCACCTCTCCTTTGGAAGAGAAGATAACACATGCATTTGAAACACAGCTTTTTTTTTTTTCCTGAAGAGGGGCTGAAACAGGGTAATGTAAAATAACTTGCCCAAGACTACACAGTCAAACAAGAGCAGGTTCCCCAGCAAACCTCAACCACAGCAGGCAGAAACTGCAACTTTATCTCTAAAAGGCTTCAGACCCCGGGCGTATTGGATTGATTTGGATTAGTGGGAGAAAAACTTCTCCAGACAACAGCTCATGCACTCTTGTCACCGCGGTATCATTAGTAGCTGTGCACAAGCAGCTGACACAGAAAAAAAATGGGAAGGGGATGTCCCAGAAGATGCTGGTGAGTGTCCATGAGTGCTGTTGCAGCAGCAGCACTCTGCTGTCACGGGCCACATCCCTGTTACTGGGGGTGGTGGGACGCTGCTTGGTGCGACACGGCAGCTTGCAACAGCTTCTGGGTTTTTTCTTTCCCAGGTCCAGCTGCTTTGAAAAGGATAATAGGAAAATAACTGCTGTCTGCACTAGATGCTACATGGAAACCTCTAAGACATGAGAGGAGGCATTCGCTAGTTTTCCACATCTCTAGAGCAAAGACCCTTCTCACTGCCCACATTTTCTGCCGGATGTCCAAATCTCACTCTCTTCTCAGGGACAAGGTTAAAGATACAACAACCATGAAGTGTCCTTCACTCAGTCATCACCCAGAGAAGCCCAAAGCATGAAGTGAGAAATAAATTGTAGGTGGCATTTGTTTCCTTGTTATGGTTTTTAAAGTCCCAGTTTTACTCATCCACAGCGTACATTTTAAAGGGTCGCATTTTGGCATGCGACAGCTGTGGCAGCAAACATCAGGTTTGTTTTGAAACGGCAAAGAGGGGCTCGTGCTGTGCTCCCCAGACTTCCTGCAGTGATTTTCCTCATGTCAGAGCTCCCCTGGTCTCGGTGGGCTTCAGAGCATCGCCGGACGGCCTTGGCGCGTGAGCAGGGGAGGTAAACCAGGCCCCGGGCGACCGAGTGTGTGTGTGGCTACTTGACTCCCTTTGATAGTCCCTCCTAGGCGTTTCAGTGTTCTATTTGGATGGCCGTCCCTCCGGCAAAGTGCTGCAGGGCTGTAGGTGTCGGCAAGGGAGATGTTTTTGTGTTTGTGTGACGTCCCCAGCATAATGATCTCGCTGTTTAAGTGAGTTGAGCGAATGAATGAGCACAAGAAAAACATCTTTGCTGAAAGCGCAGCCAAAGTTAATGCACCATTAATAATGGCCCGGGTGAATTATTGGAAGAGATAATAGGCCTGGGGTCAGGGAAGGTCTGAGACAAAGAACGGGGAAAATTGGGTCACAGAAACATGACAGAGCAGATCACGCTGATGCGCCTGTGGGATTCTCCTTGGATGAAGTCATGTACCACCACACAGAATATTAAGGGCTTTGCAGGGAAAGCCATTCCCAGAACCACTGCTTGGATCGATACGGGGAGGAGGGGGAGCAGACACACAAGACTATGGTAGCTGCCTCTTAGCCCCTCACGAGCCCCCGTTTGAGGGCTTTGCTTTAATGCTGTTTGGATACTTTGCAAAATACACCAACTGCACGCCTACCTCAACAAGGAATAATTATGTGGTTGCTAAATACACCAATCTGCATTTTTTCTAAGCAGAGAGAAGTGTCTGGGGGCGTATCTGCCTTCCCCGAACAGCAGCGCCGTGCGTTTCACCAAAAGCCATCTCAGGTGCTTCAGCAGCTCCACTTTTCTGTCTCCAAAATCACAGCAGACCAGCCATGGAACCGCAACCTCATCTCCCGCCCCACCAGCTGCCTGGCTTCACGACACTAAATTACCGACTAACCTTGCTTTGTCAGAATTTCCCTTCTTTAAAATGGAGATAATAATACCTCCCTACCTCGGAGGTTTGGTTAATGTTTATACAGCACTTTAAAAATGATGTGGTAATTAAGTGCTCAGTATTATTATATCAACGTGTGTAATGATTCCAGCAGACAGCACTATAAACAGGGCTGCACCATGCGTGCTTTTCTTTTGTTTGGCTTGTTAGCATTTGGTTTGGTTTTCATACGGCATACTTCAATTATTATTGGTTAATTATTATGTTGTTATATTACCTGCTCAGTGGCTTTGACAAAAATAAGAGAGGAACTACACAGGTAAAATAATAGCAAGTATTCATCCTGGCCTGTTACAAACACTATAGCAAGGATAAATGTGAGGCAGGCTCCCACCAGCTCACCTCCGGGAGACCCCTCTCCCACTCCGAGCATTACGGGCCATTTTGAAACACATCCAGCCAGCTGTTTCCATCCAGAGGGATGCAGAACCAGTTTTCTCTTCTTCTAACATACCTAATGAAGAAAGATGGTAGTAGCCTGATTTACAAAACTACTCTTCTCGGGCAATGCGTGTCAGGATGCTGGAGAAGGCAACGTGCTTAGTTTAACAGTGGGTTGGGTACAGCAAGCCAAGCTTCCCATTCAGGTAAGCACTGAAGAGCACACAACTAACTTCTGTTGGACAAACAGCTCAGGTAATCATAAATACCTTGTAGGAGTGTTGGAAGGAAAAGGGGCCTTGCCGAGGTGCAGATACATGAAAAGTAAACAAGAAATAATAAAAAAGACGTTGCCCTTCAGCTATAAAACCACCAAAAAAGCCTCGAAACAAGCATTATTGTGCTGACACCTCGAAGCACCTGCAGGACAGAGTCAGCGTGACTTCATGCTTGAAGAAACTGAGGTGCAGTGAGGAGCAGAGGACACCACCAAGAAGGCTTGCCCCTCCGCCTGCCTCTTCTCCAGCAGTACTGCTGGAGCCCCCCCCGCACCCCACCACCACGGAAATACTGGGGAGCTGTTTGCTTCCCTGCCAGCCGGCAGCGAGACCACACAGCTCCCTGCAGGGACACGGACTTTGGATGTCCATGTGGATGCGGTACTTACTTTATGCAGAATAAAGCCCATTCCTGGGGCTACCTGCATAATAAAAACTGTTATAAAGGCCACAAGACGCAGCAAACATCTCCGTCTGACACTGCAAATGCAAGTCTGCCCCTCTCCAGCGTCCCAGAGAAAATCTGCTTGGGAGCCATCACAACAACCATCCATCCTCTTGGGGACAGCCCAGAGGAGTTTATCCTCTTACAAAGTTTATTCTACTGCTTCAGCTCAGGTGGAAGAACAAAGAAAAAGTCTTTTGAAGATGCTGAGGGCTGCCATTACACAGCCCCCACCTAGGACACAGGCACTGCCGGCACACGGCAGGTGGAAAAGTGGTCCTGGTGGCCACGCAGCCAGGGAACACGATTCAGCCCGGCCACTGTTTTTGCATTTGGGCAGCGCTGCTGAGCCGCAGGCTGTGTCCAAAAGCGGGGCAGGCAGGCAGGCGTCTGCAGAGCGAGCTGACACTTGCAGCTGGGAAGGGGCGAGATTAGATCAGCGAGCTCCCCCCGCGGCCCTGTGGCCAACTCGAGGCAAGACGGAAGGAATTTGCCCATAAATTTCCTCCCCACCCCAAGAAGGAGGCGGCACGCTTAAATGAACTCAGGCCCTAATGGAAGTAGGATATTGTTGTTCATCTCAACGTCTAACCCATCCTGAAGCTCCTGGCAGCTCTGCTCAGCTCGTTCCTGTGCACCGCCTGACCTTTGTTAAGGGCATTAAACCTGTCAGTCTTTTCCTCGGCAAAAGAGCTGGAACAATTACAGTGAAGCTAAAAATGGCCTTTCCCTCTACATGGAAAATTTAGATTAAAAATGTAAGAGTTCATTGACATTTTCTACAAGAATGCAGAATTGTCATTAGGAAAGCAAACCCTGAAATACCTGAGTTGCTACCTACCATCTCCAAAACGCTGCATGAGGGTCTGCCTCAGCCACTAAAAGCTGGGGACAGCTGTCCCAGTAGGGATCGCCCAGCTGCTGCCAGCAGGGACATGAGGACACCAGGAGACCCTGCAACATGCCCCCATGCAGTAGCTGGCTTTGCAGCATGCTTCAGGTGTGACCAAAAATGGGGCACTTTGCTTCTTGGTGAGAAAACAGGAATTTTCTGAAGCCTGCGGACAACCTTCATGGAAAGTTCAGGCTTTGCTGTTGTAAAATAGGTTGTACCCGACACTTTCCAAAACTTCAAAATGGTGTTGGGAAGATGAACGTATTTACCTCTATAGAAGTATTTTCAGACATTCAGGTAGGCATCTGTGAATAAAGGCGATGCATTATTTATTATTCTACAAGAATTCCTGGGGTCTTCAGGTTACTGAAATGTGGTAGCCTTAAGGGGCAAGTCATTATTTTTTTACACCTCTGGGAAGGGTAAATAACATGAAAGCAGAGCTCTCCTGCAGCCAGGGGGAACCCCACGAGCACGAGGAAGTCCTGCAGCAGGGTGCCCAAACACCAAAGCTCAGATGGCTTTCCAAAGAGCAATAATTAGAAAAGTCTCTTGATCAGCCTTGCTGCTACCAGCCATCATCTTCAGTCCTAAATAGCCTGAATTGGGGGAAGGTTTAAGGCAGAACAGTTTTCTGTCAGAAAACATTTTCCAGGAACCAGCAGCTGCTGTCAAAAGCGGCACAGAAGAGATCAAGATGGTTTATGATCTATTATATTTTAGACTACAAGAAGAACGTGGAAGTGATGAACTTGAAATGCCTTGACTTTATTACAACAATATCTGCCAGCTTGGGAAGTTTCTGAAAGAGATTGCTGAGAATTTCTGCTTCCTGGGAAATTAAGAAGAAAATAAAATTGCCTTTTTCTGCTAAGTAAGCGTTGAATTCTTCTTTGGGACACAATGAAATCTGAAGCGTCAGCAGCGTCATGGCGGCCCGTTCCACTCACACGCCACCGCTGGAGAAGTTGCCCAGGTTTCGGCCTCTGAGCTGCACTGCACAGGGTTGCTGTCAAGGGCCCTCTGCTTCAACCAGAAACATCCCGGGCTCATCGCTAGACGCTATGCAGGCACGGTGAGCCACCGAGGCTGGCACGGAGATGGACAACAGGCTGCGGATCCCATCTGGGACGTGCCAGCCTGCCCCACCACACATGGTCAGGAGTTTCTACCTCCACGCCGAGGATTTCCAGAGCAAGCCTTTCCCACCAGCGCTGACTTTTTATTAGATGGACGAGGAGCTGTGGCTACCAAATGGCAGAAAAAAAACCCAAAAGGCCTAATGCAGCTTATTAATTCCACAGGTCTTTAGCTGCAAATGTTGAGAGTCTTGAAAATCACTTAATTGCCAGGCTGGCAGGCCAAGATGTATTTTGAGGATGCTGCCAATCTGACAGTTATTAACAAACAAAGAGGCCACAAGCCCTGACTGCACCGAGATCCTTGTTACTTCTACTCATGTGCCGCCTCCCAACAGGAAGTACTTAATAAGAATAATAATATCCCGAAAGGCCAACCTACGGCAGTGCAATTAAAAAGCTTTTCTGTCTCACTTTGAGGGGGGAAAAAAAAATGAGGGGGAAATTAAAATCAGACAGGAAATTCCACTAGAACAAGCTGGCTTATGTCCTAATAACACAGGATTGTGCCAACTCCTCCAGAAAGCAGAGGAGGGAAAGAAAAAAAAAGAAAAAAAAAAGAAAAGAAAAGAAGAAAAAGAGAAAAGCAGCCCTCTAGACTGACTCAGATCTGAGGCTACATTGTGGTTCGGCTGTGGCTGCAATTCTAAAGGGAGAAAGGCAGCACAAGCTAATAAAAGGCAGTTTGCTTTTGGAGCAAGTTGCTGTTATATAATGTAACTCTTGTATGAAAGCGCGGCCACTGCCGCTTTGTCAAGAAAAGACACAGCCCGATAAGCTCGAAGGGCCAGATGGATCTTGGGGCTTGTTCTCCCAACAGCTGCTGCCAGAGAATGGAAAGAAGAAAAAGAACACACACAAAAAAAAAAAAAAAAAAAAAAAAAAAAAAAAAAAAAAAAAGCCCAACCAGTGAGGAAGAAATCCCAGCGTGCGAGGGGCAGGCAGGGAGGTGGGGGAAGACCAGATGGTGGTTCAGCTTGTGCCTGCCTGGATGGGCAGCAGGAGAAAATTCAGTACGTCAAAAACATCTATGCAAACTTACGGATCCCTCAAGAAAGACACGTTCACGGAAGAAAAAATGCCTACAGGTTTAAGGGGAGAAGTTTTCTCCAAGTTGTTATCATCCTGCTTCCTGGGAAGCCAGTAGCATCCTGGATTCAGCAACCGCCTGCATCTCCAACTGATGCAGCAATTTCAAAAAAAAACGGGCCAAGGAGATTTGCCACTGACTGCTCTAGGACCAGGATAATGAATGGCAAACTCTTTCATTCCCCCGTGTATTTCACATTAAAGCTCATTTCACAGTGGGAGCCACATCGCTTGAAACGACTGGTGAAAAGGGATTGTGTGAACCTCAGCCGACTGCTGAGTGCCTGGAGTATTCCCCAATATCCCCTGCCTTTCTCCCGCAGTCCCCAATACCTGGCTGTGAGAGACCCCCCAAGTCCTCAAGATGTTTCTTTTTCTGGGTACCCCCAGGAGAGAGAAATGCATTTGATGCATGTTCAAATGATGTCCTGACAGAGGTCCTGCCTCCTGGGGCAGGGACCCCGGGGAGCCAAGAACCAGAGCGCGAGTCCATAGGCAGCAGAACGTGCTGCTCGATATGGCTCAGATGCTCCCAGGAACTTGATTTTACGTCCGAGGAAACTTTTCCTTGGCTCTCAAAAGTGCAACTACTTCAGATCGCCTATGATACAAGGCTAAATTGTAATTTGCCATTAGATGGAGGCATTATGGGAGAAAGCACTAATTGGTGTTTATGACCAGGAGGCAGCAGGAGCACCAGAGGACACTGATGCCCTCAGTTGCATCCGACACGACCAAGCCCAGGATCTCCGCTGGTGAGATGCAGACGGATGACGAAGTTCAGCAGCCTCAGACTGGAGACAACAAGAGTGCTTAAGCACGAAAGGGCAAAACTGGTGAATGAAAAAGGAGGGAGAGCACATCAGCTATCATGCAGCGCTCTCTGCAAGACACTTCTCATCCAACAGCAAATCTAGCAGAGCCCTGACCGTGCTCCTTCCACTCATGCAAATGAAAGCTCATTGAGGAGCGTCATCCCAAGCTGCAGCCCTCGGAGCAGGTCTATGGATGGGGATGCCTTTTAGCATTCAAACCGACCCTGCCTCACGCCCCCAGCCACGCTTTCACACCCCTCCCCGGAGGTGGCACTGGCACTCACGCAATCACACACCGAGCCAGCTCAGGGAGTTCATCCAGTTGAAAACTAATCACCTAAAAGTTTATTGCATGGGGTTTTGGCTGGATCAACTCCCTGAACCAGTTTACCATGAGATCGCTGGTGCACAAATAAGCAAAGGCCCTTAGGCTGCTGTTCAGCAACCACTTCCAGGCCAGGCTGCCACCGAAAGCAGAAGTCCTGACCTCCCTTGGCCACTTGTCCTCACGTCACGGCACTCTCCGTTACGGTGGCCAGGCTGTTATTTGTGCAGCTGCGGGGCTGACTGGACTGAGGAGCTCGTCCCGATGAAAGAGAACTTACCCCTTCCCAAGGGCTGGTGCTTAGCTGGGCGAGCTTCGTGCTCACAGCCCAGCTTCCCAGGTGCTGGTCCTGGGGGGCTTCTAGTGTTGGACAAACTACGTGTATGGAGTAGCTGGGCTGACTGGCCATTGCAAACGAAATACATTTCCCCAAATCCATCGGGTAGTGCACCACGAGCTGTCTGCTCAAGGAGCCGGCACAACCTGCAGGAGCTGGAAAGCCGCCTTGCAAAAGAAAAACTCCCAAGCAGATGCCTCAATCCCATGAAAGCTCAGGTGCCAGCGCCAACAAGAAAGGGCACGCCAGCCCGCCCTGAGCACAGACCTACCTGAACGGTCTCCCCCGTTGCAGGGCTGCCTGCTGCCGTCGCGGGGACACCCGTACCCCCTCGCGCTACAAAGACTTTCTCAATCTTTCAGGACAAGGCTGTGCTTCAAATGCAGCGCTGGCATTTCTAACCTTTCCAATCCAAACCACAGGAGTGAGTTTGCTTTCTTTATGCATATGCTCCTCCAGGCACTAAAACAAACTGAAATCAAACTGTTCCTATAGGCAATGGTTTGAAAAATTTCCCCTTCGTATGAAAGGTCTGTTTATATTATTTGTAAAATTGAACATATCGAGTCTGGAAAAACCCTGTGCACAGTCTGCCGTGCATTTTGACCAAACTCCTTTCTGGAAATGGGAGCAAAGATGTCTGCTTTCCACTAGTCATGATAAAATCGCAGGGCCGGGTATTTTTTTCTTGCAGTTATAGCCAGGTGATAAGCATCTCAGTAGCCTTCAAAGAAGAGTTTTGGGAGCTTTCATGGTTCAGGACATCAGTCCCTAAAGCACTCCTGGTCCATAAAAACTAAGAGGATACTGCACGAGCTGGCTTTTAACCAAGCATAAGGCAGCCTGCTGCTCTTAACTAAGCAGAAGGTCTGATGAGGAGAGGGGTGAGGAAGTTATCTGTTTTACCCAGCTGTGGTTTTGGTGCAGGCTAATAACTCCCATGTATCATCCTGCCTTGGTATGAAAATTTTCCGACTGGTGTTAAAAATGGTCCCAGTGCAGTTTGCCGCGGATTCTCCGGGCAGCTCATGCAAAGTGCTGGTTGTTAGCATGCTGCTTGTGTAATGAGGGTGCTTAAGACTGTAAGGGGTCTCTGGAAGGTCCTGAAGAGTGATTGCAGTTCAGGAGACTCACCCACCTGGCAACACGCTGATTTATGGCCTGCTCAGTTAATAGCCCTGCTTAACACAGGAGTTTGTCGAGATTAAGTAATTGCCTGAAACAAAAAGTTTATTATCTTTAAGTCTCTGCTGATGAATGACTGAGTGTTGGAAGAATCATGTGAAAGATCATCTGTGATTCCCTCCCACTTTAAGGGGGGGGGGGGGAGAAGAAAAATAATAAGGTTTTAAAAGACAAGCTTTTCCAAAAGGAGTTTGAAAGCTCACACTGAAACACGGTCACAGACAGTTACAAGCAGGAGGTTTCACATCTCGGGTGCCATCTAATAAATAGCTCAAGTAATAACACAGTTTTGTGATGCATTTTTCCCCAAGAACTGCAAACATTTTGTAAACATTAATTGATACCACCCCTTGAGAGATAACTGATCCTGTCACACAATAATAAGATTAGGAATAAATCAAGATGCAAAGCCTGTTTCCTTTCCATACATCATGTAGTGCCCTTTCCCATCCTAGAAAAATATGGAAGTTTTCCAGTCTAGAAAACATTGCAGATAACTGTAAAGTTAAAAGATGCCACATGCTAAATTCTGCTACAATTATTACTCATCTCTATTTCCAGATGCTTCAGCAAGCTTAATCGGCTTGATTAAAGTCACACACTTACGCTGCCTCATGAAACCGAGTTCCAAAGTACACGAGAGCACAAGGCTTTGCGACTCACCTCGGTCCACCCACACCCTGAGACGAGACGCCTGCCTGCTGAGCATCCTTTGCAGTGGGGCTCGTGCTAGGAGATGACACGATGCAAACCTCTCCTCCTTCGTCCCTCATTTCCTTTCCACCCCCGAATTTGCTCAGAGTTGGCACATGAGTACGAGAGTTTGGACACGAGGGAAACAGGACTGACAAGAAACCCCCATCTCTATTGCAACCACTAAGCAATGTTCCCACAGCCCCAGATGTCAGACAGGCTGTCCCTCCTCACATCACTTCGAGGCCTTCCTGCAATAAAATGGGACTTGGCTCCAGCTTTTCCTAGTGCTTCTCATATTACCTTTTAATCCAAATACATATGGTTCAGGGAACACTGAGAGACTTGCATGAAAGGATGTACACCAAGAGAATGCAAACCCTGGAAAAAAAAGGATTAGATCTGCAAGACTCCCTTGGCCCCAGACATGTGCCCCCCCCCCAACTCCCCAGCATATTAATCAAGAGCCTGATGAGATTCCTTTTGAAATCCCCCCAAAGATTTCTGTAGACTTCAGTGACGTTTGGATCAGGCTACAAACTCAGAATAAATCATAAACTGGCTACATCTGCCAAGTTTATTTCTTTCTTTTCCAGGTTTCAGAACAAATCCATCTCACTGCTGGGAAAAAGCAGAATAAAATAACTGACAAGAGTCCAAATATCCTGTATTACTCCCCATATTAATTCAGCCAGTCAATCTATCCCATAACTTGGGGAAGTGAAGCAGATTACTTTGGCCAGATCAAACCACAAAAACTGTGCTGTTTCATTTATGTGCATTTTATTATTTGAGACAACCTGCGCAAACCCCTTTCTCTTGGGTTAAAAGTGACAATTTAGGGGACTAAAGTTAAGCACAGTCTTAAACTAAGCTAGAATAAACCAAATGACATCTGCACTGAAATAATTTAATGATCACCATGACACCCTCACCCGCCCAATCAATTTTAGAGCAGCTCTGTTATTAAAAAACATCTAATTGTAAAGGATGCACAGAAAGAAAGGACTTCAAAATATGACACCAATCAAAAGAGTTTTGTGACAGCAGGAGTATTTCTAATGACACAAGGGACTCTGAAACAGGTCCCTTCAACCTCATGTTTTGCATAAATTGGGATGGTTTTATTAATTTGTGACTAACGCATTGCTTGGTTTTTTTAAACTCTATCTACTTCTGACAGCAAATTCCCCACTTGTAAAAGACCACGTTTGACTTCCAAGTTGGGTGATTCTGCAGTGCGTGCCTCTCTTAGCATCTGTCCTCAGTGAGCAGAAAAAGGAACTGTTTCCCCACTCTCAATTCAGAACCCGGCTGATGTGTGCTGATAGCTTCAAGCTAAATTGAGAGATCTGCAAGATGGGTAGCCTCCTACGGCAAACAGCTTCAGATATCATTTAGGGTTTTATTTATTCATTCATCATTTGCTGAAAGTAATATTAGCACTGGCTTTGAGTTGGGAAGCTACTGCACAACAGATATACTGTCATATTGGACTTTCCTCTCGTTTTCAGTGTTGTTCTGGTACAAAATCAACAACTGCAATGTAGCAACACCTGCAGAGCAGCACGGGACAGGAAAAGCAGCCAGACACTCTGGTAGGAGAGGCTTGGGGGAGACCCTCGGATTTGCTTTGACCCACTGCTTGGGGCTCACTGCGCCGTTTCAGGATGGGATCTACACAACCACTCGTGTACTGAGCCCCCGAACTAGGGCAACAGCAGAAATGGGCATATTAAGTTCTTCAGAAATGCAGTACCGGCAGATCAAAACATCTGTGAACACTGTGTTTTACTGACAACACACTTCTAACTTTGAAACGGGTACTGCTATCAGGCTATTAGTACAAGCACTTTACTTTGAAGTATGTACTGTAATTCTTGCAATTTTACTTCTAGCTCTGGTATTCATTTGGCTCTGGTTACTTCTATAATTTATCTTCCCACTGCAAAATTCAGACTGTAATATGCCCATCCAGAGTGGTATGCGTATATGCACCCTCTTTCTGTGCTCCCCTTTTATCATGCATGATATTTTCAATAAGAAACTTTAAAGGAAAAAAAAAAAAAAAAGCTTTTCAATCCTGGTGATGTTAGAGCTCTGTTTTTCCCATGAGAAAATCACTTAGCACTTCTCTGACTTCAGGTGACTCATTGCTGTTACCCTGCTGAGGTTCCCGTACTCCCCTTGCAGTGTTTAACCCAGGCACGTAACTCACCCTGGTGTGGTAGGCGTCTTGGCATTTGCTAATAGGCTTCCTGGGCTGTCACCTGCATGTGATGGGTGAGACAAAAGATTATGCGATGATTTCTGTTTACAAAGCAGTTATGATAAGCTGACATTTGCCTCTAGCTGTTGGGTTTGATAACTCAAATATGGCCTACATGAGTGCTTGTCCTTTGAGCTGGTGACACTCTCGTTGAGAGTTGTTTTAGAGGAACTTTTCTGCGTATCCTCCTGAAAAGTACAAGTGAATTTCTAATGCGTGTGAATGAGGCTGTATTGACAGCTGAGGAAGCCGTGGTGCCTTAATCTCTACACTCACGTCATCACATGTCACATCACCCACGCGACCTCACCGGCAGCGGTCGGTGCTCTCCCAGAGGCTCTGTTTCCTGGCCCCCAGTCTGAGGATGATTTCTTTCACCCAGCCCCACAAGGACAGGTATCACTATAAACTGGACATGTCCCTAGGATGGGGTACCCGCTGCTGGGGAGCACTATCAGCATCCTCAGTTGAGCAGCAAAGCTCCAGTGGCAGATGCCTTTGAACACCTGAATGAGCATTTTCCCATTACCAACCCCGATTTCACAATTCTTCACTCGTAGGCAAACATGCCTGCATGCACTTAAAAGGAGAAGGGATCTGGGTCAGGCACCGGGGAGACAAAGAAACCACATTGCAAGAAGGGTGACTTTGTTCCTCAGGAACCAAGAGTGCCAGGTAGGCACCAGCACCTTGAAACAGCTCTGGGGCTGCTGAGGAAGAGGAAGGAAAGAAAGGGCACAGGCGAACCCGTGCTGGCATCGTGCTGGTTGTCAAGGCCATGACCGATTGAGGTGATGGCACATCTAACCACACTGGTGGGTTCACAGGACCCTATCACATTTCCCCAGGAATCAGCTGGTACCACAGATCCTGCCATGTTCATTTATGAAAAGATGGGGGAGAAGAAGAGGAGGAAGAAAAAGAGCAGGGAAGCTATGATGTGAAGGAAGGGGAAGACAGGCCATGGCAGATACCTTTATAAATTATTAATTGGACTACAATCACCACAAATGGCTATGGCTATGTTTAATTATTCACACACTCCCCTACGAGACTTTCAGTTATTCGGCTGGCTAGCAAATGAGTTTGTGGGCACAACGATTTTCTGGATTACTGTGTTTTCTCCATTTCTCAGGGTGCATTATTCTCTTGACTTTGTCTCATCTAGTATAAACGCAAGCCACATCTGTAGCCTAAAAGATTTGCCAAACACAGCTTTGCCAGTACATATAAGTGCTAATTATTATTAACTGTTGCGACCACAACTCCCAGCTGACAAGGGACCTCTGGAGTATAATCCAATTCACAGGCACCCTTGTCACCTCTCCTGGCAAACACCGTGTGGTTGACATACGACTGGGAAATGCAGGCGGACTGGTTAATACACTTTCCTCTGACTCAAATGACTATGTGATCACATGAAAGAAATCTGTTAATAGTTGGGCAAATAATGGACATTAATGGCTCCGTTGTCAAATAATGCTTTGTTGTCAAATCAACATTCACCTTCAACTACATGATGTTTCTTTTTTTATCAGCATCTGGTCCCAAGAAACCCTTAATTTATTAGTTGTAAGTCCAGTTTTGCTACACTTACTTATGTCCGGTAATACCGTAGTTTGCAAGCAGTTCCACTGAATTAACAGAGCTCCAGCTGGGGTTGGATGGCAGATCTAGGCTTTGGAAAACAGTTCTCAATTCAGGGGAGTGATGGTGCACGTCCTCATGTCCATCACAGCGCAGTTATCCCTCTCTTTTCACAGCCTGAACTTTCAAGCAACGCGATGCAAGTGTCTCAGCCCGGTCACGCACAAGTGGTGAGAAAGGCAGGGCCAGGTCTCCATCCACCCACATCAGGCATGTCACCTGCGCTCCAGCACTCCACCCAGGGTCAGGGGGAAAGGGCAATTCTGCTGCCCACACTGGGACACCCGAGACCGAACCCGTCGTGGCAGGGAGTATAATTGGGCTGCCAAGGAGGGGGGAAAGAGCAGGGAGATGATCTGCATTGGGAAACGTCAGGACTGCTCCCTCAGCATCCTAAGTAAAGTTCTGCGACTTTGACTCCCAGTGGAAACAAAAAGCTCATTTTTATCACCTCACCTCATCCTGGGTCTATAGAGAAGTGAAAGGCAAACACGGCGACTGCTAATATCTTTAGCCACATTTACTGAAACCTTTTGACACCAAGGCTATTTTTATTAGCTAAGTGCACTATGCCTGTATCAGAATGCAAGTTTTATTGCTTGCAGTTCAGCCTTGCAAAAAGCCTTTTCCAATCACTGTCTGTGGCAATGATAAGCCTTAATGACATAGGGAGAGGTTACGGTACCTCCTAGCACAGCCTGGCACTTAGAGCAGCTACAGATATCCCACGCATTGCTGACTTCCCTCAGCCTCCACTCCCCTGCAGAGCTCCCCGTGCACCAGGGCTACGTTTGCAAACACCCAGCTTGGCCAGTTAGCTGGACGTGTCGAAAGCATACATGCAAAACAGGAATGAAACACAGGTCTACAGTTTTGTTTGGCTTTCCAAAAGAGCGCAATAAGCAGATTTTACTACTTAGAAGTGGATAGTGTCCTCCTCCTCCTTCTCCCAACATCCTGACCAGCCCTTGCAATACCCAGCGATACCCAAGGACCTCCAAGCAGTCCCACCAGGTCAGACAAGGCTCCAGGTGCCCTATCTCTACAGTGGCCACCTCCCAGAGAAGACCCCAAGGCCAGAAGGTGCACACCACAATACTCCAAAGTACTGCCCCCAGGCAATTTCCCACCTTGGGTCCTGAGCCAGAGATGTACCTTTGTATTTAATAACCTTTGAGAGGTTTCCCTGCCAAGCTGTGCCTCAGTTTCCCCAGCAGCAAAATTGAAAAACAAGTTGCCCTGAGTTTTACAAAAATCTTTTAGCAACTATACCAATGCTCACAAATGGCTTCAAAAAAGCTTGGACAGAAATCCATGTGTATGTATGTAAACCCCTTAATTTTTAAATTTTCTTTTAATTACATGGGATTCCCTACCTGCCTATTTTTTTTTCCTGGAACTGCTGTCTCTTTCAAACCAGTAAACTGCATCCCAAGTGAATAACAGTAGTTTAGAGTGACACAGTTTTAGTGCCTAACACCCTCAGAGCATTGCACGCAACACCAATATTGAGAAACCAGGAACTTGAACAGATGCAGTCAGACTGCTCGCGGTGGGAGTTCAGAGACAAATAATTCAACCTTTCATCACTCTCTAATCCCAGGAAAGATATCAAGGTTAAACTACTGAGAAAAATACAGCGAGCATTAAGCAACATGGATTTCACTTTGGAAAGGCATAATTAGCCTGCTGGCCATGGTCACCCAGCTCAAGAATTTGAACCTATGGTAATTTCTCCCTTTACAAGATGCACGATCCAAGTAGGTGCATTTGCCATCTGCAGCCGCGGCATGGGTTTGGTGTCAGCCTCTCGCTCTATAATTGGCTCTTTATTGTGAGTTACCACGAAAGGCTCCAGGCAGTCCCCACAGACCTTGCCCTTGATCTGGGTTAAGATACTTTGACCCATGATCCTTTATAATAAACGATATCCCCCCGTCAAAGAATGCTGCCTTCAACAATATGGGCCTGCCCTCAGGAAATGGGAAAGGAATTTTCCTGTAAAGGCAGATTAAGGAAATTCCACGCAAATTTCACGCGTTTCGAATAATCTTCTGAACTGTGACGAACCTGCTTCCCCTTGCAGGGATCCTGCTCCAAATCGCTGTAGTTTGAAGACAAATTTAGCTGTCGCTTTCTTGGCAGTGAAGCGCGCTGTTTTTCTTGGACTCGGCACGTTGGGCTGAGCATGGCGCTCAATGCAGCTTGTCCCTCGGGCTTGTCTGCCCGGCAGACAGAAGGAACTGCCCAGGCACCTGTACGCTCATGTGCAAGGATGGCTGTAGTATAAAGTTCACACACAGCCCAATATTGCCCATTGAGTTGGGATAAGCTCCTGTGCAGGAATCAAATAGGATTTCTTCTTGTGCCGATACCTCCCGTCCTTGGCCCAGCAGGTAACAAAGAGACAGTGAAAACTTCCCTCCTGGTACTGGCTTTCTTCTTCTGTTTTTGGTAGCTCATGATATTCTGGGTTTCGTATGGGATCACGCTCAGCAGCTGCATGACCCGCACTGGTGGTGCCTGGCTGGAAGCCACCCACTGGCTGTCCTCTCCCAGGCACCCTCCTCCGGAGCAGCTCTGAATGTCCTCCTCTCAATATTCTCCTTTTGCTTCATTTCTTTCTGGCCTCTCTACCATCTCCCTAAACAGGATGACAATGGGTATCCCAATTTTCCACCCCTCAGACCTTCTCCAGCTCCTTCCTTAGGGGATTCCCAGCTCTGAGGGTGTCAGCACTTACCAGTCTCCCCATTGAACCCCTTCTCCATCTCTTAGGCACATCACCGCTGCTCTTGGGCATGTCTCCACCACCCTCAGGCACCCCAAAGCATTCCCCCTCCCAGATGTGCACCATCCCTTCCAACACCTTCCCCCTGCAGGTCGAGGCTGCGCCTCCCCCAGCACTTCTGAGGCTCAGCCCCTGGGCGTTGAACCTTCAGCCAAAGTCCTCACCAAGGCATTGTCATCTCACATCCTCCTGCTAACCAGGGTCAAACCAGGAAGCTGCAAAGGAACATCACCAACTTCTAAAATTTTAGTTTCCTAAAGAAAATGGTCCATTTAAAGGGACATGGTTGTGTTAGCAGGAACCAAGCATTTTTTTCCCAGAGCAGTGTGTGGTGATAGGGAATCCCATGGGACCATAAGAATTTTAAAGCATTAGATGTTTTTTTAAATATGTATCTCATACAAATTATAAAAAATTTCACTGTTCCTCCATTAGCTTACTTCAAAATATTTTCCTGAGACTCATGAAAATATCAGATGAGGAAACTTTTAGTTTACAAAAAAAAAAAGTCTGAGGAGTCTTTTACACGCAGCAATGTTAATGAGACTGTAGCCACAAGGAGCGAAAGCACAGGAGAACAGTGTTGTAGTGTATATGTCAGCCCTCGTGTATGCTTTCAGCAGAGGAAGCAAATAAAATATTTTGCCAGGCTCCTGAAATGGTATGATCTTAGAACAAAATCCTGCACAGCTTTACTTACTGGAAAATAAAAAAATGCAGGCAATTACCAATTGTCATTACTAAAGCTAAACTAGGCAATATTCAAAAGTGATCCTATTTTCCTAGCAATCAGCATCACAATAAAAGATAGAGGGACAGTCATTCTGAAAAGGACGGCGCTTCCTTGCTCTGAGTAAATCATTTATGATATTGAGATCTTCTCTTAAATGAAAAACTTTTGAAAAAGCGTATTGTGGTTAACGGCAAAGCAACCAAGAGCACGCTAGCAGCCTGACGTAAAGTCTATTGAAATCAATGGGAGTCTTTCCACCAACTTCATTGGGGTTTGGATCAAATCCTCCAGGAGAATAAGCTATTCTGCAATATCCATTATTATGGACCGCTTTGTCCTGGTAATTAGATGCCGGGAGAGCACAGCGCAATTGTTTAAGGCACTGATCATTCACCCATGGAGACCTGCGTTCAGAGCCTGGGTGGGTCAAACTCAAAGAGGGGCTGCAGATTCCCACTGGCGCCCGCCTGCGTTCCCAGCCCCACTGCCGCCGCCAGGTAGACGGGACAGGCAAAGGCAAGAAAAAGCAGAGGTCGGGGCTGAGCCGGTAGGGATGTGCCGAGTGCCTGCCCAAGTATCCTTGGCTCCTGTCCTTCTTCCGACTCCTCCATTTTCCCCTTGCACCGTCACGCACGCAAAATATTTTCGGGGAAAAAGTGACCAGGCAGCAGGTCGCGGGTCTGCACAAAACACCTCTGTACAGCCCCAGGCGTTTTGCACAGCGCGCCGAGCGTCATCGGTATTACTAACTACGCAGGGAACACGTCTCTCTGTTTGCATCTTGTTCCTAAGGTAAAACATACAGCTCCTTGGAGGATACGTCTGAAGGAGGGACTGCAAGTCCCCTGCAACCAAAATACAAACAGAAAGGGCAAGCCATGCAGAAAGCACTCCCACCATGAAGCTATATATTTGGCTCGTTATGAATACGGGACTACATACCATTAGCAGCCAACAGAAAAGACAGTATAGCCTGAATTCTCAGAGGAGAACAGCAATCACCAGTACATAACCAGAGGGGTCTGTTTTCGAAGATGTGTCCTGCACCCATTCCTTGGAAAAAAAATCCCAAACCAGAAGCAAAAAACCACAAAACAAACAAAGAACCCCCCAAATCCAACAGCACCCTACCTTAGCTTGTAGGAGCCCACCAAAACCCAAGCAGCACCCAGTCACTCAGTCCTTTTGACAGTCACAGGTAGGAGCTGTTTAGCTTACAGGGACGACAACCACACCACCTGAACCCTGTAGTCTCTACATAAAGAGTCCCCCTGGAAAGACAAATGCAGAAAGAAAGAGGAAAGACGAGGGGATCAGACTGGGTGGCCTGGTTCTCCTGCCAGAGGGAGGCTTTTTCTCTCCTTTGACTATTCAGGAGGCCTGGAGACACCTGTTTCCTACTTCAGGCACTTAAAAGTGAGGAGCCTCGGGTCTGGCAGACTGAGTTTTGCTCCTGTGATGAGGCTCAATGCAGAGAGTGAGCAGACCTACACTCCTCAGTTTGCAAAAAATAACCAGCCAAAGGAGGTTCAGCAAGTTGTGGCTGGGATGAAGACAGTGCTACAGGTTGCTAGTTCACAGTCTCTTCCCATGCAAGACCCGCAAGCCACCAAATAACACGGAGAGGACGCAGGCTAAGACGATCAAAGGCGTTCGTTCCCTTGCGCAGTGCCAAGCTAAGCTGTGGCACTCCTCGCTGTAGGATGGTGCTCGCCCTAAAAGGATATACCACTTCAGAAAATGACTCTACAAATACATGGACGAAAAATCCCGTGACACCACCTGCAATTCAGACAGTTCTTGAACTGGAAGATTTGCAAGGCTGCGAGAACACTGCTGGGAAGCTGCTCGCGCACCTGCCCTGCAATTGGGCACTCGCCCCTCTCCAAAGCCGGAGCCAGAGGTAGACGGACCTTGACCTCGACCTAAGCTGATACTGCTGCTCCTGCGTTGACGTTTCGTGGACCCCCCCTCCCCGACAGGGCATGGTGGAGTGTGGAAGCAGTGGGGAGGCTGGGAAGCAGCCAGCTGGGCTAATAGCAATGCCTGCTTGAGTCGGGTCTGTCTTACCTCCAATGTCTTTTGTTCAGCTAAACGTAACAGCTACCCCACGGCTGCCCTTCTTTCCATCAGTGGGGGGAAAAAAAACCAGGTGAGAAATATTTCCGGATGCCTGCAGCGGCTGGGGGTCCTTATCTTTTGCTATTTTTACTTGCTGAAGACTAACCTCTTGCTCGCTCGACATGTTGCAAACCCCCAACTCCTGGCCCCAAACCAGCTCTTGGGAGCTGGCTCTTTTGCACCAGCAGCAAGAGGCTCTGCTTCAATCCTTGATACTTTGGCAAAGCTGACGGCCTCGGAAGTGCCCCTAGCTCAGACATAAAGCAGTTATCGTGCACCATGCTCCAGCTACGACGCCTGGTTATCTCTCTGCCGCTGCTGGGCCTCGAAAGCCCAGAATACAAAGTCTCGCCTCCACCGCTCCCAGTCTCAGATGTCGCAGGATTTACCAAGAGAGGGTGGAAGCAGCCTACAAGAATAATTAAATCAACTGAATTAACTGAACGTGTTTGGCTGAGCTTTGGTCACGTCAGCGTGAAAATCCCCCCGCCGGCAGCAGACTAGCATGGATCCGACGGGGGGAAACGCAGAGGCTGGTGTCGAGCGGCACTGCGGAAGCGAGCCCCGCGCAGCCAAAAACGCGGCCTCCCTCCCTACGCCGCTCCGACATCTTAGAGATCTGCAAAAGCTATTTGCAGTGAGAGGCTTTCTTGTAAAACATAAATGAATACCAGCTGCCCGGACAGACTCAGAGCGCAGCCTCTCTCTGTGGATGGGCTGCGGTCCCCGGGAAGCCGGCCGGGTTGGCGGGACGTGCCTTGTCTGTCCGTCTGGGGGAGACACGTGGGGAGCGGCGCGGTGAAAAGGCAGCAGTGTTTTCCTCCTGAGGTGTCAGTTGGTAAGCAAACTAAGTGTTTTTTGCCCTCAGAGGGGGGAAAAAAAGTAGCCTTTTATCATCGCTGATTTTTTAGAAATACACCACTTTCTAACCCGAAAACAAATCCCGGTTTATTTTACCCAAGAAGGAAAGCTGAGTCCGCCTCACTGGCCCAGAGACCCACCTCGGATGCGCCTGTCCATCGCTCCCCTTCGAGCACAAGCGCATTCCTGCCCTGTCGCTGGGCTCCGGCGGGGTCTGCCTCTGCATATCCCAGGGCTCCCACTGGCTTGCTGTGCCCGTTTCTTTTTTTTTTTTTTAATTTACCTTGGAAATAATATTTCCTGGCAATGTATTAATGCCCTTTTCAATGCTCAAAAGAAAAGCCAAACAGCAGCACAGACCAGAAGCCAACTGCCTGAGCAATGAGAGCGGTACCTGCTTTGTACCTAAATATTTGTAACTTGCTAACACTGTCCTTAATACTTAGTTTTCTTTTACTTATGTGTTTTATCTGTTTAAATACTTACTTGGCCTTCCTCAATATAAAATATCAGGGATGCTGGCCAGTATTTCACTCTTCTTGCACTGACACAACAGGCCTGACTTTGATTTGTGGTTTTTTTCACTGCATACGGACAAACAAACACACAAGAGACAACACTGGTTGCTCCTGCTGCTCTTCGAGACTTTCACAGTTACAGTACAGAGGGACACCAGGCTTTCCCAGCTTCCCACTGGGGCTGAGCAAGGTCCATCCATGTCAAGGACAGCACCCCAGACCCCAGCAGTTCTGGGCACTGGGGTGACACGGCCATGCAAGGGCATCGCAGTGACCATGCAAGGGCGATGCCGAGGTGCTGCTTTTAAGAATTTGCCTGCTGGGTGTTGTAACCGCTGAAATTATTTGCAGGTGTAAACAGCAGCACGCAGCCCTCTACCACCCATGTCGTGAGACAGCTGAATCCTGACGGCACCTGAAGGTTTTTGTATGGGTAGGAAGCGGGGCAGGACTGAGGCAGCTCTGAATGGTTGGCTGGGATCACCAGCCACAAGCTAACCCAAGCGAGTGTTGCTCTGGGCAGAGCACGGCAGTGTGTAGTTTGGAGCTGGTTACGATCCCGAGGTTCAGTTGACAGCGGAGCCGGCGGCCCCGAGGGAGGCAGGAGGCATGCAGCCATGCAGCCAGTGCCCGGCTGCGAGCCCCAGAGGAGCTGCAGGGCTGGGAGCCGCTTCCATCCCCTTGCGGCAGAGACCTCTACAACTCATCTCACTTGTGCCCTCAAACCATGGTGAACTTGAGGTATCGGGAATGCTAATCGCTGCTCAGCTGAACATTTCCCCGTAATAACCTTTAATGACTCTGTAATTACTCTTTAAACCATTGACTTTGCAATCATTTTTTAATTCCCCTTTGCCACATCTCTCCCTGTGCTACCAAGCTGGAAGGCTGAACTGTAAGTGAATATTAGCCCGCTAAGGCGAGGGTTGTACTGTTACAACCATGCTTAATGCAGAGGCTTTGAAAGACTTGGGAAGGCAGGGGGAGGGGAGGGAGGAAACAAAAAGCACAGCAAGATTTTCCCCAAATTGGTTTCCCTCAAAACAAAGCCCTACCACTTTGCTAAGCTGCTTTAGGGAACGTTTGGAAAAAGCAGGGATCCCTCAGCGACTTGCTCCACTAACTGCAAATAGAGAGACTCCTGCGCTGCGAGCGCCGACTTTCAGCTGAAAAAAAAATATTAGAAACTATGTAGTGATAATTCAGGGAGAAGGCAAGTCCCCCAGTGAATGAACCTGACTGAATCTGCCCCATTGGAAACCAGTATTTCGTTGGAGGGGGGTTACAGAAGCAGTAAAAGAAACTTGAGTGTCCAAGACTCAGCATGAAGCCAGCACAAAGCAGGCAGGGACGGGCAATTTCTTTTCAAGCCTTCGCCCCCAGGAACAATGGGCCTATTGCAACCACCCTTTGCTTTTCTTCCCGTGATTAACATGCAGCCCATGAGGGAAGAATGGGAATTTATTCTGCAGTTGAGATTCCAGAGGTGCTATCGGGTCAGGTGGCTAATCGTTAAATCAAACTGCTGTCATCTTCATTCAGGTCCTGTCACCCGGGGCCACGTTATTACTTGGGTTTATGCAAAATAAACAGCTTTGCTAAACATTCCTCTAAAAGAGGGTCAAATAAAGAAGGGAAGGAGGAGATATACCACTGGCATCAAGTAGATCCCGCATTCCCTCCTACCCCCGCTCCTGCTCTGTCCCGGACTGATTAGATGGGGATGGGGGAAGGAAGGGTTTCTTCGAGTTTTTAGGCTTTTGTTTTTATCAACAGGCCATTTTTCTCTTTTCTAATTCCACTCAAGGCTCCTTAGTGAGTACTGTTAACTTATTCTTGTCTGGGTCTGGCTAATTCATTTTCTTTCTTGAACTACATAGACTTACAATTCTGTATTTTCTATAGGTGAACTCAGCCATAAGAAATCTCTTATAACTCCTCCATAAAAGACAATCTCTCAGAGGTTTCCTTCAAGACACATATAGAGATGCTTAATGCAAGGCACTCAGAAGGAATGTTAATTGTGGCACTGCACACACACATTTTTGGATCAATGGGTTATTTGGAAATCCTGGGCTTGCTGCTCTAACAGGTAGCTGAGAAGAGAAGGTCTGCTGAGGTGCTCCCAGTCGCTAATGGGCCAAGGTCCTCGTGAGGGAGCAGATGTGCTGACTAGTAAATTGTGTCAGAGGGAAAACGGGGGGATTTTGCAGCAAGAAGAGAAATAGCATCTCCTGCCTCTCTTGCATCACTTCCAGTTTGGTTTCAAAGAGCCCATTTTCAAGGATATCCTGCTGCATGGATCCAAATACTGGCTCATCCCAGTCCCTCCCACCACAGTCAAGGACCCTTCACACAGACCGTCCCAGCACCATGCTCATGTGGTGCAAAGGACCTGCCATCCTGCACGGCAGCCTGATGTCCCCAAAATAGCCAGACACAATGTACGACTGTGATTGCCGAAGAGCAGAAATACTGTTCTAGGTATAGGAGCAGAATGACACCCGTTTAAAGCGAGGCTGTCTGCCCTTGCAGTTCCTTCAGACCGGCAACAGTGAAAAAAAAAAAAGCAACAAAAAATCCCACCCTCATGATTAACATTCATCTGCCTTGAAAGAAACTTTTTAAAATATGTTTTTGTTCTCTGTGGCTTGTCGATCCCAGGCAAAAAGTCAAAACTGGGATTAAAACTGAAGGGCTGTAGCCAGGAGACTGTCACTTCTGGTTTCTCTTCCCTCAAGGATTAAAAAGTTACTTTTAATTAATGTTGTTTCAAGATGTCAAGCCTGGCGCGGCTGCCCCCAGCGCCGTTTCCAAAGGCTGGTGAGTAAGGCGAGCACGCTCAGGCTCTTCCCACACCTCTCCCAGTCTGCCTTTTGTGGCACACGCTCCCCCCGAACTGGCGAACATCAGCCGATCCCGGGGCACGACGCTGCCCGCGAAGCCGGGGCCGCGATGCCCGCGCCGCGATGCCCGCGCGCGCCCGTGGCGGGTCTGGCTTGGGTGGGTAAACGCAGGTAAACGCCAGCTGTGAAATGCACTCACTCAGCCCCAGACACCCGTGCACAGGTTGAGCTCTAGCATCTATTGCAAAAATATTTTCACTGCCTGAGCTCCCCGGGGGGAGGTATTGATCCTTCCCGAGCACTGAAAGCCTGTTTCATGTATGAAGAAATCCCCTCCTAGCCCAAACATCAAAACACCTAAGCATGAGTCCAGCTTTGCAGAATTATGCCAGGTTATTCCTGGACTGTACATAAATTGGATGCTAAACACACACCGGGGTGTATGACTAACACATGTCGCTTCCTTCCTGCATGCTCTGGCAGCGAGTTCAATTGAAACAGGACTGTCTGAAAAATCCTGCCCCGAAAGGTCAGACGCAGAGAGTGTCTCGGTCCTGGAGTTTCACAGAGAATCTGGTATGAGGGAAAATTACGGCAAGCAAAAGCTGAAGCAGAAATTTGACCACAGCCCTGACCTCTGATTGAAAATGCCTCATTGCTAGTTCAACCACAGGCAGACAGACATGATTTAATCCAACTTTTTCACTCCTCTCGCTGCATGGAGCGAGCGAGCTCTTTTGCTGCTCCTCAGGGGTATAAAACATTTTTTATCCACCCACGATAGCCAAGGTACATACGCCACAACCACCAACTATGAATTTATCCAAGGTGTGCTTAGAACTTGGCAGGGCTAATAAAATGCAAAACAGTTTAAGATGCCCTGGAACTGGAACATTTTTAAATCACATGTCCGAGGAATCGTATATCCGTTCAGGCATTTGGGGAAGGGGACGACGCCAAATGTGCCGGGGAGCTCCCTAAGCAAAGACTCGGGTGTAGTAGGAAGACCGGGATGAGGCTCCCCACTCCCCCAAAGGATGGTGAGTCCCAAATCTTGAATTGCACTTTCCACCGCTAAGTGAAAACTCAGTGCGTCGCAGAGGGGAGAGGTCCCGCTGCCCGCAGCCGTGGAGGGAGCCGGGAGCTCTGCCCTGCCATAGCCGGGCCAGCACCTCCCCAACACGCGGCTTTGAGGCGAACGCGAAAACCCTGGCGTATCTGAGCCCAGACTGCCTCCATCCCTCCTGTAAGTGACACGAAGAGCACCGCTAGTGCTTCACAGATAAAAACGTGAATAATCTGGTCACCTTTCACCTTTGCGTAACCTCCCCAGCTGAGGGATCAACAGCAAGAGCCGTCGGAGCAGCTAATTTCCCATCCTCCACCAGTGGGACGCGAAAGGGCTGAATCTCACCAAGTGCTCAGGAGAGGCAGGAATTAAAGCCAGCCAGCGAGCGGGAAGGCTGAGAGGCACCAGAGTGAGACTCTGGCGCAACGAGAACAGAAGAGATTTGAGTGCTCTGTGAGTAAAGGCCAGTGAAAAGTTTTTGCCATTGAAAACTTCTGCAATATTACATTTGTCCTCTATTTTGCAGGGCTTGTAGATCATGGGAAATAAGCTGTATAAACTGTCTCCCATATAAGCCCGTCCATTTGCAAGCAACTGACAATAAGCAGCCAGAAAGAAAATGATTACAATTAAAGCAAGCAAGCAAGCGAGCAAATCCCTTCACTGCTCCGAGACAGGTGGCACAAGAGAACTTACCTCTGTGCATAGTATGGAAAGAAATGTTCACCAGCTTGGGATCATCTCACTCCACTGAACAGGAGGATTGGAGCCATGTGATCACGGTTAAAAAAACGGGATGGGGGTGGGGGGGGAACGAGAGAGAGCGATCCCATTCATCTATAGATTGTTGAGGGTCGACATAATGAGTTCTGCAAACTGGACCAAGCAGCTCTGCAAGGCATTATTGCTAGTAAATAAATCACTTAGCAGGAGAAGAAAATGCATGTATAAATCTTCTGTGCGGGTAGCAGACATGTTTCACTAGCAGCTACCTCCTGAATAACACGCCAAGAAAGCCAATAGAGAGAGTTTGTGAATGCATGTCCAAAGCTTCTTAGCAAACTGTCATATTGATCTAGCACAGCCTAAGGAAGCCTAAGAAGACTCAAGGAGTTTGGGCAAATGCTTGTATTAGTGTTCCCTTCCTCTTAAGAGTTTGCTGAGACGGCACTTCAGTGTTTCCCAAGTAGTGCACCTCCGACCCTGGCAATCCATCAAGTGAATGCAAATTGTGGACCAGACAAAACCAGGCAAACAGCAATGCTGCTTAATAATAATGTACTCCCAAAGAGAAGGACTTCCTCTACAATGATTGCTGTGTACACATTTAAACTAAACACCCAAACTTCTTATTAGCCTCATCATGATTTGTGTTTTTGTTCCCTTTGAAACGCTCCAAAGTAAATGGTACAAGTTTACTCAAGGCTAACCTCAAACAGTAGGCTTTCTGAACTGTGTAAACGAACAAAAGTTGGGCTATATATAGATGGCCCACGTTTATTATAAGTCCCTTTTGAAAACCAACACCCAGCAAACTAGAGCTAAGGAGCATGTTTAAAAAGAAAATAATCTCCGTAATCACCACTCTTCGTATTCGGCCTGACCGGCCCTAATTTGGTGGGGATTGTCCAGGACAATGCCATGGAGTAGCTTCCCTAAAGGTCCATCTCCAGCCATGTAATTAGTAGGAGTCAAGTCAGAGGAGAGGTTTTTCTTCTCATCTGCACAAGGTGTTCCTGCTGCCAATATTGTTTCTCACAGCTTTTCACACTCGGGGAAAGAAAAAAAAGAAGGAAAAAAAGAAAAAGGGCTCTGGAGTGCTTATTTATTCAGTGCATGTTAAACACTGAAAGTGGTCCCATGAGCATGGGGTAGCCCAAAATATCACAGATCCAGGGCTGACCTTCTGCGAAAGCACTTTTGATGCAGCTCTTAAGAAATGTGGTTATCACAGAGTGTTTGTTTTAAACTCCTGTTAATGGATCGGGCAGACCTACATTGAGAAACTCACTAAATTATATTTAACCTTGTTAATTTAGCTCAAGAATTAATGACTATATTCTAATGAGCTTTCCATTCATTGCTTTGCACTTGGATTTGCAAAATCCATTTTGTGCAGTGGAAGTTTTCCTATCTGTTATAATGGGAATAATCCCAAATTATCTAAGTGCTTAAGTTTGGCTTGACTTGGACCACTGCTACTGCATTTTTTAGCTTAGAAAAGAAAAACACTGCCACACACATGCTCAGATTTGTCATGGGTTCATGGGAAATGTGAATACACAGAAGGAGAACAGAGCGTATGCTGGCTGACACAGACTGGCAGTAGTGCCCCTTGTTGGAAGGGATCAAAATCACTTTTCCATGGAGTCAGGCCAAAACCACCTATGAGTCATTGCCTTCAAAGACTCATTGCAAAATGTGTGTAGAAGTCCTCTAAAGCTACTGAGGCTGGAGCTGCAATAGCAGGTTGCCTCTTGTAAAAAACCCCACACATACCCCCAAAATGCATTAAAAATCAATCAGTATATCAATTAATAAGCAAACAAACAGAGTCTGGTTTCACTCCCCATATTCTCAACCATTTGGAGCTTATTCTAGAGGACTTTGGAAATCTTCAGTGGCGAGCACTGGTACTACAGTACCTTCAGTTGCCTGTAAAGTGGTGCCTGCTGGCACCTACACACATGAAGGTACAAAAATACCAACTCCGATACAGACCAAGACTGATACACCGCATCCACAGAACTGTCACCAAAAACATGGCAATGTAGTCCACTGAAGGCTGTGTTTAATGCCAGTCTAGGTACGATTGCTCCATCCTGATCACTCGGTCATACAAACTCACTGTAAGCATCCCTGGAGCCAGACATCATCACATTACTGCAGGAGCACTGCCAGAGCCAAGAAAAAAAACAGAAATTAGGCTTTGTAAGAGGATTAGAGCCAATTCCTAAGCAGCTGGGCCAAAAGCATCAGAGCTAATTATGAAATAACAGGGCTTTGCCCAAGCAGATCCTGATGGTGGGTTTCAACATCATTTCTGCTCATCTTTCCATCCTGAATAGTGAAACTGGCAACCCGTTGGTGACTTTGAGAAACAAACATTACACCAGAAATAAACTATGACCTAAATGGCCATCATCCCTCAAACACACAACAGAGCAAGAGAAAGAAGAGAACAGCAATGGCCTTGCAATTGGCCCACGCTTCAGTCAACCCCAACGTCATGGAGCTTCCTTGGGATGAGGCCACCAGTCTGGGCTGCTCCAGAAACCACCCCAGCACATGAGCTGGACCTGCACTAGTGAGCAAGTTATTATATTCTTAGTGGGAATGGGCCAACATTTTTCTGGCCTTGACTTAATGGGTGTAAATGTGTTTACATGTCTTTGCTGCTGCTGCTGCTAATGTGTCTGAATACCACAGTTCCCAAGCAGGAAGCCATTGATGACTGGGTGTGTGTAAAATATAAAATAGCCAGTTTATGGCACACCATTCAGTATTACTAGGAGCACAGCATCCAAATTGTCTGGGAGAGTGCCTTTGAGGCAAGCCACGCTCCAAATCTGTACCTTCTTCAGAGCAGGTTGAAGAGGGTGTAACAGAGCCTCACCACACTCACAGAAATATTTCAGGAGCATTTTAAGAGATTTTGAAAGTCCAATTTGAGACTCTGTGCTGCTTTCAGGCAGCTTGTCTCATGCTGTTGAAACATTCAGCATACCTGCTTCAAGCCAGACTACCTATAATACAAAATCATAGAATGGTTTGGGTTGGAAGGGATCTTCAAAGATCATCTAGTTCCAACACCCCTGCAACAGGCAGGGACAGCTTTCACTAGATCAGGTTGCTCAAAGCCCCATCCAACCTGACCTTGAACACTTCCAGGGATGGGGCACCCACAACTTCTCTGGGCAACCTCTTCCAGTGTCTCACCACCCTCATTGTAAATAATTTCTTCCTAATGTCCAATCTAAAGCTACCCTCTTTCAGTTTAAAACCGCTGTACCTTGTCCTTGGTAAAAAGTCTTTCTCCATCTTTCTTATAAGCCCCCTTTAAGTATTGAATGGCCTCAATAAGATCTTCCAGAGCCTTCTGTCCTCCAGGTTGAACAACCTCAACTCTCCCAGCCTTTCCTCATAGGAGGGGTGCTCCAGCTCTCTGGTCACTTCATGGCCCTCCTCTGTGCTCTCTTGTGCTGGGGACCCCAGGGCTGAAGGCAGTACTCCAGGTGGGGTCTTACGAGAGTGGAGTGGAGGGGGAGAATCACCTCCCTCAACCTGCTGGCCACGATTCTTTTGATGCAGCCCAGAATGCAACTGGCTTTCTGGGCTGCGAGCGCACATTGTCGGCTCATGTCCAGCTTTTCATCCACCAGTACTCCCAAGTCCTCCTCCGCAGGGCTGCTCTCAATCCACTCATGGCCCACCCTGTATTTGTGCTTGGGATTGCCCCGACCCATGTGCAGGACCTTGCACTTGGCCTCATTGAACTTCATGAGGTTCACACGGGCCCACCTCTCAAGCCTGTCAAGGTCCCTCTGGATGGCATCCCTTCCCTCCAGCGTGTCGACCGCACCACACAGCTTGGTGTCATCTGCAAACTTGCTGCGGGTGTGCTCAACCCCACTGTCTATGTTGCTGATGAAGATATTAAAAAGTATTGGTCCCAGTAGGAACCCTTGAGGTACACCACTCAAGGGTAATAATAACAAGGTATTAAAATGAACAGTTCTGTTCATTTTGTTGATGTTCCTTACTGAAAAGCCTCTATTGCAGAACTGCTGCAAACATCCATGAATGCCCCATCCTGGTACAGACATTTCAGACTGGGAGGTATGCAATAAACTAGTACTTCATTTTCATTTCTCTTTTTGACTGAAGTAGCCACAGAACCATCAAAGCAGCTCAAAACTGAGTCTCCAACATGGCTGCTGAACAAATTCACGTCTTCCTTCTAATTCTAGCATCCAATGGTAATGCTGGCTTACTTACTGTACTTACGATTTCTCCACTTTGCAGAGCTGAGATAGGCAGGGATACCTGTATCTGATGCATGCTCATACCTCCTTCAGAAGCCACAGCTGACATTGCTCATGGACCACGCAGGACCCACCACAGCACTTTTCTTTGGTAGCTCATGTGGCTGACGTGGAAAGTGCAGATTTGATCAAAACAGGGACAGAGGCCAAGGATGTGATTTGCATTTGAGAACTTGTCCCTGCTTACCTTGGGCCCCTTGCAAAAGCTCTGTCTGAACAATTAAACATTCTGGGCTTAAAGATACTTCACAAGTCTTCTGTGAGGGAGATTAAAATGTTTGCACAAATTACAAATTAAATTCAATCTCTTCCCACATCTCCAAGTTTTAAGTTTTGCAAACACTCTAACGCATGGCTGCACTTAAGACTCACACAAATTAGATCTACATTACAAATTACAGTGCATTCTTTAAGAGTTAGTCTCTTTTTCAATACAAACAAAATAGCTGTTCTGTAACTAAGAGACAATCTCCTCCTTTCTCTCTCTCTCATTTTGTTTTAGGTCTCTGCCTAGAAGTAATGTCTGCAGAACTGCCACAAAATTTTCTTATGCATCAGAGAAACCAAAGTCATAAACTGAATTCAAAACAAGGAAATAAACAAACAAAAAAGAACCACCAAAGGGAAATGAAACAACATTAATGTTATTATTTTTAATTTGGGTTTCAGAAGAGGCACTGAGTTTGTGAAGGGCAGGACCTTAGCATGGCATACTGAGCTTAGTAGAAGAAGCTGGGTCATGAGAGCTAAGACAGTGCAACAAGGCCATAACAACCCAGGGAAGAGTAAAAAGTCCTTCTGCTGAGTGATTCACCTCCCTGCATGGACACTTCCACACCAGCACCAACCTGCAGCACCTTCCAGGTCCGAGCCACCGACTGACCCCACTTGGGTGCACACAGACATAAGCAAAAGCATAGCCAAATGAATATCCTCACTGCTACAAATTACGAGCATATTTACTAAGATGTTCCTTCAGTTGACCCCAAGGGAACAACCATTGCACTCAATGCTTTGCCATATCTGCAGCATGTCCCACTAAGCAGAGCCTGGACTGGGCAGACCCCTTTCTGGGTGCTTTGCTGGGGCTTTGGGGACTGAAGGTATCCAGCCATCGACGGGGGCTTTGCTATGAGCAGCAGATGCCATCTGGCTTCCCGGGCTCCCCAGAGAAATGCCCAGGAGTGCGAGCAATAGCATGGAGACTTAACAAGCAAAGAGACCTGGGCAGCAGCTCCAAGGGACCTCCCCCCTCCTGGCCCCGAAAATCTGCATCCTGATTCTGGAGCAAGAGGTGATGAGTAAAACTGCAGTGTTGAGCACTAGAGATTTGCCTTAGAGACTACTGAAACCCATAGTGGTGCAAGAAATGAGATGGTCTTTGGAAACTCAACTAATGCAAAAGTCTCATTTATATTATGAATATATGAACAATGACCGAGCATCAGGAGTTACAGATGAGTAAGGATTTCTGGGCTTGTCCCAGAACCGCTTATCGCTATAGAAAAAAATCCCATCTCATTTCACGTATGCAAATTGTAGCTTACAAGAGCATATAACTCTCATTACACCTTTCAACACACGCTATGTATTTCTACCAGCACCTGATGCTATGTTAAAGTGTATTCAGTTTCAAACTATCACCCTCTGGACCCCTACTACATGGCATGAATAGACAAAGCATGTAATTAGGGTCAAATTTCTATCTGATGGCCACTGAAAATATTTTGTTTGTTTTGGAAGGGGGAGCAGGGGGGGAAGAGTTTGGTTCAAAAACAATGTTTATTTTGAGCAGCCTGGGTGGAACTGCAAAGCATTTCAAGAGTAAAGAGTATTTTCTTTGTTAAAATCTTTAAGCGAGCCTCATAGCAGTGAACTGATGATAGGGTAACATTCCTCACTGCTAATTATAAGCAATGTATTAAATTTCATTCAATAGTAAAGTAGCATAGAAACACAATGAAAAAACTACTGCGCAGCTAAAATACCCCAAGTTGTTAATGAAAAGTAGCTGAAATAACATACTGGTTTGGCCAAATCTGTGAACATAAAAGATGCGTTTATATCAGAGTGGCGCATGCAAAAAAAAAGATGACGACAATACTATTTCTGTGGAATACTGAACGATTAAAGGCAATAAAGATTTCTGTACAGCTGGGAGAAACTTCTCATGGTCTCAGCTCCTACAAAACCTACCACATGAGCTCTGATAAAGAGTCTCTATACAAGAAAAAAATGTCCCTGACAGCAAAGATTCTCCTAAGAACGTATATACACAAACTCTTGGGAATCAGAAAGCCCCTAAATATACACCACTAGTTCAGTTAAATCAAACAACTGGCTCAATCTCTGGGCTAAAAGTTACCTTCATTGTCATTTAAAAAGCACAGCAATTTGTAACGAGAAAATACTGATCTCTGAGAGGTGAATGCAAACAAAGATTAAGAGGGAGCTCTGGCCTCTGGAAACCCAGGAGCTCAGAGGGATGTTTGGTGGATAAGTATTTCAGAGCAAAGTACAAAGACACTGCCGCTCATCTCACCCACAAACAGTCTCTGAATAAATGTTGCTGGGTTGTCTCGGAGGCATGCTGATTTCTAGCTACTGCTTAATGGGACTACTTGTTACTACTCAACAGGAATACTTATAACACAGTTTTGCCCCTTGAGACTTGAACTATTCAAGTTTAGATGGATTTCAAGATGTAGTTTTTCATGTTCTTTGTCCTTAGTATGCCACTGCAGATTGGTACCCGTAATCCATTGATACAGAAGGCACTAACATGCAAAGAAAATTATTTCTGCAAACTAAGACAGCTTTCTAGATGATTTTATATTAATAATAAAAAGTTGCATTCATGTGCAACAATAGGACTGCACTCCACAATTGCTTAAACCTCACAAATTCTCAGTAAGAAAATTATTTTTCTTCTCTTTGTCTGATGGAGAAACAGCAATAATGTTTTTTTCTTCCCTAAATTTGTCTGAGAGGTCTTTCCAGCTTGTCCTGGTAACTGGGAACACAATCCAAACTGTTCCCAATGCTCCTGTAGATCTAATATTATGTAGCAAATAGGTCCTAGTCCAATGCTTACTGAAGTTGACAGCTATAAACCGATATACTAACAGCTTTCCGAGGCACTGCTAAAGCATGTAAACACAAAGCTGTAACCTGTAGCTAAATGAGAAGCTAAATTTAGGACTCCCAGCACTTCCCAGTCATTCTCTTTTCACCACCAAGCAACTCCAGATCTTATACAGGAAAATAATAAAAAGTGACCCCTTTTTGTAATAAGGAAGGGCAAAGATGGCACTGCAACAGATCAGGAATATCAGCGAGCAACTGGCACGCGGGGGGCCGCTGCAGCAAAGCGCCCAGGTGGGCACTGCCGAGCACCGCAGGCTCATGCTCAAGAGGAAAGCACAGGTGAAATGGGGGGATTTCACAGAGCAAGAGGAGCAGGCTGCTTGCATGGGCCATCCCACGCAGACCAAAGGCAGCGTGAATCTCCCATGCTGGAGGTCGCAACCTGGTCCAGCTGCAGCAGCAGCCCAGGCACCAGCTTCCCAGGCTGTCCCACCGTGCCTTCAGCATCCCTGGTTCCTCTCACCAAACGTACCCATCCTGACTCTTTTATGTGAACCGCTGTGAGCATACAACCCTGGTGTTATTTTCCAGTGCTGCCCTACCTTCTCAGGCTGTTGGCTACACCAGCTGCAGTCCACTCCCAGCAAAGAGGGAAGAGAATTATCGATATAGCCCCATCAGAAGTGGATGTGCATTAATTGTAAAGTGATAGCTACTTCACTGGAGCTTGCGTTAGGGAGGTTACAACATGCCTAATCACACAGTGAGCTCCAGCATGTGTAAACATGGCTCCCAAAAGTTTAATGTAGATTTTCTTAGTCCCTTGTATGAATTTGGGATTTTTTTTCTCTGCAGCTGCCAAAACGCTAGCAGTTGACAAACTAGTCAAAGTGCTACCAAAGCATCTTTCATGAGCTGACTGCATACATCTGAACAGATACATACCTCATTAATGTGCTATATTTCAAGCTAGAGAAAACAATGCATGTCGAGAGACTATAAACCACAAGTACAAATGATCCAGGTCACCTATGATGAATATAACGAGTGTTACATGAAACGTGACACATGGGCTCTCTCTTCTTGGAAAAAAAAAAAAGGAAATGTAGAAGAGAAGAGATGCAGGAGGGCTCCACCTTCTTATCTATTCCTCTCTTCTGAAAGCTGATGGAGCCAAGAAGACTTTTCAGAATTTTTTTCCTTACTGTTTTGTACACAGGATGCTTTCCCCTTCCACCAGACACCACCTGTCCTGCAGGAACATCAAAAGAAACAGAGTTTGAATCCAGATTAGCCTCTAAATCCAGGATTAGGCTGATGGCTAAACTAGAGAAAAGGGCTCAGTTCGGGAAGGAGAGGATCTGAGCAAGGGTCTCTTGCCTAGTTGGCCATTTCTGCATCCTTCTGAGATGAAATTATGTGAAAAGAGATTTTTCTGGCGAGAGTCTGGTTTCCCCCAAACCAGAAACTCAGAAGCTTGACCTGGGGCAGAACTCCCTCCTCTCCCTCCCCAACACAGAGACCCTGGCTTTGGCAAGCTGCTGAAAAAAAATATTTTACTAATTCTGCTGACTTAAAGTTCACCAGTTAATTTAAGCCCCTTGTTGAAGCAGAGGTCGGGTAGGATTCGGTTCTGTGTGCTTTGCTTGATTCTGTACACTTTTCTGAATGAAGGAACAATTTATAATTTCGGTAAGTTTCCAGCCTGCAAGTACATCCAGAAAGGTGCATGTGAAAAAAGAACCCAGTTCATAAATTACTATTATAGAAGGAATATACGACAAGCAATGCTCTCTGTATATTCATTAGCCCATGCCTACTTTGGAAACTAAATCTTGAGAGATTTTATAATTCATGCCTTCATGCTCATCAAAACCTTTTTTATAGCAATCACTTTTGTGACAGATTCCCCCCTCCCTTCATTTGAAGTAAGCAGAGTTATGGAACAGTCACACTACAAAAATACCTGCAAAGTAGCAGCTGCCCAGGAAAAGGCCTAGATATAATATGACTGCTGATTTTTGAACTGCTATGCATGCTGTGTATGCCTGAAAACATAACAAATGTGCACGGCTTGGCTTGTAGCACCTAATTTGCAATAATATTGAAGTCCCCCACAATAACTCATTTACTCTTATAATAAATATATAAAAAAAGACAAATTGCTACATCGAACATGCATTTTCTTCACTGCAAGTAGCTGCTACCCCAGGGAGAAAGCCCTGTGCTGCTAACTAATAGTAAATCCTTTGGAAAATCATGTGTCATAATGATGGACAACCAGGGAAAGGGTATTAAATAGATTTAGAGGTTAGATACTCTAACAAGAACAAAAGAGGCCTTTTGCAAGCTAGTACCAATCAGAGCTGGCTCATTGGTATGATTAGCGCTAAGTCCAAAGAAAGTTTCCATTACAAGACAAGACAAGAGGGAGAATTTAACCCAAAACCTTTCTAGGAAGATCAGTTTGGGATAGATCAAGTCCCCAAAAGATCAGGTAACTTTTTGGTTCTCAGGAGACTTTAGGAGACATCATGGTCTCTTCAAACTATATTTAGGCAGGGGTGATTTTGCTCCCTCTTTTCTTTTATCTATTGGCATATCATTATCCAAAGCACATCTGAGCCAGTATGCATTACGATTATATGATCCCAACAAAAAAATATGGACTGTCTGAAAACACATCTGATGGACAGAAAAGAGAGGAGAAAAGGTGCATTATCTAGAAGCTGAGGCAATACAAGATAACAACATTACTTTGCTTCACCTTTCGAAAACTACTCATAGCATAAATTTATCCACAAGGGTAATTTTTTGGCAGGAGTGAGATCTAAATACTAGTCTTCTGCAGAATTGTACAAACTGGAATGATCACGTCCAGAACCAAACTTCAGATCCAGCCAGGATTTTGGCCTGAACAGATTTCCACCAGCACTTTCTAATTAGATTTGATACACTGGGGGGTGTGGGAACCTTAATTCATCATAAATGTCTCAAGTTTATTTCATACAGAAGCAAGGAACAGCCCGATCTTGACAGAAACAAAGGGAGAGAGGCTTTTAATTTGTATTTTTGTGGACTCCCTAGTATCTTTCATATCTGCAGAACACCCAGCTGTTCCACAACTTGCTCCAAGTTTCTTTCTCCAGAACATTTTCTATTGTTTCTGATACATCAGCCTGTAGTGATTTATCGCTATTTTGCGATCATTATCAGTTTACTATTTTAACCAATACACCATAAATCAAGAAGAAGAATGTTAGGTTGGACTTCATAGTGTAGCTTTCATTCATTACCTGCAAAGATTATAGCCATTTTATAAAAACCAATATCAGAGAAAGAAGCTTATTGGCAAGGACCAGTGAAATTCATTTCATGCTTCAAAAGTTTGTGATTGGTCTGGTAAGAAAAAACCCTCAATTGTTGGAAATCATTTTTTCTTTTAAACCAGCAAACGCCCAAGACTGAGCTATGTCAATTGTATACTGCACTTTCTACTCAAATGCAATGGAGACTATTCCATATCTGTCCTTGTAAAACCCACTGTGCTTACTATTCATGAACTGCTGGAGAGAGAGAGATACATAAAACGCGGGTCTCCAATACGTTATGCTTGCTCCTCCAGAGAGCTGTGGCACTCTGCAACCAGACTCTGGGAAAGTCAGCTGAACACTTGGTGTAATGTTTGACGCTCGCACAGGGAATAGTGATAAGGGGAATGACATAAGGACTATCCGTTTGGAAGTCGACTCAAGAGCAAAACCAAAAACCTCCTCACATGATTTTGTGGCAAAAAAATGAATGAACTGGGCCAAATTCCCTTCATTAGTATTTGTCATTCCTGGATGTCTGCTGTCCTGCTTAGTTCTGGGCTCCTCTCTAAACTGCTGAGAAATGTCTCAGGCTCTTCCAAGCCTGCTTTTAGATATCTCCTCTCTCCACTCACTTCTTGCTGGATCTCAGAACACAAAGAGTGTTATAAATCACCGTCCAGTGCCCTGACATAACAGCCTGTTAGCAATGTCCACTCTCTAATTGGGTCAAACTTTGTGCCTACCTCGTTTGCCCCAGTCGGAAGACTTTCTTCTAGATTTTTTTTAATCTTGCACGAGTCCTACTGGTTGGACAAGTCCATCTTTAGTAATCACGGAGTCTCAAAATCTAACAGTTACGCTCGCAGTCACCTCCGCTGCAGAAGTATCAGCGGGGCTGTGAGTCCCACCAGGGAACTACCGGGGTGCTCTGTTCGGCTGACCCCAACCTCCCTCCCACGCTGTGCCCAGGAAGCAGTGGGCACAGCTGGGAGCAGGGTGCTGGCCCTGGGCTCTTCCCTTATTTGTGGTGCAGACCAGACCGCTTTGCTTTGGGGAGGAAGGCAGTGCAGCTGCGTGGACACGAGCGGTGCTGTTAAACTGGCCTGCAGGGCCAGAGAATACGTCCTGCCCTGATTTCTTTACTTGTATAAATGCAACCAGAGAGAGTAAAGAGAGGGCTCATCTCTCGTATGTGTAACTTTTCATTAGTTCCCCTCCATCTGTGGAAAGAGTCTTCCAAAAGCAATTTTCCCAACCATTTTACAATTTGTCCTCCAGATCAGATGAAGACCCCTCTGGATGTGCATCTCTAATTATTCCAGCGGCTTAACTGGTTTAGCATAGACTGTGTACCGTGCTTTAGGTCAGGTCAAGTTAACATATCTAACATGTCATATCAAGTGACATAACTAACTATCAAATAAATGACTAACCCAGCAGGATAAACTGCAGAGGCAGCAGGGACTGAACCTTGGCCTTCTAAAATCCAGAGCTGAGCTCCCACCTGGGCCAGCCGCCTTTTTCCAGAAGAAGGAGCCTGGGTCCACAGCTGCATTTGGGCGCGGAAAGGTCTGGGAGGAGCTCGATCTCTCGGTGGACATTCAACAGCATAAGCAGAAGGTCAGGGAGTGGGAGAGCTGCTCTCCAGCCCCACTCCAAATGTCATCCGTCTTGGAGCTCCTCTGCAAGGGGGTCTCCGCTGCTCCCTCCCAGTACAGATGTACTGGGAGGTCTCATTAGTTGCATGTTGGGGAAGCGCTTGGAGAACTGACATGCACAACTTTTAAAGTTCCCTTCCTATTTTCTTTTCTTCCGAAGAGAATAGACTCAGCCGCCTCCTCCTTAGCCTCCTCTCCACATCCAGACTCTTAGGAGTGTGCATCAAACTCAGGTTGCACAGAAAGCACAAACAAACACTGCTAATTTACACTTTAAGAGGCAGAAGAGAAACCTTTCCCTTCGACTTACCATTTGTTACTCAAATGCCTTTCAGCCTGTCACAGTTACTGGGAGAACACTGCTGAACTGGAGCCGTAGAGCTCCTGCACAAGGCTTCTTGAAGTCGCGTATGGACTGAACATCAAGTGGACGGCTGTGCACAAAGGTGTGGTTACCATGAATCATTTATTACCCCAGCTAAAGCTTTAGGAACAACATTCACTAATGTAAAAGATAACTTGACTCTGGGAATACTGCTGTCACACTGGCTGCATATTTTACAAGGGGAAAAGATTCCTTTAGGTGTGTTTGTTGCATTAACCCTTTCAAGCCTGCACTTTTACTGCAAGGACAGTTTGATCTTTTATTTTCCTTGCAAGCAGAGAATAACAAACAGCACCCTGAGTTTTTATTTGTTTCTACACAGTACACCCAACCGTTTGAAAAGACTTGGGAACCTGAAAAAATGTTGGAAAAGAAAGCTCTCACCGAAGATGGGAGCAGCATATCTTTATTTCTGTGTGTACCCAGTTGTGCAGCTACGTTTAAAACATTTGAACCACACTGCACGATTATAAATAACAATACTGGAAAACAGCACATTCTGTCCTCTGCAGATCACCAGAACATAACCTCAGCCAGAATTTATCTAAGGGCAAGTGTAAATGCAAAGCAGGAAAAATTTCCCTTATTCAACAAAAGCTATTAAATTAATGATTCTCTAAGATGCTCAAGAATATTTCCTCAGTCGTTCTGAGTTGGTGGTCTGATGTAGAGAAGAAACTTGTGCACCAGTCGGTGTACCAGCATGGCACAGGGGGACATACCACACCTTGCCAGCAGGAGACCATCGCCAAACACAGAGAATTTAAGCTTTTCTGTATACAAAGAACAGATGTAACTTCAATCCGAATGACCTTCCCTTTAGATTAAGAAAGACATGACAAACAACTCAACTGTGTGTCTCTTTTTGACAGTCTGCACCGAGATTAATGCTGAATGGTTACCTATCTCTGTAAAGAGCAAAGAGCTTACAAATTTAAACACATAATAAACACAATACAACAGGCAAGCTAAATGATGCCCAGTTGCCTCTAACTGCAACTTGGTGACTCTCCAAAAGGCCGGACACTTCCAAGAGCTGGGATATTTACTTGCACTTCTTTGGCCCATAGAAATAGGACAAAAAGTGTGAGAGAGGAGCCCCTCTCACAGCTTTTCAGGGCTTCTTCTAGCGATAGGCAGAAACACAGAAGAACCAAAAATAGAATTCATTACGTTTGTGCAAGGAGAAGAGCCTGGGCTGGGCTTTTTAAGCTGGTTTAAATACTCTTTAAACTGGGCTTAAATACTCTTTAAGTATTTAATCCTGTTTTCTAAAATTCAACGGCTCTTACTATTCCTCCTCCCCCCGAGGAAGCATCTCGCAGGAGGCATGTGTGGTCGGCGAGGGAGAAGCGCACGGTGGGCACAGCCTGCTGGCGGGGCCGCCGGAGCTGGGAGCTGCTGGTGAAGGGTCAGCGGCTGCAGTGGATAATGCTGCCTCAGCCTGCACCCACCAAGAGGGAGTTCCTGGGGCGGTATGGCTGGGGGGGTCCTCAAAGCATCAGCATCCACTTCTGCTTGAGGGTGTTTGGATTTGCCAACGGCAAAAGGGTCACCTGCCCTCGACCTCCCCAGTACTTGACACCCCTCCTTCTGAACACAAACGGGTCTGTGTGACCACATGGCTTTTTATAAATATATATATAAAATTATTATTTTTTTACATTTATATGTGTATATATATCTGTGTATCTATATATACATGTATCACAGACATTTACGATTCATGCCACCAGCACGTAAAGAAGGACTGAAAGACACACAGCTGTTTGCTTCTGTTGGCAAGAACATGATTTTCTCCACCATGCCAGTCTACTGCCTCAAAGAGAAACTTTGGAAACCTTCTTCTCAGCCACCAACCTGCCAGCCAGCCAGACCCTAAGGGACAGTTTAGAAACCTCTTTGTAATGTCTAATTGTTGAGCATCGCTAAATAGTCGTTTCTCCTCTGGGGCTACTTGTCACACTCTGAAACACGCAGGCTTGGGCAGTGGGAAACTGGAGCCGCGCGCTAACTCAGCTGCCCCGTAGCACGCTGGCAAGCAACACTGGCAAGCCAATTTGCTTAAGACTAAGCCGGAGAAGACCCATGGTGGAGGTACTTGTTCATTGGCAGAGTCCCTCCCCTCCCCCTGCAGCCACACCGAGCTCATTCCACACATCTATAATGAATCAGGCTCCAACTCATTAATAAAAAATGACAAGCCATCGTCTCATTGAATCTTCCACGCTGGAACGACATGCAGATAAAACCCCCAACTCTCTCTCCTCAATTCCTCTGTGGCCCAGCAGCTAATGAGACTACGAGATGGACAGGACAAAGTGAGCTGATATTGCACAGAACTTAACTTGCAAGAGAAGGGGAAATAATCTTTTCATTACAGTCACGAGACTTTAATTTTAATGTCTTTTCTTTTTTTTTTCTTTTTTTTTTCCTCTCTTCTCTATACTAACAAAAAGGTAGGATCAGAGGCCTTAGTAGGGCCACCACCCAGGTCATTGAGTTGTAGGAGTGTCACGAGACACAAAGGAGTTGAGCTTTGCCGTAGTAATGAGCTGTTCGGTGCTTCAGATCCCAAGCCAACGCGATTCAGAAGTGCAAGATTTCTAAATGTTAGCAAAAATCAAAGACTAGGAAGGTAGGATAAAATAAACAACCTAATGAGATTCGCAGACACCTAACTCTCCCTGGGGAGTTTTCTGGTCACTTTGAGTCACAGACGCTCAAATCGTGCCTCCTAACCTCCTCTCCATCTCCTGCATCTCTGACGCACTGCTACAATGCTCACAAAGCCACGAGTCAAACGTTCTGTGTTTCCAAGCAAGATGAGAAGTAATAAAGAGGGATTAACAAAAGGAAACAGTAAAAACAAATTGCACTGTCTACTCGATATTAATAACTGCATCCAGCCACATCCTTATTTAATAATCTTGAGTTATACAGTGGAGGAAATACAAATTACAGATCACAATTTCATATATACAGCACCAACTTTACTCTGCATAGCATCCTTCATGGAAACTACAGCCCAAAATGTTTTACACAATTAGAGAGATAAATAACAGCAGAGAGGGAGAGAGGAGGAGGGAGCCAGTCCCGCAGCGTTGGGAAGGGAAAGTTTCCACAGCTGAGGTGTGCAAGGGGACAGGTGACAAACGGGGAAGGTCCGTGGTCTGATCAGCAAGGGGGGACACAAGAGGTGACCCATGGAGACAGCTTGATCAGCTGGGGATTGCCACGGAGGGGATGTGAGGTGTCCCTGCATCAACCCCCCATTTCTAACGCTCAGCCCCGAGCTGTTGCTTTCCCGTTCTGTCTAACTTTGGTTTTAATCCCTTTAACGCGCACACGATGGAGACCTCTGTTACAGTGCTGTAGGTCTGTGGTTCAAACCCCACGGGTGGTTGCAGAGGAAACAGAAATATCGTTTTTGGGGCTTAGTGGAACTAGGGTTTTCCAATAAGAAAACAAAGAAACTTCACTTTGGAAAATGAGGAAAAAAAAATGTTTTGTCTTACTAGACAAATGAGAAGATCGATTCAAGAGCTCCAAAAGGAATGCAAAAGTTTGGGCTGCTCTGACTACCTCGCATATATTAATACAGGCTTTAATTACATAATCACACATCATTTTTGTCCCCAGTGCCTTTGTCTTAACCTTAAGGGAATTGCTTCAGACTAGGGCAGACATTTGAGAAGGTAAATAAGGGAAGACAGTCATTAGAGTGATACAAGCAGGAGGCGCAGCGCCGCACAAGCCATCAGAAGTAAAATATAGCTAAGTACTGGTGGGCGGCTGGGATTTTTAGCTCTAGGGTGATATATAACATTAGATCATAGTTATTTGTAATGTGATAGTGCTATCTAAAGCTCCAGTAAAAAACATCTTTGCCCCACTCTTTGCATGCAATGTGAGGAGACGACCCTGGTCCAAAAAGTCTGTAGTCTCAGCAGATGACAAAATAAAACTGAGCAACGGGGTGGAGTAAAATCATGATAACGCTGAGATAATGAGAACTAGTGCTAAAAAGCTATGCTTAAAAGATGCCAGCTGCTCCCTCATTCCCAAGACCCTGGATCCAAGCTTAGTGACACTACTGCTCGTTTGGTCCAGGCCAAATATATGGATGATTCAACAGGAAGGCCAGAAACTGTCAGCATCCCAAACATCTTCGGCCAGCCCACCCCTACAGCGGGAATAATGAAGTCAGTTTTACAAACAAAAGTTGTGCTTCTGCCAGTTCCGACTGCAGATTGCACATTCCTGCACCACAACCAGACAACGGAAAAAAAAGAGCATCATGTTGTCCTGGGGTCAAGTAGCCTTTTCTCTCTTTCCCTTGTGTGCCGTAGACAGAGTGAAATTATGTTTGCTTTCTGGAAAATATTTATTTGTTTGAATAAAAAAAAAAAAAAAGCCTAGACCCTTCACATTAAAATTAAAAAAAAAAAATAATTCTAAGAATTAAGATCATCTCTTTAGGGGCTTTTTTTTTTTTTGACTCTGAAGACTTATGGGTTTTGAGTGTGCAAAAATGCTGAGTTGACAGTATGAACTGCCCACGAAACTCCCTTTGGAGTCGCCCCCCCGCCCCCCCAGTAAAAAAAAAAAAAAAAAACGATTTAAGGAGTATGAGCTTTCCCACAAAGCAGAAGGATGTCTTCAAAATGGAGAGGTTAGGCACTTAAAATGCAGGCCAGATAACAATCCCATTTTAATTTCACACACACACACACACACCAGGGTGTCCTTGCATAGACATTTAAAAACCAGGGTCTATAAACCACACAAGGGGAGCCTGGCTTCTACCTAGCTTTACCAGGTTTTTTTTCTTCTGGAATTACTATTTGCAGCCAAAAGTGATATCAGTAAATAAGCATCCCCTGAATTATGCCTTAATGAACAACTACCCATGGGCAAGTGGCTGCAGATGAGTTCCTAACCTCAGAGCCCAGGACCAGCACCTGCCCCCCCCCAAACCCAGGGGACAAACCAAGGTTTAACACCAAGAGATGGGGCATAGGGATGTTGGTGTCCAGGATCCAAAACACACAGGCTGTCTAGGTTACAAGCAACTCACATTAAAATGAGATTACGTACGCTCTTTTGTATATAAAAATATACTGATTTTTTGCTGAAATAAGTTATTCACGTCCACAGCGTTGCAAAGCCGCTGCAGCTATAGGTGGTTTAAGCTTCAGGGTGCTCTATGCTGTAAGGAAACATTGCACAGAGATGAAAATGGGAACACGAGGGGTAAGGGTTTCTTAAGTCCTCAGTGCTAATTCAACCTCAAGTTAAACTTGCACTTCTCTTCTTTCCTCCCCGCCCCTTGATGTTATTGGGGTCTTACTGTCATTCTTTTCAAACAGCAGAAGAGTTGAACCATTGCCGTGTGCTTTAAGAAAAACCCAGCCCTAACGACTTGTTCGAAACAACTGGAGTACTTTGTGACAGAGGACATCTCTTGTGTCCCAGTCCAGTGCTCTAATAAATAGATAGATAAATAAATAAATCCCTTTTCTCCAGGCCTGAGTAGTTCATACTGTTCCTGCAGCTGACCAGGGCAGTGAGGGAAGCCCACACTGCTGGAGCACGGGGATGCAAGCAGGGCTGCATCCCACGGCTGGAGCATGAGAGCCATCCCCAGGAGCCGTGCCATACCCCGCATGTACCAGTGATGAGGTCGGAGAGCCACTAACACACAGGTGACACCAGGAGCGGTGGCTGCACCGCAGCCTGTGATGGGGAAAGGACCGCACAAAGCTGGGGGAGAAAGGGGAAATGGCGGCTCAGCGGGGGAGGACTTACTCTGAGATCGCTCATCTCCACCGAGCTCTGCTCCTCGGTGCCGGCAGGGGTAGGAGCGATGTCTGGGGGATGCCACAGAGCTTGGCAGTCCAACACGACCATCAAACGCAGCTTCCAGGTTTCTGGGGAGTGCCGAAATGGTGCGCGGCTCACTGCCTGGCCCCATCAGGGCCAGTGCTCACAAAAGCCAGGAGAGGCTTTAAGTAGCTGAAATACCGTCCATCCGGCTGCCCAGGCTTATTGACTTGGAATTGTTTATTACTTTTGCCTTGACAATTGCAAATGATGGTGCATATCGAAGAAGTGCCAAAAGTTGCACGAGGACTGGGGAGGCAGAAACAACGCTTCCACATACAGGGCAGCAGGCCTGCAGTGTGGGAGATGTGCAGTGGAGGAAGGAGAGGAGTGTGTTTTCGTGGCCAGCTAATCTTTTTCAGGCAATTTCCCCTGCCTCAAATCCCACACTAGTGACACGAGCGGGGCAGGGGGGGAAGCGCTGCATTTTGTACACAGACTTCCTGGGTTTCAGCCTCTCGGACTCGCTTATTTTACAAAATCAAGTTATCTGAATCTTAATGTGTTGTACGGCGGGAATTCAAAGCCCCTTCTTTACCCACTAAACTTGATCTAAGGCTCAACTTGACAATGTTGATAAATATGTTGCACTGCATTATTCATGCCCCTTCCCTCGCCTTCCTCCTGCCTCTGCTTGGCAAGCAGCAGCCGCTGCTGGTGCAAAGTTGTGAGTAGGGAGCAGAGAGACCTGCCCTGTATAAATACCTGCAATAAATAAAAGATAAACAAGATATGTCACACGGTGACATCTGCCGCTTCTCCTCCTCCTCCCGTTGCTGGGCTCTCAGCACGGCAGCCGCTCGAGGGGGGGTCTGGGGAGGGGGCTCGCAGGCTCTGCAGCTGGAAGCCACCATGCTCGGGTTTTGGCTGCAGCTGTATTAAATAAGCCACTTGGATAAGGATAGAAAACACCCCAGCGCTAAAATATCTGAGAGCTGAAATTCTGCTGATGAGCGTCAGGAGATCAGTGGTTTACAATGTGAGCAACATTCCTTCAGCTACTCATCATCATTGTAATCATCATTATAAATCTTGGCAACCAGCAAAAAACATCCATTGTTTCTATCCCTCATTTCTTTCCCCTCCAGATCTGCAGACTTAGTGACGAGGATATTTTGTTGTGGTTTAATCCTCAGTGGTTTATCCAGGCTATGTAGGGGACCACCTCTGATGAAGACACTTTGCTGCAGCAGTACAATATGGGCAGTTTTGCTTAGTGGCCAAGCAGGGAGAACCAGCAACTTTGCTTTCTTCTCTTCCATGCTGTCAAAGGGGCTGAAACTCACAGTTTCCAGGTTCTTCCTCTGATGCCATGACCTTAACCTCTCCAACCTTCGGTTTGCTCATTCGTACACCACCAGCAGCATGTCCCAAACAGGGTTTTTATGGGGTTTCAGTAAAGCTTCTGTGCTCAGCTGCACAGAAATAGTATCTCACCTAAGCCCTTCCCGCTACAACATACATCTTGCTCTAACAGGCAAAGCCATTAAGTCCCAAAGAAAATTAGAATCGAGTCACATCTATGCTTTCCCTGCATCTAGTCAGGGATCCACAGAGATTTCAGGCTGCTTAAAGAAGAATAAACCATGAAAATGTATGTATGCACACACACACTCAGAGTTCCTGCAGGGAGAAACTTTCATAACGGCGAGCAGTACTGTCCTGCCACAACTGAGTCTTCACAACATCTGACCCTTGAGTCTGTGAAGCTGAGATGATACCACATTACTATTAAATGAGGCAATATCGCAAGAGTCACACAAAAAATACATGCTGTGCTGTCAGGTCGCAACACTCCGGATACATTAGGGCTTGCGGAGCAGTTATGGGAAAGGCCTACAAAAGCAAAAGTGTCTCTAAAAACTGCAGCAAAGTGCAACCCTTAATGCAATCTAGGAGGCGGTGAAAGCCTCATGAGGAGCGTTGTCCCACTGAAAGGACAGTCGTGTATTCACCTCCCCGGAATGACACATTGCTGCTGCACAACTGTTCGGAAGAAGCCAAAAGAAAAGGACTCCAGGAGTGACAGGACATCCCTGTAGTCCCTTCTAGTGGCTTAAAGGTTCCCTCTACGACGTCTATTATGTTCTTGTAACTAATACTCCACGCAGCTGCCAATTCGATCCTTATTAAAACGAACTGTGTGTGTTCATTTCTCGTAGGAACACTGGTGTCTGAATTCTGGGAACCAACTGAGATTTGGGAGGCTCTGTGGCTTGGGGCAAAGAGCTCTTTTTTTTTTTTTTTTTTAAGAGCTTTGCCAAGTCAGGACTGTGAATGGTTTTCCCCACTTATAGCCTCCAGACCTTTATTATGCTTGGGCTGCAACATATACCCAGCTCCACCTCTGCCAGACCAAAGCTGCTACTTTGCCTCTGAGTCATAGCAGGCAGAAATGCATACCCTTCACTCCGTACCTGGCCTGGGATAAACTTTCCTTCAGTTCAGAGGCTGGTGATAGGCAAAGGATGAGATATGAGACTTCTGGGGTCGGGTAGAGGAGCTGCTCTGCTTGCTCCGTACGCTCTCCGGTCTGCACCGTGGACCTGGAGCACTGCAAGCCATGAAACCGGGGATGTCCAGGGCTAAAGGCCCATGCTTTACACCACTGATTGCTGTCTACTCTCTGACCCCTTGGTGCAAATGCACCGCTTTCATCCTTTGCTCGGGGGGAGCTGCTCGTCTGTACTGGTAGCCATGAGGTGGCCAGGACAAGCTGCCTTTGGCTTGGGCAGCAAGATGAAGCGTGGTAGTTTGGCTTCAGGACAGACTAATTCTGCACAGGGCTGATGTGGATTTTGCAGTCTGGGCTGCTGAGTGAGGTTCAACTGCTGCTGCTATCTGAACAATGGGTTTAAATGCTAAACTCAGGGAACTGTATTACCTGGTAGTTGATTAGTCATTGGATTTTTCCTTTCAGCTCATGTTCTTCTGGCCCAGTTTTTGCCTGAAGCCCCAGTTTCTCTGGTCAGAAAATCTAGCTGGAGCTGTCATATCTGTCACCCACAGTGGGTGCCAGAGCCCTTGCCAGGACAGAGCATGGGGAAGGGATGCGTCTGCACCGTAGAGCCCTGACCGATATCTGCTTCAATCCCAAACCCAGCAGTGCTGAGATCTCTGGGTGCTTGGCTCCAGGCCATCCCCTTATTAAATACAATTACAAACTGGTGCTTCTACCACCAGTTGAAGTTTGTACTTGTTAGATCAGGAAAAAAAATACATATTGAAATGCATTTCTCCTGATCTGACATGTACAAACATTATCTATGCACCCAAACACACGCACTCATACATATATTAGCCTACAATAGATAGAGCCTTCCCCAACGTTCAGACCCTGAAACCTGAGGATTTCCCCCCTCAAGTCATGTTTTATTTGGTCTAACAAACCATGGAGATAATCAGTTGCAACAAATGCATCCTGCAGAGCCTGGAGAAGGGAAGGTGACCTATTCAAGTATCAGGTATTTGTCAATACACTCCTCAGAGCTGGCTGGGAAACCAGCAGCATGTGTCATCCCCAAGGCACTCCTGGCCAGACTTGGATGCCCTGCTCCCTGCAAAACATCATCCCATACTAGGAACACTCCTGCTAAATCAATACAGGTATTCAGAGAGTAATTAGTCAGGGTAAGGGGATCTGAGTGTCCTCCTTTATGAACACTAGCTAATTAATTTTCACGGTCTCCCTATGGAGACAGGCAAATATGATGACCATCATCTAAAATATATGACAAGAACATTACTATTATTAAACCCAGAGCCTGAAAAAGACTGGGAAAAGCCCCACCAAGATGTACATCAACATTAAGCTACCCCTACAGTTTAAATATTCTGTTAACAGAACTCACAGAGGAACATTTACCTTACCAGTGCCAAAAATAACCTTAAATTCTGTACCAAAAATTCTTACTCTATTAATGTACATGAATTTTCTTTGCAGTCCTCAGCATCCTCCTGTCCTCTTCCCTTCCCCTTGAGCACTTCTTGTGGAAGGGGACTGGTAGTATACTGGGACAGCCCTTGAAAGACTTTGAAAGCCTGCTGTGGTGCTCACAGGTCTCCCTCTAAGCTATGTAAAAGCCACATAAAACAGAGCAGCAGTACCTCTGCGGCAAGGCTTGGCATATCTCTGTGTACTGAATCAACATAATTATTTAGAATCCATCTCTCCCCGTGTAATTTCTTTATCTTGCTATTGTGTTACAAAGAATGAAAACCATGAAGAGCCGATCATCCATGCACCCTCCCTCCTGAGTTGTTTTCTTTAAGTTAAAAAATTCCTGGTTGTGACAGAGGCAATCTGAAAATTGGAAACTGTGAGCCTCGGAAAAAGCACAGTCAGAAGCAAAGGAGGCTGTTCAAATGCAGCACTGCCTGAAGTCTCAGCCGGTAATCGAGATGGTCAGCTGTAATGCACCGCTCACTACTGCTTGCAAACGTAAAAGATTTTGACACGTGCCTCCTCAGGGGAACCTCTTGCCATAAGAAATTAGTGTGAACAAAATTCAGGAAAAGTCAAAAAAGACACGAACATCTGTATGGATAACAACATTGACAAACAATAAATAACCAAGTTAAAGGATGAGCTTGGGAAAGGGAGAAGTTTAGATATTCCACTGCTTCTGACACAAGGTCTGGCGCATCTCTTTTCTTAAGGAGGTAGCTCAATATAGCAAGTTGAACTGCTGAACCATACTTTCCTAAGCCTTAGAAGAACCAGGAAAATGAGGAAATTACATCCCGTGAAAAGTGAGGAGTTTTATCAGGGAGAAGCCTAAGAGGAAATCACTGTTCAAAACAGATAAATAAATAAAGAAAAGCAGAGATCTTACACTGGCAACTGCAAAAGCTCCTTCACAGCCATCCACCTCCAATCATTCTCTCATAATCAGTGAACAGAGGACTAACTCTCACCAAAACAAATTTGTTATTCATTAAGAAACGTACCTGAATAGAATAATTGGCTAGTTGCATGTTTGTAATTACAATGAAAATCTCATGAGGCAACTCCTCTGGGGCAAACCAACTGGATTTTTCATTGTAAGAATACTAACTATACATGTGCAAATGTCAACCATCTAGGTACGTTCTGTGTATCAAGAGCCGCGTACATAAACGATGAACTCTTTGCAAGACAAGTTTCTATGCAGCCATTAAGTGGAAATGGTTACTATGCCATCTCCCATGGAAATCAAATGAATATAATAAAAATAGTTTCACATATGCATAATATGGCATACAGATGCTTCTTATACAACATGAAGAGCCGTTACAGTATAACTCATCTACGATGATAATCGCTTCTTTCTTAAGGCCTGGAATCCCAAGCAGAAGTGCACATGTAGTTGCACGCCTGCTTTTGCATATGCAACTGCTGTCGCTGCAAGCATAAATTAAATATGTATATTGCTACATAAAAACCTAGTCATTTACAGATGTGAATTTATCTCAAACTCTTTCCAACTTGTCCTCGACTATCTGACTGGACTTCTGGCTTGGTGCTAACAGAGCCCCCTTTTACCACATTTCCAGCATGTAAGAAGAAGGAAACACCCAGACTTAACTGCAAGCAACTCTACAAAATTGCAAAGGTGAAGAGCAAAATCAAGTGGAACCTTACGGCATTTTTATTTTTTTTTTACATTGACATCCCCTTTCAGCCCAACTCTTGTGCTCAAATTCAACTTTAAAGACATGCTTAAATATCACTGAACTCAGCAGGGACAACAGCAAAAGTGCACTGGAAGGAGAACACTGATGCTTACAGGGTAGGGATGCAATTCGGTGAAGGCACTTGAAGCCCTGCAGACGAGGAGCGAGGGGCAGCAGGACTACCTGCAGGCAGCAAAGCACAGCCCTGAAACAGATCAGCGGGAGGCTTTAGCCCCCATCTCTGCCCTGCTTGGGCTGCGTTGGCATTGAGCCCACGGGAGATGCCAGTGCTGCCATGCGGCCCCTCAATCCTGCTGGGCACCGGGAACAGGGCTGAGATCATCTCTTCGAGCCAGCCCGCGAACCAGAAAGCTCCAGTTTCTACTTAAATGTGTGGTGTCTGGGCAGCCTCCAAGGGATAAATGGGGCAATCTTTGGAGAAAATTGGGCTGATAAAGAGGAAAACAAACCTGACTTCGAGGAACCCCAGTAACAGCAGAAAGTTTTCCCCATGACAAACTGATGAAACTTTCTGCCCCCACTTTAAGGCTGAAACAGACTTTCAGACTGGTTCTTCTTCTGGCTTGTTAGCACCTCCTGCTCCTAGCAAGAGACATCAACTATGCCTACAGCATGAAGCAGAACTGGTGGCCAGTGCACGCGTGTACGCACAGAGACACACACAGCTTTAGCAAAATATTTCCAGTAGGAAAAAAAAAGCAGAATCCATCCCTCTATCCTTGACATAGTGCAAAAGACATGCACAACACTGCATATTTAATTGCACTTTTAAAAATCACCTATTGGATGTGCTGTCTAAAAAGGAAGGAGAATAACAAAGCTGCCCATGCCTTTTAAGTAATGGAATGCTGAGGAATAGTGTTAAACAAAATTTGCTGATACGTCTTTGCCAAAACGGCAATAATGATAAATCCACTGTAAAGAATAAAATGTCTATTTGCAAGGGAGAAATGGAGGGATCTGTGCTCCAAATTCCACTGGAAGCTTTTGAAATCCCATCCTTAAATAGCATAACCCAGTGCCAAACTTCACAAATCTGCTAGTAACCACTTGCTAAATTATCCAAGAATCAAACCAGCAACAAGTTTTGCTACCCATAGATGTTGATTGTAACCATATGCAATTAACATAAGTAAGAAAAATAAGAATAACAAAGATTACGTGAATGTTTAGTTATTCTTGCCTTACCACCCTCCCTTAACCAGTGTTGTAGGAGCCTAAAGACCTCAAAACTTTCTAGTGTTCATTTTCAGGAAGCTTCTGCAAGGTCAGGATGTCCTTCCAACATTCACCAGGTCTGAAGTCTCATGGAAGCAGGATCCCTTGAGGAAATTTTTCTAACAACAACATCAGTAGATGGACTTGCAAGTCCTTGGTTTTCTTCATGGATTTGCCAAAATAAACTTTAACAAAGAGCAGCTTTTCTGCTTCCCCCTTTTATTTATGTGCAGAACATGAGTATTTCTCTACCTCAAAGGACTTGATTTTCTAAATCACTTTGAAATCCTCAAAAGCTACTATAAAACCAGTTATCTTGACTGAGATTGGGACAGGAAAAAGAGTAGAGAAGGAACCCTACTGCGCGAGTTTGATAGGACCATGTGTGTGACCTCCACAGTACTGCATGGGATTTAGTGTCTCAGGGCATCACTCTCAAAGAAGTCAGCATGGCTGCCTGTCAGCAACACTAAATTGTTTGGTTTTGATTTTTTCAAAGTAACAATAGAAAGTGAAAAAAAGTAATCACAGCAAAGCAATCAGACTAAAAATCATTTGCAACTACAGAAATAATATTTTAACAACTGGGGAATAAGGGAAACCCACTTTGTAGCTTAACCAGATCAGTTCCATCTGTTATTTTAAGGGGTGAAGCCTGAACTGAGAAATCTGTGTCACACAGAGGCCGGCAGGTTTGTGAACTCTATCAGGAGCTGCTTAACAGTTGGTCTTAATCGTTTTCCAAGGCACAAAGCCGAGATCAAGATGAATCTGTTTCCCACATTGTTTCCTCCCAACAGGGTTGGATTTCAGATTTGCCTGGATTAGAGTAAAGCCACCGGAATTCCCCACCTGGACATTAAGAAGGTTGGAGGCCTTGATTTCAAAGGCAAGTGGTATGCAGTAATTCCAGCCTGGCCCCACGGGACTACAACTTTCATTTCTAATCAGTGAATTGTCTTTGCTTTGTGCAAAACATTTTTTTTTTTAAGAGGAGGAGGGAGATATTATTACATCTTCCCGTTTACTCTATCATTTTCTTTCTGAGCCAACATATTTTTAGCTTAAATAATAATGAATTAAAAGCAGATTCATTAGTTCACCTTTTCCAGAGAAATTAATAACAGGGCTGAGATTTTTAAATCCCATACTGTTCTTCTGCCTCACCCTGAATTTCCTCGTATGTTACTTTCTCACATAATCGGCTTGGGCTCAGTGTCTGTGCTGAGCTGTGCTTTAGTCTCACTGCATGTTGTTAACAGCAGTGACCAGGACCTGAACCATCTGCACCTTTATCCTACAAGCGCATTTACTCAAAGGTGCAGACCTATTTCAGATCAAGAGTCAGAGAAGAAGAAGGTTGGAGCTTCTCAAAAGCCTCCCTGGCTAAAGGGAAGAATGGAGCCCCTTCTCTTGCAAAGCCCAAAACGTCGTGGCATGCATAAATCTCTGTGCAGAAGCCTCTGCATGCTTTTCGCCCCTAGATGATGGGCTCAGACTGGACTGGCCACCCGACATCCAAATTGCAAAGCACTGCAGGTGTCGTCAGCTGCCTCGCAGGGGGCTGGCTCCTGATACCTTTCCCCTGTACCCTGCTCTACCCTCCTCAAGTCCTGAGCACAGACAGACAGACTGGCCAAAAAAAAAAAAAAAAAAACCAAAACCCTAAAAAAAGAAAAAAGCAAGCAGGAAAACATCGTTTTACTGTGTAGTCTGTGCTGGGTTGGGGAATGGGGTTTAGCTGCAGGAGGAGCCCTTCTGCTGGTATAAACTGTGCTCTCCACTGGAGGAGTTTGTTGATGCAGATGAGGCTGGAGAGGCCTCTCTGAGATAACTGTCCTGAGTGAGCGGCTGCGTGGCGCTTAGTTACCAGCTGGGGTTAAACAACGACAAACGCAAATGCCAAGCTCCGACTAACAGGCGATTTTCTTTCAGCAGTCCTCCTGCGAGAGGAAAGGGGGTCGCACCGAACCAACAGCACCAAACCTGTGCTTCTGCCACCCCCCACGAGGACCGGCAGGATCCCTTGATGTGAGCGTGTCCCATGGGAGGCGAGGACAGGGTCTGGAAAAGTCCAAGTGTTTGTCTTGGCAAACTCCAGCCCATCTCGATGTTTTATCCATTGAGCTCTAGCTTCCATTAGCTCCCCAAGAGGGTTTACCCTGCTGAAGATTTTCCTGTTCCCTGTTCTGGGCAGTCAGGTTCAACTCATTTTAATAGACTTCATAGGAAGAGCTTTGATTTTGACCCCTGCAAAGAAGTACTTCTGATGAGAGAAACAGAAACAAAGGCAACACCAGCGTTTGCATCACCCGGGTGGCTGGGAGGAGTATTCAAACATTATCGACTTGAATCTGGAGGACGGAGATGGTTACACAAGTCATCTCAGATGAGCCTAGATATAATCTTTTCATTTCCCTTTGCCGAAGGCCAGGTGCTGCTGGCTCAATGACAGGCAGAGACAGCAGGGCTTGGGATGGCTGATGAAGTTACCACTTCCAGAGCTGCCCCTGCTTTGCCTTGAATCAAGTTATCCATTATCAATCCACTCCCGGGGCTTGACAATTTACAACAGGCATTTAAGCCATCACCCAGCTCCATTTGCCTTAACCATCACTCTCTCAAGTGCAGCACTTCAGGATGCTGATGACAGACAAACTGCTCCAGCAGTTGCACTTCAGTAAGAAGCGAGCAACCAGCCAGCCACCGTCCACACATCGGCTGCCCCGAGCCACCCTAACCAGAGCTTTCATTTACCTTAACCTTTGGGAAGGACGGAGAGTGAAAAAGTGTAAAAGTGTGGTCGATTCCGCCACTTCTTCTCTCCGTTTGCAATGTTACAAGGTAAGGTTCGCCACTTGTGGGTCAGAAAGCAATTCCTGGAGTTAACGTGAGAAAGCGTCCGTTTCCCTCGTTTGGCTCCAATATAGCAGTCTCCTTTCATATCCATGGGGGCAATGAGACTAAACAAAATGCAGGCCTGGATATTGTTACATACCAGTGGAATATTGCGATTTGGAGAAAATCTCACATTCACAGGAAAAAGAAGAACCACATCCCTGGATTTAGAACAATAACCGAAAACAAAAACCACCAACTGCTCATTCAGACAAGTCAGGGGTTTGCCTCGTTAGACTCAACCCTATGCGAAGAGCCACACAACAGGGCAGCGAACCAAAGTGCTAAATATACAATCAAAATCATTTCACAAAAAAAAAAAAAAAAAAAAAAAATCTTTACAACCTCCACGTGATGATGTTTGAAGGTTTTGTAAGAACACATTTTTATCTGACAGCATGTGTTTTCAATACAGACATATTTGGGCCTGCGCGTTGCTATTTTAGTGCTAACATTTACAAGCTTATTTGCTGAAGGCAATTTTTAAAGACATTTTGTCAGTGGCCAAGTCCAGCTCCCATTGAAGTTAACTGGAAGACTCCCACTGACCTCAATAGGAAACAGCTCAGACGGTCAGGGCTGGATTCGGAGCTGCTAGAACTCACTGAAATGCCACAAGTTGAGGAGACGGCTCTTGGAGCAAAATGGGGAAGCCCAGGAGGTGAACACCACATAAGAAATAACAGGAGGGTATCCATCAATAAATATATTAAGACATGGTGCCACGTAATTTCTTCCCTGGCTGCGCCAGTGTAACGGATTTCCACCCCATGCCACAGCTCACCACCAGCTTTTGCCAACGAGACAGTTTGTGAGGCTGTGCACTACTGCTTGTGCTCGCTGAATCTGAATGTGGAAAAAAAATTAAAAGCAAAAAAAACTACAGAGAAGGAGGGATGTTTTCAGCAATCCAGAGTGATCTTGCTGAAATTACAAGAATTATTCAGACTCCTAAAGTCAAGCACAGACAAAAGCGCCTGGAGAGTCCCAGCTTTACTGTCTTCTTTCAGATAATTATTTTCCTCTAGCTCATCACAACTAAGAAAACTTTGTTTAATAGCTTCTAATATTGCTACCATGACTGTAACTGTACTTCCTTCATTTGACTGGAGAAAGAGCTTGAAAAAATTCCTTGCAGACAGCTTTTTTTCTCTTTTTCTTGTTATAAAGTCTACACATGCTACAAGGGCACAAGGGATGGAAAAAGTATTTAATTAGTATTTCCAGAAATATCCTCGCCTAACCCATAATGAGGTCATGCCAGATCATAATCCTCCTCAAATACAAGAGACAAAGTGATTTCCTTTCATACAACATCCTTTTTTGGGTGCAGCATCGACAGCTTTTCTGTGGTTTCAAAGGAAAAATAAAATCGAGTCAGTCTGAGCGGGGGAAGTCCAGAAACACCTAATACATCTTCCTGTGAGATGAATTCAGCAGGCCATACCTCACTGAAGACATGGGTGAGATTTAATACAACCAGGAAGCTTTCTTTTAAAGAAAACGGAAAAAAAAAACCCAAACCAAAACCACAGCTCCAATCTCCATGTGCCCAACTGAACCCCTTTGAACTGTCTGCTCAAATAATATTTCTCTTAAATCATGAAGGGGTGTGTTTGGGCTACCTGTGTCTATCTGCCATGCCTCCCACCTGCAGGAACCAAACCCGACGCCTGGGTGGACCCTGGAAAAGCCAGAGCACGGCGGACACTGCCAGCCCGGTGGTCCGGGGGTCGGCCCGATCAGCGCTGGTGTTGCCAGGGCTTGGCTTGCTCCAAAGAGGTGTTGGCAGCAGATACAAAGGTCCCGAGACCAACCTTCTTACTGCAAGGTCACCCCTCCTCCCTTAGTGCTTCCTGCAGCCAGAGCATTGCTGGGTTTTGAAGACTCTCCAAAAAAAAGACTGTTCCTCGTGTGGTCCCTCCTGGGTACGGGGGAGGGAGAAGCAGGGGCTCTGAAGCTCAGGAAACACTGAGGCCACGTAGCCCGTTCTCCTTAAAACACGCTTCACGGGCTTTCATTAATTTCTCCCTGCAATAAGCCCAATAGCTTGTACATGGCAAAAATGCTCACTTGGAGAAAAGCTTCCAATCTCATCTTGATGAAGACATCAAGAGCTTGAAACCCCACCAGTTCCCATAGGGGCTTAACCCCATAATTATTCAACTCCACTGTTACATTCTGGCAGGGAGCAAAGCTCGGGTGGACGCCCAGGTTTAGCTTGCAGCTGGCGATGGTTCACCAGGTTTTCCCCACTGGAATAAGGGGCCAGAGAGTACAAAGCATTTTCTCTCCTTTAATACTCTGGAATTAAAATAAATCAGAAAGAGGACATTATCTGCTGTATTTGCCCTCTTCTGCAAACACAGCCATGTGTTATTTCACTATAGAAATCACCAGGCAAAGCTGATTTACTGACCAGTCTCAGGAAGCCAGTGGTTCTCCACTCCTCTCTCCCATCCCCCCAAAGTTTATTGTTGAGTTCTTGGAACATCAAGTACAGAGTGTGAAATAATTTAATGGTGGGGGGATTCTTCACCCTCCTTCTCTATCCCAATATGACTAAATTTATTGATTTTGGATTGCTGTAAATTATAATGTAATTATCCTGCTGCACAAGCAGCTTCCCATTCCAGAAATTAAAAAGCAATTCAGGTAAATGATCTTTAGCTATCATGGTGCATCCCTGCAGAACTCATTAAGTTGGGGGATTAGACGGCACACCAAAACTCTTACAGAGCGGGTGACATTGAAAACTATCATGCCTGAAAATACAGAACTTCCTTGGGAAGATAACAGGGGCAAAGCTGCTGGTGTGGCATTTTTTTTCTTTCCCGACAACTTGTACATCTCCCAGGATTTCTAATGCTCACTTATTGACCCTTTTTAAAAAGAAACACCCTTCCTTTGAGACAAGAATGCCATTAAGAGGGAAAATTTAAGAAATGGACAACATCACACCGCCATCCGTAGAACCTCGTTATTTGACCCCGTTGGATCTCAGGTGGAAAAGCAGCTCATGTGAGTCAGAGTCAGCAAGTACTTTCTGAGATGGGAGACGGCCAAGTGGCACTGAAGAAAGCTCACACCAGATTTCTAGCCAGCTAAGGATAATTTTCCAGCTTTCCCTAAAGAAAGCTCTATCTGGCGGGATCTCTAAAAGATTAATCACTTATTGATTGTAGTCGCAGAAGATATTGCCATACATGCCCTTTGCCAGCACAACTGTTCTCAATCCCTCTGTCTTGTCCAAAGGTTAAGTTTTGCCTCCCTAAAGTTGCCTGCTGCCAGTTCAATCAGTTAAGGCATTTTCCACTTGCTGTCCTATACTGTTGTGATGCTGCAAAGCAGCCATCACCAGGCTTCACGCTGAAGGCGGCTAGAGTTGTTGGCAGATGAAAAGATACGTGCACGCATAGTTTGCACATCATTAAGTTCGTAAAATGCTTTGAGGATGAAATGTGCTACATAAATATAACAGGTTATTAAATTTCTTGGTGCCATTTCCTTTATCTAAGTCTGCAGCGGTCTTCGATGGATTGTGCCTAAACCTGCTACTGCTTTTAGCTTCCCGGCTTTTTTTTTTTTTTTCCCCCTTTGCCCCAGGAGATTTGATGTTTCCCCCCAGCCGATGAGTCTTTCACACCTTCTGGTTGGCCCCGCACAGCTGCTGCGCAGACGCGGGGAGTCCCTCCGGCTTTCAGGCTGCTCGTGTGCAGTCTCTCTGCTCATTTCCTCTGAAAGCGGCGGCTGCCGGACTTGAAAGACCCCTCTTGCTCCCACCGCTCTTCCCTAATACAGCCCTTAATTAATACTGAAGGCAGCTACCACTTTTGAGGAGGACAGTGCAGATCCTCAGGATATTAGCCAAACACCGAAGAGATTTATAAACTTGTCAGCATGGCCAGGGTATTCGGAAAAGAAGCCAAAATCTTCAGTTTAAAAATCTCCTACACCATCATAAATTTCAATGTTATCTGCAAGTTCTTCTCACTGTGAAAGTTCACTAGTTCTGTTATTTCACTTCTAGTAAGTACCATGTCCTAATTTGGACATTTTTGCAGCATTCAGCTGAATTCTGAAGATATATGACATACCCCGGTAGTCTTTTCTCCCGTTAAAAACAATCTATTAAGTCAGAGTCTTGTGAAAGCCCAAATCATAATACTGGTCTGTGTTTCTAGCAGAGAGGGCTCAGCAATCCCTCTCTCACCATCTCGCTGACACGTGGTGCTACGATTACACAAGGCGCTGTGGCAGGAGCACGGGGCATCACTGCAAATCTCTGTTCTTTTTTGGGATGCATGCATACTTTTCAAATTTCCTAAAAGGAGAGATTACTTGGTTTTGGCCAAGCATCTGAAACCACTCGCAGGCCACACACAAGTTACCGAGTAAGCAGATGACATCCTCTTCTCAAACTCCTATGGACACAAACAGATTTTCAAAACATGTACTTCAACCACCTCAGCAAATTGTTTCCCCGGTGCGTTGGTGCCGGGAGGGCAGCGCCTGCCCTCCCTCCTCCTCACCCCCCTTTCACTGCTTACAGCAAAGAGGACATTAGTACTGGACTGAACCTGCTCCAGTTCTTTTATATAGATTTAGACCGTATAATTTGATCGCGACCACAGGCAGTTTTATTGCCCTGATTTATATGGAGCCTTGCAGGGGTTGGTTGTTTTGTGTTTTGGTTTTTTTTTCCCTTCCCTTTTTTTGGTAAGAAGCAAGATTCATAGAAATCCTTTCCCTGCTCCAGCCTGAGGACAAGCTGTGGGATCTCCAGGGCTTCCCGCAAGGGCTGCGGCAGGCCTGGATGCCACCCTCCCTCTCCCCTCGCCGTGGTCTCGGAGGGGGATGCACACACCACAGGAGCTGGCTGAAGCTTCTCCTCGAGCACGAAGCTTCTCCTCGAGCACAAACCCTCCCCGTGGCCCTCGCTGCGTCACAGCACTTGGCTCGTCCTGCCCGAGAGGGTGGTCCCAGTGACGTCTGGGGCAACTGAAGTTGCCGCTCCCCTTACCCACTGGTGTGATACCCCGACGGAAACCTCAGCATCTCTCCCTCTCTTGCCCAGAAAATCTCCCAGGAAAGTCAGCAAAAGGCTTCTTTGACCAAGCTGTCATTTTTACAATCCAAATAGAAGGGGATGAAAACCGAGGCAGCTCTGCCATGGAGCTAAGGGAGATGCGGCTGTCGGGCCAGGCATGTTGCTACCAACCATCTGCATTCCCAGGGCACACTAAACCTGGGATCTGTATTAGTATTCTCCGGCAGGCATCTGGCAGATATTAAATACCAGTCTCTCTGGAGAACTTGTTACCTCCTCATGCTTGACTGGGTGAATATAAGCAAGAGCCGTGCTTGTATCAGCTACCTGAAGAAGCTAGATTGAAGCCTATCTGAAACATGCCAAGACCGCATATCTGTCATTACCATACCAATTTCCTGAATGAAAATCCTGCCTGTCTTTCATTTAATCTGTCCTCTGTCTCATTACGTGACCAGAACATGCCACTCTAACTACAAAGACAGGTCAGTGTGTGACTCAAAACCTAATTTATGTTACTTACCTAAAGGATTCCTGCCTGGATGAGCATCACGTTTTGGAATAACAATAACAAAGTCCACCGATAGTCCTGCCCTGTCACTGGCATGTGGAGAGCTAATTTTGCAGTGGGCCATGGGCTTAGAGAAAAGGTTCATCAGAAATCCAGTCTCTCAGCTTGGTAACCTCATCTTCACAACAAACACGGACTTTTTTTCTACCTTCTCTACCTTTTGTCTTTTTCTGCACCTAGCCAGTTTCTTCTTATCCTTCTATGAGTGTGTAACTCCTCTGCTCAAATACTTCACAACTTTTCCCTTTGCTACCAAGTTCTCCTCTTGAAGACTGCACAAAATGGTGTCTTTTGGCTCAAACCCTGCTGTTACAGTCTTGCTCCTCACATCTCTGGACAACAGCTGGTCAAAGGCCTTCTGATCCCTCTATACAACTCAGCCTTCCTCCTGCACCTCTGGTCCAGGCCACCTCTGCTGCTCTGTAAATCATCTTACCCAAGTAAAGACTTCTGACCATAATCCACCATGGTTTCCATAAAGGACTCTAAACTTCTCTCTGTCACTCTGAGACTGCTGGCACCTTGTGTCTTACCCCATCTAGTAATAATTTAGCAAAACTTTGAAGCAGAAATCATGTCCTCCCTAGTTATGGGTTCACACAGCACTGATCAAATACTGCTGACACTACCTTTTGCCTGACTTAGGAGCATAACAATTGTCTAGAAAAAGTATTTCAAAATAACCTGCAGAACCGTTACCAGAAAACTCACAAGTGACATCAGCCACCACCTTCTTCATATGTACCCAGAGGCAGATCAGGAATGTTGGATCTGCACATCTGCATCCTTTGTGAGCACCTGGAGAAACATCATCCCTCCTTTGTGGTATCTACAACCACGGCATTCAAGGGCCAATTCCCTCTTCTGTTCTCATGCCTTAGTCAGCTGACATAGCCTTCAAATTCCCATTGTGTCTAAGCATCGTTTGGGCCACCAGCTCCGTACCTCAAAAAGCACAAGGTTCAGTGAACCAAATTCAGGAGGACATTTCTATTCTGCCCTCAGGATTTAACTATTGGAAGGTTTTGAAGTTGGAAAAGAATAAGTTTTTCATTTGGGTCACAGAAAGGAAGAATAAACTAAAACCATCTTTACAAGAGACATTGCAGATACGGGCAGTGAGGAAAGGCCCTTTGGGCTGATACTTAGAGAAGCTCATTTCTATCCTCGCTCAAGTGCTACAGAGGTTAAAGACCTGCTACAACCTGCCATAAAAGGCAAAAACCACATTAATAGGAAATGTGTTCCCCTCCCCCATTCCAAATGTATTTTTTATGAGTAAACATTTCTGTATTAAGACTTACTGTCTTCAAAGATCCCTTTTATGTCCCAAAGGTAACCATTTAAGTGATCTTATAACAGCCGTTACTTATCTTTACAATGGGCAATGCACATGAACTCAGTGTCTGAGACTTTCATTTTGCTATATATTTTTTAGTAACTACATATAAATCCAGCCTGTTTCAAGTGTCACTGACACTATGTGGCCAAAAGATAGCTTTGGATCTTATTTCAGCTGCTAAGACATTGTTTCAAGTGGAATTAAAGGAAGCACAGAAATTTGCAAAACTCTTTTTTTCCTCCCAACCCTTTTAGCTTGCTTACAAAAGTGATGTAGCATGCACAGAGCTCCAAAAAAGAGATGCAAATGTTTTTCACACATTCAGCCATCTCGTATCTATTTTAAGAGTCACTGCTCCAGCATTTGAAATACAGGACCCTGCAGTAAAGATGTTTTGAGGATGTCTTTGTAACAGCACATGAAGGTTCCTCGGGAGTTTTTCAAAGGGAAAAAATTGCACCACACAATAGTATTGCCAGCTCCTCTGCAGCCGATTACAGTATTAGAGCATGCACATGCACAGCAGGCTAGTGGGAAGGAAAGCTGAAACTCAGGTGTCCTCCGAGGCCGTCATCCCACATCAGTGATTTTCTTCTCCCTCCATCACCTGGTCCCCAGAACAACCCCTTTCCTAAGAGTCTAATTACAAAGGACTTTGCTAAAACCGTTGTCTGTTACTTGGGTCAGGGTGAAACCCTGAAGCTCTGCATGGTTTCTGTAAATTCATCCAGGTCTGTCCAAAACTCTGTCCAGGTACTTGAACCTCAGCAAACCGTTTGATGAACCTCGCTCATAGATTACGTATGTAGGAAACCCTCTTAAACTGGGAAAATTCATTTCTCTTGTTTCAATACAAAAGATTTACACAGCTATTAACAACACGATGTTCTCCAACTGAGTTTGCCAGGTAAGATAGCCTGAAAAACTTTCTTACTCCAGAGCACAGCATGACCTCCTGGAATACAGTCCATCTCTATGTATCCCAAACAGTCTCTCCACTATAGATATTGAAAATACCTTCACTATACAAACTTAACCTCATCTTCCCTAACCCTGCAAATCTGTTTTATTGGCCCCCTTTGACAGCAGCAGGTTGACACCTCAGACATATGAGCAAGGTCACCCTTGTAACACAGCGCCCAGGGGCAGCAGCACCCTCTTGCAGGCGGTGGGGAGGGGGGAAAGGCAACCTCTATGTAGTCTGACCCATTAAGTGCTTCAGTATGACCAATGCCATAAACATGCTAACCAGATGCTGATGGATGGGCCTGGAGGCCCAAAGAACAATGCACGTTCATTATATAAACGGGGGAGCGAAGGGAAGTCAAGCAGCTTTTCCAAAATCATGAAGGAAGTTTGGGGCTGGATCAGGAACTGAAACTAATTTTCTCCAGACTCAGTTCTGTGCCCTCACCGTAGGGAGCCACCAAAAAAATTGGGTATCTTCACACAAGCAGCCTCTGGGAGTCGGGTCAGCTTCCCACAACACATAATAACTCCTCTCGTTAAAATGGGACGTGCAAACCAATGCCTAAAGTCCTCACCTTCGTGTTTCTCTGTTTTTGCTTTAAAGTGTGGCTGTAATTGCCTCAGAAAGAACATCACCAGTTTTACCTGCCAACTGATATGAACAAGATTGAGCTTAACCTCGAGTCTCAGGAAGGCAGCATTTGCATGCATTCACACAGGACACCGATATTCACACCAGCCAGCGTGCAGAAGAGGATGCTGCTTAGTTCCCCCCCCATTACTGCTGGTCCACCCCACAGAGAGCAGCCATAAACAAAGGTGAGCCCCAATAGAAAAACAGGGCAGAGAAAGATCATTTTTCCCCCCTGGCAAACAGAGCAAAATATTTCACTTGGGGAAAATCTAAACATTTCCCAACACTCTGGACCCAGGGTCAGGAATGCCGAGCCCCTACCACTCTCTCTAGGCTTAGAGCACCTTGTTAGGTGCAGAAAGTATCTCCATTTTCTTTAAACAATTAAACTATTGAAGCAGCGCACACCGGGCCAGGGACTTACAGGAAGATTCCTCCTCTATTGGATGGCTTTCAGGAATGCTCAGACACTAATCTTTTATATCAATACGACTGAAGTCATCAAAACATCTACTTTAACTGTTTACTTAAGGATGCATCTGTTTCAAGCTGTGATTTTTTTGAAAATCTGTCAGTCAGGAGCTGATCCATGTAAAAGAAGAGAGCAGCTTTCTGGCCAAAACAGCATCGTTCAGTCCCTGCAAATGTTGCTGTATTTTAAAAATCAGATATTAGTGGCAGTAAACATAAATATTTTGTTTGCAATACTCCTGTTCTTACCTACAATTGGAAGTTTTTTCAGTGGAATACAGTCTTAAAAATATCTGGGACTCCAGGAGAAGGAAAGGTATAAAAAAGAAAAGGAGAAAAACCCCATGGAGCTCTCTAACAAACTGTAGAAAAGACAGAATTGATTTCAGACAAGTTTGTGTGAAATCGTCTTCATTTGTGTTCATGTGAGATCACACTCAATGTGTTTTTTTTTATTAATTTATTTTCATTTTGAACTCAGTCAGCCTATGTGCCCAAACTTTTGCTCAGTTCTTTCCACCAAGGTTTGTCTGATTTCAACCCAACACCACTACAGGAGTCGCAGAACGCCCAGTGCAGGTCACTTCCAAACACATGTAAACTCACGAGTTTAACATAATCCTAAACCAGTCAGCATGAAGAGACTATATCCACTTCGTTCCTTCAAGAGCTAAACTTACAATCTTGGCTGAGGTTTATTCCTGTCGTTACCATTAAGATGAGAGAACTCATCCTGCCAAATGTAGAACCCACACAGAATTAATATGATATGGATTTATTTCAGAATTTCAGGTTTCTGCAAGTTATGTCCCATTTGGTTCTGTAAAAAATTGTAGCCCCCTAAGTATAAGCCCGCTGTGCTAGGTACTGGACAAAGGCACTGCCAAAAATGAGTTTAAATTCAGTAAAATCCTATTAGTGCTACTGAACATTTTCCTAACCTTATACAACCAAAAGGAATAGTACTGACTGCTGCAATGTGATGTTCTCAAAAGCACTATATGATGCATAGACAACTTGTGTTCAACTCTCCTGAAGGGAAAGAAACAACTCCTACGTTTGGCAGATGGGCATGAGAATTTGAGTCACTTGACCACGATTAAGTGACATATCATGGAGAGAGGAAGGACTTGCCAGTGGATATGGTGACCCAAGAGACCTGGGCTAAGTCCTCCGTACTGCCACGGATGTCCCACATATTCCACCTACGAATTTCCAAAGTCGCAGAGATAAACAGTTCTTGACATCTCTCTGAAACAGCTGAACCCATTACAGCACAGCCACTTTGGCCTTGGAAAATCCTCTGTGCCCCTTGTCTGCAGAATGGGAGCAACGACATCTCCCTGTTTTACCTGGATGTTCACGTGTGGAGAGAAGTGCAAGAGGCTGAAGTATTCAGGCACTGTTGGGGCTGACGAAGGTAAGAGAACCCCCCACAGGACCTGGGCTCCCTCCCAGAAGCCACCAGACAGCACAATTCGTGTTCTCTAATTAAAAAAAAATAAAAAATAGTGCAGCAGAATGGGCTGCATCCTCCCAGGCCTCTGCCACCTCACTCATTGCCACATGAAACCGTCAAAACAGACTGCCTGGTTTCATGGAGGGCAATTTAAAGAGGAGATGAGCAATGCCAATTCCTCCTTTCAGTCTGAGGTGTATGGATACCTTCTCAAAGCCATGCAGAAATTCTTTAGGAAGTGCCAGGAATACAAGCCCCATTTCTTGGTGCTGGTATTGGATGCACAGCATTTCTAAGAACATTTTTCTCTGCCACTCATCTGACCCCGGGAGCAGTCCCACTGCTCTGCACAGGCAGCAGTGGAGCGCTCTGCCAAACCCTATCAATTATTTAGCGTCAAAAGGAAGACTTAATCTGTGTGATAAAAGAATGGATTTTATCTAAGGCTTGTTCCCCTTAAAGTGATTTACACAACTGGCCTCTCTAGTTGCTTCCCTTAACATAATTATTTACTTTTGCATTAATAGCCTTCCTCCACTTGCATTATTTTTAGGAGCCTTTTGTAGCCTTTAGAATTTACTAGGTTTTTTCCTTGTCTTTTTAGTGGGGATTTTAAATTGCCCAACTCTCTGAACAGACTGTTAAAACACTAGTTTTGTCAATGCTGGTGTAAAGCTGGAGCAGCTCTGGGAAGCAGCTCCCCCAGCTGTGTTGATGCTTGGGCATCAAGTTTGCCTCCAATTTGAGAAGCTGTGGGGCAAGATTTCAGTTCAGAGCTGGCAGTCAGGGCTCTCAGACTGGTCATCAGGCTACAGACTGATGAACGTGAATGCAGGGCTTTAAAGCATTAATCTAGTCCCACCTTGGTTCCTTGCTTTAACCCCACTCTGCAATTTTGGCCAAGACAGGAAAACTGGGATTTGTCCCCCTAATATTAGCCACCTTAAATCAGGCATGAAGCCCTCAAGGGAACAAAGCAGGCATCTCCACAACGTGATTTACTCCACCCTAACACAAAGGGATCCCAAACTGGATACCTAACATTTAGGCAGCCAACCTCAGACAAAACAAGTCCCATTCCTTATCCCCCATGATTACAGCAGACTCAAATGCCACAGTTAATGGATGGATTTGGGAAAATTAATTTACAAAACATGTGCAAATTCTCAGATGCTCAGGCAAAAAGCTGCCAAAGATACTAAAAATTCAAACTATGGGGACATGCTGGCAGCACAGAGAAGACAGTCCAGGAAAGCATCGTGATAAATATAATCCATTATCATGACTGGATTTTCTTACTTGACTATAAATGACCAACGCACAAATAGGTAAGTTTAGCATCAGTTAAAAAGGTTATATTTAGTTACCCTCTGAGAAGCGCTTTACTGGTGTTTAAACTGGATCTACAGAAAAGAAGATATATCAGTACTTGCCAGAATAAGCTTTTGGAGCTTACAAAATAACAGAAAAGTGGAAGCTATCATTATTACAACTATTATTAATGATAATAATAACAATAATAATATACTCACAAATTACAAAGGAATTTCAGGTGGTACTTAATGGTTGGGCTCACCAGTGCCAGAACCAACCTGTGAAGAATGCCTTTTTTCATTTTAAACCCATAAAAGCTTTTCAATTTGGTGTGCAATCCTGCAACGTGGTTAGGGATGAGATTAAATTACTCTGTATTCAAAGTACCTCAGCATCTATAATGGGCTGATAGTGTAGGAACTTTTGGTATGACAGTTTTGGGGAGCTGTATACAATCAGCACATGCTGGCTGATGTTATGAATCACAGAATCATTTAGGTTGGAAAAGACTCTTAAGATCATCGAGTCCAACCATAAAGTTGCTGCATCATCAAACGCTTTGGTGATACGGACTCTAGCAGCATCTGTAAGGTCTACGCAATGTGAACCAAAAGTCTGTAAATATTAATGGTTATCCACTCTGAGGTTGCACCTTTGCCCACAGGGCTGGCTATCACACAGAGAAACCCAGTACAGGAGCTTGGGAAAGGGGTTTCCCCCATGAGGGAAAAAAAACCCAAACCCAGAAACATGCAGACAAGAAGTCAGATTTCAGTCACTTGATTAAGCAAAGCAAAGGGTTACCCGACAAAGATGTATTGCTGACTATTTTAAAGAAGAGACTAGAGAAGACTCAACATTGCAAGCCACGGATAGAGGAGAGAGGGCAGGCAGAAGAAAAGATGCGCTTTTGTGGCACAGTTTGTGGCAATCTTATCTACTAAAATTCTGTCACATGTAGCTGAAGAAATAAACGTGCTGCTCCCAGGGTGCTCTCCACCACGCCCGCACACCAGATACCGCTCACTGAACATAAAAACGGTGCAGCACGGCTTTAACTTCACCCATCTCTACATGGATCCTTCAAAACTATCCCAAAGAGCAGGTGCCAGGCAACCAGCATGATTCCAAGTTGGCAGCTAGTCACAGGCCTTGATACCCTGCGACTGAGGAACAGCCTCAGCATTGCCCCAGTCTGAGCATCTGAGACCTCCCAAAGGGACAGGAGTGGGTACACGAGAGAGACCTGTAGGCAATCTGGCCAGCCAGAAGGGCTACGGTAGCAAAGAAATCCACTTTAAGACCCAGCAGAATTACTTTTATTTAAGACTGATGGAAATGTTCAGGGAAGAAATAGGATTCTTGATTGCTACCGCTCTTAACGGCAGCGTTGCGCTGAAGCCCTACCCAAGGTGTGGGCCACTGAGCTATACGCAGTAGATGCATGATAGAGACAGTGGCTGTCAGGAGAATTTCACAGTCTAAATTATGGGATTTTCCCATCATGCAGTTTTTACCACTTGCCCCCTTCCCTCCTGGAGCCAACCCCGGCTTTTCTGTTAAGCACGTATCTCAACGTTTTAAGTTGTGTACAGCAAAGCGAGACAGGGCAGGGAAGCTAAAAATGTGCTTGTACTAGTTATATTCCTTTTCCTGGAACATGTGAACAACTGAATGAAAAACATTCTTTGGAGAAGATCCCTGCCCCTCCAGGGTGGACAGAGGAGATGACTTCATTGGGGCTGTTCTCCTTCTAATTTGTCTGCGTCTCAGGCCACACAAACTATATATTTTTTCAGTGCGCTGAGGTCTGCTGGGATGCTGGCATTTCCTCCTCCTCATTTACATGGTCTTCCCATAATCCAGCACTGAGACAAGCTGAACTGCACAAGGACTCCCTGCCAGCGCCACTCGGGGCTTGCTTACAGAAGACCTCTGGAGAGCGAAGGGAGGTGCTCCCTGCCCTTCTCCTCTGCCTATGAAAGGGCTGAGTGTGCTACTTCTGCAGCTCTGAGCATTCCCGCCAGCCCGTAAATCAAGTGACCAAACTCCATCCCAATCTCTGATCCACTGCAGAAAAGCCCCACACTCTGCCCTTACAGCACACGCAGGTCGAAGAGCTGTATTTCATCAACGGAAGCCTTAATATCAGAGTCTTTACCTTCTGGAAAAAAAGTGTAGCCAGAGTCTTACTGGTTCTGCAGCTTGGTTTCCCCATGTTTACACCAAATGACTTGTTGAACTTCATTATATACAAAGTATTTCCATAGATCAGAGGCAGGGAGACCTGTGCAGCTAACATAAAATAAATTACCACCCCGTGATAAATGGTTCTATTAGCAATCCAGATTGTTAAACTCAGATACAACAGGATGAAGGGAGCACTGCCCCATTCATTCTCCCTGCGGCAGATACTGAGTTGTAAATAGGTTATTTTGTGTGTAAATAACACATTAAAACTCAGCATTAGCCGTGTCTTTTGATAGAGAGGAAATTGTTCCAAATAAATAATCTCAGACAGGAATGTAAAATAAGCCAGATTTAATAGTGCATGCCTGCTGCAGCCGTGTTAAACATGACTAAAATGATAAACCCCAGAATATACTAATAGTAAACTATGCTCTGACATCAAAGTAATGAGGCTATATTTTTACCCAGCTTTAGAAATGCTAAAATTAGTCTTGACAGAGCCAGACATCAGAAAAATGTTTCAAACATAAACACCATCAATTTGGGAACTTGGTGTTTGTGTCATGCGGAGGGTGGAGTGGAGAGGGAAAGGTGCATTCTGGGCCTTGTTAAAGTTAGGCAGTTAGCATTTAGGAGACTTTGTATTTAATTTTTATTACAAGATGAGAAACCCATCTTCTTCAATATCTCTGCCTTTGAAAGAGTGGCTCATTTAAATTTCTCCTTCAGCCACGTGCCTGGGCTTCCTTGTGCGTGCTGATACAGAGGGTGTCGCAGCGCTAGCCTGGAGGTCACAACCCAGTCTCGCTCACATGCTGCTCTGCTCCAGAGTCTCCTACCCTACGCAGCAATATGCATTTCTGCATTCAGCAAAAGGGCTTTCTAAATACGAAGTGTTACGAGTTGCCCTTCCAGAAGTGGAGGCACTGAAAGTGAGAGGCTCTTCTACAGATTTGACTTGTCTACAACTCCTACATGCTGTCATTAAAAGCAGTTCCCATCTCTGTCGCACATACACATGTGCACCTACTGAAACAGAAGACAGGAGCTTTGACTCCTTGGCTGGCATGATTTATGGAAAAATAGAAAATTAGGAGAGACTTCCCTGATGTCATTTCTGTGAGGCCAATTTCTGAACATCTGATCAATGAGTTACTATAAAAAAATGTCACAGAAGATCTCTAAAATGGCAGCTTCAGTAGACTAAAAATATGAAATGCAGATTGTTAGTACAAAAGGACTCTTCTCCACTGACAGCATCAACAATATCCATCTCTTTTCCTACAGCTATAACTTAATTTGTTCAAGGCTGGAAACATTTGGGACAAATATCCAAAGCACGGCAACTAGAAACGGGGACTGAACGTATTATTACCTTATAATAATATAGTCTGAATAATAATATAATAAAATAGCTATTCTTCAATTATTTAACTAATATTCAGTTTATTGCTTCAATTACCTTAATTATAAATAAAAGCTTATGAATCTATTCATTTCTACAAGGGAAAAAGAAAGCCTTATGATCTGAAAAACATGCTATGTTGGCACTCCATCTGTGTGACTCAGTAGAATAAAGGAGAAGAAATGTGTTACAAATTACGTTTGTTTGGCTCTGGAGAGCAGCTTAGTGATCTGCAGCACTAGCTAAGCCTTGCTGCCACTTTCTCACATGCTAGTACAAAGAGTAAAACCTCTACAATAAATAAAATCAAGAGTTTGTCTTGGATGAGAATAAAGACTTGTTCGTATGGCCCCAAAGCAGGGCGGGGAGCTCAGAGGCCCTCCCTTTAAAGCTGTTCCCCTCCTCAAGATGAACATCGTAATTAATCTCCATGCCTCGTTTGCTTTCTTCTGTAAGAATGAGCATAAATGTATTTATTTCTGGCCTGTTATGAGTAATTACACTAGTTTAGTGAGTCAAATATGTTATATTAGCGTTAATACCACTTAAGTACAGTCTCATCGCTACTCAGCCTTTTTGTTATTATCTTCTAAATCCCACCTTGCAGTTCACTGATGTTAGAAGATGACTTTGTATTAATTTTTCTACTTACAAGCACACACGCCATGCTGCTCCCTTTCAGGAGCAGGTATTATGTCTAGCCAGAATTCAAAGGAAAGCCCTCCGAACCGCAAGAGCATGTGCATCACCTGAAGGGTCCCGGGGCTGGTGTCTGATCCCATGCTGCTCCACTGCTAGCCATTTTAGGTCATTTATGAGCACTTCTCTTCACAGCATGACATAGATTTCGCTCTTTACATCTCATTACACAATGCTTTCATCACAATTCTCCTGACACCTTCAAACAATCCTCCACTTACTTCTCCACTTCCTCTTAATAAAAGGAGAAATATTGAGCCCGTAAATCATTCTTTTCAGAGGCGAGAGCACACCGCTAATGGGACATATAATACCTGACGCTTAAAAACCAATCAAGTCTCCGAGGGTGCCAAATGGGCCGATGGACGCTCCACCTCAGGGGCATCCTCATTTCCATCGCATCTCTGGAAATGCGGTGACTGCTTCCTTGGTGGAGGCACTCCCAAGGCAAGTGCCAAGTGGGGAGAAGCTGTTTATTCAGAACAGCACATCTGTGGGTTTTCCATTTTAGCACACGTTTCGGACTTCGTTGGTGCCAATCAGCCCTTTGGTTCTGCCAGTTGCTGAGGTGATGCCTCAAGTGGGCTGCCTCAGTTGTTCCTACAGCCTGTGCTTCTTCAACGGGGATCAAAATCTGCTGGGGGATGGCAAAATTCCGCATGTTGCTGTCTCTGCCTTTCCCCTATTTCTGCTGCCCAGCAAGCCTTCCCTTCTGCCACTTTGCATAGTGCTCACAAGGAAGGTGTAAAAGATTTTCTAGTTCTTTTTAAGAAAACCTTTCCTTTGGATAACAAAAGCTAACAAAGTTTATCAAACACACAAACTAATCTTATAGATTATAATCTAGCAGCTGCTACCTTATTCTGTACATCTGAATCTTCCTAGGTCAATGTAGAAACAAAAACTGAGTAACAAAGGTGTTGAAAAGGAAGGATGGATAAAGCAGATTTAAGCAATTTGGGCTGGGAACTATCTTCAAAACTCAGCCAACAGAAAACAAAAACTCTCCAGCTGAGCTGTGTAAGAAACAGAGGAGCCCACAGGGGAGTTGTGCTGCTCTCATGGGGTGATGAGAAACCACCCTGCAGTGAAGGACAGGGAGGAGAAGGGTTTATTTTGAGGTAGACTCTGGCTAGCTATAAGGTATATTTTAGAGAGGGAAAAAAAAAAGCTGCCTGCAAAGTTTACACAGCTGTGATGTCTCTTGTCACATCCAAGCTGGTGCAGCCCCTTCTAAGTTTGTCTCCTTATGCCCTCTCCAGAAAGGATGCCCAGTCCCAGTCCCAGTCCCCAGCAAGGGCAGTGTAGTGCCTCCCTGGTGGGCACAGCCTTGCCCACAGCTGGAGCCACCACACGGGGCCCCTGGCACCAATTTGGCAATCCACCAGCACACGCGTGCCAGAGAGGGACGTGTTTTCTGGGGCTGCGTTTTGTCTGCCGTAGTGGGTGAGAGGAGGCAGGAGCAACGTGCCTGCATGACCCCCACACACCTGCCAAAAATGACCCCATGCCCATGGGTGTCCACGACAGCTTCCTAATTGACTTCAACACCAGCAGGACCAAAATCTTGCCAAAAACACGGACAGGAAAAAGAAATCAGGACCTGAGCTATTTCTGAACGGCGCAAGTTAGGCAGTTTCTTTGTGAACCTTCTTGCATTGGAACTGGACGATCCCAAATGCCTCCCTAACCGTGAAATCCCAGCAGCAATAATGGAAGACGGTGCAGTCTGTTTAGCTCATTAGCAGGATCACAGCCGGCACGCAACACCCCTCCCCGGCCGTGATAAGAGGGTGCTCCCCAGCTCCAGCCAGCCTCCCCAGCCAGCCGTGGAGGAGGAGCAGGCACCGTGCTGCCTACACCGCGCAGCACCGGTCGGGCGGCCGGTGGCAAGCAGCGATGGGATGCCTCAGCTCTCCGACGGCCACCTCTGCCCACCCGTGCTCTCCCTCACCCCAGCCCCGTTCGCTGGGACCGGCGGCGACTCGTCACGGCGCAGTGACGTTTGGACGCCACGCGGTGACACGGCTTCCCGCTCCTGTGACCTCCGACGGCCGAGAACCCCAATAAACTCAGCGTGTTCACAGGAGGACAGATGCCACTGTACTTATTAAATTCTTACAGTCTAATGAAAAACACCCCTGCTGCTTTCAAATTCTGGAAAACATAAAGTACCTCCTTGTGCCACTGCTGCTCCTGCAGCTGCTAAAGGAGTGGGTTTCTTCCCCGTCTCCGTAAAGCCATTCCCCTCCAGAACTGCACCTTTCCCTTCTTTTTTCCCAGCAGCAGTTGAAGCAGAAGTTTCCATCTTAGATGTGCATCTTCCAGCTCAGCAACCCTACAGGACATAAAACAAAACCAGATTCTGGTCACCACTCACAAAACAGGCAAAATCAGCTCCACGAGGAAGCGGCCGATGGTTCGGCAGAGCTCAAAAGTAAATGGCGAGCAGCAAAGGTTTCCGGGGTTTCTAACTCCAGCGGCCCAGCCAGTGCAGCAGTTGCAAGCAAAAAGGACACAACCCTGCAAAGGGATGGGTATTCTCACATCCCGCTGGCTTCAGGCAGTTGAAGACCTAAAAGGATCAAGACCAAAATGCATTTTTTCCCCACTTAAACTTGGGCTACATAATAAAGCTTACAGGTCCAAAGGGCTTTCCAGGATTAAAGGACAGGTGAGACGCAAAAAATATAGCGTGTATAAAACCAATTTGTCCATCCTATATGTAACCTAGCCCATCATAACAAAAAAACGAGTCAGCTAAAAACTTCCAATAAAAGTAGAGATAAAAATACTTTTAAGGTGTTTTTTTTTTTTTCTTTTCCCCAGTTGGTGCTTATTCTGTGTGCTGTTTCTGAGCCAGTGCCCCGACCAGAACATTTCAACAGTGCTTACGGATAAGCCACAGCAGGTCTGCCAGAACCCATCCAGCTGTCGCTGGTAAGGACTAACATCTACCGATTCCTCTCCCTCCCAAGCAAGTTCTTCTATCCTGACCGGTCGCATCTGAAAATCAGCCACAGCTCTATCCCCATTACAAATGGTGAATTAAGTGCCACTGAAAGCTCTGTGAAGCAAGAAGATACCAAGGCACAAATAACCTGTTTTTTTTAAACTCAGGTCCATGAAAAATAACAGCTCCTAAACTTTTTGTTAGCTTGTTTGTTCTGCATGATTCAACTGGTCTCCCAAAAGCAAACACATGTGTATCCCAAATTGAACGTAAAAGTGGGGCTTCTCTTAAATGAGGAGGCATGCTTCATTTCTGACTGCAAATACTTTAGGTTGCCCCGTTTTAACTTGTTTTATTTCAAATGTCACCACGTGACTCCTGTTTTTGCAGAACCCACACAGTTACCTGGCACTACTGGCCTCAGTCTGGTCTTGGGAAAACCCACTGCTAATTCTTCCTTTCCTTTCTGATTTTAATGCAGATCTGTAATTTTTCATATGCAAATTTTCAGATGCAAATTTTTCAGCTCCTGAGATACTCCGGAGCACACTGGCTGTTTACCTTACTGGAATTAATGGGATCAGCCAAAAAATGTCTGGGAAACCAGAAAACATTTTTTTGTCTGCAGGTAGTTTTACTGCCGTTGTGCCAGCTCAAACTTCCCCCCCTTCACTCTGGAGGATTAACTGACTCCTGAACATCTTGGATTAAAAAGTTAACTCTCCTAAAAACTTTAAAACACACAAAGATTTCAGAAACTCCCATGTGTGATCTGCAGCTTTTACCCTTCAGTTGTTCATGACCCTGGCATAAGCACTTCGTTTTGTGATTTATTTTTTTTTTTCCCTCTCCTCTTGCTATTTTGCTGGTTTTCCAGCAGTTTTTGTGCTGTAACTTCAGGACAGACAAGCAGGAAAGCCAAGACCCTCTTTCCCTGCTCCAGGAGGAGCTCCACGGCTCAGCGCGTGGCCCCGTGCTCCCAGGCTCCCTCGCACCCACCCACCGTTGGAGACCCTCCACGTTGCACTGCTGTTCAAGACAGGCTGTCCTAAACCATTTCCTCCTCTGAGCGACTTTCAAACTTTCTTATAAATACAGAGCTACCCTTGCCGGCACCCTAGAGGGAGCTGGCATGTGGTGGATGTTGTCCTCCAGCATTGTCACCGCTGCCTGGGCTCCGGCAGGACGATGGCCCACCGAGCAGCTGTGTGCCGCAGCCCCAGCAGCTTATCCCAGGAGCCCCCAGGCACGGCTCGCATTAATGGCACAACTAAGTGATGGATCTGCGGTCACGATTTGCAGCTGTAAACAGCGAAGCTTGCATTGGAAATGACGGGACCCGCAATTACAGGCTTTACTGATGACACAAGGCTCCAGTGAATGCCGAGGTGGCCCCTCAGAGGTCCTGCCCCGGCATGTGCTGGGCTTGATGGCAAACATGGGATGGGTTCCTGGGGGCCAGGACTTTACAGTGGTTTAATCCAGAAATCAGGTTGGGTTACAGACCACGTAGGAAATAAATACACTCAAACTGGAGGAGTATTTGACCTGGGTCTGACAGCCTGGGCTTCTGTTCGTTAAGCAAATAAACTTCAGAGGCTATATTACGAGCCCCCCACCTGTTTCTTCTTAGTCCCTCCTTTCAAGGCTTTGCACTTTTGTTTGAAACCAGACGCTCGCCCTCGCACCCCTCCCAGCCTCCTGCCTCCCCGTTACCCTGACCCTCAGGGCAGCCTCATGCCTGAGGGAGCTTCCTCGGGGGGCTGCGGAGCACAGCAGCCAGGCAGGGGAAGGAAAAAACTGGTAAGAGAAATTGTTCTCCCGTGAAACACGCAGGTTAGAGCCGTGCTTTTGTCCAGAGAGGTATCCGAAGCGAGATCTCTAAACCACTGCCACAGACCCCTCAGTAGGGACCCAGGTTTTCAGATGTGTCATTTATCCAACTGGAATTTGACAAGAGATCAGGCCCGTATTTGAAAATCTGGCCTTTGTAGCTGTATGCTCTCTTTTCAGATGAATTATGAATTTAAAAAAAAAAAAATCAAGTGTTTCTAATAAATGGTTGTATTAAACAGGTAAATCCTTCTCAAATACTGGCTTAGGAAAAAAAAGAAAGCATACAACTACTCTAAGCTTGCAGGATTTAGCGTAGTAAGTCTATAGTTATTTTTGCTTCATAAAGGTGCTTGGGTCAGAGCAGGCTGGATGCGAGGCTCTGAGCTTTTCCCCGAGTCAGCAGTGACCAAAAGTCGTTCTCCTTCCACAGCCACCCACAACCAGAGCTGACCGTCCCAGCCCGGGAGGACACAAGCATCCTCCCCGGCCGGATCCTGCCCTGCTCAGCACACCCACCCAAGACCAGGACAGAGACCCGGGAGCGAAGGAGCACCCACACTGATTTCATATCCCACCTCCCGAGGTTTCACGGACGATGGATGGCTGAGAGCCAGTGACCAGCAGACTCCCCTGCTGTGCTTTGGTGCAGTGTGCGACCAGGACACAGCGCTGCAGCTCTGGAGATTTAGGTTCCCACCTTGGCTCTGCTACAGTCTCCTCTGTGTCCCTGGGCAAAAAGTTTAACCTCTCCCACAGCTGGTTTCCACAGCCATAAAATAGGAAATAGTACTTTGCCCTATTTGCAAAGTGCTTTGAGATCCTCGGAGGCACAAGGCTATGGAAGTATTTTTATTACCAGTATAAGAAGATATATTGATGGAGGCAGTCAATCCACACCATCCAGGAGCACAACATTCATTTTTTAAGCAATACATAGTTTGCTTTCTGTTCAATGCTAAACTTTTTCCGCTGCTCTGTGCCACACAGAATTTATAAATTCAATGACAGATTAATCTTAGCAGCGAGCCATTTGGCATGAAAAAGGGTTTCACAGGGAGCCTGCTTTTTCCTGTAAAGAGCATGCATTTAGGAGTGACTATACGGAGAAAGACCCTGTGCACTTATTCAAGCACAACTCTGCCCTCCGTCATTACTCAGAATTAGAAACCCAGAATAGATTACTCAGATTGTTCCTAAGGTTTGTAGCTTTCTCTGCAGGAGGAGGGTTGGGTAATTGATTTTGACACTAATACCAGCACTATTCATATGCCCTGTAATATAATTCTGCAGCAACACTAAAAAGGCAGCCATCTGAGATCTGAACAAGGAAAGTGCTATATGATTTGCCCTAGACAACCCCAGCTATTTTAACAGCTGCGTTGTATATTAAAAGGGAGAAATCCCAACAGAATTAAAAACAACAAAGTCACATTTGCCTTTGAGGGAAAACAAGAAGCCGTAAACTTTCCTAATAAAACAATCCCTCCCGCTAAGTGCTCAAGGAATGGTCGAAAGTGCAGTCCCAGAATGCCTGTCTCTTTTGGAGGACATCAGCCTGAGCAGGACTGCCAGCAAACTTGGGAATAAACAGATACTCAATCAACCATACCCCCCTGCACACTCTTTTCTTGTAAAGGCATTATTTCCTTCTTCAGGATTTTTCTTGCATCAAGAAACCCCCTTCTCCTCCCCTAGACAGAGCAGAAAACTTAGATATCTGCCCCCCTAAGCTTTTCTGTGACACATGAATCGCCAATTTTGGCCACCTTTCCTCAAAGACTAAGTAGCAGCATGGAAGCAAGCCTCTCTGGCAGAGGGCAGGTGCCAACAGTGACGTTGTGACATGGGTCCAATCTTCCACAAGCTACCAGAGTCACTGAATGCCACCTTCACGCCTGGCAGCCCCACGGGGCGGCAGGAAGGGGTTTCCAAAGGAGGCTTCCAGCAGCCATTCTGCTTTTGTGAATATTTTGGGCTTTCTCAGGCCGATGTCTATCCTCTCCTTTACTTAAAGTCCACCTCTACCTGACCTCCTCACGCCCAGCCCCAGAGGTGCCATCACCCCCAAGGGGACACGACGGGGGTGCGTTGGCTGCTGCCGCCAGCACCACCTCCACCTCCACCCAGCCAGGATGAAGCCCCACTGCCGCTGGCTCCCAGCGTGACCGCTGGGAGCTGGGATAACCGCGGGCAGCCTTCACGCAGCTCTCGCCAGGTTTGTCCTCACGCACCCACAGGGAGGTACTTTATCTGTTCTGCCACATCGCCTCCCACGTAGGTACAAGACCGAGTTTGATAGCTTTTCCTGGCGTGCTGTTTTAGTTAAGATGAACAAAGAGATACACCCACCATCTCTTCTTTTGCAGTGGACTGTGTCATACAGCTAAAGCCTTCTGAATACATGATCTGCTTATGAAATTCAGTGTGAGCCAACTGTTTTGAACATTGCCTTAATACAGTGGCTGCTGTGATCCTTTTCAGTCTCCCAGGGTTTGAGCCAAATTATGTTCTCAATTACACGGAAGTAGCAGCAGTTAACCCAGTGAAGTCATAGGCTCTATACCACAGGAAAACTTGACCCCTCTATTTTCTTTTATATCAGCAACAGCTTCAAATTACTGAAGAAAGTTTTTTCTGTACACATGCTGCTACTAAACGTTGGGACTATCCAAACATGCTGTCTGTTGCTGAAGGATCTACAAACGTTTACAGAATATCAATCTCAGGTAAAAGCAGCGTAAATATTAATTCAGAACTAATCACTTTCGGGGGTCCTCCTGACACAAGGTTTCCCATCCTGCCATTTCTTAGGAATGGTCTACTTGGGCCAATCCTACAGGGTTGATTACACATGGAAATTAGAGCTGTACGCTGGGGCGTGCGTGTGTAGAGCAGGAGCTGCCTGGCTGGAGGTCCGTGCTGTCCCTTTCAAGCTTGAGAAGGCTTCTGTGGTGGGTCCCTAGCAGCTTCAGGAGATGGTATGGGGAGGAGGGAAGGAAGCAGAGACAACCCCATGCTGACAGGAGTGGCGTTAGGAGGGCACAGAGCTGCTCAAGGCTTCTTCAGTTTTTCTACCTCCTTCCCCAACTCCTGCTTACGGAAGACTAATACTGGGCTGCCAAAGGGAGGGAAGAGAGAGCTGTGCTGGCTTTCAGCAGAGGATAGAAAGACACGCAAGTTCTGCCCACCCACCCCCAAATGTAGGGCTAAAATTGCTAAGAAAGCTGGGAGTTTATAAGGCTTCGCCAAACAGTTCCAGCCTACGGCAAAAGTTGCATGACTCAAAAAAATAAAGAGGGGACAAAAAAAGAAAATGGGGGGGGAAGGCGGGGGGGGGAAGAGAGAGACAGAAAAACCCCAGGAGAGTTGGCAACACTGCAATAGTTATACAGGTTCTGGAATGTACAAAGGCTGAAATCAGAGACTCAGCATCTCTTTTGAACTTCAAAACCAACAAGTCTCTTCAAATCACTCTGTTAATTGGCTTTAAATTAGAGTTCTAAGTTTAATGAACAAATCTTTCACGTACGGCATGAAACGGATACGCTTCTAGATTAACTTCCTGATCAACACCATCTGCCATTTCCATATGGCAACGGCAAACCAAAAGCACGAGGAAGAAGCCACTCTTGCCTTACTGCGAGGGGTCAAAGTGCACCCAGGACTGCCTGGTGCTTGGCAGCGTTTCTCTGTAATGTGATAACCTCAGAACATCACCTCCAACCAGCTCCAGAAGATCTGGGGATATTCCAGGCGCCAACGGGCACAACTCTGCCCAGGGAGGTAAAGAGAGGAGGCAAAGCATGGAAAAATGCATGAGGGAAGGAGGCATGAGGGAAGAAGGGATGTTTGCGGAGATGATTGGCTGCATGTGGAAAGAGCAGCAGGTTCCTGAAGAAGGAGAAGAGCCTGGAAGACAGAGAAGAGGTAAGGGGAAAGAGGGATGACCTTACAGACTAGAGTAGGTAAGACCTTACTGAAGAATATGAGTGAATGGAAGTACAGGCTCAAGGCAGGCAATGGCAAATCCTGTGGAGACAGAAAAGAGTAGCACAGGAAAGGAGAAGAGGCTGCAGACAGACTGGTACCGTGGGAGATGGAGATACATAGCCCTGCTAGGGCAGGGGAAGGCACAGCATGATGTCCAGCATGACAGGGACAGGGCAGGGAGGCATGGCGCAGAGGGAAGAGAGACAGAAGACATTCAGGGAACTTGCAGGGAAGCAAAGTGGAGAGAGGCAAAGGTCTCTGATGGAAGAAACATGCCCTGCAAATAGCTCCAAGGAATGCAGGCGTCCAGCATGCTCTATCACTCTTTGTAGCTGGAGCACCTAGGCACGAGGATGCAATCCACTGCTTCACGTGGTGCCAGGCATATGAAAGGAACAATGTCAGATACACCTCAGAAAGAGTCACAAGTGCTGTCCCTCCTTACACTGACACTGACCACAGCAGCTTTCCACTTATATCAAACAAGGCCTGCAGAGTCAGTGGTGGTGATCAGAAATTACCACCATGTGGAAGGTCTTGAAGTATTCAGCTGCCTGCTCCAGAACTAGCGTTCACCAGCTGCATGCTCCCTGGAGACCTTCCAGCAGGGACCAGACACTAAGGGGCCCTGGACAGCAAGGGTGCAATGCCAGTGTCTGCACAGGGGCACCCAGCACCCGGGGACCCCTGGTCCTGGGCAGGGCTGACAGATGTGGCACAGGACCTACGAGAGACATGCATCCATCGGGAATGTCAACCAGAGGCCACGCTATCCTAGGATACTCCATGGCACCAGATGACCACACTGAGGCTAGTGAATTGAAACATAAATGGTTTTTCCCTTTCTAAAGCCATTTACTTTCTGGGCTGTAGTTACTGGAAGGGAGATGATATTGAATAAAGTAACTCATATTTCACCCGTCCTTTGGGTTTAGCCTGACGTTCATATTTTTCACAAACACTAATGTCACTTTAATATTGCTGCTTCCTTACAAATAAGACCAATTTATAAAATATCAGATAAATTTGAACCGTTTCCCCACTTCAAGTATATTTTCAAGTGGCCAACCTTAGAGCCTTGAACAGAAGTTATCTTTCAGATGCTGGGTTATAAACAATTACAATACGTCAACAAAACATACGAGCAGACATAAAAGCTCAAAGCCAGACACAGATTCGGTATTGGTCCATGCTGAGACATGCAGGCTGGGGTACATGACTTTCCCTCCTCTCTCTCAGAAGTTATCTTTGTTTCTTACTTTGGAAGAACTGAGAAGATGGAGAAGTGAGGGCTGGAGGGAAGAGCCTTTTGTGGTGGAACAGGAAAACAAAGTCATGCTTGTGCTTTTACAAAGCCAATCCTACGTGTCTTATCATGAGAAAATTTTTACTATGCGAATTCCAACATGTGAAAAACCGTCAAAGAAGATAATCAAGACACTCCTGCATTCAGACTCTGTGTTAACATGCTGCAAAAATATGGGAGGATGCAATCAGGTAAACAAAAATTGCTCAAAAGTGATGCATCACCATTATAACTGGTCCATGAATCTTCACTTGGGTTTTGTTTGTTTGTTTGTTTTTGTTGTAAGGGTGAGAGAACTTAGACAACTCTTTTGCCAAAGTTTGGTTTTTTGATGTAAATCCAAAGAAGTTTTCAATTTCCTGTTATAGAATTTTCTGGGTTTTTTCCAAAAGGAAAAAAAAAAAAAAAAGACAAATATTACCTATATGTGTGTGCATGTATGTAATGAAAAAGTATTGTTTTCACTTTAGGAAACCTCTGCACACCAGAGCAGAAAAAGAAAAAAATGAAAATGAAGAAACCAAAAAAAAACCCTTCATCACGTCTTCGTGCTCCAACAAGAGCAGAAACTGTTAATAACTAACATGTCAGATAAAATGTCTGTGGTGCTTGGCAGATATACCAGGGTGGGTAACAGCTAAACACAGACTGTATTAAGACCAGGGTGGAGGACCAGCAGTTAAACTGTTTACAACAAAATTAGACTCTAATTCCAAAGCAGTAATAATTAACCTATTGACTTTTCAGCAGGTTTATGAGTAAAAGATACTAAGAAAAGTAACTTGCACATACTACAAGTGGAGCAGGGACTCTGATTCTGAAAAGAGATGTTCATGCAGGTTCCACAGAGCGGGTGAGAGCCAACGCAGGAGATTTGGCTAAGAGAAAAAGAGCTGCCTTGAAATCAGATTTGAGGGAGCTTTTGAGAAGGTGGAAGTGAATGCTTTGTTGGCTGGTGGTGACTGAAGGAGAATCCTGTCAGGGTTGCACTTCCGTGCTGCAGTAGTTTGGGCACTTTCAACTCTCATGAATGAAACCCCAAATACAAACCACATGCAGTGAAGTTTAATGGGTTTGCTTTATGTAGGGGTGGGATGAGTAATATTGTCTTGTAGTGACTAGTCCATCCAGATGACATTGAACAGGCTCCAAAGCTTGGATAAGAAAACCCTCGTTTGGCTCAAGGAAGGAAAACCTTTCTTTTGAGCAATGAAAGATGAAGGACTGCATCCTTGCAAAAATCCCTATAGCAACTGGGTTCTTTCAGAATATGTTTCATTACAAAATTTTGGTTTATTTTTAAACATTCCAGTTCATCAGCCTATTGAATCCTCCCTCCAGAGGCACACGTGTAAGTATGTAGAAGAGAGAAGCCTGGGAAGGAAACAAGAATGTAATTAAAAACAAAAAAGCAACACTTCAATTGACTCGTTTTCCTCTGCTGAACACATACACCACACAAGCTGCTATTCCACACTGGGTAGAAACACATATTGTCTTTATAAGACTACAGTTGCCAGCTGAAGGCAGGATGCAGACCACATAAAATGGTTGGCAGTTCATAAACGGGAGAATGGAGAAAAATTCATCCAGATGGGAATGGGAGAAGAGTTTCTGACAGAATCATAGAGTATTTGGGGTTGGAAGGGACCTGGGGAGGTCATTGAGTCCAGCCGCATGCGCACAAGTAACAGAGCATTTGCAAACCCCCAAACCGTCAAAATATCCGACAGTTAGATGTAGTAGGAGACGACAGAGCTATATGGGATATACCCATGGGCAAGGCAGCCTAGTCTGCAAGGACACAAGCACACTGGTGAAGAAAGATTCAAGAACGACCAAGAGTCCTTGCAAGGAACTTTATGAGGGAGAAAGAAATTAGTACTCCGAACAGTGTTCATTTCTGCGAGCTGTGACTCAAGTTACAGGGCTATATACAATTCAAAAAAATCAACAGTTAAGCAAGCGGTGAAAGGCAGAGACCCTCAGTTTTCAGCAGTGCAGGTCCATCTTCTACAGAGAAAAGAGACTGTACAACGTGGCTGGCTGTCATTTGAGTGGAAGGGAATAAGTCTTTCAGGAGACAGGCTAAAGTATTCAGGAGGGTATTAAGCTAATGACAAAAGACAAGGGTGAAAATGAGCACTCATTTAGCCAGAAATCAAGATGTCAAGATTAAAATTAATCAAGGTACCAAGGGACTCAAAGAGAAGAGATTCCTTAATTGTGTAGACTCTAACGCTGCAAACCCAAGTAATAAACAAGAAGTGGAATAGCTCATTTAATACACAAATTAGTCCTGACCGGTATTACGGAATCTGGTGGAAATATTCATATGATTGGAGAGCTACAATAATTTTGCGTATCAGTGACTGGAAACAACTACAGAGTCATGAAGTTTGTCAGTGATAAATGACTGCAGACACAGTAAATAAAGATGATTGCTTTGTACCAGTGACCTGCTCTCTATCCCTAGATGGGCTAGATACAAAGATTATATATTTTAAAGCAACCACATACAAGGCCACGTATCTGGAAAACAACTGATTAAAATGAAGACTGTGTTTTGAGAAACACTGACTGGAGACGACTTGAAGTTTATGGTGGGCAAACAGTGGCTGACAAGTTCTATGGAGGTTGCTGGCATCCAAACAACTAAAGCAAAATGTGTTTGTCTATGCAGAATTTGGGAGGCTATAATGCCTCTCTGTCTAACCCTGAATCGGCTGTTAACAGAACACTATGCCCAGCTCTGGTGTCTGCAATTCAAGCAGAAGGATGAAAATTGCAAAGGCTCCAGTGCTATCCATGAGAAAAATGAAAGAGAGCTCAAAAGAGAGGCGCTTGCAGGATGACTTGATCAGTAATATTAATACATATGTAATCAACAAAAATTTTATAACTGATGCTTTTTGACCCAGAGGTAAGGGATTTACAAGAATTTATGGCCAATCTAATTACGGTTACCTAACAGCAATTACAAAGATGAAGAGCTAGAAGTTAAACTAGAGAAATTCAGATTAGAAACAAGGCTCCCAGTTTCAACAGAGAAGAGCACTGGATTCAGGCTGGTGACAGACTCTCTAGCACTGCAGAGCTGACATTTTGTTCAGGTATTTTTCCAGAAGATCTGCTGTAGTCTAAAACTTGTCACTGGACATGGATGGGTTTAAGTACAGGAAAGTTAAGTACAGGAAAGTCCTCTGATGGTGTAATAGAGAAAGTTAGACTAGATCAGCACCTTGATCCTCTGTGATCTTATAGCACCTATATATCCGTGTGTTATAAATGATTTGCCATACCTTCACAGATCAAAACATCTGCATTTATAATGATTGAATCTTACCATGCCTGTCTCTGCTGATAAGCGAAACTAACTTCTACCTTTCAACTTCTCTATTTTTTTCTTTTGTGATAAGGACTTAGTAAGACTCAAGTAATAAACGCCTCCCAGAACACTGATAAACTCTACGGTGTTTATGTCCTGCCAATGGCAAAGTTGCCGAGTACACATTCCTTTATTATGCAGTTATGTCTACCATGCTGCAAGTATGTTGATGACTGAGACAGATATAAAACCATTCACCAACAGAGTATCATGCAATTTTTATTTGGTAGCCTACAAGAACTGACTTGGTTTCTTGGTCTGGCAAGTAGCTGCCAGCATCAAAAAAGGAAAGAAATAACATTGTAATTTATATCATTACAAATGCTAAGGGAAAAAACTCCCTTCTAAGCCCCAGCAGTGGTGTCTCCACAGCCTACAGAAGACTGGAAATGCGAGGAGGTCTGATCCTCCACTGCCCTGCAGTAGCTGTTTCACATACAAAACAAGCTGGGCTGACACGCCAGCACATCTCATGTCCACAAAACTTATTGGAACAAAACCCAGGCTAGCAGTAAACTTTTAGCAAATGTCAGCAGGTTGCTATGGCTCAGAGGAATAGTTTAGGAACCACGCGGCATGTATGCAACTGGGCAGTTCAAGCAAGCGAAGCAAAAGAACCGTGTTTGGCGGTAACCAGGCCAGGGGCTGAGCACTGGAAACTGTATTCATGCTTGTTAGGTCCCCACAGCTATTCAGAGGTATACCAGGCTTTGGGGAACAGTGACTGCTGTGGCCACTAGGCAACATGCAAAAAAAAGATGGTTTTTACTATTTCATTACATAAGACTCAAATCATTAAGGCTAGCCTGGGAAGACCCTGTAAATACTTCCTCCTTGTTTGCTTTTGTTCCTTGATACTGTATTAAGACAAAATGCAAAGGATTAATATAAATTCTTCAGGACAGAACCCCTTTATAGGAGCGTATGTATATACACGTGCACATACAAGTGTATATATATATAGCTTTTTAGTATTGCTAGGAGTAGTTATTTACCTTGTAGTTATTGTACATTATTTCTGTTGTGTATTAATGCATATGATAATTATATTCTATCTCTGTATCTTTGTTCTGCACGCAAGCTTGTTGAGTTCTTCCTAGAGAAAACAGTCAAAATAACATAAGTCTTTTACCTCCCATCTACCACTCCCTCCCTGCTCCTAAAGTTTCACCTCCTCTTCTCCTCTAATCATCTCACTCCTCCATAACCATCTTCTAAACGATGTCACAGCCACTTTTCTTGCTCTCCTTGCCCATTCTCTTTTTTTCTGGTCTTTTTCCTCACAAACCTTGTCTGCTTTGGTCTGCCTCTCTCTAAAAACAAATCCCACTGGTGCCTGTAACATTCATTCCATCTTCTTCCTCATTCACAGCTAAGCTGTATCCAATTTTCTGTACCCATTTGCCTCTGGGATTTCTCTCCACTAAATCTTTCCTACATTTTACTCACCAATCAACCTAGTTCGGACCTGATTCCCTCCAACCACATTGAAACATCAGCCTGCCTCTCAAATACCTTCTTGCAGCAGTCTGGCCGTGGTTAGAAGGTGGCAAAGGATGCCAAATGCTGTAGAGGTGGATAGCATCTTGTTTCTCACTCAATTCTGAAACCTGGGGTGGTCCTAAGGTTCCTCCAACCTCACCGTAAGATTTTGCCTCTAGGCCACCTCTGACTCCTGTTTCTTCCTTCTGCACCACGTCTCAGAGTTTGGTGCTTCCTTGGGTTTTCTGCCACTCACCTACACATCTGAGCTCAAAACACCAGCCTCTAAGCCATTCATTTTCATTTACAGCAAGTTCCTTTACATTGGCTCTAATGAGTACAAAGCTGATTTCACAGCCATTCAGAATGTGGGAGCAAAGAGCATTTTCCTAGCTTGTCACTTTGTTCCTGTCACTTCGCTTTACATCCTTTGATGGCATGCTCTTTTGTTTTGCCTCAACCATTGTCTCCTCTTTCAAAGCCCTTCAAAGCCTACCACACTATGCTTTCAATCTCATCGGCTTCAGGGAGACTTCAGCAAATGCATATGCACTTTCTTCAGTCAGGGCCTAAATATGTGTTCTTTGAGTTGGTTTGGTCATACAGACCAGAGATAGCCATCCACTCCCAGTCTTATTCATAACTAGTTTTCACCAATGAAACTATTGAATTGGAGTGCCTTCTGTTTTATCACAGGTCTCCAAGATGAGAATCAGATCCCCTCGGAAAATCAGGAACCAGTGAACATATCTGTTAGGATCCATTGTTCTGATGTTAGGAGAAATACTAGGGTTCTTCAGTTAACTGCCTTTGCGCTGTATTTTTCCTCAAGTAAGGGAATAATCGTTTGCATAACTCATTTATCATAACTCACTTGTCCCTTACTAAAAGAAAGAGCCTATTTCTTATATCTCCTTGCTCTCTGCATAGCACACAGTGTCAGGGCACCTCGACATTGAAAATTATACACTAGAAATAGTGAAGCACCTCTTCAAGTATTCATCCTAATTGCTGTCATAACTTAGCACTTGACTGAAAAGCAAGTTAGGTTTTTCTCTACTGAAGAAATTAAACGTATGTTATCTCCCATCTCTACAGTCATCCATTTGAGCCCAAACTTTCATAGAACTGAAGGCACATGGACAGAGGACATGTCACCAGCTATAGACACCCACACAATTTCTTGTCTTTAAACCACGGTCACAGCTACCCAACATTTGGTACCACTTTGTTCCCTGGGCTTTTCCCAGCCTTTCATGCATTACAAGTGAGACAGTTCAACACACTTCCTATTTCTGAGCCAGTATCTCCACTGCAAAGTCAGATTTCACAGATTTATTACTAACTTAAAAATTGTTTATTAGAAAAACAGTTAAAGAAAATGTATCTTTTGAAAACAAAAATTGTTGGCCATCCCCACATCATTAGTGGCATACTGAGAAAACATTAGAAGTCTTCCCTTAGCACTCTTGTAACTGAAGATCACAGTCTTTGTTTATGTGAATATATCCAGGCAAACGCCTTCAGAGAAACGGACCTGAAGCATGCACAGGGTTGGCTTTTCATCACTGCACCCCACTGAGATTTTTAGAGCAGAGGACTGGTAGCTGTGAACATTCATTAATGTTTAAGCCTTCCCTTTTGCTGGCCAGTGCATGATACAAAACAGACGCCAAGCCACGTGGCTCCTGCCCTGTCTTTTGGTTGGGACCTGGACACGACCACTCATACCGTGCGTCTTGGAGAAAACCCTTCCAGCTTTTACCAGACGTGTGGCCTTTTTGGTTACAACCCCTACAGCTACACAACTGCACTGGCAGCTAAAGGCAGATTTCAGGACCGTGAGAATCAGCAATCAAAGCAACAAACCGTCAGTAACTCCAGCACCATATGCAAATTACAGTGCGTGCGAGACCTCAAAGCAAACAACATCATGTGTAAATAACTTCAGGGGAAACACACAGAGGAAGAGGTCTATTTGTTAGAGGAATAAATGATTCCTGTCTCATCAGGTGCAACGGAGCAGTCCTCGGCTCCCAGGACAGGGCCACTGGGGAGAAAGGGGGCTGCACGCACCCTTGTGCCACCCCACTGTGCTACCTTCTCTTTGCAGAGAATCATGACTGTATTACCGATAAGCACAAAAATCCGTATATAATTAACCACGCTACCTGCTTCGGAGTAGAGTAGAATAAGCTACAATCTACTGAGAGGAGCAATAAAATAAAGGCGCAAAAAGTTTCCATTATTTCTAAAAAACCCCAAGATGCAGTTTCCTGAAGTACCTAACCCTGCACTGTGCAACAGTGCGCAAGAAGCCAAACAGACACCAAAACAGAACTAATTACTGCCCAGTCTGTTTTGCTATTGTCAAAGTTCAGGGGAAAATAAAGTGAAGTAACAATGAAAAGGTTTTTTTTTTAATGTAATTTTGCTTCTATGACAGTATATGAGCAGATGACCAGACAGCTTTTCATTCAAATCCATCTGAACACAGAGAGAAATGGCTCTGGAGATACTTTTTTGCTATATATTCACGATAAAAGGAACAAAAATGACTAGCTTCAAGAAGACACTGAAATTTATGTGAGGTGAATAGTATATGATAGTCCCACATATCCAACAAGAGAGTTTCACTATACACCCATTTAACACATTTAATCAAATTTCCCTTGGCTGAGGCACTCCGATTGCCCTGTTGATCAGCCCTCTAGATCCACAACATCTTAACCTCTTCTGATCACAGCAGCACACAGCACAATTGCTTTTCATGCCATCCTTGAAAAATTTCTCTGTCGTGCCTTCCTGGAAGAGGGTAGCACCATCCAACTAATTCTGCTCTGATTTATCAGTGCTAATCCCCAACATCCTTAATAAATGCAAAACCACACTTTTCCAGAGCTCTGTTCCCGAAGTAGCTTAACTTTACACTGATACATGATTGTGACAACCAGAAAGGTGTGAGGTTTCTAAAGAGTTACTCTATGCTAGAAGAGAAAATATGCACAACTAGGTACTTGCAGTCACTTTTCTCATCTAGTTTTGACTTTTATTGGTCTTGGGTCTGAGGGATCAAAAAGTCTTACCTGTCCCTCCCTCCCATATTTATTTCTCTGACCCACAAAATCCCTCTGCTGTAGCTCCCAGCTTTAACTTTCACCTTAGACAGGACCCTCGCTGAGAAAAAAAAAATGCCCTCTGATTCTCCAGTCCTTCCTAAAGCTTCCTCTTCTGCCAGTAAATCCCCAGGGCTGATGCATCTCACCTTCTGTAGCCAGCTCCTTTGTTCTGCGGAGGGAGCGTCACCGCTGCGCACCCCCACCGGAGAGGCTGGAAAAATTCTCCTCACAGCTGTCCCGAGAAATTTCTACCTGTTTGGTGAACATTTGAAGTTTGGAGGTTGACAACACGCCTCTCCGCAAACACCAAGTCATGCCATGATGCAGCAATTACGTATTCTCACACAGACAGACTCCCCAAATTGTCACAGCGCTGCCTAAGGACTGTCACGCCGCAACAGACAAATGGTCCCGCTCATCCAACACCCTGTCTGACAGCAACCAGTGATGGATTCTTCAGACTAAAATACAAAAAGGTCATTTTCTTTGCCTGGTATTAGAGCAAGGTAGCAGAGGGCAGGGAATTTTGCAAGCTGGGGCAGCAGATGATCTTTGTGCTATGCAAAGTGAAGTGAGAAACCGGGGAGGAATCTCTGTCATAAGGCGTGAGCTTGTTCATTCGTAGGCAGAAAGTACTCAGAGATCCTCAGATCAGAGATGACACAGAAGCACAAATTATTATCACTAGGGCTTCTCTAGATTTGAATGCTGCAGCCAGAAACACTACTACCTTTTCATAGAAACATCTCAATCTTTCCTGCAACTTGCAGAGCTATGTGCTATCTTACTAAATGCACTATAAACGTATTTTCACTTCTCAAGTTAATCACAATTGCCTTACAGGAGATTAACACCATAAAGCACTTTCACAGCTGATGTATCCTTAAAAAAATTCCCAGAGTTAAAGTTGTATAAATAATGTAAGTGACATGGAATATAATTATTAAATGTTGTCATTTTAGAAGAAAATTAATTAGCAATAGCTGTAGCTGTCTTGTGTCTATTTAAGCAGTGTGCATCTCAATTAAAATTTAATTGCAACAGATTCAGTCACAGCAGGGAAAAGTGATGGAAATGAAAAGCAGCCTGATCCTATATTGCTGTCTACGAGAGAAAGCGTAGTAGAAACTGGGGGGAAGGGGAGGAGAGAGGCAGGAAGGTAAGAAAGCAAATTCATCGAACCATGCTGCTGCGCAGTCAGGGTGCTCAGCTCCAGTGGGTGCTGTTTGTTCACAAAGCAGCTGACTGGTACCAGACACCAGCACAAACAGAAGTAAACCCAGCTGCTGTTGGAAGAGCTATTGCGTCACATCACAGTGGCTGTGCTCGCATACCCGCTGTGGTATGAGAGACAGCATCGTTCTCCGTGTTACTGTGCCCTTTGCTTTCACCGCCTCCTTGAAGTCACCCTGGAGAAAGAACCCTGAAAACCCTGAGCAGGACTGAGAGAGGCCTTCCTTAAGGAAGAACCAGAAAGATCTTGAAGACAAAGTCCTTCTGAAGCTCTAAGTCACCAGAGGTATAAAAATTTGTTTTGAAGAGGAATAACTCCCTCCAGGTGACTTTGAAAAGCAGCTGGGGTCCTATATGGCTTTGGATATCTTCTCTAACAGAGGCAAAGTGGGACTCACCTACCACCGTCATTCACATGTGGATTTTGGATGTCCGTGACAAGATGTTTTAAAGAAATTATCTAAGAAGAAACATCTATAAAGAAACATCTAAGAGGAGTTAGGTACCTAGCCCATCTCTGCACGTACAAGGTGTTCCAGAGTGTCCCTAAGAAATCCGGCAGCCAATTCACCACACTCTTTTGAAAATACCGACCTATGTCTTAACCAAAGTATTGAAAACAGAGCTTTTCCTCCATCATTCATTTCTCAAGATTCAAGTTATCTACAACCTGCTTACTTGAATGAATAATTCACATCTCAGACAAAAAGGAAAAAAAAACCCGAGTATTGCTGTAGGTGTGTAGAGTGCAAATTATATTAAAAAAAAAAAAAGGTGCAGAATCCTGAGTTCGTTTATGATAAGTAAATAAAACAGGAATGAAAAATGAAATGTCCTGGCCTTAAAACTTGGGCTAATTAGAAAATACTTGCTGAATATAACATCACTGAACTACATATATATTCTTGAAATACTTCTGTTAGGACTTATTTAGCTTCCAAATGAGACAAATATATTCCCTCCGAATTCCCAGGGCATATTCTCTGTCAACCTGAAAATCAAGTTATATTCTTTTTGACTGACATCATAATTATAATGTAAATTTACAGTACTTGATCATTTTGTTGACGATGCTATAGTCATAACAGAATCCAACTCATTCTCCTACCAGTATGCAACTCTTTGCCCAGTCATAAAAAATTTTGCTTTCTGCTGTCAAAAATAGGGATAGCAACCTGAAATGGTAAGTTTACATTAAGTATAGAGATAGTGATGATGATGATAACAATAGTAGTCATAATAGTACTGTCACAGTCCTATAATGCTATGAAGGTATAGGTATGAAATAGTCACAGTGAAATTAAGATTTCATAAAAATTCTATAAACTTAATCAGGTTTTAGCTTAAATACAGACAATCTAACTGCTGTTTCATTATCAGAGGCTTAGATTAAAAGTGAAAATAAGCATGTACACATGATCTAGCATAAGAGTCTGCAATTATAACTCTGATGGAGCCAAACCCTTCCTGGTAGTGGCAGATGGTGTAACACAACTTGGGAAGTTCAGGCTGGACATTCAGAAAAGCTTTTTCTCTGGGAGGGCCATGCGGTGCTGGAACAGGCCACCCCAAGAGGCTGTGGCACCTCCATCCTTGGAGGTTTTCAAGACTCCACTAGACAAACCACAGCCAGCTTATTCTGGTGTTGATGACAGTCCCCACTGGGGCTGGGGGCTGGACTAGAGCCCCTCACAGGTCTCTGCCCCCCAAATTTCTAGGATTCTCTGATTCTACACAAGTGGAGTTGAGAAATCTCAACGCTCTGGAAGATCATCCAGTTAGCTAAGGACCCACTGCTGCTTCTGCTTGAGATGTTCAGTGTCAACCAATTTCAGAGTGCCTATTCCAAAGGCCAATGTCACCAAACTGCAGGGAAGCTGCCGTTGTGTCTTTTTGCTAAAACCAATCTCAGCTACATACGAAGTAGTGTGAGAGAACCTGCATCAAATGTGCAACTGATGATGAACAAGCTGAAACATGAATTCAACTTAATTCAATTTAAAAACAAAACAAAATAAAACCCAAAACATTTCACTGGAGAAATACTTAACTTTCAAACAAGATGATCAGCAACTTCTTTCCTTCTGTGAAACAATCCAAATCTGGAAAAAAAAAAAAAAAACCAAACCCAAAACCAAAAACAAAACCAAAAACCAAAAACCCAGCCTAATTTACAAAAGTCTGCAATTTTTTTTTTTTAAAGCTTATCAGATATTTTTTTATCTCAGCATAACTAAAGCCCAAAGAAGAGACAGCCTGTTCACTGGAACGTACCCTGATCTCACAGATCTAATGCATAAGGCACGTACCTCTCTGTGTACAGCACTCATATACAATTTATATGTAAGCTTCCTAAATGTTTTCAAACACACTGAATAACAGGGTGCAATTTTTAAAATATCTGTTCGGTTTTCTGCATATTAATATATAATTACATGCAGGTTTTCCTCTGTCTACTTTTCTCTGCCACTAACCGGGACTTGAGGCAGTTCTCATCTCAAATGTTTTTCAGCTCACCATAAAGCTAAACGCATATAAACTTCAGATCCTGAATCAGACTGCTGAGCATACCTTTCATCACACCGCATTATTTGGTCTTCACTTAGCTGTCACAAAACCATTTCCTTTCGTCTACAGATTAATTACAGCCTGGTGAGGTTTGAGCACAAACACCTTCGCTCATTGGAGCCTCTGCAAAGACACAGTGAATCGTGCAGTATCTCTGCCTCTGGAAGGGAAAATAAAGCTAAGGCAGGACATGCAAGCTGTGAGTGGATCCGATATCAAAAGAGCTGGAGCCTCCAGCGAACACCCAGCCATACCAACACAAATAAGTTTCTGCACGACTTGTGCAAAAGCCACAGCTAAACATGAACCGCGGCTTTAGTTCGGCGCTAAGCTGATTTAGCTACACCATTCATTCATCTAGGACTAAAGATGACAAGGCAGGAAGCGTCACTCAGTAATGAATTATATGTGACACAAAAAAGCCACAGGTGTGGTTTGAGAGACTATGCGTGCAGCCGCCGCGGCCCTGGATTCCAGTTAATTGCTGTAAGTAACTATGGAAAATGGACAGTGGGAAACTCCGTAGAAATGCGGAGAGGAAAGCAGTCCAAGAACACATTCCCACTTGTTCAAAGCAGCGAGATACACCATTGAAACATGTGTCAACTGTATCTGATGACGACCATGTCAGTATATTAGGTCTGGATGGTTAAATACAAAGGGCTCGATTCTTCGCGGTGCCAGAGCCGTGCTGTCAGCGAGCTGGCCGCCGCTGCCTGCCTCGCAGCTGCCTGCCGGCCACAGGCAGAGCTTTCACTCCCGCCGCTCAGGCAGGCTGGCAGCGCGGCGCAGAGCAGCCCCTGCCGCCTTCCCCTGCCTTCTTCTTCCCCTGCCTTCCCCCTGCTCCCGTCGGCATCTGCAGAGTCTCCTCGGGATGGAGGGGGATGCCCTGGAGCGTGGTCGACCCTCTGCCTTCTGCCGCTTTCTTGTTTGGGGCACGCTGGAAAGTTGCTCTCCTTGTAAAGCGACGGGGAGCGGAGAGAGGGAAACAAATACGAGGATTTTTACGTGTTAGAAACCCAGGTATGCTACATAAGCCAGAGCTTCCGATACCCAAAATGCGACACAGCGGGTTCCGACTTCTGATCGGGTCTGGACGCAACTCTTCTGCGGCCTCGACGAAGTCGCCTCTCTGCCACAAACTCCCAGCAAAACCACCCCGACAGTCCTCTCCTGCCAGCTTCTTCCCATTGCGCAAGCTGAGCTGTTTTACCAGCTGCTATGGGTGTGCATGAGGCCACTTGTGTGGCCCGTTTGGGAACTAAGGGCTAAGTGAGAGATCGTGGATCCAGTTGAGCTCATCCTTACAATCACTGAGGACTAAATATATCAGTGAGGTTGACGTTTGCTCACCTTTTCTCTTTAAGAGCAAAATATCCTTACTCTGGTGGCAAGTCAGCTCAGCCTCCATTCCCACCACAGGGGAAACCCCTCGAAGTGCTGACTTCAGGACAAAAATTTGTCTGCAAGAGCCCTCAGAATGAATGCACCTTTACGCCACATTCTGACACATCTAGCTATTCCCTAAAAGACAGCGTCTTAGATCCCCCGAAAAACCTCGTATGCATCTGATCAGACATACAGAGCACAGGGATCTCAAGACCAATGTTTGCTGCTTCCTCAGTGATGTGCAGCGTATTTTTTTCACCCTTCAGTGGAGAGGAGCTTTGTTCTTTGGTGTCACCCTCTGTTCCTCCCAAGAGAGGTCCATCTGCTGCGTGGGGACCCCGCGGCTCTCGGGCAGGTACCCAGCAAGTTCCACCCAGCCACCAGGGATGATCCCAGCAGTACTCTGGCCTCAAAACCACGCAGAACAGCTAGTCCTTTCCAGTGTGATGTCCTTGCCAACAATAATCAACTGGTGTTTTGGAGGAATCACCAAAAGAGAGCTTTTTTTGTCTGGCTTTAAACGGTATTAAATATTTGCAGCCCTCTTCAATAACAAAAGACACAAAGAAAGGGGGGAGGAGGGGAGATCTCTCCTCTTTACTTGTTTTTGCTGAATTTGGAAAGGTTCCTGGATCAAAGCTCAAAAAGCTGCAAGTTTGTGGAAGGCACATTAGCAATGCTTAGTGAGGAAAAATTAGTGAACCGTGTAAGACAGACAACCGACCCAATCCAGAGGATGTAATCAACAGACAAACTTCAGGAAGAACAATTCACCAGGAGGAAGTGTGCTGAGAGCCTTCAGACAATTCAGTGGGAGCCACCCCGAACTCAAACCCAAGGCAGGTCACAGCACGCAAGAGCACCAACAAGAGGAGATATATTTTAATTCGTTAGATGGTATCTTACAAGAAACGGAGCCTCTAGGGAAGCCATTATTCTCATATAGATGTACTCCTGTGAAACAGAAGAAAAAATACCTAGACTCCCTGATGCGAGAGGTCAAACAATTACAATTTCCTTAATTTCATATCCAGTTGGGAAATTAAACAACAGAACTATGAAAGCTTTACACTTCATTTTGAGGAAAGTGGCAATTTAAATTAATTTTTTTAATGTTATAAGAATTGATGAGTGAGTAGAGGAGGGGGCTTTTCCCCAGTGCCCTTCCCCACCACCCTTTTTAAACAATCTTGCTCATTCAATGGAAAAATAAATAAATAAATCAGGGGAACATGAAGTCTTTCATGAAAGACCGGCTCCTTCGCAGACAAAGCACTAAGTGTTGCTTCTTGTGAAGCTGTTCTATTTCATTAATAGTCTTCTCTGCAGAACTCAACAACCTTTGTCCACAAAACGCTTCTCAGAATTGGGAGTTCTAGTCTCTTGAAAGAAGCGGCATCCTTTCCTTATGCTACAACATACAGGAGCAACTTATAGGAACAACACAGGGAACAGGAGACCTGTGGTCCAGCTAGCCTTGGGATACATCTCTTCCAGGACAGCTCCTGTTAAATCTGGGTGGAAAGACTTTGCCTCCTCCACAACCCCATGAGCTGAATCGTGGTCATGCTTTTCTGTTTCCTACAAAGTTGGAAAAATATTCAAGGGTTTTATTTGTAAAGAACTTGCTCAAGGTCCTGCCCTCAAACATGGCTCCTTCTAAGTCTGGAGCAAGGTAGGTTCCTGTAACACAAGATGGATGTGGAAGAAAGAGATTTGGAGAGTACACGAAGAAGCCTATATTATTTCTGCACTGGCTGCAGTCACAGCATCCCCGTAGAGCCCTCTCATCAGAAAGGGGTTGCAGTTTGGAGTCACATGCTGCTCTCTCAGTGCTACCCAGCTCACGATATATGCAAAACTTGGTGGCAGCAGCCAGAGAGCAAAAGCTACAGCCAGGGAGAGCATGCGATTAATAGAAAAACAAGCTAATGCTTGACAAAGAACAAATGGGCTCAAGATACTGGACTACAGGACAAAACAAAACAGGAAAAAAAAACATTAGCACTTGCAGACAGACAGTGAAAACAAAAATAGTCTGCACATACAGCTGGCCATAGGGGATAAAGATGAGAAAATTAATTGAAAACCTTTTTTAGTGTTTCACTGGGGGAAAAATATGAACAAGAGGAGGGGGTTTTGGCCAGAATTAACCCATGGAACATCTGCTAGCAGGGCTCAATGGGTACTGTTATCCTGAGGCTCAAGAGATTGTTTTTTAAAACTTTACGCCTAAAACCAGCAAGGCAACAGAACTTACATTACAGAGCTGCAAACTCTGGCACCCACATGTGACTTTGCAGACATTAAAGATTTTCTAATTAAAGACGGGACCATTTGCAAGACAGATGATTCCAGTTTGCTGGCAAGGCCATTGGGAGACATGACTGAATCGCAGCTAAAAGCATGCAGGGAGCAGCTCGCAAGCAGGCTAGACCAGGACGGTCAGTCTGTGCCCCTGGATGCCAGTGCAAATGCTAGAGAGAAAATCAGCCAGCCATAAGCACCGAAAACTGAAGTAGTTTGTGTCCCGATGCTGTAGGCAATTGAAGAAAAGGCAGCTGTACCTACACTTACGGGGACATAGAAACGTCCAGTCAGAAGAGGAAAAAACATCAGCCTGACATTTGCAGGCTGCAAAACTCTTGGTGTACATCTGTTCAGACCAGCCCCTGGGGACCAGCTCTCCGCCTGGAACTGCTCGATGAGAGATTCAGCTCCAGCTGCAGCATAATCCCAGTCACTGATAAGCAGTAGTATCACACTGTAGAAGCAAGACTAAGTGCAGATGACATAGAGTGAAACCACTGCACGGCCAACTGATTAAAAAAAAATAATAATAAAATAAAAAGTCTAAGAGACAGTATTATTTAGGCTGCATAGTAGCTGACATACAGGATTACCTCCAGTGGCCTGGGAGGACAATCAATGGATTTTTTTTGCTGTACTCTTCTGTACACATTACCTTCAAATTTATGCCCCACCGGCCATCACAAATGCAGCCTGTCCCAGCAACCAAGGAGGCAACTTACACCAAACTGACCCTGGGATGCTGCGATCCCATCGTCCCTCCTGTTCCCATCTTCCCTCCCATTCTCTTGTACTCACATTAATGCAACTACAGTGTCAATCAGTTCAGGGAACTGATCCAGCCAAAAAACTGATTCTGGGAAGAAAGGAAAAGGAAAAAAAAAAAAAACCACAAAAACAACAGATCAGTTTTCATCATCTGAATATGTATATTGTGTGACCGCATGAGTGCCAGAGTGGTAAAGATGGAAACAGGACTGTCACAGCTGGATCAGTTTAAGTTGCCTTTGACCAACACCTTGCCGAGGAAAAATCCTAACTATGTCCTCTCACATGAGCAGCAGAGACTGGGGAATCCTGGTGCAAGTGGAGGGGCCAGAAGAGCCCATGAATGTGCCTCCACAAGGCACCTGGGACAACTTTTCAGCCTCTCAAAGGCTGGCATTTGCACTGGGGGCTCATGATGGTTTCCACACAGGGCATGTGGGCTCCGAGTTCCCTCCCGACAGCACCCCTGAGAAACTGCCATGGACCAAGAACATGCCCAAGCGCAGCGAGTCCGAAAGTCCTCTGTCTCCCAGGAGAGGCAGCAGCTGGAAAACAGCACTGTCAGCAGGAGACGTGTGAAGCTCTAACGACTCTGCATTAACCTCCCCTCATGAGCTTTATTATAACTGTTTTTAAACCACCAGCCACTGGTTTTTAACAAAAACTGCAAACCGGGCAGTGGGACTTCCACAGCGAGCTGTGCTCGGGGAATTCCCGGGGCCAGTAAGGCACTCCTCCTCGATGGCTGCTCCTTTGGGGAACCTTCTCCCCCTCGGCCCAACAGCCCACCTGCTTCATTTCAGGCTGTAGTGCTGGAAGTTCCCAAGGAAACTTCTGGTCTTTGAGCATCACAAAATTTTTGTTTAAAATGTAAGGTTCCCTAATGCAAAAGATTACAGCTTCTGGCAGGGGCGGTCGAGGTTCTTGGGTTGTTTTTACACGCCAGTGATAGAAATCCACATCACCTAAATGCATCTCCTAAACACGTCATGTCACACAAGCAGCGAAGTCTGATGACTAAACCACTGAATATCTCTCTCTTTCCTTACTCACTTTAAACTGCCATCTCCCTCTACCTGCCACGACACATGGATGTGACAGCCCTGCAGGTTCAGACTCACCATTTTTACCCCTGACCAGACCCTGTACCGACAAATAAGTTTTACAGAGTTTTGTTTCTTCACCTTTGAAATGAGGAAATCTGTGCTTACTCATCTTTGTTAATATTCTTTTGTTCGTGTTTTGTAAATGGTCTTAAGGAACTTTTTACCCCACTAAGGAGCACCGTGCAAAGTATTTAAAAAGTTCCAGCAAAGTACACTGCGTAGGATCCGTAAAACAACACTGCTTTTATCTCTCTCTGCACTCCGCTCCATCTCCCGCGTTAGCAGAACAAAGATGATGATGTTTAGGGCATCAAAACAGATTTTTGGAGGGTAAAAGAACAACAGCCAGTGGCTAAATGTACATGGAAGCAGAGTAATCAAAGCAGAGGAAATAGATCAGTGGTGTCTCAAGTAAATCTCAAAGTTTTCCAAACGAAACATTCTTGAAAACTGATATTCTCACCCTCCTAAATCATTGCTCATGGCTGGAAATCCTGCTTCCAGAAAAACATTCGGTGCCCCTTTTTGTGCAGCGAGGTATGTAAAGAACAAAAATCCTGCAGCCCAGAGTTTTTGTTGTGGTTTCTAAAAAGCTGCACTGCTGGAAAATCTCAATGGAAAGTGCAGTTTTCTGCGGATGGTGAAGAATTCTTTTTTCCACGCACACATGCAGAGGGTTTTGCTCGCAGGCTCCGAGCGGAGGGCCCGAGGAGGAGCAGCTTTCCCCGGGCAGCAGGCGGGGTGTGAATGTGGAGTCAGTCCCTCACCCACGCGCCGCTCGGTTTCCTGGATTTAGTGAGTGGTCTTTGTTGGAGCTGAAAGGCTGCAGCTGGGGTGGAAGATGCAAGTTCACCAGGGGTTATTCAGCTCCAGACAGTCTTCATAAAAGCACAAGTAAGTCAGAGCAAACTTTCTTAATTTTTTTTTTTCGCCTCCCCCAAGCAATGAACTTCCGAACTCTGTTTTTTGTGAGTCAAGATATGACAGGACAGCGGAGGTCTGCGAATTTGCACTTCGCTGATCTGCACAGCCCGTAATTCACACAAACACACGCAGAGCAAACCAGTTTCTCCATACTTCTCAGCAAAGATTTAATAGTGGAGCGTATGGCGAGGTCTCCTATTACTTTGGCAGTTAGGTTTTCCAAAACACACAACAGTACGTCTACTATACCTAGAAACAACTAATACTTTAAAGTGCCCTATATGCATCAAGCCCAGGAACAAAATACATTAGGTGATGAATTATCCTTTCTTTTTTATTATGTACCTTTGCTTCACCACTAATGAGTAGAACTAAATTGTTCTTACAGCTGTGAGTAAATTCACACAGGGGCGAGTTTCATAAAGGGGAAAGCTCTAAAATACCGAGGTCACAAAGCAGAAAGGGAATAACTCAGACATTTCTGGTTTACTGACTACCTGCTGACAACTGCTTGGGCACCTCCATTTAGTTCCTATCCAAACGGTGACTTTCCGAGCAGCTTCCCCAGCTGAGCTCTTGCTCCAGCAAGACTCCAAATCTAAATGGCTTTCCGCAACCTTATTCGCAATATGCTACGCATCGCATATGCGCCAACACGCACATAACGGAGGTCAGGAGCTTCCTATCACAAGAGGCTTTCAATGGGAAGCGTGGGTTGTCTGCACTGGAAATATCTGCTGCTGTGCATTAGTTCGAGCTAACCGCTGGTGGCGTGGGTCAGAAAACTGCTTAATTTCTCACCAGCTGTCCAGGCAGACAGTCAAAGCCTCCACCTTCTGCTGTTCCCAGGCAGCCCCACCTCATGGGCTGCCTTCTGCAGCTGGGAGCCCACACGCCCATCCCAGGATGCTGGCAGGAGCAGAAAGCTTGTGAGCTCCAGGAGTTCAAGCTCTACGCGAAGCTTAGGGGGGCTTTAAGCCCCCTGCTCTGGGAGTCAAGGCAGACAGCTGCTCTCTTTCATTTTGGAATAATCAGCTAAAACCAGTTCTTTTTTTTTTTTTTTTTTCTTCAAGAGCAAAAAAACGTATGGAATTTCCTTTCCGTGAGACACTTTTAAGAGCTTTGTTGGGAAACAGAGTGAATTTTCCCAAAATATTTCCCCCAAAAGCAGAAATATCAGTTAGCACCAGCTCCAATTATATGACAATTCCTTTCTTGTCACACAACCAAATTTGAGATCCATCTTATCCTTGGGCAAGTCCCTTTACAACCTTTTTTTGCTCCCCTTAGCCAAACACATGAGCTTCCAAAGACTGAAGAATCCTGTGTGTGAACTGCCTGGAGAGAAGGTGGTGATTCATAACACAAGGGAAATGTGTGATAAAGCAGGGTAGCTTATCCCAGCTGTTGAAAGGGATGTGTAGAAATCCACGCAGCACTAAGATGCCAGGTTTCCATTTTCTTCAGATATTCAAAGGAAGAGATGAAATCTTTGCATCCTGCCAAATTGTAGCCCAACTGGAATGTGTGCTGTTGTTTTGACAAACTGCAGCTTACTAGAGAAAACTTAATTTTCACATCATAAAGTCTCCTTAAGCTGGCTTCAGGCTTCATACTTGCAAAACCTCAGCTAGAAAAACGTTATTCAAAACCAGGAAAGTTTAGGGACACCAGCACAATTCTGTGTCTGAACCACATCTCCAAAACCTAAAGCCTGGTTCGGCAGCTCTCAATCATCCCAAGCAGCACTTTGACACATGGTCTATCCAAGTCCCATGTTGCTTTTCACTGCATGTTAAACATATATGATTAAGTCCTTCTGGCTCAACACAAGCCAGAGTTTAAGATCCAGTTTGATCAATACCAGCAGTTCTCTCCTCCTCTCCCCACTCACATACACACCCCCCACTACAACAGCTATTAGGATTTATGGGCGTAAACCGTAACAAAGGAAGACCGATTTAGGGGACCAGCACTGGTTGGTTGCTAATTTTTTCATCTTCATTTCTACATTTCCAAGGGAGTTTTAGCCTAGTGAAAGTGCCCAGCCTGGCAGCTCTGGAAGTCATTTGCAGACACGTCTGTGCTGTGAACGGAGCGTGTTGGACACCTCTGGGCTGGGGCTGTCCAGTCCAAGGCAGCCCAGTACTAGGCTGCATGACCTTCTCAGTGAGCTGCCAGGACATTGCTAAACCTGCCTTATCGCTCGCTTATCTGATGCTAGCTTAGAGGTGCTGGAGCTGCACTTCACCACATGGCACAGATGGATGGAGCCCAGCTGCAGCGTTGCCCTTTCCTCCTGGCCCTCACAAGAGACGCTGAGGACACAGCTCAGTCACAGCCATTCAGTTTCCCCTCTTGTCAGAGAAAAGTGACAAGAAATCATTCATCCAGGGTGGACGTACTGCAAAGACAGCTGATTTTTCTGGACATCCTAATAAATCCCGGGAAATTTGTTCTGCATTAGAATACAGTATCCTGCAATGCTGGCAGGTGGCCGAGACCTTTAGCGCTGTGTACCTCCAAGTTCTGCGGGACATGGTGGGACACGGGTGGGGACCATCACTCACCGAGAATCTGACCTCAAAGGAAACTCAATGCACACAGCGCTGTGAAGCGGTGGTCTGATTCCCAGGTCAGGGAGCCAAGGGTCTCCATTCCCAGACACTATTTTCAGGTCTCCTGGTACCCCCGACTATCCATCTGTGATTCAGCTTCTTAACATATGCGTCTGGCATATAATACTGGGGCATTTTTTTAAAGCACTTTGAGAGGTATGGGTGGAAAGTACTTGTGGGGGTGTTGATGGGCAGAGCAAACAGCCCTTAGTTATCACAACCTTCAGTCACTACTGATCTGGATTTGATGTGAAATGAGAATGCAACAAGGGAAAAACTTCCATCACCTATGGCTGGTGCTACCTCCTCAGGTTTTTTTAATAAATGTGCAAAGTAAATGAGTGAATTATATACCTCCAAGGATGAGCTAGTTCATCTATAGCCTATGGCAACTGACAATAAATAAAATACTAACATTTGCCAAGGAAAATAACTGTAAAAAGAAGCTGGTATAATTTTTTTCCTGGGAAAACAGAACACAAAAGTGACTGAGAGCCATGTTAGCACCCAACAAAACAGGAAGCAATAACAAACTGTAACAAGTCAGAGCACTTCCTACTCTAACAGGTAAATAAAATAAACTTCTGTTGACACAATGCACCTTATGACAGAATAACTCTTCCATTGCTTATTTATTCCTTTTTAAAACCCAAGCTTGGCCTCCGACGGATCTTGCGGAGAGACATCTTATTTATATGTAAACAAAAATAGGTACTGTTAGCGTATGCTGCAAGTATAGAAGGCCTAAATCCACTCTTGTGGAGTGCTTAAACTCTAAATCAGAGGTAGCACACAGTTTTTACACGGAGTTACAAGGACTCTGAACTAGAGCACATCAGCAGCACTTGGAGTCCTGAAGCCATTAGCTGAATCTAGGGAATTTCTCCTATTGAAAGTTTACATCTGTGCAGACCAAACTAAAGAGCTTGCTTTGAAAGTTGGAAGAGATTTCACCGAAAGCTAAATGAACATTATAAACATTTAGTCTCAGAGGCCCCCAGCACTGGGCCGAGGAGCAGGACTTGCAGGAGATAAAGGCAGGGCACTAGTATGGGAGTAATGGAGAAGAAAAGCCCAGGAAAAGAGGCAAGGCAGTGGAGAAGCTGTGCAACCCTCCAGTACAATTAGCCAAAACCTCTGCAACCTTTAAATTCTGCTAAATAACACAAATAGCATATTTCAAGTCAAAATAATCTGATTTCATAACGTGGCTTTCATGCACACGCATGTATGTGTTTTCCCATATGGTAGAAGAAAAAGAAAGGTGTATTCCTTGCACTCGGGCTGACTCCCTCAGTTTGGGCTTCTCTTCATGTCCTGCCAGAAGGGGGGTTTGGGTGCTGGTCTGTCATTTTGAGGGGCAGTTAGCAAAACATCTGTTTCACAGTAGAAAGAGAATGGAAAAGGCCATGCACATCTGAAATACTTTCACAGTTACTATGGGGAAATGTAAGAAGATAAACTACTGCTTTATTAATCAAATATCAGCAGCAAATTAATCCTTTCATTGCACAAGCTGGCTCAAGATTTTTCATTGCCCTTAACAGATAAAGATTCTTTCTTATACTGATAAAAGTATACTTACTGCACTTTATAGTCTGCCACACCGCACAGGTCTGCTCTTGCAAGCTGGGCCTCTGGGAGCTGAATTTCTGCAGCTCCTGCTGGGACTTCATGGTTCCCACCCATCTCGCTGGCCCTTCACCTGCAGATTATCAACCCAGACCAACAAGGTGGAAACGCTCCAAATGCTCCAGGTCATAATCCAGCCCTGCTGTGAAGGCTTAGTTCTAAAATACCAGCCTGGGAACTGGGTGGTACAGACACACCTGCAAGGGGGTAGAGGAAGGAGAGGAAGCTGCAGGCACAGTGACATTTTGCAGGGATGCTCCAAGACCTCCATCACCGAAGAAAGTGGCCTGGGCTGCTATGGTGGCCCCCAAACTTGCTGCAGTTTATTCTGAGGCGCCCTTTCCCACAGGCCCTCGTTCGTGACCCCCAAACACTTCCCTCGGTGCGCTCCAGGCCATGGCTTTGCAAAGACATACTTCGCTAATGGGATTCAGAGGAGTTTGCAACAGCAGTTAAAGGAAACCTGACCACATTTGCCCCATCCTCTTTGTGAGGAGCGCACGGCGGGAAAGTCTGCCTTGTAAATGGGTAGGGTCCAAGTCTCCTAATAGAGGTGCAAAAGTATCATGAATCAAACTCCAGAAGAAAACCCAGCCATGTCTCCTGCAAATGCTATTAGTGACCCCCAGCTGCATAATTAAAATTCCTTTTTAAAGTGGCCTCAGAAATAAGGTAGGAAGAATAATTGATACTCCTGCACAGCAGTGAAACCAAACATTTTTTTTAAAAGAATTCTGGAGTCATACTGATATAAATGATTTATTTCTGCTGAATGGAAACCGCTTAGATTAAGGTGGCAAACTTGAGGTAGCTTAGTGGTTATGCTGCTCTCCTGAGACGAGGGGGCCTGAGCACACATCCACCCTTGATCTGGGTATGAAAAGTGGTTCAAAGCAAAGCTCTCCTATCCAGAAGTGTGCTCTCACCACAGCCCTCAGTGATGGGAAGGGCTGCAATGAAGACACAATTGTTTTGACATTTCCCCACATACAAAATTCCCTATGAAAAGCATTCACCAAATTAATCCAGTTCTGAGGAGACCAAAACTGCATTTTTCAGCAAAGAAAATATTCATGCCCATCCAGAGGAGAATGAAACCCTTCAGCGGTTCTTTCTTCCCACAGGCTGAGAAAGGATATAATTCAGAAATTTCCCTGAAGCATACAGACACAGACCTCTTCGGGGACAGCACGAGCAATACGAAACACATTTAAGAACAATTATAAAAGACACTTTCAGCTCTTGTCTCATTTATGCTCTGAGCATGCCAATGCTTTAAAGTTTTCTGTCCTCCCTCTCTTCAACAGAGTAACTGAGTTGCCAGTGTATGCTAAGTGCTACAGCTGCATTTGTTTCTCTAATTACATGAATCTGCCATCTTCCCCGTGCCGAAGATAAACTACCATTTTAGTTGAGATGCTCTAACTTGATTTACACAGCTAGTTTACCTAATTTTCTAATTTATCCCTTCAAGATAAGGAAAAGCTAAATGCATTCAAGAGAGTCACTCTTAAGCACGAAGAGTAGAGAAATGAACCTTTCCTCAGTTACTGTGGAGGACATTTTAAAATAACAGACAATGCAGTGTGTTCTGCCAGTAGGAAAGTGATCCTTTGACCTTAGTTTGCATTTCAAGTGAAGTGAAAAGCAGGAGAAGAAATGGGAGTTTCTAAAGAAAAAGTTAAGGTACAGTATTGTAGATTTATAAAAGACCATAGACCATGTGCATCAATGGGATCTTGTTTGTCCTGATTTCTTTGAAGCAAAGTGGGAGATTTCTTGGTTTTTACACAGAACTGCAGTGTAACTTTGATGTCTATTCCAGAGACCATAACTGAACTAACCCCCAAACGGTAATAGTACAACGCCTGGATGGGGCAAAGCGCGAGAGGTAAAAGGAGGTCCTTCCTGATCAAAGAGTGGACACTACTGACCCGGCTGAACTTTCCATGCCAGCGGGACCGTCTGGGCTGAGCTGTGGCTCGAAGGGGCTGCTCAGACCTGTGCCCTCTCCTCCACCGCTGCGACACCAAGAGCCGCTACGTCACACCCAGATGCGGCGCACATCTCGAGGGGCACGGCAGTTTTGGTGTACGGTTCGTGTGCCTCTGCACCAAATGCATAAAAACCAAAAGGCATGATTTGAAACTGTCCTTAATAAAGACTCTGGACAACTCTGGCTTCTCAATAAACGGGGTTGTGTCCTAAGTAGTGAGCAGTAGGAAGAGCATCCCATGGCCTAATACATCACACTGTCAAAAAGCTTCTCCCATTATTCAACTGAAATTTGCCTTCTCTTAAATTTCATCCCATTACTTCTAGTTACACCCCATTGTACCACTCTAAATAATTCTTCATAGCCTTGGTGTTTACACCCTTCAGATATTTGTAGATTTATATCTCAACCACCCCATTTGTCATCCTTTAGCCAAGTTATCCATATTCAGCTCTTTCAGTCTTCTCTCATAAGTCAATCCCTCAAGCTCTCTTGTTACTTTTTTTTCCTCCTGAACTCTCTCCAATTTGTCAATCTCTCTTGTAATGGAGTGAAGCAGACCTGAATGCATTACGCTTTCTGCGCTTACCAGTGCTACGTCCTCAGTCCCAGCTGCCTCTTCACCACAGGACAAGCACCCAAACCCTCTTTGGGTCTTTTTAAGTCACCAAAAGCAGCAAATTTTCAGCCTTTTTATACTCAGCCGTTGATTCCCAAGGACCCTGGTATCCTAATAGATGCTTCTTCCTAGATGTCTAGTCCTCTGTTTTTTCCCCCAGATAGTCTAAGTGTTTTTCTTACTTGAATCCCATTTTGAAGTTCTGTGCTGCTGCTTGCATGCTCTCCACAAGTCATCCGATAACTTCACCAAATGCCGAGTACACCTGCCATGCTGCTCCCAGCCTCAAGGTTTTATCCCCCCATCCAGGAGGCCATGCTGGAGCTCTCCTTCACCATTGTTTCCCCTTGCCCACCAGGTGCCAACACAGAGCATTTCTGTGCACCACCTCTTCCACCAGAGACTTTCAACCCACCGGGAAAAGGGAGACCACACCAGGCCTTCCCACCTGTCCTGGTTTTGGCTGGGATACAGTTATTTTTCTTCCTAGTAGCTGGTACAGTGTTATGTCTTGGATTCAGTATGAGAAGAATGTTGATAACACACTGATGTTTTCAGTTGTTGCCAGGTAGTGTTTAGACTAAGTCAAGGATTTTTCAGCCTCTCATGCCCAGCCAGCAAGAAGGCTAGAGGGGCACAAGAAGTTGGGAGGGGACACAGCCAGGGCAGCTGACCCAAACTGGCCAAAAGGGTATTCTGTACCATGTCATGTCATGCCCAGTATATAAACTGGGGGCAGTTAGCCTGGTGGGGGGATTGCTACTCGGGAACTAACTGGGCATCGGTCGGCGAGTGGTGAGCAATTGCATTGTGCATCACTTGTTTTGCATGTTCCAATCTTTTTATTACTATTGTCATTTTCTTATTCTTATTATTATCATTATTAGTTTCTTCCTTTCTGTGTTCCATTAAACTGTTCTTATCTCTACCCATGAGTTTTACCTTTTTCCTTCTGATTGTTTCCCCCATCCCACGGGCTGTGGGGGGAATGAGTGAGCGGCTGCGTGGTGCTTAGTTGCTGGCTTGGGATGAAACCACGACACCACCTATGCACTGACTGGGGTTACATACCCCTGTGCTAAGCCAAGTACTTTGCTTTTAAAAACAGCCTGGATGGTCACAGAAAATGCAGTGCCCCACAGAAGTCCAGTGCAAAACAAAACATAAACAGATGACATTCCTCCAACACCTGCGTCTTCATAAAGCCAGCACTGTTCTTCCCCGTCCTGTGAACACGTCCTGCTGCACAGTTCCTCCAACAAAATTGTCTGGACAAATAAGAGGAGAACTGCTGAAAGTAGCTGACGGGGGGTAAAACCACAACTGAACCGGCTGTCGGCTGCGCAAGCACAAGCCTCACAGCAGGACAAAGGCCCTGGAGAATAACCCTGGGCAGCAGAGCTCGGCACGGGGGCAGGTGCTGAAGCCCCCTCCAGTGACAAGGGCAGACCCCTTGGAGGGAGGTGACCAAAGGCACCGATGACGTCAAGCAGAAGAGCTGCCCTCCAGCTTTCCCAGCTAGCACACACTCCTGGTTACTGCTGGTCTACCTGGAAGGAGGCTGTGGCCGCTGAGCACTTTTCCAGACCATGGTCTGATCTATCTGCACATCCCCAGTTTGAGAAGATTTCCTTTAAATCGTCGGTTCGGACTTACAGCAGATGGGCACTCACTTATCTTCAACACATCCGCTCTGTCTCATATTAACACCATGTCTTCACCACATGACTTTTGAAGAGAAAAGCTCTTTTGCAAACCTATCAAAAATAGTCATTTTTCCCCCTAATTTTAACTTCCATTCAGCATCTAAAATCATCAAGTCACAGTGATGCAGACAACCACCTAATAGGAACTTAGACACACTCTATTATAGGCATGAATGATTCATTCTGCTATTACGATAAAGATTCCATATACACTCACGTTTTTATAAGCCCAGCTTTGTACAGACAACAACAAAGCAAAAGTCTTTGAAAACTGTGACAGACACCTGGGTACTGAAGCCGTGTCAGGGACGCACTCAAAGCCAGGTGGGACCGATCAGCTCCAGCTCAAGGCCTCTCTCCCTACAGCAGAAAGTATGGTAGGGAAGGACAAAAGCTGACCCCTCAGGGAACAGCTAAAAAAAGCATCCAAAAACACACAGCAAGCTCTGGCAAGAAGTTTGCATTTGCCATCACTTAAATTAACAGCAAAGGAATCCCCAGGAGGGAGGAAATTTGGACTCTCTCCAACATGCAAGTGTGCTGCGTGAGGAGCTGGGGGTGGGGGGGAAGAGCCACACACAAGCACTGTGGATGGATTCAGAGGAAGCCAACACACACACCTCCAGCAACCCTGAACCCTTATAAAGGGCAGGAGCTTGAACCTTGGCTGGACTTGACTGTGTCGACGGGTATCGGGAGAGAAGTTTATGGCAGGTGACCTCAAATAGAATTGGCACTGCCAGTCATCAGTTTGCCATGACCCATCTTCAGAAAAGGAAGGCTTTTTTGTATATGGTCAAAAAACCCAAGTTATCTTAAAGCATCTCAAGAGTTTATGAAAACTGAAATAATCCAAAATATCGCAGTTGGCAATAAGACTAACATAACACTGGGAATAGTTCCCTTGCTATCTTACCCACTGGAGCTGCTATCAATTCCTACACAATGTGCAGGTCACGCTGACTTCCAGAAGATGCCTCAAATGCCCAGTCAGCATCCGTTTAGCTCATGACAGAAAGGATAGCTGCTCTACTCTTCCATAATGGCCTACAGAATTGCAATGTATTCGGATTAAGTCCTTCTAAAACACCTAAACAGATGGGTTTTTTCCTCACAAAACTCATTACTAAGTTAAGAAGTAATTCAGCCATGTAAATTTAACTTAAGCTAGTAAATCTAATAACATCTTTCTAAAAGCAATAAAATGTTCAGACCTTAATCCTTTTAATTCACTGTTTATCCCCTTGGCACCTAGACTATTTTTATTCTAGTCACTTTTGCCGTAATAAAAAGTTAATAAAAGAACGCAAGTTGTCTGACAGGTTGCAGAACTAATGAAGACTGGTTTCCTACAGGTTTGGTGTCTTGCGTCTCTTCTTTCCCCAATGGTATTTGTCCCAGCTGCCAGCAGGTTGTCTGGGAGCCTGTCTCTTTGGGAGTCCTTCATGTCCCTTAACTACACATGAGCCAAGAGGCAGCACGTGGCTGGCTCTGAGCTAAATGTGGTTTTGCACTAGCCTGCAGGTCTAGCAGAGCAGAGAGCTGATAATTTCACATTCCAGCCTTCTCCTCTATAGGGCACTGGCTCTTCCACTGAAAATCAATGAATTTAAGACAAAGATCTCCCTTAAAAAAAACCAGACTGTAAAAGGTCTCTGAACTTCCCACATAATAATGCAATAGTTCTTCTGCCTGGGATAATCCACACAGGCATCACTACCAACCAGAGCCACAGCACATGTGTCCCACAAATGCCCTGAAAGATAAGATGATCTTTGCAGACCACAGGAAAGGCTCTCTCAGATAAGGAAAGGGCAGGGAAAGTATTGCTTTCTGAGAAGCCCCATGGGAAATAACCAAACTTACAAACAGCTCTTTCATAAATCAAGGCCATCAGGGTCAGGCAGCTTCTCATGTGCCACCATGACAACATTACAAAGGAAAGGTCTGCAACAGCAATGCAAGTCCCAAAACTGGTGTACATTTCTAGTTTATAGCAGTTGTCTTGAACAGCCCCTGCATACTTGTACACAGACAAGGCATGCTGCAGAACATGCCTATCACTTGTCATCTCTGGAGAGCTGCTGCGTAAGCGGCCATTCTACTCTAGCACAAGCTCTGGATGGTTTCAAGGCATAGCTTCATGTCTAGTACATTAGTACAGACAGGTCACAGGTGTGACAATAACACACGAGGCTGGAAGAAAGCCCTCTTGGTCACACTTGATCTCACAAAGCAGTCATCACTTGTTAGCTCTTTGTTATGAAACTGTGTTATAAAGAGCAGCCATACTCCCTTGTTGAGGGTACCAGAGCCGCCAACATTTACCAGTATTTCCAAGGGACTAAGTCAAGCTACCCTCTTGCATTTGCCTATCTTGTGAAAACACTTGGTCACCCATTCTCCTGCCTCGAGAAAGATACGTTAGATACTGATTCAGGGCCTTTGGTGTTGCAAACGTGCTCCACGTGGCCCTACACAACACCCTCACCCACAGCAGCCCAGAGCAGCAGGGAGGAAAGAGCAATCTGCAGCATTGCACCTTAGAGTCTTTTCAGGGAGCAGACCACAAAAAATAAGCTTACAGAGGGTGGAAGCAAGGACAGGTAGCCTGGGAGGAATACAGAGAAATTGTCTGAGCAGCCAGGGATCAGGCTAGGAAAGCCAAAGCCCTGACAGAATTAAATCTGGCCAGGGATGTCAAGGGCAACAAGAAAAGCTTCTATAGGTATGTCGATGATAAAAGGAAGACCAGGGAAAATGTGGGCCCTCTCCAGAAGGAAACAGGAGACCTGGTTACCTGGGACATGGAGAAGGTTGAGGTACTCAATGACTTTTTTGCCTCAGTTTTCGCCAGCAAGTGCTCCAGCCACACTGCCCAAGTCACAGAAGGCAAAGGCAGAGACTGGGAGAGTGAAGAACCGTCCACTGTAGGAGAAGATCAGGTTCGAGACCATCTAAGGTACCTGAAGATGCACAAGTTGACAGGACATGATGATATGCATCCACGGGTCCTGAGGGAACTGGTAGATGAAGTGTCTAAGCAACTATCCATCATATTTGAGAAGTCATGGCAGTCCGGGGAAGTTCCCACTGACTGGAAAAGGGGAAACATAACCCCTATTTTTAAAAAGGGAAAAAAGGAAAACCCAGGGAACTACAGGCCAGTCAGTCTCACCTCTGTGCCCAGCAAGATCATGGAGCAGATCCTCCTGGAAACTATGCTAGGGCACATGGAAAATAAGGAAGTGATTGGTGACAGCCAACATGGATTCACTAAGGGTAAATCATGCCTGACAAATTTGGTGGCCTTCTATGACAGGGTTACAGCATTGGTGCATAAGAGAAGAGCAACGGATGTCATCTACCTGGGTTTGTGCACAGCATTTGACACTGTCCCGCATGACATCCTTGTCTCTAAATTGGAGAGACATGGATTTGATGGACGGACCACTCAGTGGATAAGGAATCAGCTGGATGGTCACGCTCAAAGAGTTGCTGTCAACGGCTTGATGTCCGAGTGGAGACCAGTGATAAGTGGCATTCCTGAGGGGTCAGTGTTGGTACCAGCGCTGTTTAACATCTTTGTCGGTGGCACGAACAGTGGGATTGAGCACACCCTCAGCAAGTCTGCCGATGACACCAAGCTGTGTGGTGCGGTCGACACGCTGGAGGGAAGGGATGCCATCCAGAGGACCTTGACAGGCTTGAGAGGTGGGCCTGTGCAGACCTCAAAAGTTCAACAAGGCCAAGCGCAAGGTCCTGCACATGGGTCAGGGCAACCCCCGGTATCAATACAGGCTGGGTGGATAATGGATTGAGAGCAGCCCTAAGGAGAAGGACTTGGGGCTGTTGCTGACAAAAAGCTCAACATGACCTGGCAATGTGCATTTGCAGCCCTGAAAGCCAACCATATCCTGGGCTGCATCAAAAGAAGTGTGACCAGCAGATCGAGGGAGGTGATTCTCCCCCTCTACTCCACTCTCATGAGACCCCACCTGCAGTACTGCGTTCAGCTCTGGGGTCCCCAACGTAAGAAGGACATGGACCTGTTGGAGCGAGTCCAGAGGAGGGCCACAAAGATGATCGCGGGCTGGAGCACCTCTCCTATGAAGACAAGCTGAGAGAGCTGGGGTTGTTCAGCCTGGAGAAGAGAAGGATCCAGGGAGACTTTATAGCAGCCTTCCAGTACCTAAAGGGGGCCTACAAGAAAGCTGGAGAGGGACTTTTTACAAGGGCATGTAGTGATAGGACAAGGGGTAGTGGCTTTAAACTGAAAGAGGGTAGACTTAGATTAGATGTAAGGAAGAAATTCTTCACTGTGAGGGTGCTGAGCCACTGGAAGACGTTGCCCACAGGGATTGTGGACACCCCATCCCTGGAAGTGTTCAAGGCCAGGTTGGAAGGGGCTTTGAGCAATCTGGTCTACTGGAAAGTGCCCCTGCCCATGGCAGCAGGGTTGGAAGTAGATGATCTTTAAGGTCCTTTCCAACCCAAGCCATTCTATGATTCTATCATAGAATAGAATAGGTGAAACTGCACCTCTGGGATTTCTGCAGAAGATGAGGCAGAGCCAGCACTGTTAAATGACTCCAGAGAGCTCAAAACTGTCCTGTGAGATGCTAAAGGTGGGTTAGCATTAACAGCAGCTGCACCGACTGCTCATCCAACTCTGCTGCCAGACGTAGGCGACCAGTCCATATGAGCAGCAGAGTTTTCTGCTCCAATTCTTCATCTCAAAACCATATCTATGAGGACTCTGGGTGCCTGGGAATCGTACCCTCCACGTCCCTCCGCAAGCTCTCCTGAGGGAGGAAGGCTGCATTTGGATGGCAGCAGACAGGAATCTTTTCTTGAGATTCCTTCAATTTACTGATAAAGGCAACCAGTGCCACCTGACTGCACATTTGGAAAGCTGTACCCTGACAGAGGCTAAAACACTTCCTTAGATACATCTTTTATCCACTAGGACAAAAACTGGCCTAGCTCCAAATATGGCCCAAATTCCCCCCTACCTGGTCTCAGTGAGCAGCACTAGCCTAAGATCAAGCAGTTTTAGAACCTTGCTACAATCAACACAACTCAGTCCTGAACTGGGGGGAAAAAAAAAAAAAATCACTTAAAAATTAACAAGTTTTTTTGTGAGTAGAAGCATCATTCCTCCTGCTTTCTCATGGTTTTCTGTCGCCTTTTTACCTCAATACCACGTAATCCCCTACCCCACTGTATCCCAATCTGCCCCCTGTTCGCCAGCAATCTCCCCTGTGATATCCCTGGTGGGAGATGAGGATCTTTCTTTTCCTCCCCATAGACACAAGCTATATATTTCAGCCAGGCAGGACACAGCACTTGCTCTCCTTTAGGGGGGTGGGCCCAGCATGGGCACTTGCCATGTCCCAGCAGTATTTCTGCCTCTAGAACACAGCTGGTTGCTGAGCCCAGTTTGAGCACTGCAGTCCCCAGTAAACATGAGAAACTGGTGAGGAAGGAGGTCCCAGTCACAGTGAGACTTGTCGGACTGATCTGTCAGAGACACAGCCTGGTGGAAACCTTGCACTCACATGGGATGGTGCCAGCTTTTTTTCTGAACACTGTACACCTCATCATTCAAGCACTGCACTCATAATTACACCTAAATGTGAAACACAAACTTTCTGTTATTGTCTGGTTTTCATAGAAAACCAATAAATCATTCATTTCTACTGGAGAGAAAACTCCAAGCCTGACACCCAAGACACAGGCTGGGATCCAGCCTTTCAACATGGATTCAAATCTAAGCTTTTGAGTAGAATAAATATGCAGACCCATCCAGTCCCCAGTATGACCAGTATGGTTGCAAACTGGGACATCAGTTGGCACACCCAGCACCCTAAGGTGGGAGGACCACCTACAATTACAAGGTACAGCTGGATGCAGGCGCTTGCACAAATCCCATTCGTGGCAGTGTTAAAAAAAACAAAACAAACAAAAAAAAACCCAAAACCAAGAAAATATATGATGAATTTTCAGCAGAGGTCTAGGATGTAAATGTACCTACAGCTAGCACATGTAGGTATGATCCCTCACACCAGCTGCTCGGGTCTTCCTAGACCTCACCGTCTATCCTTTATTTTACCATAACTCCCCAACAGTTTCTTGCTTATCAGAGATGTGACCTGAAGTCCCACCACCGGACCAGCTCAAACACTCTTTTCTGCAGAAACCCAAGCAGCAGGCTTTCCCAAGCCGTGGGGTTTTTTGGTGCGGAGAACTTTAATAGAGCTGTCGAGCGAAAGCGCTGGCTGCCTCTTGCCCCTACCGAAATCAGGAGCAGACCTCCCGCCGAAGGCCGCCCCAGGGAGCGGCTCTAATGTGAAGCAGCCTTTACCACCCATGGCAGCCGCAGCGCCCGGCTGCCGTCGCCACCTCTTCTGCTGCCACATTCATCCTGGCACCACAGATCAGGGGGACGAGCGGCATCCCACGGCCGCGCTGCCAGAGTGACAGCCAGGTATCGGATGGGTGGCTGGGCTCTGACCTCCTGTCTGTACGCAATTTGGCCTTCAGTGGGAAAGCTCTGCATCGCTGTGGGTTGGGAGGACGGGCAAGGGGGGGGGGTTCAAAGAACATTTGAGAGGCAAATCCCTTGGGAGCTGCTCTCGCCATGGGAGGGACCCAAGCGATCTGGATTAATTTGCTTGTTTGCTTTCAGTTTACTTCTTGCGACCTCACAGTAGACCGCTTAACCTTGTAGGCAATAAAGCGAGATGCCAGTATTTTCAGCTTATACTATTCACACTATGCTCTAATCTAGTTTGCATGTCCGGTCCTGTCATTAGCTGGAGGAAACACTAATCCAAGACAGTAGAAAAGAAGGAGTAAAAAATTGTTTCTGGAAACGCAATGATTCTAATGGCAAACGTTCGTTATCTAGACCCACAGCCGAGTTAAACTGAAACATATTATAGTCCATGAAAAAAAAAGTTTTAACCATATGTTTAGTCATTTGTGAGCTCTTGATCCTAACACACAACATAAGCTGCAATATCAGTGTCAGAAGTGCCTGATTTAAAGCACAAGAGGCAGAGTTACACGAAGTCAAGTTAAAATCACTTCTGCAAGTTCGCAGACAGAGACCTTTGTGTGGAGTGACAGGTACGGGGGAACATATCCCAGGGTCCGTGCAGGAGGGGAGGAAGAGGGAAGTTTATTTCATTAAAAGTTTTTCTGTGAGATTGGCTAGGGAGAAGATGATATAGCTGGGGGGAGGACTGAGACAGCTAAAGAATAACACATGGTATGCTTTCAAAACATACAGCAACATGTGACATTCGTCTGCAAGTCTGGCGCTGAGGAGCCTGTGGTCTGGCAGCAGTGAGAATTTCTGCTTTTTATTTCTTAAATCATCGCAGGCATTTCAACTAAGCCCCCCACCTAATAGTCTGAAGGGAAGAACATAAAATCAGATTTTACGTACCGTACTCTCAGTCAGCCATTTTCTCAGCGGATTTTTATCCTCCAACTCAATTCCCACATCATTAAAGTGATGCTGTCTCTTTAAAACACAACGCAGTACCGTGCCAAAGCCTGCAATAAGAATCACTGGCACCAAAACAGTCAAAGCACAGAGCTTAATTCTCTACTTAATAAGACAATTAAAGAAGAGTATTTGGATACAGCAGTCTGCAAGTACCAACACAGAGCACTGATGTCTCCAAAGGCATGTTGATCTGAAGGCTTTATCAGAAAGCATCTGTCGCAACCAGATGCCATCAACACCTGAGAAAAGTGGGAAATAAAGTGGGTTAACGTGGCTGTGATACACACAAAGGTTTGCACTGCCCAGGTCCCTATTTATGAGCATTTTAGAGGGTGCGCAACACAGTGCCCTGATGCAAAATGCACGTACACTAAAATAAACTAAAATATATGTACACAGCTGCCTATGTTAAAAAAAAAAAAAAAGAAGAAGAAAAAAGCCAACCTTGTGGAATTAACCCAAATTACAATGGAATTAAAAGTGCTGTGTATTTGGCATCTTCACTGCCATAATCGTAAGAAGGCTTATAGGAAGGCTGTTTTTAAAAACACTGTGCTTTGACAGATGCCTTAATATACATGGATGAATTGAGGTACGCAGACGAACACAGGCACCAATGTTTGCTCATATGGAGTCTCTTGACCATATCTGCCTCTAACTTTCCAATCAAATTATTCTCAGATGTCGTCTCCTAGCAAGCTTCATCCTGCAGAGCTGAACCAAAGTTAGAGAAAAAGATAACGGCAGCGATATAAGAACTAATTAGTCATTTGATTAGCTGGCGAGAAGACAGGGTGCTGCAGTTTTGTGACCTCAAAATGCCACCGATAACCTTAAAACTCCATCTCAAGGGTGTCCAGAAATCTGTAACCTCCAGGGAGAGAGGGAGAAATGGGTGATGCCTGAACTCCATTAGCTCACATGAGATGTTGAAATAGCATAGACATTAAGTCAAGGAGAGGTGTGACATTTGAAGCAATCAGCCAGCAAAAGAGCACCTGCAGCACTGCACTTTGTTTGAACTGCTGCACCAACGGCTCCCCATCCAGCCTACACAGGAGCTTCGTGGGGACGCGTGATTTACGACACCCAGAAGGCACGCTGTTTGGCGCGCGAGAAGCACAGACTTCATCCTAGCAACTACCAACATGTAGCAAGACGGGAAAAAAACCCAACAAAAACCCAACTGCTTCCTCTTCCTTACAGGAGGGCTAACACCCAGCCAGCCCCAGGGTGGCAGCCCCTCAGCCACGTCATGCCAGGAGAAGAGAGTAGCCAAGGAAAGGAGGGAAAAGCCACTTTGAAGAGGCCATCCCGAGTGGTTGCCGCCTTCACCTCCACCAGAGGGTCCTATGCTGCGCTGAGAAGATCTGCTCCTGGTAAACCCCATGAACATGCTGCTTATTCCACATGCAGGAACAAGAGGGGGGACTGGGGTGAAGCCAGGAGGTCCCTCTAGGCTCCAAAGTTGCATCTTCAACAGCAGAGGAGGAAAGACACCAAAATGGCCAGGGCTAGGGGTCCCAAGTTATTTTGTGCCCCCTTCCTTCAGCCTGATGACTGGAGCACATCATCAGCTGACTGCACCCAAGACACTACAAATCGCCAGCCTGATCCGAGACAGCGTCTCTCCGGCAAACCATCGGCCGGTGTGGAGGTACCCAAGGCGACCTGAAACGGTCAAACCTGAAAACAGCCCAGAACGGAGGGCAGAAAGTGACTCCGGCTCACTGTCAGTGAGTTTCCCCCACCAAGAAAGCCCTGCTCATCTCCCACCTTCAACAGCTTGGATGGCGTCTGGCTCTCGGGTATCTCTACCCTGAGAAGAGATTAAAGGAAACAAATGCCTTGGCAAAGATCCGCCTGCCATCTGCACCGCTGGAAATGCCCTCTGGAAAGCAAAGGAGGAGGAACCCTCACCTTGCACGCTCCTGGGAGAATGGTGCAACCTCCAGCGGCTGCCGGTGCTGCCCCGTTTCATCCCCGTCCCCTCGACGCAGATCCAGACCTGCCTTCACCGCCCACCTCCCGCCATGGGCTTTGTCCCAGAGGGATGAACTCACCTCCAGCACCAGCGAGTTTCTCAGAAAAAGTCCAACACATAGTTTAAATTTTAGCAAGCCCTGCCAGAGACCTTGGAGTAAAATGCAGAAGTAGGAAGATTTTTTTGAATAGAAAATAAAGAGTGCTGCAGCAGCGTCAGCCGTTAGGTGCAGGCTTTGCCGAGACAATGCAACCCCAATATGCACAATGTTTTCCCCTTCATTCCCTTTTCTTTAAAAAAATTGGGGGAAAGACTCCAACAACACGCACAATAAATCAAAGGCAAAAAATTAGCCATGGACATGGTTTGGTAAAACAGGTACTATGCTCAGGTCTGTATTCCCTTACAGTTCTGAGAAGGGAAGATCAAAAAAGTTAGGAACACAGTTACTGCAGTTTACAAAGGCATTTGAGACTTCCATATCTGACTTACTGTGAATTGGGACAAAACCCAAAAATGCTGAAATTCTCCACAAAAGGAATTTTAAAACAATCACTTGGAGCCTACTGGAAAATCAATTTTATTGCTACTGTATTTCCTACAAAGGAATTATATTTTAAAATTCTAAATAGACACTTATTTCAACACAAAACCTGTAAAAAAATGAATTTTTAACACTCAGAAAGATCTCTCATCTCTTTTTTTTCTGCCACTTTTTGACAAAACTGACCTGATTTTGCAAGAGATTTTAGCGTTGATGACGCCAGATATTGGAATATGACTCCATCAAGGAGCCCTAGTCAGGAAATACCAAACCTGTGGTTGCCAAAGCAACATAATTAACTTGATCACGGAACATACACTGTGCACCACTTCCCAAATGGCCCTTTAACACCCAACTAAATCCTTGGCTTGAATAGCATATCAGGATGAATTTCTCCTCTGAGCTCTTCAAGAACACGCAAAGCAAAAGGAGAAGTTGTCAAAATTACTAAAAGCCAAGTATGACTCTGCTCCCCGGCCAACAGTCCCCTGGGCTTGAAGAGGTCAAGGAGCAATTCTTGAGCCTACTCCCATGACTAATGGCTGTAGCAATCATGGAAACACATGGTCCTGTTACATGGAGCAAACACATTTTGTAAAGCTTCACTTTTAATTCATCTACATTACCACATTTAAGAGGTTTGGTTCTTTTGTGGCATAATCACTAACATTCTTACTACCTGGGCAGGGAGGCCCCCATGTTGATGCTAAACCTTGACCCTGGGGCTACAAACTTCAAAACCTGAATATGCTGTCACTAACTCAATGTGTACAATGTATCAAAAATAAGCTTCTGTCTGTTCATTTGGAAAAAAAAAAAAAAAGAAAAAGTAAGAAAAAGAAAAAAATTGAGTGATGGGCTTTCAGCCTGTCATCAGACCACAGTGACCTCAATTTTTTGAGAAATAAAGTCAAAATCTATTCTTATCTTCAGAGATTCAAGATGTATTTATGTGTCAAACTTTCTCCCCCTTATCCTTAGCCTTTGGGAAGCACACTAAAAATGATATCAAAGCCTGAAAACCCTGCGATCACATTCGCATTCACCTTTGACCCAGGACGCCTATAGCTCTCACCAGCTCCTCTGCTCTTCCTCACCATACGGCGAAGACGGCAGGTCTGGGAGCAGCCCACAGCGAGCTGTTCAGGATGAAATAAAGGCCACTTTGCATAGCAAAACCACGCTGCTCTGCTCAATTTTTAAAGGCCAAAAAACTTTACTTTGGCAGTTTTCTGCTTCTTTATATTCTTGAAGGATGTTTTACCAGCATCTTCCTCTCCTTACACACAAATATTTGATTATTCTCTTTGAAATGTCTCTGTAACATCTACAGGAATAAGATGCCGAATGCAAACACTGATTGATTCTTTCTTAGCCATCAAATGTGCTTACACAGCAACTACACACAGCAAATGCACACAAATCTCACATTTCACATTTAAAAATATGAACGTGTTGTGGCTTTTTTTTTTTCTTACTCAAACATAATGAATGAGCTTAAATATTAGAACTTGAAATTATTAAGTAAATCATGGCACCTGTAAAGCTTCTATTTGCATAACATTAATTCATGATGGCATGTAAAACAAATTCATCACTCTCACAATATTGTAGTCTGATTTATGTTGGAATTGGAAAAAATAAAAATCACGAGCACAAAATTATGTTGACAAGATGTACGTGCTCTTCGAAGCCCAAGGTTTTTTTTCTGAAGCATCAAAACAACTAAATTATGGGAAAGAGGGCTGGGAGAAAGCATCTTTAAAATGAATAACACACTAGCATCACACATACACACTCTCCAGTTATTAATGTCAAGCATGGTGAAGATACTCTAGAAAATCATTACCATTCATAGCTACTAACAGCCATTAAATTTCAATCAATTCAACTTAACACAAGTGTACTTCAGCAGCCCTTACAGTTCCTTATAGAGGTGGCTCAGAAAGTCCTGTCTGACTTATTGCATTGTCCACTGCACAAAGAGGCATTGCTGAGGATTGCTCTGAAAAGGAGCTATCTTGGTGTTGGGAACTGATGCTCTTTTAACACCGTTGCAATCAACAGACCTTGCTTTTAAAGAAGGTACCGTAGAAGGGGCTCTAATAAGACTCCACAGGTCAGTATGGAGGGGAGCAATATACTGATTTTAGCCAGGGATTCTGCTTTTCAAGCTGAAAAAAATTTGGTGGGATGTTTCAGGGGCGTTTCAATGAATTTTCATAACAGAATCAAACTGCTTAACACAGTGCTAGACAACTTCCAGGTGATCCGCTTGCTCGAAGAGAATATAATCACTAAATATATGGGACATTTAAAGAAAAAAAAGAATGTAACTTCCAGAGGCTGGATATTTAAAGCTCCCAGTGTTGAATATAAGCCACAGCGCTGTGATGTTACAGCATCTCCTACTCAACTGAATCGCATTTGTAACACTGGAAGTTTTTCCGCTGCTGCTGCAGGAATGAAGCTGTGCAGCTGACCAGCCCTGGCAGAGCCTGGGGAGGACCAGCCGGTCCCCCACCGGGGGTCCCTGTCCCCTCATGGCAAGGCTGAGGGACGGTGACCCCAGGGTGCTCAGCACCGAGGGGCTGGACCCACAGTGGCTTCCGCTGTGCAGCAGAGCATCCCAGAGAAGATGTGTTCCTCTGGAAAGATTTCATTAGTTTCATTTGAATGAATTCTCTACAGTAAACCCCCACATTTCACAGGGGATAGAAGACTTTTTCATTACTTTTTTTTTTTTAAACAGGAGCCCAGATTTTCCCAGCAGGGTTCATTCTGCTGGGCACAAAGTCCTTTCTCTAGATTTAGAGGCAGTTTAAGATTGGAGGTGTGTATTCCTACAGAACAGAGAGTCACTCAGTGCACAGAAAAACAGATGCAGTCACAGATGTGCTATCGCTGGAGCTGAAATTACAAGCTCAAGTACGGATGCCCTTTTGTGGCTTTTAGCTCATCCCTTAAAAGTATCAGCACTGATAGTACTACTCATTACAAGGTATTTGGGACTATTCTACAGAACTCTATGGTTCTCCTTCCCCTGGGATTTACACCTTAGCATTTAACACAGAGCAGCAGTGAAGTTCTTTGGAATCAAGAAACACCCAAGAAATCTCTCAGGCAGATATATGCTCCATTTTAACTCATTTCCCTACACTTACAAGCTGCACTAAATGAAATAAAATTAATGTTAAAAAGGGCCTTTATTGAAAAATCTTCCAGTGACAGGATCAGAAAGTGCCAGAGTTCAAGTAAATCGTTCCATGGAAAATGTTAGCAAAGCTTAATCATACTGGAAGCCACATTTAATTACAGCTTTTTAAGTCCATCTGGGAAAAAAGAAGAGACTTAAATATGTCACCTGAGATGATCTAGATACTGAAACTATTTGTAAGTTAACAAAAGCATTTGCATCACAAAGCCCTCTGGGGCAGCACCACGGCAAAGCAGATGTGTAATGAACAAGGATCACAGCACCAAAACAATCAGGATTGTAAATAACCACTACTAATCTGCAATCATTTAAATTTGGGTTTAATTGCTAAGCAGCAAATACATTTCATTCTTGAAGATGTAAATGCTCTGCGGAATACACACTTTAAGGTATTTAGCGGCAGAAGCACCACAGTCAAGAATCTGAATGTCAGGAGGGCAGAGAAGAAGAGACAAGCAGCAGGGCTGGATCTGCCAGGAGTTCACAACATTAAACAAACTTTTCCCTGGAAGAGAATTAATAATGCAGCCATCCCCACTGTATGTACTGTAAGTGCTGCAGGAGCGACACAATGACGCACATGGGAGGCAAGAGGGTAGTGACTATAGAACAAAATTCAATCTAGTGCTAATGAATAAAAAGTTCCTTTTATTTCTCTGTTGTTTTTGGTTCATTAAATTTTCCACAGATTTGCAGAGAAGAAAACGTGATCAATAAACCTTGACAAAAGTGAACATGTGAAAAAGGCGAGAGAAAGGCACAGGAAGATAAAAGTGATATCCCGATCACAGATTTCAGAGGCAGATGACCAGAGCTTTGGGCTGCTGAATAATCTGAATAGACCATCATTTCTTTACAGCCTTTTACTTTCTTTTCCCTGACTGTTGGAACTCTTCATTCAATACAATAGTAAATGCACTAAAACTTTTTTTCTTATGCTAATGGTTGAAATCAGGCGCTCACAGTTAAAACACACTTCCCACCAACTTGTTTTCTTTTAAAAAAAAAAAAATTTAACCTATTCAAGTTAAACTAAAATGTCAAAGACAGCTTAAGGCTTACTCTCACCATTCCTCAAAATTAATGGTTTTCTCCCCAGCAGATACAAAAAGAAAAGACTTGAATAAGGATAAAGCTGCTAAACTCTTTTCATATGAAAAAGAACACTTAGAAAGTAAAAAGAAATACATCCAGTACAAGGATCCGGGTACCTACAGCTCTAATTTGCATTGTTTCCTCTTGGAATATTTATAATTGCAGAAAGGTGACAGTCAATTGCAAATAATTGTGAGATGATGAGAAAAGACTCACCGGTGACTAATGTATTTGGGCAGCCATGCCCAGGACAGTACCAGAAGCACTTCCATTCGTTACAATGGGGGCCCACAGGAGCCTATTTTCAAATGTTTTCTAATTTGGGTGTCCACTTCCAGGCACCAAGGCCTCTTTTTCAGTGGCACTGAATATTCACAAATCCCAAACAATTTTTATGGCTCTGAACTTTTGAATTACAGGACAACAACTTTCCTGTTCTCTTCATGCAGCACATTTCAGCTTTTGTGTATTCAGTTTGGTTTTGTTTACAAGAAGTTAAAGGGTATGGGGTGCAGTGTTACAGGAGATGAGTGTGAATGAAGAAAAGTTCTGTGGCCTCTCCTGGACTATACACATCTAACACGTATTCACTCCCAACTGGAACTGGCCTGCAGAAAATTGGACCCGATTACCCAGTATTTCCATTCCAGTCCCTTGTTCACAAGGGAAACCTGCAATTTTGCCTCTTCAACTATCAAGATTATGGTGTGAGATCCGGTTCTTATTACTTGCACACCAAATACCAGTAAATGTCTAGAAGATGCATGTACAGGGGACCTGCTGTATACCTGGGTCAAAAACCGTATGTATTACATGCATACACACACTTGTGTACATATAGGTGGAGATGCACAGGCACACATGTATTATTTATCTTTGAACACTATGCCTTCTTGCTGTCATTCATACTAGGAGTCATTCTTTGCTATTATTTTATTTAGTGTTGATTTAATTCATTCCCCAAAACCTCCTGTTGTTTTGGTTTTCTTTAAAAGGGCCCTGGGAACAGAGCTGAAGCAAACCCTAAATACCACTTAATGCTTTGTGGCAAGTTGTCCAAATGCGCAACTGTTTAAAATATTTACCCAGGTATATAAGGGGGTTGTGCAGCTCTCAAACAATGCTCTGGAATCTTTCCCATCAGTAAAAAAAGCTGACAAAAAGCAGAGACTGCTTAACCTCAATGCCTCAACAGCAAGTGAGAAGTGCAAATATCGCATTTCTATAAAGCCCTGGCAGCTTCATAGAAATGGAGTGGCAACTAATTAGTTTGATGCTATAGTCACATCTAATGTTCCTAAGTAGCTTCTTTGAAAAAACTCGCTGCCTTGAAATCCTTGGCCAGATTATTAAGTGGAGGCTTTGTGATGGAGCAATAGATAGGTGTTTGCTGCACAAATACATACAGATTTTGGTCGCTGCTTACTGAATCCACTGCCTTTGCTAATCTGCACTGGAAACTTCACTATGAACAGAGCACTTCTCAGAGTACAAAAGCATGAAGTATCTGTGTACCTTTCAGACTACAGGGCAAACAACTGGCTTACAGTAGGCCACCAAAACCAGGGGGAGGCAGTTAACCAAGTGTCCTCTGTACTTACCAGCAGAAAACGAGGATAACGCTATTGATACTAGGTCAGATGCTCTCCTCTATCCTTAGACAAAAAAGACGGGGCCAGAGGACTGGAAAACTCATTAGAAAAAGTCAAACTCTCTAAATAGAAATAAAGTATCAGGATCATGAAAAACGTATTTTCAAGTTATACAGTGATGTAGTGATCACATAACCCTTCCCTTATACAGCTGATCCCATAGCCTCAGAGCCTGTACAGCTTCTATACAAATATGCCACTGAAAGGGAAGCTGTGGTATAAACCTTCGAGATCATTAGAATCACAGAAACCATAGTCAAAAATGGTTCTTTGCCATAAAAGTTTCAACTGGTTTTCAAAACAACGTCAAAAATTCTGGTCATTATATATATATATGCAGCAAAAAGGCTGCCTTTCCCAAATGCAACTTCAGTGTTCAGTGTGACATTAGGGAATGCTGGCTGCTGCCTCTTGGATATCTGAGGTCAAGTTCTGTTTTCTTTTATACAAGTATAAACTGGAGTAGCTTCAATGAAATTACACTAGATTTATACTGGCATATGCATCTAGTTCAAATTCTTCTACGGCTCTAATTTTTCTCTAAATGAATGACCTAACACAAACAGTATTTGTCCATCTGTATACATCCCCCTTTGACACACTGAAAAAAAGACATTGAAAGGAAGTTGGAAACAGTCCTCGAGATCTGTTTTTCTTTGAAGAACAGCAGTTGCATTTCTGGGCACTTCAAAGTCACATACTTTAAGCAATAACAACATTCAAGATCAAGTGAATCTTACCTCACCTTACTTTAAAGATTAGCTCTTTCACAAACATACACCAGAGGCTTGGATATACACATACCCGTAGATTAACAGTTCATCTTCAGTGGATCAGGCACTTTTCTGTGCTACAGATAGGTCATGTTTTCAATCAAATGACAAATTTCCAAGAGTTGTTTACAGTGGAAAAGCCATAATGAATTTCATTCACTTCCTAAAAGTTGTCAGTTTCGCAATAACGTTCAATATGACATTTTTATTGCAATTCAAAGTTTGACAGGTGTCAACATTTCCTGAAGTTCCAGCCAAAATACAAATTACCATATCTGCCCATCAGAAAAGTTGAACCAAACCAATCCGCCAACTGTAGTTGCTGTATGCAGCAATTGCCGTGCATTTCAAACATCCCAGGAGCACAAACACTTATTTAGCAGGATCCTCTCTTCCAGGTGAATGTAGTTTCTTTTCTAGTGAAGTTAAGTGAATTAGGTTTAGAACTAAAAAACCCCAAACCTTTTCTTTTTTAAAGCAAGGTAGCTAGAACAAACAGATCAAATCAGCAAGTCTTAGAACAAATCAGTCTATTGCATTTCTGTATATTTTGAATTTCATGGCTTATTTACCTTACTTTTTTGGCACCAACTCCACAGTGCGTGCCAATACATTATTTGTTTAAATGCTGTTTTACGCAGCATGCTAGTCGAACGTTTACTTTCAAATTCTTGTACGTCCCAAGAGCCTCAGTTGCAAAAAAAAGATAAAATAAAATAAAAAAGTGAAGGGGATTGCCAGGGGGTGGACAAAGTTTTACAACTAGCGCCTTTATCTGCGGCTGTAAAAATACAAACACGACACTCCTATGAAATGCTAATTTCTCTACGCACAAAGGTGGGCATACAGGTTTCCAGTACCTGGAGCTGTACGAAATACGAGGGCATCTAGAGGAAGGCACCGAGTTTCGCTGGCTGGGCCCGCGGTGACCCCCACGCCCGGACGTTTCTCACCCGCACACACGTCCCGGGGGGCGAAGCCGGCCCCCGGCCCCGCGGAGGGGACGCGGCTTTGCGCGCACCGCGCACCGCACCGCTCCCGCGGCGGGCGGGCAGCCCCGTCCCGGGAAGTTCTGAAGCCCAGGCTGCAGGTTAGCAGAACCGAAATGTAACTACATATACATACAGAAAAGCCCTTCACCAGCGGAAAAGCCGGCAGCAGGGCCAGCGGCAGGACCACTGATAAACCACCCGAAGCCCCTGCGCTGGAGAAGTCAGGTTTCCCAGGAGCTGATGGCAATCACTTGAGGCAGAAAAGGCATCGAGATGAGCCCATCTCCCTCCCCTCCTCCCCGATTGTTTTAAAGCCACCGAGTCCGGGGGAAAAAACTCTCAACTCTCTTAAGTCCTTAATAGGATTGGAGTCCGGGTCTCTCCAAGCCGCTCCTCATCACACAGGGATCAAGTTGCAGCAGGGAATTTTTTAAATTCCTCAGCAAATATACTTGTCGAAAGATTGCCCCTCCCGGGGGGGGTGACAAGAAGGGGGGGGGGGGCAACTTTTTTTTTTTTTTTTTTTTAAAAAGGCGAACTCACTGCTGGCTTTGGGGAGCCCGGCTATCCTCCGGGACCCGGGGCAAGACGGTCCCGGCAGCGGCTCCGGGCTGGGACTGTCACCGCAACCCACAGGGAAAAACAATGGCCGTGGAGGCACGGCCCAAAGCCCGGGCCCGGAGGGCTCGGGGGGGGGGCACACACACACACACACACCACACACAGAGACACGGACACCCGCGCCGCATCCACCCTGCTCACCTGCGGGGGAGTGAGGGGGGGCACACGGGACGGGACCCCCCCCTCGGGCACTCGCTGCGAGGAGAGCCCCTGGCAAAATTTCTACCCTCCCTCACCCCACCCCGGCGCAGGGCACCTCCGACAAAAGCGGGAGAAGAGGGAGGAAAAAAAAAAAAAAGAAACTAAAAAAAATTAAAAGAACAAGCACAATGAAAAGACACAATAAGCATCAACTTTACCCCAAAAGCGGAGCAGCAAGTTTTCAGCAGGCGAGCGGTTGCTGCGGAGCGGAGCTGCTCCTCCGGACCCCCATCATAAACTTGGGGGAGGGGGGCGTGGGAGGGACTTTCCCTCCGTCCTTCCCTTTTGTGCCTCTCCCCCCCCCCCCGCTCCGCTCCTCGCCAAAAGCTGCCGCGAATCCCGGCGGCGGCGGCGCGGTGTTCTCCCCGGCGGCTGCCGCGGAGCGGTTCCGCGGAGGCGGGCGGGGATGGAGGGAGGGAAGAAGGGAGGGAAGGAGGGAGGGAGGGAAGGAAGGAGGGATGGGGGGGGCCAGGGGCAGTTTGGAGAGGTGCGGGGCGCCGCGGCTGCAGGGCGGCTCCTGCTGCCCATCAGCCCGGGCCGGCGGCGGGACACGGCGCGCACACATAGACACACTTATTTTTATATCTATCTATCTATATATACACACATACATACACGCAGGTTGAAGTTGAGCAGCCTGCAGGGAAGACGCTGGAGCGCTTTCAAGCCCTGACACAAGACGAAAACTGACTGTAGGGTCTGTTTTCTCCTCTCCCCCCCCTTTAAAAAAAAAGGGGGGGGAGGATCAAAACCTTCCCACCCTTTCGGCGCGGGAGCAGCGGACCGCTCCGGATCCTCTCTCTCCTCGCCCAGCCCCTTTCATCCCGGCTCACTCCCTCGCCTCGGCCACCCGCACCATTTTGGGTGAGGGGCTTTCTCGCAGCCGGGGGGGGGGAGGGATCCGCTCCCCCAGCCCGGCCCCGCCGGGCCGCTCCGGAGCGGGGCCGCCGGTAGCCTTCCCCCCGCCTCCAGCCCTCAGCTGGAGAGCATCTGCGACAAACCCACAAAAATCCCCCCTTCTTCGGGAAAAGTAGCCCCCTCCTCCCCCGAACAACAAAAGTTTGGCCTTGTGCAGATTCACTCGCGCAGAGAGGCGGGGATGGAGCTGGGGGGGTGGTTTTCCTCCAACTTTGGTGGTTTGGTTTTTTGGTTTTGTTTTGGGGTTTTTTTCTTTTTCTTTTTTTTTTTTTTTCCTTTTTTTTCCCCGGGAGTTTGCGCTACTTTTCAAACCCTCGCCCCGCCGGGGTTGGAGGCAGCAAAGTCCCGCGGAGCATCTCCGCAGCTGCAGCTTTACCCTTCGGGAACATCTTCTGTGGGAGAAGCCTTCCTTAAAGATTGTTCCCTAAACGCGGTAACCTACCTCACCGGAGCATGATAATCTATTTTAATCCTCGTGTTTGGGGATCAAGGCTGCGAGGAGAGGAAAAAGAATGTGCAAAAAGTGCCCCGCTCCCACCCCAAATATCTGCACTTTTGCACTGATCTGGTGCATTAGCAGTAATACCAATGAGAAATGCAGCAGTTTTAACCTGGACTTTGGCCAGACTGGGCTTGTTACTTGATTTGTTTTGATTTCTTTGGCTATGGAATTTAGCAAAAGTTTAAAACACAACCAGATGCTGCTGGGGAGGGTCACCGCGCTGTACCCAAGAGCAAGCTGAAACTCGCCGTATCATCAGGGTATCTGACTCCAGCAGGATTATGGCCAGTACCATGGCAACCGCATGCCACATCAGCCCCCAGCTTCACTTTCAGTCCCTTGGGCAGCGTTAACATTTGCCAGCAGATTTGCCCGACACACAGTCCAGGTCCGGGCAAGTGGAAAATGACCTTTATGCCACTCAGAAACCTTCCTCTTCTAGCCTGCTCAAAGCAACCTGGCTGGACCCCAGGCTCGATCCTACAATTTTAATCCTAAAAATCTTCTACCAATTTGGGTGCCTGCTGTCTGAAAGTTTGCACGCCTCCTTTTTTGGGGGGGTATGGCATTAGAGGACTGAGGTTCGAGAGTGACAACTGGCTCCCCATGCACCCCCAAATCCCATTTATTCCATTCAGAAGGCTTGGGGAGGACTGCAGGGCAACAGGTTATTCTGCCAACCACCAACCAACATTGCAACTTTTTTGAGGGGGTCAAAGGCTGGCACTAGCAAGCACCCACTATTTCATCCAGAGAAATTCCCTCCTCCCCCCCCCGCTACGCATGCAGTCCGTGCTGGCACAGCAGCACAACCTTACCCCACGCAGGTGGATAATTTTGTGCTGAGAGGAGTTTCATTGTACCTACTGCTGAAGAGCACCACACAATGGAGAGGGGGGCTTTGGTTACCAAAAGTAGGAAGTCTTTGATCTCCAGAAAACAAAGCTCACTTTTATTCCCAGGTTACTTTACTGGGGAAAGATGACCTGGCAGCTTGGGAAGTGGGTTAGAATAAGGGGGTTTTGGATGGACCAAAAAGGGAAGCTGGCAAAAAATTAACGTTAGGTATGTTCTAAATTCTTGCTGCATAGTTACAAACACATGTACATCCAGACTGTTGGCCAAGAACATTTTTAAAATCAAAAGAAGGAGGAATTAAAGGATTAGTTCAGAGCAGTTATGTAGTTAAGAAGGACAGTTTTCCTTTCTAGAATTCATACGTGTCAATCCTTTAGAAGATGGCGATTTTTAAGCCTGAACGGAAACTCCTCCTTTTTGTCAGAAGGATGATGGCTGGCAACGGCTGGAGTTTTTTGAGAACTTTGAGTCGGCTTTTACATTATCTGACTGCTGTAGCTCATCCATCCTTCCCTCTCCTGCTCTGCTCATTGAACTGCCCTCTCTTAATCTTCCATAGGTATCCGAGATTAAATAGACGACAGAATGACTGACATTTGGTATACATAAAAGAACCAAAATATGAACAAGAGGTCAAAGTGCAGCTCTTCCCTCTGGTCTTCCCTCCTGCACTTGTACAACTTGATGGGGATGAAACCAAGTGGGGACATAAAGATATATGACAACGTACGCTTACTATACCTTGCTGTAGCATGAGTGTGTGGATATAGAGGATACATTAAAAAATGTTCTGGACTAAGGGAGGGGGTTTTAATCACAATTTTTAAAAAAGCTCTCACTATGATAAAAGATTGACATACCACCAGGTCCAGGATTGCTAACCTGGGATCTGTCCCACTTCTGTTAGGTCAATGGAATGAATCTGATTAACCACAGAGGAAGTTAGACTAGCCTCAAAAGGCACAAATGTGGCTTTTAAAATGTTTGATATTGTTCTGAAAGAGGACTGTAATTTTTTATTAAAGAAGATATTTAAAAAAATTGTTGAAAACACAACGGGGGATGCTCCATTCTGCTCTGTTCGCGTCTATAGGATTTATTTCTACAAATCTTCATAGATCCTCATGATAAATTAAAAGGCCCATTTGAGCATTCCAAAGGATACTCACGGGTAGAAGCTACCAGAAAAAAATACATATTTAAATATGCTTCTCTTTTAGAATTAAGAAAATAATTACATGTGGGATGATGACTAGGAGATAGAGGCCTAAAATCACGTTTCATGCAACTCATATCTTTATGATATCTGGTTTAAGTCCAGGTGGGAAATAGTACACAATCAGTTCTGCCCTGATTTAAACAGCTGTACCAGCTCTGGGGTCAATGATGTTGCACCAAGTCTGAAGGCACTTCATATCTACAGAATATAATTAATAACAATGATATTTAACAAATTAACAATGTCATGTGCAATGCTGGCTCAGAATTTGCTAGGAGAATGGGGAAGATTTTTTGGCACAAGACATTCCCTTCTTTTTTTAAAGTAGCCCTGTTACCTGAGGGAAATCTCAACTGTGGGTAGACGATGAGACAATACTCATCAGGATGATATGCAGCTCTGATTCCTATCTGCCTCCATGTATGTGTTGTCTCTTGTTTAAAGCTTCAGTGGTAAGTTCCTTGAGGCAGGTGCCATCTTCCTGCATTCTACATTTTGATTAAGCCTCATTTTATTTTTCCTCTCTCCAAAGTATATCCTAAGTGTAACTTCAATGCTAATTTCCTGATAGCTGCTTCTTTTTTCTCTTTCCTTTCCTTTCCGTTTTCTTTTTTTTTTTTTTTTCATTCCTGCCAGGTTTAATCTATATTGGATCATGAATATTGAGCTAATGCCATAAACTTTTCTAAGGTTTTTCAGTGATTGCAAAAGGATACTTCAATGCTACATCAGCAAAGGAGGTGGTACTTTCATTTACTGCAAAACTGCCCTGGAAGCCTGCCTTTCATTTCAGAGAGCATACAAGATCTTATTCAACTTTAAACACAAATTGAAATGTCCTGCTAAAACAGGACCTTATTCACGTGACTACATACACTGAAATGACTGCTCGTTAAATGATAAGCAAACCATTTGAACATGCATTCACCATGAACTAGGAATATACATGCCATCCGTTACCTGTCTTAGCAGAAGGACAGAAGCTTCTTCAAAATGCACAGAGCCCATGATGTCTGCACAGTTTTCAAGAAGTGACACGCTTGCGGCCACTCTTGCCAGACCTGGCCCGTTCTCAAATGGTGAGATGTCCCTTCTCCCATTCAGATCTGAAACAGAAAGCACATTTTGCCCTAAGAGTAGGAACTCCAAGCTCTAGCACCCAAACTACAGAAAGTTTAACATGAAAAGCTCAAGTCTGGGTCTATGCCTCTCACGGTGTTTCCAGCTGCAGAAAAGCAGCAGTACGACTTGCTTACGTGGGGAGATAAGGAAAATAAGTGCCACTGCAGAAACATTGCTCTTTGGCATGGATGTGAAAACAAAATGCACAGCTACTGAGAGACGGTCTTTTCTCATGACTCTCTGCAGTTTCTCATTCTTTATTCCTCTTCTCCCTGTCCCTCGAACTGCAGCCCCTTCTGCCAGCTGGACGATGGGCTACAGGGCTCTGCCTACCTGGGGGGTTGAGAAAGGAGAAGGGCAGCACACCAGCCTCGCAGGGCTCCTTCTGGACTTCGTCAGTCCCCTGCAAAATGCTTGACTTGATGAGGAGCCAGATAACAATTTTCTTGCCCAGGGTCGATTGGGTTACTCAAAGCGTGTTGTCTCCTTAGAGGAAGGAGAGGAGAGCAGGGGGTGGGATGCACAAAAGAGTAACTGGGGTACCTGTACGTGGCGCTGTGTGAAGAACTGCAAACAACTGGAGCTGGTAATGTACAGAAAACAAAACTCGGCCATTGATAGGAAGTTAATGAGATTTGTTGGAAGCTGTATTTATATTTCATGAGGGAAAACTAAGGAGAAGACTTTTCATTCTCTCCAGGAAGAGAAAATTTGTTGGGGTTTGCAGAAAACCAGAAATCCCTGTCAGTACAAAATCTATAATCCAGTGCTTTACACATTGTACTATATTGCATGTACACGCTGTGTAGCAGTGTATATATACTGATGAATAATTTGCACTGATTTGCCCTGATGTTAGATGGCTGAAACATTATCTACAGTGGCCAGTGATTCTAATAAAAGTTTGTGTTTTCCCCCAGCCAAAAAATCTTTATTCATTTAATCTTTATGGTTCCATAAGTATTAATTAGGATATCTAATGCTTATCTCGTCCAAGGCCAGATAAAGAGTCCCTGATAAAGCTAGAAAGGAAATCCCAATTCCTAGACCCAAATTCAAGCTACTAGGTAGTGCTGTCTCAAGAAGAAATCCTTTGTCAGAGCTCAGTCTTCTTTCTGCTGCCCTGATTTTCAAGGTATATAAAATGTTTGAAAACGTCTCACCTTATTTGCTTTTGTAAGTCACTTTTTCTAAGACTTTCGGAGGTATTACAAATCTTCCAGATGACATTTCAGCAAAAGCATGGACTGTTGCACTAGTCCTAGTTTTAGGAGGCTGTAATGGAATAAAAAGATTAGAAGAAAGAATGTGACCATATTGTCCACATCTTAGAGTTCTTGTGTACTGAGGACCCTTTTGTCAAGATAACATCTCCAAGGGTTGCAGAATGACAGCCAAAGTTGTATAAATGCTAAGAGTTTTGGAAAGGGCTCCTAATTTTCAGTACTCAAATTTTCAGAGGTAGCCTGCCTTCTTTGAAAATCAGGTGCCTGTGAGTTATCTCAAGCCAGACATCCAAAATACCCATCCTCTACTATAAATCTTGACTAACATCTTATGATGATGAGCAAAAAATGTGGACACAGGTGTATGAAACCGCTAGCTGAACTGCATGAGGTCTCTGAAAACTCTATCAAGCCAATGTGAATTTCCATTACATTTGTTGAATAAATGAGTGCCATCAACATCTGGAATCAGAAGGACCCCAAATTCCTAATTACTGGCCCTCCTGTGTACTGCCCACAGAGGTCCAGCCTGGTTTTGCTGAAGAGACAAGCAATGCTTGAAATCATACTTAATACATTTCAAATTGGTTATATTGTTTATAGATTGCTTATGTCAAGACTGGTGAATTCTCTGGTGTGCTTTAGGATTTATGCATTCTAGTTCTTTGCAAGGTTTGTTCTTATTTGTTGCTACCTGCAAAAATATATCTCTTGGCCCCAATTCACAGTGGAACAATGTTAGGTCATTATTCCTTGAATTGTTAGGCTGTAAAGAAGCAATTTCTCACTAACCTGTGACACAGGAAATTGTGATTCTGATGTCAGGTCATTTCTGGAGTTCCTTTTACAACAATCTGTTTTTCTGTCAGCAAATGACATTTATGTATTATTTCCAGAAAGTGTAGGCTTCAGTGGTTTTGTATGTATACATTCAATATTTCTCTTCTGCCTCTTATTCTGCATAGCCTGAAGTTTTAATATATGATTCAACTGATAAATAAATATATTTTGATTGATAGTGCAAATACCTGGTAGCTGAAACTAGTGCTACTTTAAAGTGCTTCTCAGAACAGTTGAGTTTCCTGCTTTTGTTTTCACTGAGATTTCTTTTATGAAGCATTGAGATGAATGATTAATGCTTGGATACCCCTTTTCTCTAGGTTCTCTGCTGAACTTAATGTGTTGCTCAGTGCTCCTCACGAAGGGGGCACAACCCAAACTGCCACCACAGCAAGATTTTATACCCTGTTTAATAGGGTTTGGTGTTATGGACTACAATCACTAGTGAGGTTCAGAACTTCCTCTTATGATAAGAAAATAGATATGTTTTACAAATATACTGCAGCCTAATGCAGTTATTTTATTCTACTCATTTGAAATTGAGTAACATGTAAAATATTTGACAGATGACAGTGTGCATATGTTTTGCCAATAAATATGCATATTGCCTACACAAGAAGTGGTTTACTGGCAGAATACTTTTTACATATACTTAGGGAACTGACGCTATAAAGTTACACATCCACAGAGACAAAAGTTATTTCCATTGAAATGCACAGCATCAAACCTTTCCACACAACTAAAACACTTCTCTCTCTCTCTTTTCTTTGTTATCGGTTTTTAGGATCATATGTACAGGTAAGTAGCTCTATAACACTAATATAATTCCTTTCTTCAAGGAAGAACCCAAACATTTCCAAAACAGAGCCTAAATCCTTCTGGCTTTACACAAAAGAGATGATCTGTGCATGTCTCGTGCTAAGCAGATGGGATATAGTCCTCAGTGGTAGATAATATACTAGATCATGTAGCCATACACAAGATAAATGTGCAACTTCTATACATTAGAATTACATTGAGCACCACTACAATGTAAGTGTCTTTGGCTTAAGTGCAGTAGCTATTTAATAATCCAAGACAATTTAGATCTGTTAATATATTTGTAGAAAAATGGCATTAGCAGAAGGTGACTAGCAAGGACCACATAAACTTTCACCAAAAGTCTGAAATGCATTTCTACCACCTTCTAACCATTCACTCATTTCAATCCATTGTTTCCAATGCATGCATTCAAATTGAGTTTACCAAAACAGAATGCAAGTTACAACGTTTATACTAATAAAGAAACCAATACCAAATAAATTCCACGCCTAGAGATTTCCAGAATTTGAAGTGGACAAATCCTAGAAAATAGACTGTAGTTACAATCTTACATGCAAGGAGAAGAGAGGTTATGTTACTAATATGTAGTTTATTAATCCTTGATTTCCTCAGAATCAGCAATCACAAAATTGTTTGGCATAAAACATGCAAAAACCCCCATGACATCATGTTGATATAAAAATGTGGGATACATCTGGTTCTGTAGTAACATGACCTATTAATAGGCCAATTAATCTTCTAGTATCACTGCAAAATTCTCAATTCCAGCTGGCAGAGCCAACGTGACATAACCTAAATACTAACTGTAACATGGTGAGAATGACAGAAAACATGGGCACCACACTGAGCATCTAGTCTAGGAGGGTATTGCTCTAGGTTCCCTATGTATCAATGCAGAGGGAGAGACTTGTGCACGGGTCATGTCAGAGCACGTAAGTCAGGCCGTTGCTGTGAATCCCTCTTTGGAGAAGCTGTGCTTTCTTCCAGCCACCCAGGCAGCCCCAAGGGGAGCTGAGCTTCCCCAAGCCAGGTGCTTAAGGTGTGAACACCTCCGTACTGACCATGCAGATTGTAATCAATGCAAAGAACAACATTCCTCTCTGCAAAGATCATCTCGAGATGCTGACAAACACTGAATACAGCCCAGCAGTCCTGACTTATTAATAAATTCCAAACATCAGAAAGAATACTGTTTAAAGTCCTTCTGTCATTCAGTCACAGCACCCCTAAGGAGCAGTAGGGTCTCCCCAGAACAAGGCTGGTAACTCACAGGACCGGGTGCAGCCCAAAGGTTTGCCCCGTCCTAAGACTTCTCTCAACACACCTCCCACAACTTGTCTGAAAAACGTGCAATATTCTGATAGGAACATATTTAACCTGGGAAACATTTTCTTATGCCACTAGATTATATTTTCCCCTTCTGACCACACAAAAATAAATCGTGGTAAAATTAATCAGGTATAGCCAGAAGGATTGTGCTTGCCCAGCCTTTTCCTTGGCTTTCAGAGAACATCACAGTTACCGTCTGAAATGTGTGCCACCTTTGAAGACCATGACAAGAAGAGAGTGAGTCTACAGGGCATTACAGTGCTTTCCACCAGCCTGCATTGGGTCCGTGACCCTCCCGGGGGTGTTGCACACAGCCTGTCTCTGGGTTTCTCTACAAATGCTCTCTGGCCAATGCCCATTTTCTCCAGCTTTTCTAAAGAGTTAACTGCCCAGGATGAAGTTATTTAATCAGGTTCTGGATAAGTCCAGAGAAAAACCCAAAGCAAACACCGAAAAAGGGTAGAGCTGATGTAACATGAGACAGCATATACCCTGTAGCCAAAGGTAGAAAGCACAAACTGTATCGTAGGAGAATAACTCAATCAAGGACTGACGCAGGCAGAACCACGAGAAAGCCCACAACAAACAAGACCTGCAGTTCAGAAGACCACGGCGAGCCCTGGGTCTTGCATGGGTACAGTCCCCGAGGAAATGGGCCATCCTAGTTGCAATGGTTTCCTGGGAGCAACGAGCTCCAGCCACAAGTGTGGTTCAGGGCATTGCACAATTTGCAACTGAGCTGCTGAGCTGCGGTCTCCTTCCCACCACCGTATTTGAAGAGAGTTGTTGTGAACTGCAAAACACTCAGCTTCCATGAAGCAACTTGAGGCAGCTGAGCAGAAGGTACTACAGAGGCTCAGAGCATTGATGTTTAAATTGCTCTGGTGATTGTCACCGGAGTTACTGAATGGTAGGAGAGGGGCTCACAGGCTTCTAGTGCAGTGTCAACAATACAGTCACAGAAATGAAAGCCAAAGAGCAGCTTTGAACAACTCTAATTAACACTGGTAACAGTTCAGCAAAGGGAACTCAGCCTCAAGAAGTGCAGCCAGCACAGTGGAATGGTTTAGTGACATCCAGGAGCTCTGCATGATGCTGTGGGGACTCTTACTGCAGAACATCTGGAGGAAGAGCTGGGAATGAATTACATATTTTAAAAACATACTTTTCCCTAGTTTTGAATTAGCAATCACATTTCCTTGAGCACTTCAGTCTCCAGAAACGATACCCCAATTTTTGTTCCTACGAAAAAGGTCTGTAAGATCTTTTGGAAGCAAAGTGGTCAGAGTCCCCACCTTGCACTCCGTCTGAAGGATGTCCAAGCAAACATTGCCTTCTCACATCATGCTGGGGCATCGTCTCAGTGCTGAACCAGTGGGAGGACTGCCATCAGCTGAGTCACCAAGACCGCTTCCTGCAGCTCCTCTGTGGTCCTTGAGGTATCCAGCCCCAGAGCGGCACTGACCTTGTCTGACCTTGGGGGATTTTTGAGAGCCCAGCACAAAGAGATTTGAGTGTGGCCTATTATCTGAGGGGCTCCTTCATGCATGCTAAGCTGCATGGTTTCACTGCAATGGGTAAAAGGTTGTGAAGAAAAGGGAGCACAGTAGGTAACTCCCTGGTATGGAAATCGCACACGTGAAGATGATTTTATAGCACCCAGCACAGCCACGCTTAAGCAGCGGCTCAGTTGCGGTGCAGTGCATGGGAAGACTACAAAACCCACAAGAGGCAGACCTGATGCAGTGAGCTATGGGGATGCTCTCAGACAAGCAGCAAGAAAACCCTCTGAAGCTTTCTGTCCTGTGTTCTCTGTATATACCACATCTGCTCCAGAACGACGAAAGACTATTTTAGGCACATTTTATGGAGTTTTAAAAAATGTTATTGGGACTATATTTTGTATCCCTTTGCCAGTAAAGCCAGATGACTGCACCATGGGCTAGATCTCCAGATGGTTTAAATCATTGGTCTTGCTCTAATTTGCTCCAGCGAAGGATTTGGCCCCATGAGTCTAACTACACAAGGTAGATGGAGCTATAAAGAATGCGCCAAATGAGCTAAAATAGCTTTTCTAAAAATAAATGCCACAACAGGACTTCCAGTGCTACACATACGTATTAGGCCTGTGAAAACAGTGTTGCCAATCCCAAGCATTCAAAAATCATGAGTTGAGCATGAGGTTGGCTTTTAAAAAACCCACAAGATTAAAAAGAAACAAGCAAACAGTAATATCTATGTACCTCTTTTGGTTTGCATTCTTGGGTTTTTTGAGTCTTCAGGACAAACCCTGGTCATGTTTTAAAGCTTTTTCTATTTTCTTTTTCTTCTTTCCTTCTTCTTCCTCCTTGGAAGCAGCAGGGCTAGAAACTTGCTGCTAAGAAAAGAATGTTTAAAAAAAAAACGAGAGAGAGAGAGAGAGAAAGATTCTCGTGTAATTGCCTGACTCCAGAAACTAAGCTTTTAAGAAGAATATCATGAGACTCATGATAAAATCATGAGAGTTGGCAACACTATTAGTGAGCTGGAAATGATATAAAGCTCCCTCTTCTGCAGTCTATGAAGTATTGGATTTTTAGTCACAAGCTTTTTATGCACAGAAAACCTGTCATTGCCGTATAACTGGTCTGTTCATTGCCACGGGTCTTCAGATTTCCATTAGATCAATTCAGATAGTTTCTAGGGATCTTCTGTTTGCGTGTAGTCAAAACAATATTTGGCAACAAATGACTCTTGCAGCAAATTACAGATGGACACAAACGGGAATGGGCTTGAAGCAGGCTGGGAGCCTGAAGGAATGGCTACGTCTGGGGAAAAAGAAGTATTTCCACACGGCTGTATTTGCTGGACTTGTACAGCTCTCTGAAGAGCCAAACCCTCCCTGAGAGACGGATCTGCAAATCCACCTTTTACATTAACAAACTAGTAGGATCCTGGGGCAGGGAAAGAACAAACAACAAACCCAGAGAATTGCTTTGGCAGCTTGACATCTACAAAAGCGCATGGAAAAGATTACCGTATAACAGGGGTAAGGAAGCTCCCAGCAGCACGGGGCAGCAGGATTGTACTGATTATTACGTCCAATCAGTGCTAATCCACCACGACAGGAGTTATTCAAATTAGATGTGTGAAGAAGCAAGATCACCACCTTCCAGGACACGGCCAGCTCTGGGCATCATTTACAAAACAGAAGAGGTTGGGTGACCTTTGTGTGCCTGATGCTGCCACAGTCCAACAGGTCAGTCCAGCTGTAACAGGCTCCAATTAGTACTGCAAGATGCCCCTTACCTAGGTCGTAGGAAAGTGGGAGATTATGCCATGCCTTTGAAAACCTATTAGGAAACATTGATACTCACAAATGAAAGTTTGAAAGACTTGCACTGGGCTTAGGAAAACAGATACACATAGGTGTGAGTACATCACACCTCTCTGGGGCTGTTAAAAGGCCCCTATTGCTGAGGCAACAGCACATGACAAAGCTGACGCCTCCAGAAGTGAAATTTGTTATTTGCCTTTGTATGCAAAGCTCACACATGTTCCTTCAGAAGTGAAATTTCAGGTGCCAGTGGCTGCTTTGCAACTAATGGAGCTCAAATCCCCATCGCTGTTTGAGCTGGGCATGTGAAATCTTCTGCGCTGTGGTTTTAGATGGAGACAGCTTGATGCTTAAACAGCTAATCTACTTCCTTAGCACAGACTGCAGAATCAGGAGAGCACTATGGCAAACTTAGTTATTGGTGGGGGAGAAATCCATGGGACCGACTCTGATCTCTCTTGCACCAGAGTAAAGCTGGAAAAAATCCATTAAACTCAGTGAACGACACTAGCACAACCCCATCCCCAGAAGAATTTCTTAAAGTTATAAATAACAAATTCTAGAGGAGAAAACCTGGACCCAGCTGAACGGTCCTGTGACTCAAGGTCATCTTTCCAGGGGTCTGTAATAATTTATGGGTTTGAGTGGAACAGAAAAAATCTGGTAGCTATAGTGGAGTTTGCTTTGAATTTTGAAGCCAGGACTGGAACCTGGAGAACGTCACAGAAGCACAGGAGCATCAGAACTGCAGATTTTATTGCTGTGACATTTTAAAGACCTGGACCTGCTCTGGTGAAGGGAGCTCACCACTTACAAGGGAAAAGGGCACTGAAAAACTCTGCAATACGCAACTATGAGAGCGATCAAGCTCTTAGAAAGTAGGTTCAATCCCTATAGGGTTCGGAGAGGAAAAAAATTGTTTTGTGTCATAGTGCTGGACTTTTTGAGATGTCCTGTGTCCAGAAATCCCAGAGAGCCACAGCACATATGTCCTAGATCTGTACAGGAGTGGTTTGGCCAACACACTCCTTTCTGAAGAGCCCTGAAGCAGCTGTAGAGGTAGTATGGATCTGCAAAGCGCTCTCAGGAATCGTGCCTCCTGCTGCATATGTACCGAAATGTCAGACCGATGTATAGTAAGTTCTATAAATAAGCAAACGAACTTGTTCAATTTTAAACAAATTAGTGAAGAGTGCATCACCGTATCTATTCTGGTTTTAGTGTTTTCTTTGTACATGAAACAGTTCAAATACAAAGTTGGCAAGTAGGCGATGCTCATTAACGGACCAGAAGGAGTATTTCAACTATGACAATCTGCCATCTAGTGGGAAAGGGAAAATCGCACCTGAACCGGGCACTGAAAGTGCTAAAAAATATCCGGAAACCTGGAGAGAGTGGAATGAGCTATTTTAGAAAGGTGGGAGATGCACAGGCAAGGCTCTCTGTGGATAAATAACCCTAGGTTGGCATTTTAATCTCCAAAGGGCAGCGTATCCGGCCAGGAATTTATAACATGTATTTATACCATATATGATACTTCTATGTGTGCACGCTTGTATGTTTACAATGTAACTAGCCAGAAGTTTATTCAAAATCATCATATCCCATCCCATCGACGTGATAACTGAGCATGGCCTAAGCTATCTTCTAGCCACCCAACAACAAAATTTCACACAGCTAAGGGAGACTGCGCATGGTTTCAGAGCAGTCCTAAGGTGCACAGACAGAGCCAGATTTCCCCATAGGAGTCTGTATCGTTCTGCTGTCAGCAGCCAAGCAATGCTGACCTGTGCTTCCAGAGACCTGGGCACACGTTGCTAACTTCTTTCCTAATAGTGAAGTATCTCCATCACTTCCACGCACCCTCTCCCTACCTCGTTTTGGCATGCCGAAACGGCAGGGACCTGGTGTACAACATGTTGGTGATCAGCAGCCTGGGGATCCTACGGATCAGGAAATCTGATTCTCAGGATACCCCTCAAGACAGCAACTTTACTGGGTGGGAGACACCACTGTAGTTGTGGGAAGATATTGGTTTTGGAAGGAGCTGCTTAGCAGCAACAATCTGTAAGCATCAGCACTTTCCAAGAAGTGTACAACTTTCTCTTTACAGTAGATGTATTCATGGAAGTTTAATGGTAACACTGGCTGTTAGCAGTGGGCCATCATGTGCACTTCTGGCATCTTTGGAAATCAGCTTGCAGGCGCTGCTGGCTGGCTTTTTACTTTGTGCGACCCTGGAAAAAACAGAGGTACCACCAAATCACTCCTCAATTCTCTTACACATCATGGTTCAGGTAATTGCCTCCACTGTGGCCAGGGGTATTCAGAAGGAGCCCACATTTCAGTGTCTGACTTTAGGTCTAGACAGAGCTGGTTAGTTTGTTTGCTACTATTGGTTTTATACAGATGTGCAACTCCATGCCATGGGAAGATGTTTCTTGAATGACTGGCTCTTGTTTGTTTGCTCTCTACAGGACACAAAGACATTTTTATAGTATGAAGTTTCAGAGTCATTAGTTTACAGAAAAATGCAATTGTTCTAAGTCCAACTCTGCCATCTTGTGGTAGATTTTAAAAGATACTATTTAATAAATCCTGGCGATAACTGTATACTGGATATAAAAGATTTTTGCTAAAGACCCAAAAGCTAAAATATTTATGGTAACGACACTCCTCTGCATTGCTAGGAATACCTCCATCCTTCAATAAGATAGGTTAAAAAGTGAATCACTTCTGTAGCTGTTTGCTTTACATTTTATCTCGGATAATGAAAGGTTGACATTTGTTTCACATTTGTGAGGAGCTGGCTTGTAGTCAGGTTCACTTCCCAGTTCTCACGCAATAGCTCCATACTGCAGTGTTTGAATTATAAACAGGGGAGCATTTAAACTCAGGCAATTTCTTTTCCTCCTCACTGAGGTCTAGGTAGGAGCCAAGTTTTGAACAAAGCAGTTCAGTCAATTATATGCAAAAAATTATTATAAAGAAAAGAACCATTTAAACTTCTTGGAAAACAGATATTTGCACAGTGCCAAGAGACAACACAAAGTGCTATCCTCGCTGAAACAAGTGACCTAGCCTGTCTCCCACACTGGGACCAGATACTTCAGAGGAAGGAGTACGAAACCCTGCTTTCAGAAAGTGACTCATCTTGGTCTTTCCCCCCCTCACTGTAGAGCCAGCAGCTGGCAAGCCCTGGAAAACAAACACCTTGTTTTCACTGTGACGATGCAGTCGCGCCTAGCATAGCAACATGAACTTCCCTTCACCCTGTCTCACCATTCAGACCTCAAGCGACCACCTCTTGAAATGGAATCTGGGCTTATTCAGGATCTGAAAAAGCCTCAGCCTGGTCTCAACTGCACCTGAAAAAGGATTGAAGTGCTAGTGCTCTGTGCATCAAACAAAAATCCTGTACACCAGTGGGGAGCTGAGCTCCAGACACAGACCTGATCGTTGCCGTGCCATATTGAGCTCATGTGAGTCTCCAGTCACCAGGTGCCCAATATCCAGGGTGGTTCAAGAGACCACCACCTTGTCAACCTCCATTTTCATCCTCACTGTCTGAAGCTCAGATATCGCTAATGCATGACTACTTGCCCCATCGCACTTCTTTCTGCTGATACCTTCAATATTGCTGTACGCATCCTTTTCAGATGTAGCGAGGAACTTGGATTTGGAGCTTTGGTTTGAAGCCACATCCAATTATCCCAATCTCTTGAACACGCAAACATAGATTAAAAGTTCTACTGCAACCCTTCCCATTCCTTTCTTTCACCTTTCCCTTCTTCTACTGCCATAATTTATGCATCTAGAACTGCAAAGTCATGAGCAAACCAGTAGAAAACAAAAGCAGTCACAAAGGGCTTGCAAATTAGTGCCTTACATCTAGCCAACCTCGCCTCCTACCTCCCAGTCACATCAAATTATGATCTTTGTCCTCCCGGTTTCCTACCTGCTGCAGCGAGTTGTCTCCTGTGGCACCTTGGAGGAGGCCAAGCTTGGCAGCTGAAGAGGCCAGATGTCAGGGTCTACAAAGAAAGTTTTCAGCAGTGGCAGCTGCTTGTCAGATCACATTCCCCCAAGGGTTTACGTTTGGCTCTAACGGTGTATCTGTTGGTGGCCGTGGCTGGTCTTCCTGAAAGTCATGTGTGGGATCAGCCCCCGGGGGGAAACTCAAGTTTCTTCTCCTGAAAGGTAGTCTCCGCTGATTTGCAGCTCTGGAAAAATGTTCTTTCTTTATTCTCATATTCTCAGAAAGAGTTTATGTTCAATTTGTATAAAACTGAATTATCAGGAAAGGCTATTTTCCATAATTTCTAAAGAATTTCCCTCTTAAAAGGAGAATGAAACCCTTTTTATTTGTGCTTTTTAAAATGGTAATTTCCATAATAACAAAAATATACATTCTTATCTGTAAAAGTTTTTCTCCATGGATAGGAATTGTCTTTGGGATATTTACGACAAATACTGTTCTTCATTTGAAGCAGAGGAAACCGAGTAGAGAAAGTGAGATAGATCCTTTTGAATGCAGACACTCCATAAGCACTTAAAAGTCTTTGGTTATGAGATTACCTTGTAATCATAATGATCAAGCAATGTTTCAGAATAACATGTTAGAAAAGTCAGCATTTACCCACAGATTGAAAAGTTTTGAGACAATCTCTGTCACAAAGTAAACATGGAGACCTGTGTCATTAAACGAGACTTCACCTTGAACTGTGAGTCAGGCAAACACCATGTCTGTCTTCAAGTACTCTTCCCCCTCTTCCTCTGGACAGGTCTATTGGAAGATGGCATTTGCTACTGCTGCTGACACCGCTCTTGTCCCTTGGGTACTGGCTTGGTGGCTGGACACAAACCTGGGATTCAGGATTTTGGCTGCTATTGCCTGTAAGTGGAGGACAGCACACTCACAAAGAGGGCACAGTGTATTGAATATAATTAAAGCCTTTACCACAGCAGTGCTAAGGACCTTGTAAATACCCAGTTTGACAGTTCTTAAGAATAACAAATGCCATGGATTGAGAGGAACATTAACCCTATTCCTGTTCTCCGAGGGAAGAATGCCGGGTCCCTCTCCTGATCCCTGCAGCTGTCCCACCTGAAGGGAGCACCATTACCAGCCCAAGCAATTCCTCAGGAGCTGGATGCTATGGTGTGCTCCTGAGTGTCAAAGTCATTTGGCCATCAGTCATACCCTCTCTCCCTCTCAGCCGCTTCTTTGGACAGTGAATTCCATCAGCAATATGTGGTGTAAAGACATTTCTTTTCAGATTTTAAATTTACTGTCCTTTAATTTTACAAAGTGTTTCTGAGGATACAAGGCACAAAGCATACGCTGCTGCATTTCCATTTGCTTAGGTCAGATCCTTCTTCTCCTGGGAAGTTTTAACTTTTCTTTCTGTTTCTCTCTGTTCTTGTCATATTTTTTGGATTTTTTGTCAGATGCCACTGCTCACTGAAAACACCACTGCTGCTGAATCTGAGGCAGCATACAGGCTCTTAATAAGGATCCTGTAGGTCAACTCAACATACATACAGATATTACTAAAGTTTAATCTGAATAATTGTGCTAGATTAAAAGAGGTTTCACAATTTCTATGGCTGTTTAAGGAGTCAACATCTGACATATGTGAGGAGCTGCCTAATCATTATTCAGTCCCCTGATAGCATAACCTTACGTACAGCCAGAAACTCTTTCACATTTAAACATCATTCTCCTGCCTTCCCTGCACACAAAGTTTTCTGGAGCAGCCTTAGCCAAGTTAACTGTGATGATGTTAACTGCGCTGTACAGCTCAGACCAGCTGATCGAGACATCCCTCACATGTATTAATTTTACAGCAGCTGTGAACAGCAGCTTAAGGGATCACCACGAAAGCTTTATGAGTGGGTTATTTTAATGACATTGGAAGAGAGACATGAACTACAGAGAAGCCCTGGCATGCAAATAGGGGTTTCAGAGGTGCACAGCTGCCTGCTCATGATGACAATCACAGCAGCTGCGGGGTGTGAGCTAGGGGCTATCCTCTAGTGCCAGGCTCCTGGCATGGAAGCCACATGAACCTCTGCTTTGACACGAGGGAAACAACCATACACCATCAGTATTGCAAAAGCTGCAGCACCTCCTCCCCTGTCTCTCACCTGTCTTGTCTCACTGCTCTTGGCATTTGCTATGGGATCGGATGGGACTTACCATGCCATAGCATGTGGACACGGTTAAGGAATCGAGCTGACAATTTCTTGTTTCCTCCAGGTCAAAGAGATGCTTACCCATGGTTTCTGTCCTACCTCCAAAGCTAGTGAGTTGTATTGCTGGTCGACAGGTCTGTTCTCTTTAAATCAGTGCTGCTATGATCATGACAGATAGTTACAATTTTTCATCTTCTGTCAGGGCATCAACAGAGAACTGTAGAGTTTTTCCTACCTGTGTTGCACTTTTGCTACCTGTAGCTCTAGTGACACTCACAGAGGCCCGGGCAGGGACAGCCACAGGCCAGGCAGTAGATGGCACCAATGTACAGCAGTTACAGTGTACACAAAAACACTCGCAAGGCAAAAAAAAAAAAAAAAACAAAAAACTTCACACTGCTGTCGCTGCTTCCAGCCCTTCTGCTTGACCTTAACTGAGCTCAAAAACATCTTTGCTAATGACCATTTCCCTATAGTAAAGCCCAGATCTCTGCACCCTCAGGTGTAACCCCAATCACAGCTCTCTGTGATCAGTTTTCTCTTTTTTTCTTTGAATTTACCATTGTAAAAAATCAGCACAAGATATAGAAACCAGGATCTCCTCATCTCTCTGCTTCATGCCTGGAGCAGATCACTAACATCCTGCACCCCTCTCTCCCCAACTGCTAAATCTGGTGCACACTCAGGGTATCCATGCACACACCCAATTTCAAGCTGACAACCAGATTTGGATGTGCAGGCAACTTCTCTGGGAGAGGTGCTGTCGAGTTCCCCCCAGCTTCTCTGTACCCTGGACTGTAATCTGCTTCCCAGGAGCCATCGGTGAGTTTTCTCCACCAGAGATTTCTAGCTATCACAGGGACCTTGGACATCAGCAGAACTGTCTCTTTCTTGCTTTTATCCTGCAATATGTTACAGATTCAGTTTCACACCTTTTACTACTGCTCTTAAGTTTCTTACAATATTTTATGGCCTGTGATGGGGATTTCTATACAGGAGAAAGAGGCACATATAGACCCTTAAAACCTTGATGTACGTTAACATGGTTGCCTGCAATTGTTGAGGTCTGTCATGATCCACTTGCTTGTTCAGTCCTAATTTCTTGGTGCACCAGATATTGCCTTGCACTTTGCTTACCTGTACTCATAACTTGGCTTTAGATCTGCAGCAGTATGAGGAACTCTTGTCTTCATGGCTTTGTTTACAAAGGGGAGCACAAGGCAATAGTCACATTCCATGGCACTATCTTAAATACCTCCTGAATGACTGTGACAGTGCCATTCACTGCCTTTACCCCTACTTCTGTAGTCACTCAAGGTTCAGATCCAGGCTGCCAAACCTAGCTAAGCATCTCCCAACTCTGTAATGCCCATGTTAGACAGACTGTTTCTACTGTGTAACAGAAAAAAAATTACAGGGGGGTTTCACCTGAGACCTGCAGAGACACAGTTTCTCCAGAGACAGAAAGAGCAACACCTCGAGAGCTGCAAGAGGCTTTTCTAGCTGCCATATATTTTAAAGTATCTCAAAGCATTATTTCTATAGAACAGATCATTTTTGTGAAACTTTAAAATAGTGATAAAAAAACCCAAGAAAACCTGGCAAAGCTGTCACTGTCCTCCTACAGCTTTTAGCCAGCTCTTCTTTTTGATAAACTCATTATTGGCCCTATACAATTCTCATATTCCCAGCAATTTTTCAGTTTGGTCTGCCCCTTCTCTCCTACTCTCCTTCCACTCGCAAAGGAGTTTGTTTCAAGGAACTTTAAGTTTTAAGAGCAAGTTTCAGTTATGGTGTTGTGTCCACCTGAGTTCACTAGAAGGTGAGCTCCTTTTGCTTAACTGAGTCAGAATAACCTTATGCTGAATAACATGAAGGTATTTAAGGGGAATCTCTTTGGCTCAGGAAGACAAATTATAAGAGACTTCAAGTCTCCGTGGCCTCTCCAATAGTTCTGAAAATCCCACTCCATGGGGATTACAGGTGGTCCAGTTGACACTAGAAAGAAATTTAGGAGACAGAGACTCTCTAGAAGCACTGATTTCTATTCTGCCCCTGTCAGAATTGCTTAAATCTCTGCACTTTCTTTTCCTCATCTCCCCTTTCTTTACTCGCTCGGGTGCAGTTACGAGATCAGAAGTAAACAGTCATATATTTGCTTGGTGTCTATAAAATCACATATAGGTTCCTTCATCCCCAGTTCTAAGAACAATAAAGTAAAACATTTGTTAAAGAATTAAAATCCACTTTGTTCTAAAACAACCTTGAAACCCAAAGAAGGATTTCACATCGGCATGTAGTTTTACGCCGACAGGCACATTTAGAACATTATGACTCATATAAGTATTTCTGGGTCAGAGGAAACAGGGTTATTTACCTTTTGCTGAAGAACCACAGTCCTTCAAGAGAGGAAAAACAGAATTGGAACAGTCTAGCTGGGTCATGAGGACCATGTCTCTACAGTCCCTACCACTGTATATGAATGGTTATTAAGGAAAGAAATACATATTCTCCTTTTACCTTCCCCCCAGCCCTAGACATCTCATCACAAAACAGCTCTCAACACCCATTTTAAACTTTCAGCATCAAAGATCAAAAGCTTCAGAGACTGGACCATACAAGAGGACAAAAATAGGATAAATTAATGACACAGCCAGTTGAGGGGCACGGGACAGGACACTGTGACTCACGGGCATTTGTGGGTGAAACTGTGTGGGTGATCTTAGATTAGTAATGTTGATAACTGTTATTTGGCCAGTTAACATAGGTGGATACAGTGGACAAGCTCTGGTACGTTCAGTCCTTGGGAAATGGACTGTGCACCATGCTGCAGAAGAGGACAAAACTATAGGAAGCAGAGACAGACATTGGTACCTGCTGTAGAAATATTCTTCCCTCAGCCCAAACCTGGTGACTGATTTAAACCTGGCTGTGTGAGGAAAACATACCAAATAGGTGTGTTCTTCACAGTACTACAGTACCCGCTGAATGTGCACTCACGTCCTGTGGCACTGGGTGACTCTCCAAGTCACGCAGGTCCCAAACCAAAAACTTGCCTTCTTGCCATGCTGAGCAGGATCTGCCACTGCCAGGGTGTATGAGTAAGGGTCCATCAGGACTTTGTGTCATTAGGACTTTCTGTACACCAGGGAGCTCTGCTGCAGATCAGTGGAGAGCCAGCAATGCTAGCACATTTAAAAAGACAGCAGACTCTTCTTTAGTCATCACTGATGAAGTTACAGTTCTTTCTAGATGTACAGCCTAGAGTGTCACAAGAATGCTGATCTATGGATGTCTGAGGTTAGAAAGGTACATATTTGAAGATGATTACAGGATATATATCTTGGTAATACATGATACCCTTTGAGTCACATATGTGCAAGGGTCTATCCACAAGGAGTAATTCCTTTCCATCATCCCCACCCAGCAGGCTTGAAGGGGCTATGATTTCTCTTTCAGAGAATTAGAAGTTGTTTGAATAGAGGATGCTAAAAGGCCTGAAAGATCATGTTGGGCAGGGAACATCAGCTAGTTTAGCTTTGTCAGAGGAGGAGGGTGAAATAAAGGTAGGCAACTGCTATTCTGGCTCCTGCATATGCTCAGTAGCTAGACCTAGTTAGAAAAATCTACTCTGACGTTCAAGGCAATACAGTCTATTTGTCAGCTGATCAGTTTGATGAGGACAATCAAATCTGACAGCGATAGATACAGTGGAGTGAGGAATATCTTCCATAGCCCAGCAGTGCCATAGCAGTTAGTTCATAGAGAACATGGGACTTACGGTCTTCTGCCAACATGGAAAAAATACCTAAATTAGGATCTGTAATTGCGATAATTCTGTGTCACTAAGGTATCCTGGGGGATGGTGAGGGATAGATGAACATCTAAAGAGATGCTTTCCATAAAATTAAAAGAATAAAGCAGAGCACTACAGCTCTTCCCACGGGAAGAGCAGCAGTACTGGGAAGGCTAGCACGCTTGGTCTGTGCTACCTCAGCAGAGATCTCCAAAAGGTGATATGACATCCATGTCCAAGATAATACAACATCAAAATCCACATGTGTAGGAAGGCAGCTAGGGAATACTGGATCAAATTTGTTTGTGTGCCCAGAACTAAAGTGTCTGCTGTAATCGATATTGAAGTTAGAAACTGAGCCTTTCTAACGAAGTAGTAGAGCACCTAGTCCCCACTACTTTCGGGACCCTAACAAAAAAAGTCTAGGTGAAGTCCCTTTAAAGAAGGAGTTGGTGTGGAAGGCACATCTTTAGGAGACATGAAGTCAGATTTACCATCCACTCAACAGTCCTGGATCAAGCACATGGTGCACTGACTAAATTAGAACATAAGAATGACTATAAGATCAGTGTTGGATCAGAGGCCAAAACAGATCCCTGTAGAAGTCCACTGTGAGATTTGCCATTTACTCTTCTATTTTACACATTTTAATCTGTTTTAATTCATGCAATAGCCTTTCACCTCCTCCAACCATTACTCAGTTCCCACAAAAGCATTATAAATAGTTTTTAGACATCTGGGTAGTCTATATGAGTTGGCTTTCCCTCATCCACATGCTTGCTGACTCCCTACAAAGAACCCCAGTAAACTGTGATGCATGAGCAAAAAAGGTTCATTTAGGTTCCCTGCCATACAGTTCTCTGCCCATCAGACACTGGCCTTATCCTGATGTGTCTGAAGCAAGATCTGCCTTTTTTCTTGATGCCCTCTGATAACGGTTCTTAGGGTGTTGAATCGAAGTACTCTGGTCACTATTACAGAGCAAATCTTTGGCTACTCCATGATCTATTCCTTCAACCATACCTCCAAGATATTTAAATTCCCAATAAATTTGCAGATGGTACTTTTTTCACTTCCTTTTCTGAGGCAAATAAGATACTTATACTCATCAGTTGTGGGCAGACAACTTGACATAAAAGGCAGGGTTCAAAGCCTGAAATTTTCTGCATTCTAATTGCCAAATTGCAACAAAAATAAAAGATCTTATCTGAGATAAATTGATGTTACATAATTAACACTACTTACATGAAAATATGTTATGTTCTAAAAATGCTAGAGGGTAAAAAAAATACAACAACAATGATGAGATGAAGGAAAAAACCAGTGTACTCCAATTTTCAGGCATGAGTGGGAAGGAACTGCAGAATGCTGGGACAAAGATGTGTAGGACAAATATATCGCTTGCATGTGTACTGTTACCAAAATACTCACTGAAACACATGGGGCATAAACAACCCTATTTAGAATACAAGATTGCACACATAGTTAAAAAGCTGGGAAAATAACTTGAAAACCTAATGAGCATCAAATGGATACTGTGGAGGAAAATGCCAGAGAAATGGCAGGTGTGAAGGCTACGTAAGATCATCTTCGATGAACAAGTCAAGAGGGTTATGAGTACTTAAGATTTGTATCACTTCTTCAGATTATAGATGATAGCTCTTAACAGGAGGATGCTACTGACGAATTACATTGTCAAAATATTGTTGTTATATAGGCATGAAGGGTAAAATATGTTTAAACACACAGTTTTGGATATAGTGAGATATCTGTTCAGCTCAAAGGAAAAGATGCAGATATTGCTTAAAAAGTAGGATCCTTTCTGCAATCAGAAACGTGCATGCTGGGATAAAACCATTCATGTGAGCTGTGGGCATGACACTTCAAGAAAGATACAGAGTCTGAAGAGAATAAGCATGAAAGGTCATGGATTATAGACCTCTGACATGACAACAACCTCTAATGTTGACATGACTGTATTTGGAAGAGGCTGGGGATACGCAACAGTCTGCAAATAAGCAAAAGATAGCTTTACAGAGTAAAGTCAAAATTTGTATTTAACTGCTTTAAAATTGTGGCAAAGATTAGATTGATATCAGAGAAAACTTACTAACTGTAGGGGCAGGGAAACTGTAAGATCACCTAAGATGACTGGGGAATCCCCACAATGGGAACTTCTCTACAAGCATGTCAAACAAATACCTGTCGGGGGAAATTCAGGTGTAGTTGACCCTGTCCTGCACCAGTGGACCTCTCTACGTCCCTCCAGCCCCACCAATGAAGTCTATAGTTCTATGAAGTTATGTACAAGGTTAGGTGTTTATGAAAAGATGATGATGACTTAACTCGCCATAATTTTTTTAAAATCAAACCTGTATATTATAAAGACTGATTAAAAAAAAATTAAGACTTTAAAAACAGATTTCCCCCTGAAAAATATTTTTTTTATCAAATCCCCAATCCCTTATCAAAATATTTCAAATGAAAACAAACATTCTGATTGAAATAAAAAATGCTCCAATTTAGGAGTGTTTCCCTGGTAACCAGGGACACTGTCATTCTGTGGTCTTGTTCTTCCCGTTCGTTCTCCCCCGTGTGCCAGGCTTCCAGCTTGCCCAGCACTCCTGCAGCTGGGACCCTGCTAGGGACTGCTTCCCCTTCTCCCAAAGGGTGGACCATGAAACTTCATGGTATGGGCAGCCCAAAGTAGATGCACAGCTGGAAGAGAACAGGGTCAAGAGGAACCCACAACGCGGTTTCAGTGAAGCCACGTGGCAAAATACATAAAGAGAAATAGGTTTAGTACAAGTTATTGTCTTTTTAAATGAACGTGCCTGGGGTTTTCAGGAAACAAATAGCTGTCCCTTGTCCCCCACAGACAGCTTGAGGACCAAAAAGCAATTTCTGAGAAGCTCCAGACAGCAGCCCTCATATCTCTAATGCATCACAGGGAATTATCTGATTCTGGTTTTTTTGACTACTTTGGTCTCCCCTCAGACGACGGGATTACTTTTGCCAACATTCATTGCAGCCATTGGAAGTGTCAATATCGCTGCTTCCCCTAAGCAAGATTCAGTCTCAGCCGGGCTGTGCTCAGGGGCTCAGTGCTGGGCTCAAAAAATGAGAAAACAAAACACTGATAAAATAAACATACCTTCGTCCCAATTCAATGGGAAGTCTATCGCTCCTTATTAATAATGTCTCTTCCAGATGAATGATCCAGCAGGACAGCAATTTCACTGTCCTGTGTTTGCATTTCAGAGGGGGACTCTAAAAGGAGCAGCTGGTCGACTTCGTGGAATAGGCCAGCAACTCCAGCAGAGCCCAGAGGTGTATTTTAGGCAATATACTTCAATAACAACTTCATGTAGTGCTCAGGTGAACGGCAGTGCCCCACCTAAATATTTGACCTGAAGTTGCCACTGAGCAGCCTCTCCAGGCTGACTTCTTTGATGGATCAATTTGGAATGTGTTAATGGCATTACTCAGCATAATAAATAAAATGCGACTCACCTTAACGTTTCTTGGAAGTAGTCATGGAGTTTATGACACCCAGTGGGAACAGCAAGAGAGGGTCATCTGGAAGGAACAGGGAAACATGCCGAGTGCTCACAGGGGAAATTTCAAGAAACAGATGGAGAAAATATCAGAATTCTCAGTAGCCCCCAAGGAACAGATGAAAAACTTTTGGGTCAATAAGCCAGAGAGTGAAAGGCTCAGAAACAGGGTTTGTGGTTGGATTATCTAGTCCACATGCTAACGATCCACTAGATCCTTTGGTCTTCATGGGTGCAAAATTTTGAGAACTTCTGAGGGGCGGCAGTAGGGAAGATATTTCTCATGTTATTTATGGGAAATCGAAAATTATTTGTTAAGTGGAAAGGAAGGCTTTTTATCCTTTGAAGAACCTCAGAAGGAATCTGAATGTTCCTTTTTTAGATGATAAAATCAGTAGGAGAGAGAATTTTCTAACCTGATCATCAGATCTGTTACCAAAGATTCAATTGGTGCAGAAGCACAACACAACAAAAATTTTAGATGGAAGTGCCATTTGTAGCTGTTAAATTACCCAAAGGATCTTTCACATGAATGCTCTGGACTGAATAGCATGTGTGTACGCATTCTAGTCATGGGCCCAAAACAAATTAGGAAGCTAATATGCACCCTCCACTGGGATTTAATTGACCATTAGTTTCCTAGGTTCTGAAAAATCATGTCATTATATCTAACTTATTTCTACATTGCTTTTTACCCCCACAGGATCCTAGTGCTATATACATTTTAAAAAAAATGCATCCTCCACCACAAAAATGCTATTGCCTTTTGAGGGTGAAAGCTTCTGCCCAGCAACACTCCACAACTGGTGTGGACATTTTTACTTAGAAATTGAAAAATACCATATCTTGCTACAATTACACAGAAGAATGTAGGTCAGACAACCATAATTACCAATTATAGAGTTTAGGTGAAGATGTGGCAGTAACAAGCTCACTGCTGGGAAACAGTATAGCTAGTTCTTAATAATAAATTTCCTTTAGACATCAGCCTCTCCCCAAAGATTCACACCAATAAAATGTAGCAGAAATAAAACAAAATCCCTTCAAATGTCTAAAGGGAGTTTATCTTTTGTGGAAAAAAAAAAATTGAAAGCAATTATAATTTCAGGGCTAACTGTAGCCATTCCAGAACAACACCTTTCATGAGCAAGTTCTTGGGATTTCAGCAGTGCAGCCAGATCCACAAGAGGCAGCTCAGCTTCATATCTGAGGTGAACAACAAACCCCTAGGAGTATGATACCTCTCATAACGCTTAACTGGTGGCTCAGTTCAATATTGACTTGGAAAGTGCCAGTACCAGGCTCAAGTGTGTAGCTTCTGCAGAAATAACCCAAAATGTTCTTGGCAGATCTTCCCTACTTGTATACTCTTTGATCTCTGAAACTGGTTAGCCATGCTGTGGGGTAAGACCGAATTTGAAGAGGATAAATCTAAGGAAGAGCTGAGCTTTGTGGTTTGGTTGTGAGCTGTTAACCTCCCGGTACACGGGACTCTGTTTGGAGCATGAGTAGGCAACATATTGCTTGGCTGGTTTCCTTTGAGCATGCGATTCACCACCTTCTGTATTCTGATAAGTGGTGAGCCAGCCCTAAATACCCGTTAGCTGCAAAGCATACCCTTTATGTTGCAAACCCCCTGATTTTATGGTTTCTTGTATTCCTCATGAAACAGTTAATCATGTGACTCCCCGAGTCTGAAGATTTTGCAACTGTCACAAGGCTGCACCAGACAGGTATCTCGGTCAGGTATTTGGACTTTCTTTAAACTCCATAAAAATAACAAACAAAAGGGTTGACCTTGTACTGTACGTGCATGAACGCAGGATTTAAACAGATGCAGAAAAGATCAAGAATTTCAAATAGGCCCAGGAGAATGCCATTCTGCAGGAGTATATTAGGGTTCAGTGTAAAATCTCACCATAGAAAAAGAAATTAAATGAAATAAAAAATAATTGTAAAACCCAGGGGTACTAGTAAGAAGTTGAACACTGGATCTTAGTTCCTGCTTTCTGACACTAATCATAGACATAAAAAGATACATCCCGTTCACAGAGCAAATGACAACGCCCACCTAATTCCAGCACCTATAGCCCCATCTTCATTTGAAAGACATTATAGACAAGCAAAACCTAGCAATCAGAGAGATAAGGACAGTCAACATACCCCTACACATGTGTCCAAGAAGGACATCATCATAGGTAATTGGATTATTTTGGGTTTTATCACACATCTTTCATTAACCATCTGTAACCCTCAGCAGCTTTCAGGTACCATGTTAATGCCTACAACAATATGTACCTGAAAGAAACTAAGGCCAATATTTTAGGGAGGGAGAAGGCAGGTACTGAAATACCATTAGGAGTACGTCACTGTTGCACACTTATAACCAGCCGTAGGTGCTGTGATATCTATACATCACCAAGATACCAGATTTTATTCTAAATAAGGAAAAATGTCCAAATGACAGAGGCTTTACATGTCCACAAGATGCTGTCCTGCGAAAATTAACTCTATCCCAGCCGAACCCAGGACAGATGCATTTCTAAAAAAGGTACACAGTGTTTCAAGTATGAGTTATAGGGCCAGATGCTGGAATCCGGGTGAAGAATTATAGGCTGCGTTTATAGGAGGTCAGGTCGGGTAACCACAATGGCCTGAAAAATTTATTAATCTCATTTGAAAGATGGAATGCAATCTTTAAGTTAATATAAATACACCATCTGCAGCAGTGAGCCCTGAGGAAGGCATCAGAATATGGAGCAATTTAGGCAGAGAGGAATGAACCAAATGTGAGATAAGGCCAGAATGAAAAACAAAGTCTGATGTCTGTTATCCCCTGGAGAAGCTGAGGGTCAGGCCTGAATCTGGTGCAGAGATTCCCAGACCTGATCTGTGTTTCTGGAGAAGTCTTAATAATCTCGTTAATCCTGGGTGCAACACAGTTCATCCAAATGAGAATGAGGAAGTGATCTGATGGCAACATGCACTTAGCATTTACATAAGGAAAAGATACTGCATCCAACATGAACTACTTATTTCACAACTCATTCTGATTAACAAAGAGTATATCAGTCATACAGCTGGAAAGTGACATTATCTTAAGAGCTCATAATTAAAAGTGGACAAAGTGAAGACAATTGTAGCTGGTGCTTCCCAATGGCTAATATCCTCCAGCTGAGGAAAATTATGAGAAAACAGTGAGTGGGAGGAAGAAATCAGAGAGGAAAACATGAATGAAAATCAGAAGTTCTTTCAGAATAGAGTCAGTCCATCAGCATCATTGAGGACAGACTGGCTAAGGCCCAGCTACTTCAGTGGTAAACCAAAAGTATTTTAAAGATTCAAGAAAGGGGAAAAATACAGCGACTGTCTGAAGTACAGAGTTATGATGTGGAAGAAGCTGATATTGGAAAATAGATTGTGAAAAATCAGTCCATGGTGACGCTAAGCAGGATTTTTTGGGTAGTGTTCAAATTGCATGGAGCGAAATTGCGAACAACAATACAAAAAGCCAGACTTGTTCAATAAATGTTTCTGTTTAGTATTTTGGAAAGTAATAGCATGATGGTGTTTATACAGGACCAAGGCTGCATAAGTACTTTCCAGCCCATTAGGAAATAAGCAGGATGTTAAACATCATCTAGTAGAGATAAACATTTTTAAATCAGCAGGCCTGGATAAATCACACCCAGGGGTCCTAAAATATTTGACTGAGGAGAACTCTGGCTTGCTAATGTTAATTTTTAATAAATTTTAATATCAGAGGGATTCCAGGTGACTGGAAGCAGGGTAGTAGCTTGGAAAAAAAGAGAAAGCGAGAGATAAAGAGAGAGGGAGGGAGAGAGGGAGAACAGGAAATCAAGTGCAATTACAGGGGAGTTATTGAGCAGTTAACCTCACATCAATCCCAGGTAAAATAGTGGAAAAGCTGAGACAGGACTGAACTGCCGAAACATGAAAGAACAAGATTTTAATTACTGCCAGTCAACATGGGTTTATGGAAAATAGCTCCTCTGAAATAAAACTGGTTTCATGTTCTGCCTGCAAAAAAGCTAACTGTACAGATGTAGCAGGCTTTCTCAAGGCTTTAGACTTAGTGCATGACATACTTACTAGATAAACACCATATAACATCAAGGAAACTTATGTTAAATGGCTAAGACATGGCTATTTAGCATAACTCAAAACCCAGCTGCGTCAATCAGACCATCATCAAATGAGGATGCTTTACTGGCTTTCTGCAGGGCTTTGAAGTATACTCGGTGCTATTCAGCATTTTCACTGATGCTCTGCAAGGGAGTATAAAGTCAGCACTGATCGACAGCTGGCTGACACAAATATTAGCAGCCTGGTAAATAACGATGAGGGGAAAATACTCACGCAGAGAGTATTTTGGGTCACTTCTTAAAGGGAGCCCATTTGAACCAAATGCAGTCAGTGCAAAGGTGATCTGTAAGGCAGAGAGCAAAATAAACCTGATGGGACCCTGGATCCTGAAAAGCTGTGATTCTGGAGAATGATTTGGCATCACAGTGGGCAAGTAAGGCAGCATGAAATTACTAATTCCAGAAGTACTAAAAAAGTTGTTCCTATGATCCATGCACCTACAAACAAGGGAGCAGTGAGAAGTTACGTGATTTTACCTCCTCACAGCCCAACACCTCACAGAAGCCTGGAGTTCAGTTTTTACCAACCTCTATTAACAACTTAAATGGCAAGTGTGAACAAGTGTTAAACTGACCTGATGAATGAAGGAGACACCTGACTGTCAGAGATTTAAAGACCCGTCTACTGAGTTTATTGTGAAGAAAAAAATGAGTGATGTCTTGATTACACTGCGTAGTTACTTCCAGACAAGAATGTACTGGATACTAAAGGGTTCTTACATCTGGCAGAGAAAAGCATAATGAGAACCGGTGACTGGAAGTTGAAATCAGAAATTCAAAACGGTCACAATTTTTCAAACAGTGACAGCGATTAACCACTGTGACAAACTTCTAAAGGAAACGATTGATTATCCATTTCCTGATGTATTCATATCAAAATTAGATGCTTTTCCGGAAAATACATTTTAGCCAAAATAAAAGCTATGCTTAATTCAAATGCAAAGGATTGGGTAACAGCATGAAATATAAAAGTCTATGGCATGCAGGAGAGAACATGTGATGACTGCATGGTCTTCTCTGAGTGCAGAAGCTCTGGATGCCTGCAAGAAACATACCTTTAATCTGATATAGCAATTCAATCCAGCAGGGAAAAAGATTTTAAAACCAAACTTGAAAATGAGCTAAAAACATTAAAGTGACTCTAATTAACCACTGGACATGCTGATGGTGCTACAATTCGAACAACTGTACATCTAGGCTGGATTTCTTAAAAAAAAAGAAAGAAAAAAAAAAACAGAAGGAGAGACAGAGAAATAATCTTTTCTAGCTGTAAGCATCACAGATTAATTATCTGGGGAAGTTGTAAAGTCACCATCACAGGAGTTTTTAAGACTTGTTTGCACAAACCTCTGTGAGGAACGCTTTCAGTTCCTTGGAGGAAAGGAGCCTGAGGGATGACCTCATTGCTCCCTACAGTTTTCTGAGGAAGGGAAGTGGAGAGGGAGGTGCTGGTCTCTTCTCCCTGGGATCCAGTGATAGGACACGTGAGAATGGTTCAAAGCTGCACCAGAGGAGGTTTAGACTGGATGTTAGGAAACATTTCTTTACCAAGAGGGTGGTCAAACACTGGAACAGGCTTCCTAGAGAGGTGGTCGATGCCCCAAGCCTGTCAGTGTTTAAGAGGCATTTGGACAATGTCCTTAATAACATGCTTTAACTTTTGGTCATCCCTGAATTGGGCAGGCAGTTGGACTAGATGATCATTGTAGGTCCCTTCCAACTGAAATATTCTCTCTTCTCTTCTCTTCTCTCAGATTCTGCTTAGGGCAGGGATAGGACCAGATAACCTCCTAAGGTCCCATCTACTGCTATAATTTCCTTGCTACGATTCAAGTAAAAGTCACAGGCATGATGTTAAAACTAGCGGGGAGTGATAGGTCCTTTGTTATGGAGAAGGTCTAATTGAATGAAATTTTGAACATATCATTATATGATGTTACAAAACTTCCATATCTGAATTACCCTATTTAGAAGGTAAGTCTGCCTGCTTTTTTATTATTCTTCTTTGGATATGCTCGTGTCTGGGAAAGATCAGAAATGGAGGTTCTGGTTATCTAATACCTATCTCAGTACTTACCTGCCCTGAAGCCCTGCAGCAGTTCAAGTGCTTTTTGAGAAATGGTGTTTTTCGGGCCATCCGAGGCCAAACTGGATCATGGTGAACTTGAAAAGCAGAAAATCAAAAGCATCACGCAAAGGTGTCAGGGGCTAACGTGTCCTCCCCAGCAGGGACACATCTGAGTCAAGATGATTCACAACCAGGCCTGTACAAATAACTAATTTTTCAGTTTGCCAGGTGAACTTGAAGGGAGAAAAAACATTCACACTGCCCTGAAGTGAAGTTCATGTCTGTTTCTTGATGGAAAGAACTATGAAAAAAAAAAGTTAGTTTCATCAGTGTGACTAAACTGTTTCATTTGATTCAAAATTGTTTTGTCTTTGTGGTCTGTTGCGTATAAACATAAATTTATGGAAAATTTTCTTGAAAAGTCAACCCATAATGGAATTGTTGAGTGGTGAACAAATGATTCACCCCTCAAAATTTTTGTGGCTTTATTCAGACCTTTCTATGCATTTCAGCTTCAACAGCTATACTGCTGGATGCAGATAGTATCACAATGCATCAGAGAGTCATGGCCCTTCAAAAACTGGCCAGATAGAACCCTGCAATGGAAAAGCCCAGAGAAACTCAATGAAAAGAATTAATCTCTGGAAATTTCCCTGAAAGACATCACTCAGGTGGAGAAAGCTTTGTGCAGCTAGACCTTCTCCTTAAAACCACTGGACATGACTAAAACAGAGTGGAAAGTCCTGCCTTTTTTTCCGCTCTCTGATACTGTCCATTTAGTGGGAACTACTTTGTTTTCTGTCTCCCCTCCAGTGCTGCAGCTACAACCATGAGGATCACAAACTTTCTCCAACTACTGGACAGAAAGCCTAGTACCCAGAGGGAGCTGAGTTGCAAGACCTCACATGGAAATTTCTCAGCCAAAACACATAAAAGAAAGAGATGTTGTTTTTCATAGAGAGGAATCTATATCATTAGGCTTGTCCATACAGTGCTGCAAGACATGTTTTTCGAACACGTATGTTGATGAAAGGTAATACTAGTAAGCACCTACCACTTCAGCACAGCTTGAGATATAGCTGTGCAGGAAGAGTGCTCCCACCAGTTTGGACAGACACATGGGATTTGATGGAAAGTTCAACACCTTCCCGTGAAATACAAACAGCCTCTGAAAATGCAGCACAATCACAGCTGGCTGAAACTTACTTTAAAAAAATTGTCAGAAATTGTTACAAAATTGTCAGAAAATGGAGAAGACTCAACCTCTGCAATAGGCATATCTTAGGCATGATAAGGGAACAGACATTTAACAAAATGGTCAGAAACTCTTCAACAGTTCTTTCTGCTGTGATTAGAAAACTCTAAATTTGTGAAAATGAGTTTTTTTACAGAAACATGTTGGTGTCAAGGGAACTTGCATCAACAGCAGAACAGAGTTTTTACTCCAGAGACGGGAAGATTTAGCCTTAGTTCAAGAAAATACTGTAACCAAAAGACCTGAAAGTCCTTGTAATATCTTTTTCTGTTCTAGTGAATGATAATAATTTTTAGAAGTGGAATAACTTAATGCAGAGATGAAGAGAGACTGATAGCCCAGATTTAGGATTCCCACCTTCGAGGAGCTCCATTTTAGTTTGTGTTCAACTGCATTCAACTTGTGCACAAACAAAAACGCTAAAGAGTTTGAGTCTGGAACAACCCCATCCAGTAGCTTTTTTGACTTATTACACTTTAATTTACCGATTCTGTGGGCAAAACATTGCAAAACTTAAGACTGCATTGGTCTGTCTACCCGACTGTGCTGAAATACCCCCCGTGGTGCCGCAGACCCCAGCAGCCTTTGCACTGTCAAGCAGTCCTACGTCTCCATGTAGTGCAGTGCCAATGGGCTGTCTTTTGTTCAAGTGCATGATGGCAACATTTCACAAACTGCCAAGTTTTATTCTTGAGGTTAAATTTTGGTTTTCCAGCTACCCACTAGAATGGAGTCCCTATGTTTGCTAGAGGACTACATGTTCTTATCTATTTTCTTTAAATTATTTGTGTTACATTCTTCTTGGGGTGGCTAAGTATCAGGCCAGCTTAAAAAGAATAAAAAAAAAATATTTCCTAAGACTTTGTATTCCCATGATGAAGGGCATTAGATCATACAGCTGACAGACTCTAAATTTTGCTATCCATTCAAATGCAAGTGCATTAACCAGACCCAGCTTCAGTTTACTTTCACAGAGCTCAACCGGATTTGCAAAGCCAAGAATTATAAAAAAACAAAACAAAACAAAACAAGATAACACCTCCTTTTTGTGCCATGAAAACAGACCAACTTTGCCATATACTCCAGGTGCAAATCCCCTGAAAAAAAAGAAGGTGCCATTTTTGTCAGCCTCTTCATTGCCTGCCGTGCTTTCAGAGCCACATTTTGAGGGCTACACCAGGAGGGGGCAGGAGAAAGCCGTCCGTGCCTTCCCACGTAGGGAAACCCTGGCAAAACCGATTGAAAACTTCCCCAAGCTCCAAGTTAGCTTCTGTGCTCCTGGCACGATCCCTCTTTTACACACATTAAATGATATGTGCAGAGCACTCTGAGTGTGGATTATTTGCAGGCAGAGATCCTGCAAATCCGGGTTTGTAATGCATCCCATGGTGGGAAGGCCAGGCTTTCTAAAAGTCTCCCAGGTTGGTCCAACTTTGCTTCCTCCCCAGCTAGTAGGAATTTTGACATTGAGATAAATGAGTTTTGGCTAATTTTCTCTTACAGCCCATTGACGTAAAGACCATCTCAGCCTTGGCATTTGGGCAGCACCTCAAAAGATCCTTACCATGCTCTGTGCAATAATCAACAACAATAATTGTGCAGTAGATGAGACTGAATGTGGTCTTGTATAGCTCAAGGCAGGGTAGATAAATGCTGATAAAGCACCTAGTGGTTATCTGAACAGAGCAGCCCTGATACACCTAAGAGTCGCTTGCACATCATGTTCAACATGGCTGGGCAGGTCTCAAAAGGGACTGCGTTTGGGTAAAACTGAGTCTACAGAGAAAACAACTTCAGGCACCTATCTTTGCAGGGGAAAACTGAGAACTGGGGATGGCGGGGAAGACTCCTGTGCGTTTCAAAACTTCCAGCTTCTGGGAGGGTCAGGAAAAAAAAGTAAAAAAACCCAGTCTTCTCTTGTGGTATTTTGGCATTTCTGCTTTCAATCATAGCCAGAAACCAGAAATGCGAAGCCTTATGAGAATTAAATATGTAAGGAAAAAAATATCAACCAACCTTTGCTGAACAACAAAGAAGACTTGGCTCATGTTGGTTTCCAACTATGGGTGAAGGTTCAAGTCACTTACTTCAAAAATACATTACTCATGAATGAGCTTTATTAAGAAACCTTGTGCTCCTATAACTCTTTCCATGTGAGGTTTTCAAGTACTTTATGGAATTAAGCAAAACAACCCTGGGAGGTAGATTAGTTCTAACATCCCCACATTACAGATGGGAAAACTGAACACTAAGCACATCTGTAGGAGAGCCAGAAATAATATTACCTAACTCTCGTGTACTGCTTTTCAGCAGATCTCACATCTTTACAATGGAGGAACCATTATCCTTATTTTATAAAGAGGTAAAGCGATTTGCTTAGGCTGGCCAATAGCCGAGCCGAGCGGAGTGAGAGGAGTTCTTCCCAGGCCTGGCAGTCCCAAGGCCTGATTTTACTAACTAAATGACCAAACCATGCTCCCTTTCTTTATTATTAAATAATTATGCAAACACAAAAGAATTAAACACAAAGAAAATACATCAGGGTTGATTTGGGGAAGCTAAAAATCTGTTTTCTAATACTGAGGAATTTCTTGATTGACTATATCTCATATCCCCCTGATGTACTGCATCTTTGCCTTGCTAGTGAACATGGGAAAATAAGCAAAGGTCAAATCTTTTCACATTAATCATGTGGTATTACCTGACCACAGACGGCATCAGCAGAAAAATTTAACATCAAAGAAGTCTGTTCTATGGTCCTTTTGATGTTGCAAACCCGAACACAGAGGAGATAGTTTGAATTTTCACAGAAGTAATGATACATGAACAGAGAAGGGGTCACGATCTTGCTGTTTTAGAAAATAATAATCCAGCAACCTTCTCCCCCCAGATAAAACCTCCATTTCCTTTTGATAACCTTCTCCCTTCTTACAGGAAAAACAAACGCTCGACCTCTTTTACTGTAGACCTCTCTTGCATTGCACCCAGTTGCCTTTTGGCAAGATCCCTTGTCCCAGAGCAGGTCCCCCGGTGAGCTGGGCACTCAACAGACAAATCTGGAAGATGGTGCTGTCCCCAGAGAGCTTTCCATCTAGATGCATCAAAGACACTGTTCCAGCCCAAGAAATCGCCTTTGCTTCTTCTGTGCAATCCCATTATTTCGAGCCCGGAACTAACAGTCTACGAGCAGGCAGCGTAGAGGCTTTTGAACTAGCAAGTAAAACAAGGAGACCTCATACGCAGTTCTGTGAGGAAAAATTATGACCAAGAAACTCATAAAGGCAAGCTGAAGTTGCTGCTCTCAAGGCCGCTTCTGAGCTAGAAGAGTGACAGGTTAGAAGGTGCTACCCTGGCCCAGCTGTAATTCTGTACATTGGGAAGCACAGCGGTGCTTGTCTGCAGAAAAATTAATCTAGAGCAACCACGTTAATATACTGTAATTATATAAATTATAAAGATTAAGATCATTCCACATAAATTATAAATATCACCATGTAAAGAGACTTCATGAGTCCCCCAAATGGGCTGAACTTAAGCCAATCTTTAAAATAGTTTTGGTAGAGTTGCCTGTGGACAGACCTTCCTTCTCTAATTCAGTCGATCAAACATCCTTCCCAAAGGCTAAGCCAAATTAGAACTGATATTACACTAGAGGGAAGGATACAAAGTCATTTGCACATGACTTAAAATGAAATTCAAAGGGCAACAGAAACAAATCCCCACTTTTATTTTATGCATTTATCCATTTTTGTAAGATTAGTTTTAGCACAGGTGGGCAACAGGGTCAAGTTCTTTTCCTCTTTGCTGTGCCCCAGCTCTCCTGTGTACATCTGATGAGTCACTTCTTGCTTGTGACATGTCTTCACCACCTGCAAAATAGTCACACTTCTCTGGGGCCCAATGACTGGGGCTTGGGGGTGGGTGGGCGTTTTGAGGGTTTTTTTTTTTCCACTTGCAGAGTCCTTTGACGTGACTGGAAGGCAATTCTGTAAACTGTGTTGCTACTCCTCTGAATTTCAGATAAGAGATCCAATCTGAGATGTAGACATTATAACTGTTGCTATTTGTCTACAGAAACCGACCTTTTACTCTGCTGAAAAGAGCCAGACACTGCAGAAACCGATGAGGATGACACAGTGGATCTCCTCACTCTGTTGTGAAGTCTGATAAACCCAGAGGACTTTGTGTGTGCCTGACTGCGTGGGCAGATGGAAAACAATTATTCTTTTTTCACTTGTGTTAATTTAAGAAAAAAGGTCATTTTGAACAGCTAAGAGAGTTGCTGTAATAACAATATTCTACTTATTTAACCAATCCTCAGCTTTAACAGATTTATATCTTAATGTCAGCACCAACCATCCATTCAAGGACCAGAAAAATGCGTTTATGCCTAAGTGCTATTACTTTCCCTTCAGCACAGATGTGGAAATGGAAAAACAGAGGTATTTGAAGATTCTTCTCTGACTTGGGAACAGCACTGAGAACTCCAATTCTCATGTGCTCTTCCCTAGTCCCTGTATTGTATATATACCCAGATTTAAGCTCCCCAAGGCAGTGCCAGCTGGGAAAGGCTTTTGGGTCAGTGCCCTGCTGTACCACAGCTAGTGACCCATGCTGAGATCCCTACCAGACTGAGCATGGCAAAACTGTCTTGAGGACCCAACCTGGACCTCCGTGTTGCACAGTGTAGGTGCATCCCTTTCCTCTGAACATCCCTGTTCTCTAAGATGCAGAGGTACACGCTTATGGGTTAGCTGTCTCCAACGTGCAAAGCTGTGCTCTCATTGGGCTCTAAAACACCTCGCACTGGTGTGGCGAGTAAGCAGTGACTATACACAAGATGGAAAGTGCTGCAGCTCCCAGTTGTGTTAGGATCTCCCAGAGTTTGGCTGATGTGCTTGGTTCAAACTCTCAGGGTTAAACCAATTTTTATGCAAGGGTTCAGGTGGAAAAGCCTGTAACGAAAGCAGGGGAAAGGGGAGTTTGCCTTTCTCTGTACAGTAGGCTAGGGCTGACTGCTGAGAACATCAAGGAGCTTTATCCAATACTTTCTGCTCCTGCAAAGGTCTAGCGTGTTGTTAAATCTCTTGATCACTCTTGCTTTTTTCCTTTGGTTTTCCTTTCTTTTTAGTTGAGGTTTCTGAGATTTTGCTGTGAGGTTGTAGTGATGATGCAATCTAGTGTGGGTAAGCATGGTCTGCAGCCCGTGGGATGACCCCGAAACTGGACACCATGACCCAGACGGTCCTTTCCAGCCCTATGTTCTTATGCTTACAGTCACCTATAGCTGCAGGACAGTCTCAAAACTAAAATATGGTCCCTTTTTATACTAACCAAAATGCAACCATAAAAGAAATCTCTTTTGTTTAGTCATCTGGACGGCTGCCGATGAAAAAATGAACAAGAGGTTTCCTTTAAGTCCACTGAGCAGAACCTTGCACCGTTCACATCCCTGAAGGTGATATGCTCTCATCTAACTAGAGCATCTGCTCATTTATTGTCCCCAGGAGTCATCACCTGGAATTGGGAACATCAGGGTTTTGCTTGAGCATTCAGCATTAAGTTGTTGGCAAATCTTCACCGTAACATTTTTTCTTATCTAATGATAATTTGATGTATGAGAAACCTGCCGAGTGAAAGCATGACTATTATGTGAGCAAACAATACAGCAGTATGTCCAGTATTATCTGTGAAATGTATTTCAATACCTGTGTGATTAATAATGGATTTGGAAGCACAGTGAAGTATAAATAATCCAAAGCAATATGCAAACTTCTGTGAAGGAAAGGGATTAATACTAGAACCAAAGGAGGCCCTGGAAAATGTAGCACTCAAAATAAATCGGCCAAAATGCAGGATCATCCCTCAACGTAATTAAATAATAACACAGATCAACAACCCAGTGGTTTTCTCCAGTAAATATAAAACAAAGAAAATCAACAGCAGCCGAGTTGCTTCTTAATTATAGCAACCACTTCAATAGGAAAACCCTATAAGGGTTAGGAAAGAATTGCTGCTAAGGCTGGGCAGGCTTGCTCTGTTGCATAGCATTCCAGGGAGGGAGTTTGGAAGCAGAAGGAGCCATTCTGTTCTACATATTTTGGTCCTTCTAGCATGCACACAGGAAAAGAACAGTCTTTAAAGGAGGGCATCATAGTTCTGCAGCCTTCCAAAGAGGACTCAAGAAGAAATTTGACCTAAGCACTTACTAACGTAAGACATTTACATGAACTTTGCTCTGTTGCACACTTCAGCTCCTGTGATCTTTCTAGTCCAAAAGTCAGTCCCAAACATCTGCGCTAAGCAAAGTCTTCCTTTGCTGATAGATTGTCGTCTGCTTTGCAGGGTGAGGAAGGCTGATTTGTTCCGCTTCTGTCTATAGGACGGGGCAGCACATTCGCTAGACAGTTTTCAAACACGTCATCTCTGAAGACATCTTAAATACCGTGAATTACCCGAGCGCACAGAACAGGGGGCTGTTCGGAAATACAACTGACACTGAGAAAATGGTGCCAGAGACCAGAGAGGATGCTGGTCCCTTCCCTGACCAGCAGCCAGCAAGATTATTATTAGCTATTGTTTTAATTGCCCTGGTGATGTGAATTTGCTGGCTTTGCGTGCTTATCTTTTCCTTGATTCGACTCTCTTAACACACGTACTGAAATACAGGTATAAATTAAGGAGCTACAATTTAAAGTGTAAAAAACTGGTGTGTCAAAACAGCATGTGCACAAACTAAATTTTTTTTAAAACAACCCAAGAATTGCCTCAAGACAAATCCTCTTTCACTGAGTTAAATGTTATTCACTAAAGGAAAAAAATACATAGTACAAGAGTAAGTCCTTGAAAGGAAAAGAGCCTCCTAAACCCACAAACCCAAGCAAATCAAAAGACAACTTGTTCACAGAGATAAAGGGAAAAAACCAGAGAGGAACATTTTTAACAACGACTTTTTTCATTCTCTCTTTTTAATCTAGTATCAGTATCAAGGGTTGAATGGGGAGGGCCTTTGAACAACACCTGCATGGGCCAGCAGTGAAGGTCACATACCAACCTACAAATCTCTCCCTGCTGGCACTGGGGAGACAGTGTTACATTCCTCCCTTTGTACTGACATGAAGTGGCTTCAAGTCCATGTCCAAGTCTAAATAGTTATGAACTGTAACCCAATCGTAACTAGTGACTTCTGTACGCCGGCTGGCAGTGGAAACCGGAGACTGCAGATCCCATCTCCCGTGCGCCCCTGAGCGTCCTCCTTCAGCTCAGCTTTTTCCCTTCCCTGCTAGCAACGTCAGCTGCGATTCTCTCGGGCTGGCACCAGTTTGTTGGGAGACCTGTGCAATTAAGTGTTCAGAAAAAAAACAACTTCCAGCAACTTTATTAAGGAGGGTTGTGGGCTGGAGTAGGGGAGTAGGTTCCTTTCACCAGGTTCAATTGCATGAGAGCCTTGGAAAACTTTCTGGCAGTTTGCTGCAAGGTTATTGAAGCAATTGCTGCATGCTTCAGTCCCTTCTCTCTTCTTTTTTTAAGCAAAAGCTTAATGAAGGCAAGCGAGAGAAAGAACTTTCTGTCACCCTCCCTGACCTGTTTTGACTTTTAAAAAGGAAAGTGATAGTGCAGTTGAAGGGTATTTTAACCATTGCTGCTGAACCACTCAGCAAAAAGCTGTACGTTTCTTCTAGAGCTTTAAATCACAGGCAATGACATCCCCAGCAACATACAGGGTTGCTGCTCGGCACTTGTTCTACCACAATTATTCTGCAGTGGTACGCAAAATGTCTGTCTGTTTTTTTGTGGTTTTTTTTTCACTACTCTGAGACTCACCACAGTAACTCCCTTTGTTAAGGGCTGTTGGAAATACCTCAGGTGAAAAATATATACTGTAGTACTCTATCTAGTTTTCTTAATTAGACAATGATGCAATCTGGGTAACAGGTTGTATTTGGTTTAAAAAGAAATGTCAAAGATGAAGGTATTAGTTCATATTAATATTTTGGAGGACTTTATAGCCAAACAGAAATACACACATAAAGGGAACAAAATGCTAATTGGCTCCAGCACACTCACAGTCCGTGCTGCCTTCCCCTGCTCAGGCTTTTTTCGTAGGGGACTGCACAGAAGATGTGTGCCCTGGGAAAGGAGGGGGACCTGGAGCGAACCCTGAAGAAGCCGTGAAAGTTGTTGTGCAGGAGTGAGGGCACAGATTTATCCTACGTGTGTGAAGAGGAATAAGCTATCTTCAGAGAGGGCTGGCTGAAAGAGTTACACATGCTACGGACAGCCTGTGCTTAGCAAGTTAACGTTGTGGACCTGAAAATCTAAAAACTGACCTTTAAGTGCTTGCCAGTATCTGGGAGATAACACTTATTCTTCTGACAGCCATTGCACTGAGAATGTTTTACCTCAAGCGGACATTGTGCTCACACAATGGATCTCCTCACCCAAAACACTAGTGCGATGATGCTTATTATGGGATTGACAGTCCCGTTATAGAAACGCAGCCAGAGCTGCCAGTCTTTAAAGGAAAGACATTCTGTGTGCTGCACACATATGACAGGTGCTAATTCCAGCCCTGAGAGGGCAACACGGTTAAACCTAGGTGCACCAGTGACTTCCATGGGTGCTTGTGGTTCTCCAGAGACTAGGCCATTCAGTTTGAGTAGGATCACTGGAGTTTCACAAAAACCCCCCACTTTCCAAGCAGCTGACTTGTGCCTGGAGCTGTACTGTTGAGTGGTGACTTACAGAAATTCTAGAACATGTCAGTTTAATCAGCAGTCCACAGCTAAAGCCCTCTTCAATCTCAGTTATATATTAAAATGTATGTATTGGGTATTAAAAAGATTGCAATCCAAATAGCAGAGCCTCCTTGCACCACAGAGGATGTTTAAGACCACTAAATACCACCTAAAGCTAACACAGTTTTTTGGAAGTGTTTAGATAGTTGCAGCACAGGAAACCATGAAGAAACCGAAGATCAGCAGAAAAGTTTAAAGACAGAATTGTACTTCCAGGCAAACCACCCACTTCCCAAACATCATGGAGGTACAAGGCACCTGCTGTGCAAAGTTTTCCATACACCTCTGGCAGAATTAAATATACGGCCACACATAACGATTGAGCATCAAAACCCAAGCACTTAGATTCCTCACTGCATAAACTCCCAGTCAGCTAATGAGGAGCTCGCAAAATAGGCCAGAGCTGCTGTTTTCAGATCTAGATGTGTTTTACTTGGAAGGGTTTAATATGTCAATAGGAAATGACAGAATTTTTTCCTTGTGATGTTCTTCATCCCAATAAACTACACATAAATATTCTATGTGCCAAGACTTCTTCAGGCAAATTCTGGCTCATCAAAATCCCAAATCCTATCATTTAGTTAATATTACTCAAATCAGCCATTATGCAGTGGGTGAGGTGGCAAAGTACCTAACGTCATCATGACATAATATTGCCAAGCTGTGTCGTGATAACGTTTGCGTTTTGGAAAAAAAGAGCTTAGCCAGTCTTACACTGATTGGATTGACAGCAGCTAATTATTGGGTAGTCGGGTAAAATTTGAGTGTATCCAGATGAAATTGAAGTAGGAACGGCAGCTATTAAAAAGAGCTTTAAAGACAGAAGCAACTTCCCAAGTTGTTAAATAAGAAAGAACTGTTATCTTCTGGATGTTATTTACAGTTGTCTTTATAATATCAACAACCATATCACATCATTAGAGTGTAATGCTTTTCAATATTTCAGAAGATATAAATTAGCCTTTCAAGAAAGGTTCATGACCCTAATTTCATTTTCTCCGAATAAATCCAATGCAATGTCCTCGGAGAAGATAATGAAGATCTACAGCACACCTGAGGAATCATTTAAAAGCCCATTAATCTTCTTTAAAATACATCGTGGTGACATATATTACCAGATTGTCCTTCTAAAGAACTATATGTAAGATATTCCTGGCATGCAGTAGATTACACAATACTGCCATCAAACTTGGACTGTCTTTACTGGAAGATGTGGAAACTGGAATATCAGACTCCAGGGAAAAAAATCTTTGATTTGCAGTATCCCAGGATAACAGTCAGGGGAAGCCAAACACACAAGGAGAACAGAATAGTTGAGATAAGAATGACTTAGCAAAGAAGACATACAACATATGCATACAGTCCTGATGGGAGGAGAATATTTGTTGTGAAATAACATGTACAAAGGCACGTTTAAAAAAATCACTGCCTCAATCAATCTCTGTCTGTGCGAGGCAGCTTTCAGCTGCTTGAAAACTCCTGTCCATTGGGTCTGGAAAGGGTCACCACCAAAAACATTTAGCAATTGCATAAGTAAAGGCAACATTAAGTGTGGAACAGAAGCTGACTGACTTAGTTTCATCAAAACTGGACAAAATTAGTCATAGTAAAAAGCAAGTTTCTAAAAAGTAATAAATTACATATATTTGAAATAATTTTAATGTTGTCAGTTAAAAATATCTTGAAATTAATTCCTTTGCAACCTCAGTCATCTGTAAATTACCTGTTTCAACACTTTTCTTAAGTTTATAATTGTATACAAAATCGTTAGCAATAGTCTCGCTTTGAACTGAAGTTATGTCTCAGTACAAAACAGAGCACTAAAATTATGTCCACTCACAGCATCATTTGCTGATAGTCCCTACGTTTAAAAAAATATTAGTAGCTGTTACTAAATGCCAGATGCTGTCAGAAGTGGTGAAGATGTTAATTTTTAGTCTTCACCACTTCAGATATTATCTGATATTCAGTTTCTCTGACAAATGCAGATATTTATGAACTGACTACAGCAATCTTCCAGAACTCAAAATTGGTCTGCACTATATGATGATGACTAACAAGTTGATCATGATTAAAAGCAGAGTCCTGCAACTAAAGTTAGCCTTGAGCTTAACTGGGGGGCTGCGGCTGTTCTCACTTTCAGTAAGTCATTCTAACTGCCAGTAAGATCAGAATTATAAAATCAATTACTTCCAAGCTGAGGTATTCATCAAATTCCATTGCTGTATTTGAACAAATAGCTTCCTCTGTCCTTATCTGCCTTTTTATAGAAATTTCTTGTCCCTCTGGAACTTCAGGAACTTTTTGTCCAACTTCAACATTTTCTGGTGAACACAATCCCAGATAACTGTTCAGATCTGATAGACTGTGGTAAATTAAACATCATTTCCTGTAGGGTTCAGCGTTCAGAAGATCTCGCGATGTCATGGAAAGATGGAGGGTTAGTCGCAGCCCTATGACGTATCTGTAATCCCGCCTACCCTTGTTAGTATAAAAGGAATTAACTGCGCAATAAAAGGCAGAAGTTGGCGCTCACACTGTGTGTGTTATCTGTCTCTTTCCCTGGTCCGGGCCGACCAGTGATCTAATCGTGGCACCTTGATATGTAACGAACGCTACAATTTCCCTCTGGTCTTCACGCATTTATGCTGTGTGTGCAATTGATACTAGGTCTCCGACAGAAATGCAAGTGTGGCTAGTAAGATATTGACCATAGGCTCCTCAGGTGAATAGATTCATAAAAGCAATGAACCTTAAAAGCAGAAAAAAAGGAAAGGAAGGAGTAACCTATTGATATCAAAATTGACCAAGGAGGATGAGAAAACCACCAGACCTTCAGTTTTGGCCCAGAAGAGGTGATCAGAGACTACAGGAGGAAAGCCCTGTGGGGTTAGAGGCAAAGCCTTGAAGACTGAAACAGTACACTGGGGTTGTGCTTCGTTGGATCATGGCTTGGTTTGGTTTTATAAAAGTTAAATCTGGGGCTGTGCACTCAAACCATTTCTTTGCGTCTATAGAGACCACCTGAACATAAGTAAACTACAGAATTAATGAGTTCCCTCCCATTTCGACATTGCCTTAACTCCAACAATTGTTTTCAGCAGACCTGAATTATGTCTCATTTTCACAGGTCCTATCAGCAAACTACCTCCAGGCAGGAGTTATTCTTTCCTTCAGATAAAATATTACAAAACTGTAGGAGCATAAGGCATAGATTTAAAGTGGAAAAAAAAAATCATATAGAAAGAAAACTACATATGGAGATCAAGTAGGACTACTATAGACTGGACACTCGAAGCTTTAAGGATTACATGTTTCTAACTATCTCAACAGTGTCACTTGTTGCTGTGTACAAAGCAAATTCTCTGTTTGGTGAAATGCACTGGGATCCCACCTGAACTAGGGGTACCGGAACACAGAACCTCAGCAGAGAAAGGAAGCAGATCTCCATGAAGGTTACATTACTGTTTTATTTCAGTAGATGGCTTTGTGCTCCAAAACCATCATTTAAAAATTACCTAATGAACGATACACTGCTCATCACTGAAAACTGGGAAAGGTAACGCTTTGCGCTAGTGATGACAGATTCCCATAAAGATTTTGTAGTTTATCTAGGTATCAGCATGGCAGTATTACAGAGGTAGACAGAAGTAATGTCTCAAAAGCAGAAGCCATTTCCAAAAGGTGGATATGCAGCATCATAATTCTGATTTCCTGGTGTAATGAGAACATACAACTCAAGCTGAGGCTGCTTGACTTTTTTTTTTTCTTTTTTTTTTTCCAGAAGACCACAACTGACACTGAAGAAAAGCCAAATTTCAAAAGATGGAAGAAAATAATAACCAATTACTGTATGTCAATTTGATGATCCAGAGCTTATACTGAAAATAAGTGCTATTGAACAAGTGAAGCATATGCTTTTACATGAAGAGGATGACAAGCTCTCTTTAGCTCCTTTGTTTGCAGACGGAGGTTTGTTGTAATTTTTCTAAGTAGCCAAAAGAGTAAAGACAAAATGACAAGTCCAGTTATTCAATATCATAATGGCAATCCTGGCTTTTCAAAGCAAAGAGAAAACTGAGTAAGAGATATATAATTTGGAGAGAGAAAGCCACAGACTTGCTGAGAGGTGAAACAAGAGCTACAGCTGGTGACAGAGCAGCTCAAAAACCTAAATTTCCTCTTCATGCTTTGCACAGTCAACTGCGAGAACCAAACATCCTCCTATAATATCTATGTCAACTTTAAGAAGCTTAACTTCCTTCATTTGGATATTTGGGTGCAGGTCAGACATCAATCAGCTCCTTTCCCAGTTTCATTTTGATTATCAGTCAAAAATCAATATTATGGGCTTGCACTTTTACTGCTGGCTAAGGCTCTGATGCACGACTGTGGAAGGAGCGATCTGGGCCACAGCTCTGTGCCTTGTTATGGCTAGCAGCCACACCATATAATCCACTTTAAAAACTGTGCATTTCCAGCTCAAAATTAGTCAGGCTTTAATACGGATAAGGGGAGAGAAACTATAAGACTGTCACTGCTGTAATACAGTCACCTTCTTATTTCAGCCTACATTTGTCTGTATTCCCTTTTTTACTCATTCACTCTTAGCCAGTATTTTCCTTTAGCTTCAATCGTTCCTTCCGTCACAGGTGTATACTCACGATACATTTATGGAGAGAAAATTAAAGCTAAGGGGGGGTGCTGAAAAAGCCCAGCTTGGTAACCTTCTTTTGTAATTCAGGCTTCTTTTCTCTCCCCATTCCGTATTGAGACATTTTGGTACCAGCGGTATCAGGAGTGTTGCTGTGTGGTGCATGTGAGGGATGGGGGGGACTGTGGCTGCCTGGGGGAAGGATGTCCAGAAATGATAACATTTCTGGTTGGATCTGGAGCCCTTGTCCATATTTTTCTTTTTCCTCTGCTGGAAACAGGGGTTCCAGATAGACTTTACATCATTGACAAATAGTTTTTGCATGTCCTCCATAGTCAATTTTCTGGTCTTTTTAGTTCATAGGAATTTATTAATATCTCCCTAAATTTAACAAAGTTTGGTTTCAAACACAAGCTAATGTTAGTGACAGAACTATTTGTGTTTACTCTTTTAGCTGATTTTAACAGGAGCAAGTCAGGATTTCCTAACCCACTAATAATTTCTTACAATACTTTCATTCAAAAGTAGTACTTTCTTTGCTTACTGAAACAGAGTCTGTAACAGCATCGACTCCGGCTAGTTCACTGACCTTTGTGGAAGACGTGTGTCCACTCTCCCATGCGGGAATACCAGGGATCTACCACTATGAATATTTGCATTTCCACCCTATGCCAGGAAATTACTTTTTTTTCTAATAACACAATTCTTAAGGCAGGTAGAGCTATTGCTAAGAACAACAGAAAACCACAGACGACTATAACCAATTCCAAGAAGTTTCCAGCTGGTTGGAGACTCTCAGCACGACCTTACCACCACCCATGTGTTGACAGCACTGTCCTTCTTCCCCAAAACACTTGGCATAACCTATTCCTGCACACAGTGGTTTCAAGCCCTTCCTGGCTACCCCAACAGACGCAGAGGGCCAGTGGAGGCCCCTGTCCCTCTTGCCCTTACCCCACATCTCCGTGACCACCTGCAGCAGGTAATACCCTCCTGAGGGGGTCTCACCATGCACGGCCTTTGTGAGCCAGATCATTCAGCCAGTAATATATGCCGGGTCATAACCTAACAATATATAAACCGAAACCATCGTCCTCCTCCCATTACTGGGTATCTGTCAACTTGTACTAATTTGAGTCCTTATCTCTCGGAGGTTAATTGGAACTGGCAGCTGCCTCACAGTAATGGGCCTGTAAGAGCCGTCACGTCGCCTGTGCCGCAGCCGCACCGCGAGGTGCATCGTGGCCGTACCGACGAGGGAGGCGTTGGGGGGAAAGGAGAACAGAGGAAGCAGGCAGGCCTTGGGGGTAGAGCAATGAAAGAAATTAATTAGGTGTTATTGCAGGGACGTTTTAATCAGGAGATTAGCTTTGCTTTGTTAAATAATAAAGCTAAAAGTTTTTCTTTGCTGCACTCTGCTCCAAGTGCATCTGTTCTGTTGAGGTAGGGAAATGGTGGCGGATATCAGTTCAGCTCCTTATAACACCAGTTTGAGAGTGAAAAGTAAACAAAAGAGGCTCTAGAGAAAAATATGACTATTTCATAAAATGTTCTCAGCTCAAAGCAAGAAGGTTAAAGAAATAACACATCTAAAAGTCAGAACAGCAGAGTAGTCTGTTCGCTGGCTAATGCTCAGCTTCACTTGGCTTCAGTTCCCCCCCTTGGAAAAGGAGGTGAAGGAAGGTGACCTACAAGCAGCTACGACTTTCCCGGCGCGAGCCCGCGTGTGCACAGTCGCGCAACCGCCGTGGCGTCGAGGCGAGAGGTTTGCAGCGCAAGGGCCGTGGGAGCAGGGGGTGTGATGCAGGGAGCAGCCCCCGCTCTGCCCCTGCCAAGGGGGCACCGAGCACCGGCGCCCACGGCTGCCCCGAGGGCCCACCAAGCCGTAACCCCTGCCCGTTTGGGAAACCCTTAAAAAGTCGTGCGGGGCAGAGAGCTTGTCAATTTAACGTAGCAAAGACCTAAGTGAAATCCTGAGTGAACGCAGAAGTCAGCTGGTATAGTATGGATGCATGTGGATATAAATACTTTTATATCCATATACTATGTTCTTGTCCCAGGGGGTCTCTCTGAAAGCTGTAGCACATGTACTAGAAATCATGTGCGAGCCTAAGGATTTCAAATAATCCAAACACCTCCTCTTTTTATCCTTTTCCACAAAATTAGTGCAGCCTCTAAACAAATCCACAAATCTAAACAGCAGAAAGCAGAATGTATATCACTTAAAATTTATACATCACATCACCAAATGAAATGCGAGAGAGGCATGTAGTAAACCATGCAACAAAATGAGAAGTAACATCAGAAATCACTCTTCCTTAAAAGTAGCCTTAGCGCCAACATTTTTCAAGATCGTATTTAATCAGTGTATTAGTTTGCCAGCTCTTGGGGACAGGGATCATCACATTTTAGAGTGTTTAAAGGAGCCTTAGCTCAGTGGCATCCCACTCTTGGACAGTTTTCATTTGCTACTATAATGCAAATGCATAATAGTAGTGGTTAAAAATAATACATTTTAGCAATGGCTTCAAGTCTATAACTCAGCTGAGGATGAATCACTCTCTGCTTTATTGGATTTTGTATTCTTACTTGTTATGAAGTTCACTGGCTGGCTGAGATTACAAAGCAAATAAGAATTTTTATGGGGAAGTACAGAAGTAAAGGAGTTCAGCTTCTGAATGAGTATCTCCAAAACTAGGAAATTAAACCATAGCAACAAAAGCTGAGAGGAGCCCAAGGGAATTAGGTGTCCAGCTGTCATTCATTTTCTGAATCCCCTCTGCTCAGGCTAGACTTTCAGGGAGTCATTTTTATCTTTGCACATTGGTGAGCAATAAACTTACGGAACAAACTTCATGCTCTTATGCTTTGGGGGACAAACTGTGTAATATTTTTTTTTTCTTGACAGAAACAAAAACTGAAAGAACAGCATTGGTATGAAAATTCCCTTTGTGTTATAAGGATGCTTCATGTTTCAAAGACAGGAAATAAGACAGTCCTTGATCCTGGTAATTTTCATCATTTAGCCATAGGTAGGAAATATTTTTAAATCACACCTTTCAAGCATATGGATACATGAGTACGTTTTATGGAATTTTCTGTTTCTGATGGTTGAGCCAGCATTAACAGAGCCTCGTATTTTATTGGTTCACTATTTTTATTATATCAAATATCAAATGTCTCTATTTCTTTAGTTCTGCAGCACACTGCATAACTATGGAAGCAAGTTCATCTTTTCTATGACAGAAACACTAAAATACAGGTCCCTTAGGACAATCTTTATTTCTAAGATGGAAGGATGATATTCAAAGACCTGAATGATAGACATCTACCTGGCACTGAGAACAGATGGACTCTGAGCACCTACTCCCTATATGAGCTTTTGAATATCTCTTTCTTGTCAGGTTTATGACTTTGTAATTTCAAAGCTATTGGACCTTTTTTCAGGATAGTCTTATCATTTGTCCATGATTAAGGAGCCTGTATATCCCTACTGTATCATGTCCAAAAGCCATCAACTGAAGTTATGCTGCTGACCACCAGCCAAGAGACAGGACCCAAGAGTTCAAGGTACCAGCTCCAGAGAAATACAGACATAAAAAGGACTGTTTTTTTAAAAAACTGGAATGGAGCTATTAACCCCATAATTCAGCACGTGAACTAAAAATAACAGAGTACAAATTTTACACCAAAGAAGTACACGTGAAGTTTTTTGTTTTCTGGGTTTCTGAAAAAATTCCCCCCTCCCCCCAAATAACCATATATTAGTACTGAAAATATATAGGTTAGTATTAAGAAACACTAACAGGTAGCTGGTATTTTATGGCTGAATTTTACCAAACCTTCAGATATTGTTAGAAAAAACAAGAGCTTCAATGTACCCACAGCTGAGAATCTCAAGATGAAATTAAGTTAAATGCCAGAGGAAACTGCGCTAGGATGAAGCCCTTTAAAAACAAAAAGCCTTTGGGATTAGTAGCAATCTCTTGGTTTAGTGGCACGATGGTTCCTTCGTCTGTTTTCTTGGGCTTCTTGGTCTGCTAAGAGGCCTACGGTACTGCCCTAAATTTTAGCTACATTTATTTCAGCACAGATTTCTGACAAAACATCTAAGCTACCTTAATGTTACTTGTCTTTAGACTTTAGCAGGCCCTTGCATGATCACACAGAAACAGAAAGGAATGTTAAAACTGCCTACCACTCCTAAGCAGGGGTGTCCCACACAGCAGCTCAGCCACCTCTGTTTCCTTCAGCCTTGGGGGACAGTGCTGGGCTCCCACCCACCCAGGACAGCAGGTGGGTCAGGTAGAGCAATGAAGCAATTTGCTTCACAGCTGGAAGAAACTGTATGTCTTATGTTTACACAAGCACAAGAAACTGCACCTAAATAAAAGTCTTCTGGACTCCTCAGCCTACTACTAATTTTAAATTAGCTAATCCAAATAAACATCTTGAGCTCCATTCCCTCCAAAGGTCAGCAAAGAGAATAAATGCCAATGAAAAGATTTCAAGAGTTTAGCTTCTCTGCAAGATTACAGCAGAAAGCAAAATCAGTGACATCTGTAAAGCATCATTTTTGAGACTAAAAAAGTCAGACAAATAGAAAATTTGATAGTTATATAAAATAACATCTACTGGACCAATAAAGCTAGTCAATATCTGTATTATCAGCCATAATTCAATGAAGCCAAGTGCAATCAAATATTCAATACCACTTAGCTTTTGTACAGTACTTTTCATCAGTGCTGTTCATCAGCACCTAGAAGTTTATAAAAAAAAAAAAAAGTCTTTCATTATCACATTTTAACAGGTAAAATGATAGTTGAGACAAAAGAGAGAAAGTCACTTGCTGAAGGTCATTCAACAGGCACAAGGCAGAGCTGGGAATAGATGACACGTCTCATGAATCCCCATCCAACATTCTGGCCATCAGATAGCGCAGTCCTTCACAGTAACTCACTGTTCGTCTGCTCTTTCAGCAGCCTGCCACAAATTACATTCCTCACTCTAGATAACTGTGTCCTTATATATTGGAGGAGATAAATACTGGTAGTACATGGAAAACCTAGAAGTTTTCATCTACAATGAAAGTAGCTAAGAAAGAACAGTCAATCTTAAGCTACCAGCACGTAAAATAAATGTCCTTCCCTCCCTCATTTATTAGAGGCTGAAAAAGGTCACAGAATAAGTTACCACAAATTACTTAGATCTCTGTCTTTTCGTCTCAAGGCCTGAATTTAAAATCAGCACTATGACAAAACAAGCAACAAGGTGGACAAGAGATGCCTCAGAAAACCCTCATGCAGACTGCCATACATTTCCAAGTATTCAAAAGCAACACAACATTAGGCTGCAGTTGGATTTCTTCTTTTCCAGCCAGACACATGTGGAAGGCACAGGTGAAAGTTAATTTTTGGACATCTCCATGGGCATTCTTTAGCAGGTGTTGAAATAAAAGTTACCATTTCCTGCTCCTTAAGGATTCTTAGAATTAGGCTTCCAGCCATAGGCTTATCTAAAATCCGTGGAATCCAATTAAAACTGTACTAAAGTCTAGACTGAATTATCTTTCAGTGAACTATTGGTAGCATGAATTAGAAGTTTGCATTGAGCTTCTGTTGAAAGCATCTATTGCTGGGGAAATGAGATAAATTCCATCTTCTGAAGTAACATTGGATGGACATGCATGTAATACAACTGAAAAATGATTGCCTAGTTTTTTAGATTTTTCATTTGTCAATTGGCAACTAGTCCTGCACTTGATTTCCTTTCCGTAGTGTTTGAATACTCATATTCATGATGGCTCTTCTAATATACATACTACGAGCATCTCAGTTTTGCTAGGCAACGTTGAGGTTGTTTGCTGAAGAACTAAAGGGAGCTAAGAACCATCCTCTTGCATTGTCACAGTCCTTATAGATATCTAATCTACATAACTGGGACATCTTCTCCAAAATTTGGGCATTTTCTTGCATTCTGGCTACTCTACCCTAGTCCTTCATCCCCCTAGATGCAGGCTTGAAATGAAATGAAGTACGGTTCATTCTACTGTACCGTCTTCAAGAACCGGCAATTTGTCTTCTCCATCACGCACCACCATGAACAACTGTTTCTATCACTGTACATGTTCTGGTATTCCCAAATGAAGTCACTAATGCAACACGTTGACTGTTGGCAACAGTTTAGGTGCCAAGGGAAGTTCTGCTTGCATGCTTCAACAGCTGGTGCCCTTTCTTCGCTGAATGACCCCTGAGAAGGGACAATGCAGTGCCAGATTTCAACATGCAATGGGTCATTGACTACTTAAATTCATTGAAGGGCTTACATTTTTTATTGCAATGTCTAGCTACACCCCAGCAGAAAAAGTTCCTCACTTTAATGCCCCTGAACACATTAGTAGAACAATTATTTTTCACTTTGCTAAAAAGCAGTCAGGGCTGTCCTATACAATTCTTGCAAACAATTCCAACAAAGTTATATAAAACATCTTATATTGTATTACAACATAAAGCATCTCTCATCAGGCAGGGACACAGCAGGAATCATACAAAGACAAGCTATTTCTACTCCTGAAGCTTTCCATGTATTAAACAACTGCCTGTGTCTAATTCTGTAGGAAGGATGAACTGATTTTAAGAATTTTAAGAATTTTTAAGAATATTTTCCAAGCTACTACAATTACTTAAAAAGATAAAATCTGTCATTTCTGAATGATGAGCACATGGGATATTTCTCACTGAAGTCCTAGAAATAGTCTAGCTTTTAGACTATAACATTTAGAAATCCAACCTTATACATTAGAGAATATCAGTCAAAAGACCTCTCGCTATTATTTTTCACAGGTGAATGTTGTTCACCTGTTTTCCAAGCCAACATATTACAGGGAAGGAAAAGTACATCTCTCACTGCTGCCTGCGTCTGTGTGGTATCTGCAGCAGTAGTTCTGGAAGCAACATTTCAGAACACAGAAATGAAGCTGATGATCACAGAAGCATGAAAAATACACTTATTCACTTGACTGAAATTTATGAAATGTGTAGCACCACTTAGCGTACCACCAGCATCCCAGATGTAGACTTTTGCACATGGACACAGCAGAGAACAGTACATGCCCACCTGGTATGTTCTCTCTTAACCTCACTAAACAAACAGTTCAAATGCAATACTATAAGACAATGATGAATAGCATTGACATGAAACCCCCAAGATACTAATCAAATGGATTAAAGTAATATCTTTTTATAAGTGGGCACACAGCAATTGCAATTAAAATACACACTCAGAACGGAAAACAAAGTCAGTAGCTGAAAAGGGGTGCATTAAGATATCTACCTATTCTAAAAGTACTGAGCAATATCCGACTTCTTTTATACTTACACAATATCATTCCTACATAGACAACCCAGCACTCAGCAGGGGCAGATTTTGGCTCTTGCACTTTGTGGGAGGGTTTAGGTTCGTTTCTTTGTTGGGTTTAGAGGAGAGGAGGTGAGAGCCGGTGAAGATCAAGGAGTGTGTTTTTAATCCATTTGGATGGGTTTTGGTTTGCCACTTGTGTCTTAAGGGGTATTTATCAGGGGGTAGTGGAATGCATATCTTTGGATTTGAATGGGTAGCTATAGGTAATAACAAGTCACCTACCTGTCTGCTGGTTTTATTTGTTCTCATTTTATTACAGATGCCACTGCTATTAACAGACACACACAGTGTATGTGCTTGATTCTGTACCCCGTTTGTGGTTATGAATCTAGTCTGGTTCAAAGTCAAGGCAAATTTTGGTTACATAAAATGTCTCACAGGTATTGAAAACAAGCAGGTAAAAGAGCAGCCGTAGAAGGAAAAAGCAATAATCCACCTCTTAATGTTCTAATCTCTCATTAAAATCTTTAGAAACAGCTTCTATAGAAAGATATCTGGCAACAATTTATTTATAATATTACATTAGTGGAATTTTCATCTTCCATTGGAAAATGCAACAAATCATTCCCATAAATAAGAGAGAAAGATGAATGACAGGATTTTACTACAGAAGGACCCACTGACACTCTAATTAGCAACCCAAGGATTATACTTAGGGTGGATGAATCCCCTGAAGTGTGAGCAGTATTTTTACCTCCTTCTATCAGGAAAGGAAAAGTTAGGTCATCTGAGGGAAATCAAGGAAGCAGAGAAAAAGACGATTATACCTCCTTTTCTCCTCCTCCAAAGACAACCTGGACATTTCCAAGCTGGGTGCTGGTCTCTGCACACACTGTGTGCCCATGCAATGCTGCGAGGAAGGCGAACACCACTCTCCTCCAACTATTACCCTCTGTTAATACTTGATATACAGCCAAAGCTCTTCTGTGAAGAAAATGGGTGAACCACCTATGAAAAAATAAACTGCTTTTCAAGAACATCCATCACTGGAAGAGGCTGATTTTCTTGTCCTCAAACAACCCTGTTCCTAAGGCTCCTAGGCTGCCTCTGAATTGCAGACAGAACCATATTGGGGGTTTGCTATATGGTGTGATCTGTTTTGTCAGACTCATTCACTCATTCATTTTCTCTCTCCTGCACCAGCACAGGATGCCTGACTGTGAAACCAAGGAACAACTAAACTGACCCATATTGCTGTTGTGACACTAGTAAACTACATGTATTAATACCACGGCATCTAGCATGGCACTAATAGTTGGATTATTAGTGGCTGAACAAGCAGGCTTAGGCAGCCTTTATTAGGCTAATGAACAGATTTTTCCAACCAATGTCCCTAATCACCGTCCCTGCCTGCAGTAAAACTGCATGAATAACTGTTAAACCAGATACAATTAAGGTCCTCACTGGGATTAGAGCTACGGAGCGGCTGTTCCCAGGCACCTAGATCCCTGTTTCCTAATTCTAGTTAATAGGAGACCTTCTGCCTGCTTTCTGCCTTAAGCCAGTAAAGGAGAAGGCAGGGGGAGGGAGGCGGGTGGAGAAAACCCTTTTGCAGAATATCAGATCCTCTCTCCTAACCTTTCCTGGATGAATAGAGACGGATTGTGAATCGTGCAAACCTAACATCTTCTAGAACAATGAGGCCCTTCAACGATAACAATAGTACTAATCATAATAGTAGGCAGCTCCAGCCCCTTTCTATCATGTGCAAACAGTTGGGGCAGAATATGAAATTGCTTTAGAAATAGATACTGACTTTTTCCCCCCCCTCTCCCTTTCACTTGCCTACTAAGAATAGCCTAATTTATTCATGCTTTTATTTGGCAACAGAAACTAGGCTGACCTGCCTCCCTTTTTATTCACACAGATAAAAGGGCTTTGGCAAAAAGGCAGAGGACACTCTCTGCATTTAAAGGTGTCTAGTGTTGCTCTCCAAAGGAATGACAGAATGGTTACTGCCTCTTTCATTGGTCCTCCTCTGCTCTCTGGCCTTCATCTCTTTTCTCTCCGACTTTCTTTGGGGCTGTTCATGCCATAAAACTAGGTTAAATCTGGGGCGGAGGGGAGGGGAGAGAGTAAAAGAAACTCAAGTGCCTTCAGCATCTCGTTCAGAATAGTGTGGCACTGTGCAGCTACAGAGGTCCTATGTGTAACTCACAGCCTCGGAGCTCCGGGAAGACAGCATGATTTAGAGATTTTGTTGAGAGTGTGTGTGTTTGGCGGGGGGGAAAGAAGGGGGGACTGAAAAAGGGCTTGCGTTAACCCTTCTTTTATCTTCGTGTAACGAGAGCTGCTACTCAGAAACCGCGAGTCATTGAAGAAACACCTTGCATACCAAAACCAATCCATATGAGACAGCCCCACTGTATACATCCCGCTTATGTCCTCAGCTGTGTACTCACAGCAGAGCCCTCCCGAGGAGCACATGCAGCCGAGCCGTTACGCTGAAGACAGATAACAGCAAAGTTAATTGCTAAGTACAAACACAGGGACCTTTCAAGCTGGACAAAACCCCTGTGTATCCAAACACAGCTTCAGTGCCTGCCTGCGCATCCACTTGGGTGAGCAAAGAGCAGGGTTATCTGTCGTTGGATAGGGGTAAGAGGGCTTCTGTCTGGGTGAGCAAAGTTCAGCTGCTCCCTGCTTGATTAGTAAAACCTCAGTCTAAATAATCATTTTTAAAAACCTATCAGAGGTGGTTGGTCATCTGTTTTGGCATTGCTGACGGTGCTGCAGAAAAGCAGTGGCACTGCCCAACCGTCGTGCCAGGACGCGTCTGCACAAGATAGCCATGACCACAGTCACCCGCAAAGTCAGGTCTTCTCCAGGCTACTAGAGCCTCACCTTCCCCACACATTTCTTTCCTTGGTGATTTTAGAAGAGTTTCAGGTGGTTTTCCCCACAATTGCTGCTACATCCAAGGTTCCCTTTTATAAAAGATGATCTAGAAAGTCACATGAAGAGGAGGCAAACTAATAGTCTATGTCTGGAAAAAAACCAACACTGAGGATGTTGATGTGCAAGACCAGCTTAACAATATCTCCTGCACTTTTAAAATCAACCACACCCACCACAGATTGATACTTGCTCAGCTCAACATCCAACTCCTGGTTTATACTTCTAATGTATCACCCAAGTGACTGATTTTGCTCCTTCTGCACCTTTTGGACTACCTCATTTTCTCAGCTATGCCAAAATAAATATGAATTCAGCAGATATATTATGGCTTATTCCACTGTAACTGAGAGCAGAATGTGAGTTGTCTTCTTCTCAGATGCATTATTAAGGAACCTAGTGAGAGCACAGATTTTCCTGCTATGTTATCACATGATAAGGTCGAGTTGATGTGCAAAGTGAAACCTTTCAGAATTTTATTTGGCAGTTTGCTTTAAAACATCAAGTGGTAAATGGTTTCTGCTCTATTTCAGTTCTCATGAACACAGTTCTTTTACGACTGAACCCTTCAACAGGTTAGCAAACATTGTCTCTCTGCCAAGACATGCCATTTCTTTTTTTGTAGAATACTTCTTTTCTTCATTCCTCTGCCAACCCTTTTCTCTTCTCCACACACTGCTTTCAGATTGCCAAGACATGATCGTGTGCTTTAAAGTTGATTTCGGAATTACTTGGCATATCTTCTTCGCTTTCATCTATTATTCTATCTGGAAACACAATAGAAAGCTTTGACTTTCGAGAATTATTTTTAAGCACCTCTTTTGAGAACCTATCAAAGTGCTAGCTGCCACTGACTTTGTGTAAGAAACTAGACCATCAGGATTAATATTCTTTTCCATACACAGTTGAGAAAGGTTGAAACTTCAAAGCTAAAATCCAGATTTAACCTCCTTGCAAAGCTCAGGTATTGGCATCTTCTTATCAAGCTGAAAAATGAGATGTAAGAGAGAAGTCTTGTGCAAGAGTACATACCCTAATCCACTCCAGCACTGTCCAGGAAGGATTCCCTAGTGCATAGACACCATCTAACCATATAAAATGCACCAGATTGGGCATCGAGGGGGTTGTGTCCTTAAGAAGTCTATTAATAGAGTTAAAGCCACAAATAGTGGGTGTGGTCATTTCTTCTGTCATTCTGTTGCACGGGTGACAAAACATCACTCTGACTTCTCTCACTGATAAAAAGATCTTTCTGAGTCCTCAACTCATTCTGGTAGCTCTTTCCTAAATGTTCTTTCTATTTTTTTCCACACACTTGGTGAAGATAAGCCTCAGAAATCCAGGAGTTGTTTCCCTATCTCCCTACTCCTTACACAGATAATAATCATATTTGCCATTTTAAGAGTCAACATATATTTGGGAGCCCAGAATTACCTGGGTTTCTGTCATTAGCCCAATCCCCTTTTCATGTCATTACATTCATGGAAATGGTCTCCACCTTTTAAGTGTGACCTACATTCTCTGTTCATAGATGTAGGGTTTTGCATTTGGCTGCATTATTTTAGAGTGCTTATTTCTGCTACCATTTTGTGTGTCCCTTAACTCTTCCGAGTGAAACCTTTTTGGGCAGTCACTCTACCTAGCGATGTGTTGGTGTGGTGTCTAACACAACAGACCTTCAGTCCTGGTAGGAGTTCTTGAATGAACTTCAATGCCCTTCTCTTCTCCATATACCATTCACATAGCTGTCTTTATGTTGGGCTGCTTCTTCAATGCCTTTTAGCATTCAGATGCAAAAATATCACATGAGCCACCACAGGTCTGTTTACTGCCTCCCTTCCATTGCCTTGAGTTCAACACACAAATATGCTCATTTACATAACCTGTTGTCAGACATGCATACTTAAAGACTAACCTGGCCACACAGCACAAAATCATGAGCTTGCTTGCCAAGACTTTCCACTCCTACACTTCATAGGAGGTTTCAGAAGCATCTATAGAAGTCAAAAATAGCTTTTCTGTCAATAGAGCACAGGATGGCCAAACTCAGGACAATCTTAGAGATGCGTACATACCATGTATTTATAGACAAAAGATCAACAAATGTTTCAGATGTACCTGTATTTGTATAGCTGGGACTTAGAAGACACAACACAAAACAGAAATATTCTCTTCAACCAGTTCTTGCCATAAACACTGGCAACCAACATATCCTATGGAGAAATGACCTTCAAATGAGGTTTTGTGGGGTGTCAGATGCAATCTATCAGCCAGAACAGTTTAGGCTTCCCTGTGTAGATGAGGATCCCAGGATTTTAGAGTGAGAATCTGTTTTAATGCTGTTTTGACCCGCTTCCCATGGGCTGTTGTTACAGGTTTGGTGGGATCAGTAAAGGGCTCAATGCATGACAACAGAACAGTAAAAGCTCTGCAGGTTCAGCAACTATTCCTAGCAGTAGGGAGTCTATACTTTCTCAAAAATAGTAAAAAAAAAAAAATCACCCCCAGAGTACAATATGGAGAGAACTAACCCACTCGAAACATACAAAAAAAATCTAAGTAAAATGTGACTTTGTTAATTTTTCCCAGAAGAAACACATAAATCACTTGCTACCACCTGTTGTCTTCTGCCAATTGAAGGACAGTGGATTTTAAATTAATCTCTGCAAGTTTTTCAGAATTCCTTAGTATTTCATCCTTCAAACATTTAATTGCTTCTGACTGCCTTCAGGAGTTGCACTGGAAGAAAAGCCGTTGTGCAAGGCAGCTGGGAGATCTCAAGCAGTTCCAACTTTTCCCAGTTAATTCTATAGCCTGAAAGCAAGCCAAGATCTTGGATTAACACTAGAAGGGCGAGGATTGTGGCTTCAGAGTTTGTTATAAACAAAAGCACATTGTCAGTGTATAGCATCAAATGGTACTTCAGTGAACCAACCTTGATACCCTGAATACTTGAGTGAAAGCATACCATGAAGGCCATTTATTTCAGGGCATCAGCAAACTCTGATGTTGTTGCAAGCCCATAGGGAGCCAGGGCATTCGTAGTTTAGCAAAAAAACAAACAAATGCCCCCTCCCCACCCCCCCAAAAAAACCCCCAACCAAAAAAACAACAACCCAAAACCTAACTCCCCACACTGCAAATAAAACCAAACAAAAAGTTTACCTTGCATCGGTTAGCTTTCAGGACCTTGCATGCAGGACCATAATTAGACTCATGGAGATTTTAGTCAAATTAAAGAATTGTGTTTTATATGTTTGATGTATACCTCATTATATATTATGCTTATCTCAGACTACAATAATCATTCCCCCAGCTGCTTTTTGCTTAAGATGGCAAGTTAGCAGTCTACCTACTTTTTCCCTTGACTCCCAGAAGTCTTAACAATGTGTAAATTCAATGCGGGCCATATGCAGTTTATTTAACCTCTCCAGGTGTTCTGGGAAAGGACTTCTAGCCTGTTGCTGATCTAATTTCATCTTCTGTCTTCACCTTTTCCTTAAAACCACGGCAAAACTAATAACTTAGCCTCAAAGCAAGTCTTCAAAGCAGCTTGTCAATTTTCCTTAAAGAAAAACTGAAGAGATCAACTTCCTTTTTTTTTTTCTTTTTGTATAAACAACCTGAAATGGGGATCTAAAATGAGCATAGTATTAAATTTCTGTTTTATTTCATGCTCAATGTGCATGGAGTAAGTTTTATGGTAATGAATGTACGGTCAGAGATTAGGAGTACATCAGCTGAGGAGTTGAACACAGCTCCCATGAGGACGGGGGGGAAAAAAAGAATAATCAACCTATGAATACAGCCTTTATTACGATACTACAGTTCTAGACCATCTAATTTATGACTCGAGTGGAAAGATTTATGTACTATTAGTTCCAGATTTCATTAGACTTATGCACAGTTATGATAAGGATGTGTGTACATCTCTGGAAGCTTGTCAAAAAGTCTATTAAAATTCTGCATAGTGAATTCCCCTGGTCGCAGACCACATGTCTGACATGACGGCTTCTCAGGCAGACCATGTTCTTCTCCTGATTTGTACTTAGAAAGCAAACTCAGCAGGTAGAGCTGGTTTTTGCTCTGTCTGTATAAACCCCAGCACAGTGGGATTCCTATAAATTGGGATTTTAGAGTGTTAGGATAATGCAGATAATAAAATCAAAACAATAACAGTATGAAACAATGCAGGAAACCAAATTCAGCACTGTACAACATATCCAGCTTGCGAGAAACCTGACCCAACTAAAATCTGCCCTTTGCTCTACAACTTCCCCTGTAAAGTCTTGAAAACCCATTATTTCGGAGATGGGACTGTGTCAAGAAAACCCTCTTTTTTTCAGTCTGCATTGTGTAGGATGGTTTCTTTACTTGAGAATACAGAGAATTTGATTATCTACCTTCAGGGGTTGGCCTTGAGGCCAGGAACCTGTGGCCCTCAACATCCCATGTGAGGTCCTCAGATGGATCAAATATTTCTGGGGTAAGTACCAGAAGATTTCCTTGTCACACGCCTTAGAGTCCCTGTGATTCTGAGGCTGTTTCTGTCTGATCTGCTCTCTAGATCAGCTAATTTACATTTAATTAATTTTACATTCCTGGGAGGTTTCTCAAATCTGGGCAACCACGCCATGTATTTAATCCTCTGCTGAAGACCTACAACCTGACTGCACCACAGGCATTGACAGAAGTATCAGGGAGGAGACACAGCAGATACTGGTGTACCTCCAGAGATGAGTGGTGTTAGCCGCAGTTGTTTTTAGCCAAGAGGGAAGGAACATAGCCTACAGGAGGAAGGAGTTTGGAGGAGTCAGCTTGATCCTGGCTTGACTAATAGTTAGATAAATAACTGTATACACAGGATATAACTAGTAATCAGGTCATGAATCTCTGCATATAGTTATTTTTATAAGAAGCCAAACACATTTGGCAAGCCTGGCATCGGCTTATGTTATTAGCTGGCAAATAGCATACAAAGTCTTTCAGTCCAGCGAGAGCAACAGCAAAGAGGAGATGGCAGTTGACAGGAAGACAATAAAAACATCACTGAGCACAGAACAAAGAAGGGACTTGGGACAACAGAAGAGCTAAATTGCAAGCCCTGTATAAGCATGGAAGGAAGAATTCAGTCCATGACCGAGTAGATCATGGATATGAAAAATATGAAAACTAAGGAAATTATTTAAAAATTAATACTTTGATGTCCTACTAGTTTGAAACACATTAAAAAAAAGAGTAAGATCCAATTATCTAAAATAATTGGTGAATAGACAACAAAGACATTTTATAAACACTGATTCAGAATGGAGAATAACATTTCAGCTCCAGGAATCAGCAAAGGAAATCCATGCTTGCCATGCATTGCTCAGAGCCTTGGTATCCACATCTATATTTACAGACACGAAAGATTCATTAAACACAGATGTGATCATTCATGGGATGAATAATTCAGGTGATTCCAACATAAAGGACTGACCACTGAGAGAACCAGCTCAAACCCAGCTACAAGTGCTCCTGAACAGAAAGCACTGAGTTACTGAGAACGTACATCAAAACCAGAAGAACGAATAGTGAAGAACAAGTATACCAGAGGCTGTAGCAAAAGGAATCCAGGCAAGACAGATATAAACTTGTCAAAAACGTAGGCACCGTGCCACGGCAAGCAAGATGAAAGATAAGAGTGGAGCACACGTCCATGCACCCCAAAGAAGTACTCAAAAAAACTCCATGAAAAGAGTTTAGTCTGGCATTGTAACAACAGAAAGTCAGAAAAACCACTGCAGGACACCAGGGTAGACAGTCACTCCTCTGCAGCAGAGAGGGCAAGTGCTGGAGGCTCCTCTAGGAGAGTCCATGTCAGTCCAGCTCTCAAAATTACCTAGAGCGACCCCAAACATGGGAGTTGCTGGTGGAGCAGGGGCAGAGGCGAGGACAGGGCTGGAGGAAAGTGGAAGAGAAGGATCACACAGCAGCGAGGGCAGGAGCAGGGTCTCGGCTGCTGGGAGCCGCTGGCCTCACAAGGAGCCATGCCTTCCCACCCTGGGCACGTTGCACGGGGTCCCCCCAGCCTCCCTAGCCAATTCCCAAACTTGGGAGGTGGAAGGGCACAGGGCATGTCCCAAGAGGCATTGAGGAAAAACCCTGGCTTTATACACAAAGCACTGGCTATCACTTCGAATAGGTTTGTTTACATCAGACCTACCAAGGAACAGGCAGCTGAGTTTTACAAGCACTCCGATCCAGCACAAAATGAAAGAGTGAGCGGGGATGTTGGCGATAGCCAGGCTTTGAGCAACCAGCACACCCCCACGACTTTCCCTTTCCCAATGAGTGATTTTCCTTACCTATACCTGTGAGCTGGGTCTTGCCATTACACCGGGTCCCGCTGAAGTTTGCTTTATTATGATGGAAAAGTCAGCAACAGATCTATGGCCCCCCAAGGGACACCCTGGCACTAGTCACTCAACCCACGGTGGTGGTGTAAAACAGCAACCTTCTGCTTTGCTAATGTGCAGACATCTGAGCCATAAGTGATTTGTATAAAGCATTTTAAGATACTGAGAAAAGAGCAAAAAGCAAAGATGAGAAACAATAGCATACTGTTAACTTTTGGGTCGTTTAACACAACTCCCTGTAATTTTCTTGTCTCTGTGTGTCAAATTTAAAACTGAAAAAAAAATAAAAATCATCATATCTCCTTGTATACACCCAAGCAAACTGTACCAGGATATTTCAAGTTTGTCTCTGTTGGCTTCTGTTATGTTGACTTCTGCTACAGGACGAGTGAACACACTGAGGAATAGAGCCATAATTCTGCTCCAAAATCTAATGCCAGCTGGAAACAGTGAAATTATGACATTGGACTTGTCAGTGGGGATGTCAACCGCAGTAGCAAGTAGAGGTTTATGAAATACTTTCTTTGCAGTCCACCAGATCCTGTAAAAGTGCTCAGAGGTTGCCTGTTAGGGTCTGATCTAAACCTCTTTAAATTAGTAAAAGTCTAATAATGGGCTTTAATGATCTCTGGATCAAAACCTTTAACGATAAACATGTCTGGAATAGCAATTTTTACATCCCTTAAAAGTAAATATTTTGGTTTAAGCCCCTCTTCTCCACAAACAAGCCAGGAAATAGGCTGCGACTAGCCTGCCTCTTAGACAGATTCCTTCTGATTTTCTTTGTGCATTACGAGCAGATAGTATAACCAGTAATCTGTAACCATGGTTGAGCTAAAATCTAGGGTAAACTGACATTATTCATCTTGGCCATTATTTGAGGAAGAAACTGGTTACAGGTTGGCATACCATTTGCACAAGAGTATTTCATGCTGTTGGCTTTGTAGTAACCATGTTTAAGAATCTGCCAGGGAATTAGTAAAAGTAACTATGTTTACTAAGAGTAATACTAACTAAACAGCTCCAGACAAAGCCTCCTATGCTTTACAAACCTTTGCACTCTGCCAGAAGAATGTGGGAAAAGAGTTAATCAATAAAAGACAAAATAGAAGCATTACCTCATCTCGATGAAAACTCCCATAGCCTAAACACTGACCCAAAAGGAGAAAGCTGAACTAGTGACTCCAGCGATAGGAGCAAACCTTTGGTAACATCAAATGCTCCATTCTAGTTAGAAAAATATTTGGCTCCCAGTAAAGCAGCAATCTCTGGTTTTATCCCACAAAATGAAGATAGAGATAAAAAGCAAACACAAAAATGAATTGGTTTTAAAATAGTGTGATATCTCTAGGCCAGACTACGCATTACAAAATATTTGTAGGTAGCTGATTACAGAGAAGCATCTGTCATAATTCTGGCCTCTATGCTCTACCATACCCCAAGGTGGCAATAATATGTGCCCACTACTAAATAGCTAGCAAATCATGTAACAGTATGTCAATGTATTAGCCCCAAATTAAATATGTGGGCGTGAAAGAAGAAATGATTTTAAGAAAGAAAGAAGAAATTACTTCAAAGCTACATTCTTTTCCTGGAATGAGGATCTTTGTCTGAATCACACCCTGGTCTAGAAAGCCCAGCGTGCACCAGGGGGACTTCTCAGAAGTTTCTCAGTTCCCTTTAACGTAGCCCAGATGTTTGTCAGCTGTGCAGATAGTGAGGCATCGACACCGTCATTTGAAGTTCAGTTTCCAGTAGGATCACGCGTGGTGTGTTTTGCTCCTGGCAGTCATGCCTACTTTGTGCAGCACTGTCAAGATTTGGTCCTTTCTACCATCAAAAGTGTCAGGAGGAATAAAAACAGGCAGCAACACCTTTAGGCAGGTAGAAACCACTGCACGAAAGTCCTCACTTTTTAACTAAAACTGAACTTCTCAAACTTCCTAAACACTCAGCACAAATTAGGGTTCAATTCAGACTTTAGGCAAATGCAAACAACAACCCCAGACTGGCCAACTCCATGCACAATGCTCATCCACTTACAGCAGCTTGATCATTTGAGTGTGCTACAGCTTGCCTGTCGTTCACTTCATGCTGCTTTTGGAGCTGTTTTTTCCATTTGTTTGTGTTGAAGGCTGCATTTGTTTTCTTTCCTTATACTGAAAAAACTGGAGTACTGTTGACAGTAAAATTATTAGGCCCTTTACCCTAAAGTTGTCAACCAGTCTTGGCTGTTAACAGATCTAACAATTAGGTAATTAAAAGTATGATTGACAGGCAAACAGCGAAAGAAACCAAACCTGTTATTGCACCCCTTCAGAGCAACAAATAAACCCTCTGTACGTTTTCAGTATTCACTGGCTTCAACAGGCCTAATTATCCCTGGTTGATGAGTATGTGCATAGCATTCAGAAAGTGTAAGGTTTTCATGTCACTTTTTTTTTTTACTTTTTTTCAGCTAGAGACCTTTTTCTGATACGTGTGTGCGTTTTGAATATAATGCTAAAATACTGGATGTCACCCTGACTGCTGGAAATAAGCCAACATATAATAATATCCTATCAGGATTGCTTAGGAAAAATAAATCACTCCAGATCCTTGGAGTCAGTGATGCAACTGCTATTCCCCTGTCAGAAGCAGGCAAGCACATATGTTTAGTGCTGCACTTTAAGGTATGTAGTCAGAGCTGGTCTCCTGTATGGGACCGGCCTATATGACTGACAGTAACAGAGCTGTCACCGGGCGCTTCCCATTTTCTGCAGCGTGTGGTTCTGCACCCTGCTGTGTACCTCCTCGGTGGCCACTGATTTGATATGACATATTCTGAGAGGCAAAACACCTGATGAGGTATTTAAAATAAAACCAAAAACTTGCTGCTCTTTTCCAATTTAGACATCTAGAGAGAATTCTGTACTGTATGGGATCCTTTAATTTTTTATTCTCTACTTTTCAGATCACATTCTCTGCCTTTCTCACACACAGAGCAGGCAATAAATCTGTGTGTGCTTCGTTTTTGGTGGGCATCATTCAAAGGCTGATTTGTTAGGTGTAATTACATTCACAGCAGTTTGAAAGAATTGAGCTAAGCCGCCTGCCCTTCAGCTGCGAGCCTTGGTTTACAGCGCACCCTATTAATATGCAACTGGGCAGACAGATGAAATGCCCTCAACAGGTCTTAGATGTCTTTAGCATCTTAGTCCGCTAACTTTGTAAACATTGGTTAGCTCTGGGAGCAGGGACTGCTGTGCTGCACAAGCAATGCCGCTCTGGGGGAAGGGGAATTGAGGCTCAGCATCCATCTGAGAGCCCAAAAGCCACCTGAACAGCTTCAGGGACTTGTCAGATATTTACCCTTTCCCGTGGCTAAGGGTCTGAGCTTGCAACTGTCTCTTCTGACCAAGCAGAATTCACCACACACAGCCAGGCTGAGAGAGGAGGTGAGAAAGAACCTCTGAAAAACCACCCCAGCAACCTCGCTCAGCAGAGCCAGGACCTCTAGGTCTTCAGACTAAATGACATCAGAGCAGGTGACTACACATGGGGGGTTTTTTTTGGAACAATAATCAAGACAGATGACAATACAGCTCCGCTGCTGTCTCTCTCCTCCCACTGTATTTCCTCCTCTTCCTACACACTATCGTATCTCTTTCATGTCCTATTCAAAGCAGCATTTCAAACCAAAAGCCGGAGTTAGAAATGGCTCATTGGAGGGAGACTGTTCTCTCAAGCAGGATACAAAAATGGAGATGGTGAGACCTGTTATACAGGAGATTTTTTTTTTTTTTTTTTTACACATGTATTTTGTACAAACTCGGCCAACCCCGTCGCTAGGGATGAGATGCAGAATCACTGTTAATGCCATACCTGCAGTCTCTTAGCTTTGCTGCTTCCCAATTAATGAAAAAACCCCCAACTTCACAGGCTTTCCAGAGCTGTGATAACCTCAGTTGCTGAGGCTGACACACAGACCAAGCGAATGAGGACGTTGCCCCAGAGCAGCAGAATTGCCGACCTCTATTCTCTGATGGATTTGATCCATAGATACCACAACCTATTCCCACACTCAACCCCTCTTCCCCTCCTGCACGTCCCTGCACCTCCACCTTGCTGCAAAACACCTCTGCGTCCCACCACCAACTTGAAAGACCACGTCACCTCCTGGGGGAGCTGGACAAGGGGAAACACACACCACAGCAAATACGGAGCTGTACGCAGGTGGTCTGCCAACAGACACCTCACGCCTTTGAGACTCGAGACATTCCTCTTGCCTTGTGTCAAACACAGCTGAAAATGGTTCATAAGTTACTAAGGGTAAGGAAAGGCTGGGTGTGCAGTCATGTTCCTGCTCTTTCCTCACACACCCAAGTTAAAAAAGAAATATATATATATATATATATATACACACACAAAAACTCCTTACCTGAAGTTTGAGGAGGAAGGAGTGTTTTTTTAAGTGATAAAACTACAAATACAAAAAAATGTCAAAGGTTAATTACAGGGAATTAGTGGGCCTAAAGCTGTGTGGAAGCAGATTTATATCTGTATAGCAGAGAGAGTGTCTTAGTTATCAGGGCACGGTTTGACCTAAGGGGAGCTAAAACAAAAAAACCCTAAAGATCAAGTCTCTGGCTCTCTGTAAGATTTAAGGATGAGAAAATTTCCTAAGTAACAAGCTAATTTTATACCATCTATTTTAAACCTCTCTATTCGTGAGATGATTCTTCTTTTATTCATGCTCCTTCAATCTATTATACAGACCATACTTGCTGAGCTACTACATTTTAAGACCATGCAAACTGTAAATATTGTTTTGTATTAAAGACAGGTCTGAGTCACAGGATTTAGCGCTTGCAGCCAGACTCAAATTTTCGAGGTTCATAGGTGTTTTGATTCAGGCCCCCTTAAAGGCCTCGATTCTTCAAGACGCAAAGTGCTTTCAGCTCCCACCAAAGTCCAAGGCAGTTGAAAGCCCTCTGTACTTTGAAGGGTTGGGCACATAATTTAAAAATCTCTGTTAAAAAAAAAAAACAACCAACAACACTTTTTTCAATGATCCATTATTTAAGGGGCATGAATTTAATTACTTACTGTAACTAAGCTCAAGAAAGTTAGTCTTCTCACTTGGAAGGATACCAAATTTCCACGTCTGCATATAGGCACAATCACATACAGTGTGACCTTAACAAGATTTATGGCGTGGTTTATTAATTCTCTAAATTGGTTCCATAAATCTACACTAGCCCTTGCTATTTAGCTGAGTAAACGGTCTTTGATCTCTGCAGAAAGAAGAAACATACAAATCAGATTTCTTTCATAAAGGTACTGGGCCAAACTCTGCCCTCGGAGGTATGGCCAGCAGCTCCTCATCCCTCTCTCAGCGGCAGAAACGCACGGCAGAATTTGGGCTGCCCCGTGCAAATCACGTCCTCGGTTAAAACAGTTTGGATTTTTAGGTGACGGGTATTTTATCTGTGCAGTGCTGCTCATTTTGCAGTAATTAATAAGTCTTGGGGAATTTGGAAGATTTTTTTCACACAGGGAAAAAGTTAACTTTGCCTCATTTTGTTTACAGAAAGCTGTTACAAGATAACACTGCCAACAAATATTTCACATACATTAGAACAACATCGCCATTTTAACAAAGATAATTTTATTCAACATCTAGTCTGTAGGTTTAAGCAATGGACTGGCTGCTTATGCTCCACAGCAGACCAAGCTCAGCTCTCTGGACTTGCACAGCTCTGTGCTGTAATACTCTACGTATTATCTCACAGGGAGTTTTCACACAGCAGTTTTTCTTCTTACCCATAGAAACCCATACTGGGACTAGATGTGGCTTCATTCTGGCAAATTGCTAAGACGGTTAACATTGTTGCTGATCCTGCTGCCTTTTAGTGCAAGATAAATCACAAGCAGTTCCGCTAAGCTTCTAGAAAATTTCAATAACAAAACTCAATCATTCTTTTAGAGCATGTGAAACACAGTCAATTCAAGAAACACGTATCACTAATATATCTCAAGTTCGTTTCATGTTGGTCAGGAAAAGGAGACAAAACTTAGAGTATATGTTACTTTCATTTGCATTTTGAAATGTTGCATCAACAGTCAAATTAAGCCATGATGTGTTATTAAAAAACAACATGCTTGCAAACTCATAAAAACTGAAAATTATTCCACTGAGTTAAAATCAGAATTTGACACAACACATCTTTTGCATTTACACCACACAGAGCTTAGAATGCAACATTGTGCTTACTAACATGTCAGGGGAAAACTGAGCAAACGCAATTGCTCTTCAGTTCAGACTTGTCCTCCTTTATGTTTTTAACCTCCCCATAAAATTCAGATTTGAGGTTTGGTTAGTTTCATTTTTAGTCTCAGTCCAAAAGCATTTTCAAATAGAAACTGAATTACCCCATAGGTTTATGAGTATATTAATGTGATTTTTTTCTGTACTTTCTAGTTTAATTTTAAGATGTAACTGCTCAGCCTTTTGTGTTGAAAACACGAAGCACAAAGAAACCAACCTGGTCTGCCTCTTTTTTAGTTATCAAGGGGGCAAGTGAATTTTATCAAACTGGATGTGAAAAATTAATTGTAATAGCTGTCTTATTCTTTAATCATTTTTTTAAACTTCTTTAACTTCTGCAGTCTAACACAGTGCAAAAAAGGCAGCGTTTGCTTCCCTGGGTGTGCTCCTCATGCAGGTGGATTTTTTGCAGACACTGTGTGGAGCAGAAGACTGAGGACAAAGTATGGGGGACAGTTTTGCTCAAGTCTCTGCCAAGTACGCTGAAAACAGGGGAGATTAACATGCAAGGAATAGATTTAAGTAAAAAAAAAAAAAAAAAAAAAAATCTAAAAAAATCAGTTACACTAGAAGACGACTTATCTCCGGGAGGTTGGTCACACATATACTGCTTCTGACAACTCCTGAGCAAGAATTCATAAACTCTAAAAGGACTCTTAAAGTTTACTGAAAACAATGAAGACTACAACACATCTCTGTGACGGTGGGAGTTGGATCTGAAGACTTTACCAGGCTATTAAATGTTAAGTGAGGGCACAAAATATACTGCAGGTAATGCTTTACCAAACTCTGGAGCTAAGACACGTTATAGAGAAGCTGCAGAAGCTATTTGTGTGCTGGAGGAAAAAAGGTTTTGATAGATAGATCCACATAAGCTGGCGTCTAACAAGCTGTACTGGAGCCAAAGGCCCAGGATCTGTTGTTTAGGTGGATGCTGATTCCCTCTTTGCCCTATTCATAAAAAAAAACACTCTAGAAGAATTCCTGATACCATGATAACACGTTCTTTTCTTTGTTTGATCAGCATCTTATCTAGAGCTGAAATCATCCTGGTTTTTCTCCGCTGGACTCACTCCAGCAAAACCACTTCTTTCTTCAAAGGTAGTGCCCCAGCCTGAACACAGTATGCAGCTGAGGCTGCATGAACACAAAATACAGTAAAAAGTGTCCTTCATGCGTTTGTGTTGCATACTGGTTAAAGTCGGTTTTGTTCGCTATTAAAACAACAAGAACCAGCACATATTTCGAGACTTCTCCACATACCACAGTTTCTAAAGTCTCTGAATCAGAGACAGTTCCTTTAACTCGAGGCACTCCAAATCCAAAAGGCAGCTTTACTCTCTACAAACGAAGTTTGCCATATCTGTTAAAATTTTATTCCTGTGTGCATTATAGTTGTTTCCCCATCTACATTTTCCTTTTCATCTATTGACAGTAAATTTCATCTGCCACTCTAGCATGCTGTCACTCACTCCTGTGAGATTCTTCTGCAACTCTTTATGCCTAAGTTTTGACTTCATTACCCAGAATAATTTTATACCACCAAATGCTCTCATTATTCAATCTAATATCTAAGTTCATTTATGAATATGTTGAACAGCATAGATACCAGCTGGATACTACTAAGTTCCCTTTATCATGCAAGCTGACCGTTTGTTCCCACTTATTTTCCCCCCATCTTTTAGCTAGTTATTAACCCCTAAAAGGATTTTCTTTCTTGTTTTATGATAGCTGTTTCTTTAAAAGCCGTCAAGCAGAAACTGTTTGGAAAACTTTCTGGAAATTCAAAATACCCCGTTATCAGCTCCATTGCAGAGGTTTTCATTTGACTGTATTTAATTCCTTTTTAAAAAGTTCCAACAAATCTGTGAGATAAAATCCCTCTATAAATGCTACCCTGGCTTTTCACAATAAATCATATTTATCCATATTTCTACTTTATTTTTAGCATGCGCTCTGCCCAATACAGAGGTCAGACTCACTCCTGCTCAGACATTCAACATTTGCCTTTCTTATTCTTGGGGTGAGGAGGGGGGATTCTTTAGTACTGTATTATTGACTCATATTCCATTTTTGATCCATAGGTACAACATTTTTTCCGTAAAACTGCTGTGTATCTATGTTCCCCATCCTGTATTTGGGTAAATGCTTATTACACCTCTATCTGAGGTTGTTGGCTGGTTTCTCCCTGTTTGGGATCTGACAAGAGAAGGAGCAAATTTAGCTGAAAAAAATTCTTCCAAAAAACCCTTTCACCCACTCGATCCCTTCCCAACCTGTCACTAGTGACACCTGATAATGGAAGTAGGAACGTGTCCTTATTTATCAGTCCCCTCTGGCAATTAGTTGGGTCTGCTCTCTTTCTGGTATGCTGTGCAGGAACAGGCTGTATATTTGTGTTGCATAAAGATAGTTTAGGCATATCAATGTTTTTGCATTGATGGGACATGAGGAAGGTGATGAGTGCCTGTTTGTATATCTGAGCAGGGTGTGGGTTTTCGCTGGGTGATTAAAACACAAAGTATGTTATGGTGAGATAGATTATTTGAAGAATGTACAGCAATGAAAACCGCAAGAGGGAAGGAGGCAAAAAATGACTTGATTCTAATACTCAGCGCTATGCGAAAGGTTAGGGAAGAAGACAGTCAAAATGTAATTTCAGAGCCTGATTCAAATCCCACTGAAGTCAATGAAAAATTTCCTTTGGCTTCAGTGGGCTCTGAACTAGATCATTAATAACTGTCATCCTGAGATTGCACTTAAACATCAATGTGTTTTAAATTTCACCAAAAAAATTGGACAAGTAAGGCCGTATGTGCATTGCAGAATTTGATTAATATACGGAAAAATCAATTTATTGGGTCCAATCCTGCTTCCCTTGGAGTCAGTGAGGGCTTTGCCATTGATTTCAGCTGTAGAAAAACCTCCCCACTTCCTAGAGGGGGATTTCCATGTGAATCTCCAACAAGGAAATGCTCATTCACGAGCCTCGGATCTAATCCACGGCAGCTTTAGCAGAACACAAGGACATCCCTAGAGAGTAGGATGAAGTCAGATCAGAGCTGTAAGATGAACCAAGGCCACGTAAAGCCTTGCTTAAGTCAACATAAGGATATTAAAGTTGAGATTTCACCATGGCCTTTCCATTGCAGTGGGAACTTGATGCAAAGAGGGTTGAGGGAGAGCTGAAGCGGGGAGACCCAGTGATGCAGGGTTACATAATAATCCAGCCTGCTAATCACAAAAGCATGGATAAGCATTTCAGCCTACATTGCACAGGCAAGCATCTAATCTTGGAGATGCTTTCTGGTGGGGTCTTTTATTCTCCTTTCCATCTTTTTTTTTTTTTTCTTTTTAAACCTTTCATACAGCCTAAGGTGAGAGGAAATAAAAGTAGCCCCCCTGCAGATAAACTGCAGCAGTCAGGATAATGATTGCAAAGGATCATCAGTCTTCAGGGCATGACCCGAACATCACAGAGGGCTAGCAGGGCATTTTTCATCTGCCCCTTCCTTCCCTCCCACCCTAGTTTGCCACTGCAGAAATGCAGGGTGGCAGGTAAGCAGAAATGGTGTTTCTGATTCTTAGACAAGACACAAGATAAAATATACAGGTCAGTTCCATTGGGTGAAAACCAAAGGAAAAGGAGAAAAGAATCCCTGAGAAAAGGATTAAGCAGGAATCCCCCAAATCCCTGCCTTGATTCACTTGTTCCTAGAAACAAAAAGAAGCCAACTGAGCTTGCAATTGCCTTTCCCAGACGGGAGATAGGGACTTTTCCAAATTCTTCATCTGTCATCAGCCAGGGATGGAAAACCCTTGTCATCGTCCCAAGGAAAAGAAGAGGGTAAACATTTGTCAGGGAGATGCTCTGTATCTCATTTACACTTAAAGCGCAAACAATTATAGGTCAGGCCCTGCTATATGTTATTTGTTGTCCCATTTTAAAGTTACTATAAGGTAATATTTCAAAGGTTTTGTTTACAGGCAAACTGTAACCAGGCTACATAAACTCCCAAACCCAGGGTCAGCATACTTATTCAATAAACTTTGGTGATACATATCTTTTACTCCTAAAGGACAGCAGTGAAAAAAACTGGCAAGGTTTGAGAGCACACTGAATGCTATATGAAAATATGTAAGGCAGTTTAAATAGATGATTACAAAAACATTTATCGGTTATTTTCACAAACTGCAGTAATCAAGCAAATCGCATGTATCTGTCCCATGAGGCTACTGACAACAATTATTCAAAGTTTTAGGATAGTTGGGCTCTTACAAGATCTTACCTGTACCACCATATGGGTGCTGCTCAAAAGGGTTTTAATATGCTATGGGGAAAGGAAAAGAATTCATCTGTGGGAGACAAGAAGGTGACCAGCTCAGCAGGACAAAACAAATTCAGTGTACAATTGGAGAAGCGCAGATTTCAAACTCTCTCTGCCCTGACTGACTAATTTAAAGTACGTTTCAAGAAGCAATATAAAGAGGAGAAAGGAATCCCTCCCAAATGGGAGCTGTGCCAGCTGTTTTGCAGCGAGGTTATAGGGAATACCCAGGGAACAGTAAGGTGGCACATCTGGCACCTGAACATAACATTGAGCCCCTCCTAAGGGCTGTGGGATATTACAGACTTTGGCAGGGTGTAAGCATCAGTGCCACAGGGCTTCCACAGATTGGCACCTCCCTGGAGCAACAACGGGAGGCAGAAAGGACAGACTCGGACTGGTGCTGGACATTGAGATCCAGGCACCTTTGCCACTCCTGAATCCACATATAAGATGCATTCACAGAAAAGCAATTTACCCTGCTCATACATAACTGAAGCCTATAGGAAAACAGAAACCTCCCTAGACATCTCATCTGTAATGTTCTGTTAGCCTCACAAGAGGGATTAAATAGCTGTGAAATAGGACAGCAGGGTGAATATACCTTTCCATTATCAAACAGCTTTGCATTGGGGATATGCTTCGCAACAATGGAGAAGGAAAGGAGGTTGTCTCATGTTTGAGGCTTTGCTTATTCTCCAGAAAACTGTATGAGAGAGGGGAAATAATTAAAAAAAACACAAACAAACCCAAACAAAACCCCTGAAACTGAACATGCCCTTTTCACCATAATAAGGTTCTCCCAGAGGTGAAAGGAAAACAAGGTCTTTGACATTTTGGGTGTATTGACAAGTTTTTGTCAGACTGCATATACGTCTATTAAACCACACTTGGATTCTTCAATGAACCATTGTACTTGACAAGTAATGCTTTCAAAATACACAGAGCGCTGAAATTATTGTATGAGGCTCTTTCAGAGAGGCTAAAACGCTTCACTGCATCTAAAAATACACAATGACAGGAGAGCAATCCGAGGCACAGTTGCCACAGGTATCAGAAATACCTGTGAAGGGAAGATTTCAAGCATGAAATATGCTAAAACCCATTTCTCTACTTAAATGACTGCAAAAAGACTATGATATATGGTAATTTATTCTAAGTTCTCCAGCACCATCACGTCTGAGCACCTCTCAATCTTTCATGTACTAACCTTAGAAACTCACCTGAGGTAAGGTCGCACCCCTATTTCTGCTCTAGCAACAATCAGTGTAGAACAGATGAAAACTCAGGAACAAGAAAAAGTCCTGGATTCACAAAGGTAACTCATTTCCTGACTGCCATTGTGTCACATTCTTTCCTGTTGAAGTCTTTTTTACGTCTTGACCTCCGTGTCTTACTCAAGATCACCTTCAGATCAACTTTTCCTTTTGTGTAAAATTGAACATGCCAATTTGGGAGAATAAAAGGATGTGGAGAGGACTGAAAAGAATAAAGCAAAGTACTCTCACAGAAACACTAAATATAAGCCATAATTAAGGAATAGTTAATTTCAGAAAGTTGTAAATAAAATTAATAAATTATTGGGGGGGGGGGGGGGGGAATGTTACTGTGCTTTCCAAACAATAAGGTTGTTCATATAGTTTATGTAACCAAACAGAAGTCTGGGAATTCCCACTTTATCACAAAGCTCAGTCAATTAGTGCAAGAAAACTCAGGACACCCATATATTCCTTGGGAAAATGCAGCTAAAAGTTAGCAGCACCTCCATTGAAGTTGCTTACTACAAGGGCAAAATCTGGCTTTGAAAAACTCACTATCTTGATGTGATTTTGAAGTCTGGTGTCACCAGTGACGCAGTCAGTATTTTGTGCCTTACTATGTGTTGTATGAATACACCACTCGATCACAAGTGAGAAAAAAATAAAAGCAAAGCTCCTACATACGCAATGGCAAGGAGCTTTCTGCTTCCCCCTGCCTAGAAATCACACAACAGCAGAGTGACATAGGAGAAAGTGGCATCTCCCACTAACACTGCTGCTCCCTAGCAATAAATAATTTACACTTGGTGATCCATTGAAAGCAGATCTTAATTAAGCGCAATATAGTTGCACTTATTGATGTGTAGATGTATTGATCTGTAGACATAACCTTTTTGCAAAGAGCTTACTCTAAATTAAATCAAATACCACTTTAGATGCTTAGAGCTTCTCTTTTAGATCAGCATGTGCTCTCCTGGCTTCACAAACTTCCTGCTAAAAATATTCAACTCCAGAGGTTATCCAAATTTATAAATAATGTGGCTGGGGCAACTGTTCCCCTAATGACTGTGTGCTAAGCAGAGTTGCAAAGCCTGACACAGTGAGAAGGGGTCCTTCAGGTCACACAGGCTACAAGAGAAGGACGTAGGAAAGTCTTGAGGTTTCAGTACAACCTAAAATGTCTCATCCTACAGTCACACAACTGGTGTCGGTCACACATCTGCAGTGCAGAAGCATCCATCAGCCCATGGCTGCAATACAATAAAGGCTGAACAAGTTCACAGAGGTTGTCCAGAGTTTCTTTCAAATAGCTCCTAAGTCAACACAGTCAGTGAGCAGAGGACTAGTTGCTAGAAGCAGTTGCTCTGCCTTAACTTTCACGGAAATAAAAGGGAGAACTTGTTGTGGGAATTTTAGAAATCATGAGATGTAATCATATGAAGAGGAAGAACATATCACATATGTGAAGATTTACTCCTTCAAAAAGGCAAGTTCCAATTTTTTATTCCTCTTGGAAATCTTTATTGTATAGTATTTTGTGTGCAAATAGACATCTAGGAAATATAAGAATAGAATTAAAAATAGTCTGCTAGTAGTACAAGAACTACTAATAGCTTCTAGAAATTCCTTTTCTTTTTTTATATTTAAGCTTAATTAAAATGTTTGTACCTCAGGAAACTTCATTTCAAAGTGACATGTTTCATTACATTCAAGGGATTTTGCAAACACGAACAAAATCCAGATGTATCAAAACTTGATTAAATCTTATATTCAGTGAGGATATTCTATGTTATAAAATATTTCTTAACAAGAAATTCAACATAAAACAGGGAACTTTTTGTTCATTCCATTAAATTGTGAGATTTATTTCCCTTAAAGGATTTAATTACTTCCTGTTCACTGATCTGTTCCAGTGTATTTGCAGAAGCTGATGTCACCTGGACCTCTGTACAAATTTACTTTTCAGCTTAGTGAGGTTGCTCATTATAAATAGTTTAAAGCAAATTCTAAATAAGCTATTCGTTACCACTGCTAACATCAAGAATAAAGAAAAGAAGAGAGCAAGAAGGATACCAAGCAAAAAAACAACAGCAAAAAAACCCTTCACAGTTCTGGTTTTCTTGCCGAATACCGTTTGCAGCAGCACAATTCGAATATTTAAATGATGTCAGCAATTAGGGAGGCCTATTGTACTTAAGATACTTCAGCTGGCCCTAAAAGTTTGAATAATTTCCAGAGGGAAAGACTTTTTTTGTTGAATCTGATGCATTTTTTTCCTAAGTGGGAAAAAGGGATCGTTTAAGAGATGCTTTCTCTGCCTCAGTACCGGGGAACTAAAAAGCCCGCATTTCTCTCTGATTTTCGTGGCCGCTGCAGTATTCCTCATTCACAGTTTTTCTCCCAAAGACCTACAGGCAGAAGTTAAAACTGAAAATCCATTATATATGCTGATAAGTTTACCAGCACATTAAAGGCAATAAAATCACAAAGCTAAAAATCTAAGCGTCCTCTGATTTTCTTATTTGTGGCTCTGTACCTGCATCACAGATGCACGTGGTCTGTGTCCCTGGGGCCTCGTGGAGGTGAGCAGCTCCACACCAGTCCTCACTACAGAGCCCTCCACGGGCAGGTCTGCAGAGCCTTCTCTTACAGGATTTCCACAGCCCGTCTATGCTGATGAGCACTTTTATTTAACTTGAATGTATGACACGAGTGCTCATTGTAGCACTATGCATTTCTCTTTGCTTATTTTAACGGCTACTGAAGGTGTCAAGATAATAAAAAGCCACTATATTTCTATTGTTAAACCCCTGCTTTAATTAACATTTTTCTTTCCAGTACTCTGTCCCTTTGGGCAGAAATTCTGGGCTTGCATTTTCCAAAAAAGACAGGTTCAATTTAAAATACCTTAAAAGAGAAGAAAATGCCAATAACCTGACCCAGAAACAATACTCAACCTTTTTTTTACTTACTATATAACACAGTCTGAAAGCTTTCTGCAAATGTTTGCCAAAATTTCATCATGAGATTAGGATTCATTGCTTTATAAAATGAAGTAATGGTAAATAAGGCACATTTGTAACTTTTTATTTGCTCTCCCTGATGAATGCCGTAGAAAAATCCTAAAGAAATAGATATATATTTTCCACAGTGAAGTACAGCTGAGGCTTGCCTGTATTATCCATACCAGTTGTGAAGAAATCCAACAAACTTGAGTGGCATAGGTCAAAAAATTCTCTTATATTTTGTAAAACTAAATGAAGTCACCAGAGCAGTGCCATTAAAAGCAACCAAGACATGGAGTCATTTAAACGGTTTCCCCTAGATGGCTAGGTTAAGCTCTGTTAAAATTAATCCTTTTTCATGCTGGCAGGTGTAACAAAGAAAACCTTTTTGTATGGAGTGCAAAGAGGGTATTTTACCCTCTCAAAGGAAAGCTGCTTGATATTTCCATGGAGAAAACAGCACAAGTGATTAACAATTTAGATTTCCCATTCCTAAGCTTTGTTTATATAAATATATGGGGGATCATTTCTGAATCTGTAAGAGGATTTTCTACAGTCCAATGTAAAGAACTTAAAACTGCCATAAATGAGACGTTAAAAAAAATAAACAGATTGCCCTGATAAATGCCAGTTATTGCAGACTGAGCTCCACTGTAGTAACACACTAAGCAGCTGACATTTAAAAGAAACCTGACTAGAGTGCTAGTTCCCTAGGTAGTTTTTTTCTTCTCTAAAATAATCTCAAGTCTGTGTATGGTGCCCACAAGAGAGGATCTCTGTAGTGTGGCTCAGCCCTTCCCGACTCTCAGTTATGACCTACTTCAGGACAGCCTTTTACACACGCACAAGTGGCAACTGCGCATCTTCTTGAGCCTCGTCCAACGATGGGCATGTCACTGCTGGGACAGAAGGGACTCCAGAGATCAGGCCTTTGACATAAACATGGAAAGCAATATTAGCTTCACTCTCCTCCACTTCCCTGATGACTTTCATCCCTCTCTTGAGCGGAATTAATCCTTCTTCAGAAGTTTTTCCCAACTAATAAGTTTCCTTTCCCCAGCAGTGATTCCCATGAAGCACTGAACCCACCTTCCTCAGAGAAATAGTGCTGCGTTTTCTTCCGAATGCAGAAACAGCTGAAAATAGCAAGCAAAAGTCGTTTCCATCCTCATGCTGCTTTTCTGCTCCCTGGGGCTTTTCCCTCAGCACAGAAGAGAGGATCGATATGCTTCGTCCTCTAGCTCTCCCCTTGCAGGAGCTGCTGCATTGACCTGCTTCTTGGCTGCTCTTCACAAGTCTCAGTGGCGGCTCTCCAGCCAGTTTCAAAGAGCAGGACCCCAGGCTCTGGCTGTCAAAAGGGCTGCCCCCGTTTACGGAGGAGGTAGCCTTGGTGTTGCTTGCTTGGTTGACTGTGAGCTTTTTTTTTTTTTTTTTTTTAATCTTTTTTTTTTTTGGCTTTGTCTGAATGAACAAATCCCTCCACTCCCACAACTCCCCAAATCATTGGTTAGCAAACCTTGAACTGCTTCAAAGACTCCTGCTAAGTACCAAGCATATAATGCATGTTAGTACATAATTTACATAACTGACCCCTCTCAGTTTCTGGCAGAGATACATAAAACATATTTCTTACTTGACGATAAGCATGCTTGTTAAAATAGTTTCTGGCTGGCCCAAAGGAGGCAAATCAAAGAAAGGGCAATAGAGCATCCTTCCAGCATCTAAAGGGGGCCTACAAGAAAGCTGGAGAGGGACTTTTTACAAGGGCATGTAGTGATAGGACACGGGGTAACGGCTTTAAACTGAAAGAGGGTAGATTTAGATTAGATGTAAGGAAGAAGTTCTTCCCTGTGAGGGTGGTGAGACACTGGAAGAGATTGCCCAGAGAGGCTGTGGATGCCCCATCCCTGGAAGTGTTCCAGGCCAGGTTGGATGGGGCTTTGAGCAACCTGGTCTGGTGGAAGGTGTCCCTGCCCATGGCAGGGGGGTTGGAGCTGGATGATCTTTAAGGTCCCTTCCAACCCAAACCACTCTATGTTCCTATAATTTAAAAAACAGACGTGAGAGCCAGGATCAGCATCCAGGAAAGACCAGCTCTTTACTCACAAAACCCCCAACTTATGCTATAGGATAACTATGCACTAACTCTCTAGCCCTTTCATACTGAAAGTCGTGCGTGGAAGCACAGGGCAAGACGTGCCTACAAAGCCAATCTTCACTCCCATGTCCTCGCCACAACACATCATCTGCAGTAGTCATGCAAGATGTGCAGAGTGTCTTCTTCATGATATGAGCAGAAACAGATTAACTTCTAACTTCTGTCCCTACTGCTGACTGATAATTTTCTACATACTGATCTCCTTGACTGCAGAGGGACCCATGCTGGGCATGGTCATAACTTCTGCAAACTGCAGTGAAAGAAAATGCAAACTCACACCACCCAGACCCTGGGACTCGTCAGTGCACCTGAGAGAATCAGGACCATCATTCCATAAAAACAGCAAGTTTAGATAACCAAAATGCCTCTATTCTATTGATATATATTGATTTCAGAACTAAGAAGTATAAAACTTTGAATTAAATTTCTAGACCTTGGAAAGTTTACCCTCTACACAGAGATGAAGAACTAATAAAGCTGGAAGGAAACAATACATTTTTAAAGCTGACTGAGACTCAGAACATCGGGTTAGGACTGTTCAAAATGCGCTCACTGCCACATCATTTTGACAGTACAGCAGTGTCTCAGCAGGTTGTAATGCAACTCCTTGGTATTTCTAAGTGCACTGGGCCTCTAGGATCACTCTCTGGGAAGAGATGTCAGGGTTGTTATTACAAAGTTGTTTACATTTAATTAAAACGGTCAACTTATCTGAGTTTCCTTAAGGTTAATAAACCTGACAAAATTTCTAGGGGGATTATAATTAGTACATATATGTTCTAGTAACTTTTCTCTGTTTCTGCAAGATTGCTATAAAATATTTAAGCCCATCAAATATTGAACACACACACTTAATGAACTACATGTTTATTTTAGAATGAGTTTTTTGAGTTTGAGAAGTTTATCTGTAAATACTTGAATTCAAAAGAAAACTTGGCATAGCTACACCTTAGCTAGAGGAGCTTGTAAAAATCTGATGACTTTTCATTCAGCCTGACTAGTTTATAGAAGGGCTCTGCAGTCTTTACAGGTTTAATGCCTTTGATAGTTTCAGGTTTTTGAATCCTACACTTCTACTGCCTAGAAGCATACTTGTTTGTGATCCTGCACAATTTCTAGGCAATTTATCAGCCACTATTTCCGTAACAGCAGGAATATTTCTACTCATGGGCCCTCTCCTCCACTGTAGCCATTGTGGGATCCCACAACTCGGTGCCCACCTTGGTCCATAAGGATGCTCTTCTGAAGTTCTGCCTAGACTGACAGAACTAAGCATGCTGTCCAGGTGCATCCCTCCTCCTTACCAAAGGCAAGACATGGAGGTGCCTCGGTCCTCCAGCTGAGAACTGCTGTGAGAAGGACACACAGGCAAACAAGCTGGAGTGGGGCTGGGACTAGCTAGACGCCAAGTGGATCAGGTCCCCGGGGCATGGCAGTGAGTATGCTGGCTTCTTGGCCCCGAGACAACCCGTGCTATTTTCCACCAAGCAGCACTTGCTGATGATATCGGCAAGGCAAGGCCCAGAGCCAGCTCATGCATTATGTTGCTGATGTTACAGAATCAAATTTTATAGAAGAAGGCAGCTGGAAGAGGCCTCAAGAGAAATCTAGCTCACCTCTCTGTCCAAACACAAGATCAGCAATGCTTGCGTCATTTTGACATATGCTCACCCAACTTGTTTGTAAAACCTTCCAATATCGAAGGCTTCCTAGTCTCCCCAATAAGTCTTGACTATTCTTACCATTATAGAGTGTTTTTTTCCTAATGACTAACCTCCCCTTGCAATTTGAACCTATTACTTTTTGTCTTACGCAAAGTAAGCAGTTTATTTTCTCCCTTTTATGTATTTAAAGATTACTTTGCCTTCCCTCAATCTCCTCCTCCACAGACCATTCATTCATTCTTCTCTTCCATATCGTGGTCTCTGGATCTGTGACCATTCTGCCTGGTGTCCTCTGGTCCCTCTTTCCCATAATCTGCAATTACAGTTTTCCAGTTAAAGCAGCACCCAGTTCACAGTGGTTTCTTCAGAAATATGCTTCTGTAGTTAGCTTATGATAAAGTACTGTGAAACAATATCAAAACCCTAAGTCAATATATGCAATGAATATCATTTCCCTTCTGTTCAAAAGGTGTATTGTTCTGTTACAGGAGAAAGTTAGACATATTTGATATGATTTGCTGTTGATAAGTCTGTGGTCTTTGTTTGCTTGCACATGTATATGCATCATCTCCTCAATTTTTTGTTCCAGTATTTCCTGAAGAAATGAAGTTAAGCTGCACCATGTCTATTATCCTTTTCCTTCTTTAAATATATGCACTAGGTTTCCTTTTTCCAGCGGTCTAGTACTTTTCCCACCATCTGTAAATTCTCAGAAGTATCCATAAGCAGCCCTTATTTAAGTATTCTCCAGATTTTTTCTGATTGGAAGATGAGGTCTTGCCCTTGTGTCACTGGGATTACTTATGGTGACACTGACCAAGTTGGCACTTTTAGCGAAGAAGTGGCTTACTGCCAGAGAGCAGTAAGCACTGTAATCTTTGCAACTTCATCTGCTAATAACTTGCCTCTGTTGTGTAACAGGACAGCCGTTCTTGGCCATCTTCTTACTGCCCCGGTCATCTGAGGTCCATCAGGTCACTGTTACTGTTCATCACGAGAAGTCTTTCATTTTTTTAGTCTTCACATATTACAGTTTTGTTCTTTCCTTATGTTTAAAAATTACTCCAGACTTGCTGTCTGGGCCTGCTACCTCAGATCTAGAAATTGCCCAAAATTCCAGTATGCCCCCTTACAAATCAAAAACCTTAACTAAAAGAAGTCAATTGAATTTGTCCTATTTTTATTCTGAACTTCATAATCATGACACTTGGGCTTAAAAATATGGGATTAGATTTTATCTGGTACTTTAATTGTCAGGATTCATATGTTAAAACCAGAATCTTTGTAAAGAGAAACTGTATTTCTACTCCTGCCCAGCAAGGGCAAGGTACGAGATAAACAGAGCATTCAATCGGACATGTATATCAGCTGCATATAACCTCTTCACATGTGTTTCAGTGCTGGCTGGTTTTTAGGATATACAGAGGTCTGACAAAACAAGAAATAGCATGTCCCATTAGCTTTCCATGTGGGACATGGGACTCGCCCTACCATAGAGGACAGCCAGTAGCATAAAAGTCAGAGCCCTGCAGAGCCTGCCCATTTCTGCAGCCATCCTGGTAGGGCCACGCACCAGAGGCACGGACCCTACTGCTGCATGGTCTGCACAGCAGATCCAGGCAAGACACTGTGGGGCACAGAGACCCTTCAGCTGGAATTCCCTTTTCCCTGCATTTTGGGGCATCAGAAAAGCTCTGTGACACTCCTCAAAAATATCTCCTGCATAAGTCTCCTAAAGTCCATGAAATTGCATTTTTACATTCCTTTATTTCAATGCATTAAGTAGATGCTAAGGGCATTTTTTCCCTCCTCCGTTTTATTTTCAGGCCACACTGAAGGATAAACCTATCATGTTTCTGACCCACTAGAAAAGCTGCTTTAGTGTTGCAGGAAATGTAATCTGTATGGCCGACATGAAAGTGTTATAAGATGTGAGCTGCAGAGATTTTGGAAGGTTGTGTCTGAGCCACAACATCCATTCTTCATTGCTAGGCTTTGCAAGCTAATATCCTCTTAGCCTAATTTAAAATCATTAATTAAAACTGAGTTGAAACTGATGTGTAATGTAATAAGGACAAGAGGTCCCACACCAAAAAGAAGAGGAAGATTTAAGAGATGTCCATGTATTCAAATTTGCTCCGCTTTTCTTGAATCAGAATTTACTGTACAACATTACCCTAATTTAGTAGAGTCCTCAGATTTGTGCAGCTTACACACACATTTTGATTGAAAATTAGTAATTACTATGAAGAAAGTAGGAACCAGGCAGGCAGCTAGCAGGTTTTTTTTGAGCAAATTATAAACACAATCTCTGTATTCCTTGGTCCTCCAATGCACTGGGTATATCACATCAACACGGTAAGGAAAATCTGTTGAAATCAGTTGGAAATCCTGACTAGCACAATATGAGCTGTTGCTGTAGTGTAAGAAGTTCTTCATCTCAGCAAGTGATACGCTACAACAGGTTTTGTGAAGCGAATTCATTTTCTCTCCCGTGCATGCTGGGGTGGAGGCGGGGAGGATGGGGAACGGGGAGTAGGAAAGTAGAATGGCAAGGTAAAGAAGTTAACTTTTTTTTTATTAAATCTTTGCTAGTTTTCAGCGGGTGTAAAAAATAGTTAAATTCCCTAATTAAATTATAATTCCAATCTTAAACAATAAAAAGAAATCCTGTAATAATCTATGTGCAGTGCCTGACAGCTGGGCCGTCTGATCCTTGCAGTCTGCTTACAAATTGGTATTAGTGGCACTAATAAAGCTGATTAATGTTGTGACTAGAGACCCACTAACCTGACACTGCCAGCTGGGCACACAAAGGCTGTCAATCTACATGGCAGCTGTTAAACTATGAGCGCCGTAGCCTTTAATTTACATTTCAGCAACCTCCACACTGTAATGCATTTTAATGGGCACGAATAAAAACCGCTGGTGACGTGCAGGAATTTCACAGGATATTGGTGTGTACACATTATATTAGTAAAATACCACTTATCAAAAGACCAGAGATAAAGCCAATTCTTTCCTTAGTTACTTTTCTTGAAACCTGTAGCAGCTCTGTCATAACTGATGCAATTATTGCAGATTGCCACTGGTATGGCTGAGGGCACATTTTCAGCCAGTCTACCCACCCTTAAGAGTTATGATAGTTTATTAATTTCCATTGATGCCAATAGCTATAAAGATACTATCTGCATCTTAATAGCATTTTCCCACGACTGCTTTGCTTACAAGTACTTTGGAAGGTCCCAGAGCAGGTCCTGTCCATCATTCAGAGGCCTTTAGCAAGTGACCCTTCTGACACTTTTTGGAGAGCCCACGGCTGGACCAGGAGCCCAAGCAACTCATTCCCTTAACCATGGCATTTTCTGATGAGAGGGTTGCTGCATTGCCGGTGCTCTAACTGTACTGTGTGTAAACTATATGTAAGCAGGTTTATAGGCTTTTAAGACTATCAATCCAGGACCTTCTATAAATATGCAGTCCAACTGATCCACTTACTACTTAAATGCAAAGAATTTACACTAACGATACATCAGAGTTGCTATATTAAAACAACAACGTGACAATGCACAAAACAAATGTTCCAAGGGTAGTCCATAGAAAATACGGTCTACTTTCTTTGACCCTAATAAAAGCATAACTTATTATGGTAAATACTTTGCTGTTTTGTAAACTATATTACATGTGCAGAAATTCTAGCCAACATTGCCTTAGGGCAAGATTTCTTGGTAGATTTTTTTTTTTTTAATTATTATTTTAAATTCTTTAATCATTGACTGTTTTGTTCCCAAAATGCCCAAAAACATTACTGGAAAGACCTTTCATTCTTCCATTGTGACATCCTGGCAACTTTCAGAATCTAGGAGGTTTTTTGTTTTCTTTTTTTGGAAGGGGGTAGATAGGAAGTTAAGTGGCAGAGGAAAAGATGATATGAGAAGGAAAAGAATATAGCCCCAGACTGTTTATGTTACCTATTCTAAAAACATTTTGTAAATATATCACAAATACTCAAACAAATATTAAATTCTTAAGTAGGCTATGACTATAAACTAAATATGTCTATTGGAGGAATTAAATCTCTTCCTACCGAGTCTTTGCTATCAAGACTAGATTTCCTTCCCTCTCAGGTCCCAGAGAGCAGTTGAGAACGTACCTATTTCTGAAAAAATCAGAATTAAGCAACTTGTAAAAAAACCTCATGCTACAATATAGTGGATGAGTTAAAATTTAAACCCAGGTCTATTAACTCTTGTTCCTGTTTCTTCATAAACTGACAAATCTTCTGTTCTCAAACAATGAAGGCCAGAATTGGTTTGTTTGGTTTTTTTGGGTTGGGGTTTTTTTTTGTTGTTTGTTTTTTGTTTTTTTGTGTACAGCCCTTTGAGGACAGTGACAAAAGAGCAGAGAAGTAAGAACCTGGTGGGAGTTGGGTTAGCTTTTGTCTGCATAGCCCAGGTCAGGCATCTTGGTCTGCTGTGCATGGCTGTTACTTCCAACTTGCACAGTATCAAGTTTAAGGGCAAGTAAAGAGGCCATGAAAGGAGCAGTGTTTGTACACTGCTTTGAGTACAAAAATTAAGGTACCTTCTTATCACATCACCAGCCAGCTCTTGTGCCTTCTGTCTTTGCTTTTGCCATTTCACAGAAAACACGGGGGGGGGCAGAGAAACTGATGACTTCCTAATCCTGAAATCTTGCTATTCTTGCTGATCTAAATATAATTTCTTAGCTAGTGTAACATTAATAAAAATGAGGGAGGAAAAAGCTACCAGAAAACGTACTGTATAGTCAGCAGAATAAGTCAAATTGTACCCAACTAGCAGGCTGAGCATCATTAATTCATAAGTTGCAAGGTCTTGTAACTTATTTGGGTTTCTGTCAACTGGGGAATCTACTGCACCTCACGGTCTCAGGCACATACAGTCATTTTTACAATACTTATTCCTAACACAACTTTTCTCTCAGTGATTTTGGCCAAAACGTTGCGATACTGAGCTGCCCACAGCTGCCTCCCAATAGGGCTAACAGACCTCCCTTCACAAGCAAAAAGAGTCCTTTCCTCATGAGACTCTCATTTAAACCACGGCAGAACTCTGTTTGTGCTCTGGACTGACGTAATGTGTGATGTTTTTACAACGCTGGTTCATTGTCGCTGCTCAGTATCGTGAGATTGTTTCAACCCCTGGAATGATCAAACCTTTCCATCAGTCCAGCTCTGAATCCCAGGACAGTATCGTATGGAAAAGCAGAGCTAGTGTATAAATCCAAAACTCCCCTTTCCCCAGAACTTTTGCAGACTAAACCGGGAGGAGTAAGATAACAAATAACATACATTATAACTATTGTAGTGTCATTAAGTTCCACATTTTTTTTACGTCAGCTGGGGAGGGGGAAGGGTGGACATACGCAATAAAATCTGTTAACACTGCTGAAATGCGAGGCCAAAAGAAGAAAATCCAAGACTAACATCTCAAACACGATCTATTAGAAGTGGAGAGAACCATGAAATCACCCGCTTATTTTTCTAACTTCCATCAGATAAGAGGATTCAAAGGATTGTATAAATGCCAAGATAGATTAGATACAATAGATAGAATCAATTGTTTGTTCAGACCTTGCTACAAATATGCTAGTCAAATGCATATATAGTCCTATATGGACTACATGCAGAGAGACGTAAATGCTGAACATGAATAGATTGGGGTTGATGACATCCTTAGCCTGCAATCTTTACATGACATTTCCTTTCCCTTCTCCCTACTTCATAACATTGCATTAGTTAGAATTAGTAAGAAATAATCTCTCTCTAGATTTTTTTAGTATAGCAAGAACAAAAGTAAAGTTGTGCATTTCAGTACGTAACTAAACGTAGTTACTTTAGATCATCTCTAACAATTAATAGAAGCACTAGCTACTAAAATGAATAACTTGCTATTTGGTCCAGAAAGCTTCTTTAACAAGAGCCTTCTGCAGGTGAAAAGAAACTTTTAACTGGGCACTGACTCTTGCATTAGAAGTTAAAGCAGTGAGCTTCACCTTATCAAATCAAACTGTGTTCTGCTATTAATGGAAGCATCTTGTCTTCACATACCCACTCAAAGGTTTCACCGAGAGAAGAGCTTACATACAATATTTCTCCTTTCCCAGTTTAATTTTCATGAGTTCCTACTGATAGGGGTCAAGTGAAATAACATTTCATAAGCAGAAGTTTATGACTAGGTTTTCTTGCCAGAACAGAATGGCATCTGTTCCTATGCATGTTTAATTTAAATATTTTTCATGAATGTGGGATGATGGTATAAATATTTGAAATCATCAATATAGTAGACTGCACTATAGCATGGAAAGGCTGCTGCACAGCTGCTGTTAAATTATAGATTTCTTATGCAATGAATACATTTAAATTGTCTTTTGAAGAATTAAAAAACGATGTCTTCTGTCTAAAATATTTTGTCAGATCTTTAAGAGATGTTCTTCCTGTGACCTACAGCTTCCAGACAACTAAAAGAATAACTCTGTGACCCCATCATGAATGACGCTTACATAGGGCGAACTGATGGAGCCAGGGCAAGCGCACGCTGCGCATGGGGGACAGGTGAGTTTCTTCTCTTTGACAGCTTTAATCTCCCCTTCTCCCACTCATGAACCTGTTCTCACTAAAAATAGCTCCCAGTTCCCATATCTTGGTCCGTGATCCGATTCTCCAGTTTACATTCCGGAAAACACTCATCTCCCCAGTGCTGACTTGGGGGAAAAAAAAAAGAAAAAAATTAAACCAAACACCACAACAACAAAAACTATTTTAGCTTTCGTCCCCATCCCAGGAACATGATGATGTGCCAGTTTACATCATCTGTAAAAAATTTGACAACCAAGTCTCAGAGGCAGATGAGACTCTCCCATATGTACAAGTCACTTAAAACAGCCTGGAGAGGTTTTTGTTGAAAGCAACCAAATCCAGGATGTGAGGGAAAGGAGGCACTGGAGTGTTTCATGGCATTGTTCATGCTGCTGTCCAGAATCTAGGATGATTTATAATAAATTTGACATTGGCAAGATTCATGACTTAACAGAAAGAAAAGTAAATATTTTGCTATGGTCCAACTAATCAGATACCCATTCTTAAAAAAAAAAAAGTCATCACCTTATTTTTAAAGCATTTCTTGCAGAACGACTCTTTTCATCGCAGGGTGTGTTTACATGCTGTTACTGTGATCTGAAAATGAACTCCTTGACATAATGGTATCTTTGGAGTCTTGGCTTACAAAGTCTGCTTTTAGGCTTTTTAATTGTTAAAGCTAATTACAAGTTATATGATTTTACCTTGCTATTCATTTTGGTGATTATTTGTTAACACAAACCACATAAGTGCCGTAGCAATGGGGAAGGCAATACATGCAGTGAAATATTATACATGTGGTGGCATAAAGCTTTATTGGCATGAGCTAGGAGTGGATGCATTACTCATGAATGGTGAAGCCAGCAGTAAATTAAGAAGGTGGCCCCAAGCGAGTATTAGTCACCTAAATACAACCATATGCCACCAGATTTTGTGTTACGTTTTCAGAGAAATGTTATTTCTAAAATTTGCAGAGAATTTCTAAACGGACTCCAACTTCAAAGCCTCACAAACGAAGACCTAAGAACCAACACGCGTGCAACCCACCTCGCCCCTTCCAAACTTTAAATCATTAAGAGTTCGCCTATAAATCAAGACGTTCATTGCAAGTGTGGCTATTTTACCAACCGTTTCTGGGGGGTAGGAACAACCTGTATCGAATGCCATGAAGTCACCCTGCTTGTTTCTCTTTGCAAACCTTAGATCACAAACCACTTCCCACCTACTGAGGGAAGGCTTGTGTGGCAGGAGCATCTGAAAAACAGTACGAAAACTGCTAATCCTGATACAGTGCAGCATGCCTGCAAACTAAGTGCTACTTCTTGGACCAAAGCTGCAGGATTCAGGGAGCAACTATGAATATTATCCATCTTTCAAACAAGAAGCTTGTAAGAGGCTGGTATGGCCCATATATAGGATAATATAGGAGCTGTCAGTTACTACCATTTGCTCAGAGCAGCTTTTGAGCTGCAACAGCAATACAGAGAACACTCTATGTTGCCTTAGCTGTGTTATTTTAACAGTAATTGAATTTGCTGGGTACATCGGGTCACATTTTGATTGCTTGCGCGCAATCTACAAAGAGAACACAGAAGCAACACCACCGCGAGGACCATACGCCGATGTCAAGGAGCTGGTCGGTAGCAACGCAGTCAGAGGCATCCAGAACTGCCCTGGGCAGTTTGCCATTGCCTTGGCTGCCTTCTGCCATACCTTGTACTGCCATAGCTTAATCCATATGTAGAGCTCTATGGGAATTTTTGTCTCCAGTGACAGTTTCTACCGTTCTTTATGTGAAGAAGGGATTCCCACACAGGTCCTGAGCATGCAGCCACATGTCTCTGAACTGTCTCGTGCCCGGAGGGTAGGAAGCTTGAAGCCAGTGCAAGGGAGCTTGAAACAACTGGGGAAAGGAGGTGGTTGACGCCAGAGCTCAGCCTAGGAGAGCCTAAGAAGCAATCTAAGCCAGGAGCTGAGCAAAGTTCAGTTTATTTTACACTTTACATGTGCAGACCTTAGAAATTGAAAAGCTATTAATTATATCCATGTTTTGCTAATAAATGCGCACAGAGTAAGAACTGTTTACAGACCAAAAGAAAACAACAGATCACTTTCCAATAGGGTTATTTTTTCAACTAAAATAGAGGGGTTTTGCAAGCCAGCTCTTCCTTTCCCTCTACTTCATGGCTATTTCTATACATTCTTTAACAATCCCAAACTAAACCATTCTGAAACAGGGGGGGAAAGAAACAAAAAAAAAAAAAAAGGGAAAGAAAGAAAGAAAGGATGGAGTCCTCAGAAAACTGGCAAAGAGCTATTTTGTAAGGAGGGAACCAACGAAAACATTGGCATAAGGCACAGTTGGAGGGTGTCAAATCCGATGTGGCAGCCCTTTCTTGTGCTGCTATGTGGAATTTGCTTCAAAAGATCAGCAAAATGAAACTCTTCATACCTGAACTAATACAGATCCATGTAAATTTGAGCTCTGATCTTATGGAGCCAGTCACATCGCTGGAGGCTCAAAAGGAGTTGTCTTTGTTTGTTTTTGAAGTCTATGTGAAACCGGATCTCACATACTAATATCTTGATCCAAACAATATAATTGAATCTTTTTCTGTTCTCCTCACCCTTTCAATAGAACTTTCCTCCAGTTAGATTTCATTTTTATCTCCTTCCAAAGAAGGGGTAAAAACAGTTTTCCTTTTGGTGAAATGTTTGCCTCTCTCCACAAAAGGTTCAGGAGTAAGACGGGGTGTGGGGTGGGGATAAATAAATAAGTATATAAATAAATAAGGTTTGTATTAAACGTTGCTTGCTGTATGCAGAACTGCAAATGAAGGATTGTAAATAATGGTAGGATCTATATCACTGCTAAGCAAAGCAGCAGAACTGATTAAACATGCAAGACCACAGGTAACATGAATAACAAGCTGAGGGCTCAACTTCTTTCACATCATTTATTGGAAATGAACCTATTTATCTTTTAGAGGACATAGAAATCTGTTCTGTATTACTGACTTTTAATTGTTTTGCCACATATAATCTAAGACAGCGACCACTCTGGAAAGAGGACTCAAATTTGACTTGTTAACTCTTTCCTACCTGATTCTCCATTGAAATATACCTGGGGAACGCTCCACTGTTCAAATTAGCCAAGTGCATTCATTTTCCTTAGATTTAGTTAAGGTATTTAACTGATTTCAGAATTAAGGTGCTTCATACATTTTGTGCAACTTATTCACATGAAAATACAACTGGAACAGATTTGCAGCTTCATCATAGCACTGGAAGTCTCCAGTCAGCCAACAGATTTTGGAAGTTTAACAAAATGAAATCTAAACTCCAAAGTTTTGGACAGTCATTCACCAAGACTTAAAACCATCTGCATATTTTGTAATTTAATTTCTTTTTTTTTTTTTAATGACTGAATAAACCAAAATCATTTTTTTTTGGAAAGCATTTCCTATGAAGCTCTTGTCAATTTAAGCAGAATTTCTGATTCAGCTCCCATTCATAATAAAGCTGCATAAAACCTTTTTGTGCTAACAGGAACAAACACACAAAAGGACAATCCAACAAGAAAAAACTATTCTGTTCAATACAATAGTCAAGGTTGTCAGAGATCCTTGAATGATTTTTACCTCCCTTCAGTAAAGCACGTGTTTTTTTTACAAACCTGACCAGCAGCAAAATCCACCTATAACTGCCTTGTAAAATAAACAGCTATGACTACAACTGAACTTTTGTTATGTTTAAGCAAATAAAAGTTTAAAGGTACTAAAATCTTTGTAAGGATGGCTATAAAAACAATTATCCTTAGATCACTTCTACTGCAAAGTATGACTTGAGTAGACCTTTATATGCACCATACGGTTATCATCCTTATAAATCAGTGCTTGCCCCATACACCAGGGCTCGGTAGGTGATTGCCACCATTATTGGTAACGTTTCCAGTGTGTTCAAGAACACAGGATCCGAAGGTTCGTATGGCCCTAAAATACCACATTCAGCAAACACAGTCCTTGCAAAGAGGAAAGGGGTTGAAAATCAACAACTGGGGCAGAACCCAGCCGAGGATATGACTCGTCCCCTTGGTAAATCAGCTTCCCATGACATGACTGTAGATGGGCCATCAGACACAGCACTGTTTGAAGTTCAGGCTGCCTCTTCTCAAGCACTGCTGAGCGGTGCTCAGACAGACACTCAGTCCACTTTTCGGTATCAGGCCTCAAGCCAAAACCTAGTGAAGTCAGTTGGAGACTTTCCATGTTCTGTGAGTGATACTGGAAAAGACCCAGTTGAATATAACTAATGATGTTTTAAATATACAGTGCTACAGGAAGCAAGAAGATTGTTTGTTCTAGTTTGGCTTTTTTTTTTTGTTTCTGTTTTTTTCCTTCTTCTCTTGGTAAATCAATTTAAAACCAGCAAGAAAAGTGATCTATCACCATGTCTTATGGGTTTGCCATAAGATATGCCAGAATCATCACCTTAAGCAGCTCAGGTAGCGTACATGTGAATTACACTTTCCTTTGTCTTTTCACAAACTGGGGCCTGGCACATTTATTTCAACTTTTTTTGTTTGTTTGTTTGTTTTTTTAGCCACCAAACCTAAAATTTTTAAGAGCTACTTTTATAATGTTAAAAATTCCTAGGAGAAACTTTGAGGCATTCAGGAAATCTACTTTAATAAGTACTTTGTAACAAGAGAGAACATGGCAGTAATACACAAGAAATATGATTTAAAATGTAACAGAATTTGGGGTCTTTTCGGGAGCCGGGCATTTTCCATTACAAAGCATCATGCAACACTGAATCATAGAAAATTTGGTGAGAAGGTTGTTTAAAGGATGACATCAGCCCTGTGCTCCAGCACAGAATAAACTCCAGTGGGTTTTTAAACATTTTTGGTTTGCTGATCCCTATGTAGAAAACATAAGTGTACTGATTATAAACTTGCTTTTCTCCAGGATTTTCAAGACCCTTATGAGCTAGTCCACAGATTGCTGTGGATCACTGTGGTCTGCCACTGAATTTCTGCCATTCTCATTCTAATCCAGCAAATTTGCATTTTGGCAACAATTTCTACATGTGTTGAGAGACTCAGGACTAAAAATTCTAGATTTATAAACAACAACAACAACAAAGAATTAGATTGAAAGGGAAAGCAAAATATTGTTATATTTCTGTTTTCTTATTAAGTTATATTTTGGCAATCCTTGGGGAAATTAAAGCTTTGGAAACATTCCACGTGGCAACACTTTTTCCAAGAGAGAAGAATTGCAGGGAATATAGAGACATCATTTCATGATTAACAAGCAATGATCTTGTGGACAGGAATGAGAAACAGAAGGAAAATCTGGATATTAAGATCAGAGGGGATGGAAATTGGAGTCACCAGACAATTTTCCCTGGAGTGATTGTCTGGTCAGTACGACCAATATGGTTCTTAACAGCTTAGCTAGTACCTTAACAAGGCTTCTTATTTAGTGTCATCTTGTCTCTGGTCATGGGATAGACTCAAGGTAACAAGAAACAACTATTTACATCCCACATAAAGAGCTTGGGAAGTAGCCATCCACTCCTAGATGCACAGGCTGTAATATTAAATTAATGCTCAGAAGACATGATACATCTCTCTCTCTCCTGTAACATCATAGGGGAGAAGTAGAAGGTATGGTTACTGTAACCTGGATATTTTCAAGTTTAGTCCACATCTGATGTGATTTCAAAGGCAGGTCATGGTATACAATCTCGTAGGCTATTACAAGAACCATAAGCAGGTTCTTACTCTTGTCATAAATTCTCCTTGTGTCACAAGTGCCCATTATGCTTACTCTACAAACGCTGGTCCCGGAGAGACCAACTTTGTTAAAACCGAGTAACCACAAGCATAAAATTCACAAATCCCTGTGCAGCAAAGCAACCATTACAATGTACTGTTCCTAGAGAGTGGCCCATTTTTCATTCAGCATCAAACCTTGAGAAAAGGCCAGGGAACAAAAATAGCTTTATTAAGCACATTTTAAAAGTACTTGTGTTTAGAAGAGAAAAGGCTTATAATTCTTGATGAGGAGAAGAAGAGATGGAGGTCATAACTGCTCCAAATTTATGGCCACATTAATTGAGCTCTCTGCTACGCTGAGATAGCTGCTAATGTGAGCTCTGGAAATCCACATCTAATGCCTCTAAGAATGCTTGCACAGAAGCTAACAGCATCCCATTGGTAGGAAACTTCATTTTTAGATATATATAAAAGAACAATTTGAGTCTAGCGACTTGAGAATGGGGGAGGTAGGAGAGAAAACCCGAACAGAAATATGTGCATTTCCTATTGAAATGTTTTGGCTTGGGATTTTTCCAATAAAACTTACAGGCTTTCCAGGAAAGTAGCAGTGCTCTGAATTTTTTTCTTTGGTTAAAAATAAAATAAAATAAAATGTATCAAAGCTTTTGAAGGGACTTACTTTTTTCCATCAGCCCTAGTCAGAATGATGTTTGCAGTTTATTGGCCAACGCTGATCTATAAGAAGCTGGAGAAGATTAACGAACTCAGGTAGTTTGGTTGCCCACATCACATTTCTTAAATGAACAGGAAAATAGAAGTGAAATACTACAGTGGAGAAAAATGTTATAGTTACTAGAAAAGGAAAAATAGGCTAGTCTATCACACCTTAGGCAATCTAACATTTCACACTTGACTCTTGAGCAATAGCCAAGAATTTAGCTTCAGCACAGGATCTTGCTCAAGACCCCCTTACCCCGCCAGGCTGGTTTTGCTCCACCAGACTTTCCTCATATATGGAACCAGGCCAAAGTAAAAGTCTCAATAACAATAATAAAAGCATTCCACAAACAGAATCTGTTTATCTGTTTTACAGCAAAACAAACATCAGTGAACAACCAAGTTTATCCAGAGAAGTAGAAGGACAGCTGTAAAGAAACAGCCAAGACCTACTGCTCCATTGATGATTTTTGTGCTACTCTGCTTCAAGTGCAGATTAGATAGCAGCAAATCACCTTCCACTGTAGCGAAAACTTCTGATCTCGAAGACCTTACCAGCGTAAACCTTTTCCCTCAGACAACAGTTTAAGAAATTCTTTTATATGCACTACATCAGTGCCTTTATATTCCAGCAGTTACTCACTGCCTGGGCAACTGGCAATTGCACAGAGCAGCCCCGAGACCCCAGCCCTCTTCTGCTTCACAGCTGGGGATTAAGGGAGCAGGCAGCCCAAGAGCCAGCTAGGCTCAGAGCAATCGTTTCAGCCAAATCCCCCATCACTCGAGGTATACAATTGCCACAGAACTTTAACCATGTTGGCCCAAATCGCGGTGTTGGACACTGGCAGATCGCAGCCAGGAGCAGATCTGAAGTGCAACATTGGAAGTAGCAGATGTGGGATCAGATTTTCAGCTCTACCCCAAACTTCCCAAGATGTGGGTAAATCACTTAATCTTTATACCTCAGAGACCTAGGTAAACATAATACTTCCTTTCTCTCACTTCTGATTTATTTAGACGTAATCTTTGCGTGCTGACTGTCATGGAAATTAGCTCCGCAGCACCTTCTTTGGAGCTTCTGGGCTTGTGTGCCACCACACAACCAGGACTAAGTCAAACATTTTTGCCTAAAGAAACATTGTCAAAGTGGGAACATTTCCTGAGGATGGTTTTAACTGGACTTTGGGCAGAGAGAGGGGAGGGCTCAGTGCTCTATGGTCACTGCGTGACAAATGTGACCCCAGTTCAAGTCCTTGCCCTGATCTGTCCAGGTGGGCACCCCTGTACAACGCCTTAACCCTTGTCCTGCAATTTGTGAAAGAAACTGCTCTAATCTCTCTCACAGGTCACCAGTTTCTTAATCTAATCCAGTCTTCTTTTCCTATTTTGAAAGGCTACAACCCTAGAGGTTCAAATTTTGACACAAGACTGTCTTCTAGGAGCTCTATGAATAAGTTAAGTAACTATTAACCTTTCCCATGCAATCCAGAGGATAGATATCCAAACACGACGACTCTGGGCATGAATTTTTAGCATCACTTGCAAAATATGAAAACTAAATGGAAGCAATGCACATAGCAATATTTGTACAGCCAATGCATTGAATTTTTTACTAAAGGTGCTCTGTAAACATAATATGACATACATTGCATATATACAGACAGACACTGAAAACTTCACTCGGGACCACCTCTAACAGGCAACTCTTTGTCTCAAGCAATCACTTCATCCTTAACACATTCCCATCTGGTTTTCAATGTAATTTGGTTCAATGCTAAAGACCACCAGAAAGGTTTTCACAGGCCTAATTGGCAGACACTTCATTCCCATTTATTTTTAACAGGAGTTAGGTGTTTGCCATTTTTGCCTTTGAAAACTTCCCATCATCTCACTTCTAATAAGGGAAAAATTTTTGCTAATCCTTTACAAAAATATTGAAGCAACACTGACTGTACTCATTTCTCACACAAGCATGCACGTACACGGTCTAAGGCCTCCAAGTGTAAAATACAGATTTGTACATGATGGTGCACAAGGAACGGCAGTAGGGATGATAGAGCACTGAACAATTGCAAAAGCAAATGCTCCTGAAAGGGTGGGAAGTGGGAGGTATGTTTCAGCAACCAGCTTCTGACACAAATGTCGGAAACGCAGACATGACAGACCTATGGAGCAATTTGACTCTCATTTTTTCCCATGTATAATTTCCACTGAAGCACTTACATTTCCCAAGTGCCTTGCTTATCTTAAGTAAATCACTGAACTGGATTTCTTTTGGGTTAATTACTTAAAAGAGCAAAACAACTTTGATCCAGTTCCTACAGTAAACACAAGCCCGTATTTGAGACATACCTGCCAGCAAGCATGGCTCCATACATGTGACACCGAGTTTGTAGAAAACTTTCAAAAAGACCAAGACATATCAGGGATTAGGGTCCACCCCTGCACCAACCCTCCCACCTACACTGCACAGGGTGCTCACTGTGAAGGCATCCCAGAGGTGGGCTTGCTCACAGGGCAATGTATTTACGGCCATTATGTAAATGCTGTGCCAAACATCCTTCCTTTACTCTGATTTTCATGCAATTTAAACCAAACTCCATAAAAACAAATGAAAACACATTTGCTTTCCCTGCCCTGTGAAGCCATTCTTGTTTGGAGGCCCTTAACTTCGATGCCGGCAAAAAGCTGTAGTGCTGTCTTCTTAAATCCCAAACTACAGGCAGCAAATCTGCACGACTGATGTTTAAATGGTAAGTGAGGTATATTTTTAAAAGGGAAGTGCAGCTGTCCCTCTCTGCTGCAAGGTATTTTTCAATTTATGTGGCAAATCCAATATAAAGGTTTATTGTACGGAAGGCAAAAGATCTTAATCAGGAATTAGCCTCTTCTAATGAGGAGAAATAAGCACCAAGGCTGCAAGAATTATTTCTAAGAGATAAGAATGTAATTGCCTAATGTGACTAATAATCTGATAAGAGCCTGTTTTATCTGATTTAACCCACGGAACTGCTGCTAATGTACAGAATTTAAAGTAATCCCCAAGGAATTCCTCTTATCACAAATGGGATTGAAGAATGATAAAAAGATTCATTGTTGCACTATTTGCTCTGGACACTTCTGTTCAAAGGAAGCAGAGTTTCAACAGCTTGAAGTAATTGCAACATTTGCTCAAAGATGGGATCATTTCTACAACACGTGAATTTTTGACGACAGAGTGCATATTCTTATTATGAGCAGACAGTAAGTTATACAATCCTATTTCATTTATAGCCTGGATATCATTTGAATGCTATTACCAGGAAACAAACACATGCCCCAGTCCCTGTGAAAATGTTTTCGAGTGTGAAAAGGTTTTCTACTGTATTTTTGCATATTGACAGAAATTAATATAATTTGAAATCTGTAGTGACACTAACACTGTCATTATCCAAAATCATGCTCAGTTTTAATCCTACCGTATAATGGCTTAAATCCTAATGGGCATAATCATATCTGATGTAAAACTAGATACATGACAATCACAGAATTTAGTGATATTATTATACCAAAGAATAGCAGCTGTTGATTTGCCAATATTAACAAGTAGCAATCTTGTGATAACTCATTGCTCCAACAACTAATCAGAAGAGGACTGAAAATTTGGCATTTTGGTCCAGTAATTACATCTTTATGATGCTACAGTTGGTAATTTGCATGATTTTGACTGTTGCACTTACCATGAATTTTCTCTGCATTCAGTACAAAGACTCATGGCTGGCTTTATGGGCCAATGTTGTTACTGTCTCTTTATACCTAACTGTACATTCATCATAGCAGAATACAGAGAAGCAAAAAAAATGTAAGTATACAGATTAGATAGGTAGGACATAAACCAGAGGTAAACCTGAAAAAAAATTAAAATTGAAGGCCCTTGCCTCACGGCTGTGTGCCCACACAATTGTGTAAGAAAATAGTCCCTTTTGGTGAAAACAAAACCAAACAACTCTCCTACCCAAATCCATGAAGACTCCTCCTGCATGTGTTTTCCTGATCACAATGCACGAGAAAGATGTGAAAAGGGGGAAGAGGAGACTGTGAAGTCCACGGATGGGATGAAAACACTTTCCTTTTGTTTCATAAATTAAATATATATTTTTTTATATACATATATCTCACATGGGTGTCTTTGAAGAGGAGTCTGGACTGTTTCATTTTTGCTCTTCATTAAAAGGGAGTCTGAGGAACGGTTTCTGAAAGGTGCTCTCATATGTGAGCACAAACACCTTCAAGGAAGGAAGGCAGGGCAAAGCTGGCACATCTCACCCCTCTCTCGGAGCAGGTGCCTGCAGGAGGGGACTAGGGGCTGCTGCATCATGGTCCCCATCACTTCCAGGCAAATTTGCCCCCCTGTGCAGCCTTAAGACAGGAATAAGGCAACTGGATTTACTCTCCAGGTCCATGACAGCTTCATCCATAGTCCATATTTTCTCTGCTTCCTCTGAGCTTAGCATCTTTTTCTTTGCTCAGCAGTGGATATGAGCTGTTGCAGAGCTTATCAGAGCAGCACAAGAGCAGGAGGCAATGCAAGGAGCAAGACACCAAATGAACATGCCAGAACTCCAGAAAAAGCATGTTCACACACAATGCAAAAGTATGAACACGGCTAAGTCTCTCCCTCATAAAGAATGTAAATATTAAACAGATGAAAGCGTTACTTTCCGTGATTCAGTACTATTATTGTTTGTATTTCTGGTGTCCTCAGAGACCTCAGCAAGCAGAATTTCCACCGCAGTAAGTATTGTAACACAAAGTAATAAACAAGCCATTCCCTGAAAAGTTCTTATTTTAATTTAGATCTATATACACAAAGTGGGTGTAAAAACTAGAGAGACAATATTGAGGAACAAGGATAGCAGAGATCAGAGCAATGTCTCTTTCAGGAATGGGTTATTTGCTGCTTGGCCAAGAACCACGGAGCCCCAGTCCTGGCAAATCCTCAAATATTACTGTAGTACATAAGATAATTATGTGTGTGCACAATTAACTGATCTCCAATCATTTAAATTTAATCACAATATTAAAATAAAAAACACATCAACAATTTTTGCTACTGTTCTACATACCACCATAGCAAGAGTAGATAGAATAAACCACACAAACCATCAGACCTGACAAACCACCACAACCTCACCCAAAGCTGCAGCATCCATGACCATAGAGCACCTTCTCTACATCTGGCACTAGGCTGTCGTAACTGTTAGGATTTCTTTTTTAAAACCAACCACATCTCCAAGAATTTTTTCATAGCCAAATTGAAGCAACTTCTGGACACCTCTTTCCTTTCCCACCTTCATCACTACCTCAACTGCTTCAAAAAACCAAACCAAAAAACCATTAGTGAACAGAATCAGCCACTAATGAATCTTTTAAACAACATTTCTATAATCCTTATGATTCAGTCAAAGAGCAGGCAAAGATAAGGCTACCATCACGCTGACCTGCAAAGACTACACGAATAAGACTAGTAGATGCTACCTACTACAAGGAACTTAAGAAAGACCCTAAACCCCCTTCTTCATTTAGGAGCTCACATATATACCACTAGACCCATTGCCTGACAGGTCCTAGAAAAACTGGTACTCTAATTTCTCATTCTCATCCTGCAAACTTTTCACATGGTCCTCATGATGCATAATCAAGGAAAGTCTGGAGACCCATAGGCATCCAATAATTTCCTTGCTGAGGGGGTATTAAAATTTACAGAAACATCATCCTACAGCTGTTTTTTTTTCCAGTGGCTTCATCCTCTACTTACCTCCCTGACATCACAGACTCTCCTGAGCATCTACAAGGTGACACATAACCATCAGACTTCAAACCCAAATATATTACCAAACTCAGCCATTTTATCTTTGCAAACCACAACTGACTTTTCCTTACCCTAGGAGACTAGGATTGAAATGGCCATGTAATACCTCAACTATTTCATAGCCCACCATAAAGAACAGGTTCTAGGTAACTGCACCAACCACAAGTTGCAGCTAACGTACACACATGGCTAAAAGTTTTTTTTCTTTTCTTGGCTCCTGCCAAAAATCCAGTAACAACCATTCCTTCATCAAAGTATATCTGGAATACTTCCATAAAAATCTACTTTCTGGAGAGTATCAGACCCATACCATTGCAGATCTGCAATCAGATCAGCATAAGAAATGGTAGCCTACAAACCACCATTAGTGAAAATCTCTAGACTTGTATCATGAAGTCAGCAATCATCCAGAACACATTTTAAAAAGTCAAGGTGCACAGCCAAACCCTGAGGCACCATCATATCTGTAATGAGAAGAACAATCATGAGACCCATCTCACCAACCTATATATGATCTTTATTCACTAGGAATAATCTCCAGGGAAACAGTTCATCTCCCCGAATGAGCAGTGTTAATATTATATTAACTCATTACGTACAAAGTGAATGCCCTATATACAGCAAATCCCAACCTACCCTACCCAGAAGTTATTAAGCAGTCACAATGCCTGATTATTGCCTCTGACATTTTCCTTGAACTGAGTTTCCTCTCCAGCCTTCAAACACTCTCACTCCCACCAAAGTAATCAGAAGCAAACTACAGATCAGCAAATCCTTGATGACGCCAGAGTAACCAGTGCAACAAATACAAAACCCACCAGTACATCTTCCTAATCTTAAGAATAAATGCTCTTAAGCAAGAGAGGCACCAGTTCCAGCATCCTACATATACACCTCAGAATAGGGTATACGCCATGCCATATACCTGCACTATCACAGCAGCTACAGGGGTGAGGACAAACAGGCAATATACACTGGAAGAAACTTGATAATGATCAGACACATCCAGTTACCAGTGTGGAAGTGCGTGTCATAAAGCAACCACTCCATCCCCAATTTCTCAGCCCTGACTATCCAGGGAGGCCCACACCTACATGGAAACTAGGCAAGACAAATTTGTAGTTAGAGGCAACATCCCTTGTTAAACGAACTGGTGTAGTTAGAGAGAACACAAGCTTTTGGGCATACAAGTCCTCTTCTATTTCTTGTCTGAAATAGAAGCAACAGACTTCAAAGCTAAAAACAAGTTGAGAACAGTTGCTTAGAGTGTAATTAAGATGAGTATTTATAAGACCGTCTCTGAAATAAAAGGTAGTTGGCACCAGTGAAACAGAGGGGATGTTCACAGACAGGGAAGGGAAAGGAAGAGGAGGGAAGAGAGAGATGGTAACGTGGTTCTCTCTCAGTAGAAGGAAAGAGACAGGTAGTTTATAGCCCATGAAATGTAAAGTTAGGTTAATGAAGGAAGTTTTAGCATGCCATAAAGCAAGTGTATCTATTGAGCTTCTTGGTATTCAGGCAGGTCAGGAATTTTAGTTCCTAACCTCATCTTCAAAGAGTAGTTTGTCTGATGGTTCAGATCCACACTGTGTGTTTTGATTAAAAGTGTTTGCTTCTGATTCCTTCAGAGAGGATGGACTATAACTACCTATAGGTTAGGAGGTGTGACACCTGCGTCCATCACTGCTGCACCACCACCCCAACCAAAGCCCTGGGAGTATGTACTAGCTAGAGAAATTGGTGAATTCAATAGAAGCACTCATTCTATGGTATATCATGTTTTTACACCTTGTTGCTCCATGGCTGCTGGCCACCTCTGTCACAGACCGCTGAGGATATTGCCTCTCCCTTGGCAATACCACTGCTCTGCTCCACAGGTGCTAACTACACCTCTTCCTCAAGCTGTCTAATAGCAGAACATGAAATGAAATTAAAACAACTGTTCCCAAAGCACTCACTGGCAGAAGTTTTCTATTTCTCTTTCAGACTACGTCCTTTCTTCCCCAGCTGTTTCCATTGCTCTAATAAAAGATGCTTCCTACAAACCTTGCTATACAAAGCTAACACACACACATTCGCTAAAGCAATTTGGGTAGAGGTATGCTGCTTCACCTTCATTTTCAGGTTGATTGATGTAATATTTTACTAGCGTATTTCTGAAGCCTAAAAATGGCTTTGGTAAAAAACGAACAAACAAACAAAACCCCACGTATCCCAAGAGAAAGTATTACCTAAGCTATACTTAATATAAAAAGAGATTACATACTATAGCATCCTTTGAATTCAAGGGCATCTGTATTAGGAAGTTATTACGTTAGCACATGGATTACTTTACACAGGTTGATGCAAGTTTCATGAATAAAACCTTCTTTAATCAGAAATTATCTTCTTAAAAGCTCTGGTTCCAATTGCACATTGATATTTACAGAGAATGGGCAGATCTTAAAGGCATCGAAAATAACCAGCAGCAGTCGGTAATAAAACTAGAACCCCTAAAAATCCAAGACCAAATTAGACCTGACATAAATTAATAATCCCCTCTAGAATCAATCTGAATTGCATTGATCTATGCCATGGTACTTACTCCACCTATAAACCAGTACGTTCTGTTTATATTTGCAATTTTAACTTTGTGATAAGCCAACAAGAGAGTTTCCCAGTACCCCTAAAGATGTGCTGTAAAGCAGCACATCATCATCTGATTGATTTATTAATGTGTCAACATGGGAAAAATCAGGCATGAAGCAACCAAATACCTAGAAAACCCCTTAATTAATTTCACCAGAAAACACAGCAGTTATCATGTAAATTAGGCACAGCCGTAACACTCTTTACAACACAAGCACACTGTACTTGCTAACAGTAACCTATACTAAACTCAGGAGAAAGTGCTAGACTCTTAGAAATAATTTCCTTTATGAGTAAGTTATGGCTCTTTTTTTTTTTCCCCAAAACTTTTGAAAACTAGCAACTAACATTAAATCAAGCCATTGATTTGTCTTCCTCCACTGAAAATTGATGCCCACTAAAGAAGTATTATTTCTAGAATAAACTCCACTCATTCAATGAGTGCATTAAAAATGACACAAAAAGCAGTACTTTTTGAAAAAAAATTGGAAACCAGCAATATTCCTGTGATTTTTCTAATTACCTGTGCTTTTTTAATATTGCTACAAATCCTTCACTTATTCTTAGGAGAGATCAGTAGCAGGTTTTACAGTGGGACGAGCACAAAACGGAATATTTAAGAAGGATATGCAAGAGATTAAGTTTTGACAGGTTTTAGCGTATCTCTCCTCTGTGAAAGTGCAGGACTAAGGAGCAGCAGGGAATGCAGAGTTAGAAAGTTTGTCTATCCACTCTAGCCTCCCAATGCAGTTAGTTTTTTTCCTGGATAAAACCAGAGAAAAGTTCTCAGAAGACTACTGCACACAAATTGAATAGAATTAGATACATATATTTTAATTGAGCCTTCGTATTGCTTGAACACAAATGTCATAGTAAGAGTAATAGAAAAATTCAGAAATCATGTAGGATTTTTTTATTATTATTATTATAATTATTTCACTCATTAAGGCTGGTTTATTAGAGTGGACTGGATAAGTCAGACCCACATGTTAATTACACAGTAAAAAACCCACAAGAGGCCACATTACATAATGTAGCAATAATCCAGACAGGACTGACGGGTAGACGGAATCTGGATTGCAACATAAGTACCAGCTTTTAAATGCTATAGCAGCTTAGAAAGACATTATCCCCATATAATGTTATTAATGTGCGAATCCTTTGACTATGGTAGGTAATTGTCCCCCATAATTAAAACCCAGCATCAGTAGGAGAGATATAATGTGTGTTTATCATTTGTATTCTTTCTAGCTTTTATTTATTTATTTTTAAGCACAGACAGGCATCATGTCACTTGAGGATTATCTCATGGTAGTTGAACTCATTAACTAACAAGTATACATTATTTCACACTCAAACAATAAGGTCTCTATAGCACTTGCCTGACAGAAGTGGAAAAACATCCACATTCATTGGAAAGCAGCGACATAAGCCATGCAGTTCTTAAGATGAACAGTTTGCCTAAAGTTGCTTAATCCGATAATAAAAGAAGTTTATATTTCACCGTTGATTCAATAAATGTTTCTGTGTTTGGATTAGACAGCTTCAAAAAAATAAAAATATTGCACATAGTCTATATCATTTCTATTAGGAATATAGATTATTCATTTTATAGCTCTGGATGGATCTGAATACAAAGTCAAAAGGCCACCACATATTTCATTAGAGAATCTGTTCAGCATTGTTCATAAAGCCATTGCATGAAACAGTCCCTCATGAAATAATCAAGATGTACCATGTGCTCCATCACCTAAGAGATCCTCCCACCCTAAAAATAGTGGCAAATCAAATTACTGGAAAAAAAAAATGTTTGGATTCTCATACGTTAAAGAAATCATATGCCTGAGCAGCCATTGCAGCTGTCTTCAGTGAAGTATATTCACTGGGTTCTCATACATCTCAGCTGCTCCAGAATTTGAAGAACTTTAGTACCAGAATTATTTATAATCAAAAGATTTACAGTTTATGTTTTTCTCTTAATGTTGACTGCAGAAGTGACTTGGAAGGATGCTATGCATATTTGCTCTCTGATTTCAGCAACTGAGATTTCTCTCAATTTCACAAATGTAAAAACAAACAAAAAAACACCAAACAGAAAACCCCACCCTTTAAACCAGTTCTCACAGTGCCCTAGACTCATCCTAGCAAACTCTTATCAAACATTTTTTAAGCAGCCAAGCTGGGAGCTTTGTCAGGCAGGGCTCCCTCTTTTCAGCCACTGCAGAGCGCTAGACATTTCCCAGAGTGAATTCTCCCACCCCTGGAGGTACCTGGTCTTCCTCCTGAGGAGGAGAGGGGTAACTCAGCTCCTGACTCAGGCACCTGCATTCGGTCCCTACCGTTGCCTGAACCCAAGCCCAACCGCTTCCCTCAAAAGTTTAGCTTTTGGCTAGTTCACAAGACCATTATACCGGATTCAGGCACCATCAGTAACGAGAGCTTCAGAGCACCAAATTCTACCTTTGTAGCCATCTGGATATCTTGTATCTCTACCTATAACGTAAATGCTGATCCAATACTTGCACTCAGACTGGAAATTAATTTTTTTCCGGAGTTACTTTCAGACTAGCAGAACTATTTCCAACTTCATAATACGTATACATAAATATTTACAACATAACCACTTGCAGGTTGACTGGGGGTTTGTAGTCCTGTGCCTTGTCACAGCACCAGCAGGTTCCAAAAAGGAGAGACAGAGGGAAGATATATTTCTTTAACTGTATTTGAATATCAGCCCTGCAGATTAGTAATCTGTAACGCATTGAGTTAAACACTGCAGAAAACATACCACACGGACAGACCCTGCACTAAGCAGTGTCCAGTTTAAGGCCCCAACTCTACAAATACTTCCGTTTCTTGCTCCTAAGAACAATTCCAATACATTAAATAGGACTGCATCATTGCAGTAAAGCATGTGTATTTGTTTTTATGTGATTAAGTGCTAAAAAGCTAAATATGACCAAGGCCAAACTGTAATAATAAAAAAAACTCTTACTGTAATTTAAGAACTGTAATATAATTGAGACATCAATAAAAGTCTCCAGAAAAAAAAAATTACTAAAGTGCCTTCCTCCACTTTTTTTAGATTTTTGTTGACTTTGCAGTAATGAGAAAAATAAAAAGCACAAAGTTTCCATGAAGTTTTGCTTCAGATACCAGGTGCAACATCTGCTCTGGAGCATCTAACATATGCAGTGCTTCTCCCACAACTGATGCAAACAGGACAGGGAGCCGACTGGGTCTCTCGTGTTTCTAACTTCAAGGTTATTCATAGCTACTGGGACTGTGTGCTCATTCCTGTTTTCCCAATTAAGAATAATTTAACTGCACTGAGTTACATGCAAACTCACCAGCAATGGATTTTTATAATTCGGGTCTTCTGCACTTTTTTTAAGTGCTTCCAGCACGCACTTTCTGCATCTTGGAAGTCTTCCCTGATATACTAAGCAAAAGTTGATATCTTTGTGTAGGTTAGCATTTGAGATCTACAAACCAAAAATAGCCTAGCAACTAGGTAAGACTTCTGAGCCAACTGCAATATAGCTCTAATGTTGCCAAAAGCCCAGTGAAACAATAATTAAATTTGAAGAGAATTTCAATCAAGTCTGTAGGTAATTTACCATAGGTCAAGGTATTTCAACGTTACCCTTGAAAGTACTAGGAAGTAGATGGTGGGAAGATGAATGCGCAGCCCTTACCTTTTAACAATGATCAGGGTCACATGGCTAATTAAAATACCTTTGTTTACATCGGGTAAGAGTCCTGCTGTTAGACCATCTGCACCTGCAGTCTGTTCCATCAAAACCCCTTCCACAAATTGCATGCTCCTAATAGGTATTGCTGTGCCAATGACAATTACCTAATTAGACATTAGAATGTCAATGCCGATTTTAAAATCCATGCTAATTATTTTACTGTTTGACAGAATATTTCCCAATGAAGGAAGGAGTCTGGATAGCATAATTATGTCACGAGGAACACTTCTGTATATGATTAAAAGGTTTGGCTGGCTCTGATTGGAAGGGCTCCAGTTATTTATGTATTTAACAAAGTTGCAATCAGCACATACGGTTTTCAGCTGAAAGAAACAATCTGAACCCTACTTATTCACTTGCCTGCTATGGCAGAGCATTTAATGAAGCTTGTGATTAGGTTCCTCCTCCGTAAGGTTTGCCTTTGAGTAAGGTGAGTTTGGAAATAGAGGGGAAACATGTCTAGAAGACAGATGATGTGATAGGTCTTTTACCTGGTTACAGTTTGAAGGCAGAAAGGGTGGGGCACTGGGTGCACGACTGATTTTGCGTGTGTAGCCATAGAAGAGTAGATACCTCTACATCTAATGCTGAGTACTTGTGAGAGAGATTGCTGCACTTATTGGTCGCAAGCTGGTCCTGCTACTTGGCATTGCTACACAGGATTTGAAAGATCCACAACATTTTCCTAGACCTCAAGCCTTTGGCATTTAAAACAAGACAGCTTAAACCTTAACCACGATAATAAGAAAGATGCATTTAGGATTCTGAAGTATTTAATTCAACTTTTCACTGGCCACAAGTGAAAATCTTAAAATAAAGCACAATCAAGGAATCTAACTACTGTCAGCACACCACAGAGAACACAAATTCAGTAAATATAAGGGAATACTGCAAAAAGAAAAGTATACCCCACAATAGGTGAAATGCTCACAAGCCTTTCTAAACAAACTTATCCATTTTTCTCTCTATTCCCCTCACACAGAAAGAACACTGCAAAGAATCCTGGCTAAAGCTGCAATACAATCAACAACACTGCATAGCTTATGACTTCAAGGCATCTTTGATTTTTAGTTGAGATGCTGCAACCAGGAAAAGAATTTGTCCCTTTTCTTCAAAAAATGCTGTGATGATACTAACAAAGACAAATGTTTTATTATTTACTTTATAATTTCCACAGAAGTAATTACATTAAAATAACACAATGTCTAATCACTCGGCTAAATCTGTTTATCTGTACAGCTACATGCAGTGTGCACAGAGCTCTTGCATCATTGTGAGGATTCAGTGGCATATCCATCATATAATAATCTGCATTTAAATTCATATTCACAGTCTACTACTGATCAGCATGAATGTCAAGTAGCACTGTATAATACACGTCTGTATAACATTCAAAGCCATAGTTGTGCCTCATGTTCAAGAAAAAATATCTGATCAGAACCTCTTATAAGCATGAGAATTAGAAGTCACAGGTCAGCTGTCAGTAATGGAAAACTTGATCAACCAGTAGCCAAACATTTCAAATCCCTCTTTAAATCTTCCCCCAAATCCCTTCTCAAGACTCATTTCTGCTACAGAGTCTGTAGGAAATTAGCTGGTTGATGAGCAGGTTAAAGGATAAATCAGGATGTCTCATCTTTGCTTTAACAGTGTATAACGCAAATGCATATTTAAACTGCACTCCATGTTTCTGTCCCTCCTCTATCATGCTTTCAGCAGTTGCTTTCTTAGCACACATATCCTAGAGGTCCAAGAGTCTTTCTGCAAGTACTTTATAATGCCTAATGAAATAGGGCTGTGATTCTCATTTTGCAAATCATTCTGATACACCAAACAAATACCAAATAATACCTCTGACATAGAGTGTTGTGACCTGAAGGTCTTTTTTATATTTATATATTTATGAGTTTGTTTTATCTTCTGAATGCTCCTGGGTGCATTTACAGCCTCTTTAATGACTTAAATTTGAGGATTACATGTCTCGGTGCTACTCACCATTGCAGTAATTGGAATTCTGTAGCTGTCCCATGCAACACACACTGAACTGCTTAGCTGCGAGTTTTGGGAAAGTTTCAGCTCCAGCAGAGTAGTAGCCAAAAAGCCACATCCTTTAGTGCCTGAAGAAGACAGAACAGAAACACACGGGAGGTTTATACTAGGTTTGCAACTTATGTTTTACCAGGCACTGTATCTTCAGAACACATAAACTAACATTAATGTATCATAAAGACTTACATAGCAAGTCATCAAAAGTAAAGATGTTAGAGAAGTTAAGGGATAAAATCCTGACCCCATGTCAATCGGTTGCAAAACTCCAACTGACTTTATGAGGACTAAGATCTCACTCACAAGTTTCCCCTTAATACAACTTTGGTTTTGCTCTGTATCTTACCTGGAGCACTGCGTTCAGCTCTGGGGCCCCCAACATAAGAAGGACATGGACCTGTTGGAGTGAGTCCAGAGGAGGGCCACAAAGATGATCAGAAGGCCGGAGCACCTCTCCTGTGAAGACAGGCTGAGAGAGTTGGGGTTGTTCAGCCTGGAGAAGAGAAGGCTCCGGGGAGACCTTATAGCAGCCTTCCAGTACCTAAAGGGGGCCTACAAGAAAGACAGAGAGGGACTTTTTACAAGGGCATGTAGTGATAGGACACGGGGTAATGGCTTTAAACTGAAAGAGGGTAGATGTACCTTGGATGTAAGGAAGAAATTCTTCCCTGTGAGGGTGGTGAGGCACTGGAAGAGGTTGCCCAGGGAGGTTGTGGATGCCCCATCCCTGGCAGTGTTCCAGGCCAGGTTGGATGGGGCTTTGAGCAACCTGGTCTGGTGGAAGGTGTCCCTGCCCATGGCAGATGATCTTTAAGGTCCCCTCCAACGCAAACCGTTCTATGATTCTATGATATTTCCCAGTGCTCACCAACCAAGCACAATCAAGCCTTTCTAAAGATCACAGCTAACCAGAAGGACAAAAACAAGTTTGGGATGCAGTGCTTAGCTGGGGTAAGATTGTTAACTCTCAAAGAAATTAATCTTAGTCTTCCAGCTGGAGATGAGGCCCAAAATAGGAAAACTTCACATGGAAATTTAATTTTGAACAGCTATTTCAGGGCCATATTTTCCAGGTGGGGCATATGTTATGGATTTAACTATCAGCTGAGTATCTTAAGGTTTGTTGTAACCACCTGAGCACTACTTTAAGAATATAAATGATATCCAATGACTTAATGATATAGTTAGGCATCTAACAAATGTACTTGAAAATACAGTCTGTTTTTATTTATTAAAGCTTTGGTGCAATAAGCTCTTTGCAAGATGCAGAAGACATATTCCCTACCATAAAGGGTTTTAAGAATTTTTTTCTGTTTTTTAAATTCCATTATCCTTAAGGGAAGTATCCGGCTCATTTGAAACAATCCATCCACATTAGAATAATATGCATCTATCAGGAGTATATCAGAAATATAGTGAAAGTATGTACTTATCAATTTCGGGTGTGATTTCAGAAGCTTTCTCTATCAGAGTAATTTTCTTTCTACTGACGTAAGTCATAAAACTCCCATTGACTTTGAAGAGCTCAGAGTTAGGTCAACACTAAGTGCCTTTGAAAATTCCAAGCTTAAGTTAACTTTTAACTCTAAATTTATGTTGACTCAGTCACAATTTTCATTGTTCTCACTGGAATCATTACAGGAATATGTAAGTCTGTTAATAAATATCTCATTCCTTTAAGAATAGCATACCCCAGACTAGCTTTAAATAACTCATCCCTCTAAGAATGACATATCCCATCCATCTCTATATATTTCCCTAGACTCAACAGTTTCGACAACTGCTTGGAAAGAATTTATTTCCTTAGAAATCTGTAGTCCCATTGTGTGTTGTATTAGCCGGAAATGGGACACGAAGCTGGATCTGCTGCAGGAAAGCATCTCCTAACGGATATGATTTTGCTGAATGTCATATAAAGCCCCAAAAGATTCTTGGTCTAAGGGTTCTTTTCTGACAGGTAATATTCCAGCAAAGCACGATCTTCTCTCCAAAGGCCATAAATGATCTCCAAGTGAACACTGCTGGGTTTTTTGTGTCCAAGATTAATCCAAGTTTTTCAGAAAAGTAATTGCCATTTATCAAGGTAGCATCCACACCCTCAGGTCAGAACTGGGGCCCCAGTCTGATAGGTATGTCCATACACATAATGAAAACACATTTCCTGTTTCAAAGATTTCATCGTTTGCATACAGTCAAGTGTTACGAAAAATAGGAATTAGAGCATTTTTCATGGATTTGGGACACTTCTGTCATACCAGAGATTCCACTTAGCAGCAGTTCCCATCCTCACCCCCGCTTGGAAACTCCAGCAGTCTCCTTTGTACAGTCTTTACTGGCCACACTTTGTTTCTCCCGAGCATTAAGTCTCCATATAAAGAGAAGAAAACTTTATGAAGGGGAAAAGGAGCAGACCTTTACTTTCCAAGCAAGTTACTGCCCTTCACCACAGCAATTAATGCAATAAACCTTCGCTTCAGTTTCCTGAAGTAGTGCAATATCCTACAAACAAGCGCTTCTTTGAGATCTCTTTCATCGCTTGTTGTTTAGCATCAGGGGTTAGTGAAGCATCAAGGTGTGAAAGCACCTTCAAGTGTGAAGCACTCTTCAGCTGCCAAGAGCTTCTGAGAGGAGATACTTCACCACAGTTAACTATGATACCCCCTTATCTAATCATGTCATATCACCCCATCTGCTGTCTCTGCATCCCCAGACCTATACCCATGCCAGCCGTCAGGGATGCAGCTCTCACCAGTCTGGGGCTTCTTGCCTTTATGCCAATGTGGGGTGTCCAGCCTCCCCCCCAAGAAAGGCTTTACTGCCCCGATGGTACCAACTTTAGACACATCACAGCCACACACCCTGTTGGCCATCCTGCTCCCTCCACTGGTTAGTCTCCCGATGTTGAGAAGCAGCACTGTCACTGGGCTGCAGAAGTGATGCAGTAACGTGGAGGACCACTGAGATGAGCCCCTGCCATCATTAATATCTCACCCATAGGAAAGGGATCCCTTTTCCCTTTGCTTTCAGCAGTAGGTGCCAGCTGCACCGCCTCTCTGTTCAAGGCTGGCACTCTGAATAGTGTGTGCCTTCAATAACCAAGTTGCACTTGGCAAACTGCAGTTCTTCAGGCACACAGCAAAGAAAACAATGTTTTATTGTATTCCCACCCTCAGCTAATGACATCAACGGGTCAGGCAAACAAAATCTGCTCCTTGCCCTCATGTTCCTCTTCTTCCAGTTCCAGTAAATGGCAGCAGAGGTGTCTTTTTTTTTTTTTTTCCTGCCTGTGTGATGCTCAGCCTATATGGCTTCATACAGAGAAGGTTTTCCAGAGGCCTGTAATCAATCCACAACTCTACCAGAAGCATCCCTGGGAAGTTATTTAGTCCTGTGTGTCCATTCCTCTTCCACAAAAAATGGGAATACTCTGCAACTTCCTTCCTCTCACTCCTCACCCCCTGCCTAGTCTGTATCTGTAAAATCTTTGGTCATACACTGACCAGCAAACAAGAGCATGATGTGATCGGAGCCTCATTTATCATTTATATCACTGTAAGTATCCATAGGTGGATAAAACAGATGGGAAAGAACTGTGAGAAGACTGTGATTAGCATAATTGCTAGTGATCACATCAGACAATCTGCGTAACCACAGTCAAGCATTTTTATAAGTATTGCTAGGGAGATTAATAAGAAAATCAGTGTTGGGAGAGCCACTAAAGTAGAAGCTATATTTTTCTGGGGGTTATTTTAGGGCTCCATAAAGGACTGAAATGTACAAAAATTCTCAAGGGTATTTGTATGACAGATCTTTGCATAAGAAGAGAAGCAAGTAAAAAGCCCCTTCGTTGCTCTTCCCTTCAAAGCCCTGACATTTTACTGTGGTCTGTGACCTGTTTACAGGTGGTGCTCCCAGCACTTTACTGTATAAGCATCTGATCCAGACCTGAAGATATCTAGGGAGGAAAATCGGAGGAAACAGAGATGGAGAAGGAGAAATTCTACAAAGGCCAGCACAATATTGTTTAGGAACTTTCCTTTGAGAAAAAGAAAAAAAAAAATCCCGAAGAAAATAGAGATAAACTATATCAGTCTTAAGGCCTAAGAAAGGATTTTGTGCAAGTCAGCCGGAATGGGTCAAAGCAGTCTGTGAAAGGCTGCGGGGAAGGAGGAAGCTGTGTGTGACAGACTGTGTGGTGGCCCTTGCCAAGTGAAGGAAGGCTGAGCTTGTCATGGTTTGCCTCTCTCTTACTGTACGTAGAGGTACACAACAGGGCACGTGTGGCAGAGTGGGGGAAATATGCATGTTAAGGTCCACACACGAGCTTAAACACAAAAACCCAAGAGATACAAATTGAAAATACCTAGTTATCAGGTGTGCTTTAAGTCCTTGGCACTCCCACCGGCTTGCTCTTTGAACTAGAACACCTCAGCAGCACTCTTGCTTATCCCATGCTGTCTGCAGTGTATCAGGAGAAGATTTTATTTCTCACCCTGCATGACAAGTGCTGAGAACAACAGGGTCCCAATATGAGTTGGGCCGCTGGGTGTTAGTGCAGTACAGGTAGTTATCATGTCGGCTTCAACAGTGGAGTTCAGTGAGACTTCCCGTATACAAGACTGAGTCTTTTTTTTTTTGTGAGAAGCTGTCACATTTGCACTTAATACACAACCTCTGAAATTCAGCTGGAACAAAGCCCCAGCCTTGCACATATGTCTTTTCACTTGGTCCATGAAATTCCTTCATGGTTTAGATAAGATATAATTTGTGGGATTTTTGCTATCCAGCACTACCCCAAACTTTTCCAGCTTACACTCCCAAGGAATATTTGGCAGAAAAATGACATGGTAAAATAATAAAATACACAAATAATAGTTAGGTATGAGTTTTCTGTGGCAAAGTCTGTGAAGCAGACACTACAGTGAATGCAGCTGGATTGGGTCAGGTTCCCCCTCTGACTTCTTGCTCCTTGAAGCTCACTTCTCAGGCCCTAACCAGGGCAGAAGCTCCCTGGGCAGGACACACGCATGGCTGCTCCCTAAATCTGCAGACAGCACTCCTGAATTGCCCCCTGTGCTTGGCGGAGAAGGAGTTTTTCCTTCCACCAACCAGCCTGCTCCGTTCTGCACCCCCATGGCTACAGTAGCCACTAGTCAAGGGCTTGAAGCCAAGAAGCATTTATTCTGCATGCAAGCGCTGAGGGCTTCGGGTTCAGGTTTTGCCAGTTATCCACAACAGGACAATTATGACAGTAATTCCCAGCAGCATCTGTATGATCCGTTTCATTTCCTCTATACCTTATTATTTCTTAATCTCAGGCAGAAACACAAATCACTGCCCTCTGTATACAGATTACTTAATATCCACCTCAGCCCATGGCAACATCTCTATTTCTGCTTTGATTCACCAACATCCACCAAGAATTTTGTTATGGTCTTTTCTTAGTCACTTGCTGGACTGTGTCAGCTTTCTCTTTGCCTTTCCCCACCAGCTCCCTTTTCTTTGGAGAGTACCAAGCATGCAACGTCTCATCACTCCCCTTTGCTTTTTTAACCTTTTCACACCAGAACTGCTCTCTCGCAATCACTGCACTACAGTTGGCCCATGATGGCTGACCTGAGCACCCTCCTGCTGTTAGATTTACAAACATGTACCCTCATGACCTCCCCATGCTGCCTATCATCTTGCCTTTAAAATTCTTAACATTTAGATAATACCCACAAAAAATAAAACAACAAAACCAATACAAATCTAACTAACTACCAGTGAAGCTAGTACGTATATTTACCCCACACATCTGCCTTTAGCCATACATCTAAAGTACTTGAGGGAAGAGATTTTCTTTCCCTGTCTTTGTACAGGACCTAGTTCTTTGCCACTGTGGAGCAAAGCTGAAGAAAGAAGCCAGAAAATGAAATATTTACAGCTCTGCAGCTAGAACTGACCCTACTTGTGCACCTACCTTTTGCTGGTCTTAATTACATGTTCACATACTTTTTTTTTTCCCCTCCCTTCAGAGAAATGTTTCTTTATGGAGTGCACAGCACGAAGAGAAAGACATGGCAGCTTAGAAAATTTCACTTGTACAAGTGCCCTGACTTCTCAGTTTGGCAAAGTTATTAGCAGCTCAAAGTGTGCCTTTCCTAGTGGGAACATCAGGCAGCTAATCCAACAGCGTCTATGTACCTTCTAATTAGTAAAATCACATCCTACGAGGCCTTCTTTAAGCTTTTCTTCCGTTATCCTTCGGATGCCCCTGAGGGACAACACACAGACCTCTGAAGTCCCACGGAGGTGGGAATTCCGCCGCTGACTTTCCCACGGTGCTCTCCCACACCGGGGCCTGACCCTCTCGCCCCTCTGCCGCGCCGGCGCTGGTCCGACAGCCGCCTGCCTCTGAGGGGTGGGAATCGCAGAGCAGAAGAGAGGCAGCTCCGATGAGATTCCCAAACTCAAAAAAGCCCTGCTAAGCGGCACACTCCCACTCTCCCTATGTGCATCTTAGCACTGCAACCTCTTCACATCTCACGAGCTAGCGTGGAACAGATGCGTCCCCCCGTCAGGAGGCAGCGACACCCCTCCCTCCTCACATGACTCATATGATGTCAGAGTTGTCCTTGTCACCGACCCCAATTCGGGCTCACACGTCAAGGACACGCTTGCTCGGTGGATCCTCTCGGCGCAACGGATCATCTCATTTGGGAGATGGGAACCTCTCATTTGGGCTCCCTACATCCTAGCTAACCACAGAAAAGGGAGGACTTTTCGCTAGTTGAGGAAACTCAGCTCCTCCGGTGGCTCCAGCGGCACAGCCCCACCGAGAAACAGTGGCAGAGGCTGTGAGGTTTTGAACCTTTGACAGCTAGGTCAGCATCTCCCCGTACAAAACCAATGCTCCCCTCCCCCCCAATATCCAATACAGAGATGCAAATGATTTTTATAGAACAGTCATGTACTTTCATGTGATCTAATATTAGCTGTGCTGTATATAATTATTTTATGTAGTACTCTGCGTTCTGGTTGCACTCCCATCGATATGTCTAGTAGATATTTGTAGTTCCCTAGTAATTTAATAGCTAGTTTGTGCCCTAAAGCATAAAAACATTTCTACCCTATCTAAAGTAACCGTGGGTGGTGTTATCCATATAAAATCTTTGAGTCCTAATGAGCTTTTGTTCTCAAGTTATAACCCAAAAATACATCACCCGGCTGTTCCGTTCTCTGCTAAAGATCCTCACTACGATGTGAAAGGAAAAGAAATTAAAACCTTAGATAAATGTGTTTGATCTGCCACAAAGAGGGAAAAGACACTCCCCTCTATTGTATCTTGTTGCGGTTTTTTCACAGACCCATTTTCTGGTCATCGCTAAGTGTTTAAAGGCTGAAGATGAGCTGCATTTTTGCAGAACTTGAGCTGGAGACAGCTGTGGCCCGAGCTGCCCAGGCAGGAGCAGCACGCTGGCCCTGCTGCCCTGGAGCGAGGCTGCAATAGCTGCTAGAGCCTGGACACGATGCTGCAACGCAGTACAGCATTTGGGGTTCCTAAGGGGAAAAAAGGCAGCAGGCTCCCATCTCCTCGCAGAGATGTGTTAGGAGACCTCCCACCTTTCCACCTGGGGAAGAGGAGGCTCCAGGACCTGCAGGGAGACACTGGGGAGAGCAGGTCTCCCAGGCTTTCCACGCCGTGGCAAGAAAAGCCCGTCCCTTGCCCGCAGCGAGGCTTTGTTTCACCCTCACAACAATCTCGTTACTGTGAGTAACGGGGAGTACGGCGATGCCAGCATATTCCCTTTGCCTCTTCCTTAACTCGTCTTTATTCGCGGCCGTGGAGGCAGGCCAGAGCCAGGCACTCACCGGGAGCCAGGCTCAAGCCTTCCTTGGCGTGCCCACCTCTGCTCTTTAGGAGAGGGTACAGGCTGTACAATACATCATCTGTTATGCAATGATACCCGGCGCCCGGTTCCGCTTTGCTTCCCGGTGGCAGGAATATATCACCCCCCCTCCCTTTCCCCTCCCATCCCCTCGCCCCATTCATCCCCGCCACTCGCTGTTTACTACCAAAGCCCTCTACGGTCAGGAGCACCCCGGTACGCAGCAAACCAGCTGTACGAATTACAATATTTTGGCTGGGACAGGAGGCGTGCTGGGGAGCCAACTCGTAAGAGAGATTTTGTTGGGCCCGTTTCAGTTCTGCCACCGCTCTCCTGGAAAAAATTGTGCTCGACCACTTACATCAGGTCTGAATGTGCCTAGCCCTTCTCTCTATTGCATTTGGTTATCTCCTATTTAAAATAAAAAAAAAAAAAAAAAAGTCTGAGAAATATCACAGAGAGAGTTTATAACCCCAAAAGAAAAAAAAAAAAAAAGCTGTACCAGCTAAGTAACAAAAAAGTCCAAGATAAAATCCCTGGATGAACATCTCCTGAAACACCAAAGAAACTGGTACCCAGTTTTGACATTAGAGGTAACACCCATCTCCAAACACAGAAGGGAAAGTGCCTCAGAGGGTAAAACCTGGCTGCTTTATTAGGAGTGAACAGCAAGTCAAGGATATTCAGCTAGGAAGCAAACAATTCCCTATCCCATCAAAGCAACAGGTAGAAATGCCAGCAAATCCTGTCTGCTCCGTTCAGAAGAGATTTCCTAGTATCTATGCTTGGAAACAATGAAACCTAGGTAGACTATTAGCTGTCATTAGAAAATAAATGAAGGCAGTGGGAATTAATTCTTCCACGCACAGTTCAGAAAGATTTTGGCATTCAGCATTATCAGTAAATCCCAGAAGTAGCAATCAGCAGGTAATCTGTTCAGTGTAACTAGATAGTCCCATCACATATAAGGATTTAACAAGTGCATCACCCCAGAGAGATACCAATTACAAGATAATCAACTTCCTCCTTCCTTGACTCTGGGGAAAAACTTTAATAAAATTGCAATCCAATCCTTGCCATACCACACCTTACAGAGCGCCTTTCCTTGTTACTTGAACTAAACAGAAAGTTGTGAATTAGGCGTTGGTGAGAAAACAACTGTTTTGCAAAATAAACACACAAAAAAGCACAAATATTTGGCTACGGAAAATCTGGTCATTTAACTATTTTTGTAGGAAGAAAACCCTAGATACTGTGATATACCAAGATAACAGCCAAGTGATTATCACACTCCTTTGATTAGCTCAAGGAATAAGGCTTAAGATTCTGTGAGTTTAGAGGAATAGTCACTTAAACCAGCATCTCCAGCATCTCCAGCATCTCAGGTGAAAGATGTTGGCAACCCAAGAAGAAATACCCTCATTCTCTCAGAAGAAACCATCCTGAACCACAGAAACCTTCAGGAAAAAAAAAATCATCAAAATTGTCAAGATCATAGAAAGAAATTTCTGTCTCAAACAAACCATGTTTTTCTATCATGAGAATATTTTTTGTACACACTCCCTACAAGCGTAAGTTCTTCCAGCACATACTTCACTGTACTTGCAGGAGGACAGAGGCTGGTGAGCTGTTTGGGCAAGTACTTTGAGGAAACGGCTCGGCTGCAGACATCTGCACCAGGGCAGAGGCCCTGCCCTCTCGTGCTGCCCTTCAGGATGTTTAACAATAATCTGTGTTATCAGAAAAAAAAAATCTGAGATACCCAGGAGCCAGAAGAAAAGTTTAATATTCATCCTGAATGTAAAAAAAAAAACCCAAAACAAAACAAAAAAAACCCCCAAACACCAAGCCCCCCCCCCGGCAAAAAACTAGGAGTGACTCTGCTACAGCTGCATATGACTGACTGTAGCACATCTGTGCCTGCAGCACCCGCCTCTGAGGGTGCTGGGACTCAGGGTGAAAAGCTCCTGTGGCCCCTCTCTTCCCTCCCAGCCACTCACCTCCTTCCGATGAGCTGCCAGGCACTTGCCGGGGCCCCTGTGAGCCCCAGGATCTGTACCTCCAGCATCCCCTCCAGCACCCAGCTATGCACACCCAGGTCCATTAACAAGGAGAAGGAGCAAAAAATACGTTTCCCTCATCTCCCACCTCTTCTCCCCTTCTCAGTTCTCCCCCTTGCTATATTTTAACAAGGAAGTTAAAGAAGGCATAGCAGCTGAGACACTGAATGACAGCTATACAGGCACGGTCCTAGAACGGTAAAGGGGGTGAATAAACTAGTTGTATTCATCCCTCGCATCCTGCAACTTCCCTGTCTGCTGCTCTTGGTCCTTTATAATTTCTTGCTGTCTCACTCACTACCCCTTCTTCTCTTCCTGCTTCTTTCTGTCTTCCTTTAACTTTGCAGCTTTAGTCTCCTTCCTATCTGGGGGAGTGTATTCTTTCTTCTTCCCCAAATGCACTCTACTCCTTTCTCAAATCTCTTCCAAACACCCATCCTCTAGAGATACTAGCATCACCTCTCCTCATTCTTGTTACACCGAGCTGCTCTGCTTTGCTGTGCCTCGCTCGTGCTGCATCTCTCTATTTTATAGAGCATTTATGACACCGCGTACATAATACATAACCGAGCATTTAAGCATGGAAGCAATTGCCTCTTACACTGAAGTAAATCTGGAATTGACAGTTCTAAAATGCTTATAACTGCAGGACTGTCTTTCATAGACTCACAGATTTCAAGGCCAGATGGGACCATTAGATCATCTAGTCTGAGCTCATCTGAAAACCTGCTCTGGTTCTTCCCTAATAATGGGTGTCCATGCGATGCCATCAGGACCTACCAGCACAGCATCCCAGGATCCGTATTTCAGTTGTCACTATGCACAGTGCAGCCAGCGTATCAGCTGCATGAAGCATCCTTCCAACCTCCGAACCGCCAAGGCGCACAGCGACTATTACCTTCCTCTGACAAGCCTACTTGCACAAAGGAAGCAGGTAGGTAAGAAGGGAGATAAAAGGGAAATTGGCCTTTTTGGGAAAAAGCCTCCAAAGCAGTGCTCAGAAAAATCACACACACCATTTTTGTCACTCCGACTGCAACACAGCCTAAATTTAAGGTACAAACGTAAATCAAAACCACAAACCGTTCCTGCGCAAAGAAGCTAATTGAAATACGACAAAATAAAAGTGCACGTGCATTACAACCTATGTTCACACTCCATAATCCCCACTGATTTCTTGCCATATTTCATGTTTCCTTAAAATCCATATCCTATTTTTATTTTTCACCTTTTAATACTTATTAGTGTTATGTTTTTGCATTATCATATAACTTTGAAAACCTAAATAATTTATTTACTCAAAGCTCTCTAGTTATATTTAAAAAGCTGGCAGAAACTCTTGCATTTGGATAACTTGGGAAAAAATAATAGGGTTTTGTCTTCAATAAATCCTTGCGCTTTGCGCATACAAAATAAAACACACAGAAAAAGTCAAAGATCAGCCAAAGCCCCAGAATTTACACTGAATTAGAGAATGTAGTAAATTATCTAATTCAGGCTGCACAAAATGGGAACTTACTAGTAGTTTATCTGTACGTCCCCATAATTTCAATATCTCCCAAGAAGATACAGCAATTTTCTTGTTTGCTTCCAATCCACAGGTTTTTGTGTGTAGGTGTGTTTTAATGCCTGTTCCCCATTTCTGGTGTGCATATCTGCATGAGAATGTGCACAATTATCATCTTTAAAAGGCTAACTTAAGCACCCAAGTTTTAAATGCAGTTCTCAAAGGGATAGCTAATTTATACTTCATTCCTTGACTATTAACTGGATTGGGAAAGTAGAAGTAAAACCAAATTATTTTTGCCAACCGATTGCTTTCAGAAAATTTTACACTAGCCAATATGCAAATTTCTTAATGAAAACTATCCTGGGAATTTATTAAACTGTTCATACTGAAGAAAATTACTTTCATTTACATTGAAAAGTGAAATACTCTATCCTGACCTATATATGTGCTTGCCAAGATTCTATCTCCACTATACTCAGGGTCTTTACCATGCTATCACCATGAAGAAGAGCAATTTCTTCTCTCTCTTTTTTTTTTTTTTTTTTTTTTTTTAATAAAAAGGCAAATAATAGGCACTGCCAATAGCCATTGTTGACCCAAGTCAAAAGTGTTGGAAATTAATTTATCCGCTTTGGATGGTGTATAAATTTCTCATTACGAGTGTCAGTGATGGACAAGAAACCATTCCAAAAAATGTATTGGGTATCATGCCAAACTCTGTAATCAAGGTCTCTTGCAGAGACTCTGGAGTATACAAAGGGTTTCACACAGTCAGGAGCGTTAGCTATGCATGCTTTCCCGTTGCCCGGGCTCAGCCAAATACTCTGTGAGAACAACACGTATATACACTTTGTTTTATTATGCCTCGCAGATGCTTTTTTGTTTTATATTTCAAGCTTTGTCAGGTCTAATGTTTGTTCCTTCTTCATCCTTCAGCCCTCACTCTTCCCCCTGCATCCCCCCCCAGATTTCGGAACAGCTTCCTAGACAGACCCGGTATCGATTACATAAACTGACTTTCTTGGAAAGTAAAGGGGGGACGTGGGGGGATGGAATTGGGATTTCTTCTACTTGCAACCGAAAATGGCAGCCGTTGAACAGATCTGGTCAATGACAGTAAGAGAATAAGCCCAGCAGAAAGTGGTAATATATTGTGTTACACTTATGCCAACTTGCCAAGTCAAGTTCTTTTTCTCAAGCGCATGTACAGTTTGTTCTTGCTATCCTCAGTTAACTCTGCCTTCTGAATAGAGGAGATGGGAACCGCTCAAAGGCCACAATAGCATGTTCTACTTAAGGTTTCCTCTCCACACTAACCATTGTGGATAGCACTCTTTACAGTCAAGCGCTCTTGAATAAGAATGCTCTCATTAAGGATATGAAGCTACGTTTTCTTTACCTTGCGAGAATTCTGTAAAATGAGATTTTCCTCATTACAGGCAAAGTACCTGCTGCTAAAAAGCAGCACACAGTTGGCTCGATTTCCTCAAATGAATTTGACGCTGCCTTCAAAACTAGCAGCAAAAGAGCATCAAAATGACAATATTGTACAAGAAATGCATCAGGAATGACTGATTAATCTAAGTTTCTATGGGAACGTGAGAAATGACATATTGGATCAGATGAGTGGCCTGTTTAGTCCAAGATATTCTGTCAGCTAATACCGTATACTGCAGCAAGCAAAGGCTTAGTGCCACATAACAAACAACTATCACCAAAAACCTAGAAAACACAGGTAGGGCAGCTTCGCTTGAGAGCAAAGATCAGTTGATGCTCTAAAGCAGGTGGGCTGAGATGCGTTTTGTAGCTGGAGTATGAGGAAAAAAAATTACAGGCAACGTTGCTAAAGCAAATACCATTTTATTATTTTTTTTTCCATCACTCAACCTTGGTAGCACTCCCTTTCTCAAGCTGAGTTTTTCAGGCAGGGGAGTCTGCCAAAGGGTGGGTGGCTTAATCTCAAAATTTGATCCAAATTTTTATAGGGTTTTGGGGTTGGTATTTTTTTTTTTTTAATAAGGAATATAAAAACCACACACATTCTTCAATATTATGCATTAGAACCATCATGATGAAGCCTGATGTAGGCAGGCATGATTTTTTTTCTTTACAAAATACTGCTTAAAAAACAGACATATGTAAAAATTATTACCAGCCCAAGGAAGGACAAGGATGGATCTTTGATTCAACCAGCTATTCAAAGAGGACAGCAGCAAATTCTGTCAGTGCAGTGTATTTATTGCATGGCAATTTTCAAATCTAAAACCAGCAACAAAATACAGGTAACAAAATATTATGGGATACAGTAAAGTAAAATAATAGTAAGGTAAAATAATAGCAATAACAATGTTGTCCATGGATAAAAGGTGGCTAAGTCACTTCTAGTGTCATCCATTGTAATTGCATAAGAAAAAACAATTACAATTTGCACATTTTCCTACCAAATTTTAGGTTTTTCTTCATGTGATTCTTCTCCCCAAAGGAATTTATTACAAAAACTGCCCACTGCAAGAGTCCATTCCCATGTGTTTCTGTGCCAGGAAGTAGGGAAATTATTTGTTGTCATTTTAATCACCAGGTTTGAGTGTTTACCCTTGAGTTCAGTCTTTCAAGGCAATTTTTTTTGTTTCTAAAAATTACAGAAATTAAAGATAGTACCTCAAAACGCATGAAAAACACTGAACAAGGAAAGTCTCTTCTTTGAGAAAAATACAGAATATTTTTACTACAGAATGTCTGTGGTCAATCCTTACTGCTACATATGTCTCCGTCAGTCCTTATGCTTTTGTTCTTTTTCATCCACAGAAGTGAAAAACAAGCTAGGAAATTCTCTTAAAAATGCTTTTAAAGGATGTATTGAAACCTCATAGATAAAGACATGTAAAACTGAGACTGGAAGTTATTTTCAGCAGCAACCTTAACCTCTGCAGAGACAATCTTTTAATTACACCGCCATATACCATAAGAACACATTAAACAGCACTAAGCATTAGGAATAACATAGAATAATGATAATGAAGTGGCTGGCACAGTTTGCCCATCCACATTTGCAATTAAATTAACTTTCTAGTTAAGCTAATTGTTTCTGGCATGACAATATGGAGCAGTCAGTTAAGACACAATTTCTTTAATCACGCTCTGTTTTCCTGTGTCAAACAAGAAATTGATAGAATTAAAGGCTGTATTCTGCGCAATGTGGCATTTTGTGTTGGCATGAGCACGGCAGTGCTTGCTATGGTTCTCCACTGAGTCCAAAAACTCTGACTACCCTGGTTTGAGCCCCTCTGCTCTCCATCCAGAAACACAGGAAAACAGGATGATTTCCTGGGGTGCCCTAGGAGAGTAAGGTTCGCTTTTGGCAAGCAGGAAAGCTGGGGAAGGCACTGGGGAGATGGACAAGACGCAGGAAGCCAAGAATTTATAACCCAACTCTTCTACCTGTCAGACTTGCGCTTTCAGGCCTCTGCTGCTGGCACCTGGTCATGGCCACTTCCATTCTCTGCTGCATTCCTGGAGTTTGTGAAAAAGCTCAAAACAGCATCTTTGCCTCATTCCACATGCCTGGTCATCCCGGCGTACTTAGCATCCGTGCCAATTACATATCTCACTTTTATTATTATTATAGCATGAACGCAGTAACTCCGTGGATGAGTCATTTCTAACCGCGGGACTCTGGGTCCACAAGGTGAGTTTGATCAGGTATTAAAACACAGGTTAAAGACTAGATTTACTCAGCTAAATATTATGATAAGAACACTAAACCTTTCCTTTTAATCAAGAAAGAACTGGCATCTGTGCAAAACTGTGGTGATCGCCCACCACGCGGCACCTCCAAATCTATACTGGAGATTGTGAGACCCTGTTCCGTGGGTCAGGGGCTGGTGCAGTTACACAATGGCCACATCCCACAGGGAAACAGCAGCACTGAACTATGCCGTGCCTCATGTCTCATTCAACTTTTTCGGTAAGCATCTCTGAGAGTTCAGATTTTAGCAATTTTGCTAGGAGTAAGATACTTACACGTATTTGCTGAGAAGGAATTTGGAGTTTGACTTTAGAGTTTCCTAAGACATGGAAACAATGGTCTGAGGCAACATCTTCAATTAGAAATGAGCATTTTCTCCAAAAATCTTTTTGTGTAAATTATTAAGTCCACTTTATTCCTCTTTTCCACACCTATTCAATGTCAAAGAAAAGGGAAGAAGGAATCTTGAAGTTTTCCTAAACCAATGCCTTTTAATAAAAACATCAAAAAACTATAAGTCTTTTCTTTCCTGCAGTCCATGAATGATTGACAGGAAAAAAAACCCTCTAAATTTTTTACTTAAGAAACATAATGTTCTCCAACCAAATCTCATTATCAGTGCTTTTGGACACAGATGGAGGGACAACCAGCAACTAGAGGGCCACTTCAGGAGTTCAGACATGCTGACTCAAGAACTCATCCTAAATGCTGCACGGCCACCCACCTCTCCCTGCAGTGTGTGTAAGCACCTCAGTAGCCTTCATCCATAGAGCAGTAAGGAAACATCACAACGGGATTGACCAAAACTTGCTGAAATCATTGAGTGGAAGAACTGTTTTTCATTTGTACTAAATACAAATAAACATTAAGCTCATCTATGGAGCAGAATAACCAAAACAATGGGAGAACCACCAAAGCATAAACATATGGGAAGTCTGGAATGAAAATAAGCCCTGGAGCCTAGATGGTTAGGGCCTTGATTGGTAGCAGAATGCTTGCTTTGGATGTTTGTGGGAGAATCTCCAATCAAAAGCCAAAAGGAAGCATCAAAAAGAGCCACAAAAGCATCAACAACATGACTTTGAGATAAACCTTAAGACAGCTATTGAGGCAAGTGCTGACTGAAAGAGATAGGGAATTGCAAGCAAGGGAATTATCTCTTGTTTGATTCTACCTGCAGATACAGAAATCAGGACTTTGTAAATAAACAAGATTGCATCAAAGATAAGTGACTCAATCATCAATTGCTCTTCTTAACATTCAAACTCTGAGCTTCCTATAACAGGGTTAAAGAGAGAAGAACCCCATGTTCTGGTTTCCAAGCACAAAACCTGTGAGCTGGTATCTCTCCTGTATCAGGGCAGAACAAAAGGCAGTACACAGTTCAAACATGTAAAGCACAGGAGGAGTTAAAACAGCACCTGAAAACTTACTGGTAAAGATGAACCCTTATTAGAAAGCCAATGGCAAAGTGCCCAAAGAGACTAGGAGGTGCAGCTGCAACAGTTGTGGTTTGAAATAACATTGGAAAGGGCTACAAAAGCTTTGACCAACCTGGAAGTTGCTATCTGATAAACTGCAGAAAGGGCTCAGGGAATTGAAAAGTGTCCTAGAGAATGAAAATGAAACAGTGTCAACAACTGTGACACTCTGAAAGGAAGGGAGAGAAAATAAACTTCCATTTGAATTAGGTGGGAACAAACCCTTTCCCTGATATACTCAAATATCAGTGAGGACCTCAAGGGCAAATTGGCTATGAACCAGTTTGCAGACACTCAGGTAAGAGTTGGAAATAAAGATCAGCAAAAGACAAAAAGATATTGTACTGACTGGAGAATTTACTACAGATCCTGAACTTTTTTCACAGCTGCATACCACGAAAGGAAACAGCTGCTGCAAACAGAAGAAGATGCCAGCAATTTGCCAAGATCTCTAAAGTGCAGTCCTCTATCTCAAATTCAGCTCAGCAATTCTAATATGGTTCATGCCATCATTATGCTTTGTGGAAGGAGGGTGGACCAATCTAAGTTTATAAAGCAAGGGAAATTGGCAACAATGGCAAAAATGAAGGAATGCAGTTGAGGTCATTATTGATCCTGGAGGAAAAAATGCTTTTAAAGGAGAATGGTTATAAATACAGGGCTAGTGAGAAAAGAGCATTGTGTGTTCCAAACCAGACCCCCGACACCAAGATGCAGCGCAGACAGGAGGGGAGCACCAAGCTGAACCAAACCAGGAGGCCCACACACCAGTTTGTAGTTTCTGTAGAGAGTTTAACAGTTAATTTAAAAACAAACAACAAAAAAACAACAAAAAAAACCCCCAAAAAACCCCAAGAAAAAAAGAGAAGGCTATTCAGTGCATAATAAGAAATTATGTGAAATGCACAAGAATCATGAACTCCGAGTCAGACTTTAGTTACAACACCAGAAATAGAAGAAAGGCAGGGGAATAGGCGATTGAACATACGGATCTCTTTTGCAGTGCCCAAGTCCCACCTTTAGGGGCAGAAACACCACTAGAAATTACAGGCAGTGGCAGCTTTCCAGCAAACGAAAGATGAGGAGTGTTCGAAACTTGCTTTGAGACCCCCATCTCTGGGGACCTTTAGCTGCTGAAGTTGTTCTGGATCTGAAACAAGAGTAAAACTCTATCCATTTGCTGAATGCTTCTGACAATAGTCAGAAGGAGATGGGGAAAGGGGGACTGTGGTGGCAAAATGTGGATCTGGTAAATTAATATAAACTATAGGAAGACTGGGGGGGAGCCTGTGAATGCTCAGAAAATGTATTAGCTTTTAATCTGGCACCCTACCAAACATTCAAAGAGAAGCAAGAAAATGGTTTTGAGACTGTTTGGCTAGAAATTATTCTCTCTGACAAACACGTAAGTTGTACTTTACTGCTTCAACACAAGAGCGATTCTGGGGAAACTGGCTACCTAAACAGCATCCTTCTTTTCAGCAGGGAAGCAGTAAAGAAGCCATATAAGCCATGGAAGAAACCTGTCAGGAAGACAGAACAGACCCTTCAGCCAGACCTTAGACTGAGTCCAGTTAAGGTAAAAAGGTGACAACATGGAATTATAAAAAACAAAGTCATTTAGCATGTGCTTCTCTATTACCGTAAATAGTATCCTAGATGCTGCTGAAAGCTCGGTCTGGTTTACTACCCTGAATCTTAAAAGTGGCTATTGGCAAGTGGAAGTGGATCCAGAGGGACAGGGAAAAAAACGCTTTCACAGTAGGACAAGGACTGTGGCAATTTAAAATGATGGCTTTTGGCTAGTGCAATACATCAGCTACATTTAAAAGTCTAACGAAGAGGGTATTACATGGCATGCTTCTCTCAGCCTGTTTGTTATACCTAGATGATATCCTGGTGCATGCTAAAATGTTGGAACAAGAACTGATACATTTACAAATGGCCTGTAATTAGCTTAAGGCTGCTAGTCTGAAACTGTCTCAAAAGAAATACTAGGAGTTTGTTTCAAAAAGAGGTAATTTACCTTGGGCAAAACCAGTGAGGAAGGGAGCAAGATTTCCTTGGACAATGAGAAGCTGCCCAGAGCTTGCCAGCTGCTCCCACGCAGGGATACGCACCAGTTGTGGGAGGACCCTGCTTCTTTTTTTCAGGTCTATCAGCATATTTTTCACCATTAAAAAACCACTGAGTGGATTAAGGAAACCATCCCAGCAGTCAACCAGTATAAAGTTAACATTTCCCGCCTTGAAGTGGGCTTTTGCAATTGCTCCTGTCTTAGCTACCTGCCCCCTGAGGCTTCTTCGTACTGTCCACTCATTATTAGTGCTTGGGGGCAGGTACAACTGCACACGAAACTTGGAAAGAAAGTGGATGACTGAAAAAAGCCCATATTTCCTGAAGGCGCTTATTGCCTCCTCCACAAGATCTCCCAACAAAACATTTTCCCCACTCTGGCTCTGCAAGGAAGTTTACGGTCAGTGCAGGAGAAGCTTCACAAAATGGCTCATGTTGTAGGAATCCTAAGATGACTGGAAAACCAGCAATGTATGGTTTCATAACCACACTGGTTATGAAAACTGGTCTTCTGGTGCCTAGTCCAGTGCATCACTAAGGTTAATAATCACTGGGGAAACATTGTCATCTCCTTTTTCCCCATGATTTGCAGAAGCATAAATGCTCCTGCTTCATCCGTTGAAAGAGGATTTGTCAGCTTCTGAAGAGGAGGATCTCAGTACCTATGGCGTAACAACTGACATAAAACTAATTTGGTAAATGTAGCCCTTGGGAGAGAAATCCCTCGAAATACCCATCTGAGTCAGAAGATGAACTACAGTGAAGGCAATGGAAAAGCAAGTAGACGAGAACAGCCAGGACAACATCCATGTATCTGGAGTGCTTTTGTCTGCAGTGGTGGCCATAAGAAGATGCTGGTGATGAGAAAGAACAGAACAATCCTATTCATGCTATTTCCCACTCATACCCTCTCAGCTTCCAACTATTTTCAGCTCTGAGACTTCCTGACCCATATATAGTTTACATGCAGTTAGTAACTCTCAGAGATTTTGTTTTTCATGAACTTAAACATGTCACATCCACAATGCCATTTGGCAGTGAGCTCCGCTGGCCTACCACCCACTTTGTGAAGCCATTCAACACTTTGGAACATCTTTGTCCTCCTTTGAAGGTTTTTTCCTGTCCTACAAAAGCACTCAGAAGTGAAAGGTCCAAAACCCGAGTGCATTCAAAGTGAACCCTGATATTCTTCCTGTTGTCCTCAATGCTTGGGTGGGGGTTGTTTTGTGGGAGGTTTATGCAAGATTTTTACATAACCTGCATTGGTGTCAAAGGTGATGAATACCATGCAGATGTATGACAATGTGCTAACAGAGAGCATTGATCTCGTATCCTTCAGCAAAGACAATGCTGCTAACCAACATTTGCAGCTGATTATCAGCCTCAGTTTTCTTCTTCAATGTTTTTTTTTTTTTCCTTCATCAAATTGATCTCAGTGTACCCACCTCTCTCCCAGCTATTTCTTCACTTTGGAGTTCTCCCTATATCAATTGTTTCTTATCTGCTGCCTTCCAGCTGCCCAGTTCAATCTCCAGTCCAAGTTTTTCCCTAGTCATACTCCATTTCTAGTGTCGGCATGCCCTTTCAGTCTGATTTTCTCCAAGCTTCTGTCTGCCATGCATATGCATTGGGTGGTATCTCTTTCGGCAGCACATTGAAGGAAAAGCCAAAACTCCCTCTCTGCTCTAGCATTTGGTACCAACCTGCCTCAGACCAGCTGTGATCAGTGTGGGTCGGTATGACTTCGCTTTCGCGACTTTGCCCTTGAGAGTCTCACACTGAGACCATGGGAGACAACTACTGAAGAGCTTACAAGGAAGGACAGATGTTCATCAGGACAAAAATAAGGCCTGAAACAAGGGAGCTCCTTTCTACCGCTCTTTGGGGAAAAAACAATTACTGGCCTAAACTCAACCCCAAGCTAAACATGCATTGGTAACACAGACCTACCTATTCAGGGAAAGTTGTGTTTTTCTATGCAAAAATACGTTTGCTTTTCTCAAGCTTAAAACAACCTCTCTTTCTGTGTTGCACTACTTGGGGCATATTTGGCAACTTTAGTGCTCTTTAGATTGGCAGTTATTTATGGAGGAAAAAAGCCCAAAACCTATATATTACAGATCGCAAAACTGAGCCAGAGCTTGCAAGAGAGTCTTGACCAGAGCCACAGCAGATGTTGACAACAGAGATGAGAACAGAATATGTATTTTCCAAGCTTCAATCAAAAGGCACCGTATATCCCAGAAGAGTGTCATTGCCTACACACATGCAACGCTGAACAATGAGTGATGCTGAATACTCAGTGCACCTGCCAGTGTACGCAAGTCTTGAAACACAGAATGAGAAAATCGATATACTGAGACTTTAAAATGTAATGAGAGAATCGTATGGATCGAGGGAAGTGAATTCTAGTTAACCCACCTGATAAACTGGAATGCAGTAATGTAGTATACATGTGAGAACTCTTTCGCAAGGTCTGCTGAAAAAGCATATAGAGTAATAAATTCATGCTTGGCTTTCTCACAACAGGAAAAAATGTTGGAGAAAAAAAATCATTCTCGTGAAATCCAGCTACTTGGGGTTTCTCCCTCAAGTGTGATCCTACTCCTTTTGATAAACTCTGACCATAAGTAGCACTACACGCAGCAAACAAGAAAGCTTTTCAAAATCCAGACCCTGCCTGAATGTTGTGCTTCAGTCAGAGGTGTAAAAACACCCAAGGACATAATTTAACTAATGTAAGCACTTCAGGACTCCTAGTGAAACTGCTTGGAGTGGTGTATTCAGTTGTTTAAGGCTTTTTTTTTTTTTTTTTTTTTTTGTCACAGGCAAGATATATGTTTACATGGCAGACTTAATTGCTGTTTTCAGAGGACTAATGCTGTGTAAAATCATAGTCATCAATACAGCCATTTATTTTGACTATAATTAACAAATCAAGTCACAGCACGTTTTACTTATTTGCCAATCTGTTGAATATTCACACTGGCCCCAAGTCGCCTATTCATTTAGCAGTAAACATGTAGCCTAGCAACTGACTGTCAATATCAACAGTAGTTGATGAAGTTGTTAATCTCTGGAAGACTGACAGGTTAAGCCAAATTCTCCTATGCAAAACTCTTATTGTCCAAGCCTTACATTAGCCCACAAGGATATCTATGTTCAAAAGATACCACATCTCCTTCTACTATTAAAATTAAATGAAGTGTGCTAGAGGCAGGAAAAGGCTATGAGCTCTGCCTGCCATGCATGTTTTGCATGCACCACAGCATCCAGCATTGTGTTTGCAGGATGTATTGACCATTGCTAATTTCCAGAGACAATTGAAGACACTTTTGCATCTGTTCATCATCCCGGAATAAACTATCATATAAGTGCACGCTGTGCACCAGAATATTGATGAGGTCAGGAGAAACACAAATACCTCCTTTGCTATGCAAATCTGCACTGGAACTGCAAAAGAGAAAGCACGTAGGTATGGATAAAGAGCTTTAATCTGGGGTATTGAGAATCAAAATCAGAGTGAAGGAATTTAAAAGGAGTACGAGCGGTTTGATTGGGATAACAAGAAAAGAATATGATTTAGCCTGCAGTAAAACTCAATACACCAGGATTGAACTAAACCATTTTCTAATCATTTAGTTGTACAGCTCCAAAGTTCCACCAACACAGTACATAAAAGACACAGACAGGCAGACTAATTATCTGCAAATATACAGCGAGGAATTTCAGAACAGCAGGAAAAACCTATCGCTTTGTGCTGTCTGTTACAGGCCTGAGCTGGATCAAACTGCCTGCCGAAAGTACTTTCTATCTCACTTTGATATTGACAGCCATACCAGTTGTAGTAGAAATTCTTGAGTGTAAAGTCCTAGAATAACAGCAATGCCACAATGATTTCATCACTTCCCAATGATTAACAGAATAGGGATGGTTTTCATTAGCAAAGAAACTGTGGAACTGTAGAAAGTAGGAGTGGGGAGACTGTCTGCAGGACTACTTGCTCCAAGACAGAATGAGCTATATGTTGTGTCATTCCTGTTCTTAAAGGCCTCCAGCCACAGAGGTGACAGTCTGTTCCAGGACTTCACTGCAAGAATTATCAGAAAAATGCCTTTTTTTTTTTTTTTTCCTCTTAATGTCCAATTCTTCCTAACAACCATTTCCTCTTGTACAAAATAAAACTTATTTCTTCCTCCCTGCACCATCCTTTTGCATATTTGAAGACTACTGGTAGAACCGCAAAACAACCTTCCCTGAGCTAGACTAAACACCATCCACGTAATCTCTCTGACAGCCATAACATCTTGACTGGACATGGTGACTATGTCCATCAGTCTTGTCTGGATTGTCTCCAAGTGGCCAACATCTTTCTAGAAGGACAAGGGTACCCCCAAAGTGGGCATTGTTCTGGGAAGATATTGCCTGTGCTAGGCGTAGCAGAGGAGTCACTTCACATGCCTTTCAGATTATATTGCCATTTATGCATACCATGATGATGTTTGCCCTTTTTGCAACACCATGACATTGCCTCATGCTCAGTTTGTAATCCACTATAATCCCCAGAGATTTTTCTGAAGAACTGCTGCCTAAACAGTTGTTCCCCATCTTGTATTCCTGCAGTTTATTATTTCTGCTGAACTACCATCCCTCTGTATTTATCTTACAGAGTTTCAGCCTATTCTTCCAGACCCTTTTCCCCATTTCTCAAGGCCATTCTGAACTCAGAAAGCTTTGCACTCTCTTCCACTTTTAGTCGTCTGTAAATTTAACATGTATAATGTGTATTGCATCACTCAGGTCATGGTCTGATGAGAGCTGGGTGCAACTCTGCAGAACACTACTCAATACATCCTTCTGTTTTGATACTCCTTCATCCTCCTGAAAATTATCCTCCAAACCTGTTTCTTCCAGCTAGTTTTGTCTCTACATAACAGCATTTTCATCTAGCCCAGGTTTCCCTTGATTCAAAGAATGTCATGCAAGTCAACTTTAAAGACCTCAATATATTCAAGAGACATGATGTCAACTGTTTCTTCCCTTTCCATGAAGTCTGTTACCCTGCTGCACAAGGAAATTCAAGCGGTTTGACAATTCGTTCTTGACAAATCCATGCTGGCAGCTATTCATTTTCTTGTTATCCTTCAGCTGCTTTCAAATGTTTGGTTTGATTTTTTTTTTGTTCCAGAATTTTTCTGTGGACTGAAGTTAACACTGATTGGTCTGTAATTCACTGGGTCCTCTTCCCCCTCACCCCCCTTTTTTCAAAATGAAGGACACTATGTTTGCTCTTTTTCCAGCCTGTGGTACCTCATCTATCTCACATGAGCTCTCAAAGATAACACTAATGGCTCTGAGACTGCTTTCGGCAAACCCTTAAATATCCTATAATGAAGTCCATCACAACCAGTCAATTTGAAAACATCCAATTCATCTGTAACTCCCTAACTTGGTCTTTTCTATTTTTGGCTAAGATTTTCCCCCTTTTCTGTTGGTTTTAGTAGTACTACTAATATGAAAGCAATCAACTTCTTTAATGAAGGCTCAAATTAAAAAGAAAAAAAGGAATGGAAAAAAAAGGACTCTTCAGAGTCTTCCATTAGCAGCTTGCTTTCTCCTGTAAGCAAGGCAGCAATCCCTGTCTAGATTGTCCTCTTATTTATGTACATTGAGGATGATTTTTCCTCATGTTGGCATCTCTAACTAGCTGCATCTCATCTAGTGCCTAGACCTTCCTGTTTTCATCCCTACATGCTTGTGCCATTTTTGGCTACTCATTCTTCTGATGTGTTTCCACTTTGATGCGTTTCCTTCTTGCTACCTGTGCAGAGCCTGCTCTTTAGCCAAGTTAATCTTTATATTGGGTTTGTCTGTGCTTGTACCATAATACCATGTCTTTGAGGACCTGGCAGCTAATTCACCTTTACTTTCAACTATTAAATTTGCCTCTGGAGAGATCTTAGCTATCATTCTCTCAAGTCCATTTTCGTTACATTGTTGTTTCTCCTCCATCTCTTTGAAAGAATTGTGAAATCTCATTTCATGCTCAATTTCACCTAACTTGCCTATTGCCTTTGTACTCTCAGCTACCTCCCCTTCATTGTCTAGAATCTAAAATATAAAAAAGCCTTTCCTCTGCATGCATTTCTCCATTCTGTAAAACAAACAAATCAAAACTAAAACCCAATACCTTCCTAGAACTTGTTGAATCATCCTTTTCCCACTATGGTTTTTCCACCCAAGAAATGTCTGGAAGCAGTTAAAATTTCAGATGAACATGAAATTCTCATTAATTTCGGAAAAATCCTAACCCATCTGATCTTCCTAGCTTGGTGGTTTGCAATAGATCATAGCTCCTTTAATCCCTGTACATTTTCATCAGATCTCTTTCTCACCCCCCACAGTCTGGGCCTCAGGATATGTCCTCACCTTTCCTTTATATTTTCTATTCAATGATCCTTGTCGATCCCCCTTTCTCCTTCATACCCCCTTGTTAGGCTACAGTAGCAAATTCAAGACACTTAGTCAAAAGTTTGAGCGCTTTAAACTTTCATTCACTCTTGCACAGCAGGCGCTTCCCCACCTGCCCTGCCTGGCCCCAGTGACTGCAAGGGTTACAAAGCAGGTCACACTACATACTACTGCTTGCAAAACTGCCCCAATTGGGAATCCAGCAAGTCTCCAGCTTGCACACAGGGGACAAGCTGTGGTTCTTGTCAGGGCAGACTCAAGCACTCCTTGTCACCTTGGCCTGACCCTAAAACACAATTCATTTAGCTGGGTCGAGCTCCTCCAGCATTTTCAGATTTATGCTCCAAACATCCTCTGAGACATAACTGGAGCGTCTGAACTAGGTGGTGGAGGAAATGTAAAGGTTGGTTTCATTTTTGCACCTAGCGCAGCCCACACTTTGTTCCTCAGTAATCCACTGCCAACGTAATGTGTGTCAGTGGAGCAGTCTGAAGCCTCGCAGTACCCCACACAAGTGAACCTCTGGGAAGGAAAGCAGTTGCCTAACATGACCCTGGATATTTCCTCAAAGAGATCTAGACTGAAACCACCGAAGTACATTCCGTTCCCACTGCCAGACAAGAGGCAGTCCACCCCATGGCTCCTCCCCGACATTGCTACCTGCTCCACCTGGGGTTCAATATACATCAGGGCAGTGTTTACTTCTTCCTTTTATTGCATCCCATCTCAGGTGAACTGGTTAGCTGCAAAAAAGTCTGAGCTTCGTAAACATGCACAAGTTTTTACTTTCCTTTTTACTTCAAATTAAATTTATGCATATTCTCCTTGTTTTAAAAGTTTTCCAGCCAGTAGCCAACAAAACACAGTTCTATCAGATTTTTATTCATACAAGGAGTTAGCACTTTTATTAGGTATTCATTTACTCATTTAAAAGCTGTTCCATTTAAAAATTATATCCTACCAATATCGTCGCTGCCTGCGTTTATTCCCTTTATATAGGTTATTCTTCTATGAAATATTCATTCAAGTGGGCGCTGCTATATTTAGAATGCAGAGAAGTGTTTTATGCACGTAGTTGCTTTTGTATTCTAGCTATGCAGGCAATATAAAAAAATTCCAGCAAACTGCACTCCCATTGTGCTTCAATTCTAAGCCACATATTTTGTAAGGTTCAGGCAAGATTGGATGTTTTGCTTCTGGCTAAATGCCTTCTACAGAAGTTGCTTTTAAAGTTTAGATGCCCAACTATCAATAGGTTCTGGATTGCATGAACATGTGTTTTTCAATTCCTTTTCTGATTTTAAATTTGGTGTTTAAATTGTTTTAACTACTAAGGTGAGAAAAAAGGGCCTACAATTTTTTCCCTATAAATGTCTTCAGCTGAGTCTTTGGTAACCTTACACAATTTTACTCTTCCCGTAGTTCTTTTTATGGTGCACAAATCATACCAGTTTCAACTACCTGGTATCTTTCTAAAAGAGTAATTTTAAGCTGCCAATAAATTCTTAACATAACTTTTTAGCCATGTGAAGCTTTAACAGCTGAATTACTACTTGATTCACTTGGTAGGTGATTAAAAAAAAACTTCATGGGAGAAGTATGGACAGTAAAAAGCTTAAGTAAATGTAAGATGAATATTTTACTTAATAAACAAATTATTTGAGGATGACTGAATGTCCCAAGATTGTAAAGTTTTTCTCTACTTGTGTACACTTTGGAAAATGTCAAGTATAAACTTTCTCAGGTATTATTACTTCGTATTGTGTTAGTCTTTTGAGCAATAGCTAAGAAAAAGCTACCTTTAAAAAAAAAAGCAGCATACCACATTCCCACACATGAAACCAGAGGGAGAATAACATTTAGGAGCAACAGTCGTTTTCATAAAATGGTAATATTTTTCTTCACAAACTACCAAGTCCCCCCCCAAGACCATGAAGCTGAAGATGGCAATTTTGAAGCAGCAACTGAGAACTGGAAACCACAATAGGTACCTGAAGACAACACAAGAACTAGACATGAAAGACACCTTGTTCACCACCTCCATCTTACGGTAGCTCAGGATTTATCTTCCAAACTCTTATTCTGTATTTTCATCAAAAAGCTCAGTGCCTTGGAACAGCCCTTGGTGTTTTCCGTTTCCAGAAGATGCAACTACTTGGAAAATAGACTAATTGTATTTGACTTTAGTATTTCACTGAGGAAATCCACTTAAGGCATAAATTTGTGTCATAACAAAGCCTACAATAGCCTAATTTTTATCCTCAAATTACAAAAATTCCAAAATTGGGATTGCTAGAAAGAAAAGGAACAACAAGAAAAAGAAACATTTACGAACTGCTATACTCACGATACTTCCTATCCTTCCAGGGCTCAGACAGTGAAGCTGAAAGCGCAAGACAATGAAAAGTCCCTTGCATTCTTGATGGCCTTTCCTTCTAGATTTGATTGTAAATATATGCGCAATAAAAATCTCTCAAGAGCTGAAAATAAGAATTCCGTTTGACGCAGCCAATGCATTCCCCTGCTTTACTGAGAAAGACATGAGATGTCCCCAGCACAGAAAGCTTTAAAGGTGCTGAACTTTGTGCTAGCTGTCTAAACACTTCCATTTATAAAGCCAATTTTATCAGAGTATTATGCACATCTTACAACAGAGCAAGAATTAAACTGATGTCAGTAATATTGGGGCTTCTCCATTGACTTATGAAAACAAATACAAGTCTTACATGGAAAGCCAGTTAAAAAAGGAGAAATTGGATTATATGGTATGAACTGTAAACACAGGCATGGATCTGTCTGTAATATCTGCTATTCAGCACTCACAGGCTGAGTGCCCAAGTCCAGCTCATGAAAGCTAATACCTGCTCTCCCAGTCTCCCACCACGTGTCTTGGGGAGAATCATCCAAAGTTTTTAGATCCCCGCTCCTCCACCACTACAGGACTGTCATTTTCACTTAACAACTTCCTAGTTCATCTGGGGATTGACTTGATAATCCCCAGACTTTGAAAAAGCAGCTGCATTGGATTAGAAAACCTGATATGGAGTCCAATGAAGTCAGATGAGCCTTCCTGCAGATGATGAGAAATCATAGTTATGGTAAACAACAGTAACCTTACCATGTATATGGTAGCCTTGTAATCTAATGTGCATACGAGTATCACAGATTACCTAGGATTTTTTTTTAATATGTAGACATACGTAGTATGCATTTGGTTAATGTTACCCATAACTGCTGAAAATAAGGGCCAGATATTGTGTCATCTCTACAGTTTTGTGCTATGTGATAATAGCAAGTTTTACAAGGGATCTTAAAAGAGGTTAATAAAAAGTCAGCTCGAAATGGAATCAGGTCTCATTCAGCAAAACCAAAGCAATTCAAGATTAATTGCATTAGAACACAAACTCAGACAAAGCTTTCCAAGGAGATTAAACCACACCAACTAATGCAACAGGATTTAACAAACAGGCGAAGAGCATCAAAGAGCTTGGAGAGAAGAAATCTCCTGTGCTGGAAAGGAAATTAAATACTTCTAGTACATTTTCAAGTGTATATCCCATCTGTTTTAACATTAGAAGTGACAGGACTCTACAACATCTGTTATAAGACAAATTGCAGCCTAATGGCCTCGCTGCCATAACAGTTTGGTCTTCTGGAATTCATATTCAAGTTCACCTTTTTTTAAAAAGGAAAAGCTATTATCATAAAGAGCATCTCTTTCCGAAGGCAAGAGAACCTCTGTTGATTTAAAATTTTTGAACAATGAATAAATGTCGAGCCAAGACAATCTTGTGCATTTGTTTCATGGGCTGTCTCTCTTTGCAAAACATTGAATCAGACTGTGAATATGTGAGATTTCCCCCAAAGTTTGGACAGTGTTTGGATATAAGCCCTCTAAGAAAAAAAAAAAAAAAATGCATCAGATTGTTGTAGAGGTAATTCAGTCAGAGTGAATTTTTCTTCCTGAGTGAACATTGAGCCATTACCCAGGAAGGTGTCAGGATGAACATTATCTCATTATGCGCTGTCTTTCAGGCAATGGTCATTTAAGGTAAGCGATATCACAAGAAAAATCTATAACTGTAATATAAACTGCATAAGGTGCTCCCAGTGTGAACCAAGAGGCTTGGCCAAATTCTGCTTCCGGCAATTACTCTGTGTCAGCCTAAACTCCTCTGCTCCTCCTGCCCAGCCCCCGCAGCTTCAAAGAAACACAATTTTCCTCTTTGTGTCAGCTGGCATCGAACTGATCCTTACTACAGGTTTGCTACCTGAAACTGCAAAGGGATCCTGCAGCAAAAAGGGCAGTAGCAAGCCTCAGCTGCCGCCCTGGTGCGGGGGCACCTGCAGGGCTATGGCCCCTCCAGGTGACACGCAGAGCTCCGCTCGTCACACCAACGTGCTAACAAGGGACGAAACACCCCCCTTTAGCACCCAAATGAACCCATTCCTGGATACTGAGTGAGTAGGGAGTTGCGACATAAATCAGAGTATCCAATAGACTCTGTGTTCTGCAATACTTTCCAAGAAATAATTTGCATTACCAGCTTGCACGAATGATTTTTTTTTTTTTTCTTTAATGGTGCAAATACAGCTGTAGTCATCAGACAAGGTAAGGCACATGCTTCATGTCTAAAGTGCAAAAGAGGTCAAAGCGTTGCTCACCACCCCATGAATAAGAACACAAAAGGGCATTGTAAATTCCAAGGCAGAGAACAAAACAAGGAAGGGAGTCAGGTGAAACCGTAGAAATATTACACGTATTAAGTTTAATACCCAGAAGAGATTTAGGTTACTACACTGCCTTTCACAAACTGCTACTTTTTTACGTTGCAAATACTTCTCCGTGATAGATGCAAATAAATTAATGCTGTCATTAATCTTTCCATTTATATCTTTCTCACTCCTTATGTCTGCTTTCATCGTTGCACTTACCATACTTAAGTATATGTTAAAGAGACTGTCATTTTCCCTTCTGTATCTACTATTTCTTCAAACAAGCACTACTGGATTCTAAAGCAGAAAACATTGATTTCTGAAGATTATCTTTTGTTCCTCATATAAGTTGGAGAATATTCTGGGTGAAGGTATCCCATTGAAATCCTTAGATAAGTTAGGAATATTGAATACATACGTAATTGAGTCCTCTTTAAAAATGCATTTGCTTTTAGATTATTAAGCAAGAGGATACAAGTAGTCTATGTAAAAAAACATCCCGATAGAAATTTTTTTCATTAAAACTTTAACATTGAAATCTTACAACTCCAATTAGTCACACTGGCAAATTTTAGAGTATTTACATGACAAAGGACAACTCAGATGTTGTCTGCAAAGGTTACAGGGCTGGGGTCTTACTCTATTGAGGAAGGCTGTACTGAAGAGATAAACAGTCTTATTTCAAGGAATAACTCATTCACCCAAAATCTTAAAGACACAAAAGCACAAGGTAGGAGATATCCCAGATGCCCTGCAGCCCTCAGCACAGTAAGGACTGCCCAAGAAAAGGAATTCCCACTCCACCCTCCATGCTTTCCTGTGTGCAATCCCGGTGCACGGACACCACGGCTCTGTACTGCCAGCAAGTCAGTAGCACACAAACAGGCTTCAGATGAGCATGGCATCAAAAAACGCACCCCAAAACCAGCAAGAAAAGAAAAAAAAAAAAATTAAAAAACAGGGTTGCATCCCAAATGCAGAGCTTTTCTTCAAGTTTGGAATGGTTCAGTTTCCTATACCACATTTCTGATATAATTAACGTATGTTGCACAAACAGTCTAAGTAGCTCAATGAGCGGAATTAGGATTGTTTCTAGATTTGTCATTTAGTCACTGTTCAACCTTAGTCTAACCACTTTAGCTAAAGCTTTCCAAAAGCAACTCTGCTACTGGAGGGGAAGGCGTGCTTCCAACACAAGCCTGTGACATTACTGATTGTCATCATCCAAAACTCCCACAGTCTTGTCAGATGCCAAAAGGAAGTTAAATACCCCCCGACTCTCACAGTATCAGCACCTCCTTTCATTTCCTTTCAAAGTCCCCAGTCTCTAGCAAAATGATGAGTGCCCAATATTTCTCACAGCAGGAGAGAACTATAACCACGATGATGGGTGGTGCTGGGGTCTTCACTTCTTTGGGCCTTTCACACTCCCAGTGCCTACAGCTCCTGTGCAGAGCTTTAGCACTGAAAATGAAAAGCAGCACAAACATCATCGCTTATCTAGAACGATTTGTGATTTATGACCGCACTTCCCAGGGTAAAATCTATGCTGTTACCTGCACCTCACCCCCAAGCAAATAGCCTATGCCACATGAAAAGTTAGAGAATCAATTTACATAAAATAGTATCTCTCAGAAGAACCTTATATGCAAAGCACTTGGGATCCTCTTGATACACTCTATGCTCTTCCCAGGATTATGCTACCTTTTCGCTTACCCATTTAAAGAGCATATTTCAGAAACCCTTGAGTGAGTTTTAGTATCCACAAATTAATGTACTGTAGAGTACATTTATACCCAACAGATCACAATGGTTCTTGACTTTTAACAAGTTTATAACTACTTAAAGTTTAGAAATGACTGCAAGCTTATTCAATAAACTTTTTACCAGAGCCTGCCTTAACTGGGTTCCCATGTAATCCCCTTTCAGACATTAAGGAAAGACGCATAATAGTGAATGGGAGATACAGAAGGCAAGTGCCCACCACAATCCTCTGCATATAGCATCACAAAGAGGTTCCTATAAGACCCTTCCGATTAGGAGCAGTGAGGAACTTACAGCACCGCTGCCACTTCATGCTCCTGGTAGTGCACTAAGTGGAATTACTCATGCTGCATACATCAGATATCTAAATTGTTCTGCAAGACTGATTTACTGTTTCCTTCTCTGAATGGTATTTATTTACACTCAAATTTGGCCCTGCTTACAGAGGCAGAAAGGTATTTTTCTTTCCAGCCTCCAGTGCACTGATTTCTTGCCATGCCACCCCCCCAGAACAAAATACATTTCAGCTCTTCTCAAAACAAGCTTTCGGTAGACAAAGTAAACCGAGGTGGCACAAACATAGGAAGGAAGGATTAGTTGCATAAAAAGCAAGACAAAAAGTTAGTTGCCCTTTCATGTCAATACCCATATTGGCAAAACAAAGTCTCATTTTTTATTTGAATGCCATGTGCAAGCAAGTCTTCAGAAACGTACACTAGCGAGCTCCCTAAAGCAAAGGATAAAGATAAGGCTTATGCAGGCAAGTTTGCCAGCTCCGGGGAAAGGAACTAAAACTTTCAGTGTACGGTCATTAAAATTTTTGAAATCTAGGTCCATATTTTCAGCTGCAGCCTGTGGTTGTATGCTGACAGAGGGAAAAAACAACACATTCATATGCACAAATGCAAATTCGGCACGAACACAGCTGGGCCCATGAATAAAATTTGCATGCACAAATTTAGAAGCAAGTTTGAGTCCAGATGAATGATTTGATCGTAAGAGCTTTAAATAAGCGTTTATGTAAGCAAAGATTGGAGCCGGCAACTATTAGAGAAGTGTATTAGCTGAAATAAATTACCAGAGAAAACAGAGCTCTCTTGGATAGCGCAGGCAGCCCTTCTCCCCTTCTCCTTTCCCTGCCAGTTTTTGCGAACACGTTTGAAGTGTTGATGGGGGGTTGCAAGGATCTCTCGCACAAAGCCGGAGCCCAAGCGCTGCAGTGGTCCTGGGGGAGGGAGGGAGGGAGCGAGCAGCGTCTCGGAGCACCAGCATCGCTCGGGCTTCGGAAACTTTCCGACATCTCAGTCCGGACAGAGCGACGGGTGCTCACTCCTGCTCTACACTTTGCCAAAGCAAACAGATCAACTCTGTGCGCTGACATTTTTTCACAACAACAAATTTGCATCACAGCAGTGTGCGGTGGGGTGAGAAGCGGGCTTGCTCTGCACCCATAGGTACGTGCCTCGCGACATGATGTCGCGGCAAAGTGCCTCACTGGCGTCGCACAGGCACCATAAGGGCGCGCAGCATTTGCATTCAAGCGTATTTCAGCCATCAACCTGGAAGGATGGGGCCAACTGAAACCTGTAGGAGCAATGAATACAAGGCTGACTCCATCGCCTGCTGCTTAGAAGGCATATTAGGCATTTCTAGGGATAAGTTAAACGCCCAGTTTTTTAGAAGCGTATCATGAGGAAAGCACGGAGTTTGCGAACTTTGCGGAGGGACACTGACTTTGTTCAGTTGCATCTCAAGTGACAGCATAAAATGAGATTTTCTGCAACTGTGTTCTCTTTTTTCTTTTGAGTAATAAAGAGATACATCACTAAATTCCCCTGCACACCACAAAACCAATCTAGGAGATAGCTGGCTACAACAGCAGTATCGAGTGTTGCAGCGGGGTCACTACCGCCGAGCAAGGAGGCTGCCAAATCCCTGGAAACCCTGGAGAAAGGTCCTGCTACAAGGAGCGATCTGGAGCATCCTAGATAAGAGAGGCTTTCCTGCACAAACCCTGCTCAGCCCCGCAGCCCGGGGCAGGTCAGACCTACCACCCGCAGCAGGTTGCCGTGCTTTAAGGCAGCTTCCTACAGCGCCTTTCCCCATGTGCAGCCTGGCCAGGGCAAGAGCAACTGAGAATCCCAGCGGGCAGGCTCTGCTCAAGCAGTAATAGTGGTGGCTGTGGCCACTGTAACTGCAAAGGTTGGCCCTACAGTCTTTGCCAGAGCTGTACATCAGCTATAAAAGTATTAATAGCCCCGACAAGAAACGCACCGTGCCACCTGGTAGCCACAGCGAGACTGCGCATCCCACTCGGTGGGTTGGATGCCCGCGCGCTCCTCGCCAGTCGCTGCCTCTCCTCCCAGCGCCTCCGCTCGGAGTTACACCCAGACACACGTCCCGCTCCAGCGCGAATATTTCTCTTCTCCCCTAGGAGCAAAGCTCCTTCAACATGTGCCGTCTGCTGTGCCAGCGAGACCTGGCATAGCAGCAGGGTACAAAAGAACATCCCTGACACTCTATGAATATTCATGATTTATGAATATTCATTAAATTAGCATCTTTATGACTGGGCCACCAGATTCACAACTGGCGTCTCTGGAAAGGGGTTATTGTATTTTAATTAAATACCAGACAATTACTAAACAGTTATATTCGCTGGGATTTAACTGATATGAAAGGGATAGGTATAGAGCTACAAACATTAAGAGTGACTCTCCCTCCACACACATTTAATGCTAATGAAAGTCATGTGTAAGCATTGAAAAGGGAAAAAAAAAAAAAAATCCTCTATATGAGAAACCAAAATAGCTTCAGATTATCTTTTTAATAGATTCATACTGTGTGGGAACCTTCAGCATTTCCCTGGTGCCTAAGCAGACCAGAATAGCAAAGTAGTTATTATATCTGTCTTCAGTGAAGAGACCCCATGTTCACAGATATTTGTACAGCACCTAGCGCAACAGGGCTCTGATCCGTGCATCTGGCATTGCTGTAGTATTTAAATAGCAATAATAACGGTATAAAGCAATCTTTGAGATATCATGAGAGAACAATCTAATCTAGTTATCAGATTATAGCTCATTAAATGCCACACAGAAAAGGCTATCAACACTTCTACACATTTACTGGCCTAAAAAGAATTTTAAGCCATTAATTGCTTCCATAACGTGGGGTGAATTTTCAGCATGGTGCCTGGAAAATTAGGCACGCAGGCTGTGTAATTGTTAATGGGAATTGTGACCCAATTTTCACGCCTGGCACTGAAAGTTTGCCCCTTGCAAAATATTTACATAATTTGCTAGTAGATTTGCCATATCTTTTGCATGTTAATTTTACTTCAGTGACAATTCCTTGAAAAAGTACCGCCACCAGTGTATTAAGAGTAACTTTGACATTTATATAGTACTTCCTCTGAGTTATCTCAGGCTACAACTTGCAAATCATTACATACTGAATCTTCAAGGATATGCCATTAACTAGTATATTCATTACAGGGCACAGCCCTTGCCTGTCAGGGAAGGGAATTGATGACCGCTCGGTCGGGCTCTTTTCCATTTGGGCTCTAATTCTGCAGCGCAGTAGGATGCTTTGTAGCACTCACACCTGACCCCAGTGCTTTTAACATTAACAGATTCACTCGCAATTGCCACGTTTGATGTTTCAGTGCAGAACCTGCTGGCTTTTCTTCCCCATAACGCACACAAGAATCTGGATTTTACATCTCCAGACCCTCAGTGCTTCTCCAAGCTGCCACGAACTGTCTGTGGCAGGGAGGTGGGATCACGTTAAAGGTTCACAATTTCACACAGCTGCGTCTTTGCCTAGGAGCGTGGTGATACTTTGCAGGCAGCTTAAGCTTTTAAGTACCAGCATCTGTCCTCTTAGAAGCTCTTGCCGGTTGTTTGGGTGGCCAGGAGACTACCCATGCTGCGAGGAAAGATAGGGACATTTTGTCTCGTCCTGCCCTTCCAGACAGACATCCTTTCTTTTGCTCCAGAGGAAAAGTAGCAGCATGCAGAAGCACATCAAGCCATTTTCAGCTGCTCTGTAGCACTGACACCAGCACGGCTATGAAACAGCAATGAGCTGGAAAAGCATTCTGGGTATAGAGATGCAAATGAGCACGCTAAGCCCTTTCCCAAAGGACACTACACAGGGACCTTTCATAACATAAGGTTTCACTGAAACTCTTAGGGCCCAATTTTAAAGGGCTTGCTCAGGTGAAGCTCCCATATGTCCGAATGCAAGAGACGCAAGCGAGTCCCAAATCACACCTGCAGAGCACGTGGCTCCTGCTCTGGACACAGGCAGCGACACGCCACATCTTCTCCTGTGTGAGCACACCCGATCCACGCTTCAGATCAGCAGGTTTATGAGGGAAGTTGCAACCAGCTGGTATTTCTGATTCGGCAAAGCAAAGGCAGGCGTGAATGCAGAGCCGGGGACAAGACTGTGCTTTCCCTAACCTTTGGCCAAAACGAACGACGGTGCTCATGCAAACATGTGCTGAGAGGTCTTCCTTCTGCTGACCCCCTCCTGCTGCAGCTCCTCCACCTCCTGCAACGCTGCACTTTGTCCCAGTGAAGAGCAAACCCTGCAGCTGCACGCAGTAACTTGGAGCAGCGTGTAGCCACCCCGAGTGTGAATCATTTAGACAATCTTTCTACTCAAAAAGGTTGACATTTTCTCCAAACAACTTCTCCTGCATACTGCTCCTATAAGTATTTATCCATACAGTCGTTTTAAGGGAATTTGTTTATATGTTGGATGTATGCTGAACAGCAGGTGATTCAGAGCATTATTCTTCAAAGTAGCTAGCAGCAGATATTTGTTTGATATTACCAGGACTCCACCTGAATGAAATGGGAGTGTGCATCATGCAACAGAAATGCAGTTCATGCAAAGGCTTGGGTGTGCACATGACTAAGCTGGAAAGTGATACATATCCTTGGGAAAGGATTCTGTTTCCCTAAACAGAGCATCTACAGTTAATCATTTTTTCCTAGCATTACCCACACAAGAGGAAGATGCTGCCAACTAGAACCTAGTTTTCAAACTGATGGGTAGGGGAGAAAAAAGGAACTGCTACTGTCTGTTAAGACAAGCCTGGGTAATGTGGCTCCTAAGACAAAACAGTAAAGCAGGACACTTGCTAGAACCGATTGCCAAGCTGGGAATTGATTCGGACTTTTTACAGCCAGTTGTACCAGACAACATGTGCTTGACTTCGGTGGAGCACAATCCAGCCCAGCTATATATATATATATATATATATATATATATATATATATATATGATAGAAAACCATCTATAATTTCATATCAGATATTCTTTTTAGATATCAGATAGTCTTTTCAAATGTCTTGGGAGCCTAAAGCTCCTTCTTAAACTTGATCTAGGCTTTTAGAAGTTTGCATAGCATTGCCTTCCAATGACACTTAAACTCCAAGGGGTGCCTAAATGACTCAAAAAATGAGATTATAGCACCTCTGAAAATACTACCCTCGGTTCAGAGATGAATTAGTGGTTCAGGCCAGGCCTGGGAAAGAGATTTTTTTTTTTTTTTTTTTTTTTTTAATTATGATGTTCCTTCTGTGGCCTTGGGAAAATCATTAGTCTCCCTGCCTCGGTTTCTTCATCAGTGAAACAATTATGTATGAATTCCACAAGCTGTTCTCAGGATTTGACAGTATTCATTAGACTGAATAAAAATGAATGCCCTGAAGTGTCAACCAGTTTTATTTAGTCAACAGATAAAATCAAGAGACCATACCAGGGCCTTTACTATACTGCATCCCAGCTCCTAAGAGACCCCCGGCTCCTTCAGTCATTGCCTTGTCCTCCCATCGGAGGTCCCCCTGCCACCCTCGGGCTCTCCCTCTTGCTGCCCCTGACCTGCAATATGAAAAACCCATCTTTTTTTTTTTTTCTTCCCTCTTCAAAATTCCCTTCAAGAAAGGTTTTTTCCCCCGACCTTTTCCCTGTTCAAGACTCCTATTCGTGCACCGTTGTCCTGGGTCTTGTCTTATTTCACTCGCAAGCTGCTCAGGGCAGGAAATGGGCCTTACCTACAGTCCATATCACACATGATATTCCCTTTGGAGTCAGCGTAAAGTTAAACATACGCACTATAAGCCTTTGTTGGATCAGGGCCTACGCTTATAAAGTGCTGCGTAAGCCTGTGTTGCCACAGCATAGAACTGTTGAGCAAATAAAATATTATAAAATACTTTTTTTTTTTAAAAATGGACCTGCCGCTCCATTCACACTGCTCCTCCGAGTTTCATGCAAGAGCAATATTAGATACAAAGCTTCCAGATAGAAGGACTGCAATGGGAAAAACGCTAGCAATTATTCAAAGCAAATGTAATTTTCACACTGCCGCTATTTAAAACACTTAGAGGAGAAAACAGTTCATCACACTTGGAAAAAAAAAGAAAAAAGCGCAATATCTTTTTTCCGCCTCCTCCCCCGCACCTCACACCCCCCCTTTTAACTTTTACTTGAAGTGTTTGAGGATCAAGAGATCTTCCCTGTTCATCGTGAAATAAATCTGACATCACACTCAAAGCTTTTCAGCACTTATCCTGATTAGCCAGATAGTAAGATGTTCTGCAACGGGATCTGGCTGGGATTAGCCCTTTTCCCGTTCTCCCTGTGTGCTACATGCTGCCCCGTGGCCCGTGGTGCCTTTTGTTGCTCAGGGATGCCAAGAGCAGTGCTCCCCCATCCCCAACAGTGAAGTTTTGCCACATGAAGTTATGGAGGCTGCTTTCCATGGCAGAGAATGTTGGGACCCATTCATTAGCTATTAAAGCTTTAATTTCCATAACAAAACTGAACACTCAGCAGACTAAAGTTGGATGCACAATATGTTTTAGTAGTAACAAGTGATTTCCTGGGGGCATTAGTGAACTGCTACATGATAAACCTGTCTAGCTGGTGGGGACATACAAGGTGTGAAAAAAATCTGGACTGTTTAATCGGATTCAGCCAGGTTCCTTGGTGGGAGCCAGCTCTGCCATGTGGAATTGACTCTAATTGAGAATATGGCCCACAGACCTACTATACACCTTGACTTTAAACATCCCTGTAGTCCAGTGACACATCCACACATGGCTGCAAGTCAAAGAGGTCTGGGGAAAAAAGATGGGGGAAAAAACGGAAAAACCCTCTACTTATGCAACTACTTCCACTCATCCCTGGGGCATAAGCTCACCTACATTCAGCCTTATTTGAACGTGTTCAGGGCCTTACATATTTGTTCAAGCCAGACCCCAAAGGAAGCGCAAACAGAAGAAAAGCACTATTGCAATGCTCTGTCCATATGTAATGCTTCTTTCAAATCCATCCCAAAACCTGGGATTTACCTTCCCTGCCACACACACCTGCACCTGGCACTTCCCAACTCAGGAAAACTGTTTCAAATCACACTACTTTTTATGTCAAGCACAAGTCATTCTCATTTCATCTTCCTTTAAATAACAAATAAAGGACAGTACCCATAAACAGATTAAATGTACCTTTTAGGAAGTTGCATTGTTTTCCTTCTAGAGAAAGAAAAGAAGGAAAATTGCACAAAATGTAACAGCCACGCTTCCCAGTGGGTGTCTGGAAGCATTCTGGATGCTGTGCTGACAAAGGGAAATGAGGATTGAACCTAAAGACAAAGAGGAGCAAAGGGACTGAAACATCTGAAACAACTTTCAAACATACATTTGTTAACAAATGCCGAGAGGTTGGGAGGAGTTTGCACATACAGGAAAATTTGCATTCTCTTGTTGGCGTATTGTGTCCCCACACCAGCTCTGCCAGGAGCAAAGGACCTTCCCCCAGGTCAGCCCGCACAGTTAGCAGCGATGCCAAGCTTGCCCTTTCCTTGTGCAAGACTTCTAACAGCACAGAGATTGTCTCAAAACATCAGTGTAAAACACTAGCTAACTAGCAATGCAGCTTCTCACTCTCAATACCAAGACCAAGACTAAGCATTTTCCCAAATTAGATGTTCTACTTCATCTAATTATTAAACTAGATGCAGTCCTGCAGTCTTCACATGCAAGAAACCAGAACACACTGCGACAGTGACCTTCTACAGTATTAAAATCTCTGAACTTTAAAAACCCAGGCTGTCACCTGCTACAGATTCACAATCACCTTTGAGCCACAGACAGTGGGAAAAGAATTTGAGGAGGAGGATAGTAGGAAGATAGGGAAAACAGTTGTGCTTCTCTTCCAAAAAAAAAAAAAAAAATTTAGTCTTTATCTCTTTTTGAACATATCACTTGAAGAAGTGGTTCAGATACCTCAGCTGGGACAGTTACAGTAACTAGCTCCCTCTGAAGCATCCCAGCTTGTACATATTTAATTCAGCAATTTCTAGATAGAAGTAATTGCAGTTACTGTGCTTATACACATTAAGGTTTTCTACATACATTTAAAAATAGACACCTAGTATCATATTTGTGTGATTAAATGATCAGTTATTTGATTGATTTATTCATGCTCAGTTGCTATTCCTACAGGCTTTAGAAATGGGTCTGAATGGATTTTTTCTTGCTAAAAGAGGTGCAGGGGATTCTGAGATGGAGTAGAGAAGACAATGGGATACAAAGTCAAAGGATGAAAACTCAGGTTTTTGGAAGATATCGAAGCACTAACAAGTTGAGGACTGCATATAATTCTTTATGAGGGCACAAAATGATTGAAATAAACCGCATAAATTGCTAAAAAAATCTACAAGGTTAAAATATATCAGAAGTAGAAGAAAATCTAAGGAATGGTATAGTTGTGCCACTGTTGCAGCTGTTTAGAGACAGCATTTTTAAAAGAAGTTTATTTAATCTCTCTACTGACTTGTCTCCAGGGTTTAGGAGTTTGCTTAGTGCTAGGTCGATGCTTGGTCAGGCTATAACGCTTCATGGTTCTTGGCACAGCTCTGAAATAGAAGCTTTTACTCTGGAGACAGCAAACAGCATGGAAGAGAGAAGTGGCAGGAATTTGTATTTCTGTACCATAAGCATTCGTTTCGCTATAGTGCCCCGTTTTGCAAATAGTTCAAGATTTTGGAGCTTCAAGAACCGAACGCCTGGAGGTAAGGAAAGATGCACATATGCAGATTTTAATTCTGAGGCTAATGTGATCTCTAATATTTTAATCTACTCATATTTGCACCAATCTGAAGTTCTGTTTGCAGAATGTGCATTAAAATACAAGTTTAACCTGAAAACAAAATACATCACTTCCCAAAAATGCTCCTCTGCTTGCTTATACCCTACAGCTGAATATCCCAGGAAAGTTTCAGAAAAATAATGTTAGGCATTTTTGAGTCATACAAGATGACAAAGCACTCTTTTTAGTGCTTTTACTCTTCTGGTATTTTTTTAATTCTGCCTTGTTTGTAAAATTTGGCGGTGCAACCACAACAGCCCTCATTGCAGGAAGAGGGGACTGAGCCTCCCATGCCTTGCATGGGCACCATTGCTAGCAGTGAAAGGGGCACAGAGAGACTGCTGGCATCCATGAAAGCAGCAGAAAGGGAAGAAAATGTAGGCTGTAGTTTAGAAATTCTTCCAATTCTTTGAGCTAGAGACATCAGAAAATAACACTGAACCATTAGCCGTGCCAGGACATCAAGGAAAGGTTTGGGAAATGCGAGAGTGAGATGGGCCTGATTGCCAAATGCTACAGAAGGTTCCTGCAGCCTCCATCTCCATCACCTGAGCGACAGACTAGCAGGGATAGCCAGGACTATTTTTAGCTAACAAGAAAGGAGGAAGCTGATAATGTGTTAATCACAGCACAAATCACGGATGCATACACCGGTTCCAAGGTGTCACGTATATGACGAATGCAAGCACAGGGGGAAGTGGAAGGAATCCGTACACTGCTGTGAGGAGCCTCAATAATAAATGAGAGGAATTGGAAGTGCCTGTGAATGCCAGTTTTGAAATATCAGTGTAAAAATGCTATGTAACTACCTTGCTTAATTACAGTAGTACTTGTCGCTTGTGCTTCTGGGGTGCTAAGTGGGGCCCTTCTCTTCCACTTATGCTGCAGCTCATCGCACACCGGTGAATGACTTACTCTTAGGGCAACTAGAAATATTTTATACACACCTGCTTTTTCATGTAACTATTGGTGCCCTCTCAGGCTACTGTTAGACATTCTATGAATGGCAGCAAGTGAGCCACTAATTTAATTGGTATCAGGTGTATATATCACAGACTAAATAAATGACATCTTCTATTCTAATGTGTTTTTAACAGTCTTACCCGGAGATGGGGGGGGAGGGGGGGGAAGCCAGATGTGTTATTCTGTGCAACAGATAAAAGATTGAGCCTTCAGAGACAGGGTTATTAAAAACTGCACCCTTCACCTAGGAATCCAGTAGGATTGATTGTACAATCACAATGACTGTCCAGTTACAGTGGGACTATCCATATATAATATCTGAGGGAAAAACATATCTTTCACACTTCCTGTCTCCAGTGTCCCAACTTTAATATACCATTAAAATTTGTCAAGATTCCCCTTCAGCATATTGCATCCCCTGTGAGGGAGTGCTTGCTCTGGATTTTCTTAAGGTCTTTGTTCTCCAGAAGGCAAGATACATTTAAGATCATAATTTTATTAAATAAGTATTAAATAAATCTTTTTTTTTTTTTTTTTTTTTTAAATGGTCATCAGTTTGGAAAGACAACTCCATCCAAGAGTGATCTTTTTCCTAACTTGTAGGAGAACACTCACCTTATCCGCACTGGGATGGAGTAGCTGAAAGAGAATTTCCTCTCTGGACACAGAAATGTTGCCTCTTTCCAAGTTCCATTTTCTCAGTTGTTGAGTGATTATCAATTATGTAACAGTGACATTTTGTAAAGTGTCATCTGTGGGTGGTAGTGAATTGGAAGTAAGAGAATGTCTTCCACAGAAATGAACTTGTCAAGGCTGGTCATTAGCTGGGTTTTGGGGCCATGGGAAATGCAGCAGTAGTGATAACAATACTTTTTACTTCTTTTTTTTTTTTGCCCCCCTCTAGAAAATGAACCAGAAAAGATTATGTAAAACCTCTGAATCCATTAGTAACATATTCTAGAGCACTGCATAAAATAAATTTGTCATTGCTAATATACCATCAAGTCACTCAGCAATCGCTTTTTTATGTTTTTCTGAAATACACAATGAATGGCTCAATTCTGTACCAGAGCGCCCCAAGTAGCCAGTAGACAGAAGCTCAGGGTGTCAGCAGAAAGATCAAGTTTTAAATTCCTGTCCTAACTCTTACCCAGCAGGGAATTGCACTAGAGTATCTTAAATCCTGGGTCTGTGCCCTAGTCACTGGGGTCTTTAGTCTTCACAGACATGGGAGGAAACAGAAAGATGTGATCTCTACTCTTGTTTCATTCCTTCCCCAACCCCTTCCTCCATAAATTCCTGAAAACTAATATTTTCAACTTTTCATTGGCATGAAAAGCCATTTCAAAAAACCCCACATCTCACGAACGTTTGCCACGCAGCTCTGTAAGTGTCAGACAACTTCAGTCTAGGAAAGCAGTGCCAGTTTTAAACCACGGGAACAACTTACGACTGCAATGGTTGATATTCCTCTGAAAGACATGCTCCAATATAACCACAACTCCTCGACTGGTACCAGTAGCATACCAGACTAGTGATGAGTATAATTATTACAGTGACACCCAATGGCTCGTGTCATGCAGAAATTCAGATTAGCTGATCACCCTTTCCCGAGAAGGACTTTGCAGATGTGGTATTCATGACTGAACCGTTTCTTTTTGTATGAAGCAATTACATGGATTTAGCTGGATGTTCAACGATATGATCCTGGTATACACAAAACATCTACTGCATGAACCTGTTGCTGGAATGAATCAGGCTTTCAGGAGGTAAAGCACCTTCAGATAATACTCTCATAGCACAGCACACGAAGTATGTCTTACAATAAGCTCTTATGTTTCAGTTCTGCCTCTATTCAAATGACTTGACCATAAGCTCTAAAAGTTTTGTGGGGACAAAATTTAATTCTTCTTCAGTTAAAAATCCCTTCATCTTTGCAAGACATGGAGCATTCAATAAGAAAAAAAAAAAAAAGTCACACTGTGACGCCAAATTGAGCCTTGGATTCACAAAAAAAAAACAAAAACAAAAACAAATTCCAGTCTGTTTTGTCATTAAGTAACAAGCTGCTGTTTATCCATCATAGCCAAGGTTGACACTTTACCATTTCCCACAACAGTCTCTCTATTCCCATTATTATATCTGTTGTCATTGCTCACCCGTTTCTGTTTTGTATCATCCTGGCTCTATGCAATATTCCATCTACCTACAATTCATCACACTCAAGAAATCTTTCCCTATGAAGACTTTGCATAAGAAATCCTTATGCACCTTGATAAGGTCTATTCACATTTCTGACACCAGAGATTGCTCTTCAGTTAAAATCTAATATTGTCACTTTACAAGCCTCTCCCATTCGAGAGCTCAGAACACTCTAAAATGAATTCCCCTGCTACATAAGGAAGTATTATGGTTTTTCCTCCATCTGTGCAAAGAGGGTATCTTCACCATCGCCCTGCTCATCCAATGAGCTCCATTTGAATAGGAGCCTCTGTTAGAGTCAGAAAGGCACAGAAGCAGTGTTTGTTCAGAGGATTACCCATAAAGCACCTATTCCAGGATCAAGGCCAGTGTCTTTTTCAAAAACTTTCCCATGGTGATATATCAAATCAGAGGCAGGATAAGAAACAGAACTAGCATCTCCTGACCCCTGCTGCTGGGCTCTAAATGCAGGAGACTACCTTTCCTCTTTTGCAGCAATTCATCACTTCTGCAATGCAATGCCTGTGTGAGGCTGGCGTTACATAACAAACTCGCATAATAAAGTTAAATTGTCATTGTGTAAGACTTGTAGAAGATTTTCATTTGGGGTTCATGTTTAAAAATAATATAAATTATCTTGCCCCAAGCTCTCTCCATTTTCTAATAAATAAGTTTGGCAACCATGGTAGAATTGCCGAAGAGAAATAAAGAATGCATTCCTTAAGCTGATTACATTTCTGGGAAAGTATGTGTGCCAGGCAATTAAAGAACTTGAGTGTTCAGTTTATACAACATTGGCTCATCTCTATCATCTTTGTCAAAGACATCTACAATTTATAGCTTACCACAGGTTACCCGGCTGGTTCAATTTGTTTTGTCTTTTATTTAAAAAACAAAACAAAACAAAACAAAACCAAAAAAAGCCACCTCTGAACTTCTAGACTCCTGTGTGTTTTAGCTGTGAGTCCTAAATGGAGTCTCCCATGAATAATTCAAGTTCCTCAGTTTCTTATTTTAGCATCAAAAGTGTAGTGATACGTGACTAAAGGAAGTCTAGCCAAGATCCTATGGAGCTCTAAGTCAATCTGAAAATGAGATTAAAGATAGATATTTCTATGACAGCAATTAAAGAAAATATTGTTCTAGAGCTTGTTGAAACAATCTTTTAAACTCTAGTGCTTTATCTAAAACCAGGAGAGGAGGGGAAAAAAAAAAAAAAAGAAAAAAGAAGCTAGTGTTAACCTATAATTAAGTAGGTAAAACTATGAAGAGAGCTATAGCCAATTTTGGAATGCTACTTATTTGGAAGGGTTCCAATATCAGCAATGGTGAAAGGATATAAAAGGTGATGACTATATTTGTATTACGTAGCAATGCTTTTTTCAAGAACGGTATCAAGAGACAAACAACAGGTTTTTTCCTTATTACATCATTCTCCAGATTGTACCAGTTTAGCAAGTTTAGTCTGAGGAGGAAATGATTCAGATTTCATCACTGCAGCCTAATTCAGCTTTTGTTACTTGTTTAAAAGAAGAAGAAAAAGCATTCATGCAATTTCTAACCACATCAATTGAGTTAAAAGGTGACTAATGAAAGGTCTTGAACCTGTTGCTGTTTATGATTGAAGGAAATTTTGCCTCAACTTTACTGGTGGAAGAATAAGTCCCTGAACAATCTGGATTTTATATAAATTTTTAACTTACTTGGGACCTCCTGCTCCAGTAGAATACAAAAATATTTTAAGCAATGCTTTCTAGTTTAAGAAAATTAACAGGATTCCAGGCATAAATATAACCTATCCAGCACCAAAACAAACAGATATAAGCCTTCCCCAAGTAAGCATTGTGTTTCACCATGGCAGGAGAAAAATCAGTCTTGTTGCAGAAAATCCTGTGTAATATTTAGGTGCAAAGCAGAAAAATTGCAGAGAAATCCATGTGTAAACATTGCTGCCCGCCTTTCCCACCTCACCACTTGATATAAAGAAAGTACTCACCACATTTGCGTCAGCTAGGAAATGCTGCTACCTCCCTCTTTCCCAACACATGTTGCAGACCACTAGCATGTTGAGTAACACAGGAGCTAAATCAAACTTGAGGCACCTTTCTTCCACTGCTTAGCCATGATGAAATGAGACCTCAAATCCAATTCTTTGCTTTCTCTCTCCTAATGACCTTGGAGCCAAGAAAATAATACACATGTCTTTTGAAACATGTTTTAAAACATTTTTCACAGTACCTAAAAGGATTTTATTCTCTTTACTTTTAAGGTAGAGTTTTGGCTTAACCATTCGATTTACCTGGTAAGGTTTTTCTCCATTTTTGCATCACTATGTCACTCTCCCTATTTTGCCTTCATACACTGAAGGTAATTCAAAAGAGTTCTGTTACTTCTTGTTCAGCTATCGTCACTTTATGGCTGAATTTCTGCATTTCCCCTAAGACAGAGTGAACCACCACTTAGGTTCATTAAAATGTGCTGTTTTAAAAAAACCCACATATATAATGTGAAGAAACTGCTTTCATAAACTAGATCATCTTGCAGCTTTAAGTACTCTGTATGGCTGCAGATAAAATATCCTATCATTTAACTGTGTTGGATTTTGTAGACTTCCCTTACCTAGTAGGTGCCCAGTAAATAAGAAAGCAAGTTTATATGCAAAGGTCCAGGTTATGATTTTGTCCACATACAATCCGCAGGTTTCATGCCCCTTCAAAACCTTGCAGCTTATTAAACTTTGTAGAACACCATCAACCACAGCTTTGCTTCCCAACCTCTCTGGCCATGCCTGGGTTTCACTTTAACCTAACCTCGCATGCCGTTGACTTTACATACTGTATTGCCACATCTCTTTCCTCCCTTAATTCAATTATAATTTGTATCCCACCCGCTATTGTAATTTTTTGCTTTACCAGCATCGTTAGCAGCTGTCTGCGATTTGTGAGTTCCTCATTTCCCATCCATTTCTCTAGATTAATTACTCCGAAATACTTTTTTCTGTATGCCCTGAAGTATGATTCCATTTTCATTGATGCACCCCCCCATCTTTCCTGCACTATCTTCCCTTCCTTAAGATGTCTGCAAATGCCTGAACAAGCTTAACCCTCTCTGCTCTAACAGACCTATTTAGCTACACTTTGGAGAACCTGAGAATACCGTGACCTCCCTGTACCACATAACACTGGAGAACAACCAGAGAAAACTATCAGAGGCCTTCTGTTGAAACATCCAGAAGTTAACTCCCCAAAACTCTCTCCTACACCAGTGCCAACATACACCATGACCAAAGGTTTCTTCTCAGCTCTTATCAACTACTTTTTACCCAACTAAGAATCACCAAGCGGTTTTGAGGTCATCCCATACCCAGCTGTAACTACCCAGTTGATGATCAAATCTCCCGCTCCTTTGTAATTACGATCTCTGTGATGACCTTCATACCACATAATAATTATTCTAACCAGACGAGTCCCTTCACTCCACCTTACAGCCACCTGGGATCAAGGAGATAAGCAGTGAAGTGGGCCTGGGCAACTGTGTTTCCTTTTACTGTGTCTCAGCCTCAGGTTACTGCAAAAGCTTTAAAGAGAAATTGCATGGATGGCCATGCAGGACACTGAAACAGTACGGTGTGGCAAGCCTACCAAAACAATGGCTAAAAAGGCTACAGTTGCTTTTTATAGATGGATCACAGGGATAAGCATCACGGAGGACGAAGTGTTATTTAGTCAAATGAAAAAGATAGCACATGACAAGTAGGTGTGAGCTTGTCATGAATTAATGTAAGCTGGGAGTTGAAGCAAGGTCTTTATCCGCCAGGTGTGATAGTCCATCAGTACAAGGTCTGAGGAAAGGAAACAACTAACTTTTTTTTTTTTTAACATGTTAAATAGAGATGTGGTTATCTCTAAAATAGGAAACTGAATTCAGAGATGCAATAGATGTCCCTTCCAGTCCTTCAGAGCCATATTCCTTTAAAAACAAATGAAGGGACATTCAGTATATTACCAAATGTCCCTTACTGAATGCATACCCACTATCTTATTGATCACCTAGCCTATATACTGAACACATTTTCTCCCCATTAGTCTTTCTAGAATACTTACACCCTCTGGCATAGCTACTGCTCCTTTCTTTGCACTTGAGTGCATTAAATGGCTAAGAGTTTAATTCAGCCACATCCAGGTTTATTACATTTGACCCCCTCTAGCAAGTATAGTTCAGATGACTTCGTTCAAGTAACTGATCCTCCAAAGTCAATCAGGGAACTCCAAAGCAAGGAGCAAGTTTGAGGTCAGTGTTTTCCAACAGGCAAGAAAGAAGTATCTAGATTGGGAAGTCAATGAGACAATTGAAGCACTTAAGTAAAGCAAGTATTTAAATGCTTTCTTTTTTGAAGCTGCAACTACTGGATCCCACATAGAGATATCTGTGTTTTGTTTGGTTGTGTTTTTTAAAAAGAAACAAAGCTTTTCTTCCTTCAAAAGGTCAGGCTAAGATCAAGCTTAATAGACCACAGACCATATATCAAAGATTTCAGTATACTTTTGAAGTGGAATTAAATCATATTTCTTAGGTTAAGTGTAGCTCATCACAAGAGTTGAAGTCATTTCAGACATCAGAGATCTGCAGGCTATTGAGCTCTTGTTATTAAATATTTTTTCCATTTTGGCTGACTAGTGCCTAAAGGCTGATTGCACAGAATAGTTATAACTTGTTGGGGAAGAAAGGGCAAACCTGGTCTTCTATCAAGCTGGATTGAACTCATTATATATTACATATTTATGGGCATCATCTAAGGACAGACAACATGAATCTAAAAAATGGCCAGTATTAAACTCTAGAAAATTTGAAGGAAACATACATGCGGCAAAAAAGAAAAATTTGAATATTTTTTCAGATTTTGAGTATTTATATTACCTATATTTGTACAGAAAGTATTGTCAGTTTTTCCTTTATACAAATCTGTTCTTAATAGGTACTGCCCCCCAAAACCATAGTAAGAGAGGATAGCACATGAAAAAAAAATCAGAGCCTTCCTCCAATAAAAAATAATTACAGTTTCAATATTTGGCTTTCTTATGTAATTAAAAGCCAGTTTAAAGCTGGATACTTCGGTTTCCTTTGTCGTCTTTTTACATTGCAATCTGAATCTCACATAGTTAATTTAAAAGGGACAATTAGAGTCCCTTTTTTTCTTTTATAGACTGCAAGTGCAAAACTAACAGTTAAACTGATAATTGGGGATAGCAACTGATCGCTTGCCCTAGGCAGTATTCAGCAAGTTTAATTTTATGCATCTAGGTGAAGAGTTGCCCAACAGACAAACACAAAAAAAGGTAGAAAACAGGAAATCATATACAAAAGGACTGTGTAGTTAATGCTCTATTAGATTGGTAAGGAACATGGTAAAACAAAGTGAATGTGTTTTCATTCAAACAGTCTTTAAATGATGCCCCACTAGAAGCATTACATAACCAGTCATAAAGTTTTTGCCTTTAGATCACACTTAAAGTGTCTCATCAAAATTGCATCTTGAAGGAAAGAAAATCACGACTTATGAAATATAAATATATGATGTTAAAAACTGCTTTTAGTGTGGTTATGTAATATTTATTGTTCTGTGGCTAAGGTCATATAAAGATCACATGTGACAGGTAATGTATTTTTATTACTCTCTTTATGTTAAATGCCTTTCTACTAAGCTAGTTTAAATGTTCTTGTCTCCTTGTTCTGGAAAGTATTTAAATCATGAAGTTCATAGGAACTGTTACACTCCAAATAATTCAGGAGCAAAACCAGAAGTATTTCAAGTTACCTTTTGGAGATACCAGAGTTTGGGTTCAGGTGGCAAAATTACGTTCTTGTTTCATGTGCCAGACCATTGCAAAACTACTACGTTTACCCGGTTCTAACAGGTCCTGGCATGATTTCCACACTTAGGCTGGGACCACCAAATCTACTATTTCCAAGGCTATATTTACCCACATGGGAAAGCCACTGCCCGGTCTGGTACGCTTGCCAGAATATTGCTCAAGAGAGAGCAGGGCAGTGCAGGAGGTCAGTACGGGGTACAACCACTCCTTGCCTGCTCCTGGCTCTACCTGGCCACGGATGACCCTCTCTTTCAAAGCTGTGACATTCGTCAGCAGGTTTAATTACCCTAGCTGACACCCAAGAAGAGTGCTGCTCATTCACAGAGCAGGTAGGACAGAAACATGCTGTGAAAGCACAAGAAACTTCCCACCTCTGTGCCACTAATGAGCTTCAACCCTGACCTAAAAGCAGCAGCAAATCTTGAACTCCAGGTCCATACAGCCATGGCCTCTCTTGGGCTGCAAAGGAGAACAATCATTTGTGACGGTGACTTCTAATTACCCTTTCTGGCTATTTTAGTAAGGACTCTCTAGGATAACAAAAAATACTTGCTTTGTTCTTTGCCAGGAATATTTTTTTGCATCACTAGAGAACGAGTACCAGCCTTCACAAAAGAGAGGATACCTTTGTTCATACCTGACCAAGGGATTTCTGTCTTCAGGGAAGACAAGCCACTCCTTTGATAGTACCTTCGCGTGGCCAGTACAAATGACTGTGCACCTATATTTGCGAAGTGCTGCCTCTGTTTTGATAAATTAAACACGGTCCAGAGTACTTTCATGGACTCTCAATGAAGAGAGGAACAGATCTTCCTTCCTTTGAAGTTGTGGCTAACTTCCAAGTTACTTCAAAAGGGAAGAAGTTTGGGTACTTGCTCAGTTAACAAAGGTGCAACAGTGGAATTTGGCTTAAGGTATAGGAAAACATTCCCATTAATTAGTGAGATAAGAATAAGCCATGTTCAACCCCAAACCACTCCACTACTTCTGAAAGAAGACAAAGTTAGACTAACCCCATTGATGTATTTGCTAGCAGAGAGGAGTTTCGCGGCCCTACATCAAAGTTTGGGGCTGTAATTCAATGAGGTCAAAGCTTTTCTTACCGAGATAGTACAAAAAGCCACATTAGTCTCTTTCATAAGTGTTCAAGGTACCAGTTATTTATACGCATCGATAATTGTTGTATCGTACAGTATCACACACTGAAAATGCAGTCAAAAAATGTAAATGGGCTGTAAGTGTCAATGCAAATTCTCCCATTCTGAGAATGTGCAATATGCAAGCATGGGTTATTTATTAATTTTTGTCATTACTGATTGATATCTTGATTAATTGCCAGAAGGCATTGGACCAGGTGTTAACTATGTGCAGATTGGATGCAGTGTTCTGTGAACTTCACGCTGTATTAAAGGCACAGACATGCCCAGTTGGAGCAATAAGCCTTTGTTTGCTTTGGCAGGGCTTGCAGCTCCCCGGGGCCAATGCCATAAAGAGGTTTCTGTTAGAAGCCGCAGTGCTCATTGTAGAAAAATTGCCCCTCAAAAAATTAGCATGGTACAATGAAGGATGCATAATGTTACGCAAATGACAGCTGCTTAGCTGAAACAATAGCTAGGAGATGGCATTTGCCAGGGTGCACATCTCATGTAAATTAACTTACTAACTGTTTCAGGAGAAATAAAAGAAGTGAAGCCTGAACCTGTACGACCACTTCACGGATCCATCCTGGGGGGCACAGAAGACCTGCAAACTCCCACTAATATCAAACAAAGCTGGGCCGGGCCATCGAGCCTCTGCCCCTTGGATGCTGCCAGGAGCCAAGCGGGCAAGGGCTGCCAGCAGCAAAATTTGCCTTGTCGGGGCAGAACAAAGCCCTGGAATCTGCTTTACAGGTGGAAATCCAGAGTCATTTCCTCCAGAACAGCAAATCCGCAGCTGCTGAGCCAGCACCAAAGGGAGACCACCAGAGCCCCCATGCACAGCAACAAGCAGAGCCCACGGTGGAGGCGTGCGTGGGCTTTGTCCTGCACCACGCTCCGCTTCGCCCACCTTGGGGAACCCGAGCTCCCCTATGGTCACAGCTCTAATCTCTAACCACATTCACCCAGGGGATGGGTGGAATTTCCCCTGATTTACAGCCACCAGGGGAAAAGGCCCAGCGGAGCCAAAATGCTGTGAAGGGGATCAGAATCAGTGCCTGGGTCTTTGTGTCCTCTGCGCAGCAGAAGGGACATTGTCCTTGTTCAACCGATTAGAAATACTAATCATTGACATCAAAATCTAGCCTTGGAGTGCAGGCTAAACCAGAAAAGGCTATGCAGCACAAAAAAAGAAACAGCATTTTGGGGGGGGGGAGGTGGTGGTGGTGGTGGTAGTGCGTGGAGGAGAGTTGCAATCTGCTCTGGGGTTGAGTTGCATTAGTTTTTGGATCTTCAAATCTAGAAATGCCTTGATGTATTCTGAGCATCTTGGTGGAAAATAAATTCACAGGAATGTACAGCATAATATGAGGGAATAGAAACAAAGTCACGTGCTTAATTTAACACTAAGGCATAATTTTATTTATTTTTAACAGATTGGGGAAGGGGGGTGTCAACCAGATGTGTCAACAGAAAGAAGCAAGATTCAACCCCAGAATCCAGGGCCATGAAAGAAAATATGCTGAAAGCCAGGAATAAAGCAACCAATCATTTGTCATTTCTAAGGGAGGAGAACAATCACTTAATATACAGGAGCTAGAGGGGGGAAGGAGGAGAGCATAGAGCACCGGTTTGATTTACATAGGAGTTTCCCTTCATAGTGCAAGGATTAACACAGCCCCTACTGAAAAGGCGGGAGAGCACTAAAAGCAAACAAGGTGGTGGTTGGGATTTTTTTTTTTTTCTTTTTCTTTTTCTTTTTTTTTCTTCTCCTTCAGAGAGGGCCCAGTGATATTGCAACTGTTGCACATCACATCAGCAGTGTGGGAACAGGAAAAAAACCCAACCATGAAGGGGGGGAGAGGGGAGGAGGGCTCGGGGCATGGGGGAGGGGGCCATCAGTTGACAGCAAAGCAAAGCAATTAAAACCTAAAATAAGAGGTGGTTGTGAAACGGTCTTTGCATTAGGACTCGGCCAACAAAAATGTTTACTTTGTAACAGAACTACTATGGTCTGAATAATAAATCAAGACCAAGTAATTACTCATCACCTATTTGGGGATGGAAAAAAAGCGATGATGCCAGGGAGGCAGAGCTCAGCCCAGCAGAGCCCCAACAGCCACGTTGGGAATTAATGCGGCTGCTACTGCTGGAATTGGGGAATTGCATTTGCATAATGTGGATCCTCAGGTCTTGCCCTGAGCCTCCACACCGTGTCCACTTGGGAGTAACAGGAAGCCAGTGTGGCTGGATCAGTCTAATAAAACCTATTTCAGAGGCCACATCTGGCATTATGGGCTCCAAATTTTAAGGTGAGTCTTCTAAACTATACTGGTGTTGGAGGACAGCGTATTTTCTGTGGAGCTGCTCCTAAACAGCCCGCAGACCGCACTTGGTGCAATATAAAAATGTGAAATTCAACTTGCTAAGCCAACACAGAAGCTACAATTAAGCACAAAGCAGATGTTTTAAGTTCTTTGAAAACAAGATCCCCTTGTAAAAATGTTACACTTTGGAGACCAAAAGATTTTGAAACAAACAAAAAAAACCAGCCACAAACCCCTCAAATCTGTTGATGCAGTGAAAATTAGCAGCAAGCATTGATAGATATGGAGACAAAGAGCCATGTGCTAAGAAAACTCCTTTTGGACAATTTCAGCCATAGGTTGCCATACCAACAAGCTTAAAACAAGGGAACTGATGTAACTCCATTATGGATTTCAGTCTGCTAATACATACCAGCCTACAATCCGGTCTTGTGTTTTCAAAAAAGGTTTTCCAAGTCTTAATTTAAATTTACCTAAATCTTAACCTGTCTTCACAGATCAGTGCCTCATTTTATACATTTTCAAACACAGACAATTTTTGAGTTTGTGTTGTAGACAACTAGTTTTATGCAACTTAGACTATTAATTTAGTCAATGAACATTCAGCTGTACTTTATAGTAATAAAACATTGGTAAAGGATATGTTTCTACAGTCATAACTGCAGCCAGCAATTCCTTTAGAGTGTGCTGGGACTACACGTAAGAGCAGGCTGCAGACAGGTTTCATGGTGGAACTGTAACGCAAGCTTTGGACATAGGAATACCAGGAACATCCCATACAACCCTTCACAACTGGACCACTATGATGACATAATCTCACTCATAGACTTGTTTTACTGCATCTTAAAAGTTGGCTTTGTTGTCCTTTTCTAAAAGTTTTCCAGAATTTCACAGTTTTATTGATGATTAGAAATCTTTGATTTCCATCTTAACCGTATTTGTGACCAACTTAATGTTTTGCTTTGCTACCAACACTGTTCTTCGGATTAACTTTTTTCTGCACCTTTATTATTTACCCAGGTGATTTGTTTATAGGCAGCAATTATGCCCCTTCTCTGCCTTCGTTTTATTGAAAGAGCCAAACTTTTTTCAGCTCTACTCATAAAATAGACTCTCCGTTTTCCCAGTCCTCTATGCTAACCTTTCTTTGAAGCTTCTCCAATAAACCACTCTCTGTTGAATATAGGTGACTAAAAGTTACATCTTATTTTGTGTATACAAAGCCTTATTTACAAGCATTAAGAGCTCATGCACCTACTATAAATAGTTGCCTGCACTCTATTTGCCTTTTTCGTGGTCAGATCACAAGGTAGCTCACAACGATCCTCTGTTCAACTGCTATGCCCTGCAGTAGCTGTTGTACACCCTCACAGTTCAACTGTTGCTACTTCTCTGACTTCGTTTCTGGTTGATAAGCTCACAGTTTACAACAAGAACTGATGCTGGTGTTCCCAAAGTCATCGAGCGACCTCACCCTTTGTACCACACAATAGTGAATTCCTGGTCATTCAAAACTTAGGCTGTCCCAGGTATTACAATGCTTCATACATCTATGCCTCCAACACTGTTGACAGCAACATATCTCATTGGCACACCATTTTTTTAAATTTTTTTTTTCCCCCTGCAATCCTTGAAACTGTCTACCATTCATCTCCCTGGAACCAACAATGACGTTTTCTTTCCTTTGCTAGTTTTACAATATGTGATTTAGAATACCAAACCTTACCTTCTCCTCAACTAATACTTTCCTATGTAGCACTGCACTAAATGCTTCACTGAAAAACAAATATGTTAGATCTAGCACAGTTGGCTTGCCTATAAGATCAGTTATCACAACAAAGAACACTGTAAGATTAGTCTGGCGTGATTATCTTTTGTTAGAACTACACTACATTTTTATCACATTCTCCACTTACTATCTTGTCTAATAATACTTTCCCTCATAATTTGTTCCAAAGAGTTGCATACTTCTCAGGCCAGACTAACAAGTTTGTAGTTGCCCGGATAATTTTTCCACATTTCCTTATGTCTATGGATAATACATTTGCTATTCCACAGTCACAACATCAGCTTGACAAATGCATTAAAAATCCTCACTGGTGGAATTCCACTGCACACTGCCAGATTTTTCAAAATTTTTTGGAATGCAGACTATCTGCTACCTTCGTCTTGAGTGCATTAAGTTCTTCAGTCGTACTTCCACATAAGATGTGCCAATTTTCACTCTACGCACTCATTCTCATTAGAAGTCTTGGTTTCACCTTCACACTTCAAACTATGATATTTATTTAAAACCTAGAGGCAAAGTATCAACTTACTTATTGGGAGACTACAAACTTTTTGATTGCATCACTGCTGAGCAACCTCGCTTCCTCGTTCCTTGTTCTCTTTTATTTGTGTGGCTGAAGAAAGTTTTACTGTTTAACTTCCTTTGTGAGGACACGGTCAGCTTGACCTCTGGCAATTCTGAAAGCAGTACAGAGGCTCAAGAAAGTTTTCAGCAATCTGTTTTATTCATCTATATCTTGACTGAGCTGCAGGACTTTCAGGTTTGGCAGGAAACGTGGAAGAAAAATGGATTTATAATACACTGCAAAATCAGAAAATACTGCCAGGTCTCTAAAATTGTGCAGCTACCCTGTAGAATAAAGATGACAATTTAAGTATCTAAAAGGGCATTTAAAAAAATCTAATGAAAATCAGATATAAAAAGGATTCACTACTGAAATAATCTGAGCGCAGCCAAGACAGAAATTATCATTAGAACCTTATTTTCTCTCTTGAAATCATGCTTTGACAGCGTGCACATATGCTCACAAGCACTGCGAGCTTGCAGGAAGCAACGTAATCTGTGAGGGAGGTAGCTTAAGGTCAGCTCCCTTAATGTACGACACCCATTATTATAGCATTGCTCAGGGAAATGCGAGGTAAAATTTATATCCATGACTGCACGTCATTTTTGCTTCTGAGACTTCTGAAGGTAAAGGTGATAGGGGTTACCCTGCCCCATGCACCTCTTCCCCCACCTCCAGTGACTGTCATTTGGAACAACCAAACCTCAGTTTTTCATGTTGCTGAACAAATTCCCTGAATGATCGGGGAAATGGTTTTGGAGAATTTGCGGTAGTACTAGTTGACTATTAAAACTAATTGTACCAATTTGTTGTCTTATTTTACAACCTACTGTCAAGTTTTTAATATACTGCAGCATCTGATGTCTTCTAGGAAAGTGCTGGATGGATAACTTGTCCTGTCTTAGCCTAACCAAAGTGAAGTCTTGGAGCAAAGACGCTTCATAAGGGTTGGAGCTTGGATTTGGCCTGAGATTGCTGCAAGCAGTTTCATCTGTGGTGCTGTTTATTAACATCTTTGTTCCATGCTACTTGAACAGGGTACAAGCAAATGGAGGGCTATAAAATAATGCTACACTCTGGTAGGAGTTTCAACACAAGGTCCAACTGATATGACTTCGGCATACCTATTGTGAGATGATGTAATCAGTAAGTTTTCCTGGTTTAGGGAAATAGGAATGTCTGATCCCAGTGTTAACAACAGCAAGCACGTGGGTTGTGTGTCTTTCTGAAAGCACCCAGAATTGTTGAGAGTGCGTAGCCTTTGGGACAGGAGCAGGGAAGAGGAAAGCAGCTGTTCCCCGTACCTTCCCACTCCCAAAGCGGAAAAGTGAATTGCTGTACTCCAGCCTCAAGGATCGTAATTATGAATCAAGGACTTTGATGGTGATATCCCAAAATAAGAACCAGCCATTTTCAGACTCAACAATTATCAGCAGCTTGGACACAGTCCAATTCTCTAATTGAAGAAGGCAACATCTGTGGTCACCACATCCAGGTCATTCCTTGCAGGGTCATTGGCACAGATGCACTAACACAAGTACAGGACTGCCCCTCACATCTTTTACTCCCAGCTTCCCTCTCACCCTAGGTGAAGTACTCAGGTTGAGAGCCCTGACTGAGACAGCCAGGCTTCCTGCAGGCTTGGGACTGTGCCACAGCACTGTGGAAGCTATTAAATGGTAAGTAAGGAGAGCATTGTGAGGACTCCATTTTAAATGAATGACACCATGGTCATTTCAGTGAAGATCCAACTCCTGGAAGCTTTCCTCTCCCTCCAGCATCCTGGCTGCACACCTCAGCCTAGCATGCCAAATCTGAGCATGTTCGTCCGAACACGTTAAGTAATATGTGACAGCCTCAGTCGGATCACAACATTACTGGAGAATGAGGTACATCAACACAAAAATACTATGAGGGTGAGATCACCTTCTCCTCAGTCAGTTCAGCATGGGTCCTGCCAAATTGTGTGCCAGGCAGCTACAATAACCCCAGGAGCTTTATGTAAGAAGTGGCTACTGAACAGGTCCACATGCTGCCAGTTTTAGGTGCTACCTACCCTCTAATTACAACAGCACCAGATCATGCTAGTTACAGGAGGGTTATGCCCAGGCATCCAGCTACAGCATCAACGTCCTGCTTCATTTGTGTTGAGTTGCTTGTTCGACACACCCCAAGTTCGATATAACCACCATTAGTAATCAAATAGAAGTTGTGAGAACAAAACACAACAGTAATTGCTTTTGCCTTGATGTGATCGCAGACACAGTTAGATTCCCACTGTACTGGAAAAGTGAACCCAAGACACCAGGTAAGCGTGCAAGCGGCTCACTGCAACGAAGTGCCTCTACACAGCTGCAGTCACGCTTTAGACAACACCTTACTCTGACTCGAGGCATCAGACTGGACAGATTGTATTATAAATAAAAGTATTCTATTCTATTTCCAAGAATATCCTTCAGAATGGCCAGCAACGCTTTTATATCAGTACACCAGGATTTCTAGCTCAGGTGATGGCTGCGTAGTATGATCAGATTTCCCCTTTTTTGAGTCCTACTTTTTCACTTAATGCTGACATGTTGAAACTTCGTTTGCTTGGTTTCATCCCCAAGGTAAATTGGTCTGGAAGGTCCTGTGGAAGGCCTGTTCAGCTCTTTTGAGTTACGGGAGAGCAAGAAAACTGTTTTTCAGTTAAAAAAAGAAAAGAAGTTAAAGCTGATTTGCTCACCAATAACATAAAAAAGAGCAAACAGAGGGGGAAAAGCCTCCAAGCTCACCACATCTCAACTGCCAAAGAAAAATCACAAGGTCAGGGAGGAAGGGAAAAAGAAAGCATATAAGCAGTTATGGAGGAAAAGTCACATGAATAACCTGAGGAAATCATATTCTGAGTGCCACAGGTATTGAGAGAGCTGCCTGCCCTTCCTTTCCAGCCCTGGTGAAGCTGCTGAGAGAATATGCATGAAAGAGATTGCAATATCATTGAAATATACGTAGTCCTAACCTGCAAATTCCTGAATCAGAAGCAGTTTTTCCTAACATCAGCAACGCAGAAGTACTGCTGAAGTTCTTAAGAAAAGGTGGATTCCATCATTGGAAGTTCTGTGCATTTGTTATGTCTCTGTACACCACAATTGTCCAACAGCTTACAACATAACAACAGTGCAAGTACAGTCATTGCTACCGTATGGATAAGAGTTGCAAGATCAGGAGTTAAGAAAATACATTTATGGTATTAGGGAAAGAAAAAACTTACACATGCTATACTAAAAGGGCTGTTAACTAAGCATTAGACAGACACTTCATTCACTGTCAAATAATTTGAAATACAAAGAATTGTTGTATATTAAAGGGAAAATACTGTGTGGGGAGGGGACTTATCAGCTCATCTCTAAATAAGAGTAGTATCTTAGCCTCAAATTTCTGAGCTCAGGGTTGAGGAACAGGGGTCATTAGAGGGCTTTAAGTTAGGCCCATTGCTCCCTTCAAAGTGTGAAAATTAGAGCTATACTGCAAATAACCAGCACTTTTCAATAATTACTGCCATACCAATGCATCTGGAGATATCTGAATGACATATCTCTTCATTACCAAAAGGTAACTGCTTCTTCATTTTGACTAATATAATTTTAAAAACCATCATACCAGGTGCCTTATATTTGGAAAATCTTGAAAGCTTTTAGATGTACAAACACCCTTACCACCGCTCTTGGCTTATCTTTTATTTACCCTACTGGGTATACAACAGTTGATGCTTCTTCAAAGCAAGGACTTCCCAGCTGATTAGCTGTGCTGAGCTGGCTAAGCTTATTAAAGGTGATTAATGCATTCAAGTATTTTTCCCCCCGCTCGTTAGTTCAATTTCTTGCTCATTATGCTACTGGTCTTTTTACATTAAAACAGACCACCTGGATAGCAGAGAACTTCATAATCTCAGTCCAACAAGATCAACACCTGTTGTACATGTAATTAATCATAAGGCACTGCACGGCTGTATTCAGTTAAAAAGCTAAGATTATCTAACAACAGAAGCAATACACCACGTTAGCAATCAGCTTTTGAATCCTTAAAATGCAGTTAAAAAAAAAAAATCAGAGAAGTGAGTCAGTACAAAGGGGCTCATAATTATTCTCTCTCCATATTTAGGAGTCCATATGGCATTTGTGACGTATAAAAGTCAGCATACAATTTTCTGATGAAAAATTCAGTTCTAAAAAAATTCACATTCTCCTCGAGGCTGAGAAAAATCAAATGGTCTTTCTGTCAATGACATTTTCACTCTACACGAAGAAATCAAAGAGAGTTTTTGGATATTACATTACATTACAAAAAGAACCCAGAGGTTCAATATACTTTACTAGTCTGAACACGGACTGGGAACCACAAAGTCCAATCATATCTCCGTCTTTAACTCACTGTGTGGTTTGGCAAGTAGCTTAACTACTTTGACTATGTTTCTTCATCTGTACAATGTGGGAAAAAGTACTTACTAACTTGATTGGAATTTTGCAGGATCTAATGTATATAACATGCTTCCAAATACTAAAGCCTCATATGAGTATTATCAGCTTAGCTATGGTGCATTAAAGTGGAAAGGACACATTCTTTTTAACAGTGGAAAGAAAAGATGTATCTCTGATCCACAAGGAGGAGATTCACCGTAAAAGATAAGACCAGAAAAATGGTAATTGTTTGTTTGTTTTAAAGAATTACAACAGCACAATACATACAGGAAAAATAGAAGCCCTATAAATACCAGCAAATGAATAAAACACCTTGTGCAATTACACACACACAAAAAAGCATCACTAATCCTAAAGCTCAGGCCATCAGCCTAATACATTTTAAATGCATCTGCCTGAATTTTCATACTGGAAGCTTCAACACAGTCTTAAGGCAGACTGAGTGAAGAACAACAAAAGGCAAATTAGAAACCTAGATCTTATTAGCACTGTAAAAGTGGTTAAGACTGACCAAAACCATATGCACTATGTACAATCTACAGTTAGGGGTGAGAGCTGGATGGTCAATTAAGCTGAATGTAAAGATAGTGCGTGCATTAAATAGTAGTAGTTGTTATGCATTTTTCCTAGAGAGCTTCAGGGATCAGGAGTATTGTGGGGTTTATCACATCATGACCTTCAGCTGCACAGGTGCAGAAGGATTCGTACCAAGGTTACTGGCTCCCTCATAGCTAACAGCACACAGGTCTGACTGCCCGCATGAGTTAAGTTCATAAATCTGTCCCGTTGAACATGCAGCCCATGCTGCCAAGTTTAACAACCCTAACTGAAAATTCATTCAACTTACTCAGACCATATAATATTTAGTGCAGATCAGAAAAGTCCCAAGACAAAAATACTCTGCATCTCTTTGTTTGCTAGTTGCCATCCATCCCCCATCCTGCCCGTTTTCTGATCTCCGGGTTCTTCCCTCTTTCTAATTACTTTTCCTCCAATAGCTTTTCATCAGGATTTTGTTTTGCCACCAGGAGATGAGAAGAAATGGACACAAATTGTCTTTAAAAAAATACGTGACATATGTATGGATCCACTGTGAACTTCTTTGCCTCCATTTTTATTTTGTGTCTGTATTTCCTGTTGAAGAAAGCTAAAGCTCCACAAATACATGCTCGTCTAAAAGCAAGCAGCTGTCTACGTAGCTGATTTCAAATGGCTCGATTCCTCTCCTCCAGACTGAGAGAAAGCCTTTAGGTCATATAATAGTATAGGACATATATCATACAAGCTGAGGCAGGCAGAAGGTCCCACCCATTCTTCCTGAACAATCCTCATTGTTATCACCTGCTCAGCACTGAGCTGCAACCAGTTCATTACCAGCCCTGCCAAAAGCTAGGGAAGCAAAGGAACCACTGAACACGGGTCCAATGAGAAGACGATTAGAGATACAAGTATCAACCAAGCTTCAGCAATACTGCAACCCACATCATTTTCATAACCTTCCATCTTGGATACAGGGAAGGGACTGAGGAACTCGCAGTCAGTCTTCAGGATTTACACACGGCAAGACTAAACTCCATCCTTTCCATATCTTCCTGTTAAAATTGAAAAAATCCTCCTAATTAATGACATCAGCAAAGACCCTAGTGCAGATGGAGTGGAGACGGCTTCTAAGGATCACATTGTGCCAGACACTCGTAGCAAAGATCACATGTGCAGACAGACACACTCCCAAAATTCGACTGATGCAAAAAGTGTCTGGGAATCTAGACAATTCACATCAGTTTCTGCAGATGTCTCACTCGTTATCTTAAACAAAACCATATCAAAAACCTTGGTGTGTTTAATTTGCAGTTGCCAATTTCAGCTTTGTCGCTCTCAGCAAGTTATGGCTATGCTGCCAGTGCTGTCTGCTTAATTCAATCTACTACCAATTCAGTACAAACTCACCCTTCTGCGTTTGTGAGAAATATGTAATGCACATAACATGAAAGTGTCTGTATTTCCATACTCCCCTGGCCCGCCTAGGGCTTTTACAGCTCTGAAGGATCGAAAATAATATTAACATCCAACTCCCCCATTCCAAGATTTTTATTATTTTTTAAAAAATTACATTGCCCCTCAATGGCTACTTTTCTGTCCTTCCTGGATATTGTCTCCCTCACCTACACAGTATTTCCATCTCAAAGGGACTTTGGCTCTCCAGTCACCTTTGACTGTAAGCATGGCCAAGCATGCCAGGAAGCGTGGGTGGACTACGTACAGATAATACTCAGTTCTGGAAACGGACATATTAGCAATTAATACACAGCAATGAATCAATTGCTTACCAAACTCCTCCTGGTGAAACCAAACAATACGTTTGTGATACACTACATTATTTGACTATATTTTCAAAATACTATTGTAAGATCACATATAACAAGTGTGATGATACAGGAGAAGGATACGCCATTTGAAGTGTTTCAGAGAGATACTGTTTCCTTTTAGAGATGGACCAAAAATCATTTAGTATTTCTCTGCATCTTTTCCAAGGCAGATTTTCTTTTTTACTGATAAATGGGGGGACAGACAAGGGGAAAAGATGAAAGATTTGCAAGCTTCTTTTACATTTTCTGTAGAAGTTTAATTTGGAAAACTTCCAAAGACAGTTTATAGCATTATACTAGATTGATCTTAAAAAAAAAAAAAAAAAAGCCAAAACCAAAAAGAACCCACCCAAACAAAAAAACCCACCAAACAAAAAACCACACCAACTTTGCTTTAAAAGAGGACTGTTGGGAAGAATAACTGCTTAATCATACTGTCCAAGCCAGACTTTATTGTATTTACTCTCTACCACTGGATAGCTCATTCCCACCCTTTGCTTTCAAATTTGATACGGTATTTGCCTTCATTTCCTAAACTGCTCTAAAACAGAAAAGAAAATCCACAGAAGTTTTCCTGCCTCTGTTAACTAGCCTAAAGACTCTCTCCCAATTACCATCTCATCTAACCTTCCCACTGAACAACCCCCACCTGCCGCTCACAAAACATGCCAGCTCCTACTTTCACACACCTGAAGCTATGAGAATCTTCTCCCAAACTGCAGATTGAATGCCAGACAAAATGATGTGGTTGTAATGATGCAATTGCCTGTACCAATGGATGTCAGGGGGAACGGCGAAGAGGTAGATCACCTTACACCCGGGGAGCACGGCTCCAAAATGGACTAGCCTCGCAGTGCCTATAATTTCGTTATCCATGGGATGATTGCTCAGGGTGGGTCGGAGGCAAGTGCGGTGCTGCCAGCCCAGCTGACTCGGTCATCACCGCGCGAGCCGCCACAGTTGCCACTACGGCCTGGGGATTGAGCAGAGACATCAAGGATTGAGCTACTCCTTCATTTTACAGATGGTTCATTAACTGGGTGGAAGCACATGAGAGCACTTGGAGAGCAATAGGAAGAGGCAAGGGGCAGGAGAATTAGACTAAAGTTGTTTGGCAGCAGCTTCCAGATGAACTAAAAATCACACACAGCAAAAATAGCAAGGGTGTATTTGCCAGCTGAGAGTGGCCACGTGCCAAGTTTGAGGTCTTAAAAATTAACTGCTTTTGAACTATACAAGAACAACAACAACAAAGATCTCTTATTCAAGCTCAAAAGATTTTTTTCATGCCTATCTAAGCTACTAATGAGAAAAAAGGAGGAAAGAAAGAGACAATGTCTTCAGGCTGAGGCTGAGAATCAGAAGAGTCAACCCCTAAGCAATATGTTTGATTATATATTAATATTAGGGACTTAATTACACTAAACAAAAATGAAGCATCCATTTCAACTTCCCTGATAAATAATTCACACACATATACACATACGTACATACAGAAACCTAAGGAGTTCTCACATATCCCTACTCAAACAGCTGCTCAAAAGCAGTTTTTAGGCAGATCCTCTCAGGTTCACAAAATACCAAGTATCAATGAGAACATTCCCCCAACAACTTGATATCTGAAAACCGCCTTGGAAATCAGCCCTCACAAAACTTCACATTTGCCAATTTGTGTGTACTGTTTATTACACATTTCTATTTAAAGCCAAAAAAGTACCCATACAATATTCAGTGCCTTGCTTCCGAAGACTAAGGGGCTCAAAAGCTGAGACCTCTTTTCAGTGTAAGAACTTGCACAGAGTCACACAGGAATTCCAAAAACAGTGTAGGAACCAGGAGCTGGGCTTTCTGCCCCATCCCCCCCACTTTTTTTTTTTTTTTAAAGCTACATATTACTTCTGTATTTTTTATATTTATATCATAGAACCACCACATTATGTACACATATGTGCTGTTCAGAAGCCTAAACTTCAGATAATGGATATTATAAATGCTCAATTTGAGGCAGCAGTATGGCTTGAAATATGGAAAACTACTGAAAATTTTGATCACGAGATTTTTTTTTCCCCTATAATCACACACACATACATATGCATGCATCTTTTATATATAAATAAAAAATTTTAACATCTTGAATTGCTGACCCAATATGAGAATTACTAGCAGCTTCTCTTATAAAGGACATTGCAGAGCCCTTTCCGTTTCTACTTTCAGTAAATTTTTCGAGCATTCAAGACAACATTTTGGATGCTCAGCTGTGATTACTTTGCTAAAATGTAATGCTACATACATTAACGAGTTTAATTCTTGGAATGCAAAAATGGTTTCTCTTTCTTTTTAGCCATAATTTGACAGTGAGAATTGCGAATTTACCTCCCTGCCAAAATAAGTTTACCTCCTAACCAAACAGGGCGTTTCTTCCACAGAAAACCATGAATGACTAAACTATGAAAAATGAAAGTTGGCAGGTAGCCTTTCTGAACTTATGTGCTTCCTGACCCTGCCAGAGAGAGTTAAGCTGGGTCAATATGCAATTGGGAGAGGAAGGAAAGGATGAGGTGCTTCCAGAAGCACAGTCTCCTTTCCCCACAGCCAGCAGCAAAGCAGTGCTCCTGCAACACGTTTTTGAAGATCACTGTGTTGGAGCTGTTTGCGATAGTCAAATATTTCATTTTTCACTTTCATGAGCCCAGAGATGCAAGCGCGGATACCCAAGCCAGCTTCCACTCTGCCTGGATTTCTCCAGCACGTAGTCAATATTCTGCTCAAAAATGATGTGCATGTCGCAACTGCACGACCTACCCCAGCACTGGCTGCATTTCAAAACTAAGCAACAGGAGCCATCTCAAAAACCCAGTAATGCAAAGCTTCAGCAGCCTTTGACAGCGTCTGCTTTTGGACACCTTTCAGATGCAAGGCTCCTGGTCATGCACTGGAGAAGAGAGCGGATGAACTCTGGAAGTAAATCTCTTCCCTTCCTCCCGTTGTTACAGCATGCTCAGGGTGGCTTCTCTTCTCCCTTCCTATTTAAATTGAAATTTCTATCCCTTGAGTATCTACTTGACAAACATGCATGGCTTTTCAGCACGTCCCTGCCTCCCCCAGCTCTGACACCCACTTCATTGCAAGCATGACACAGAAGTTTAAGGCAAGACTACATGGGTGCGGTGGGGACAAGAGGCACACCCCTGAGTCTGGCAAGCAGGATGGAGACCTGCTCCTGTGATCCTTTTTCCGTAACTGTGAAGGACTTCATCCCAGAGAGCTTTCAGAGCCTTTCAGAAATGTGACAGGGCTGCCCAGCACTCAGAAGTCAAAGGAACATTTTGATTTCCCACATAATTGATTTGACCCACACTGCTCACAGTCACAGACTTTGTCAGCTGATTTGGTTCTCTTTTTTAATTACGCATTTGCTGTGGAAAAGGAAAACAAAACTTTGTTCTCACACATCTCTGGTCCTATCACTTCGGAGCACTTATCTCTTATCCTGTGCTTACCTAAGCTGCAAGCCATCCATTCAGAAGGGTCTTTTGTTCGGGGTTGTACCTCCTTGAGACCTCAGTATCTCCTGACAGCATAAACATCTACTGAAATTAATGAGATGGTTTGGAAGTTGCCTGTGAGAAAGCTAAAGCCTCACCAATTAAAACTTGCTGAACTGGGGCTGTGGTGAGTTATGACCAATGCGGAAGCTGCCGCTACTTGCAATGCAACCTTCTTTCATTAATGTAAATGCATGCATTTAAACCATAGGTTTTATTACCAGGAGCAATTGCATAAGCAGAATATTTCACTCTTATTCACTGCCTCAACTGAAACTACCTAAAGAAGTGAGAAATCTTTTCCAGCAGGTCAGCATCTAGAGAAGCACTATACCCTTGTCATACAATAAAATACATGTTAGGGGAGAAGAATTAAGTAAGACAAGGAGATAATTTATGAAGAGGATTATAAACCTCTCCCTACTATTCTCTCAAAGAGTGTTTCCATGTATCTACAAGTCACAAATGTCAAAATACCGTAGTATCTCAAAGGTCAACATCTCCCAGGTTTGGCCACCTCAGACAGAAGTTTAACCTTCTAAAAAGCACCAACACACTTGTTTTGTCTTAACCAAGTCCTGGAAAGCCATTCTTGTTATAACCACTACCTGGAACAACCCTGGCTAAACACTGTCGTGAGCCGAATTTGGGACAAGTTTCCCAGTATTTCCCTCCCAACTCCATTCCTGAGTAGCATGAAAGAGATATATGTATATCAACTTAAGCATGGTTGTGCAAATATGGTGCATCTTGGCTCCTCAAGTAATTTTGTGAGATAAGAAATTTGGGGGGGTTTCCCATTCCCCGCAGCCACTTCCCACACAAATATTTTAAGGAGGTCTACCACTGGGACAGAGGATTAGCCACCCAAAAGTGACAACAAGAGGGGCTTCAGCACAACACTTCCATACAACTTCATGGACACCCTGGATGGCAGCAGGGGAATCCCACAGGCTGCCATTATTTTAAGCGGTAGCAATCTCTGAAAGTGTCCCAGCAACCACCTGATGAAGAAATGTTCACATCTCGAGTACGTGGCTGACCTCTGCTACCACCTAAATGCACTTGTCCAAGCATCAACCCAATGACCACTTCCCCTTCTGCTGTAAGGAAAGGAAACCTAATGAACATGATTCCCAGGTATGGTAGGAGTTTTCTGGTATATCCTCAAGTTTTTCGATCCTCTTTTGCCAGACTTCTTTCTCTTATCTTAACCACATAAGATCCATTAGTTGGAGACTGTTTTCTTGTTAGAGTGAAACACCTAACTTACTGAGCAAGTTTCAGTCCGTTGTGAGTTGTCCACAGTCACGTTTGTGGTTTTCTTCAAAGTCACTCGGCAAATTCTTTACGTGAAAAATAATCATGCCTGTAGGCAGCTTGTGTGCAGATTGTTCAGCAACTGATACTTAAGTCTTGTTGGTCAGTTTGAGCAGACCCATTTTTGCCTTTTTTTTTTTTTTTTTGAAAGGAAATGTTTCTCAAAAAACAGATTAAAGGGGAATCATGCATATTCACAAGTTCACAGTTTGTTCATAATGAATATTTTATACAAAAAAAGTCCGCTCCAACCATTCATCTAAACTTTATGATAAGATGAGCCCTTCTTTGAAGGAACAGACAAGGGCATTTTCCAAGAGCAGGTGAGAATTGAAGCAGCAGGTCAATTATATGGCAAAGGTAAATTTATTCTGAAAACCACAAGAAGCCAAACTTCCAGAGGAACTTCAGCTTTCTCTGAATGACCTCATTTTATTTGCTATCAGCTTGCAGCTACAAGGTTAGACCAAAAAGATGCAGTCAGATTTTGACATCACTTTGAAACCTTGTTTTATTGTCCTGACTCCACTTTTCATCTCAATTCCCACCTCAAATATGTAAGTGTTCTTATATACGTTCCCCTTATGCTCTGCATTCCACTTCTACAAAAAAGGTATTTCAGTTGTGGATGAAATGATAATACTACATGATCATTCATGTAGAGTATGCACATATAAAAAAATACGATGTTGTTCATTTATCAGCAGTTAGTTAAGTCTGTAAAATATGAGGCAATCCCTTAAGGCTCCAGGAAAGTTCTGCTGCACTCTGATATGGTAACATAATGTTTTTGTTGCATCCTGGTAGACAGGGAAGATGTTTCATTGACAGCAAAAGACTCGTAGTGGTTACACCTTTCAGCCGAAGGCTGATCAGAATGGAGTATCTGCTCTTATCTGGAATCATCAGTTGTAAAGATTTCAAGTATACATGTAATTTTTATGCAAGTTGAGCCTTAGCTTGTAGCTATTTTAGCATTGAAAAAACATCCTCTTAAGTGGATTATTTGCAAGGTGGCAGCTGATCAGAAAGCTAGATGCATCCTACCAAAAAAAAAAAAAAAAAAAAAACCCAACCCCACACAACCAAAAAAAACCACCAAACCCCACCAAACAAAAAAACCCCACCACCAAACAACAAAAAACAGGGGTAAATAGTTCCCACCAAAGGTCAGCTTTCTGACCACATGAATGAGATACCCCACTGCAGCGCAATTCCTATTGCATAAGTCAGTTTTAAGAAGATTGCCTCGCTGTTGTCAGGGGATGTGCGACAGATTCACAATTTTCTGTGCTTGACAGCCAGAGTACTTGTCACTTAGTTCCATCTGGTAGAGAGATAACATTTCATTAATGTTCATGCTTAACCTTATAGCTCAGAGCTTTGACTCTGCAAAGTCCTGAGCATCTCTGAAAAGGTGCTGAACACTCAGCACCCAGCTAATTTGGCACGTTTCAGCCGCCTGCAGGATCAAACCCTGACTTTCCTTGGGAAAGATATGGTATTTCCTCCCCCTGGCTCACTGCTGGATTCTTTCCATTTTAAAACTCTCTCACAGAATAAACTTAAAATCCATTGTAATTGGCCAGGTCGCCATTTTCAATACAGATGGCGCAAAATAACTTTACAAAAACATGACTTGCTGAGCCGACTGGACAGGAGATGTCAGTGGATATGAAACAAATGCTTACAGGTCTCCTGGGCACCGGGTTATATATTTCTGTGGCTTCAGCAAACCAAACCCTTCAGTCCTGTCACCGCATTTAGTATGGATTATCCTAGGCCTGGACATTTGGAAACGAATTAAGAAAACAGAGCCAGGATTCCCCGGTTCCCTCCCTGCTCTGCCACAGGCTTTGGCTCTGCCTCCGTGCACAGACCCCAGGTTGTCACAGAGACCCAACGCGGGACCAGCTGATCCACCCACGTACCAGCTTCCCTCACAGGAATAAGGTCTGATCCTGACCTTGGTCAAGTCACTTAACCTCTGCTAATCCACCTGTGAAATGGAACTAATGAAATACAGGGGTATTGTCAGGCTTAATTATTTAATACTCTTTCAGGTACCTAGAGATCCCTGTGGGAGAGACAGTGTACAGCTGCACAGCATTATTATTTTATTAAATGAAGTACCTATCAGTATTTCACCCTCAGTAGAATGACTGCTGAGACTGAATTGCCTCTTCACATTAGTTGTACACATTGATGAACAAAAATGCATTAAGAAGTGGTGCCAAGGGAAATGAACTTATGCTTCACCCAGCACTTCTGCAAAATGATGTCACTGAATCTTTGAAATTAAGAGTATTTGAATTTCTGGGGAAGGGGCTGCAGTTAACCACCAATCTGGGGGACAGCCTGGGTAGGAGAGGCTCGCTGTTCCCTGTAAGAAAACAGCAGATGAGCCGGGAAGAGTTTCTAGTAGCGCCTTGGCTGTGCTCAGGTTTTCCAGTCTGATAGTGGTCCAAATACGCTCCTGGTCCATTAAAAGGAAGGATACACACAGTCTAAAACTCAAACGTCATTAATGCACAGCATCTGAGATAACAAAGACTTCTTGGACAATAAGTTACCCAAATTACAGCCACACATGCTGCAGGGGGAAGGACAGATGGTGCAAGAACTGGAGATACAAGAAACAGATTTGTGACCACAAGGAAAAAGAATCAGGAGACATTTCTACCCAGCTAGAAATATCCAATATTTAGCAAAGCAAATACCAAGGAATCCTTCTTAAGGTGAACAGAAAAGAAAGATTGAGGGGTCAGAGGAAAAAAGGTATCTTTATGATAGGAACTAAGCAGCTATGAAAGGCCTTTCAGCTTTCCTAAAAGGGCAAGTAATCCTCAAGGACTCCACAGTAGGAAACATGGAAAGAAAATTCAGCGAGGTGCACAAGGACAACAGGCTGGTATGCTCCCTTCCCGAAACACAACCGTGAGACAGAGGCAAAATTGAGTGGGAGGATGAAGTCACCTGGCAAGTCTCCACTGGTGATGATACCTTTGGAATAAGTGACACAGCATCCCGTTGTATTACACAGCTTATATAAGACTTCAGGGAAATGTAAAAGCCCAGGTGGGGGAATATTAATCCATGTTTGGTTTAGACCACCAAATCACATCAGGGAGCAGGATGATTTAATCCTTGAACACTTGCTTAACGTGCAGAAATAAAAACTGCATTACACATGACTCCACTTTGCTGGAAACCCCCCAGTTTGTAACGAGACGTTCCTGAAAATTACAGATAATTTCACATAACACTTATGCATGAGAACCTATGCATGAGGAACCTCTATTTTGTGTTTACTATGTTTCTGAGGGTTCAAAATGAACTAGTTGGCCAACTGCATGTCAGCAGTCACCAAAAGGACTATTTTGACCCAAACTCATTCAGCATCCGTGCAGGCAGCTCCACAGCCGGTAGTACCAATAAAAGACAAGGATAATGCTGAGTGGGAAGAAAGAGCTAGATGCAAAAAGCATGAAGGAAAGTTTGAGGTTATGAGGATCTGATTAGGAGGCCATAAAGCCAATGCTTCTTCCTAAAAACAAGCCAAAACCATTTCTGCTGTGTTACTGACAATTTTACTATCTCCCTGTAACAACCAGCCTGTAATGTTCCTACAGTTCGTTCTTATGTACGTGAACCACACAGATGAAGTACTTTCCATTAGTAATGAAGATTTCCAGGTTTTTTTCTATTAGCAGTGAAGAATATTTATCATTAAAAACCGTTAAACGATGCTTGTTAGTAAATGGGTCCAGATAACTTGTACTAAAAATACTAAAGATAGCTACCTGAAAAATATATATCTTACTAATGTTCTTTTGTTATTATTTTTTAAAGGTTGGAACATCAGACTGGTTCCAGGAGATCCCCAAAATAAGGATAATTAAGTGCACAAAGAGATAAATATTCAAGTAGGGTAGCCAATAAACCTGTAGATTATTCAGAGTAACATGGGCTGAGTGAAAACAGACAAAAAGCCCACTGAACTTGATAGAGATTCAGCTAATAAAAAATTCAGGTTATGATTTGAATCAACACCTGTCAATATGATTTGATTGAAAACAGTTATATACAAACACACACAAATACAAGATTTTCCACATACATATACACACATATATATATAAGGTATATAAATTCTTTGCAGAGGTGACAAGATCAATATAGCTACTTGCAGAGAAGCATGGTTTTTGCAGCACTTGGTCCAATGTGACATTTTGACATTAGAAAGTTGTAACCGTGTAACTATCAGTAGCACACATTTCCCGACTAATGTATAATTAGCTATGGTACAGAAAGCAACCACAGACCGGAGTTCTGAGCAGTTCTCCGTATCTGAATGCACATCCAGCATTGAAACTTTCACTAACATAAAATTATGATGTACAAGATAAACCATCATAAAAATGCACGAGACACCACCACCCCCACTCCCCCCCCCGGGATTGACAGATAGTAAACAACAGTAAATGCAGGGCTGCTGTACAAAATAATTCACATCAGTTGATAACCCAGACTTATTCAAACAGTGCTTTTCAGTACAGATATGTAAAACTATAGGAACAAGGAACTCCTATAGAATAAAGAAACAGGTGCTTCCACAGCTCTAAAAGAAGAAGTTAAGGAGAATTCATCCATGAGCAAATTGTGCTCTTGTTGGGTTTGGGTGGAGGGAGTTGGGGGGGGGGGGGGGGGGGTTGCATCTGTAATATTAAGGTATGTCAAGTTAAAATATGCAGACAGAAAGGGAATTGAGATAGGATCAGATTTTTAGATGGCGTCAGCATAACTCTGCTATACCAGCTAAAGACACAGCCCTTAAAGTCTGTAAAGGCCTTTGAGCCACTTGGACAGACAATACCATACAAATGCAAAGTGAGGTATCCCTGCATATTGGTGATGAATCACTGCCTTGTTTCTCTTAAGAACAAAGATAAACAAAGTGAGGGATGTAAGTCAATACAAGGGCAAGATAAAATACAAGCAGATACAGTTATCTTCCATTAAAACATACTTAAATGATCATTTTCCTCCTTCCTCTTCTCTCACTTCAGAGCAAAATTTCTCCCTCGCCCCAAAAGTCTGCAATACTGATGTTGGTCTCACTTGCAGTGGTAGGGAAGTCTGCTGAAATCATGCGCTTAGACATATTTTTGCACAAGGTGGCAAAAATCAGTCATCAGTTATTTGCTTGGTTGTTCCTTTCAGCAAATCAAGAGTGCCATAAATGCAGAAACATCTTCAAGCTTTATCAGGTATAATCTGACAACCCCCTCTGGTAAAACCACAGATATAAATAAGCATATTCTTCACACACATTAGTCTGCTACTCATGACAACACAGAGGTGACCTACAGGCCAAGAGATCCTACATACCCTTTCTTTTTGAGCCACTTCAAGGTTTTCACTGCCCCAGAAGTTGCACTTTCCTTCCCTTTTACCCATATCCAACCTCTACTTGGGGAAACACTGTAACATTGGGTATCCTGAAGGCTAGCTTAGTCCATATATAATGTTTTCTGGTTTACTTAATTGCTTTTGCCCATTAAAAAAAGGAGTCTGTTATTAAACCAGCTCCCAAATAATGATATCCCCCCTGCCCAATACTTCTCCAAGATAGGAAAGAATCAATTCCTTAGCTGTCCATCAAGGATAAGTCACATAGGTTATACCTACAGTGTTGAAGGAGTCCCAGGACCAAGCTCAAGCATAGGCATCCCAGTTGTCCACTCTACCCCGCTGTTAGTTCAATCTGTTTCAGGCCACCTCTACTCCTTCCAAGACAAGCTTGTGAAGAGGTGACCAGCCCTACAGCCGTAGGGGATGGGGCACTGCTACTTTAGCAATACAGGCAGGAGGGCAGCGACCAAGCCAAATCCATGCAAGAGCCCAGCAGAAAGGTCAGCCATCACACTCAGGCACCTTGCACCCACTACAAACAAGAACCAGAAGCTCAAATACTTTTTTTCATCAAGTTAAATAATACAAAGAACTGAGGAAGGGGGAAGGGAAAGTCAATGAAATCTGCCTGCTGCTACCAGTCCAGTCATACTATTCCCTTTTTGGATTGCCTGGATCACTGCCTATGAAAGCAGTCCCAAACCCAAAGGCTTCATGACTTTAATATAAATTATCAAATGACGCAGTTTAAATGTGTATTGCTCCATTATTCCTGTGTGCTCAAAAAGTTTAAGCCGTTCACTCAGAAAGAAAAAGAGTGCAGACTGACTTCAGCAGCCAGTCAAGCACATCATGAACAAATACCAGCTAGTTACAGAGCAGAGGCCTCATGAGCAACTCATTGGCTGAAAATTGTTCAGAAGCAATTTGGCAAACACTAGCAAGTTGCAAATAGAAGCAAGGGCAGGATTATGAAGGATTTAAAACTGGAAAAAGATGAAGCTAGATTTTGCCATAAATTATTTGATCATCTTTAGCAATATGTGAAAAGATTTATCCATTTTGATGTCTTTATTCTTCTATTGTTCTAGAAAAGACATCTACGTGTTGCTACATGGTATTTAGTAATGGCATTATTCCTGTCTTAATGCATGTTTTTCAGCAAAACTGTACCTTAATTAAGTTATGTTATCTAATCCTAACAGCTGATGAATTATCTGACATATTTTACACCCTCTGGTATTGAATCTGACAGGAGAGGATCTATTACCCTACAAACTCCTGAACTCACATTTAAATTTTCCATTGTCCTGAAAACAAGTTCCCTGCACTTATTGCTTGGAACTTCATGGAAAGTGGTAGCTTGAAGCAGTGCTTATTTTGGGACAGGAACCACCAGTGAAGTATAGCGTACAGCCCAACACGCACTAACCCATACACATCCCAGCAGCAGTAAAGCAGTCAGTACAAAAACCACCTTTCTGTGCGGACGCAAGAGTTTGAAATCATTTTTCACTCTCTGGCTACAGGGGCAACAGAACATATATTCCTGTTCAACCAGTGTTTGAGTTTTGACCTACGTAGGTCCAGGGCTGAAGATGTACAAGCTGCTGTATGTGAGACTCTCTTCCAGGCAGTACTAAACTTGGGCTACTTGGGAAACTCTCCTTCTGTGGAGCAAAGAGAGTTATCTGCAATAACTGAAGTGCCCAGGTACTACGATGAGCAGAGGGCTGGGGGGAAGGGGGTGCAATCTATGTGGCTGCCACTACGAATGGATCTCGAAGTGTACAGATAGCGTATCGTTCCTTTTCCCAAAGGGCTGTAAGACACTCCACTGCTTGCGATAACACGTTTTCACAGGCTACTTTAACCCCTCAAGGAGGTACTTAATGAAGTAGAATAATACAATAACTGGTCTTCTGCTGGGATTTCAGCCTCTGGATGCTGATAGAAAGCCTGGTTTCTCATAGCCCCTTGACTTCGACAGGATTTCTAAAAGCATTGGAAAGAAAGAACAGCACAAACCCAAATGCATACCCAGATCCAGGCTTAGCTGTGTTTACTCTGGACATCGCTGTTATCAACTGTGAGTTACCACAGGAGCCAAGTATATTGCATTACCAGCCCTGCTTTACAGCAGTAAAGCTTAAGCACAGAGCAGTTAATGGATTTGCCCACGGTCCCGCATGTGACCCGACCCACCCCCCAGCAAGTCCTGCAGCACTGACCTTGCATTCCCCTTCATTCCCTCATCAGAGAGGCATTTCTGCACCATCTCCCACACCTTCTCTCATGCTTGGAACAGCTTTCCAAGCTCTAGTCAGCACACATCAGCCCCTCACCTCATTCAAACTGCTCCTGAGAAATCCCTTTGCCTACAAACATCAAAGAGCAGGCCCTGTGCTGAGCTCGTCGTTCACACGGCATGAGAATCTGGCCTCCCCTGTTGGTATAAACAGGGGACCCAATAAAATATAGGTGCATCTAAACTCAGAAACCACAAATCCACAAGCTGTAATATCCCACTCCGCCCTTTTCTGATGTCTGTTATATCTTCATTTATCACATCTGTCATTTAGACCAGTAAGCGATTCATGAAAGGGACCCCAGCCTCTGACTGTTTCCTGAGATATACCTAGAGCAAACATGGGGATTATACAGTAAGATAGAGAGTCCCGAGCCTCCTGCTGTAACAGCACAGTTACAGTTTCAGACAGCCTGACTAAAATGTTGTGAATGCATGAAAGCAAATGGAAACATTCTGTTTTGAAAATGTGATGTCTGGGCACTTTCCCGTAGTTGAACTTATTTTTCTAAGGAGTGTTTGTCTCAAGAGAAGCTAAGCCTGCTGAACCTTTTCCAAGACTAAAGAAAGCATATCAGTCCAGACGCCAGTTGTCCCAGTGAACATTTTTCCTCCCCCTGTCCCCAGGCTGTCTGGCCTCTCCCCTCGACCAGCGGAGCCATCCTGGGCTGAATCTGTTCCAGCGCCCTGGTCTGAAGAGGTCAGAGGTACTGCACAATCAAAGCTGCTATCGCAAACACCTCCGTGGGATTACAGCGTACTGAGAAACCGGGGCAAGCTTCCTGGTACTTTCAGAGTTGCGACACAGGCAAGGAATAACACAAGGTCTTTCTCTTCCATTGCCCTTGGAATATGCCACATAGCGCAGCAATTCTTCATTCCCAGCTCCTGGGGACAGCCTCAGTGCTCCGGCTTGCCTTGCACAAAGATAAGTGAAGCCAACAGCACAGGTTAATCCCAGGTGTAATTCACTGAAATAACTAACAGCTTGGGGGAGTTTTTTGTTTATCAAGGGGAGGGGAGAGAAAGGAAGCAGCTTCCCCCTATTTGCAAATGTGACTCCGAGTCCTCCCAAATCCAGCTGTGCCTCCAGCTGCGTCCCACCTTCTCACCAGCTGAGCTGCTTGCACCAGCACCCCTGGTCCACCCAGTGACACCGCTCAAGCAAATGCTTTTGGTTAGCACAGCTCGCCTGGACTGAAATCAGTCTGGGAGCAACCACGCCAGCAGGTTGCTCCTCTGAGCGGTCACTCCCAGGCCACAGAAGCAACGTGGGGCAGAGCTGGGAGTAAGAGGCTGACCTCCTGGGTCCCAGCCCTGCTTTAATCACCGGGTGGCTCTTCCTTGCCCGAGGGAGAGCAGGGCAGGTTGCCAGGGCTCCTGTCGTCGTCGTTGTCGGAGCTGCGTTCAGCTCACCAGCAGAGCTGACGGTATCTGTGCTGCCCCTGGTACCACTTCGGTGCAAAGGTCATTAGTTGCAGACACACAAATCACCTAATTTGCATCTCTCCAAAGTGTGGCTGTAAAAATACTTTAGAGAATTATCGCAGGGTGAAAGGAATCATTTTGGCAGAGCTGATGAAAAATGTGATCTTTTTATCTACGGGCACCTTCACTGCCAGGCTATCTCAGCCCAGCCTTGACCTGCAGGGCTGAGTTTCTCACACGAGGTGAGAGCAGAAGTTCAGCATCTGCAGCTCTGAGCTCTGCCGAGTCCCACAGCTCACAGTAGTGAGCCTGGTTTGCAACGTGGGTGCCACAATGGATGTTCCTGCAGAGAGCAGCCACCAGGCACCCGTTGATTTAACTCACTTTCCTACGGCAACTACTAAACTGGGTTGGATTCACATGTACAAAAAGATATGAAGTTTAATGCCCTCCTACGAGGTATCCAGGCCAAATAACCACTGGATTTTGGAGAGAGATTTGCCTCTGCAAGGACACACCAACATCAAGCAAGCTCCAAACTTTTGGAGCTCACCTGAGCACAGTTTGCAATGCTGCACTCCCATGCCGCCTCAGCCAGCATCTCCACCTCTCTCCACTTTCAGAGGTGGATTTAATTAACTATAGCAATTAATCAGGCATCTCAACTCCACCCAACCTCAAATGTCACCTCACAGCACCTGCTTCACTCCAAAATGATCTCCATAATAGTAATTATTCCAGGACCTCACAGGACTTTTGGCAAACATGCCCCCAAGTGGACCATCCCATGGGAAATGCCAAATCATCATATCCACAGAATAAGCCTCTCCCACTGCAGCTCAGGAGAGGCATGCTGCTCTCCAGGTGTATCAACCAACACTGGCAGACCACAGAAATCCAGTTATTTGAAAACTAATGCACTACTACTGAGTGTCAGTTAACCCTTTGCTAGCTTCTCCTTGGATCTTGGCACACAGGACGGTCTGTCATCCAAGGAGGACAGACAGGTATGATAAAACTCCATTGCTGTCACCTTCAGGGATCACACATAGAGGGTCTTCCAAATCTGGAAGCACGGTCCATAGCAAGTTAAACTAAAGGGTTATTCTTACTGGCAAATAGGCAACACCACATTAAACCTTTCCCTGTACTTCAGTCATCACAGACACTTTGCTTCCTGAAAATAATGTGGAAAAGAGACTGAAAGGTAGGTTTACCACAGCAGACACTTGGGTCCCCAGACCCAGCCCTGGCTGGTACTCCCTTCCCAAATTCTTATTTGCTACACTTATATGCAAAAGGATTAGTCTGAAAAATCTTGACATGTCTTGAAGTGCACAGAAGGGTTATGAACAGTCAGTAAGGGAGCAGAGATTAGATCCCATGGGCTGTTAGGCACTAGTAGAGTGCATTTGCCCAAGGCTATTCTGTGTAGGAAAGGCTGTGTTCTGCATGACATTTTACTAGTTGTGCATGACATTTTACTAGCTGGGCAGGAACACATGACAGACTATCTGACAGGAATATGACAGCAGGGTCTTTATATGGCTCAATAATCTTCACATGGATCAATGAAGCAGCACTGGTCCAACTCAGAAAGCAGTGCCAAAAAATAAATATTTACAAGGGTGAGGATTTTTCTCCCCTTTTTTCTTCTTAAGAGTCTTTAAATCAACAGCTACATACTCTACCCGTTTTCAGACTCTGCCATGGCCTTTGCAGCTGGTATTGCAGACAGGCTAAATCCCATACCTAGGGTTTCACTTGCATCTATCCAGTATAAAGGATAAGCACAACCTGAACCCACAGACAAACAGCTCATGGATTCTTGGAAAAGAACAAGCTGGAGGGTAAAGAAGATTGACAGAGAGAGATGCCCCCAGCTGGCTGCCCCACAGATCAGGCCTGCTACAGTCAACCCCCAGCAGCTTTCCTCAGGGGAAGCAGCAGAGAGTGCTGACAGACCTAGCTTGTAGCACTAGCTCCCCTCTGAGCTTTCTGAAGCAAAAGGGACTGTGGCAGCAAAATATTCACAATTCTGTGGGTGACTACAAGCACCAGTGAGGTTTCCAAAGACAATTGCACTTGCTCAGCCGAGGCCAGAGCTCGAGAAATGATTCTTACTACATATTCAGCAAATACAATACTTTTTTGTTCAAACTAGCCAAGCACTTTGCCATTGGTATTTACTCTGACACTGTTTAACTTTGCACCTGAAACCATAAGGCATAGCTTGCGTGGTCTGATCAAGAGATAAAACCACTTATACCAAGGTGCAAGTCTTGAAGATAAAGCAACACAGAGATCCAGGAGATTCTGCCACTCTATCAGATATTTCTTCGAATAGAGGCAGTAGGACCCAAAGACACCAAAACTGAGAGTACAACTCATGGGTCTTTGTTCCGGCTGCACTTTGCAAAAACACACAACAGCACTCTTCCCACCCAGTCTCCTTGGGAAGGACTGTGGGTGTGCTGGTGGCACCACCACAAGAGCCCCTGGTCTAGGGGATCAGATTATCCACCCACCATTGGCTCCATACACAATACAAGGTTCAGCCAGTAAGGTGACCTGCAGTAGCTTAGAAGCAAAATGCTGCCAATTAAATGAAATTCTGCTGGCCCACTTAACCACTCATTTGGGAAAGAAAAGTAGAGCATCCTTGAAAACTTGGTTTGCTTAAGTTAATTAAAAGTAATTGCATCACTTTTATTATTCAAACACAAGAAAATGTACTGTTACACAAGTCAGCGATCTTGCAACTCTTGTCTTTTAGCCTAGGCTTCCAGAGATGATGATGTTGGTCTTCAAGATGTCAGCCCTCATTTTTAAGGCTTAAACCTGTTACAATATGGAGAAAACTTAAAAATAAGAACCAAATGCAGCTGGCACTAAGAAGCCTACATGAGGAAGGCTTGGCAACATTCTTGACAACTATTTTATTTATCAATTTATTTCAGATCAACAGGGTTTGATAATGCATGTCAAACTTGGATCTGTATATTGAAAGAATTGAGAACAACAACTTCTACAAGTCAAACTGCTTCCCTCAGGCTTTTAAATAAATTCTGGGTTTGGGGGAAGAGTTAAACAGCAAAATGGGGTTTAATTTGAAATGTCTTTTTTTTTTTTAATAAAAATTAATAAAAGCTTAGATAACAAGAAATGAAAGACACTGGTTTGGCCAGAAGCAACTTTTGCTTGTGGTGATTATTTTATTCAGGAGAAGAATTAAGTCCACTTCAATTGACCCAAAGCAATCTTCTACAGGGAGACACTGAATGAAGAAGTCAGACAGTCTGTGACTGCTGCATTTAAATTGTCAGCATTACTACCTACTTCGTTTCCTACATGAAAAAAAAGGGAAAAAGGAAAAAACGTAGTTAAAACAATGAAGTGACTGAGCAAAGCTGGACAGTCACGGGGGATGCCAGCAGAGACTGGTTGGACACAGCCTGAAGCCTATCCCCACCGCAGCCAGCGGAGAGCCCAGGACCCCGCTGGCAACTAAAGCCTGTCCTAGCGCTCTGCTCCTGCAGCCCCTTGGACACCCATGGCCACACTGCTGCAAGCCACTGCTGCAGACAGAGTTTGGACCCCCCCACCACCAGTTCCTCTCCTTTTCCCCCTCCAGCAGCCCCCAGGCACACCAGTGTCGTGAAACTGGCCAGCTCAGAAAGCCTGCAGAGCAAGCACAGCCACGTCCCACAACCTCTCCTCAGGAAGGCATGAGATCAGGTAGCAGAGCCCTATACTTATTTAAAGACCATACACTTTGCACAACAGAAACCATCTGACTCCATCGCTGCTCTCCAGCACAAAGGCTGACTTCTGGCATCTACAGTTACACCCCTCATCTTGCCCAAGAGCAGCTGCTCCATTTCTCTGCTACAGAGAGCGGTGGTTTATTTTGGCATGTTATTCTTATTTTGTAAGAAGTATTTTGTATTTGTATAACCATATAATTTTGTAGCTGGAACTTTTCCTTCCTTACTTAGCAGGTGATGCTGTACGAGGGCAAATGGTAGTTGTTGGTTTGACATGTTGGGGCTCATCAGCTCTTTGCTGGGGAACAATCTTTGTTTCCAAGGTCTAGACCAGAGAAAGACCCTTGCGGCAATGTTAACTCAAGCCTCACTAAACAAGGCAGGAAAAAAAAAACCAAAACCAACATCTTCTGTGAGTTGCAACCATATCTCGGGTACCTGCTTAGCCTCTGGGCTCTTTCAGTGTCAGCGACGCAGAGCTAACTCTTTCTGGTTCCCCCGATCTAAATAAAGAAGCCATATTCACAGGCAGCCTACAGCACATGGTAATGTTGAGGCTACTTCAGCTGATAAAAAGTCTTTAAGTGCTGCACACAGGGGTGGGCAAGAAGGTAGCAGATATCTGTGGAGAAGGTATGAAGGCAAGGAAACAGATCATGCTCAGTTATGAGAGCTAAAGCCGTATCAAAACTCAACCCACGAACAAACCTAAAGCGTCCTGCAGTCCCAATGGGGACAACCACCAGCAAGAGATGTCTGTTCAGCTAAATCAGGAGAAAACGTTCTGTTCTTCACAGGTCTCTGCTCTACTCACCCAGGACGTGGTTCAGTCTCTTCTTCGGAGAGGCCATAGTCACAGATCTCAGATGTTGCAAGCAACAGAAAGGCACATGAACTTGGCACCGTGACTCAGCCCACACCAGCAAGAGCCCTGAGTCATGCCACTCTCACCCACATCTAACCTTCCCCAGGAGTCGGCAGCACCAGAGCCAGTTATAGCACTGCAAAATCACTCTGCTTCCAGTTTCTTCAAGTAAGAGGACAGTTTTGATAAAATCAAATAAGCCTGTGCCTGATGCTAGTTTCTTTCATCATAGCTTTCAAACAATGCTCAGTTCAAATCAGTCTCATTTGTACTTGTTGCATAAAGCCATGCGTTTTACCTACATGTCATTGTGCTATGGTGAAGATACAGTGCACCCCAGACACATCTAGGAATCTCAGTTTCTGTCCAGCACACAGATGTTGGAGACTAAGCAGGCATTATAACTGCAAAAACACATTAGATCGGTTGACAAAGGAATGACTTAAATCACTCAAAGACCAAGGGGGAGAGTGACAGTCTTTTCTAAATTTACATTTTTTACTCTTTAGCAAGAAACGAAACAAAATCTACATTAAGGACGCGATTGAGATTTACAAAGTGTAAGCACTTGGAGTTACAAACTGCCAGAATTTCAGATGTCAGTGTAATCTCAGTTCAACACTCTTGTGAATGTGCACTAAGAGACAGGTTTTACTTATTCGTATCACCCACCAATGAATGCAGGCACCTCATGAGTGGAAAGCAGAGCTGCATTACCATAACACATTGACAGAAGTTTAGGAAGGGGAGAGGGAGAAAAAAAAAAAAAGAAAAAAGAAAAAAAACACAGAAAAACACACCACTGAAAATAAACTGGGTAACATAATACTGGAAAGAAACAAACTGAAAAAGCATGAGGAGTTACTAGCACAATAGCCCACACCAGACAGATACAGTTAAAAGCGACACCTCTGTCCCCTACAAAGAGTGATCTTTAGCAGTCAAAAGTAGAGTGGACCTTAGATACTTTTGTTGGGGTTTCTCGGGGGGGGGGGGGGGGGCGGGAAGGGGAGGGAGTTAAAAAAAACAAAACAAAAACACACCAAGAAAAAACCCACACAAGATTTTCAGCATCATTTCCCCCTTAATCTCAAGGAGCGTTTCTTTCTGAGTATGTACTTCAAAGTAAATTACTGTACAGATAAAGAACAGTATTCAAACCAGAGCAAAAATGTAAGTAGCCCACAAGTATCTCCTATACAACCACTTATCTTCATTTTGATCTTCAACATAGATGCAGATTTGTTGGGAAGTAAAAAAAGGTCATGCTATGTATTTCTGAAGCATCAGACAAGACAAAACCACATTCAATTATTTAAAATATCATTCAGCTAGTATGGCACTGCTTTTTACCTCTAGGATTGAGAAACAGAAGTTTTTTCCCTAATTAAAAATACAGCTTGGTTTAAATTTTAATTCCATTGCTGGTCATCCTTCTAAAACATAGTCAAGAAAATGGATGGTCTCAGACTTGATCAGCTATAGCCATGGCTAAAGGATAAGTCCTGAACCAACCAAAAAAAAGAAAGTACAGCTCTAGGGAATAAGTGTGTATTCTTGGAACAGACAAATTATACACAAATGTGAAAATATCATTTTAAGCTTTTTTTTTTATTATATATTTTCTCTGTAACTGGAAAGAAAAACCTTACAAGATGTAGAGGTAAAATAGATTCTGTGGAGTTGCCCAGAAATGCACTCTCATTAAATGTCATTTTAAGTAATGCTAGCATTGCCAGCTCAAAGCATTTAAGCACCATCATGACTTTTCAAGTCCTGAGAATCTTGTTATTTGCCTTATGGCTTTTTCACACATTAAATGCACTCAGATCACAGTTTAAGCTTGACTCCATAACCATCTCAGTAATATTGAGATTCCATATTATTGCAGTAGAAACTCAGGAGTCAAAAATACAGAGAAGCAGAGGATTTTAATGTAACTATGATTTGATGGCACTAGAGGGTGTGGGCACAAAATATTGCAAGAATAATAATTAAAATCACAGGAGTTGGAAGTGCTTAGGCAACTTCAAGAAATTTATTACATTTTCTAGCATGTATTCAATCAAGCTCACATGCCTCCAAGGGCAGGGGTATCACAACTTTCATCAAGGGGTGTTGCTGCTGTCACCTTAACTTTATCATCAAGATTTTATTTTAGGTCTATTTCTTTCCCACAATTCTAGCTCACACATGTCTTTTTGTTTACTTCCCTCCTCCTGCATTGCAGCCATTCAGATATTAAAAGAGGGGCTTCCTAACTCGCACTCCCTCTGCTGACTCTCCAGTGGTGCAGTGGATTTTTTTTTTTTTTTAAATTTTATTTTTAATGGGCTATACACAATGCTCTTCATTCTAAAAGCATCCTGGCACACTCTCGTGCATCTTTTTCAAGCTGAAAAAGAGAATCCAGCCCACTGATCTTTAAAGGGTTCAAGTCAGGTAGGTTTGTGGATTATTTCTTTTTGGTGGCTTGATGCAACTGGACAGTGTCACTGATTTGTCTCTGTTTAATTATGTGTTCTGAGCAAACCAGAGACCGTTCACAGTTCCTGTAGTATCAGCATAATGTATAAAAGCAGACAGCTGCTTGTTCTTCCCAGAGACCTTGATATCATCAGTAGCCCTGGATTGCACACACCACAGCCTTGTTATATATACATAGCATTGCATAGTGCTTGACCTAATATTATACTGATGAGCTCACTCTGTACCTAAAAGATGCTGCAGAGAAGGAGAGGACAAGGGAAGAGTTTAGTTTTTGTGCCTGAAACACTTGCAGAGTTGTGGCGTTTGTGGACCTCAAATGCAGGTATGGAAGAGGACCATGAGGTCATCTGCTCCCATATTCCTTCACATGGTATGTGTGTACATATATATAGACATAAATGCATGCATATATACATATATGTGTGTGTATATATATTTAACCTTCAGCAAGATCCTTTGTTTCCCCCCAGATTTCCATCAGAAATCCCACTTTTATAGGTGGCTATACCAAGGTCTTAAATGGATTGCACCATCCAGAGATTTTTCTTTTTTGATATTTACCCCAAACCTCCACCGCTTTATGGTATGACACCTCTCCTGGCTACACATCTCCTATGCCCCACTGATCACAGCCTTTCCACTTGGTAACCAGCTTTGTCTACTTGTGGCCACAGTTTAACCTCTCCTGATAACTTCCATCCATTCTCAGTGTAACCTTTCCAAATTACTATATTCTTCTGTTTCCAACCTCCCCCGCCACCTTAGTCCATTTACAATGAAAGTCATAATTTGACACTGCATCATAAATTCAGCAATTGGGTGAACAAAGAAATCACCCAGTACTTTAGAAAACGTGCACAGGCCCATTCCTTAGTACAACACAATTCTGATTCAGTAAGTGCTGTCAAGAGGATTTTACAAGAAGCTGAGCCAATATCAGGGAAAGAAAGAGGTTGGGGTTTTTTTTTCTTAGTAACATACCATGAACATTTGTTAGAATTGAAAGGCAAATTTCTGATTAACCAGATTTATGACCTCTTTAACGTTCAAGCATTTGCAAAAAGTGAGTGCAAAGTTCTGCGCTCATGAATATTCTCCTACCTCACATGAGCAAACTGTCGCCCAAGGTAAATTCCAAATTGTTTGTGTTTGTAAAATCGGGAATGCTAATTAGTTATATAAGTCACTATGTATTGTTTCTGTTCCTTAACTTGATGACAAAACTACTTAACACATCTTAAATTGCTAAGTGTGAAAATTACCGATATACAATTTATCACTCATTTTGGATTGGTTAATTACACAAGTTCCCACACAGATTGCCTATGGCATATTTGTCTAATGATCTAATTATTCCCTGAAGAAATTAGTGAATAACTTTACATGACAAACCTGACAATTTCACAATCTGCTCCTGGACAATTTGTAAATAGATAAGTTTGATGATATTTTGATTTTTATCTATTGGTGAACTAGTCAATCAGAATTGCGGGTCTTCATCACCTCCAGAAAAATCAGACTGTTTTTATTTAAAATAACTATTTCTCCCACAGGCGAACTGGGTCTGCCCCAAGCATTACACGTTTGTCTGTTTGTTAAATGGGTTGAGAATATGATTAAAGTAAATGGAAAAATAACCTAAATCAAGTGTGCTTTAGACAGACGGTGCCTATGGTTTCTCTTTGGAGAAAGCTGAGCAGCGCGTGCAAAAATAATCTATCTAGAGGCTCACGAGGACTGTACGGAGGTCACCTAGAGTCCCTCTGCCTAGAAACTCAGTCCACTACAACTTCACCTGATTGTTAGGTCCCAGACCTGCAAAGAATTGAGCATCAGTGTAATCTGCAAACTGCAAAATGCCAAAATTCTTGCGCCGTCAGAGCCAGCCGTACCAAGGTTGTTGCTTGGTATCGAGGACTGCGTTCAGCACCTGCGCTCACAAGGCAATGCCAGTGGAGCAGCACGATGCTCACTGTGGCTCTGCAGTGCAAGACTCCGAACAAAGGGGTCCTGTAAAACCTTCCAAAAACTGATCCCTTCACCCTTGGATAAAGTGAGTTGTGACAGCCAATATCACTGCCACCGGGTCTACTTGGAGCTACCAGCACACGGCAGCCTTGCTCCTACATTCAGTTTACCAAGAGCTCCTTGATATTAGATAGGGTTTTAAAGACACTGAGACTGCATGTCTTACAGTGCTACAGATAAATATCTTGAGGGACTTATGAAAGTCAGTGACAGTTCAGAAGTCTTCAGGGAAGAGCAAGAGTTATTTTATACTGGCCACAAAAAAAAACCCAAACCAAAACAAAAAAAAACGAACCCGTAAACACTCAGTGAGAGAACCGCTGAGGCTTCTTTGCAGGACAAAAACCATAGATGACATCGACTGCAAAAGGACATGAAAAACTGGCCTTTTGGAGCAAAGCAAGCCTGGTTTGGTTGTTATGGCTAGCAAGAAAGTGGTTTTCCCTGAGTTAGCTAACCTCATTTAAAGATACCGAGGCATTGACTTTGCGTATAAAACCTGTTTTTACCCAATATCATACACTTCACACAGTCTGACAACAGGCCATTTCAGTGGCTAGGGGCATAAACAGCTTGCAATAGAGTGCGCACCCAAATGCGTAACCGCTAGTCTTCACTCTGCCAGGTATAAAAAATGGTGTCAAAATACTAAAGGTCACCCTGAAATAAATCAGGGAGGGCATTTTCTGACCTATACATAGCACTACTCAGTCACAGAACAGGTCCTGGCAACCACGACCACCACGTGGAAGTTGTACATCTTGAGAGTGGAAAGCGAGGACCACACTCGTGTCCCAGGAGGCTGCGATCCCTGACCTATTGCTTCTTGGGACCTTGCGAGAAGGTGGTCTTTAAATTACAAGGAAAAGAAATAGCTGACAATCTTGCTAGAGAAAGATCTCAGAAAAGCCACAGTGACAACAGGGTGACCTCACAGAGCTCTTGGACACAAAGAGAACAGGAGTGAAGAAGCTATGCCGCTTTCTGATCACCATAGTGCTGCTAATCACGAAATAGTAGAAAGCAACTCAGAGGCTAATTCCAGCCAGGCAGTAAGGGTAAATATTTTGCTGGGTGTAAGTGCTTGTCAATTTTTTAACTAAATTTTGGCTTGGAAAGAAAAACATGCTATCAGAACCTGCATCTTTAAGGACTGAAACCCCGGGGGAGGAGAAGGCTGGAAAGCCTTGTTGTTATGCACTGCCAGTTGGAACCAGACCCAGATTAAAGCAGATTTCTCACAAGAATGTGAAGCATTGAGTGATGGCTGAATACCACATGTATCGCACCTTCACCACCAGATCCCTGCTTCTGTCAGTACCTCCACGGGCTACCACGCTGCAGTCCCCACTGCAACCAGCGCCATTAGAAACCGAAAAATCACTCGAACGCACCAGACAAGCAACTCAGCTGCGCTTACCACTTGCTTATGCAAAGTCCCTCTCTCCCTTCAAATTTCAACCACACTTCATATTTCAGAGTGAAAACAGAGTCCAAGCCCGAACGTTTCTGTACGTACAACACCTACTACTTTTTCCGCGCTATCAAACCCGCCTGACAGATCAATCACAAAAGACATGTTCTATTCTTCAGCTCAGCACTCCCCTCTGATCACACGAACAGGTAGCACTCAGGCAGCAGCAGATTTCTCAAAGTGCATCCAGCTGTGCATCATGTAGCTCTGTTTTTATAAAGACGATCAGATAAAACAAGAGAAAAAAAGATGACATTATAAGACACAAGCAAGCTAACAAAGGGGTGTGCTCACTTATATCAACAGAAGCTGAGGATAAGGTGCTAACAGAGCCTGAAAAGAAACACTTTGAGTGGCATGAAGTCCATTTCCGATGTACCAAAGGACAACACAGCCTCCGCTACCAGTCCTTCATCTGACACGGTCATCCACAGCGATGAACAGGGGGTTAAGAGAGAAGTGACAATTCTTTTGAAGACCAGATTTTTAATATTTGCATCTGTAGCCTTGCTGTAATGCAAACCTTCAGGGCTATGGCAGGCAGAGCATGCTCCTTGCACAGTGCACAGGTGTACTGTGAAAGATGGAGTCACCTTCACCTGAAAAGGATGGTACCCCAGGAGATCAGGCAGACAGCTGCTTCCAATATTTATAGGTCTGGGAGAAAACAGAAAATTATATGAGACTAGGACTCATACCCATCCTAAGGGAGTTTGTTGACTTTGATTGACTGAAGTAAAATAAATAGGACAGTATTTGGGAATTATAGATTAATTACCTGTATTAAAAACTGTAGGTAATACATAATAGCCATAATGTTCCCAGACTTAAAAAAAAAAAAAATCAACACACCAAACAACAGCAACAAAAAAAACCCCAAAACCTCCAGCTTTACCTTCTCATATAATAGCACAGGAAGCGCATCTGCAGACCAGAAAACATGAAAATAGTTAAAAGAAAGCATTAACGCAGCGCACAGTTAACCAGTGGAACTCTCTGCCACAAGGCATTATCTTCCAATTGCTTGGCTATGATTGAATGAAAGGTTTTAAAATGGAAGCTAATTGCTGGGGCTACAAAGACCCATCTGATTTGTGTCTGTTATCAGTTTTGTTGCACTTTCCTCAGAGGCATTTTTTAACTGGGCGTTGCTGCAAATGGGATGTTGCAACAAGTGGACCTCTGGTTTCAGCCATCACAGAAGTTGCATTTATGAATTTGTGCTACTCTAGATTGAAACAGTATCTTTAGAAAAAAAACAAAGTGCATTAAAAGAGAAAAATCTCAGAATAAGATCTCCAGGCAAACGTCTTAGTCTCTTTCTAGCTAATTCAAGAGTTACCTATAGCATATACAAGTAGTTCTAACCACATGGTTATTTTCATAATTGCAAAGGTTGGAAGTTTAATTAGACAATCAGAAGGAAGCCCTCAAGCCAGCCTATTTTCTTAAACAGCTTTACCTAGGCAATGGGAGCAGCATTGTGTAACGCGGCGATTTACTCTGAATAGCATAATGTTCCCTTATCTTTTTTCCTGATTAATTTCCTGACTGAAGTAGCACATAAAACCAAGCTGGTTAGACAACATGTGTCAGGAGCCACGTGTCCTATTCAAATTTGAAACCGAGAGAGGCAGAACCGAGAGAGATCGGGTCTTTCCCCCTTACCTTGCACGTCCGTTCCAGGTGCACAACGCTTCCACCGTGACACCACCAAGACCACCTTCAGACCACAGCTCCTGCAACCACTGACTATGTAGGATTGATTTTCTTTCTTTCTTTTTTTTTTTTTTTTTTAAAGGGTTTATGGTCCTCAGGGATACAGAGGAAGACTTGAAAACAGAAATGTAGTGGAACCGGGGTTTGCAGCGCAATTCCACAAAGCCTTCATGGCCTCACAGGAGCTGCTGGCGCAAGTGGAAGACCACCGCTCCAGGCCCTGGGCTGCCTCCCTTCACCACCGCCTCTCGGTTTCAGTTGCCTCTCTCCCCAAACACACCTGCATGCACGTACACGCTCACCCCCTTTTCAGGAATTTTACTATTGTTTTCGAGACAGAAAAGAGGAAAAAAAGTGAATCTGAACTCTGCCAGGGCCTCCAGAGCACAGCAAAGAGGGATGAGGGTTGAACTCCCGAGGACGAGCAGCGAGTCACGAGTGAAACGAACCCCACGGCCAAGCACCGGGGTCTGACCGCGGAGAGCCAGCAGGCTCAGCGGGAAGGCTCCAGACTGCCTCCGGTCTCCACCAGCCTCCCCGTGGACACCAGCCCCCGGCTGACTTTCAGCGAGCCACAGTCGCTCTCTGCGTCTGCTTCCCTCCCGCGGAGCATAAACAGAAGCAGCTGGGCCCAGCTCTGCTCCGTCCCACATCTCGCCTTGCCATTTGCACCCACGCGCAGCGAGCGGTACCCAGCTACAACAGCGGCAATGTTTTCCACGCACGTGACCGAGGCGCAAACGACAACCCGAGGCGCTGGCGCATCCACCGCCTGCCAGGATGGGCCCTGCTCACCCCACCTCCCCCTCCTCCTCCTCCTCCTCCAGACCCTCTCCTCCGCAGGCTTCTGCTCCTCTCCCCGCTCGGTCCCTGCGGAGGAAAGAAAACAACCTGCGTTGCGGGGGGCTTGTGTTCTCCTAAGCAGCAAAAGCAATCGTCCCCCCCTCCCCTCTCACGCCGGCTCGGGAGCGGAGCTCGCTTTCCGCCCTTGTTACCTGCTTTGCTCCCTCTGGAGTCCCCCGTTTCCCACAGAGCGTCCAGCCACAACGTTTAACCTCAACGTTTAAAATACCTGGTGGCAAAGCATGACATTCAAGGCGCAGCCAGAAGTTCGCTCAGCCCCGTGCATCAGGCTGCCCAGCTGCACAGCATCCCTAATTAATTGTACCCATTAGGGTCCCTAGCCCGGGCAGTTCCCGCGGGAGCAGCTTCAGGGCTTAATTCAGTGAGGTTTCACATCTTTTTCTTTTGCGGAGGTGATACTACGTTGCCAGCTACACTTTTTTACCATATGCAACACCAACACACTGGCAGTTAACGAGCTACAACACAGAACCACTTGGCAACACAGAGAAAACGGGCAGAAAATCCCCAAGCAAGAGGGAAAAAAATAAAAATAAAAATGCAATGAATTGACAGTATTAAGCATGCAAGAGAGAAATGTAAAGGAGAGGCTGTCAGAGAGCAAAGGTGCTCTCCCAGGCCTGAGCACAGCACCGAGGGGGACCTCACCAAGGGAAGTGGCCACTGCTTAACCAGACAGATGAGGCACCCGAGTCGTTTCTGAAGAGCAATGGAAGTGAGAAACCAGACCGATGTTAATGTCATTTCCCTCTCTTGAAATCAACCGATGCGGATGCCTGCCATAGCTAGAGATTCAGGAGCCCACAAGGTGCCACCCAGTCCTGTGGGACCTCCGAATTTGCCTGCCCGGATGTTAATTACGGCACGTGGTGTAACTGTGCCAAAAACATCTGCTGCAGGCAGCGATGCCCTGGAAGGCAGGGGCTCAGGCAGCCCAGCTCTGCCTCAGGGTGCTGGTATGAGCGGTCGATGGAGATTAGCTCAGGCAGCAGTGGGTTGGAGGTGGGGGAACCAAGTTTTGTTCCTGCTGCAGGAACGAAGTTTGGAGCTGTCTTCACTTGTAACACCACAAAATTCTAAGTGGCTGCAGATTTATTACTGTATTTTCCCAAATTTGGAAGGCTTCCACTTTTGGCCACATAAAAGAATGAAATGTTTTCCTTTTCACAGTATGACCTCCATTTTTTATTCCAAGACAAAATCCATTATAGCAATGCCTGGAAAAACAAAACATCTAATCATTTTCCTGAGAATTCCTTTGAATTCTGCAGTGGATTTAGCCTGGCCAGAGCCTCCCCGCCGCCGCCCCCCCACCCCAGCAAGAGAAACTGCTTGCAAGATTCTCAATTTTTGAAAGATAATGATGGCTCAGTGTTCACTGTAGAGATTTCTCACGTTATCAGTTTGATTTGCAATCACAGCTGAAGGACTATTCCATGAATTACTTGCCAATTAAGCAGTACTTGCATGGAGGCTGTGTATTTTACACCTTGACTGCTATTCCAGTCAGAAGCTTACTGCAGCTTTGACTTAAATGGGAATTATCAAATACCAAATAGTCTGAAGCAGAGACCCAAGCTGACTTGGATGGAAGACATAACAGAGATAAATTTGCTGCTAACATTTTATCTTGGGTTGGAGTAACAGCAGGAAAGACAAAATTAAAATATCCATATCTTCCTTGCTCTTTAACAGTAGACTTTTTAATCCTCCCTGAAGACACCCAGAAAAATTATTTATGTCGTCGAACAAGTATTGGGGAAGATAGCTGCCCTCTGCTACAACTAATATGATTAATATCCTTGCATCATCCCTTTTTTTTTTTTTCTTAGGGAGAGGAGAGAGTGATCTCACTACTCCAACCACATAGCATTATTAAGTTACCTTTGAAACAGAAAAATAATTATAAAAAAAAAATCAAAAGTGAGATTTTATTACTTATTCCAGATTTGTGCCTCAAACGCTTTTCAGTTCAGGAGCTCGAGAGTATCCCATGGGTACTGTCCACAACCACCTTTAGGACCCAGGAAGTTCTTCTCTACCCCAGCAGAGTCAGAGCAGTTGGACTATTTGTTTTGCTGCAGTTAAAGCCTTTAACAAGCATGATGTCATTGCACTCAGCCAAGCACTGGGAAATATTTCATTTTTCTTTAGTTTCCAAAAGTATAGTAAAGATCTTTAAAACATTTACTAGCGATTCCCTTTGTTTGTTCCATTTATTTCAGATATAATATATGCAAATTTAGTTACTTTATCAGCTACATAAAGCCTATTATCTATTGAATTTCAAGTCTGGGGTAACTCCCAGCAACCAAATACATGATTTAATAATAATTCTGTCATCAAGTGAAATCTTTCCCCGAGATAGATACTGAAAGCAGCCTGCCCACATAGCAAGAAATAGCAAGATACTTATTCCTTCTTGGAGGCTTTTCAACAGGGTCAGACCTGTGAAAGTGGCTATCGTAGTCCTTTTATTTCACCTAAAGTTTTGAGCAAGATTGGTTATAGCAGAGGACTGTGTCTGGCTTCCTATTTTGTTCACGCTCTTGCTCTACACTGTTCCACGATGCTGCAGTCTCTCTGTAATCCCCATCTACAGAACAATATGAAAATATCAGCTTTTTCCAAAATGAACACCAGGAGTTGTTGACCAGATGATAAAGATTTTAATATTCATAAAACCAGAATGTCAAAGAACATCTTGTATGAGAATTAATGTTTCCAAGTCATAATTGTCATTCCCAAAATGCATGCAGTACTACTAGGAAAAGTCTTGCTCTCTCCTCCCTCCAACATGTGGAAGTTTAATTAAGCACCCACCAAAGACTGAGAATTACCTGCTGGAATTGTTCAGCTGTTCTTTTTTTATTCTTGTCTATGCTGGCCAGCAAGCCAAACCAGTTTTGATTTCCATATCTTTTATTTGTACATTGTTCAATCAGGCACGGGCCGATTCCACATTAAAAAAAATATACTATGTCACCATCGTAAACTGCACTGGCCAAAACCATAACGTGCTGCTGATTAAGGCTGTGCAAATAGAGCATCCCCTAAAGCAAGAAGAATGGGCACCTGCGCTCATGGGAACCGAGGGAGCAGCCAAAGTCTGGCACCTCAGCAGCTCCAATGACCCTGCAGAGGATTATCAGCTCTCGACTTTGCAGTGGAAAGATCTGAGCCTCCCACAGCCCACAGGGGAGGAAAAAACGCAATTCAGAGATGCAGGTGATGTTTCTAGTCATGGTTTTCCACACCATGAGGAGAGAAAAGGAAAGAATGACAAGGAAACTCATCCATTTAGAGACCAACAATCTGCAAGGTATTGAAAGCTCGGTTCCCCAAAGTACTACAATATAAATACTTCACCACTAACCTTCTGCACTCCAAAGGTTAGAGAGAGTCTTCTCTTGGCTCCCCCCATCTGCAGTTCTTACAGTAGGATATTGCATGACAGAGATCAAAGAATTAACACCCTCCTATGCCACAGTGCTCTGCATCTGCCACTGTTGCACCAATTTGCATACTGTAAGTGGTGGGCTTGTGGTATACGTGCTCTATTGGAAGTCCAGAAACCCGAGTTCAGTTTCCACTCTAGCATACATCTTTCGTTTATAGCTGAAAGCTGCACTAATTTAACTTAAAATTAATTTTTAAACTCTGGCAAGAGGCTTTGTACAGATGCATATTTCTATTTAGGCTAAGCTTTTTCAGGTGCAGTTCAAACTTGGGAACTTGAAATAAACCTGATTTATACTGCAATAGATTGCATTTGCAGATTTCACATCTGAATCCGTTTGATTCATATTGAATCTATTTAAACTGCATTTTTAGTCTCCATTCCCTGCTTTCTGTGCCTATTTAAGTGTTAAGCTCCGTCCTATTCATATGAAGAAATTCACATATTTATGCTAAAATGAGAAATGCAGGTTGAGGTTTTACAACTCTTCCCCAAATTCTGTCATGAAACAAATAGTTAAAATCATCAGCAAATACACTGAACTGTTTTCTTATCTATTGAAATTACTACTGTTTCTAACAATGTCTTTCAAAATACTTTACAGTCCCTACAAAAGCTGTGTGTAAAATCTGGGAGAGAGGAAAAAAAAAGCAAAATACCAAATATTTATTTTAATTTAGTCACAAGCTTTCCTGTGTTTCCTGCTTTGATTCAATCTCTTTGCCCTGGTCACACCTCCACTGCACTCCTTTCCTTAGGTGTTTGTCACCTCCACCACATGTGCTCCAAAGCCTCCTGTCCACACTGTTGTGACTGGGATTTTAATTTTTGTCTCTATACTTGCTCTCTTGCTTTGCCATTTCTTCTAGGGCCAGCTTCGCTTCTCCAAGGCAAATGTACCTTACTTCCCACAATTTCAGATCTTTTCTGTGATTTTTTGACACTCCTTCAACCTTGCCTCCACGCATTTCTTTCCTTGCCACTGCATCATTTTTTTCTGAAAAAAAAAAAAAAAGGGCAAAAAATGCAGTGTGGTTTCATCCTCTTGCAACCCCCTCCTTCACTGCACCAGTCCAGAAGGTAGAAGATTGAGTCTTGGAGCACCATTTTTTAGGGAAACATGAACTTCAGTCTTCCCATCCTCAGCCTTGAGCAGCCACATCAACACTTGCACAACAGCAGATCCACATTTCTCTTCTGGAAGCCTTGTCCTCCCGCAGTCCCCACGACACTGGTCCTCCTTTATCACTTCCACTGCATCCTCTTCTTTCTACCCTGCCTCTCTCCCCAGTTCCAGCTTCTAGGAAGGAGAATTGCCTGGGCCTTCACTGCTTCTCCTTGCTGGGGGGTGATGGCACAACACGTACACCCAGCTCTAGCAGGGTAACTTCCCCAGCAGCCTCTCTGCTGCACCATGTAAAGTCTCAGCCTCTGGCTGGCTTGTCTTTATGGGTAAGGAAGCTCAGCATGGGTAGAAATACCCTTTTAGCTTTCTCTGAAGTGATCCTTGCTATCTCTCTTACCAGTCATTTTAGGCCATCCTTTCCATCTGATCCATTGGCCTTTAGCTAGACCTTAACTTCATCATTCTAGGCCCTCTTATGCACACTAAGTACTACTTGCAGATTCTTCCCAAATAATCTGAAGTACAGCCTTCCCCAAACCTCTGCACAGGTGTAACATGGACCCTCTTACAATGTCAGTAGGAAGTGTCATTATTTCATGGCATCATTTTATGTATGCAGCTTTGATCCACTGGTCTCCTACAGGATTCTGCTGCAAAGATCAATTGATCATTAACTACATTTTGTTCATAAGCTCTTTGGGAAGGCACCATATTTTGTTGTCTGTGTAGTGCCTAGAGCAATAAAGGTCCCTTCACGCCATAGCAGTGTCGATCAGATATATTCCCAACCGTGCTAGGTGCTATACGTACATACAGTGACACGTAGTAGATTGGCACTACCATTTTTTTTTCTTTGTTGTCTGCTAGTCTAGGTAACAGATAATCACAAGACAGAAGAATAAATGACCCTGCATTACATAATGTCATGTCCCAAACACAGGTAAGACCAACACATATTTGTAAACAATTTGACTGGAGAAAGCATGAGATACTACTAACAGAGGTAATCTGAACAACAGTAGAAAGTACGGGTGCAATATCATCAAAGGAATATCTAGAGTGATTTGTAATATTTTTCCAGTAAAGCTGAGATTTTGTTAACCTGTAGAGTGTAGGCACCAAGCTATTATAGGATACCCAAGATACAGAGGAAAAAGAAACACTTTTCACTAGGGCGTATAGCAGCAACAGTAACAGTCATGCAATACAAAAAATTTGACCTCCAGTTTACCACCACTGGGAGATAAATCCTCAGGGTTGGGGTATCTACTCGTACGTAATCTCTCTCTATGGGCCTCTCCACAATGAACTGTGGAAATAACGCAAATAACCCTCTTTGCTTTATTAGGGGACAATTGTTAGGCTGCTTTGGTTTTGCTACGGAATAAACATTAATAAACTCTGTAACCAGAAGTGCCATCCCAGCAGCGCACGTGGGTACCCACAAATTAATGCTACCTTCTCGGCGATAGCATCCCATTTGGGGGTCAGAGACAACCAAACCTCAGCCTTCTCACAGGTTCCTCTAACACAGTCCGTACAGACCACCGGTCAGAGCTGTGCTCACTACAGCACACGCAGCCTGCGAGACACCAGGAGCGCTCCCACCACGCTCAGCGTAGCCTACTGGAACAACTGGGCAGCGCTGCCTGCAGTACGGCCGAGTAGCACGTACTCATTCTTCCCAAACTCCTCCCACACATGAGATCAACTGTTCATTCTTACCCAATGCATAGATGTTTGCCGGAGATTAAAATAAACATTACTGTGGTTTCTGTTAGCATCAGATTGGGAGGATTGTCAGGCGCTAATGCTTGACATGGAAGCCCTGTCTGCAAGGCTACCTCTCCTCCCAGCTAATCTTTGTCACAAGGTATTCTTCTTAGGGTTTTCATATTTTTGTGCTGCTGCTGTTCTTCCATGGTGCGTTTCACCCAAAAGCATTACGTTGCAGCCAAAGAAGCAGACACCAAGAAAACCCTTAATTCAATAGTTCCTGTGCTGCAGGGCAGAGGTTAAAAGCAAACCCTCCTGGTACCCAACCCTTCTTAGCTGGCTGCATGAGACCTCCTGAGCTGTGCAGCAAAAACAGATCTGGGATTAACTCTGCCACCAGATTTACCACAGTTTTATTACATTTTTTTCACCCATTCTTGGAAGCATGAGCATGAAAGGTGTCACTCACCAGCAAGTCTAACTCTCCATCTCCAGCGGCCTGCGGCAGAGGGTGTGACAGCACATCTCTGCCATCCTCAGTTCTTGAGGAACATCCCAAGGGGAAAGGCACCTGAGGAAATGCAACTCTCTATTTGGTGCCCTGATCACAGAAACAAAACTTTCACTCTTCTTCACATCACATTGGCTTTTCATTGTATGAGGGGAAAAAAAAATTCTTATGCGAACTGAAGCAAATGCCAATTCCAGGATGCTGCTTTCCTCAAGATACCCTCATACACACCTCTTTTAGGCACGCAAAGGTGTTTCACAAACGCACATAGGCCTGCTTCTGAGCCCATTACACCAGCCTTGAAGAGGAATTACTGCAGCAGAGGCAAAACCAGCGTAAAACAAGCACAAGCGGGATAAGAATCACACCCTTCATTTTAGTCTCCATGTAGCCCTTTCTCCCCCCTCCCCTCACATAAGCCTCGACACTCCAATTTCAAGGCAAACACTTGCAGTATTTCTATGTTATCCTCAGTAATGTGACAAGAGTAATTACAGAGTCCAGGGAAGCTAAGTAACACTGCTAAAACAGTGGGTGGTCTAATGGCTTGAGAAGCTTCTGTGCACTAATGTGGTAGTGCAAGTCCCCCAGACCTCCACTTTGTACCCAAGGTAATTCAACCACACTCTGCAACACTGGCCTTTTTGTCCAGGACATCCTGGCACCAGCATTGCTTAGCTGACTTGAGACATACCCAAGTTCTTTCAGGTGGTCTGCAAAGTTAACTTGCCCTTAAATAAGTTTGTCCTTGGTGCCCACCAGATCTCCTTCGTTCTCCATTTCAGTCAAAAGCTCTAGGTGGAAACATACTGAACATTTTGCAAGGAAAATATGCTGAGAGACAGCTATTCCAGGTGCACAGGCTTTTGCTGAGTACAGCATTATTTGGGTATTCTCTGGAAAAAAAAAAAGCTAGTTTTACAGTAAAAGAGCCATTTGCCATGTGCAATGCACTGAAATACTTTGCCACAGCAAAGTCTGGTCTAAACATGTTGTTGGCCAATAAAAGGGGGGAAACACGCTGCCAGTAAACATTTGCGTGGTATGTCTTTGAAGGCTTCAAGGCAGACTAAATGGAATAATTGTGAAGACGTATTATTTATAATACAACAAATCTTCCCCACAAGATATAGGTCTCCATTAATCTAGTACCCAACTGCTTTTAAGTGCATTTTTTAATGTGTTTACCCTGCTAAGGGAGTTATGTTTTATTATCTCGATTTTGCATTTGGGGAATTGAGGTACTGGGAGATTAATAGATTTGCTCGAGGTTACACAGCAAATCTCCAGCAAAGCACAAATGCAGACCAAGTGTCCCAGATGGTTATTCTCCACTGGATGTATCCATCGATACGCCAGGACATATTAAAACAAAGGTCTCTTCTGATGTGACTTTTTCCTTTATAAAAAATAAAGACCGATCTGATGCGAGCAAGCAACATTGTATCAGAGTCAACAGAAGTTCATCTATTTACACAAAAGCTGAAGCAAAGTCTGGAGCTGTTGTTGGAGTATCCTCATTTTTCTAGCTATCCAGTGCATTCAACCCAAATTCATAAATACCTTTTCACTGACGAAACCTGCTGCATCTGGCAAACAACCTATTCACTGATAAAGATTCACTGATACGGTCTTACATTTCATATACTACCATTTGAAGTCAGATACTGCTTCATGTCTCCCTCAAGCTTAGTGGAACTACGAAGGGATTCAGCTTTAGAAACCCTGCCCCCATACTGAATCTGCTTGAATGTGGATTTGGGACCCTTGCTAGGGGAAAATGATTTTCTGGATTGGTTGGCTTGGTTTGCATCTTGACTTATGTGAAGAAGTGGTGGGATATAATATTGGAATCTTTCACGGTACCCTACACACCCAGCCTTTGGGGTGAATGGCTTTAGGGGATTCAGTAGAAAACCTCTCTCCCTATGTCCTCTTCACCAGCTCTCCACTAAGCCAGCCTCCCTGGAGAGGAGACCTGTACTGCTCTCCAGCCCGTGGTGGAGTTTGGGGAACTGGGGATACTGCAAGCCCCTCTCTCCTGTTCCCCGAAAACCAGCTTAGTTCCCCCACCCAATCGCCCCTGGGAGGAAAAGACCCCAACCAGTGTGACTAGAATGTTGTAGCTTTCAAGAGGAGGTTTCATTAATTTTCAAGCTTCAGTCTAAACCTAAGCGGAATTTGAATGAGTAATAGGGCTGATAGCAACGGGAGCAGGATACTCTGTGCTACACATGCCCTTGTCAGCACATAAACCAAGATGCCATAAAACCTCCCTGCCCCACCACAAAAATAAATAAAAAAAAAGAACCAAGGGCTTTGCCTAAAGCCTCTTGCCTGAGGAAGGCAATTGTGGGAGCTTAGATTATTCACTTCCAAGTCTAAAAACTCCCTTTGGTGCAGCAAAGCGAGTTGCACCAAAGGAGTTCTATGGAGAACATGTGAGACTGGTGACCTGTTTCTCATCAGCATGGACTGCGGGCCCACCTTAGCTCAAAAAAAAAAAAAAATCAGTGGCAGAGCTCAGTAAGTTTGCTCCACGAGTCATCACATCTAAGTCAGCCTCATGACTAGAGCAAGCAAGGTTTAGTCCTCACTGCAAAGCTGCCACCAAGGAGCCCGCGAGGAGGTTTCGTTTAGCGAGCGGGCAGTACTTTCTCACAGCAGGGGCGGATTTTATTTTCCATTTAAGATCAGGTATACACACAGGTAAACAGCAGCAACGCACCCTCAGGCTGCTCCATGCCTCGGCTCACTTTGAATAAGGCTACCCCAGGGAAGGGAGGTGGTTTCGAGGCAAAACACAAAACTGAGGAACTCTGATATCCTTATCCTTCTTCACCAAGGTAAGCCCAATGTTCAGAACATGATACTCTGCCTCCAGCACAGAGTCTGGGCTACTCGAGACATGTTCAACATCCCCCCCACTTAAAGATTATTTGGTATCGAATGTTCGCCAGTGTTTCGAACAGCTAAACAATGAATTTTCCCACTGCCTCTCCTGCTAATGACGAGCGAATAAAGAATCCCCTAGGGAATTTCCCTTCATCTGCTCACGAGTGCCACTTTGCTAGTCACATTTATCTGACAAATCTTACAGATGGCTTGGCACAAGCTTGCAACAAGCACACCATCTTTGGAGCTAGGATTGGCCGCCCGAGCCACGCGACGCTTTCTGTGGCAAATTGGGCAAGCCCACAGCAGAGTCCCGTACCGACAATCTTGACTGGAGAAATACCCCTAGCAAATTTACACTTTCATCTAGCGCTGTTTCAGCAGAAGACACCGATGAAGGTGATGGCATTTCTGACACTGCAGCTGCCCAGTGAGGAACAGAGTCTCTCGGCACAGAAGAAGTTGTGCTCTGACCCAGACAGAAAGATATCCTGGAAAATGACTCCCATTGAGTCATTTTCCTGCTGTTATTGTGCTGAATGCCTTCCTGTTAAAGATGAATTTTCCCTGTTAAAATAATGGGGAAGAGAATATAAAGACCCATCTGCAGACCACATTTTCAGAGGGGTTTTTGTTTGTTTTCCAACATTGTCTGTGAAATGTTGGTTGAGTCTTTCGAGCTCTTTCCAGATGTGTACTCTCCTCATGCTATGTACCCAACTCCAATTCCAGTTTGAAAGCTGTTTGACTCAGGCAAATGAATAGCAGGATTTTAAAACAGATACAAACAGTAAAACTAGGGCTTTGTACAATCCCATAGGTACTATAGATGGGACTGTCCGAACACAGACCCTTCTAATCCACCAAGAAAATGCCCTTAAGACCTGTTCAGAGTCAGACTTAAACCCATAAAATCCAGGAAATTCAGAGATAAGCCTGGCTATCTGGACTGATATTCTGTCCTCAGTTCACCTTACTGGGTAAATGTTAATGAATGCATTTGTTTATTCCCTACAGTTCTATGCAGGGAATATCAACAATCTGATATTATGGGAGGAGGTGAAATTTTTTCTCCCGTATGTGTGTGTGTAGGAGTTGCTCAATATAATTTATTCTCTTTCACAATAAGACTTTACAGTTCCTCGATCCTTTCAGAGCTATGCAGGGGCTGTCTTGTAAAGCTTCGGAGAATAGGCCTCAAAGGAAAATCAGTTATTACAGGAAACAGGGCTGATTTTCAGTACTCCACAGTCTCTCCTTTCCATTCATACTAAGCTGGTATTCCAGCACAAAACATCCAGATGCATTTCACAGAGGATCTGAACCCAGACCTTCACAGGCAACATGGGACCAAGTTCCCCAGTCGAGACCAGAGGAGAACTGGAGCACACAAGACCTCTAGAGCAACAACCCGCATGCGCCTGCGGCAACAACCTGCATAGCAGAGTTGCCACATCAAGTACAAGCAGAAGAATGGCCATACCGGTCCATCTAGCCCAGCATCAAGTCTCCTGTAGCGGTCAGACAGCCAGAAAAACAGCAGAAGCAAGGCAACCACTTATGCTATTTCCCTCACATTTCTGCTAGCCTCCAGCTATTTTCAGATCAAGGTATTTCCTAAGCCAGATGTGGTTTCTAGCTACTTAGTAATCCTCCATGCATTTCTTTACACAAACTTGTCCAGTTATCCTTTGAACCCTAATAAGCTTTTAGCTTCCACAGCCACCTTTGGCAGCGAATTCCTTGTGTCCACTACCAGTTGCATGGAGAACATCTCCTTTTGTTTGTTTTGAGCCTGGCTTCTTCTAGTTCATTTAATGACCTTAATTGATGTACTGCCACAGAACAAACAATCCCTGCCCACCTTCTGACTGCTGCTGCTACCTTCCAGAATTCACTCCTACCCCACCAAGGGGTACCTTCTCTTCTTCAGGCTGAGGAGTTTCAGCCTGATTGATTGTTCCTCACATGGAAGCCGTTCAGCTCAGCATTTTTATCTTTCTCTCAACTATTCCAAGTTCTGCTGTGTTTGAGATGAGCAGTCCAGAACTGCTTGTGCTATTCAAGGTAGTGGTGAATATCGCTGAAGTATAAACCATCTCTTTTTCCCTTTCCTTCTGGGCTCCCAGTACAACCCTTTCACTTCACACTCAGGAAACTCTATCTTTCCCATGTCAGAGGCAGCACAAAGTAGCTAAAATGTTTGCCCTTGGTTTTATAGGAAATCTGTGAAGCAGCAGAGAAGTAGACCAAAATCTCCAGGGCCTATTCCGACACCGGGGAGTCTAGCAGCACTTTCCAGTGTTGAGTTTTAGCCCTGGTGACTTGGCCAAATTCCAGTTTGGACAAAGTTCGCTTACAATTTTTTAAACTGTACAAAGCAGCCTTAAATTCAGTTATTAAATTACACGCAGCACTACTCTTTCACCCCATCAATGATGGATACCATGACCAATACATAATCCAGGTCCTGCTGCATTCAGGAACACGTGTCTGAGCTTCCAGGTGTGCTCCGAGCTGCACAAGTCCCAAAGTCCTGGCACTCTCAATCCAGAAACTACAACTGCAAAATCAGCTTCCAGCAGAAACGTTAAACAAAACCCATGACCACAGCCATCTTTACCCACCTAAAGAGCATCACACATCTTTGCTACCATCAGCTGTTCTCTCCCTGTCCCCAAAACACACAGTACAAATAAGTTTAGCCTGAGCAAAGATTTCTGCAGCAGAAGGCAGATGTGGCAGAGACTCCGTGAAGTCTGCTAAAGGTTTTGTTATTGCCAGCTAATTTGATGTAAAAGATATGCAGAAACTATTGTGATGGGCAGCTCTACAAGCCCGTAGGATAGATAAAACTTCCATTTATGACAAAATTAATCCCTGGTAAAAATGGCACTATTCCATTGAAATCAATAAGGTTGCACCTGTGAATGCCAGCTGTGAATTGAGTCCATGGTTCTCAAATGATGTAAAGTGCTTCAGGAGGAAAGATGCTATATTTAGGTGCCATATTATTGCTATGTAGACATTTTCATAACCCCTAATTATGGGGCTTTTTTTGCAAGCTCTGTAGTATTAACTGGATTGGATAAATATATAATTAGAGAGTGTTTCAACATGCACACTCTTGATGCTAGAAGCTTTATCAGCTCTTTCTTTCCTTCATGATCTGTTTTGCTTTTCTTTTAAAGCTGTTTCTATCAATTATGGCAAGATTTACTCAGAGCCCCAATAAAGGGTCACTACAGACATCCCAGCAGAAGAGAACTACATTTGTGTTCCAGAACTCTTCTGTTTTCCAGAAAGATACCTCTGGGTTGTCATTTTATAACAACATTGCCAGAAGCTAAGCTGATCAGACAGGAAGAAAAACACAAAACAAAACAAAAAAAAAACAATTAAAAAAACACACCAAAAAACCCCAAACCAACAACACAACAACAGCAACAAAGAACTTTTCAGATGTTCCCTGACCCCAAATTGTTTATAGGCTAAGGGTTCCTACTCCAACAGCTTTGACAGAAGATCTGCTCCCCAAATATTTGCTGGATCCTGCTCCTCTTTTCTGCCAGTGGACAGAAAGGAAGACCCAAGCAGGTTCTTCGTTTTCTGCACAGTGCCAGGGATGCACAAATAGCTTCAAAAGATCTCTAGATAGGAGGTAGATACACCTAAAAGAACAGCCACCCTAACAAATTACTAAGCTGGTTGACAGGAAAAAGGCAAGTTACCTTTTTTTCAGCATCCTGCTTTGTCAAATTAAAAGATACCATTAACACTTAAATCCAACCAGTCCTACAAGAGTGAAAAAAATAGTAGAACCAGCATTTTCTTCTCTAGGCATTGATGCAGCCTGTGTTACTGTTTATTGCTAACCAAAAAAAGCCTTAAACAAATACACTACTTCTTGCTTTTCTGATCAATCATGGCCAATAAATTATTTGTCAGATTCTTTCAGATGTGTTTACGAACCTTTTCCTTTTACACTAGCTTATATCCAGTGAGAATTTGAAAAGCTAAATTACAAGTATAAACACTTCAAAACAGAGGTTAATAATAGAAAGAATTAAGAACATTGCTAGAGTGACACGATACGGATGCTGTATTATTAAACAAACGGCTCACAATGGTATTATGACATGAGTCATAATGCCTGATGCCGTGAACATATTGCAGAAAAGAACAATAGCTGCTATCACCAACTACGGAGATACACAGAGCACAATACTGGGAGCCCGACTGCTGACTGATCTGAAGCAAGGGTTTTGTCTACAAGCCAACAGAATAAATTCACACCTGGTGCAAATGGTTGCAACTGAATGGAAGTTGCATTGTAGTTGCAGCATCTTCAGCTAGGCTCTGATATTGCACCAGAAGTACTACAGGCTTTGCTCTGTGCAGTTTTCCAGCCTGTTTATGACTGTAATTGACTGGGGAACTCCAATTTGGTAGGATTTTGAATCTGCTTTCCACAGGTGTTAATAACTGAATCTGGCCCTACATTAACACCAACAGATTTTTAAGCTCAGCAAGTCACAGAGCACATCTGAATTGTTGTAACATTCAACATTATCACAAGAAAGTCTGCTGGAGACAGAAAACTGGTGGCCATCAGCACATGGACTGGTTTGCCATTCCTTTTGTTGTTATATCTGGTAACTGTGGACTGCAACTGGTGATGCTGAAGAAAGAGATTACCGTAAGAGCTGGCACATTCACAAGCTCTACAGACAAACATGGAATCAAATCCTGGGGTGCACTTACAGCATGTGCTTCCCATAATTAAAAGTCTATTTGTGGCACACAGAGTAGAAAAAGCTTTCATTTGGGGTAAATCTTAAACATGGCTTTACTTTCCCTGCTTGATGCAGTAAGCCAATTCAAGGAGATACGGTCTGGAAGCAACGTTCTCCAAGATTCGCATGTCTACAGTTGTCAAGGGAGGTAAGAAAATGAGAACAAAGTAAGGGGGACCCACACATAAAATGAAATATAGGGTTCAATTCATTGTCATGCCCTGTTAACGTAGCGATTCGACTACTGTGGTGTGCAGTTAATATAAGCAGAGCTGGGTTGAATCCCAAACTTCTGTGCTTATTACATAGTTAATAAGAAACACTCAGCACAGGCACTTAGGTGGGCTCCACTCTGTCCAAGTGCCACTCAGCAGCTCCCAGTATAGGAAGCATGGCCCAATGCAGGACACATGACCAGGACACTGTGATATTCTGGCTCTTTCTCAGCTTTTACAGCAGCACTGGGGACCCCTGGCAGCTATCCTGTAAAGGCAACCTCAAGGTTGCTCCGAACTGTGCTAAAGACCAAACAAGCTTCTGAACAATTTCAAAACATAGGTTGAGCAAAAGCGGTTTGCTGCACTTTCTTGGATGTGGAGCTGGCTGGAGCACAGCCACATCTGAGAACAGGCTGTGTTCTCGTCAGCCATCACAAGGGCACCTACATACCACATACTTAATGCAGGACAACATACTTAGGATGAGGTACCCAAAAGTCAAGAAATCTACTCAAAACAGCAGGTAGCTACACTGCATTACCTCCAATCTATCATCAGGATCCCCCCAAATACATTTTATTACAGAGGCATTAACATGGTAGAAGTTCACTTGCTTAGAGAAAGCTTTGCATTTCTTGTCTGTGTGTGTTTACATATTAAATGCACACTCACCCATGCAAACATGCCACCCTGATCAAGCCAAACATACACAATGCATATAAGACATAAATAAATACTTATGAGTCACCGATAACCACCTCATAAATTACTTGGTCTTACAAAGTATCACTGCTAAAGATAATTCCTACAATTGGATACAAAATACACATATACGACTCTCATTAAGACAGATAAGAGTTGTTTGTTTCCTTTCACAAGAGCCCAGGGCCTTAATCTACAAGGTCCTGAATTTTTTTTTTTTTAAGCTTGGAGTCCCACAGCTGTGGGTCAGTTCCAAAACCTGACCCAAAACCAAGCCATAAGAGACCAAACCTGGTTACAGAGAACATAATGAATAGGAGATGGGACAGGAGGGTCCGAAAGTCCAAGAGCCCAATCTGCTCCAGCTCACAGGAGCCAGATCTGATAGCATTTATAATGCTTTATCCTCAAATGGATGCCACTTCAGCATCCCCCTCTCCTACCTCACTCCTGCTGCGCTGCCCGGGACCAGATCCCCCATCACCCAAGCGAGGAGCTAAGCTCCGGCCGCAGGAAAGCGCGGCCACTGCAGCTCTTCCACAGCTTGTGACAAACTCTTCCGCGGGAACGGGCACGAGCTGCTCCGTCCAACAAAGCAAAGAGGGACGAGATCAGCCCTGCAGCCTCCGCTTGGGCAAAACCTAAATGCCACTTTGGTACCACTTGACTGACACAGCCCAAACACGGCGTGTTTGTTTTGCTGACACATAGGTTTAAGTTTGCTCCCCAGCCACATCTTCTTTCCCCTTGGATACAATAGTCATCTTCATAGCACTTATTATAACATATTGCAGCAATAATGTGCAATTATCCTCAAAAACAAAGCAAAAGCTCAAGATAAAAATAACAGGCTCTGAGCACACTTACCAGCTGGAGGAAGGCAGCGAGGCAGCACTAGCTGCAGCCCTAAAATGGCTGTGCTGTAGTAGGCTGCAGCTGCCTCTCCCGGCCTGATTTCAAAGGCCGGCATGCAGGAGGACATGCAGGGAGGTGGACCCTCTCCAAAAGCAGGTCCAAAGTGAGAAGGAGCAGGCGGGCTCTGTGGAGCCGTCATTAGGTAGAGGTGTGCCTCACCTGGGGTCCATGCCCTCTGCAGCTGGATTCAGTGATTGCTTTTGGGCCAGGCAAGAGCTTGAAACGCTCAGCACCTGGGAGGGCTGATCCTGTCATTAGGAGAGGTCCATCAGGTGGCCAGCAATCACAGCTTTCATCCTGGGTCTTCCTTGATGGTGATGTCTGACCTAGGGAAATCAATACACTTCTCGGGTTTTCTTCTTGCCCTTTTTTTTCTGTTTTGCTGGATATGCTTACTTTGACTCGGCCCACAATAGACTCCTACACTGACCCCTCTGTTTCCAAGCTTTCACAACAACGTACCCTGAAAGCAAATTGGGGGGGGGGGGGGGGGGGGGGCCAAAGTTTCAAGGACCAAAAAGACGGAGCCTATGAATTTAATAAAAATATCAGCCTAAAATTCTCGGCGGCAGATCACAAAGATGGTAAACCTGATCAAGCATAAGGAAGCTGTATGCATATTTCAGGTCTCTGCTGGCCTCAGAGATCTCTCAGGTTATATGGCATGTGTGTAAAAACTTGACATCTCTGCTTTGTACAAGGAAGACTGGTTAGAGCTGCACACATTCAAGGAGGGCCTCTCTTGAATAGAATTGGCCAAATCAGATTAAAAACCCAATATCTGTGATGAAGGCTGCGAGCTGCCTGCTCGGAGAGGTTCCACTGATGTGAACCAGACGTTTCTTGCATGTGGTCAGGCCCTAAATTTGATACTGGAATTTAAAAACAAATTAAGATTCCCATGTAATATTGACTTTTTTTTTTCAGAGTAAAAGATTTTACAGCATGGAATGCTATATGCAGTGGTTACATGAGTCCAAGTAATTGTACCAATTATATAATTTGATATAATTGCACTAATTACATAAACACATAATAATGAAATATAAGTTATTCCAAGAGCTAAACTGGAAGAACATTAAAGAACCTAAATCTGCTCCCACTTATTCTTGTACAAATCAGAAACAATTCCCCTGAAATCAATGAAGTTACCCAAATAAAATTGGTCCCTACCATTACAAGCAGCCAGGTAAATCCAGCTTTTGGTTTAAGGGTACTGACTGGGTGAGCAAATGAAAGCTACTGGGGTCTTTTGTACCAATGGATATCTCTAATTCCTGGCCAAATTCCAGCATATAAGGGAGATTCTCCCTATGTTCATGACCAGCTTAGGTGTCTTCTCTTGTTCTGATCTGTCATGCAGCATCTGTAGGTTTTGCTAAATGTTTTAGCTGCTGATTCTAAAGGAAAAAAAAAAAATTGTTAGAACTACTGAGAATGAGCTGGGCCCAATCAGGATTTCAAGAAAACCAGATTTCAGGTGTGTCTTTAATTATATTGGTGCCAGCCTGAATTACATCTGCAGACTTCAGGGGAGCTACTGCAGACTGACACTGGTATTAACAGAAACAGATTCTCCTCTTAGACAAAAATTTGTATTTCTGATCCATTTTGCAAAATGTTCTTCAACCCTTCACGCTAGAAACCACTCCAAACAAAAAATATTCTTAAGAAGGATTCATTCAGTGGGGGGTTTCCTTCCCCTCCCATGGCAGGGGGAGTGCAGCAATTAATTTCAGTTGCTGACTTCAGCTCTCACAAGTAACGAAGCAAAGAAGGTGAGAGCTGGCAATTTTGGAGCAGATGTCTATTATGTGTGGAAATAGGTGATGTGTGCAGAGTGAACCCACCAAGTGCTCTGTTGCACCACATCGTGACAGTCACCCTATTCACACCGTCCTCATTAACGCCGGTGGGATGCCCAGGCACTGGACCGGGGTTTTGCCTGTGTTAGAACATTTTAAAGGATGAAGACTTTCCAGCTGCAGAGATTGATTCTGCCACATGATAGAAGGCAATGATTTAGCATCTATAGGACCGAATTCAAAGCCTATCAGAGACAAGAGACGCCTAGTTGTCTTGGGGTGGGGGGGTATGGACCCGACCCAGCTGGTTTTTTAGGTACAGTACCTGACCTGCCATAAGGCAATGAAACTGGATGCTCAGTTTTGTAAGGATCGGAATGACAGATGGGAAAATAAATCCAAAAATTTTCAGAAGGCAGCCATCAAGCTTGGGCATCTCATTTTTCATTTTGTCCGATTTAAAAAATGCAGGAGGTGGACGCTGCAAAAAGTGGGATTCCTGCAGTCCCTTGCAAAAAGCTGGCAAGAGCAGTAGCCTTGTCACATCTCTGAAAAAATCAAGCCCAAACTGTCTCAGATTGGTCCCACAAAATTAAAGACCTTTTAAATTTTATTTCATTTTAGCCTTGGAAATCCCTGTGGCAGGTTGCTGTCGGCACCAGGGCTCGGGAATACCTCACTATCTGCAGCATGCCCAGAGCAGTGAGTGACTCCACGCTGCAGAAAACTCAAAGCATGTTCTGTTCGGTTCGATTTCCAGCGACCGTTTCACACAAAGTAAAAGGACCTGGGAACCTGGACTATGATCCAGCTCTCCCCACTCCTGGATGGTGCCCCTCACACCATACTGATTGATGCTCTCCTTTGCGTTTCTATTTCTGCCCCACGAACGTCAGGGCCGTAGCTGCAAACGAGGGAGCAGGGAAGGCAGGGGAAGAAAGCTTTTTACCAAGAAAAGGGGTGTTCTTTGCCGGCCTCTGTGAAGGAGTTCAGGACCCCGGGCTTGCCTGCGGGTTTGCGGTGAGATGCAGAGCACAGCCCGTTCCTGCCCCTTGCTCCTGGCCAGCCCAAGCTCATGGCATCCCGGCTGCCAGCAGCTCCCTGCTCCCCAGGGCTGCAGGTCCAAATCCCGCGCCAAGACACCCTGCTCTCCTCCTGGGAGAGCACAGGAGTCCCAGTGTCCCATGCAGGGCTTGGCTTCGACCCCAGAAACCAAACACTTTCAATTAAGAACGAAACCTAACCGGACCCAGCCTCCAGGGCCTTGCATTTCAATGGGCAAGATTTCTTAATATATGCCATTTTTAAAAGCGCAGCCTAGTCTTATTCGTAATGACGGTGTCATATTAGGTCAAATGTGCCTTCAGGCTGCAGGGACGTGTATTTGCCACTGATTTCGAGGGGAATTTATAGAACTCATCAGTAGCACGGTCGACCCAGGAAACAAAGACGGGGAGAAGGCGGCTGCTAAGAGATGGAGCAGGAAGAGCGAACGGTGGCTTTGACAATAAACGTGCAGTTCGAGGTGGTGAGAAAGCTACGAAATATTCAAAAAATTTGGTCTGGGGGACAAAGTTCTGTGCAGCAGGTTGTTGACACAGCCACAGCAAATTGCTCCAAGAGGTCTCCCGAAACAAAGCCGTTTAACCCAAGCGTCTGGCTTTGGGGAGGGGTGGGCAGAGCTACGCTTGAATGTGAATTGTAACTAGAACCCATCATTAGTTGCATGAACTTGCTTCTTCAACACTTTCCAGGTCTCAGGGTCAGATCTAACGTTTGCTAAATCAACAGATATCTTTCTGTCAGCTTCAGCTGGCATTTGCTCAGGTCTCCAGGAGGAAGAATTTATCTGTGAAGATCAATGAAATCAGTATCTGGATACATGCACAGCTGATGAGAATTTCTATGAGTATTTGTCAACATTTGGGTGTTTTGTTAGTAGGGGGGATGCATTTTACTCAAAAAACCCCCCTCTCCTCGGTGCCAGCTAATTTAAAAAAAAAAAAAAAAAAAAGTTCATCAAACTTAGCATTGACCTCTTTTTCCTGGAAGTGCTTGCCACATTATTTTTTTACTTCTTGTAACCAATCAGGGAGTGACCTAGACAAGAAGTTACATTCTTACATAGCAGGTGAACCAGGAACTTGCTGTAAATGACCTGTAAGCATGCGGAACAGCACCGTTCCCGCACCCAGAGACCCTGCACTGATGCAGATAGAAAGAAGCAGATGCTTACATGTATAGACAGCAATAAAACTAGAGTGTAACATTTTTAGGATCGCAGCTGAGCTCTCAGACGAGGCTTTCTGCAATGACTAATACAACTACGGTCTAATGCGACAGTTCACTGTCTGCAGCCGCATTCAGTCCTGAAAGTAAGCAAGTTTCTCCAGATGTTACTCACTGAAAAAAAAAGCACATCCAGTTTTTAATCTTTTTTATTTATTTAAACTGTACACAAATGTAAAATACTTCAACAGCAAATCTAAGTGAAAATTGTTTGGTTTAAATTATTATGGAACAGAACCTAAAAGGAACTTTATTAAATAAACATAAAAATTGGATTTAAAGGATGCACATCTTGTAATGTATTCTACAATAGTCTTTTTTTTTTTTTTTTCACTCTACGTTCCATGTGCGTATGGTATAGAAAAGACACTGAATAGAACAAACAGAATCCATTTTGTACCCTGAAACAATTGGTAGGCCTCGTGAGGGATTGCTCAGTATGACTACATGATATATGATGGCTTTGCCATCTCATAAAAATTATAACTAATATGTTGGCCTCTTTGGTTCCAAAATTTATGTATAATACATTTAACTGTATTCATTTTTTGCTGCTATAAAAATAACATTTTTTTCAAATGGCAGTTTTTTGACTAATCATGCAACTAAATCAGTGCAAACATTAAAAGCAATCATTCGCTTTAAAAAAGAAGCAAAAGATTTAATTTCAAGTATAAAAAAATATAAAAAAGTCATATCATAAGTCCAGTTTTGTCTAGTATGGGTCAACACTTTAAATTGCATAGCTCATGCGGCACCTGTTTACCTAGATAGTGAGCAAAGATAAGTGCACTATCAAGTACCACTTTTCAAGGCATTGAAATTTGCAAGTGCTATTATACGTGCATTCAAGCAGTTTGCAAGTGCTATGCTGTATCGTTATTTTCTGATCTTTATGGCCATCCTCGACACCTCCTGGTAAGGAAATTGAAAGCACTCTCCTCCTTTTCCAAGACTTGTTAAAATGTTCCTCGCCTGTTATTAAACGCACTGCATTTTTCAGAACGTCTCCACTCTGTTTCTGTCACTCCTCTTTCGGGTTCATTGGTTTAGCCGTGGCGGCAGTTGCTTGTTCGCTCATCCCCCACGTGACGTGTAGTTGCCGAGTCCCCCGTTGAAGAACACCGACTGCGACTCTGACTTTTCGTTCTCCAAACCGTGAGAGACGCCAAGGGTCAACATAGTCCAGGTACGGTATCGGATCCCCTTTTCCAAGACGTGGCGGGTGTAGCCATCCACGGGTTGCTAGTGGGCAGTTAAAGCATCAGATCACGCCAGCCCAGCTTGTGACTTCGCAACGGTCAGATGTTAGAAATACAGTAGTTGCTTACGCGTCCGTCCCCTTTTCTCTCTCTGGTGGTATCACACGATTCCTTACTGGAAGTGCTGTAGGAAGATGTTTACATTTAGGTAAATTTAAATTAAGAGGAAGCGATCACCTTGCAAGGCAGGTGTCCTGCAGCTTCCCGTTAGACCTAAGAGGTGACGGTCGACTTTTTTTTCTTTTTTTTTTTTCTTTTTTTTTTTTTTTTAATTTTCTAAGTTTGGTCATTTTGACACCTGCGTGCAAGAATACGTCGTGTTCTCGCAGTCTGTGCTTTTGCCTGAGCAAAGGGAGCTCATTTCGGTCTGGCTTCACCGGCAGGCGGGGAAACAGCTGCTCAGCCGTTCACTCGTACTGGCAGGCATTTAGGTCCATCGTCACTGGTCACTGACTTTCTGTGCTCATGTCCCTTTTCCAAGCTGCCTCGTGTGTGTGTGTGTCTGTGTCTGTGCGTGTGTGTATGAGCGCGTGTTTGCGTGCGTGCCCACGTTCCGTGTGTGTGTGTGTGTGTCTTTAAGATATTTCAGAGCATTAACTTATAAGTGGTAGAATATATAAGTGTCCAAGATCCACAAACTGCCACTGTCCTGACACCAAAGTGAAATGATTTTTTTTTTCTTCTTTTTTTTTTTTTTTTTTTTGTCAAACTTTTCCACAGTGACTTTCCAACACTGATGCCTGGATACACAGTGAAACTTCCTCCAACACCATCTCATACGGGAATGTTTCTCTCTCTCTCTCCCCCCCTCTTTCTCTCTCTCTCCCCCCCCCAAAACACACCTTAAATCAAGCACAACCACATTCTTCCACAATCATATTGGGAACGTCCCTTTTCACAATGTTGTATTCATCATCAAAGTACAGCATTGACATTGTGCTAAGTTTGGTTGGAATGCAACAGGAGTTCACGGTGCCCGGGTTCAGCCCCCGCATTCGGTACTGATTCACGACGGCGGTGTGAAAGGAGGAAGCCGACCCCGGGACGCCGGCCAAGTAGGCCGGGCAGCTCCCTTCACAGTAATTCCCATAGTAACCTGATGGTGCTATGATCCAGTCATTCCACCCAATGAGTCTAAAGTCAATGTAAAACTGTTGCCTGCAACATAGATTGGTCCTGCCATCGCACTCCAGGCCTCTTTTCCGGATCCTGTGTTTGTTATCGGCGAGGCGGGCTTGCACCACTAAAAAAGGCCGGTGGGATTCCTCCCCGGGGTCCACATAAATTGGCAGCACTGAATACTCTTCACAGCCCTCACATTGAACATCCAAGTTCAGTCTCCTTTCTCCTCTCTCAAACAGAGCCTGGATCGCCTCTGTCATGGGAAAAGTGTGCCAACCACTTCTTTTGAGATCAACTTTCTTTTCAACCACATTCCACTTGTTGCTAGTGTCCGGGTCTTGGAAATAGACTTTGACTCTTACTTTTCGCCTGCTGCCTTTCTCTAAGACATATGGAAGCAGCTTCAAGTAAAGCCACAGGCTGGCTTGAACGACAAACAAGTTCTGGTTCCCTTCATTCGAGATGAAGAAATAGAGGCGGACTCTAGATGAGGCCAGATCGTCTGCAAGATAAGGAGAGATCAGCAAGATTAAGTTAAAAAGGAAACGTTAGCTTGTGTGCCATTCGGGATTCAGGGACAACGCTAGAGCACCGCAGATCGAGGGAGCGGTGATGGGGCTGTGCCGGCCGGGAGGCACGCGCTGAATCAGATATCCCCAATTTGCAATCAAAACGAATTGAAAAAAGGGACTTCCCACAGCAACGTTCATCATCATCGGGCTGTAGTCGGATGTGTCAGATCCAGAGACACCAGTAGGAGCTCTCCAGAATATGGGGTTTTCCCAGCCAGCCAGCTTTAAAGATGCTACAGCAGCACCTTGAAAAGACCAGCGCTCGGACTCCGCTATCTCGTCGGTTTAAGAACAGTTTTAACTTTCAGCTACCTGCCAATTCTCACGGGGAGAGCCCTTTCAATAACCACTGAAACGCCAATGCCGAACCAGGGATTTTGTTTCGATTTTCACATGTTCTCATCGTGGTTTAACAGAGAGGATTCACGAGACAGAGGGGAAAATATTTCAGTAATGCGCCTGCTTGTCCAACAGATCAAGCTAACCCCCCACTTAGTCTGGTAGAATATCTACTATTATTAATTGTTTCGATCTCTGCCTTTTCCCCCCGAAACGACAGACTGCCATTCAAGGCGAGGCAATGAAGCGGTTGCTCTCGCTGTAACGCCGTTCCTGACTGTTCTCAATACGCTTTTCAATAACGCCAGAATTAAAGGAGCAAAATTGTCACGGAAAACCAAATGTCACCAAATGTCTGACATAACCCCTTATTTGTAAACAAAAGAGCCTGCCGCATGAAATGTTTCAGAAATACCATTGGCCCTCCTGCAATTTTGTACTGTAAGTCCTAACTAAATTTGGCGTAGGTGATAAATGTGCAAGCTGGCCTTTATGGCGGAGACTGTAATTCTGGTCCTTGAATCAAAGCCTCCCGATCGCTGTTTAAGATTATTGCTGGAAAGGCATTTTTCTCATCTGCCCTTATCTGTTTCGCTTCTTTCTGTACAGAGCCAAATGTAGATTTTTTTTTTTCCTTCCTTTTCTTTTCCTCAGCATCTCTATTATTTTTGTCAATCCCTGAATGGGATTTCTTGCGTAGTCAGTGTCTTAATTTGTCACCCTAGATGCCTTTCCAAATGTGCCTCCGGGGCCCGTTCAGAACCTTGTAATATTTCAGTGACAAAAATTTGCACTGTGTTTGTCTGTGCTTTACATAAAGTCGATTTTGGAAGTGTTACAAAAGCCAGCGATCGATCGAATACCAAATGGAAGTACGAGCCCACCCCAGATCTCCCAACAACAGCCTGTTAAAAAAATAACAAACCCCCAAATGTACGCTAAGAAAGCCTTTCGCATGTTAGTAAATACACAACTTCTTTATAAACTGTGGTGACAGTGACAGGAAAAGAACAGTACGGTGTTGCTGCACCGATCCACATCGCTTGTGTTGTGTGAGATTGTGTGCGCCCATAAATTTTGTATGTGAATATAACAAGCATATGTATAATGCAACAGATCCCATAGATACTGTAAATGTATATGCCTTTGGTAAGTGGGAGGGTAGATAAAGGAGATGAGTGGGCAGTATACAGGATAGAAAGAGATTTATTTTGTGGACAAATGATATGTAGATGCCACAGGAAGATAGAGAGAGAGAAAAATGAACTGAGCGATAGCGCGATGAAGGAAAGGAGAGATGGGCAGATAGTCAGGAGAGAGCTAATTTGCAGCGTGATGGTGTTAGAGCCAGATGTGCAAAGTTCACAGGCACAGTGGTTGCCTGGATAAACTGCTGGAAAGCTGCGCTGAAGGGATTCGGTGACACGTAACGGCAATGGCCGGACAGGAGGGAGATGGCCGGTACCGTGGGGATGGATGGCACAGTTAGTAACCGGACTGGCAGGCAGAGAGGAGAGACACACACTTGGTAGGAGGCTGCACGCAGTGGACGAAGAGACAAGGCCAACGCTACGAATGAAAGCTAAATAAACGGGAAACGAGCGGAAAGGGAGGACGGGCGAAGGCAAGCCTCGCAAGACAGATGCACGCAGTGAACCAGATGAACGTGCAGGGCAGCCAGGCGAGGCGAGGGATGCGAGAGATGGAGTGGGACAGGCGGAGGAGGGACAGTGGGACGCACGGGGACGGAGGCGAGCCACGGTGCAGCTGGCAGGACCACCGGAGGGAAGCCGGGGGCACGGAGGCTGCGGAGGGAGGATGGAGGGACGCAGCGAGGGCAGTTGCGGGGCGCAGCCCGCGGAGAATCCCGGGCACGGGGGGCACAGGCAGGGAGGACGGGGAGGAGCGGGCAGGGCCAGGGCCAGACGGTGCGGGGCGAGGCGGGGGGGGGGGGACGGGGACGACGCGGGTGAGCCAGGTAGCCTGCGGCGGGCAGGGGGACGGGCAGGGCGCACCGGGGGCCCGGCGGCAGGTCGGGGGAACCGCCAGGGGTCAGCCGGGGGGGGGGACGGAGGAGGTGGACAGGAGGGCAGGCAGGGCGAGCGGGAGGACTGACAGGGCTCGGGCAGGGGGGGCCGACGGGGGGCGAGGCAGGACAGGCGGGGAGAGCGGCCGGGCAGGGGCCCGAGGCGAGGCCGGGCAGGGGAGAGCGGGCGGCGGGGGCGGAGGGGGGGGGGGGGTCGCGGGGCCGGGCGGCGCCCACCTGTCTCGGCGAAGCTGATGATCTCGGAGACGGGGTCGTGGGCCGGGGGCCCGGCGCTCGCCTGCCCGTCCAGGCTGGGGATCTCCACGCGGCCGTCCTCCCGCACCTTGCCGGCGTGCAGCTTGCGCAGCGCCGTGACCATGGCCGCCTTGGGCACGGCGTGCGTGATGTTGGGCCGGTCCCGCATCTGCAGCCGGCTCAGGATGTGCCTCTTCACCGCCTCCAGGAAATCCCCGTCCACCTTGCCCGGCTCCTCGGGCCGCCGGAAGCCGCAGGAGGTGCATGTGTCCTGCGGGGAGCCGCCGGCGGGGGCCGGCGGGGTCGGGGTGGCCGCGGCGCCCAGCAGGAGCAGCCCGCAGGCCAGCAGCGCGGCCAGCACCCCCCGGCGAGCCGCCCCGTCCATGGCGGAGGAGCGGGGGGCCGAGCTGGGGGCCGCCCCGAAGCGCCGCAGGGAGCCCGTCTGCAGGCAGCGCCGCTCCGTGCGCTCCGCGGCGCGGAGGGGGCGGTGGCAGCCAAGCTGGGGGGCCGCAACCGCTCCGCGCAGGGGGGGAGCCGCGGCGGAGGGAGGGGGCGCCCGGGGAAGCGGCGTGTGCCGCCGGGGAGGCGGAGGGGGGGGGGGGGGGAGGCTGCACACGCAGGCACCGAGGGCGAAGTTGGGGGGGGGGGGGGGGCAGCAGGCTTGGCGTGCACGGAGAGCCCGGCTCCACGGGGGAGGGGGACGGCAGCAGGTGAGGGGGTGGCTGCGGAGCCCGGGGAGGAGGGAGGGGGAGCGGGGAGCGAGCCGGAGGTGCGAGGGGAGCCGGGGAGCAAGGGGGGGGAGGCGGCGCCGCGCTGCCCCGGTGCCCCGCGCCGCTTCAGAGGGGCATCCCCGGGCGCAGCCGCTCCTGGTCCATCGCTCGCTTCGGCAGGTCCGGGCGGGCCGCGGAGAGGAGCTCTTTAGTCCAGCGTCATTGAGGGGTGTCAGGGAGATAAACGGAGCAGATTTATATACAATCCAATTTATAGCCTGGAAGGAGGGGGGGGGGAGAAATGCCACTTGTACCCCCCCGCCCACTCCGCCCCCGCAAGACAACAATCCACAGGCCGTGGGTGCAGGTCTCTTGAGCAGGTCGGCTCCGCGCCGCTCGGTTGTCCCCCTTCAGCGCCCGCTGCTTCTCAACGTGCCATCAAAGTTGACCCGGAGCATAGCTGGGGAGGGGCCGGGGGCGGCGGGGAGGGGGTGCGCGGCTGGCAGCTCCACAGTTGCGAGTCTTCTCCCCCCACCGCCCCGCTTATTATGAGCGAGATGCTTTTATTTTCAAGGCAGCGCGGAGGGTCCGGAGTCCGGCGAGGATGCTGCGGCGGCGCCCGGCGCGGCCCCCGCCGCGGGCAGCGGTAGCGCACACGCTGCGCGGCCGCGGAGCGGGGAATCGGCTCGATCCCGGCGATCCCAGGAGAAGCTGCACGGATCCACTCGGTCAGACCAGCTCTTCAGCTCGCTCCCTCGCTCGCTCTTTTTAAACAATATCTCCCTTGTTGGTGGTTTGGGTTTTATTATTATGATTGTTATTATTATTTTAAGTGTGATTTTTGTTGTTGTTGTTGCTGCTGCTGCTGCTGCTCCAGTTAATCTGTCTCCCTCCCTCTCTCTCTCCGCGTCTTTTTGATCTTTCGCTCGCCTTGTGCTGGCTTGAATGCTGTGTTTTGTTTTTTTGGTTGGGGTTTTTTTTTTGGTTGGTTTTTGTTTTGTTTTGTTTTGTTTTTTAACGCGTCTGATGTTCCCTCTCGGATCCGCAGTGGAAGGTCTCGGGGAAGCGGCTCGCTCCTCGCTTATCTTCCTCTGATCTCCTCCTGCTAATATTCCCCCCCTGCAAAATCACGACATTGTGGCACTTTCTACTGAAACTTTTATACAGGAGTTAAAACCACGTGGGAACTCCAACCTATAACAGAGACGCCATGGGTTCCTCACTATTTAGGAGATTAAGTTAAGTCTTTTGCCCCCTGGGCTATTACAGTAACTTCCTGATGTGGAAATATTAACTATGCTGTTTCTTTAACTCCCCCCGTCCCCTCCCTCCCTCCCTCCCGGTTCCTGCAAACACACCCACCGCACACCGACCCGCGTCCCCGTCCCGTCCCCCGGCAGGACGGACGGACGGACGGACGGAGGGACGGACCCCGAGCGGCAAGAGCTCCGGCCCCCCCTCCCACCCCGGCCGGGAGATGGATGCCCTCCCCGCCCCCCCCCCCCCCCCGGTGTTCCTTGCCTTTTAAGCACTTGAAAGAAGAAGTCATTAGAAAGTTTACCGTCGGGTTGGCTTTGCGACGGGGCGGGTTTTTGTTTGTTTGTTTGTTTGAATGGGCCGGGTAATCGGGGCGGGTGCCGGGGATTGTGTGTGTGTTTTCCGTGGGGCAGGAGGGGACGCGGGCGCGGAGCCTGGCGGAGGCAGCGCGGGGGGGGTGGTGGTGATGGCTGGGGGCGGCGGCGGCCGAGGGGAGCCGGGAGGGGAGATAACGGGAACGCCGCGCTCCCGGCAGGAGTGCCGGCCCTGCCCATGCCCTGGGAACGGGTTTTCCTCCGCGGGGCAGCCCCCGGCGTTAGGGGTGGGGGTCGGGGCTGCGACCCCCCCCCCCCCCGCAGGGGTCAGGAGAGGTTTCCACCCGGCTCCCCAAAACAGCCGAGCCCGGGGGCGAGCGGCCGGGGCCGGGGCAACCTCCGCGGCACCGGGGCGTTATATCACGCCCCCCCCCCCCCCCCCCCTCTCCCGCCGGGCGGGCACGCCCGGGGCCGGGCACCCACGGCGGGGCAGCGACAGCGGCTCGGCTCGGCTCACCTGCGCGGTCCCCCCGGCCCCGGGGCGGCCGGCAGAGCGCGGCCGCTCCGCGCTGCCCCGCGGCCCTGCGCGCCGCCACGGCCGCCGCCGCCGCCGCCGCCGCGGGGGGAAGGCTGGGCAGAGGGCGCCCCCTCTGGGCCGCGCGGGGAAGCGGGCGGCGGGGCCGGGCGGGGTCACCGGGGCAGCGGCGGGGGCAGAGCCGGCCCGGCGGGGGCAGAGCGGCCGAAGCCCCGCGCTGAGTTTAGGGCCGGCGGCCGCGCCGAGCCTAACCCCGGCGCCGGGGTGGGCGCCCCGGCTCGGGTGCACGGAGCGGGGGAGCGGCGGTCGCAGGCGGCGGAGGGGCTGGGGCTGGGAAGCGGGAGATGCGCGTCGCCGCAGCCCGGGCTCTGATGGGGCAAAGGAGGCTCCCGCAGCCGGCCCAGGCAACGGGGCTGCCGGCTGTTCTAACTGTATTTTCTTTTTTCTTTTTTTAACGGAGGAAAAAAAAAAAAATCTAACTTCAAGAACGAAAGCAACTCTCGAGCCCTTCATCTTTTTCACTGAGCCAAACGGTGGTTTCCAAGGGGCAGGACACGCGAATCTCAAGCGCGACGGCAAAGAAGCCCCTTCTGCTCACGTCAGTTTTCAGAAGAAGAATAAAACTTCTCCTACATGCCTGGACTGCACGCACATGAGCTCTGTTAGTTGTCACTAATACAAGCAACGCAGGAGCGTAAAGCGGGTCAACGGGAGGATCAGCCCGCTACTCTGATTTAAGAGTGGAAGGGACAAATGCTACCCTCATCATAAATATTTTCTTTCTTGTTCTGTACTGCCAAAGGAGAGACACTTAATGCTGTGCTTCAAAATCACATTGCAATCCCGATCTGGTTGTTCATGTTGGTTTTAATATAAACACAGTCTGATTGCATGTACAGCATTGTAAACCAAATCCTCAGTATCACTGGAGCTACCCTGATGGGAGATCAGAATTAGATACAGTATTTCCTCCCTGCCAGTAACAGGTTTTGAATGGAAAGCCTGGAATGTAAAAAAAGAAATAATGCTAAAAATCCAATCACTCTGACATCCTGTGAGCTAATGAGAGCACGTGAATGCAACAAGCTTAGTACTTCACAGTAATTAATTTGACAGCAAAGAGCTAACAAGAAAACAACAGGCAGAGCAGTGATGACTGGTTCATAGAGGTCACTGTCAAACAAGAAATAGGTGCAAACACAGTTCCTCTCCCTTTGAAAACAACTATTTCATTGCCCCAGTGAGAATGAAATGCCAAAGAGGGAAAATACCATGTCTTTGGTGGGGATAACAAATCTGGGAAGTCTTTCTAGTAGAAGGTTTTCTTTTTCACATACAGTGATTTTTAATCATCCCTGTTACTCACTGCAGTGGCATGTTTTGGCTTCCCCCCCCCTCTTTTTTTCGGTTAGCCAAAGCTATTTTGCATATTCAAATATTGGGAAGACTTATCTTCTCTAGCAATTACTAACAAACTAATAACCTCTATTGTTATTTAAAGTGTGTCCAACACAGCATTCTGGAGGCAGCTCTCACACAATGGATTTTCTCTGGCTTCCTCCTAGAGAAGAACTTAATCAAACCTTAGATGCTTTCAGGCAGAAGAGCCTACAGGGAGAGCAAACGGGGTTAACAGAAAGAAATGTGCCATTTGATTTCTAATCTTGCTCAGGGAGCAGGGCCTATTGATTGAGCCATAAAGCTCTGTTAATTTTAAGATCTCCTCAGCTTTCAGTTCTTTCCCTTGGGCATAAACTTGTTGCTTACACATAGTGGCTGAACTATCAGGGGAAGGGTAGCTTCACGCTCCCCCCGCTCTGCTCTCCTCCCCTCCTCCCCTCTATTCTATTTGTTCTGAGCTCATCTGCGTGAGGATACATTTTCACACACACCTTCTCAAACCGGCTGCTATTCATCTGATTCAGGGTCATGCTTTTCCATACATTAAATGCAGGGGAAAACTGGGAAGGAAATGGCTGGGATTTGTGCTTAATGGGCAAGCACACGGTTAGCCAGGGAGCCCCACTGTGAGAAGGTACAGTATCGAAGGGTATTTTCTGTGGAAACATCAAATCTCGTGACTGGAATCTGATCCTTATTAAAGCTACTAGTATAATGAAATCAGTATAAACAGAGATCCTCAGCCAGCGTAAATCGGCATGTTTCCGAGGCATCAAACCGCTACAACTCTTCCTCTATAATCTAGATATTTGCTTATGCACATTTTTCTCAGGAGGCGGCACAGATGCAGAAGTCACGCTTTTGGGGATGCCAGTCAGTGCAGCTCTGCACCTTCCTGAGTCGGTGGGGAGCTCTAGAAACGGAGCAGGCAGCGACGGCACCAGGCAGCTCCCTCACTGCTCCCTGTTTCCATGATGCCCTCAGTGGGACCATAAACAATTTACACTAGCAAAGGATCTAGCCCCTCACGTATTGCTAAAGCACCTTTTATGCTCTTAAACCATTAATAATATCTATTAGGTAACCTTACTAATCCCTTTGAGGAAGGATTTCTTTACTGTACTGATGGCTGAACTGAATAAAGCTTCATATATGAAGAGGCCCAGTTTGCACTAGAAATGCTTCTCCTTTGATAACCAGCAAATACAAGTTTTACTAGCACAAGCATCTTTTTCTGCAAGCATTTCCCAAATAAAATAGGCTATACTGGCAAAAGCACTTTTTTTTGCTCATATAGCTGCATCTATATGGGGGATTTTTGCACGTAGTGAAACACAATCTGTTTTAAACGGCACTTCAGATGAGCATTGCTATCCCACAGAAGTTTCAAGGCTAGACCTTGAAGTACATGTTTCTGCCTCGTGTCTGAAAGAGCTTTTTGCAAGGTGGCCATTGTCGTCTTGCTGGAAATACAGAGAAACTGAAATGCACGGTTACAGGGGCCAGCTGCGAGCGCTGTGCTCAACCTGGAATTGGTATTCATACTATTCTTTTGCCTCAGATGAAATTATGTATCCATAATCAGATTTATTCCTCACTACGCACAATTACTTTTTAAGCAACAAAAACAGTGGATGTTTCAAAAGCACCATAATTCTGTAGAAGTGAAAGTCTTACTGAAAATCAAGTAGGTAAATGCTGCTCTGAACAGCCTGGACATTTTCTGAACTGGCAAAGGTAGACCTAACTCATTAAAAAAACCACTAAGAGGTTAATCTGGCTCCTTCACTCCTGCCCATGCTTCCTTAACTGAAAACTGTCTGTTAACAGAGATTTGCTCTCGAAAAGAAGGGTCCTACTCTGAACACCACTTAGAAAAAGGGGGTATAGCAGGCAGAAACAAAGGAACCGACCAACCCGGGAACTCCTCATCTAGAGCAAGTACAACGAGAATCTGGAAGATGAGTCAGAGAGAAATAAAACAGAGCCCTCAACGCATTTTGAAGAGCACCTATTGAATGCCAGCTCCTCGCCCAAGTGTCAGGCAGGATGGGGACACGGGGAGGCAGCAGTAGAGGGTTGCAGGGGTATACTCACGGCCTCAGCCTCCCACTCCCACTGCACCTGCTTTAACATGGCTCTAGTCCCGCTCCCTTCAGCTCAGCTACCTTGCGGTGCCTCACGGGCAACATGTTGGCCTACCGGTCCTCTTCAACGACCCCTTCGCGCTCCGGGAAGGTTTGCATCCAAGCTCCCAGGTTCGCTGTGGGGAACGAAGCGCGGGTGGATCTCGTGCGCCGTGAAGTGATGCAGTCAGGTACCTCGCCTCAGGCAGGTCTCCGTACAAAGCGGCGTGTCCTTTGGCAAAGGAACAGAGTTCAGGGATCTGCTTCAATTTCCAAAGTAAAGGGACTGAACACCATCCGGTGGATACCCTGTGTGATATTCAAAAGCTACCGGCTGCTTGTTGACGGTCCAGAAGTGCTCTTGTTTTCCTCGCACAGTCTGTCCTCTGCAGTCCAAAGCTGTAGACTTGTAAGCAGGCAGTGACTTCCTCTGAAGTTGCTTGTATTGACCTAAATAGGTTGGGGCGGGTGAGGACACACAGACAACATGAAAAAGCTGTGCTGGTTGCCCAACAAAGAAACGTCTGCTTTGTGGTGAGCACTTTTAACATATAAGCACTTTTAACATACTGTTAAAGAACATGATTTTCATGTTTGTTTAAGTTCACACCAAAAGCCTCGCAAAGTGAGTTAAAATAAAATCTGCATTTAAGTGGTAAACAAAATAGTTAAAACTTGACTTCTTGTAATTTGAATGCTACTTACTGAGTCAATGCATTTAGAGGTCGACGGGTGCATTTCTTCTATACATCCAGCTGTGACTGATACATCTAATAGATCAAGAAAAGGAACAGTAGGATGGAGCAATGTTAAAATCAGCTGTCCTGAGAAAGTCAGTGATTATCAGGGAATGGAGACAAGATAGAGAGGTTTCCCTCCAATTTTAAACGGACCTCAGAAGCAAAAAAAATGGCTGCTACCTTTGCAATGCCATGAGAGAAATGGGGTACGGAAGCTTGAGTCATCTCACGATGGACAATCAGTAGCACTTGAGGAGTACCTGAACATAAGCTACCTTCTCTTTTCTACAAGCGAGCAGCACAATGGCGAGGAAGTGTCTACACCTACTGCCTGTGGGACAGGCTGCAGCAAGAAGACCTGTGCTTAGGCCTGAGTTTCTTCCTCTTTACCCCATTTTCACTAGCTCTAAGTTGAGGATGACAGCATTCAACCCTCTGTAAGTTGAAATCAAGCGGAGAAAAGCAGCATACAGAAATTCATCCTCTTTAGGGAACTTGACACTAACAGCATGGCCTTGGTGCTGTATGTCAAAAGTAATTTTCAATCTGTTCATACTTAAACTGCCTAGTTTTTTTTTCCATGAGCCTTTTGTTGTATCAAACCAAAACTGTCATGCAGTTTGGTGGTTTTTGCACAAGAACATCAGAGTGGGTTTTTAAAGATGATTGTGATATGGTTGACTGATGCACTCACTGCTAGGGTCAGGAGCAAGGGGCTCCTGTAACAGCACCAAAGTCCTCCAGTTCAAGCAAGGATGATCTTCCACTGGGGCAGAGCAGTAGCACTGTCACAGTTAGTGGAGCTCTACTGATTTATCCCAGCTGAGAGCTGGCCCACATGACTTACAGTCATTTGCTCAGTGCTATTTATCCATTGCAGGTCTCTAGCAAGTATGTTGAGGCTTTCTCACCCTCCACCTTTGCTACGTTGACATTAGCTACAAGCCAGGTCCTCTGCTACCACCCGTCACTGATGTTCCAGTACTACTCAATCATGTGAAAGGGTTATTAAAAAAAATTTCTGAATCACCTTCTGCCCTGCTCAGTATTTTTCATTTCTAAGTCAGCACTGCATGTCCCTTCATGAGGGAATAGCTTGAATATGCCATGGGATTAAAACAAAATGGATTGCAAACTCTATACGGCTTGGGTGCTAACCTCTGCCATTTCTTCCAAAACAACTGAAAAAGCATATACATTGTGACAGTCCAGGCTGTCCCCTTGACCGAGATGTTGACTGAGATGTCCCCTCAAAGGGGTTTGAAGACTGTGGGAGTTTTTCATTCCCCATGTTACAAACAGGTCATCTTGTTCTGTTATTTCCCTGCCATGATCTCCTCAGAAGTGGGGCAGCTTATTAACAAAGAATAACCCTAAGACTTCTCCACAGCCCTTTGCCATTTCTGCGTAATAGTCTCGCCCCTCTGACATTTATTGCTGTGGTTTATATCCTCACCGAGAGCATTATGAAGAATAAATCATAGTGTGTGGTAATATTACTGTGAAATACACTGGTACTATTATACAAGGATAAGAAAACAAAACCACTGCTCCAGAGACAGCAAGAACAGGAGCACATGGATCATATTAAGCAGACATTGGGTCTACCAAACCTACACAGGTACTGAAGTGTTAGGAGGGTGCAGAGCTACAACAGGAAAGTGCATTGCTCCAGGTTTTTTGCTTAAAAGATGAGAGAGAGGGCCTAAGGGAGGGGAACGCATGAAAAAGAAAAGGATGAAACTTTTTTTTTGGCTACTCCAGATGGGGTTTTCCTCTGTTTAAATGCTGAAGGACAGAAAGATTTTAAATTAAAATCTTAATAAATATAGCCCTGAGGCTAGTAACATTATTACATCCAAGATGATTACAGCAACCAAGCCACAAAAGAAATATATATATGTATTTATTTGAAGCATATAATAAGCCTCAGTATTTAGTTAGAAGAAGGCTAGGCAGCTAACTGACTTCCAAACTAGTGAATTTTCCATTCCGCTCTGCCGAAAGGATAAACCAACATGGCACATAGTTTGCAGGGCTTGATTTCATTTCTGTACAAGGTAGCACTATTACTGCTTATACTTTATACATATAAAAATTACACTTACTCAGATTATGTGCACGAGGATTGGCAGGAAAGAACCCCAAGTTTGCAATATACAATAGGAGATATGGATAATTAGCAACCTTCATTGTGAAAGAGCAATCTAGGTTCTCTAGCTTGCTTGAGCAAGGCCTGTTCTCCTTGAGATATTTGCCTTTTTCAGTTGATCCGAGTCTCAAGACAAGGTACTGCACTTTACTTGTTTGCATAGAATTGTTTTTTTTTTTAATTATGGGAATATTTTAATAAAGGATACAGGGGAAAAGCAGGGATACAAAGAAAAGGATACAAGCTGATAAAGATGATTAAATCATAGAGCGACTGCGGAGTGGGTCATGAAGTGTTATAATCCCCAAATCCCCTCTGCTTTCTGCCTCAATGTGTTAATGCATCACACTTTAGTACAGTGACACTTTCAGCCCTAGGTGGAAATTCACACATGATGAAGAGGTGGAGGAGGATTTCCAGATGGTCAGACCTCAGGGAGTGCGAAAAGGTGGGGGGAGGAAGGGAGAAACTGCTGAAGGGAATCGGACTTTGGTCACATCAGTAATTTCCAGCTGAAAATGGAATATTAAAAAAAAAAACCCAAAATAATCACCAATGATCCCATACCGGAGCCAGGTGCATTCAGGTTTGGACATTATGCATGACAAATCCTCACCAATGCTGGTTGTGAAAGATCCCTTGGAAATATTGGTTTATTTGTGTGCAACAGTGAAAGGTGTGAGCTTCATTTCCTTGGCCAAATTTCAGCATGGGTACTAAAGCATCCCGATACAGACCCAATTAGTTGTTTTATTCTCTGCAGCTCCTCTTTACTAGAAGTTATTGTAAAGTGGTACTTGCTCTGAATTGTGCATGAATTTTCCCTCCAGCAGAGGCTGTATTTGGCTGCTACACATCCTTCGGGACCCTCTTCTGCAGGGCCACCTCTCCAAGAGCAGCGAAGGGCACTGAGACAGAGAAAATGCAAGGCTTGTGGCCAGTTGGTCCCATCACACCCCAAAACAGGCCCCACTTTCCCTTTAGGGGAGCACAAGGCAGCAGCTGCTATCACACAGCTGGACTTCTCTAAGAAGACCTCATTTACTGTGGCCTTTTGGGGGGGAAGGGGAAGGTAGTCGTGGTCCAGAGTTCAGGGGGTCTAGTCCTTCAGGGCGAGAGGTGCTAGGGCTGTATAAAGAATTAGCAATAGGTGGTAGTTTGTACAGCCACAGCTCTTTCCAGATGTCAGGCTTAGGGAAAATTTAAGAGAATCAATTATTTAAAGCATCACAGTACCCCTATATTAGCAGGGAGGAAAGATAGTCTCCTCATCATGACATAAAAAGCGAGCATTAGGTATGATGGCTCACACCACAATTCTAAGGGCTCTCGCTTCATTTTCTTGGGTGTTCCTTGGGTCAGAGCATTTCCCCTACCACAAAATGGACACTAGAGATGCCAACGGTGTGCAGTCACAATGTAAAGGAATATTTTGTTTAATGCTACCAGTATGATTGCATGCTATTTACCTGTATTTCCTGGATGGCAACAAAGTAAATTGACCACAGTGTGATGAACTACTTGGACAAATCTCATGAGAAATGAGGTTGTCGCACACGGTTTCCATGTTGGGGAAACACTTATTGTACGTCCACTCCCTGTCACTCCCACTACAAACCATGTTGTGCACACAGGTCAGGAAAAAGCTCAAGGAGACAGAAGACACTGCTTTGCTTTATTCAACTTCTGCTAGTGCAACTTCAAATCTGTAAAATCTGTGGTTTTATCTGATGGTTTTATTCCTTCTCCCATTAATTGGCTTTATATGTTAAAATCACTTCTGTCATATCAAAACGCAAAGAAGCCTTGGGCATCTGATGTGGCAGTGACTTCCACAATGATACAGTCAAGATGCCCAGGTACCTGTCACTGGCTTTAGTGGTAAGCCAAAAGCCTCTGAGCCTTGTAAAGCCTGCAGCATCCATCTCGCACTCGAGTCCCTCACAATGACTAGATGAACATCTCTGACTTTCTTCCCTAAGGACTCAGTGCAGCAGGTGCTTTCAGTCTGCCCACCTTCCAGATCAGGTGTCCAAAAAATGCAGCAATAAATATTTTTTTTTCTTCCCTTTTTCTAAAAGAGCTCAAGGTGGGCGGAGAGGATGGGCGTAGGCTATTTTTATTCGTACCTTAATTTAGTCAGTAGTCCAACAGTTCATGGAAGAAGAGCTGGGCTCAGTCCGCTTCCCTGTCTGACAGGAGTCCCGGGGAGCACGGGAGGCAGGTCAGGTCTTCTCAGAAGGAGCAGGCTATGGGGCAATGCTGGGACAGGAGCAGTCTCGAAGCCTCTAGTTGAGTCAGTCCATGACTAAAGGGAACGTGATCCCACAGTTCTCTAGGTAGACAGTTCAGAGAGCCACAAGGCCAGGCCTCCCTGCTTCCCACTCTGCGAGCCAAAACACCTGGAACTACCCCATTCACATGAGACCAGCTTTAAGAGGACAGAGGCAGTCCCCACCCTGGCACAGAGCATACCCTAGTAAGCGCAGTCTGCTGGGAGAGGAGACATACACGCTCCCTGGGGCAGAAGGGAATTGAGCCATGTGAAATTCCCCGTGTTCAGCACTAGCCTTTTGAGCGCCGAGCGTAGCGTACACAAAACACTGCCGCACTGCCAACCACCCTGCCTTTCCCTTGCAAGAACGGACCCACTCTCTGTTCCTGGAAGAAAGCCAAGACAGAGCCTAAACTGTGAACCCCAAGGGATCCTCAGCCCCCAGGCAAGGTAGATTTAAGAGGCTGTGTTCCCCAATCACTTGCTCAGGCAGAAAAGCAGGCTCTTGGTTTTAGTGGCTGCCATTTTGAGGTGGTGCATGGCACAGGAAGCTTCACTACGAAAGATAAAGATCTGGAGGTTGTGGTGACTGCCGAGCACAGGCATTGCAACCCTCCATGGCGAGGCCCCAGACCTTTTGTAAGTCTGCTTCCCCCAAACTGAAACATCGCTGCCAGTGCCAGGCTAGCAGTCCACAAAGCAATAGCAAATGGAGCTCCCCCCGAGTCCAAACCACCGCACCGCGAACACTGAACAGATCCAGGTCTGCCCAAAGAGTGGGCCTTACAGGAGAGCAGAAGGAGCATGAGCTAAAGTTGCCAAGTGATTCTTCCCCCTCTCTAGGTGACAAGGCACAAACTTGCAGGATTGAGCCTGTAGCAAAATTGGTCCTGCTGCAACTTATCTTCTGTCTAGGTAACAGGGCTGAATTTGTTTAACAGTAGCTGTTAAAGAACAACAGAAGAACACAGGTGTAAGTAATGGTGGATTTAGACAAGGCAATCACTTAAATGTATATATTAAGACTTGAAAGTAAACAAGTGATTGATGGAGACTTCGAGCCTTGAAGTCAATGGAAGACTGTTCTGACAGCAGAAGTGGAAGACCTGAATGAAAAGAAAAGTAAATAGATAGAAGCAAGAGTATTTGCCCATAACATGACTGCTGCTGTGAACTATTACAGGCATGCAACAAGGAAGGAGTAAACAGCTCCCCATCCCCATGGCTGGGATGTGTTGGTATTTAGCAGAGACCTCCTGGTGCACAGCAGAGAGGACTTCATCTTCTCACTATGGACTTCCCAGGCTTTAGAGGTTATGTTCTGATTTTGGGCTTCTGACACAAAAATACATGCAAAAGGCCTTCCTAGCAGGAAACGCCTAGCGCCTTTAACTGGGAAGCCAAAATTAACAATCTTGCTAAGACACCTTTCCTACCCTCACCCCTTGGGTTAGCTCCCAAAACAAGAGGAACCACAAAGAAGCCCACGACAACCAAAAGAGAAAATCTGCCAGCAGCAGAGGGAAGCAGGGGTTGCTCCGTGTGTGCGTCACTTGCTGCAGCCTGTCTGGGGTGACGGTGTTGTCAGCAGGAAAGAGTTACCAGCAGAGGTGGGGCTGCTTGGAAATGGGCCTGGATGCTGCAGAGCTTTTCACCTTTCACTTCCTTAGCTTTTCCGCAGCTAGGAACAGGCTGTGAGCTCATTCCAATTTCTACATTCAGGATAGATCTTCATCGACTTGCTTAACTCAAAGTCCTGGGTTGGTGGTTTGTTTGGGTCTCCCCCCCCCCAGAAGAAAGAGAACAGAAAGTAAAGAATGCATCCCTTTGTCATAGACTTGCATTTCAATACTTCAAACCTATTTAATACTTTAGACTTTACCCAATTTTTGTCTCATGGGGAAGACTGTTCCTCTGGAACCTATATCCCCATTTCTTTCCAAAAAAGAAGAACAAAAGATAAGTTTTAACTTGGTGTTGATGCAATATTCACCCCACCCAGAACCAACTTTGAAAGCTCATGTAAAAAACATGAAGAGTAATTTTTACTTAGGTCTTGTTATGAACAATTCAGAGATAAGAAACAAGGCAAGACACGTCTCAGCTGCAAGTGTGAACATGATCTCAACACTGCAACATTTTCCTTGCCTGGCTAGAGATGGGTTGGCAGCATGAGGTATATGAAGGTAGGTTACAGGTGACAAGAATGTAAAAAGCCTATTATTAAACTAGGTGTAAGCAGTCTTGAAACTTCATTAGGGCCAGGGAATTCAGCCCTGGACATTGCACCTGCTTGATTATTCACTAGAAATTAACATTAAACAAATGCTGTAAACTTGAAGCTAAGTTGGAGAGGATTCAGATGCAGCTCCTTCCTGCCCTCTGACTGGGCAGCGGATGGAAAGCAGTCTGTATCACAGACAAACTCCATGTGCTTTCCGCTTTCAGGAGAGAGGTGAAGTCTCCTTCATCACAAGTTTTCACCAGGTGCAGAGGACAGGTCATTTGCTGTCCTCCAACTGCAACTATAGAAGAGGAGTGAACTGCAGAACTGCAGTATATTAAAGGTGTGTTTGAGCACTGACCTATTTTTGTTCATCTGCCATGGGAGAGACATGTGGAAACATTGTGGTTTGATGGATTTGATTAAAAATATGCTAATGAATAAAGAAAATTAAGTGCATCCCTTGGGCTTCTGGCAAGCTGCCAAGACAGACACTGGGACCACCAACAGGGGGTCCTTATGCTTCAGCTTTTGCAGTCCTTCAGATTCCTACTGCGGAGGATGGTGACCCAGTGGAAACGGGGCTTAAAAGTTGAGTGTTCTGCATGTCCTGCCTCCACTGCTCTCCAAATGCCACAATATTTTAAAATTTATGCCCCAGGTGCTGGAATCAGCAAGCATAAGAACATCTTTGTTTTCACTGAAAAAAATACTTCTACCATCATTGTTGAAGAAAGCAAGCTTGCAAACATGAAGCAAGTGTACTCAAAAGGCTTGGAAACAAAAAGACTGTGAAAGAAAACTCCAAGTTCATTTTCTAAAGCATCTCATTATTTCTAAACCAAATGCAGTTTTGGAGGCCTGACTTATGGTTTTCAAGCTCCTGAGGCAAAGCTGCAAATGTGGCCTTTATTCCCACGCAGGAGAAGCTCTGCCTGCCCTCCTCCCTCCCTACTGTTCAGGGAGGGGAAGGAGGGGGGAAGGCAAATCAAAACAACTCTAACAAGCACAGTGTTACCCTCTGCTCCACAACTGTTTGCTGCACTACCATCATCGCTCAAATGGATTTACTCAGGGTACCACATAAAAAAGCTCTAACCTGGCTGCAGGAATAGGTGAATCACATATTCTGCTGCTGTTCCTCAGGTAGGAAGCAGCTTTCATTAGCAAAGTCTGAAGTGTCCAGCTCTCCTAGTGCTCATAATCCTTCTGTGCACAGTTGTTGTTCCCATAGTCTGATTCACTCTCCATTGTCCTGTAGTCTTCAGGGCTGGATCCAGCTGGCCACAGTTAGGGATGCAAATGCCTGTCATCCAGTGGCACTGCTCAGCACCTAATTGCAGTACAGTCACCAGGAGTGAAAGGAAAGAAGGGCTCTTGTTTAGTTAAACTGTCTGAACCCGAGTAGAACTAGGCATATTTGAAACCCTAGGGGTAAAGACGAACATCCAAGGACAAAGAACCAAGCAGGCAAAGAAATTAAAATGGAGACCCCAGAGCGAAATAGATTCTTCCACACTCATGACCACGGCACTACCTAGAAGAATAGCTGTATTTAAAACCAAACACCTAGTCTACCCTGCAGGCATTTTTTCAGCAGCGTAGTAGGTTTTGGTTTTCATAGCTCCACCTTCCAAGCAAGAAACAAAGTTTTAACTTCCAATTTCTGAATCCTGTCATTCTGGGCAAGGTTACTTCTGTCGGGGAGGTCTGTGTCAGACCATCTCTCTCAGGTTCTCATCAGCCTTTCTAAAAACTGAAGAACCAAACAAACTTTTAGGAGCAAAACCACAGGCTATCTTGGGCAATGTTGCCATGATGGTTTTCATTTAGAAGAAAGAAAGAATTTGGCTATTTTTTAGATAATTACTCCTTCCCCCAGTCCACAGTTTTCCTTGTTTACACATATAGAAGTGTAACGCCATCATTTTGTGGGGAGGGTAATCATGTTATAGAGCACTCTTACAGACCACAGATTGAGAAACACTCATCCAAACAGCAAGTTCAGTTTGTTGTATGTGTTTTCCTTTTAAACCAAAAACAAAGCACTATTAAGCAGCAGGGAGTAACTTTCCTTGTCTCTCAATGCTACATGTATGCACAAGTTTGTCCTTGAATTCTGGTATTTGGCCTATGAAGCCAACATGCATAAAGCCTCCGATACCCTGAACGCTAGACTTTAAAAACAAACTCTATAAACCTTGATTATATCAAAAACATGATTCTGCCTCAAAGCCAAATAACAAAGCTCGTTGAAGGAAACTTACTGTAAACTCTGGAGATTAATCATCTTTATCAGGAAGGCAAGTGCAGAGCATATGGTCTCAGTCTTACCTCAGCATTTTACCTCCAACCCCCTTTGGAATTACAAGGCTTAAGGGGCCATTTGCTGGTATTTCCCTAGTAGATCCTATTCCCACAACAGACACTAAGTAGTTGGGGGGGAGAGGGGGGAAGGAGAGACTGAGGGGCAGGGGTAAAAAAAAAATTTTAAATAGGATATCCTCCCCCCCTTAAGGCTTTATATTTCAAAGAAACCCCAGCATCTTTAGTCACCCTTAGAAACAAAATGTTTTGTGAAGTACTGCACAGTCCCATGGAACAATAAGTATTCTTTCTGGCATGCAAATCAGTGCTCAGTGAGCAGAACAAACTTACACTTGCAATGCAAACTGGTTTAATGCCATAGAAATCGTAAAGCCACCGTCCTCATGAGAAATTGGGTGTTCTGCTGCACACTAGAATGTTTAGGCAAGAATTAACATTAGCATTTGCATGCAAAAGGAAAATTTGCATTTAGAACAAGGTCTCCTACTGCATGAGAGAATCATACGGCAGAGCAACGAGAACAGAAAAATCTAGTTAGCATGGGTTTCTACGTGTAATTCAGGTAGCAGATTAATAGCAGCTACTTGTATGCTCGTCTGAGCATGCTGAACAGCCCCTCTCCATGGTAGAGCTTCTAACTCTTAAAGCCACAAGATGGAGCCAACAGTTCTCAGGAAGAGGTGCCTGTACCATCCCAGGAATCCTCTGAGCATTTAGCACACAGAACCACACTAGTTAAGTGTTCTGGTTGGGGCAGAACACAGGCAAGCACGAAGGCAGAAGCCAAGCTGTGCATGTGCAATCATTCGCCAGTTTGATCCTGCTGCGACTTAAGGAAGGCCTGTCTGTTCCTTGCAAGCATCCACAGAGTATCTGAAGAAAAAGATGCCATTCTGGGCTTCGGGTAGAGCTATGTAATACAACTGTGCTCAGAACCCTCTCCTGCCCCCTACACAACACTTTTCATGCCATCCTTTCTCTGCTGCAGAATATTTAAAAAAATACTTCACTGGGAAGGAGAGCTATGTCAACCACCATGGCAGTCTGAAACACAGGGCAAACACCAGGCAAGCACCACGTAAACAAGATTATGTAAATTGCTGTAATCCTTGGCTAGAAGTCATCAGCTAGGGGGTGTTCCGCTTCCAACTTGTACAGCAGCAGCAGAAATGGCACCCAAAGTTCACTGTGAATCCCATTTCTATGCCACTCCAGATTAAGTGGCATAACAGTGCAGCGGGTCTGTCCTGAACCATCTTGCCTCAGAGGCATCTCAGCTTCTCTGCTGCAGTTCGTTCATCGCAAACCAACAGAGAACTGAGTCTGGCACACTCAGAAGACTAAGGATCAATATTCCCACACAATGTTGCTTATTCTATTACTTGAGCCACAAGACTAACTGAGGAAATAGGAAAGCAACTCTATCATTTACACAATTGATACAAGCTGTCTGATCCAAGTAGGCTGTGGAAAGTTAACTATGAATGAATCAAACTACTGTACCCGTTCAGTCCTGAAACATATGCAGACCATTTCCAGAAAACTGATGATGGGGTCTCCAGCCACCTCCTCTTCCCCTCCCTTCCCACAGCCTGTAATATAATCATGTTACAGATTTGATACAAAGGTTAGTTCCAGACACTGAAAGTCAGAGGTTACCTGGTTCAAGAATTTGGGGATTAGACATGCTTTTAGAATGCTGTAAAAATCAGTAACAAACAAATATTATGCCTGTTTTTCTTTTTATTATCAATAGTAATACAAATCAGTTGTATTAGCATGATAATGAAAAGTGACCAGTTTTATAGACATTAAAAATGTTTGTGCAAGTTAGAGACAAAGCTCTAAAGCTATGTAGAGAAAATAAGAATTTACATTGTATAATATAGCATACATATTTTAGAGGCAGTTTTATTAAATCTTGCAATCACAATCACTTCCTCTACACTAAACCTCTTTCTTGGTGTTAGAGATAACACCTTCCCCTCCCAAGAGGAACACCTGCCATTCCCATGAAGTGTGGAGATTACGGTGAAAATCATAGCTTTTTTGTTCCTTTTCCCGCCTTCTCCCAACTATAAAAGTCAACAGGAGGTGAACATTGCAACATATGCTTATAGCAATTAAAGAAAGCTTCTGTCTACATAAGCTCCGAGTTGAATTGATAAAGAGTATCTTCTTTTCAAGCAAGAATTGACAGACCTGTCAGCCTGAAGTACTGGGTTAACGCTTTGGAAAGCTTTAAAAAAATTGTGGTGAGCATTTAGTTAGATGCATTTCCCCCCCCCATCTTACTACATTCCAGATTGTAGCTTTGTGCCTTAGACCTGAAATATTCTTAAGCATTATACTAGCCAGATAGGATTCAACTGGAACTTCAGATGGCTATCAACATCTTACTGAACTTTAATGACCAGTAAATGTATGCATATATCTTTCTCTTCTTCAAGCTAAGTGTTCACCTAGAAATTACAGTAAAGGCATATTAGTCTGTATAGAACACATATGGCACAAGTCATTGAAGATGCACTTCACGCTGCATCTGTACTTTCATCTCAGGGGATGCTCCTTTTAAAAAAAGTCAAGTCTGCCTTTGCATTCCTGGAGCTTAACCTGCTTTTTTCATATAATGACTTAGGCCCCCTCATAATAGGAGCTTGTTTCATAGATGTTTGGTCAAACCAGAAGGAAGACGGGAGCACCTGAATACCCACAGCTAAGCCACATATGGAAGATCACGTATATCAGTAAACGGTTCCCTGACTTAATATTAAGCCATTATGCAAGAATAATATTTGAATGCTTAAGTGCAATTGCATAGTCCAGTCTTACATGACCTCCAGCTTCAAATATCCAGTTCCTTTCCTATAGCCACGCTCCAGAAAGATTTAAGAGCACATTATACTTTGGAAGATACTTGGTCTTTAATTACGTAACATGCAAAGGCTGCGAGACTATATCAGCTTCAATACAGCCTTCAGTTGCCTCAGCTACACAGCATAGCTAGCAGGCAGCCACACACTCCCCCTCTTGTCAAAGTCCTCCTTGTTTGATGTACCTGATCTGCAAGTACCCATTTAGATCAGAAGCCAAAGCTCCCTTTACTCTGCTCAAAGGAAGCCCTTAAATCTCAAGGAAGGACTTCTGTGCCATTTTTTATTCACTCTAGTCAACCCACCTGATATTGATGTCCATTGAGGTCCAGTGGAGCACACCTGGAAGTCATTCAAGGACCCTCAAATTATATTGCCCCTATTTAGAACAGTATGCATTCAAGCACTTCCACCATATGAGGCAGAAGCAACAGAATTCCAGTCCAGGGGACCAGTTTTATTGCTTTCCTGGTACAAGTCAGAATGCTTGTTGCCCACTCTTAAGTAGCCAAGGTAGCTGCCTTGTTTATCATGTTTTCAGCTATAACTGGGAAGTTAAACTGAGGTTTGTCACAAGTACAGAAGAATACTGAAAAGCTGCTGTATTTAGTCTCCAGGCCTAGTCTTTCTAGAAAAGGTGACAAGCACAGAACACTGACGAGATGTAGTATGAAGCCATGAAGCAGCAAGTACCATCTTCCAAGTAAAGCTCCACCACTGAGGTGGACTTACCAGCTAAAAAAATAACCTGAGAACAGCACATGGACTGTAAGAACACCAGTGGGAGACTCACTGTTCTGAGCAGAAATTAATCTGTCCTATCAAATACTGTCAGGTACTTTAAAGAGATCAAAGGTCAAGGCATGCAAGTCTCTTGAGCCAATACAGCTGAGGTGCTCATTGCGAGCTTTGAGTTCATTATTCATATAGCAAGGAAAGCTTATTCAGTTTTGTTAGACACATTTTTACAACCTGCCTCAGAAGGGCTTGACCTAGATAAGCTTGTAATGTGAACTCAACTGCTGTTTACCCTTTAGGTTAAGTGCTTAACCTTTAGGTCTCAACTAAAACCAAACCTAAGTGAGTTGCCTTCCTCCAGAAGCAGACATTCATTTGCTATATGCATAATATGCATTCAAAAATGGACTTTACCCATGGAAGTTCAAGAGGAAACTTCAACAGAAATGTAACACCTCCAAGTGTCTCATTAGGTGCTTAGGCTTTAGACATGGGTGATACAGCTCAAGTGATAAGTTCTGCAAGACAGCAGGCTCCCAGCCTCTACTGCAAAACTGTATTGTCAAGTTGGCTTTGTAATACCTGTTAATTACACTGTTCAAAGAGAAGTATTTCCAGAATCAGTTAACCATTCTTTCTGCACATACAAGATAACATTAACAAAGAAGGAATTTAACTTGACAAGAATGAAGATTACAGCACCTTTTATTTAGTACAGTTTCCCCAATCCAATATGTTGCCTGACAAGTTGAACTAGTTATGGAAGACAATGAGTTTGCGATAAGTCCCTGTGAAACCTCAGGCCAACAGAGATTCTGTTATCTAACACATCTTACTTTTTTCAAACTTCAGAGGTGGAATGCACAAGAGCAATCTAGTACATGTTAAAAAATGTTTTTCAACCTCAAATTACAATACTAAGTACTGAACAGTATTCACTACTCCTTCACCTCAAGAAGAAACACTATTTGTTAATTTAGTGCTGCAGTGTGCTTCATGGAACAACCACACAGCATATTCCTTTCACCAAGCAACTGTTTTAAGCATCCAGTTAACAAGCAAGGTACAGTCACTACTTTAAGTCTCTCCACTCCTTCAAAACAGAAGACAGCCATAATTCATTGAGAGACTCCACAATCAGAAGAGACAGTTACTTTCCACAACAATGGCAGAAGTGGTTTTTGGCAACTGCACTTAAACTGCACCAGAAAGCTCAGTTCAGTCAGCTGACAAGAGGAACTAAATACTGACTTTTCCATTTCTAGGCTGGTTTTTGTTTATCAACATGTGACCATCATTGCATAACTGACAGCAAAACTCAACATGCATCCCCATGTGCTAGGTTGCTGTGCATCAAAAACAGTACATATAAAATTAACAGTAACAGATGTGGCAACTGCTTAACTTCATTTGCTTTTTGACACCATACAACTCGCTAGCCAGTTAATCATTGAGAGGTAGCATGTATGCCTCACCTATTCCAAGTCATGATTGTGTGATGTGACCCATCCTTACTCAAAGTTTTCATCTTCAGCAAGACAAGAGACAGATGCAGACATTCCCACTTTCCAACATGATCACAAGTGTTCCAATATAAACAAAACCGATGAAATCAACACTTTGAATTTCACTATTCCAGTACCAGGGAGGGGAAGGATGGCAGATGTAGAGTGAGTGTAATTGAGTCTAGCCACAATACATGGAAGAAACCCAGGACATCATTTCAAGGAAATGGTGACAATATTATTCCTTTTGAAGAAAGTCACTTTCTCATCCCATGCCACTAATTTAAGGATGAGAAGACAGACCAGCAGGGAATGCATCTAGCATTGCCTAAATAAGTCTGAATTGAGTCCATAGGCTTGATTCATGAATGCTGTATTGACTAAACAGAACATGGAAGAAAGTTTGTTTTTGACTCTCAAGTGTCAGTTGCTATTTCTTACATGGAGTGTGGTGAGGAAGCCAGCAGATTTCAGTGTAAGAAATATCAGTGACAACTAACAGAAGATGGAGACTCAAACCCTTTACCAGATGTCATCTAGTTTTTCCGCAGTTTGCAACATCAAGGACAGCAGCAACAGTGGAAAAATGTTTGAACCTGAACAGCTGTGCTTGTTAAGGCCAGTAGATGTTCAAGAGAAACATATTCAGAGAAACGTTAGAGTAAACTAGGAAGTTAATACGAAAGTATTTTGTATAACCAAGCAGGAATATTGTAGTTCTGAAACTATTTCTAGTTTTGAAAGATACTGGGAAGACAGAGCCCATTTCAGTTTAAGTAGGCATAGGTTTTGTTGGATACCAGAAATGGTTTCAAAGTTCTGGTTTCACATTTTGAAGGTGTGATACGCAAAGCAAAAGATAAGGGAGTCAATACAGACTTCCTTTCATGAATCCAGCCCTATATCCTTAGTGGTATCTTATCCATGCCATCTGTAGATAGATATTTACAGTTCCCAAGCATCACAGTAAGCAACATCTTTCTTTAAAGCTTTTCTTGTTCTTGCCACTTTTCTTGCCATTCTTGTCTTTGTTTTCTGACATTTTCTTTGCTCTGATTTCTCTCATTAAATCAAAGAATACCTAGGAGGGAAAAATAAAGAAAGATTAAACAAGATCTGCCACCAGAAAACTACTGTATTCAACAGCAAAGAAAGATGTAGCACCACACTGTACCCGATACAGCAGAAGTGAGTCTAGACATAGATCCCAGTGACAAACTCAACATCAGAATTATGTAGCATGTCAAACAGTGACAAGAAGTAGCAGAATCTTACCTGGCTATCAAGTCATTCAACAGCCCTATTTTAAGAGCTTTTTATTGAATATCAGTCTTGCACAAGACCAGCATTCAGAGTTCATGAGAACATTTGTCAGTGCCTAGCAAACATTTCCAGGCAAATCACTCTTGTTAACTATGCAAAGCATTTAGTCCAGTCCTTTCCACACAGTTACAAGCACACTCTGCTCAGTAGTATTGTGCCTGTTTTATAATTAAAAAGCTACAGCATTCAAGTGACAGTGTCAGGCACAAAAAATTCTCAGATTACATTGGAAGAAAGATTCAGAGAAAGTCATTACACTGATGTCTTCTCCAAAATTCTAGCTGATTTCACCCCTGTATGCCTGATGTCTAGGTACATACCACTTAAGATGTAATAGCTGTTTTACTGTAGAGAGTTATTGGGAAAAATTATTTTTAGGATTATAGAATAAGAGCTTAGTGTCACTCTGTAGAGATAGGCTTTTTTTTTTTAAATGGGGAACTACGTAAGTGTTTGATTCTTGGAGAAAAGACCATGCTACTGATCAGAAATAGATTAGTTTATCATTCAAAACCCTCTTAAGGGTTTTTAGTCTGCTACAGTGTCAACACACAATCATCACAATGGCCAATAACTTAACATACACAAAACAGTGCTTATATAGAGGATAACCAGTATGTCACACAAGCTAGCTAGAGAAGACCTATGAGAGCAAGTCTAGAACACCATGCTAGTACACTCCAGACACAGCTACATTGGTGTTAATCCCAACTGATCAGAAAGCTAGTTTAAGTATAAAAGAGCCTAGGCATTTGCTAGTCACAAGACAGCTCATAGGCAAAACCAAGTCTAGGTATTCATGTTTTACTATATCACCCAGTTTATGCATCTGACAGTGACTTTCTAGTAATATTCTGCAAGTCAGAATGGTTCTTTACCAAATTTAAATCATGCCATGTCCTTTATAACCAAAATGTTTCAATTCAAGAGTTTCGAATACACTGTTTTAACCAATAATGAGAGAAATAGAGTTCCTACTAGGTAACTTACACACCAATAGCATTTCCATTAGTAAACTAATATAGACTAGCAGAACAGGAAACTGTATAGAAGAACTTAAGAGTACAGCTAGCTGCAAGTGTTCTTTGTCCAAAGAACAAACTGCTTACAATTTGTAACCTTTAAACAAACACAGGTTACAAAGCCACACCTTTGGAGTCCTTAGGGGGCCCAACAGTAATTTCAGATCATCTTCTGTGGATTAGTGAAGTAAAAAGGCACCCGCTTCTTCAGGAAACCCCCACTACACATAGAATGAAGGGCAGACTTGAAACTGATTTTTCCCTACTACCGGGCAAACACTGCATAGTCACAATTCATTTCTCTTCCAGAATAACCCACCATCACTGTTTGTGCGAGAAGTCAGTAGCAGAAACATGCTGAGAATGACTGTCCTAGATGAGCATGGACAAGTCAAAACAGGACAGGGACACAGCCAGAAGAGTTCTTCTCACAATTCAAAGTTGTCTTGACAGAAAACAAGAATGAAATCTTTAACATCAGCCACACCATACGTAGCTTTGTAGGGAAGGGGGAACAATTTATCAGTGTCTCTGCCTTGCTATTTATTGCTGCTATTATTATAGGACACAGCCTATAAACAAAATAACAGACTTCAGGGAATCCTTAAACTCATTTACCCAATTTACTATTAGAAAGCTATCAGTTCAGATACAAACATTTAAGACAATAGCATTAACTTTTACCAGGTCTCTGGCTCCTCTAAGCTAGGTATTTGCTTAAGTGAACACATTCCAGTACGTTCATTCATTTTTTTTTTTTTATAATCTAAGCTTTCAGAAGCCCAACTGTGGATTTGCTTTTGTCCCAGCAAGAGTCAAGAATTAGTCACTCAGCTACTAAACAAGTAGTAACCATTTAATCGAGCAGATGTCATTTGTCTTACCTTATCTACATTCGCTCTAGTTTTGGCAGAGGTTTCTACATACTGCACACCCCACTCTTCTGCCTTACTTCTAGCCTCTTCTACAGGCACTTGTCTGCGCTCTTCCAAGTCAGACTTGTTTCCCACTACCAGTAAAGGGATTTTATCCTCTTCAGCCTTCACACGCAGGATCTGTTCCCTAATGCATCAGGTATTCAAAATAAAAATATCAGTGTTAGTAGGAGCAACTACTTATCAGGAGTGGATCAAGTGGTCTGCACATTACTAGTGTTTACAACAGTACATTTCCCAACAGTTGAACACACCCTTTAAAATTATTCCAAGTTTAACATATTAATGCTATGGGCTTTACACTAATAAAAGCCTAAGACTTCCACGACAGCAGTTTTACCATGTAGTTAGTAAGTTTACTAACCAGGGTCTAACAAAGAAGAACTGTATGGCAGAAAAGCAACTCACAGCAGAAGCTCACACCTGAATGAGGAAAAGAGTGTAAGTGCCACATTTGCCAACTTTCACCTTGGTATTCAGTCACCATCTTCAATTTCTAGTCTACATCCCACCTCAATATAGGTCTAGGGAATATCAAGGCTTTGCCAAGGCAGTAGGTTGGGAACATGTCATGGTTTAACCCCAGCCAGCAACTAAGCACCACACAGCCGCTCACTCACTCCCCCCCCCCCCAGTGGGATGGGGGAGAAAATCGGGAAAAAAAGTAAAATTCGTGGGTTGAGATAAGGACGGTTTAATAGAACAGAAGAAACTAATAATGATAATGATAACACTAATAAAATAACAGCAATAATGAAGGGATTGGAATGTACAAATGATGCGCAGTGCAATTGCTCACCACCCGCCGACCAACACCCAGTTAGTCCTTGAGCAGCGATTCCCTGCCCCCACTTCCCAGTTTCTATAATGGATGGGACGTCCCATGGTATGGAATACACCGTTGGCCAGTTTGGGTCAGCTGCCCTGGCTGTGTCCTGTGCCAACTTCTTGTGCCCCTCCAGCTTTCTCGCTGGCTGGGCATAAGAAGCTGAAAAATCCTTGACTATAGTCTAAACACTACTTAGCAACAACTGACAACATCAGTGTGTTATCAACATTCTTGGCATACTGAACTCAAAACATAGCACTGTACCAGCTACTAGGAAGACAGTTAACTCTATCCCAGCTGAAACCAGGACAGAACAGCGTAAGTAGCTGGCAGAGATCACTCTTAATGGCTACCTAAACTTTACACAAAGTAGAGAGCTACTAAATTGTGCTGAACTAAAATGCTATCAACCTTCCTCCTTCAAGGACTCCAAGCAAATATTTGAACCATCAGCATTAACCTAGCTATCCTTTAGTATTCTAAAAGGACCTATCAACATCCAGGAAAGGAGACAGAGTGATGCTGCATGTCAGTCTCGAAGTTTGTGCTATTATTGGAGTAAGACACAGGTTGAAACAAGACTGACACATGCTGCTGTCCATCTAGGACACTGGAAGAACTGTACCAGTCTACAGTTATTTTCAGATTGCTTCATTTTGTTATGAACAAGAGCCAAACTAGGCATAAGCATGGTGCTACACCCCCTCATCCCACTGAGTTACCACACTACTTCAGATGCTTGCACTTTCCATCCACAAAACAACTGAATGTACATAGAGTACATGAGAATCTAAAATAGTGTTAACGCTGAAGCAGACAATCTGCTGTTGCATTCAACTGTACCTTCACACATTTTCAGATCAGAGGCACTGAAAGCAAACACTGAATGCACAGCATCAGCAGGAGAGCTAGGGTTTAAAGACAAGCCCACAGTTCATTCAGTATTCAGCTTTTTCTTAGTTTAGGAATTCTGGAAGTTAGAGGATCAATACCACCAATCTGCAGTTTAGTCTGTGATACCACCCACTCCCCTCTCCTTCCTGGGGAGGGGTTTTCCAAGGAGCTGGCTCCTGCATGTCAGCCTAACTAAATATTCCATTTAGCTAGTTTCACTATTTATTTAGTTCTGAACCATTGAAAAGTAGGAGATTCTCCATCTCAAACTTTTAGGTCCTTCTTGCTCACCTTTAGGGCTAGCACTGCTTTTTCATTGTTTTGTTGTGCTGGACTCTTGAACCAACACACAGTTAACCTAGTTATAGAAGTCTGACAAAAAAACCCAGAAGCTGCCAAGATAAACACTCCTACTCCTTTTCATCCAAAGCCTTAAGCCTTGCGTTTAACCTTATATTTCACTTAAAGCACACAAGCCAAAACTCAGGCTGGGTACTTCCAAGTGTCTCATTTTCTTCCTGTTTTGTGACCGGTATCTGACTTTTTCCTCCATCTTGTCCTAGGAACAGTTCAAGTACTCAGCTTTGCAGTCCTACAACAGTTCAACTGTTTAGCTCCTTTCAGTGCTCCAGTTAGAGCAAACTTAGAACAGCTCTGCTTGTGTGCCCCATGACTGTCAGCCTTCTGAAGTCTAGCAAACTCAGAGGTATTATGTGAAAAATGAACAATATTTTTTGTACCTCTTGAAAGATTATGCAGTTTCCTACTACTGTTGAACAGTATAATACATTAAGAACCTGGACTAAAGTCCTGGAGTGTGAGGGGAGTTTGCCATAGCTTTAAGAAAACCCTAGAAATAGGTGTCTACCTTAGCACCAGCACTTCCATTACCAATTAGTATGTTAACCTTGTACCACTGAAGCAAAATGAACATAAGCCAGACTGATAGCTTTTATTCTGGCAAACATTAGGAACTCCTAACACTTTCCCTATATTTTGGAAAGTTTTACTTCAAGCTGTACAGCTGTCCTAGGGAATCTCTGGATTACCTTCTACACCAAGGCAACACCTATTATCAAATAACAGTTAGAACATTTGCCCTGAAGAACCTGGCTACATGAGTTCCAAGAACAGAACAATGGTTTAAACCCCTTGTTGTTCTTTTACACTACAAAAGCAGTTTCTGTGCTCAGTCTGGTACTGATTTTTAAATTAGAACTGCTAATCCCAAGAAGAAAAATGGAAGCATTTACTATTACTGTGTGTCTTTCTAGGAATACATCTACCTACAATAGTACTGCTTGGCTGCCAACCCTTGTTTGGCACCAATCCATACCTGAGAGTGGAGGCTAATCCTTCCTTTCCTTAGAGCACCTGCTTCTAGCAGTAAGCAATACAGTGTCTGAAACCTGTCCAAAAGGCAGACTTAATTCCAGAAGTACTGCTCTGAGATAATTAAACTTCACATCCACAAAGACTGAAAATTGGCTTGAATATGCATGTTTTTGGAGTCCAAGAATCTGATACTTGCCTGAAGTTGCTGCTAGCATAATGTACTCCTAAGTTGCAGGCATGAAGACAACTACAGCCAGAGGCTGGATACTGTGGTTTAAGTTACTAGTTACTGAGAGCAAAAATGATTGGGATGCCACTTTTATTGACCAAATGATAACAGACAAAGGATAAAGAGCTGTAGCTTTTAAGAAGAGTTGTCAGAGCAACAGAGGAACCAGATTATCTCCCCCTGCCTGGGAGAGAAACTACTTACCGAAACTCTGCTGTTGCTGTGAAGGATTCATGCTCTGTTATCGAGAAGACTAGAAGAAACCCTTCCCCACTGCGGAAATAGTTATCTCTGATAGCTGCATAATCCTCCTGTCCTGCTGTGTCCAGAATGTCTATCTGAACTTCTTCACCATCCAGAACTACTTTCTTTCTGTAGCTGTCAGCCTTGGTAGGTTCATAGTCTTCTACAAACTGAAGATAAGGGATTAGTGTTTAGAATTACCGTCAAATGGTCTCAGTATTTGTCCATATCCATTCTCTTTCACTTCAATGACATTTAAATTCCCCAAACCCTTCTCATAATTCAGTCAGCTACTAAGTTCCACCAGTTTTTTTAGTTTTACTATAAAAAGCAGATTATTTAAGCACTTAATATATCAAAGAGCCAGTCTGTCCAGTCAAGAGAAACTGTCTTGCTACATGAAACACTGTTCAGCAATTTCAGCACAATTTAAGGGACAAAGATACAATATAAGCTATCAGCAACTTGGTGGCATTATCTAGATCTCCCACTTCAAGAAAAAGCATTGAGTGTACTTCAGGTACAGGCATCTGAAGCTTCAACAGGTGTAGATGACAGCATACCTGCTGCACAATTACACAGGCACATACTTTAGTCCATTCAATATTGATCAAACCCACAAAGCCACTACCAGTTCAACTTGTAGTTCTGTGCTGACAGCACACATCCAACATAGGCTCCTTACCTTTCAACAGCCTTTCTCTCAGCCTCAAAGTACAACAAAAGGCTGTGCGATGAGCCTGATTAAGCTGGCTGGTCTTCATTAATGACTATCACCTGTTCAGATACTCACATCACTATAGTATGTGTGGACAGCCTATAAATACTAACTTCTGAATTACAGGATCATGTATTCCTTCACATACTAGTCTGGATTGTCAGAAGATTTACCAGTACAGAATAATTTATGCTATGAACATGCCTACTTCATCCCACTCAGAATGAGCTAGAATGCTTACTTCTGACTTCAAACTTAACTGGACTAAAAGAAACTGCAACAAAAGCAAAGTTCAATGCCAACTGGTAACAGAACTGGTAACAGTTCTTCCACTAATAAGCATCAATTTTGTCACCGTTAGCCAAAGTTGTTCCTAGAGGGCACCCTTCCCAGATTCCTACATACTTCTGCCAGTCAGGTCATCAGGTCTTTTGCTACTTACATTTACTTTCCCCATCCCACTAAAAATATTTAGTAAGCTGTATCCATTGGCGCTTTAGAAAAGCTGAACCAAAGCTACTTACCTCATCATACATAAATTGAAGAGTGAGTGCAGATTTCCCCACACCTCCACTGCCAACCATAATTACTTTATGGAGGGCCAAGGAACTCTGGTTCTTGCTTTTGCTGGCAGCCATTGTCCTGCTCACCACAGATGAAGTGCCAGGCAACCAATTAGATCTGCAGAGAGAAGAATCACAGTCACCATCCGTGACATCACGGCAGCATGCAAGTAACACATCTCACTAGTGCTGAAAGACCAGATTAAAACCCTGCCCAACAAGCCTGAAGAATGGGCCATTTCAATGCACTGGCAAGCAAACCATGTCACTGATGTCTAAAGTATGAGCAGGAATGAAGTACTAGAACAAATACCTTCTATTTGTGACAACAGTACCATTAATAAAAGTGCCAAAGGTTTCTCAAAGTAGCTACTAGCTGAACAAGCTGTTCTTATTTGTAAGCCCATCCTACATGACTGCTATCTAGAGCAGTTTCCAAAGAAAAATACCACTGTCTCAAACAACATGAAATTAAGTGGGTTTTATTGTTCTTGTTTTAAGGCTTTACACCTTTCTAAAATATTTCTTTAATGTTGACGCAGCTTAGTTTCAATGTGGAAGCAGAGCTATAGCTTAGATCTGCTTATAGGTAGAAAGATGACTTTTGATCTCCTCTCTATGTAGGCTATGAAAAAAAGCAGAGTTACACAGTAAATTCTGAGAGGAACAAATTGTAAAAGCTTCCAGCAGGAAGTCTTATGACATGTCATTAACATTTATTTTATTTTCTTCCTGCCTTTTGATGCTGTACATCTAATTTGCTTTTGGAAAAAAAAGATAAAATCCTGCTTTATTGCAAGAAAGTCTCAGTTCCTATTCTTCTGATGTTGCAAAGCCATGAAGGAGTAAGCTTCAGTAAACAAGTACTAGTTAACAAGCCTTTGTTTGCATGTTACACAAACCAAGTAATTAAGTGCTGAAGACCTCTTAAAGCAGTGTTGTTTTTTTTTTTAAGAGTAGCTGGACAGAGTAGTTGTGACAAACAAGCATCAGCCACCCCACTCAGATTAACACAGAGCAGCAGCTCTAAGAGCAGCACATTGCAGACAAAAGCAAAGTGACTGATACAAAAAGATGTGTCACCAGTCCAGATTCCCACACAGAAAAAACATGTATTCCAGACACATCATGGCTATAAGGGAGATACTAGGATAGCAACATTTGTGTCCCCACAGCACAACTAAGGGCCCCAGCTGTTCATACCCTGGCAGAGCACTGCAAGGAGAACAGCAGACCATTTGGGAAACACTGCTGTGGAAAGCAGCTATACCAGCCTTGATTTATAGCAGCACCAATTATTCCAGAAGCACAGAAGCAACAGGCCTAGCAGGAGTCTCAAATCCACCTGGATATGATTATTCCAGAAAGACACTGGAACTGCCACACCACACCAAGTTCTACTGGATGGAAATACAAGGCCCACAGTAGAAGTTAGAGTACTATATTGGGAAAAACCTTCAGGATAACTAGCTGCCCAAAACAAAATTAACCAGAGATTAAGGCACCATCAACCTACAAATACACCATAGGATTATTTAGCCTGGAAAGGACCTTTGGATGTTGTCCAGTCCAACCCTCTCCCTTAAAGCAGTTTGCTCCCAGTAATCCAGTTTGTGCCCTGCATTTTGAGGTTGACAACTCCAGGACCAGTCTGGGCAACCTGCCCTGGAGTACACTGATGGTGAACTTTTTTCCCTTTGTCATGACCTGATGTTCTGAAAAGCAACAGACTAAGTTCTCATTGACTACTGCATACAAGAACAAACATGCCAATAATAAAGAATTGCCCTCAGGACAGCATTTTCAAACATCTGAGCAGTAGTATTTTTCCATGCAGAGTATTTTAGTTACACCTGTTTGCTACACACACATAGTACAGTAATGCAAATTAATCATCTTTAAGTGTTCATTCTGGGATAAACACTGGTAAGCAAAGACAGATATTTTCCTCTGGTAATCTTCTATATCAGCTCCCTCATCCAGAACACTTAGTACAAAAATGGGATGTGACAACTTCTCAGAGATTCTCCCTGTACAGCGCAAACACACATTTGTGTTGGGAACAGTGAATTCAGCTGTTAACCCAGAGATTTCAAACCAGAAGAGGACTGCAAGCTTGATTTGTAGTTCTTAGTCCAGAAAGACAAGGGGGGGGGGAAGAGAACACAGCTCCCTGCCAGAGGAGTGTAGAAAAATTGTGAAAAAACAGAAGTAGCATCTGAACTCCAGAAGTTGTTACTGAAAGGCTTTCTTTGCTTATGGTCCACATGTTCTACAGATGATAAACTAGAATTCAGCTTGCTTGGACATAGACATCCAAGGCATAAGAGCTACAGATTGACTATAAAATGTGATAGTCTGGGGACTTCAAGTGTTCCAGTAATAACACAGCTTGGTCTTAAGTTGTAGAGAAGTTTATTTTGTCCTACTTCAACAGTAGTCTGGCTTTGACAGTAGTAGATAAGCTGCTTTCTGGAGAAGCCAAGTGACCTTCAGCAACTTTGCAGTTGTAATTGTGACCAGTTCTAACCTTGGAGTATTCCTTTAACAAGCATCCTAAGGTTGCTGTAGCTACTGTATTATCTAACACAAAGCTTTCAAGTTAAGTTTTCTGACAACACAAACTTAGGTCAACTTAATAGGCAGCAGCACTAAGTCCACTATGCTATGCAACATTATTTTACTAACAGCCAAGAGAGAAGATAGCAACTTCCTCCCTCTCAATACAGATACCACATCTTTACCTGGTCATATTAAGGGAATAGCTGCCTTGTAGGTAAAATACTGACTAACTTGATTCAGTATAAGCTCATCAGAGGTAAGTGGAAAGAAAATTTAAATCGTTCCTTCTCCATCCTACCTCAACACCAGCCAGTAGAAAGTGCAAGGTCAGCCTTACAGTATTATCCGACTTGTAACCAAAGTATAATATTAAACAAAACCCATCCAATAGCATACAATTTCACAGTTTGATTGCATCTAAAGCTAGCCCAGCTCTTAATGCCCAAGGTACTTGACCTTCCCTGCAAAGCTGTTACAAGTGCCACTTGAATCTTTTAGAGTATCAACACTACATGAACACTGAATGCAGGAGTCTGCTCACAACACAACCCCTATGTTGTATGTCCTCAGTGAAATCCCTGAAGCTTCACACAAGGCATCTCTTCTTTGGTGGCAACAGAGGGAGCATGGTCCCCTCCAGCCCCAGAATAGCCAAGCAGTACAGAACAAAGCAAGGCTGAAGCAGTGTGGCACAGGATTGACACAGGCAGTATCAGTGCAGAAGTACCAGTGTTTATAAAACAGGCTAATAGCACATCACTGGTTCAGAAAGGGGCATGGTGAGATTTTGATAGGAATATTCTAATAAAGCAAGAGAAGTCACTGGAGCTAACTGTTTGTTTACTTGCATTTCTACCTCTGCAGCCCAAGAAACAGTTTACGCACCATGGTTCAAAGCTCACATCTAACAGTTCCTTGAGGTTAAAAAAAAAAATCAATTAACAAGTGGAAGCTCTCTCCCCAGTCATCTCTGACTAGGCAAGGATGAATTTTCATCCCATTCTGTGATTAAGCATCCCTGAGGCAGTCAAGACACAGACATTAACTCATCTGTTCCTTACAGAAAAGGAAGTCTTGAGAAATCCAAGCACCTCTCAAAAAACTAGGAGTGTCTATAAGAACCTGTGATGACTGCAGTTGCTTCTAAAACATTACTCAATTTCCTTCAGTTTAAGGGAATGTAAATTTAAGGCCAAGACTCTTACTACATCTGTGAAGAGCACGCTCTGAATAAGTGTCCAGACAAGTCACCCAATTCTGTGATACGTATTTCCTCCTCTCCCATATTGCTCTTCACTTGCTGGAAAGCAAACTGTACCCAAACAACAATAGTTACCCTCCTCTGATACAAAGAGAAGCAATCCAGTCAATGGCAGTCAGTCACCCTGTTTAATTTCAATCTGTCATATTACCCCCAGGTTTAATGACACCACATTGAACTTTGTGTGGTAAATGTCATAAGCCGTTGAAAAAAAAAAAAGGAAAGAACTTCTGAAAGATTTTTAGGGAAGGTTTTTCTGGTTACAGAAGTTTCATCCTGCTTCACAATAAAGTGATATGCAGAGCCCAGGTCAGAGCATAAACTTTTTCAGGCAGTCTTTCATCTTTAAGAAATTAGAAGTAATTACTTGCTTCATCTGCTTTAAAAAGATAAGATTAAGCCATTGACTTGATAACTCTGGATTTGTTTTATAATAGGTTACACAAAGCCATATGCACAATAGGAGCTTTGTGGTGCTAGTGAAAGATGCTCTTCAGACCAAGAAACGAAGGTTACACCAGCAGACAGGCTGGCCACATGAAGCACAGCAAGATCTACAAATCAAACCACCATAGTAGTTACTAAAAAGCTGTTTTGATTTAGACTTCTGAAGATCTGTACTTGGCCACAGGACTAATGAAACCATGCCACCCTCAATATAAGAAATCTGACCCTAAACTCACCAACTATTTCAGCCTTCCCTTGTTTTACATGTTTAGATTCTAACTTTTCCAGGTTAACTAAGGCCTCCTGCTGTAGAAGAAACCTGCACAATGTTGTGTCATTCTTGGCTGGTCCCTTGAAACTGAGCACTTCAAGGCATTTGTTTATAAACAGCTTCATAAACTCCAAATTTAAGCATCAGTTTGCTATTTATCCATCCTCTCATCAGCCTAAACAGTTGAGCTGTTCAGAACATTGTTAACAAACAGGACTGGTTTACTTAATGCCAAGATTCAGAGACCATTACCAAATAACTACATGTATTTCAAACCAGATTGCACTTTTACATCCCTTTTTACTTCACCTGCATTAAGACTCCACAGTTGTACAGTCACTTAAAGAAAGGAAAAAGCACTTGTCATTTCACAAGAAAGCAACCCATTTTGCTACAGCCCACACAGATACATAGAAAAAAAACATTAGAAACTTCACTAAGTCTACCTGTTTTCCCACAAATATTCTGTTACTATAATAAAAAAATTCTAGACTCCTCCAAAGGCTTTAATTGGAATTGCTTCTAGTTCTTCCAATTCAGTTTGAGATTTAAAACTGAAATAAAGCTCTAAGCTCAAAACTGCTGAGATCAGCCCTTGTTTTCTCACTGTGCAGCTGATATCTTTGGACATTTCTTTTCATTGCTATCCTGCCACTGAAAGCAGCCATTCTTTGGATTTTAAAGCAGGATTCTAGAAACCCTTAGTCCAATAGCTTGACAGAGGGGCTTTGTTAAACCCTTCAGATATCTACTTTTAAAGGAAAATCTGGGTATTCAACCTATTAAAGACTTAAATATGATGTCATCAAAAACAAGCACCAAAAGGACAAGGTTTTGCAACAGTATTTTAGCGATCCTCATTTATCAGAAAATGAATTCGAGGCTTTGAGGTGTTTGGTTCTGTGATATGCCCACAAGAATGCAGTCACAGAAATTCCCTGGATCACAAAACTAATTAACAATCTCACTGAGCTATGAACTGTAAGAGCTCCTCAGCTGTTCTGAGGTTATCCAGAAAATATTTAAGTACTGAAATTCCATTAGCTTTCAATGGACTGTAAATGCTCCAACTGGTAATTCAACTATAAAAAACCAGTTCATTTGAGATTAAGCGGCATATTTAATGCTACTGAAAATTTTAGGATATGCAGGCTAAAAATAAAAATGCTACTCTATCTTCTTTTGCTGTGCTAATATCTTACCTCTTGGCATGACTCCAGTTACCGGTTTTCAAGCTAAACAGAGATTATGATGTTTGGCAGAAATTCCTGCTTGGGATGTCTTTGTATCCTTTCCCATGTACTGCTGGGTGTTTCTACCTTCTCAGTTGTGGTTATAAATTTTTCTGGGCCATGCTTAATCAGATCAAGGAATTCATTCAGCTTGAGATGTCTTGCAGAGCAGGTTGGAGCAGCGGTTTCACAGCCCCCATTTATACTGCCCAATGCTGCTACCACTATCCTCTCCCTTAGGCCCCTCTCCCTTGCCCCTGGCTGTTCAAGCCCATCTTCTCCTGTAGCAAAGCTGTGCAGTGTGTGTGTCTGACTGGGTCTGCTAGTCACATCAGCAATGCCACATGCCTCAGTGCCAGTGCTGATGTGAGGGAAGTAAAACAGTTTGTACAACTGCAGCCAAAGAAGGTAGAACTACAGCAGCCAAAAGGTCACCCATATTGCTGCAGAAGCTGGGAAGTTCCCTGATCCTGTTCACACTACGCTCCTTAGACAAGTGTGCTGGTGCAGCCAACACCCTGCTGCAGTATCTGGACTGAGCACTGGAGTGAAACCCAAGCCTGATGTTTGCTTTTGGTAATCAGGCATTTTCTCTCTGTGTAAGATCTGTTAGTAGATTTGCAGTTGCAAAGATAAGGACGCTGAACAGGAAACTAGAAATGGATTTGGAAAACTTAATACTTTATAACAGCAGGAGGAAAAGTAAGAATTTAGGGCAAGGAACTACCTTACTCTGTATGCGTGACAGATATACTCTTTTTAGGCTGGATCCTTGTTGAAGAAGTGACAGGAGCCATACCCCTAAATGTTACAGGAAAAACTGCAGAATACATTATTTACTTGATACACTGAAAGTTACAAGCTTACATTACACTAGTTTCAATCAGAATTAATTACTAATCCCACCCAAAAAACCATAATTTTATGTACATTTAAAGACACTGGCTGTCACAGCTACTGTCTAGCAGCAGCTGTACATACACTGATAGTTAACAGACACAAGAAGCAAGCCCAAGACAAGCAAGTTCACAGCGTTGTAGCAGTTTAAGGTTAAACCAGAACCTAAAGCCAGACCATGATTATTCCCCATCTCCTGCATGTCCAGGGAAAGTATGAGCACAAGTTGAGGAACAGTTTTAATTCAGGAATTGTATTTCAAATTAATCTGAGTGGAGTGTTAGCTTCTAGAAGAAAGACTGCAGCCTGCATGATAAACTTGTATTGCAGAAGAGTCCCTAAGACTTGCTCATCTGGAGCATACCATAAGCAGTATAAAAGCAGTATTTTTAATGTACTTATGTTCAGGAATCCTCCCTGCATGCATGCATGACAAAGCAAGCATTCCACACAGGGACCCAGAAATCACACTAAAATATTCTAACACTATCAATAGCATCAGACATCTAGCCACTGGATGCCAGCCAGTTAAGATTAAGAATCCCTACTAGTGATCCTAAGTCTTCATACCATATCTTACTTTGCATGCAAATGTGTGGAATAGTGAAACGTCATCTTCAGCTCTCCACTTAGATTAAAATTGTTCACTAAGATCAACTGATCTGTAGAAGAGTGGACTTACTATAAAAAGATTTCGAGTATTTTTCTGACATATGCAGTTATGTAGATTAAGACCATGAAGAATAGCAGACTCCCAGATGCCTTGCTACTTTAACTGATCATTACCCTAGCAACCTACAAAGTCTAGCACATTGTTCTTTGCAACAGGTTATAGCCAGCCTTGGACAACTCCGCCTTTTAAGGCTATCTTCAGATCTGGATCACCAGAATAGTGATCTATTTTAACTATGAAATACCTGTTTATATTCAGCACATTGCCTCCTACCATCCTTGCCAAGCAGAGCCCAACTTTGCCTACGAGTTTTCGGAGATGCATCATTATAGCTCAGAAATCAGGCATTTACTTACTAGAAAAAATTCTTTAATATATGCCCTCTCACATCATTCAGTAGTAGATTATTCTTTACAAATGTCATGGTTTAACCCCAGCCAGCAACTAAGCACCACGCAGCCGCTCACTCACTTCCCCCCCCATCCAGTGGGATGGGGGAGAAAATCAGGAAAAGAAGTAAAACTCCTGGGTTGAGATAAGAACGATTTAATAGAACAGAAAAGAAGAAACTAGTAATGATAGTAACACTAATAAAATGACAACAGTAGTAATAAAAGGATTGAAATGTACAAATGATGCACAGGGCAATTGCTCACCACCCGCTGACCGACACCCAGCCAGTCCCCGAGCGGCGAATCCCTGCCCCCCCTTCCCAGTTCCTAAACTAGATGGGACATCACATGGTATGGAATACACTGTTGGCCAGTTTGGGTCAGGTGCCCTGGCTGGGCATGAGAAGCTGAAAAATCCTTGACTCTAGTCTAAACACTACTGAGCAACAACTGAAAACATCAGTGTTATCAACATTCTTCACATACTGAACTCAAAACACAGCACTGTACCAGCTACTAGGAAGACAGTTAACTACATCCCAGCTGAAACCAGGACAACAAATAGACAATATTTTACATGTTAGCAGTGTTTTCAAGGTAATAAATCACCTTGCTTAGAATAAGCTTGATGCCCAAGGAAAACTGGAACTAAATCCTATCCAAGTCTGCAGCAAGGCTGCATACTTGAATGCAACCTTCAAAGACTTAGTCACAGTAAGGACTCAGTCTGAGCATCAGCAGATTAGCAGTTTAAAGCAACCCTTTAAACTAAAGTCATATCTTATGCTGAACTGAAATACAGGCAAATACATATATATCCCTGTTCCTAAGGCACTTAAATAATCTGGGGGGTTTTTTGTGGGTTTTTTTTTTCCTTTTAGAATTGCCTTAGAGTAGAAGGGAAATAACCAAGTAACTTGTTTCTGGTCAGTAGCTAAGTGAAGAAGAGAAAGAACTGCCCTTAAACAGTACTTTTAAGGTACTGCAGCACCCAAAAAAAAAATCACTTATATCAATGTTTGACTAAATAAGGTTGCAAAGGTCATGACAAAGTTAATACTCTTATCAGCCAGGTAACAACTGTATCAAGAGATTATCATTGCATGTAGGCATCCCAACACAGTACTGCAGCCACACACAGTCCATAAAGCCTCACAAGTCATCTTAATTAGAGCTTGAATATAGACACTGGAACGAAAGCCTTATTTCTGGTACTTCATTTTGGTCTTGGGGCATCTTTACACAGATCTGTAAAAAAATGCCCATTTCATTACAACTATTCTATTTTTGTCACAGGCACAGAGTGTTTAGGTAGGCATCTCCATTTCCCAGCCCAATAAAGCAGTGCCTGTTTTTTCCCCCCTTAGCCTTTATGACTACAAAGACCATTCAACAACAGAGGGAGGAATTATGGAAGGCAGCATTAAAGACACTATTATAATAAGAGGAGAGAGTTACACAAGAGCCTTTCCAATTTACTACCAAGCTAAGACTATACTGTGATATCAAGTTGATTCCTGCTTAAAGAAAACACATAGCTTATCTGAAAATTGAGCCCAGTAAGTGGAAATGCAGCTACCTGGTTGTGCAGTAATGCATTTGTACAACTGCAATCTGCTAGTCACCTATGTAAGTGGTTCTTAGAAACTAATGTCAATGACACTAATCCAGGTATGTCTGTACTAAATTCAGACATACTGAATGCATACAAAGCATTGCAAACACCTGCAAGAACAGAAGCTAATGGTCTTCTCCACTGCTGTTCCACTTTATCTACTGAACGATACTATTCGCAAGGTCAACTTCTCTAGGATATGATGCACGAAATTAGTGTACAGAGTGCTCTACCCCTACAGTCACGAGGCAAGTCATCTCTACCCAGACTTCCTCATGGAGGAAGGAGATGAACTGGCAGTTTCCCCTACAGGATTCCTTATAGATCCAAATGGTGATCAGAAGAAACAGAGACAACATAATGGTGGGAAAACTGCCAATACTCCAGCATGCATCAACTTTTCTAGGGAGAGTACCATAAAAATCTGTGTTAACAAAGTCAACTGTAACATTGCTCAGTTTGTATTCATGCTGCTACAGTGTCAGAAAGTGCAACTCATGACTCTACCAAGGCACAGAGAGAGACCTAACATGATACTGTGCCTCTGTGCCTTCAGGATATCATCACTATTTGGAAGCCTGAATTTCTGTCTTGGATGCAGCATCAGCTCCAACGACACTGACGAACACACAAGGAAGAGATAAGAGCAACAAGGCAGAGAGATCTAGAATTATCCCTCCTGATTAAGTACCCAAGCAGTTTGGTCCCCACAACACTGCCAGTGAGAACAGTAAGGAATTTGCACAACAGGCATCTTTGAGGATTAAGAGGCTACCACACTTGAGAACCTTTGAAAAACAATTTAAAGCAGTGTCTATAGAATACTCTGCCTTTTAGAGTTGGGTTACTCCATTCACTTTTGCACTCTGAACTAATCAAAGTGAAAGTGTCCTTTTAAGTCCACAGAAGCTGTGCAGCAACTGGGGCCATGTTTAGTATGTTTCTTACCTGTTCTGGTCTTCAACTGTAGAAAATGTCAAAAGCCTTTGGTGTGCACCTCTGATATTAACAGTATGGTAGAACTGCAGTTTTAATATTATACCTGTCCTTTTAGATTCTAATAGTAGCCTTGCACACTTCTTGCTTCATTGGGTACAACCCACCAGCTCTGCTACGTTATAGTAGCATCCTGTCACACAGGTATCTGTCCCCATGTCAACAGTGATGAACTAGATAAGCACAAAACATGCTGCTTCCCTTCCCTAACTAGTAGGGTCACTTCTCTTCACCAGAAGAGGTGGCAGGTGCATCAGGCTCACAAACATTACTCACCCCCACAATGGGGGCATGCAACACCACCCTAAAGTGAAGTTTCTCCTGAGAGGTGAGGTACCTCAGGAAAGGTCCCAGTCCATCGCAGTCCCCCTAAACTCTAGCACAAAAGGTTTAGTATTTAGAGGTAGTTACAGGTCAATGCAATACAGTTATTAAAATTGCCTCGTTTCACAGATAGCACACAGAAGCATCAGAGTTATATAGTTTTATGGGGAAAAAAATAAGAAACCACCATCCCATTTTCCATATTATTCACTGCAGAGCAACTAGCAGATTGTACAGAGCACCAAGCAGAATAGATTCCTTATTTCAACAAGATAGCGTTACCTGAAGTGGCAGTCATAAGACTAGTGCCATTACAGCTAAAAACACTTCTTCTGTAGGGAGATACCTAGCCAGACCTCTCCGAGTATTTTCAGAAAGCCTCCAGGTCTAGTACTAAAGCCCAGAAGACACATTGCAGACAGACTACAGAAGAGAAGGATCTACCACACCACTCTACCCTAGCAAGAACTTGCTAGGAAACCCGGCAGAAGTCTTCTACAAGCACAAAGACTGAGCTAATACCATTAATCAGTATTACTATGCTAAGAGTTTGTCACTATGGTGTAACTGTCTAGCTGCCTAATTACTTCAGGTGAATTATGACACCATTTCTCACACTAGTCAATTAGGCTTACACCAGAAAAATGACACTTGGGCAACTGAGTCATACAACAGCCTCATTCCCATTGATTTGCAAAGCATATTTCAACTATGCTTCCTTTGAAATCTCATCCATGCAGAAGCATGCTCATCTGTGACACACAGCGTACACCAAGTCCACTAAACCACTGCCAAGAGATAAGAACATGCTTCAGATGGTTAATCTAATACTGATTTTTTTATCTGATCTCTGGGAGTATAACAAATACAACAGACAAGTCAAATATCTGTGCTTAGGCAATGTCTTAAGTGGCACACAAGTTCAAAATAACCCAAGATTCAAATCCTACAGCAGTACAAGATTACAACACGGTTTCAGTTACTTCAGTGGATAACCTGCAGCTGTATAATCAACAAAGAAGTTGCCACTAACATTGATCTAGCAAATTTTAACAAATACCAATTCAGCCATAAGCATGCTACAGAGTTGCAGGATTTAATTCTTCAGCTCTCACCAAATGTTACCCAGCCAAGTCTCCTCCCCTCATCCTTCCCCAGTGCTTGAGCTGTAAGAGCTAGCCCACTGGTCTTGCAAATATGGCACAAGACCCTGCAGACAGACAGGTCACAAGCTGCTACCACTGCTCCCCCAGAAGATGGATCTCACTAGATCATGCTGTCTCCAGTTTCCCCAGTGAACTGGGATAAATTAGAAGACCAAACACTATTTGGTTTGGCTTGGGTACTACCAGCAGAAGCGACTGTCTTGTATGTCTGCCCATACAATTATATTCCTTGCTCCTAAACAGAAGTTAACATCTCATATTCACATCTCCATTTGGGGAAATGTAAGCCCCTGTTGTGCTCGCATTTGATGGAGGTAGGCAAGTAATAAACCCCTGCTCTGAGTTATGGAGTCTCACCTCCCCGTAGACTCTGAAGGTACTTCCACTATTTTAAGCACTTAACTGAAGGGTTCACAGATGTATACCATGAGTCACTAAGCTCCCTCAATCAGGCACACCACAAAAGTGCCAAGCACTGAACCTTTTCCCCATCTTTCAATCAATGCATTTGCATGTTAGAGGCACACACAATCGAATCCAACAGGTGTTAAAAACTCAGATTTATTCTTCAGTAAAAAGTTAGTTAGAACTCCAGTAACATTTGTAAACCACAGGCTCAATGATGTCAGGGGAATCAGTACTACACAGCCGACTTAAGAACTCTTCAGTTTTAAAATGACTCAAAATGTACATATCGCTCACCTAAAAGATAAGGGCTCTCAACCTGCAGGAGTTACCTCGGGCAGCGTCCCGACCCAAGGGGGAGTCCCCAGCTGCAGACCCGCTGCTCCGAGGAGGACTGACTTTCCCAAAATGTCCCCCGGCGGGACCCCGTTTACACCCTTGTCGAATCTGACCTGTGGTCATTTTAATCCCTATTGGCCAAAAGGTCGCTTCAGTGTACCTGGCACTGTACAGTCAGTTCAATTTTGTTCAAAAGTGAGTTCAAAAATTGGTCAGTTCAATTTTCAACCTGCGGCCTCCAGGGTTTGTTGGTTTGTTATTCCCCCCCCCTCCTCCCTGCCTGGAGAAGTTTCATTTCCCGTCAGCGGAGGGGGGTGTACTGCCACATTGCATCACACAAAGCAGCAATAGTGACATCTAGTACTTCAGATAACTACTAGTTATCCATAACAGCTGCTGCATTAAGCCACCTTTAAACAGATTTCCTCACTCCAGTTTCCCCAGTCAGGAAAAGCAAATACCATACCAAGGTGTTCTGCACATACAAGAAGCTACCTTTCTACTGGACTAAGAACAGATGTTTTCAATAACAAAAAGGCATGTAGTTTTCTAGTTTACTGTATTCATATATTTTATATCAAAGCCAAAAGCAGTATTTCTATTTTTAAATCAAAACTGGATTATTACACCAGTACAGGGGTCACATGCAATTTCAGTATCCCTACTGTAAGTATAAAGTTAATAAAACTAAAAAGCTGTGGAGAGTTTCCCTTATGGGAGAAGTGTTATCCTTGGTCTCCCTCGAAGAGAATGCTCTGCCTACCACTATAAAAGCATTTACAGCCAAACACATGCTCTCCAACCACAGAGCCTCCAGAGTGCTATAAAAGGAAGAGTGGCACAGTATAACACACTTGTTGATAACTCCGGTTTTGGGTGGCAGACTGTTAACTCAGAACCACTTGACTTCAACACAGAGAAATTAGGACACATTTAGTTCAGGACACTTCCCTTTATGACCTAGCAAGTGACAGGTCACATGAAAATACAGAACCAATGCAGAATATAAACTATACCTTTATCCTTGTGTGCTCTTTGAGACACTTCCTCCCTCCACAGAGCACATTATCAGAATAAAACACTACTATTCTGATACATAGCCAGCTTCTCATAGCTCTCATGCCTTTCCTGGGAAATCAGCACAACAGGGTGCTTCTGTACACTAATGCACACAGCACAGGGAACAAACAGGAGATGCTGGGGGTCTGTGTGTAGCTGCAGGGGTCATAACCTCACTGCAATCACACACATGATCTAGGATAGCTCTCACAGTTAAGAGTGCTGCAGTAGATGGCTACAGGCTCTTTAGGACAGACAGGCCAGGAAGACAAAGCAGGAGAGTTGCCCTTCCCATGAGAAAAGCAGGTATGCATGAACCTCTACCTAGCAACAGATGACAAGCCAGTTTATGGGTCAGGATTAGCAGAGTCAGCAAGAGGGCTGGACTAGACAGTCTCCAGAAGTGTCTTCCAGCCTCAGCAACTCTACAACTCAAGTCTGTGCCCCAGCAACACAGTTGCTACAAATCTTATTTGACCAGGGGAGTCTTTGGAAGTGAAAGGCCTATTTGACAACTTGCACAAGTAGGACAGCAGACCTAAAAAAAAAATAACTTACAGCAAGTCCTTCATGACTAACACTTAAGTAGAAACCTTAACTAATATTTATTTACAAGAGTATAATAGGAGGCATGCTCATCAGATCATAGCTACCATTAGAAGACAGGGACATTGGACATACCTAAGGAGAGGGACATTGGACAAGATCACTGCTTGATCCTGGTTTTACAAACTAAATGAAGATAAAGATGTACAGTATCACCACTGATCAGCCTACTTATGTCTAATAATTTTTTTAATTAGTTTCTTTCCATTATAGCTTCAGAACAGATTAAACCCATAAAACCTACCTTGATTTTAGTTTGCCTTATGAGGCAAAACTTCAACATAAATTCTCAGTGAGCTTGCAGAATTGTTTAAAAAATTAAATTGCTTCCTAAAACATGTTTTGAAAATGAGAAAGTAGAATGAGAAATAGCACCAGTTAAAAGCACACATTTCTGCCTTTTGAAAGACCATTTCCTTAAATTGCTTGGCTAGCCTATTTCATGATATGGTAGATAAAAGCAGAAGGCTGCCATAAAAGTCAGTCAGTGAGACTTCTTGGTGACTACACTAATGAGAATTCCTTACCTACTCAAAATGGGATCTCACAGTACTCCAAGAACACCAAGTAGCAGAAGAGTACCATCATGGGGAGGAGTTTCTTACTGCAGCAGCAGTTTAAATACAAAGGCTGTATCAGAGATCACTACATACTTGAGAATTAGTTCATTCTAACCAGGGAGCAGCTTCCCCAATTAGCAAAATCACCTCTTTTCTGGAAAGCTGAGGCAACTGACATGCAGCTTGATCTAAAAAACACTTGACTTGTTAAATGTCTGCTTTAGAGTGGTGCCCAAGACAGTGCCCTGCTAAGCAGGGTAGCACTAACCTTACAAACAAACTCCTTTAAAAAAAAAAGCCACTTTAGTTAGTGTTCTGCAACATGGAGTCCAGAGTTCAGGTAGCTCCTACAATTAAACTTTTAAAGTCCTTTGTCGTGTTTTGAGTATTATCCTGTAATGCAGTACTCTATAATAGTCTTATCTGTAAGGTAGGATTTTTTTGTTAAACCTGTGATTTAAGCCACTAGCTTGCAAAAACCCCCATTATCAATATTAAATCTCAATTAGAAACATTCTTTAACATGTCCACCTACATGAACAAAACCATGCCCAAAGCTGGGGCTAAGTCTAGGTCTCCAGTACTCTTCTGAAGAATGATCTTCTTCACTATATGTAAGACACATATAGAGAGTTAGAAACCAGAGAAATAACAGCACCTGGATAACTCCACATGTTCTCAGCTTCCCAGTTCTACACTTGGACTTCAGGTTAGTTCTGCCGCATTCCAAATTTAAGAAGAACATATTAAAAACTCCAGTTTTGTTACACTTCTAGTGGCCTGAAGTATTTCATACTGATCACATCAACTGACAGCAACACTAATTCACAAAGTAACAGTTGACAGGATTAAGGCTTTAACAACCACTTATAATCCAGGACTGATTTTTTGGTCTTTGACTTGTGATCCTGCAAAGATTCCTAATCAGGACTGCATTTCCATTAAGTCTCATTCCCATAATCAACCATTATTTGCTCCTTTCTCAGCCACTTTGGCAAGTATTAGGAAGGCTATGGGCTCAGGGTCTCATATAAAACAGTTGAAAGTGACTGTTCTAAGCAAGCACTTCGTCACCTCAAAGATTCAATTAGCTACTTACACAGCAGCCTAAATAACATTCTCGTATTACATGACTTCATGACTCTCATTTTGACAGGTCTTAAAAACCACATTTGCACATCTCAAGCACAAGAGACAAAACAGATCCTCTAATATTACTATTAAAGCAGTATTTGGAAGAACACGAAGAGACGAAGCATGAGTTATATAGACTTATCTTGCTTAAATGACAAGACAACTTGATATTTCTGGGGCAGGCATGGATGAAAGTTGCTTAGTCCTGTTTAATGGGCTAAAAGGAGCTACCAACAAAATGATTGCTCTTTGGCAGCTATTAACAAATACTTTTTTAATATCTGCTCCATAGCCTCTTATCAAGAGGCAGGTATCAACCGTATCATAGAACAAAAGTCACAAAATTGATTATTACCACTAGGAGAGTGAAACAGACAAGCCTGTTTCTGACCTTTCCACTCCACACAGTAGCAGGTAACAAGTAATGGAACCTTATCAACACTGCTCAATGGTGGTGCAGAATAGTTACCAGAGACATAGGGGTAGAAGGTGGATGAAGAAAGAAAACCTAAAGAACTGAAGGTTTTTATCAGCAGGAGATTACTTCCAAGTCAAGACAGAAGAAGAGTTTGAGAATATAGTTGCTATCCAACCTGGCTGATAACCAGGATCAGCATCTTTTGTAAGTCAATCACGCAAAAGTTACTTGAAGTCAGGCACACAGGGTGTGAAAAGGAGCAAGCACCCACGTTTATCTACTTCTGTGGCCTTCCCAGCCACTGCTTTTCACTCAAACCCCCAGAGACCACTACTCCCATCCTGAGCTTTTTGCTCCAGGCACAAGACATCTAGTGACCTTAGGCACTGTTTGTTCGTCTTAATACTGCTATGCACTTGCATTCCCATGAGTGCTTACTGCCCATCTGTCATGAGAAACAGGCTCCTTCAGTACGTCTGCTGAGAGGCCACTAATTCAGATGAATTCATTGTGTAATAGAAAGCAAGTCACTTAGTCACATGGAGTTTGAATCTAGTTAATAAGAAATTATCAAGGTAAAGTGCCAGTATCCACTGCATGGAAAGTGAACAGAGTTTACAAAGCAACAGGACAAGAACAAACTATGAACCTGAGTCCCAGATCATGACGTTACAGCTTGTTCTGCTACATCACTTGGCCACTTCTGCTCTGTTCACAGGACACTTCTGTTGCTTATGAAGCCTGGACCACAACACTTCCCTGAGAAGCAAGCCATTTTCTCCAGCATTTGGTTAAATAACATTTGGTTCTTAATTAGTTAAGTTGCAGCTGAAAAAACTTAAAGCCTGAAAGCAGCATTAGATCACAGGGCCTATATATCACCCAGGATTTCAGCATACACATCCAAGTTGTCTAGGCAGTGTCCCATTAGTACTGCCTACATTTGATCAAAATGTCTCAACTGCTCTTCTACCCAGATATCCAGTACCACTGCACTGACAATTAGAGACAAGTTTGAGAGTTTTAAAGGGTGACTTAGAAAAGGTATTGTCTGGTCAAATTAAGCTTTCAGTTTAGAGTTTTTGTAAAGCATTCCAGCTAAATCTTTAAACTAGACATTCCTCTGCAGCATATACATAACCCCAGTGAAAATAGGTCAGCTTCACTTTTCTCCAGGCATGCAAAACAAAATCAAGTTGGCCTACTCCAAAAGAGGTGTACAACAATTTACTACTAAAAATCTAATATAGGAAACTTATTTACAGGAGTAGTCTGAAAGCTTCTCTATTTCTTAAAATATTTAATACAGGAAGTAAATGCAAAAACTTTTACCATGGTAAATTGGTATCATCTGATCATAAGCAAAAATCTAAGTTCCATATACAGGGGCCAGAAGTGATTAAAGCTGTAGATAAAACTTTTAACAAGTCTGCTATAACGGAATAAGCTGTAAAGATGCTATTACCAAGTAAGATTGAGCTGTTGCTATTAAATTCTCTACAATAAAGTTATTTTCAGCCTTCAAGCAACTCACTTGCAAGAACCACAAGACTGGTTCCCAGTTGTTATTTCCTTCTCTCAGCTTTGATAACTTCAGTTTGGGGCAGGGGGGTGTGGGGACAGTTTAAGGTATCTTAAAAAAAAAAAAAAAAAGACAGCTTTTCCTGAAAATCACAGCTCTGAAGATGCCCTTGAACAGACAGGCACTTCCCTCCCCCTCACAAGAGAAACAAGGATCTTGGAAACCACACAAGTAATGTTTGGACAGTTCAACAAACAAAAAGCTACCCAAACTGCAGACTTAAGCTCTGAAAAAGGTAAGGCTGGTCCTAGTGCAGGTACAGTCTCCCTGCTCCCTTTCCCCCATAAAAACACCCAGGGTAGTCAAGACTAAGTCTCCTGTTCTAGGATCTGAATTGATTCAACAGGACTCCAGCAGAAAGACGAGTTAGGCCTCCAGCGGCTGTTCAGGAAGCATGACTGGGCTGCTCTGTCTCACCACCTCTCTCCCTGCCCTTCTCCAGGTAAGGTCACACTCGGGCACCACCCTTCTCCTCCTACAAGATATACACCGGTTAGGCTGTAGGGAGAATAGAGAGCAGCACGTACAGAGCCCAGCCAGATAAGACAAGATCCCTCAGAAACTCCTGGATCAGCTGAGACCAACAGCACCTCAACCCCTCCGCTTAGCTCGCAGAGATGAAACGTTATCACTTATCCCAGGGCAGCAACGGGAAGGCAGAGAAGCCTGCACAGAAGGAATTCACCAGAGAAACTAAGACTCAAGGCCAGCTTCTCCTCACCCTTCCCCTCCCCCGAGCCCCACTTGTAGATACAAGCCGCAGCAATCACCCAGCTCCGCGAACTCCACCTCAGCCCCAACGCCGCCGGGACGCAGCAGAAGTAGCCAGACCCACGAGAGAGGGGCTGCAGCGGAGCCTCATCTCCCATTCCGGCTCCCACGCAGGCCCGAGGGACACAGGCTACACGCGAGGCACCGCTTCCCCCACGCCCCCAAAGCTTCCCGCGGCCGAGGAACCGCGTCCCGGGGCAGGGGAAGCCGCCGGGCTCTCCTCGCCCCACACACCGGGGAGGAAGGAGGCTGCCTCGCTCCCCCCCCTCCTCCACAGGACGAGGGTGAACGGGAAGGAGGGGGCTCAGCCACATCCCCCGGCCGGCGGGCCCAGGCCCGCTCAGGCCGCGGCCACGACCCGGCGGCTCTCGCCTCCCCTCACCCTCACGGAGGGAGCGGGGCCGGGACAGCCGAGTTCCCCACAACCCGGGGCGGGGGACGACGGGGGGACCCAGGGTGACTCCGAGGCATGTCCGTCCGTCCCTCTCACCTGGGGGCTAAGACCCGGCTCCGCGCTGCGGCTCCAGCCCGGCGCCGGGCTCCGCTTTAACCGCCGCCGCCGCCACCGCCCCCCGCGCTCTCATTGGGGTGCCGCCGCCCGCGCGCCCCCGCCGCGCACTTCCGCCCTCGTCGGCGCCGCTCCCGCCGGGCCCGGCTCCCCGCGAGCGAGCGAGCGCGCGCCCGCCCGCCCCGCCGCCGCCGCCTCCTCCGCCCTCCCGCCTGGCCATCACGTGGCGCTCTCGGGCCAGTCGGCTTGGGAGGCGGGGGCGGGGGTGGGGCCGCCAGTGGTGGCGGCGGTGGCGGCGGTTGGCGCTGAGGCGAGAGGGAGCGGGAGCGGGGGGGTCTGCGGGGGTCCGTGGCCCACGGTGGGGGCACGTCCCGGGCACAGCGGTTGTCGGCGGAGCGTGTGGAGGTGTTTTCGGGCTGCTGAGAGGGATCCGGTCGTGCTACGGGAGCAGCCAAAGAGCGGCGGGAAAGGGCTGCCCACCCCAGTGCTGCTTCTGTGTGTGAGGGGAAGGGGCCTGTGGGGAGCTGCTGTAAGGCTGGTTCCCCCCCAGAGTCCTGTAGGGAGCCCCGCTGGGAGGCTGAGCCCATAGACCCTACAGGCTCTGTTTTGACCCAAAGAAAGTCAGGAAGGGCTCCGTCTTAAATACATCACATATTTTAGTGCACATTCTACTGATGGATGCAGAAATCAGTAATTCTGAGATCAGAAGGTAAAGGAATGGAACTGTCCCTGGTTCTCCTCGTTAGGTGCTGAGGGTGCTGTTTTATTTTATTAAATCTTTGTGCTGCAATGCTGTCGTGTGTGTGCAGCACAGAGCAGTTTTAACTGCTCAGGGGAAAAAAAATGGCTATTGCTATATTTACTGCAATTCTTTCTTCAAATCTTTATCAGTCCCCAGATCCAAATTCTCTCTGGCCAATTCTAATGTTACTAATCGCACAGTCAGGCATAGGTGTCTTGCCAGTTAGCAAAGAAAACATACCTTTTCTCTCTGCTTTAATTTGGTTAATTTTTCTGGATTTAAATGTTGACCTATTTAAATTACACACACTGAAGTTAGAGTGAATATCTCGGGTAAAATCCTTCCTTCTAGAAAAACAGTGCTTTGCATGATAACACCCACTTTGGGAAACCATAGAAATCATTATTGCCACTGATCTCTGGAGGTTCAGACCTTCTGCGACAGAAGTAATAGGTTAAGTAGCTGTGTTAACTCCTGCTTTCACATTGGGCCTCTTTGTAGCCACTCACAGAAGAGAAAGGGAAAGAATTAATTACCTTCTACCTCTATCCATTGACGGCTGGGTGAAATTGTATTTTGAAGTTGGGAGAGCATAAAAAAGGCCTGTCACTTAAAATAAATGGGAAAAAGAAAAAAAAGCAATCCAGCTTCATAAAAGTGACAGGTGAAACAATAGCCTATTGCCAAAACAAAATGAGGAGGAGGACTTCAAAAGAGATTTACTATAATCTGTAATTTCAGGGTTGGCAAAAAATGCCAGGAATTGGAAAAAAGAAGTTACAGAGGCAGAAAAAAGTAGGTGTGTAGCTCTGAGAAACAGCTGAGTACTTCAGGACAGCATAAAAAGGAAATATCTTCTGAATTTCCCACATATTGAAGGAAACCAAGTTTTCTACATTGTAAGTAAACAGGATTGACATCATCCTTGCCTCATCATCAGTTTCTCCTCCTAACTCAAGCAACTGCAAAACAGTTAATGCCTTAGGTGGAAAAGTGACTTTCTCTTTTTGGATTTGTTTGTTAGGAAAGGTCCTGATTGCAGTAATTCTTCCTCTCTGCGTTATAGATTGTATCGTATCAAGAATCGCATCAATATTCATCCTGCATTAGAACCTGGCAGACTGAGAGCTATTTACTGTTTGATGCCATCCATGCAGAGAAGGAATAATCAGAGAAAGAAATATCGCCAAATGTGAGGGAATGTTGTTTTATAGCTAACACTCAAATGACCCAAATCTTGGTATTTCTAGGACTGTGCATGAATTGTTTTTAAGACAGATCTTGTGCATTTGTATATAGTCCTAAAAAAACCCTCCAAAACCAAACAAGTAAACATTAATTAGAACTGTTTCCTGTTTATTCTGTAACTACATGTGTCCATGGCCATCTTTCATGTTGTGCCAGCAATGTGGTGGGACCAGTTGCTCTGATGTGACTATTCACAGAAGATAAGTATTTTCAGTAAATCACATCTATGAGGTGAAACTACCAAGAACCTGGGAAGCTGGGTCTTTTCAAACAGAACACAATTATCAGTCTGCTGCCCATACCAGAGTGCTGACAATTCCCCTTCCCCCTTGCAAAAAAGAGGGTTGAGAAATTAACCACACCTATCCTGCTTCTGCAAACTGTTTAGGGGAAACCGACTTCTTTGTAGTAATCCAGTCATGACAAAGAACATTTGTCTGATGCCGCATTTTGAATTATTATGCATGTTGCCTGGTATAATCTCCATGGTTACAGATATATTTTTGCTTCAGTTCTTTAGGAAGAAAAATTCTATAGAACAATTTAGGGGAGAAAATTCCTTTTCATTGTCATTTATATTGCATTTATTTTATTCTAAGTGCTTTGCAGGCAATAAACATTCACTTTCTAAACAAGTAAGATTTCAGCAGAGATGGAAAAAATTATCTCCAGCTGTTGCTTTATCATGCCATAATATTTTAAACTGCAAATTCTTAGAGATAGGGGCAGTATTTTTGATGCATTTAGTTTCTAGCCCACTAAGAGTGTAACAGGGCACTGTGTGTCACTGCCAGAGTCAGGAACAACAGTAAGTGTGGTAGGATGACTGAGCCGCAAATGTTTTTTTCTTTGCAAGGATTAGGACTCATACTTTCCTTCTGAGCAGTTCTATTTTGTAAGTAGAGATGTATTCTAGAAAGATGGTTAGCTGAAATAAGAGTTAGCTGAAATTAGTTCTAGAAACTAGTGAGGGGAAAGATGTAAAACCCAGATATAGAGCTCTATTCAATTTTTTTTTTCCTTTTTTTTATTTATTGTGGAAGTAATTGACAATCAAGGAGATGTATATAAGGAATTAAATGGAAAAGATGGTGGTAGACCCATTCCTAGTAAGATGTGTAGTAGATCATCAAACCTAGCTCAAGTGCTGCATGGAAGAGGGGAGCTGTGTGAACTTTGTGGGATCTATTGATCTGATCCCTTGGATTACCATATCTATCACTGCTGAGGGGAGAGAGGCTAACACTGTTATCTCCCTCTTCTTTCTGATAAATTCATGCTAGATGGGACTGGCAGTTGCCCTGGCCTCCATGTTTGTCACTTATGCCAATAGAGTGTTTGTGTAAAACCACCATCTGCGTAGCCAGTTTCCTTTTAGACAGTGTTTTATAGCATCTCTGGCCTATTTTTCTTCACACAAGTGACTACAGGAGGGGCAAGGTAAGGAGCCAGTTCAGGAAAAATTTATTTGAGGAACTATAAGGTTTAGCAGGCTGCAAATGGTGGACAGAAGGAACTCCCCATTCCTGCAGGGAGCATGTAATAGTAGTCTCAGGGGTCAAAAGAAAGGTATATAAACTAATGAGAAACTTAGAGGGAGGATCATGAATTGCAAGGGAATCGGTGCTACCTAGGAAGTCAGTCTTTGCAGATTTAGTGATGTCATTTGCAATTTCTGGCAATAACAGAAATAAGAGGCAGATTCTCTTCTCTGCTGATACCTGAATGCTGATGAGGGACAGCTGCAGGACAGGTACCTGATTCACAACTTTTCCCCCAGCCTCAGTTTACAAGAGACTGAGACAGGAACTGTTGCCAGTAATAACTACAAAGAAATCAGGGGTAAGTGGAGGAAGAAGTGGTCCTGCCACATCTCCAGCACTGAGGCTGAGTCAGCAACATAAGAACAAGTTAAAGCAGCAGGGAGGTTTTGTCCCTCTCTGAAGAAGTTCTTAAGTTACACATGGCCAGTCCCTTGTAGCACCTGTGCAGCAGTGGTTCAGTGAAGGTAACCAGACCTGTAAATTTTTATTAATTTATTCAGTCCAAAGCCACTGTATTTTTTATCCTACTTTTTAAACCATTTTTTGATCAAAATGAATGCTAGTGTAAAACTGGGGAGAACAGAAGAAAGCTAGTTGGGGAAAACAGAAAAAAAACCATTGCATTATCTAGAATGCTGTGATGTCCTTTTTGTTCTCAAAATACAACATTTTTGCATGTGCAGAGCTCAGCTGTCAGAGTTAATCTAGGCTCAGACAATTTATCAGAAGAGGTACATGTACACAGTGTGCACTCAAACAGAGTTTGTTCTAAAATAAAAATAAGTTAGTGAAAGATGATTTTCTCTTTGGGTGTGGATAGCCTAACAAGAACTGCATTATACAAATTATTTGTATACTTAAGAGAATGATGCTGACCTTGCCATGATTTATGAATTTCAGCGTTCAGAAACCACAAAGCAGAAAACTAAAATATATCGGAAACAAACAATAGTAAATGAAATACGACTGTGGTTTTGGCCTTGTAGGACTTCATGGTATTTTGACTACATCATGCACTTTGTTTTTGTTACAAACAGCAGGAAGTCACCACACTAAAATAAAGTTCACTATCAAATCACCTTTCCATTTCAGATACAGCTGGGATTTGTCGGGATCATATCGCAAGGTCATTTTTAAGGAGATTCTCACTGACATTTTGTGAGGTAAGGATTTCACATTCCAGTTTTACAAGTGTTACACTTCTGATCACCATGATTATCAACAGCATGACGGATTTAGGGCCTGATCTTGGAGCCTTTACAGAAGGAGCTAAGTTTATTGTAAATATCTTGATAGCCAAGAATCAAAAGAAAATAAAAAAATCTACAGAGAGTCATAACAAATCAGGTTGTCTTATTCCATGCCCCAAAGGCAAGATCAGTTATACATATATAATTTTTGGCATGTAACTTTTTTTAATGCAGTTAAGATTGCGGTATCATCATAACAGTTTATTTAAAACATTGGATTACTTTATCATAAGAAAAAAATCAACAACATTTACCTTAAATGTCACTTACTGCAGTTTAAGCATATTAATTAGTTGCATACTGGACATAGCAATCAGATTTTTTTTTTTCCTTTTTGCATCTATCTGCTAAATATTCAAAAATCATTATTTTTTCAGTCCTCAGAATTCTTTTCTTCCTTCAGATAACACCTGTTTTTTCAGCTGTTTTTTACAGGTCATGTTTCCTAATTGCCAGTCAGTCCCTTTTCTTCTTTGGACTCCCTTCAGCTGGCCCACGGTTCCTGAGGTGCACTGCTGAAACAGATACATTAACTAAGGCTTTACCAGCCATACGTAGGGTAGAAGGTGTACTTCAGGCTTTTACAGATAAAGTTGAATGTGATTATCATTATCACACCAAAGCCAGTTATGTAAAAACTGGAATTATTCCAGAAATAAATAAGGCAGGGGATTTTTCCAGAATAATAAGGCAGCTAACATTATTGAGAATTTAGCTCACTGAGTTCAACAGTGCTACCTTGTTGAATAGCTGCTGTTAGAGATTTGAGCATGCTTGAAAAAAATTCATGCTAACAGATCTTCTGTCCCTTATTTTTTAACCAAATTTTCCAGATTCAATTAATGACAAATATATTAAATTAATAATGCAAATTTCTGGCTTTGTTAGCAACCAGCATTCTGGCAGTGTGGGAGCAATACTTCAGAAAGAAGAAGATCTGTCAATTAAAATAACATAATTTTTAAGTACCTACTTTTGTCTACAATCTCTAATTAAGTTGATGTAACTTAGAACGAGGTTAAAATGTCCTTCTGCAAATTAAATCAGAGCTTTTTTTTATACAAACATATTCTTACACCACAAAAGCCCTTCATATTTAGTCTGCTATCTTCATTGTTATTAATGCAGTTTTCTCTCTTCCATGTTTAATCACAACATCTACTGCAAACATTTGAGAGCTTTTATGCCCCTTTACTGTTTAAGTGGCAATAGAAACATATTTTTTCTCAAGCACCTCACAATTCATAAGAGGGATCTTGGGACCTGAACTTTGTAATAAAGTTAGTTATTGTTATGGTAGTATTTTACCTATTCATCAATGGCACACCTTCTAGAATTAACTCTGATATGACTCATTGGCTAAAAAAATCAGACTTTTCTTGCACCTACAACATAACTTTGCATTATCATGCTGTCAAATGTCAAATTAAAGAAGGCCTGAATGTGAAGTTGAATGGAAAATCTCTTCTGGAAATCCAAGTTCTATATGAAGTGGTTTGGATGGTGAAACAAATGGCTACAAATTTTGTCTACCAAAATTCCTCTTCAGCTGCACTTTGCTACAGATTCTTTACTCCCTAAACTTACACAATATAACACTTCATTGTTCATTAGTTGCTGTATTTCAACCCAGAGGTGAAAGCCTCAAAAAAGTGGGTAAAGTGGGTATTGTAGGAAACCTGTAGGAACTTGTTCCACCAGTGAAGTTTATGAGGAAGTTTGTGTGTCTATGCATATGCTAATGTAAGTATCATATTGTTATGCCATTACCTTATTCTCAGTTATAGAGCTTGTTAAGAATATAATACAGTCATGTGATAATATTGCTGCATTTGAGAACATTTTCAGTATTGAGCTGAATGTTCACATGTTAGTTTACACAGCATTCTTCTCTAGAAAAGACATATTACTTGTGGTTGATAACCTAATACAGTCTACAAACACCCTCTCCTTTTTTTTTTCATGTTAAATCAATACGAGTACAATATTCTTTACATTAGGGGATTAAGGAAAGTAATTGCAAAATAAGCATGCATTGTATCCCATAACATTCTGGCTTCTGTATTGTCTTTTATCTTTTCAGTGAAGAGTAACACATACTCTAGGATCTGTCAAAAGAGTCAGAGATTAACTTTTTAGAAAAGACTATTTGCTAGAACCTATTTATGTCAGTAATAGCAATTTACTGTTCAACATGTTAATAGGTTAATTAATATTCAAACTGTTAACTCAATAAATTGTAAATCAAAAATAAATATCTTTTTATCTTCTGATGCAATTTACATTAAGCCTCCTATTCCTTTGAAAAAGCTTGGGAGGAGCTGTACTGGTTTGTGGGTCCTCAGTCTGCAAAAGTAATGTACCTTGGCCAAAGTATAAGTTTGGGACTCTATCAGACACTGCAAGCCCGCAGCCCAAGCTTCTCCTCAGTTCCCAAATTTTGTTATTTCATTATGAGTTACTTCTGGAAAACCATAAAAATAAAAGAGAAGCACCACATTAAAATAAAAATTGAAATAATTACCAAGACCCAGGAGGTTCTGAGTTGAGACTTCTGATACTGTGGGTAATGTGAGCAAGCAAAGGTGCAATATAAGGAGAAAAGAACCTTTGAGTAGATAGATATATATGCATATATATGTGTGTACATATATATTTTTCATTTAGAAATTGAAGCCATTGTGATTAGGCACAGCTAAAATAATGTTGAAGGGTCAGAAATGCTGCTTTTTCCCAAATTTCATTGGAGCTACACTGATTTACAGAACAAGAGAACTGCATTATGTACTCACAAGCAAATCCACCCACCCTTCTACCTAAACTAATTTTCTCAAAATAAATAACTGAAATCCTAAATTCATCTGATATTTGCAGCCTAAAAGAGATTGTTTGCTGAAAAGCAGTGAACATTTGCTTTAATTTGGTCTTGTCTTCTCCCTTTCATTTCAGGGGCATGTTTTAAGACCTTACAAGCTGTGTTATAGATTTTCTGCCCTAGAGCAGAATGGCCAAAGAATGGCTTTTCTGGACATTTTTTGATCAACTACAGCTTATTGAACAGTGTTATATGTTGGCTTTCTCAAGTCTTGTTTCCTTGGTTTGACATTATCACAGATGAGAGCAGAATCTGTGTATATCATATACTGCAAATCTGTGCCTGTACTACTGCTGGATCATGTTTGTTTGCAATGCAAATGCTGAACAAATTAATTTAAGAAGTTCCATCTAATCAGAATGAAAAAATAAAATTTACAGTAAGTAAGAAACAAGCCCAAGCTGTGTCTGTATCTTCTAAGAGACCTTGGGAACTATAATTGCCCTTAATCATACAAACCACCTTTGTGTAACTTTGAGATCTTTAGTAAGAAGCTTTATGCTGCCTTTCAGAGAACAATAAATCAAACTTCGACTTTTCAGAATTGCTCCTCTGCATTCAGGCATGAATTTCATCCTCAAGCTGGATTTCTTGAAGGGCAACAACAGACCTTTAGCTTCATTTTTTTCTGATCAGACTTTCAGTAGCAGAAAATGAATTGGTTTGATCTGGCTCACATAACTATATTTATTTCCCTTATAACCTTTGTCCTTTTTTAAGGCTTTCCTTTTTCTATGCAATAGTTATCTAACATTTTAAATGGAATTACAACTAGGTCATAAGACATACAAGGCCTGCTTTACCCCTACCTTTTTTCTTCCATACTGATTCCTGTCTGTGAAAACATCTGCAAAATGCTAAATGGCAATTGATACAGATTTAAATCACTACAGAAATGGTCACATAATGGAGAAGGTGGCCCATAATACTATCTTTCCTTTCTCCGGAAGCAGTGCAGAATGCATCAAAATTAACGTGGAATCTTTCAAAACAGAAAATGTAGAATTAGCCCAGAAATTAGTGGTCTGATTCTAAGCAGCACCCTCTGAGACATTGCTGTCTCTGAGTGCTGGATTTCATGGCAGTTTTTTTCATGCTGCTTTCAGTGTCACTTGATTATTTGGTCTTTGCTCTTAGCTTTGGACAGTAACAATTACATTATTGGAATTAGAGAAGGGATGAAAACTGATTAGTTAGGGAGACTATTCTGAAAACTTTTAGTGCCAGTTGAGAAACCATAAGTTGCCGTAAGTGAGCTGTTTGGTGGCGCATGCCAAATTAACTGTTGGTCTCAGGACAGTTTGTATAGTGTAAAAATCAACTTCATATTGAAACATTGTGATCACTATTATTTCAGTTGAACAGAAAAAGGAAGTAAACTCTCTTCAAGAACTGGTTTCTGCAGATAATGAGTGGTATCTGCATATACACAGTGTAAGGGAAAAAATCATGTTTTTCCCTTCTGCAGATCAATAGAAGACTTCAGTCTGCAAACCTGAAGCTTAAACTCATATGTGGGTCACTGTAAGTTAATTGATAGATTAAAAACTAGCATTGGTCATTTATACTGTCCTATAAGCATGCCTGGTTCATAGAAATAGATTGACAATGCTAAGCAGATAATGTAAGCCTGCCCATGGAAGCTAGAACTGTGAAGGCACAGATGCCACCAGTGTAGTCAATATAAATTGTGACAACTTTATGAGAGTAGGGACTGTTCAGTGTGTGCTGTAACTGTTAGATAAGATAGATCACTCTTGCTTGTACTGTCTCTGGTTTTAGAAAATAGTATTCCATGCAAAATGGATCAGCTTCAACAAGGAGTAAATACACCCCTTGCCTAGCATAGGATAGCCTTTGGCTTGCTATTTGGGGCACTTTCCTACTAGATATGGGCTCAAATCACCTCAGAAGAGGAGGAAGTTGATGTCTGGTTTACAACATGCTAGATAGATTCTGTATCCCCTGAGACCTTGCATACAAAAGATGAATGTTCTTCCTGTGATTTGAAATAAAAGTCTGCTACTCTCTCCTTCCTCCCTCTTTCAAACTATGGAGAAGGGCAGGATTTACAAGATACTATAAGTAATTTCTTATCAGCTTCCCATTGAACTTGTTGGCTTGCATAGATTACATTCAGAGACAGTATCAGAGTGTTACTGAATCTTACTGTAACAGCTTAAGATGCTGCTTTCCCCAAAGGTTGCCCAGTCCTTTTGCCAAAGGTCTTAAGAGAGTGGTAGATGATAATGTTTGTGATCTTAGCTCTTCCATTTAACAGTTATAATTAATTTAGGATGCAAGCCACTTAGGACAGCTAAGAGACAGGTATATATAGCTGGGAATGGGCAAAGTAAATGGAAGATCCAAAATGTTTAACCATTTATCTTGACAAATGTTTTAACCCAACAAGTTATTTCCTTGTAAATTTAGAAAAGATCTTTATATCAAGCAAGCCTGAGGTATTATTATAGTCTTGTGGCAGTTGCCACTTCCTTCAAAGTAAGGGCAGTGCTTCATGCTCTTTGGAAAGCAAAAATGCTATGGATTTGGCCATTGTGGCTGAAGATACCATTATGTCAAATGCAAAATGCAATAGTCGTGTCACATCCAGCTTCATGTAGTTCTGCCTTTTCAGTTTCTTTTCACAGAACCTAAGCGATGTGACCACCTGCTGAATCTCTCTTTTGGTTAGCATGTAAAGAATGCTTTGTTTGGATCAGCTGGGCTTCTTTGACTTCTCAGCACTGAAGACTCAGTAACAGTTTCCTTGTGGCTTTTCTTAAATCTCTCCAAGGGTTTTCTGGGGATAATTTGGGAACCGTTCAATTCAGGAAAAGATGGTAAAACTCAGTTCCTTTTCCACTTAGCTGATTTGTACTTTCTTACTTTGTTGTATGATACTAACAGAGATAGGTCTAAGCTGCCATTTCTAAATACAGTCTGAATCATGGCAGAAAGAGTTGCAGTGCTACTCTGCCTGTAGAGTTCAAATTTCCTTAAACTTTGGGGCTTGTCTTTAATAATTGGCTAATGATGAGCTCATCTTTACAATTCTTTCTATAATTCCTTGCCCAGAGAGAGCTGTGATTCTTAGAAAAATTTTCAGTACACTAAGTCTTAGCTAGCTTTTCTGTCATAAAGGTTCTATGTATCTTCATGGAAGTTTTGTTTCTTAGTTCTTGTCATGCAGTTAAAAAGTAGAAGCAGGGAAAGACTACAGCATGAAAGAAATTCAAAACCTCTGATGGGGCAGTATTTTGCAAATAGAAGTAAAAGGTTCATCTAGGATTCTTACCTGCGTTAGAAGAATTGATTATCTGCATTAAATGATAGGAATCATTGTAATATGATTCCAGAGGGCCTTAAGAGACCTCAGATACATGAGTTTATTCTAGTTAAAAGAAAATGAGATCTATTCAACAGCTGTGGGAAACACACTGTCTCATCCCCAGAATTTTCCAGCTTGGTTTAAAGTTGTCCTCATGGGGTAACTCCACACACAAGTTCATTCTGCCTTGTAGTTTAACTGTTGGCTTTTGACATAGGTGTTGCATGACACAGGTGAACTACCTGATAATTATCAGGTCTTGCATCTCAGAAATAGGTATAAATCAAAAGTAATCTTTCCTGTCAGTTCCTAAAAGCCACAAGTATAAAAAGTAGGTGTGATTGCCATGCTTTGTCCTTTGTTGCTGCACCTACAGCATCAATTTCACGAGCAACTTTCATCTCCTCCCTTTTAAAAGCTTATAATAAAAGGGCTGCTCCCCTTACCATGTTAGTTGTAATATATCTGCAGCTGTCATAAAGCAAGATACTGCATGATTTTATAGATCTCAAGGTCACAAATCAGCAATGACAAAGGCTGTGGAATTTATTTCTTAAAAAAGCTGGTTTCCGTATCCCTCAAGCTAAATATATGTTCCTTTTGCCTATGGAAAAAATAAGGCTTTTTATACTTTTCTGGCCAGGTAATGGAGTACCATGCTCCCCTATTCCTGTTAGAGACTCCATTCAGTAGAAAACCATAATTAACAGGAAGACCAGCTTGTAAAGCTGACCAATAAAAGGTCTGTCAGCTTTTTTTGACGCACTTTCCTATTTCATCTAGCAAATTTCCAACAACCGAGCTTTCTCTGTCACAGGTTTGGATTGTGGGGAGACTCTTGAGTGGCTGCTAGAAGAGGTATGAAAACATGCTAGTCCAGAGAGGAAGTGCTGACCAGCTCAGAGAGCTATGATACATTAGATGGCACCACATTTGTGGCTACTCCTGGTGTTATTTTAGATCCACACCACGGAGCTACTTCCTATTAGTATTTTGGTTCATGTGCACTGTTAACTCCCCAAGAAGCATGCCTTGTGTTCCAGCATGAGAATTTGAGTCAATTTTTAATCTTATTGACCAATATTAATTCTAGCTCCATTTTTGTTAGATTCCAAACTTTAGATTATTCATTTGTCAGTGGACTGTCAATAGCTTGTTGCTCCAAGACATAACTCATCTGTACTCTCAGTTCACCAAAGCAGCCTTTTTCAGCATGCCAGAGACATGGCTCCAGTTAGTTAGGCAGCTAGAGCTTTCAGTCAAATCCTAGTTTTTGAGCTTAAGCTTTTTCTCATAAGCCCCTGATGATTTCCAAATCGACCAAACTAGTTTGCTGGCAACCTTATTTTAGTTATATAAAAAGTGTTTTAGTTCCAGTTCTTACTCTGTTCCATGTACAAACATTTCATTCTAATTCTGCCAAAACTTTGCCACTCTTGTTCTAGTTCCTGTTAAAAAAAATGCATAGCTTCCTGGTCTGCATCCTGTTAGTGCTGACACAGGCTCCTAATATCCAGTATAGATTCATCCCCCCAAGGACAGGAAATGTTCTGCTTTGCTGATTCAAATCTGACCAGAAATAATGTGGACTAAGAAGGTTTCAAGAGAGCAAGTTTAGCTAAGAACAGGAGAGTTAAGAATGTAACAGTCGCAGTTATAAACACAAAGGGGAGAAATATCAGAACTTGCTTGAAAGTCCTTGATAAATGGTAACAGTAATAGTAATGAAACGTAGCCTGAGAATTTAGCCTAACATCAGCATTCTTCTTTGTATGTTTTTCCTTTCTAAGGGTTTGGGGTTTTTTTTGTTTGTTTGTTTGTTGTTTTTTTAATGTATTCTGGTCTGTACGACTTGTTATTTACATTGGTTTGAGCATATACCTATTTCAATTGATATTATTTAACAAAGGTTTTACAAGTGTTTTTGCAATTTAATGTTGCTGATAATAACTTGTGTGTGGAGTCGCTCCATGAGGATGACAGCTTTAAATCTGTCATTAAGCTGCCATTTGTGTCAATTTGTCTAAATGCTGTAAGACAACCAAATCCTCTAATAAACAGTTAAAACAATAGACTATGTGGTTAACGGTGGTTGGTTCTTGAAAATATTATTAGAAAAACTGCCTGTGGAACTGGCAACTTCTAGACAAGAAGCGAAGGACTGCTAGGGCACAAGAGACTGAACTCTGATATCCCTTTCCAGGTCAGAATCAAATTGCCTTGGCTTAGGGGATATAGCAGTTCTGTGTACACAGACAGACCATTGTTTTTCAAACTCTGCTATTTAGTCACACTAAATATATTTGAAATTCACAAATTAAAAAGGGTATGCAGTAGTTGTGCAGCTGAAAGGATGAAAGTTCTCAGCTGAGGATTTTAATAGGACATGGCACAAATATATAAGTCGAGGCATAGCATAAAAAGGTGAAAACTGACCAAGTGTGCTTGTTAAAGGGAGACAAAACAAACCCAGGTAAATCCTCAGGTTCTTAATTTTACAGCTCCCTTGAGCAAATCAGGAAGTCACAGTATAGGAGAGTGAAGTTCAACGTGAGCTTTGCACACTCATGTACAAAATCATGGCTTCTCTCTCCTAACCAAATCTGAATATCCTTGTTCTTAAACAAGGATGGGTAAGGGTTTTTCTGTGTTAACAGGGACTCTCTAGCTGATTTAGCATGACTAGACAGGATGCTTTCCTTCCTCTGAGCTTGCTAATAAGTATCAGGAAGTATTGCCTTCCTTCCCGTCTCCCAGCTTGCTGCCTCTACAACATCCCCTGCCTTTATTGGCAGGGCTTCCTTGCCAGATTCCAGCACAGATATATACACACTCTTAAAAAAAAGGGGGGTCCAGCCATTTATGATGGATGTAATAATCTTATTTCTTTCTTCTCAGCTGTTGTATATCACACATAAATAACTGCCATGTTTTACCTAGTGGTGACTGTATATTGGTTGTGAAGGACTGATCTATAATTAACTTTGTTATGATAATTATTATAGCAACAGAATATTTTGGACATATAGATTAATTACAATTTTGGAAAGCAATGGTGTTGACACCTTCGGGCTTGAAATATGCTGTATCAACAGATTTGAATATGTTCACAGTTGTAGGGATTTTTTCAATTCTAGATGTCATGTTCACATATTTCACCCCTGTAATAATGGACTTTTCCCACTGGTGACTCAGAGGAAATAGTGTCTCCACCCAGTCTTTCACAGAATAAAACACAGTAGTTCCCCAAACTTTTCACTGAAAGAAATTGCTATTGTAAAGCAAGAATTTAATGCAACCCAAATACTAGCATAAATATATGATCAAATTAAATTTCTTGTATCTTGTGACCGTGTTTGAAACTGTTGTGACCTCACTAGTTATAATTCTGGCTGGTTTGGGAACCACTGCTTTTTACACTGTTTTAAACAGCAGATGCATTTCTGAGTCATATTAGCAGCCTATAGCACAAGGCAGCATAGAGTCAGCATGTCCTGAAGAGAAGACTAGGGTTATTTACTGTTTACATAGGCATCACTGGCCTCCTCTCCCCTTCAATCTTTGTATCAAGACCTATGACTGTATTCCGTTCCAGTGATTTCAGCACCAAATCTGGATTTACAGTGGGATGACAGAGTAGAATTTGACTGCTACTCAGGCAAAGCTAATTTGTATTGTAAAATTACTTCTTGTTTCCTTCTTGATCTTCACTGATTTGCATAAAGTTACAGACATGTATGATGCCTTAAAGGTGCAGAAAAACAAACGCCCTTTCCCTGCAGAGATTATAATCAACAATAAGAAATAAAAACACAATATAAAGAACTACTGCCAGGAGGCAATAGATTTTTTCCATGGACTATGCTTTTCTATGGGACATGCATGCCCTTAGTAATTCTTAATCTACAATCAGTCCAGGTTAAGTACTCTGTTTCTTTTAAAGATGTAAATAGCAACGCCTAGTGGATTAGCATAGAAACACTTTATGGAAGAAATGCATCTTAGGAAGGATTTGAATGAAGATAGCATTGTGATTTCTTCCAAAAGACTTATCAGAAAAGAATTTACAGCAGAGAAGAATAGCTCCTGCCTTTTCATCACAGCTACTTTCTGAAAAACACATATTGAAGAGAGATAAGGAAACTTTCTTGTAGACTATTCCTATTATCAAATAGCAACTTCACTCCACCCTTCCCTTGTATTTGGCTTTATACAGAGTGCCTGGAGCTGCAGTTTTGTTCCAAGACTACCCTCAGAAAAATCCCCTGCCATTATCAGACGTGCTAACAAAAGAAAGAAATGCATACTTCTTCCAAAGAGGAAAAATGTAATTAACTGCCATCTATCAAAATCAGGAGAGGTACCCCTTTAGCCTGACTGAAAGTTAACGTAGCTCTCCTCTGTACTGTAACTGGCTGCATGTGCTGAAACCATGGACACATCCAGTAGCACTGTTCTTCAAGCAGAACTTTCAGCTGAGATTTACATCCATCTCAATTACTTGGAGTCTCCCTGAAGATAAAGTAATTGTTTCAACTTGTATTTAAGTGAGAGCTCTCGGTTTTGGTAACTTATACTTAGATTATGTTAAAATTAAGACGATACTGTAATTCTTTCCATTGGCTTTTAATCTTATTTGCTCAGAATGGTGCCTGTTCCCACTAGCAAAAGAGCTTTGCTATTGACTCCAAGGGCAGCAACTTCTTTTCAGTCCCCATCAGCACTATGCTTACTGCACTGAAGGAAGATAGGACCCAGAACCTGCTGAATGTACTCACTTGAATAAAAAGCCTGCAAGATTAACCCATAAGTCCTGTATCCTTGTACGCATATAGAATTCACACTTAGTGAAATTATTTCCATAATCACAAGAAACTCATAATTCCTGCACTTGTGCAGGGAAATTGAGTAATGTATCACATGCAGATGGCCAAAGAAAAGAGAGACACAAATACAATACAAAGAATAGAAATACAAAGAAATGTATTGTCATACATTCCTTCTTGGTGAGTGATACCCTACAGCAACATTAAGCGTATTAATAGAATAGTCAAGCCCCAGAGTCTGCATGAGTCAGATCCCAATTTAAGGACAGGCCATTGAGATGACAATCAATGGCAGCTCAGGACTGTGTTTTAATACCTCCTACCATTCACACATTCATACTTGGACAGTGAAGCATGCTTGGGGGGTAGGCTGAGTGGAGCAATAGGCTGCAGGGGAAGCCTACTGTCCCCTACTCCCTACTACTCCCCTCGCCCCTCCAAACAAGCAGCAAATGAGAATGGCAGTGGTGGAGGAGTGCTGCTGTTCTTACCTGCCCAACAAGGAGATAAGGCAGCAGGCTATGTCGGAATGTTTTCTTTCACACATCCAAGCACTCACAAACTCATTCAGACAGAAGCACAGCAACAACTCATCTGTATCAGGGTCTTGCTCACCTCTCAGAAGCATGGGCAAGAACCATCCTCCCTCCTTTCCTTCTCTTTGGGATGAGGCAGCAGCTTGCTCCTTGGAATTTCCATAGTAAAGGTGGTTCAAGCCAGGCAGAAGATCCTACAGACCAGATTTGGCCAGTGGGCTGCATGTTGAACCATGCTGGTGAAGAATTTTCCAAAGTAATCTGTGTCAGCCTGACTACATCCACTGACTGTGCTGTGAGTTTGGCCAATGCTAAGAGCTTTTGGAAGTCACTGTCTATATCTGGACATAAAGGCTCTTACTCTATCCTCAGTCTTTGTGCAAACCTTCTCTTTGCAATAGGACACTCTTTGCTCGTAGCAGGCCTACACAATCCTATCTCTAGAATTTCAGACACTGGGCAACATTATAAAGGAAATTGTCATCACCCAAGAACTTAACACACAGCTCATGGCTTTTGGAGTCATCAGCCCTTACTAGAAACAGAGACCAGTATGAACAAGCTGAAGAATTATATTGAACTCATAATCCTGACAACTGTAGCCAGCTTTATTTTTCCTTGATTACCTCATTTGTTGTCACAGCTTTCCATTCCGGAACAGAAACTCAGTGGAGAAAGCATGGGATTAGGAATTTAGTAACTTAACTGCAGCCTTAACACTAGTTCCTATGTACCGTGGCAACACGGAGATGGTTGCACAGTATTATGAAGGGAGGAGTTCTGCATCACAGTGCTGAGGTGGGAAAAGCGTGGTTTATGATTGTGACTGATACTGTGTTGCTACAGTGTAGTTATAGTAAGAAAAATGCTGTAACCTGAATGTTTCTGTCATTTGGGAGTACACCTTGTTTGTAAGACTACAAGAGTAGAAGGAACGTCCATCACTCAAGTTTGAAAGGTGCCTTTTGAGTAAAACCGGGGTCTTGGCTGACTGAGACTGAGACAACCAGGACTGAAGGAGGTTGGCATTTAGATCACAGTAGTAGCAAAACTAGATGACAAAGCAGAGCTTTCAAAAGTCTCTCAGATGGAAAAGGTTTGGGCCAGAAAGGAAGTGAGAGGAATGGAGGGTGCTGCTTACTAAGGGGAGGAGATAGGAAACAATGATGCTATTGTGGCAGCGGAGCTGATGAATGTCAGAGAAGATAAGCTCCAATTTGCATGCTTTCAAAACACTCATGCAAAGTTGGTGATTTTTTAGTGAAAGATTAGGGCCAAGGGACATTGTGGCCAGGGAGTTTGCTGTATTTATACAAATTGTAATCTACAGTGCTTTAGTTTTTCAAGTGAAAACCAGTGCCTTCAGCAACTTTATGCAAAGGATATCTGCTTTGCATTAGACTTGCCATGTGCTTTCTGAAGAATTAGCTATAAACCTTAAGATCTGCACTGTACAGGAAGCTCTGGGAAGGGTCTGTCCAAGCTATGGTGTCTGGAGAACTCACTGATGGACATGAAACAGGCAGCAAGGCTGTCAGGTCTAACTCTAGCCAAGAGATACTAACCAGAATATTTCCACCTTGAATACATGCCTTTGTGACCCCCAGTTGAAGAACTGTGCCCAGTCTTTAACCAGACACAAGAGACAAGAGTCCCAAGGGTGTGGGACCATAGCTGGGTCTTGTGAAATTAATGGGGGGGAGCCCTACGTTAAATTTCTCTTACAGAAGTTGCTTATACAAACCTATCTCCTAGGAAACAGTATTTGTCTACATTAACATTCTTTACCTAGTACTTGATATATAGAATGTGCCTAGGTTCACTGCTGTTTAGATTTCCCTCCTTTAGCATTCCTACAGCTTGCCAGAATGTCTGCTTCTGCAGAAACAAAGGTTAATTAAACACATCCGCCCATTAGAGCAAGGAGTGAACATTACAATCTGGCCCAGAGCTACCTTCTTCAGCTGTCAGCACTGAAAGACACTTGGAACCACAAATTAATCCTCAAGCAAAACTAGTTTCAGCAGAAACTGCTTGTTTTATTGAACGGAGAAGTCCTTCCCCATATTTACAGTTTCAGCTTGTACTTGGCTTGCTGTACCTAGTTCCAGCAAGAAACATTCTAGTGGCATTTTGCAAGTTGCATGGTCCAAGATTCTTGGATCTCTGCAATGCCATGGTTAACACATAATAAGGAATGTTGGAAAAAAATGTGCCTTGCCTGCATTGCTAACTCCACCTTTTGTAATTAATGTAATTTAAGGTAACTGATACTGGGGTTTTTTGTTACTTGTGGCATTCCTTAGCATTGTACCTTTCACTGTGCTTGCATAATGACACTGAACTGGCCAACTCCCTCATTATACATTTCTTTTCACTTTCTTTTCCATTTAATTTTCTGGCTCTAATGTATAAGCACCATGTTACCACAAATGCTTTCTCAATTCTGTGAATCAAATCTACATAATAATATATATTAATTATATTAATTCTTCAGAGTAGCACTATGGCTGTACCTCTGTTTCCCTCTCACTGTCATATGGGGAATGAAGGCAGACAGCATATACCTTTCACAAACATGTACTGTTACCATGCCTATAATCCCCACTGCTTGAAGAACTGACATTCCTAAAATGTTTTCTTTCTGTGCTGAATCAACAGAACAAGGCTACAATAGACCTATTAAAGAGCAGTGACCAGTAATGCGATTACTAAGGTAGGCAGGACACACTGAGGTTTTTGCTGAAAGTAGGATCTTAAATAAAGTTAATTATGTAAAATAGCATGACATCTACTTAATCATAAAGGCTGGCTTGTTTTCTATTCTCTTCAGTAATAGATAAAGCAAGTATAACTCTACATCCAAAATTCAAGCCCTGCATTTTGTCAGAGCTCTTCTCAAATGTGATACTGTGTTATGCATCCTCCATTCTCATTCAGATTATCCACAAGCAATTTCTGATTTTCTCAGGCTGACTCATTCTTCATACCTATTAGCTGAATCGTTGCTGAAAATGATTCTCTGCTCATGAACTGCATGTATTTAATTTCTACTGTTTGGGTTAGTTTTGATCAGACACACAGACCACAAAGTCTTCTTTCTATTCCCAATCTGGAAGAGAACACCTAGGCACATCGTAATTTCAAACCCTGTTTTTCATAAATATCATCTAATGTTTTATTAAAATTTTCAGCTTCTCAAACTTTATTACCATTACATTTGATGGGTTAATAATAGGAACTATGGATAAAAGTACACATACGTGAAGAGCAGCAGAAATATTTTCAATTATTTGCATTGCTTTCTTGGGTTTGGTTTCAAAGTCTTTGAAAGTCACAGAAGTGTCATCTTTGTCCACTTTGTACTGGACAACTCCTGCCTGGTTTTAAAAAACTCCCTTGAAAGGCAGCTTCTCTACCCCTGATAGATGGGCACAGACACAGTGCTGTCTTGCAAACTGTTCATCACTTGGCATCAGGCCATTTTCTGAAGTCTGTGAGAAAAACATCTTAGTCTCTAACAGAAACTGGAAGAGAAGTTGCAGAAGTACTCTGACCGATATTGGACAGTTCATCACTGATGACAGAGCCCTAGTGGCAAAGTGTAAAATATGCTCATAGTTAACATTTTAAGGAGAAGATAAACCCAAAAGGAAAACAACATGGTAAACTAGAGTTATTGACCCCAGAGAGGAAACTGAATGGCCTTGGAACATCTCTCCTTGGCTTGTTACCTGGAACCTTCTGTCTAGCCTCCAATTCAGTAGGCAAGATCTGACTCTTAATGTGGCAATTAAGTTGGAAGGCTGCTTGCACAGCAATGCCCTAATTCATTACATATGGCAAAAGTCTTTATAAAAATCTTGGAGCTGACCACAGGTGCTTGTCTCACACACGCCAAAAATACTATATGATACAAAGCATTGTATAAGGCTGTGTGACAGACAGCTGTGTCTATATCCAGGTTTTATAGGGAGCAAGCCATGGTAATATTATTTCTTCATTCCCTCTCCTGAGCCTCTTTCAGTCTTATGCCTACTCTGGGCCATTTATTCTTTCCTATACTGAAGAACACTATCGAACAGGTAAGATAGTGACGATTGGAGAAATTTGTATATGACCTATCAGTATAAACAAATATGTGGACTATACTCAGAAAAGCTATAAAGCTGCTGGAGCATACCATTAGCCTGAACACAGGTGCTATTCATTTCAACATGTTTGCAAGGATTGCACCTCTTTATGTACCAGTTTATTCAGAGATGACACAGCATGTAGTTCAGAACTGCACTTCTAAGCAGGTATTTTTTAAGACGCAATTGCTCTTTTGTGCTTCAGGCTACATTTTCATTTAGTCATAACAGCGTAACCAGCAGTCTATCTTTTGCTTTCTGTGGGGCAATAACTTTACTATGCTCCATTAATTAAAACTGTGGCTATTATGAAGTGGAATGGCTGTTGAGAGTATGAAAAAGAGCATTGCTACATTGACAGCAAAGATGTTGCTGTGAGTTTGAAATGCATTCCTTATTTTTAGGGGGGAGATCTGCTTGAGTGTGTTTTTGAAGTTCAGGATTACTGTAAACAAGACATATTCAGCTGATATCTGAAGCAATATCTGAATAAGAAAGACTAAAAAAGTCCTAAGCAAGGAAAACTTTTGCAAGTATTTCAGCTGCTTAGGTAATTAAAACATAATACTCCAACATGAAATTGAGAATAATTATTTTAATTATTTAAGGAGTTCATTCAACTTTAGAGTTAAGTCTGGTTTGATGATTAAAATACAGGGCAAGGAACCAGAAGACATAAACTCTATTTTCAGCATTAGCACTGACTCACAGTGTGATATTAAGCAAGTCACTTAATTTAACTGTCTCACTCTCTGTCTCACCTATAAAATGAGGGAACCTACCTCACAAGTTCTTTGTGAGATTAATTAATTGGACATTTGCTGCACACCTAACGTTTCTTGGATGTAAGGTGGTGGAAAATTTATTATTAAACACATATATAAACAGGATACAAGAGCAGAGCTGGGTGGTTTCTATAAAGGAAACTCGCATCTCTTTCATCTTTGAATTTTTTAAGCATGACAGCAAAATAATTAACTATAGGACCTGTTGGTCACCAACGCAAGTGAGCTAATCTGTGACATCAAAGATTGGGGGCAGCCTGGGCTGCAGTGACCATCACTGGGGTAGTGTGCAGTCCTGAGGGATATGGGTCAGGCAAGGAGTAAAGTCAGGACGCTGAATTTTAGGAAAGCAAAATCCAAGGAGTTAGTCAGTAGGACTCCCTGGGAAACTGCCCTCAGGGACAAGGGAGCAGAACAGAGCTGGCAGATCTTTAAGGATGCTTTCCATAGAGCACAAGAGCTCTCGATCCCCAGGTGTAAGAAATCAGGAAAGGAAGGCAAGAGACCAGCATGGATGAGTCAAGACCTGCTGGTCAAACTAAATGGCAAGAAGGAAATGCACAGGCAGTGGGAGCAGGGACAGGTATCCTTGGGAAGAGTATAGGGGTGCTGCCTGGTTGTGTAGAGATGTGGTCAGGAAGGCCAAGGCACAGCTGCAGCTGAACTTGGCAAGGGATGCAAAGAATAATAAGAAGGGCTTCTACAGGTATGTCAGCCAGAAAAGGAAGGTCAAAGAAAGCATACCCCCTACCCCCCCCCCCCCCCCCCCCCGATGAACAAGACTGGCAAACTGGTAACAACAGAAGAGGAGAAGGCTGAGGTACTCAACAACTTTTTTGCCTCAGTCTTCACTGGCAATCTCTCTTCCCACACCTCTTGAGTGGATGGACTGCAAGACAGGGACTGGAGGAGCAAAGTTCCACCCGTTGTAAGAGAAGATCAGGTTCATGACCACCTGAGGAACCTGAACACACATAAGTCTATGGGACCTGACAAGATGCATCCCAGAGTCCTGAGGGAATTGGCTGATGTAGTTGCCAAGCCACTGTCCATGATATTTGAAGAGTCATGGCAGTCAGGTGAGGTCCCCGGTGACTGGAAAAAGGGAAACATTGCACCTATTTTTAAAAAGAGTAGAAAGGAGGACCCTGGAAACTACTGACCTGTCAGCCTCATGTCTGCCTGGGAAGATCACAGAACAGATCCTCCTAGAAGCTATGCTAAGGCACACAGAGGACAGGAAGGTGACTCCACACAGCCAACATGGCTTCACCACAGGCAAGTCCTGCCTGAGCAACCTAGTGGCCTTCTATGATGGAGGGACTGCATCAGTGGACAAGGGAAGAGCTATGGGTGTCATCTATCTGGACTTTTGTAAGGCCTTTGACACGGTCCCCCACAACATCCTTCTCTCTAAATTGGAGAGACGTGGATTTGATGGGTGGACTGTTCGGTGGATGAGGAATTGGTTGGATGGTTGCATCCAGAGGGTAGTGGTCAATGGCTCAATGTCCAGATGGAGACTGGTGACAAATGGTGTCCCTCAGGGGTCTGTGTTGGGACCAGTACTGTTTAATATCTTCATCAATGACATAGACAGTGGGATCGAGTGCACCCTCAGCAAGTTTGCAGACAACACTGAGTGGTGCGGTTGACATGCCTGAGGGATGGGATGCCATCCAGAGGGACCTGGACAAGCTTGAGAAGTGGGCCCATGTGAATCCTGTGAACACCTCTCCTATGAAGAAAGACTGAGAGAGTTGGAGTTATTCAGCCTGGAGAAGAGAAGGCTCCAGGGTGACCTTATAGCAGCCTTCCAGTACCCAAAGGAGGCTTTGAAAGAAAGATGGGGACAAACTTTTTAGCAGGGCCTGCTGAGATAGGAAAAGGGGCAATGGTTTTCCACTAAAAAAGGGTAGATTTAGACTAGATATAAGGAAAAAAATTTTTACAATGAGGGTGGTGGAACACTGGAACAGGTTGTCCAGAGAGGTGGTAGATGCCCCATCCCTGGAAACACTCGAGGTCAGGTTGGAAGGGGCTCTGAGCAACCTGATCTAGATGAAGATGTCCCTGCTCATTGCAGGGGGGTTGAACCAGATGCCCTTTAAAGCTCCCTTCCAACCCAAACTGTTCTATGATTCTAAAACTGTGGGTGAAGCCCTTGAAATGAGTTTATGAATTGAAAAAAAGTGTAGCCACAAACTAGACAGACCAAACTATAACTAAGAATAAAAATACATTGTCATTCTTCAGCAGAGCATACAATTAAAAGACTAGGGTGAGTTTTTCTCTCCTATGATGTATAAGCAAATTTACATCTAAGGGAAGTGAAAGGTGGCAGATTTAAATCTGGAGAAAGGAAACAATAATGTTTCATTAAAAACCCACAGCTTTTACTGAAGTCATTGGTACACAACATTGTTGGAACCAAGATCTCAGTGAATTCAAGAAACAAATATTTACATGGAAATGTGCATATCCACTGTGATATTCTATGAAATGAAACAATTAAAACCCCCTCATGTTGTACAGTACAAGTCAACTAATAGCTGATAGGCATCTAAAAAAATCTCCTGTGAAGCCTTTTGGACAGCTGATCACTCTGGACTTATTGCAACTGTATCAGAAGCACCTAGTATAGGTTGCTGTTAGAGGCAGAACTCTGCAGTAGGGAGCCTAATGGTCACCTCTGGTACAGCAATCTCGATGCTACTGAGGCTAGGCTGAGCAGCACCCGAGCACATCTTTAGCATCCTTCTACTCTTATCATTATTATGTTGTAGAAAATGGCAGGTTTGTTCTGTCATAAAATTAACTACATCAGCAACAGAAGAGGGTCCGGCAACTTTTAACTGAAGAGTTTTTACCTCACAGGGCAGTTGAGCAGATAACAAAAAGCAGTGATTTTTTACTAACATTGTGCTGTGAGCCTGTGAATGAGCTGATCGAAACCACAGTAAGAAAAGAAAAAATGGATAAAGTGGGCTGATCAATGACGTATATTCAAAGGTTATGTGTTTCCCGTACAGTGGCTTGCCTCACCAAAGAAGGCTGGGGAAAGGACACAACTTATTTGCACATTTCTGAAGCCAGTTATTGTTATCTTAAACATTCACAGAAATATCATTACTGCTTTCTGTTGGTTCCGTTCGAAACAGAGTGAGGCCTTTATGTAAAGCATGGTCATAAGTCTTTTACAACTTTGGAATGAAGTTGGTGTTTGGTACTCTACCAGGGCAACACACAGAGGAAAATTTAGATGTTCTATCCTTTTAAAAGCAACTTTCTAGCTTAATAAATAACTTCTACAATATCATTTGGTAGATACAAATGCAAGCCGATTATTTACTTTCATTGTGACATTTCTTACACTGAGAATTCTGGCCCATACGAAGTTATTCATACGCTATAAATATAACTATAAATATATTATTGATATGTATAACATGTTTCTACTAAATTAGCATTGCAGAGGCATCTAGGCAAAACCTTAGGCCCTCCACCAAGAATGGCAGAGCCTTTAGTTCTGCGTTTCAAAGCTAAAGACCAAGATGGAGAAGTGCAGAAGTAACATCACCACGGGTTATGTAGTTATACTAAAAAGAATCAATGACTCACTGTTAATGTTTACTTGGCCTGTATGCTTTAGGGATGAGTGGAGATTAGTGCAGAAAACTAGTTCTTTTATTCTCCTTTTATTTTGCTTATTACTAGGTAGTACTACTGCATTCATTAAGTCAAGCAAGTTTAAGAATAAACAAGAGGTGCTTGTCATCCTCCATTAATACAATGCCACATGCTCACACAGAGCTGCTTGTGTATACATTTTAGCAGCTGTTTCTTCCAGTTTGTCCACAGCGAATGGGGACGTTGCCTCGCACAGTACCTGTACCTTGGCCCTTTCCTACACCTAGCCCACACCTTTAATCCAGTCTGTGCACCCCGAGAGCCTCCGTTGCTGCTATCCATTTTCTCTCCCCAGCTGGGCCAGGAATCTCCTTTCTCTTCTCACTTCAGTGGTGGATAATGACAGCGAGTTCTCCTTTCACTTGTATTTTTGTCCCTAACTGCACATACATGTAAACAGAGAGAGAAGTGATCTGTCTCCAATGCAACCTTACAAGCTAGATAGATTGTTTGCTTTCTTAGCTGATACTCACTGTGCTTAAAGGGTCGTTCGTCCTAGAGCAGCAATTTCTTAAGGAGTACGAATAAGGCAGGCAGGCGGACGATGGCAGAAGCAGCTCCACTACAGTATTACAGACCAATTCACATGATGACTCTAGCTGGACTCCTCCTAGTGCCTCAGAAAGCTGAAAGAGAAGGGAAGGGCTCAGGATATGATATCATGCGCTCATTCTAAAAACAAGGAAACTGTTGTAGATGATTGAAAAAGTAACAGCTTAAAAATTCCTGAATGGCCAATAACAGAAAATTATTTTTCTGCTTTACCTTTCCAATCCTCTCCCATGAAAAGTTTCAATAATACCAGTGACAAACTTAGAAAACAATATTTACATCATTGCTACAACTAGCCTAAGAGCTGTATACAGCCGAGCCACCTCAGAGCATTGCTTAGTGTTGCCTGGTGTTGTCTGTTGTCTGTGCTTATGTCAGATCTTAAGCTTTGAGCTTGTAACCAGGTCTGTTCAGGCAAATACACCAGTCCAACAAGGACCCAGGTGTATGCACTCCTTCGCAGTACCCTGACTTGTTTATTGCCTTTTTCAGTGAAAGTAAAATCTTCTAAAGCATCTAAGTGACTTAGGAATCCAATTAATATTTTCTAAAGCAATGTAAGCAAACAGGATTGTAAATCTCATGGAAAGTCAATGTGATTTTTTGCAGATTTGCTTGGGTAAGTTTTACTCCTTAGATCCCTTTCTAATTGCAAGCCTGCTTTAGAAATAATAATCCATCTACAGGACTATATTATTATAAATTTTTTTCCCAGGTCATCATTTACAGCCTTTAAAAAAGAAATTAATAAACATTTGAAACAAAGCAGATGTCCTAACTCAGCACAATTGTTCTTAACCTGGATTTAGCTTTGAAGTTTGCTGTTTCTATTTCAGATCCAAAGAAGCACCTGCATGCCTGGAAGCTTGTCTGTTCTTCCAACTTTATCAATTGGTCTAATAAGTCACTCATTTTTCTCTCAAGTTGTCACGATATTTTTGTTTCTGTTATAATCCCATAAAAAATCGCAGAGGAAAATTTAGCACAGCCTTCAAGCACACAGCATTTTTATGTTGTGTTTGGAATTGCTAAATTCTCTGTTATGGCAGTCATTGTGCTTGCCTTTCAGATTTCTTTTTTGTGTTAAAAATTTCCTGTGATTTTTTTCATGTAATGCATCCCAGATTCAGCATTAAGGCCACCCATGAGTGATATATTATAGTTTACCATCATTTTCAAGCTCCTGTATTGGCTTTTGGTTTAATGGCTTGGATTTGGGGGAACTTTATCATATTAAAGCTGTTTGGTGATTTGGCATTTTATGTTTCAGTATTTGTCAGTACCCTGCTACTGAGCTATACAACAGGGTGTTGCTCTTGCAGCTCTATTGTTTAAAAAGAAATATTTTGCTGCCAGATTTCTTGTTCTATTACTGGACTTTCAATTTCAGGAACTTGTTCTGTTTAAGAGGATAGTGGAAGAACAATACTTTATAATATAATATTTATAAAACAGATGCTGGTATTATCAATGCTCGTGTATCCAGTAGTGATGTGTCTCCCAAATAAACCAGCAGTAGTAGTAAAATAAACTGGAACACAGAACCATTTTCTTCATAAAGATTCTAGGGATTTTTTAACTACTTGGACTTCTGAATCAAGGATCTTTAGTTGTTCTGTGTAGTAAAGGGTAGCGACCTCTCAAATTGGGCAAACATAAATTGTTTGTGAGGTTGAGGAGTGTGAATTAAGATCACTAATACATTCCCTTTTGTAGAATTTGGGAAGTCCTTCTCAAAAACTGGGATGCTGTTTACATTTACATTTCAGTTTCTCTGCTTTCACCTTGATTTTTAGCAGTACTATAAAACCTATATAGGTGATCACCTGGATTTGAGAAGATTTCCCACAACAGCATAGACTTGTCACAGCTCTGCGTTTGATTTGGACATTTCATGTATTCACACACTGGAACGCAAACCATACTCTTAAACGTTCAGAGGATGAGGGAGCTGGAACTGCTGCTTGCCCTGAAGGGAGCAGGGGTACCTCTGCTCTGTACCTCCTCCTCTCTGGCCCCCCGACAAGGTTACTCTACGGCACGCATCTGGCTGCAGCACCTGGCTCATTGCTCAGCCCAGGCTCTGAGGAGGTGGGGTACTGCCTGCATCGTGCTCCTAATCTGAATCTGCAGGAAATAAAACAGATGGTACCTTGGAATATTCCTGCTGAGGATATTCTGAAGACAACACACACATTAGTATCCAGGCCTTGAGTCCAGTCAGATGAAGCAAGCCTAGGCTAACCACAGACATGTTGTTGTTGAGTCTTTTCTTGCTTCTCTACTGATTTTAACATCCATCTGACTTCATCCTGAATTACTTCAGTGCAAGCAAGCTGAAAAGCAGACTAACTGTGCACAGCTCTGGTTTGTTTTGTTGTATTCCTTTTTCTTCTTGCCAGAAAACCATCTTTCTCTTAGATTCTTGTGTGTTCTTCCTCTTCCTATTTTCCCTCAAGATTTAGTTAGAATTATGGAATCATGAAATAATTTTGATTAGAAGTTATCACTGGAGATCATCTCATCTCATCCTTTATCCACTCAAACCAGGGCTATCTTCAAAGTCAAGTTAGGTTGCTTAGCACCTTGCCTGGCCCAGGTGTGAATATCTCCAAGGGTGGACATTCCAGTCTCACTGGGCATCCTGTTTAACCTGTTTGACCACCCTCACTATGAAGTCCATATGTAATGTAACTCACATTCCTCTGTGCATATATAAGGCTGGGATGTTTCCCTGCATTAAAATACAGCATCTGGTAGTAAACCTGGATGGGGAAGTAATTTGGAGCTTGGGAAGTAGCTGGGAGGGAACTACAATATGGGGAAATGAGGAAAATCAGGATTTTAGTTTTATAGAAGGCAGTAGGAGAGACAGTGGTGAGCAGGAGTAAAAGTGATCATGGCAGGGAGGGAGAAAAGAAAGGGTTGTTTCACAGGTCAGGCAAGGTTGTGTGTGGGAGGATAATTTGGATGATGAGAAGGCAGCAGGACCATAACTAAAATGGTCACCACCTCCAGATTTGAGTACCTCTTACATCCCTAAATAAATCTTCAACAGTGTGCCATAGCTAAAAATATCTTGCCAGTTCTGGCATGAAGTTGATTACAGGAGCTTGCAGATCATTTTGCTTTCTTATGTTTCCTGTGCAATTTCAGTCAGATAGTACACTTCACAGTTAAGACAGTGCAGGTATTTTGATCTGCTACTGTTCTGTTCCAAAAAAAGTTGCCTTTCTGTAGAAAGAGGTACAGGTCCTGCAGCATACAAACATAGAGAACACGTTATATTTATACAGGAGTTTGTTTATAGATAACTCCAGTTTTGATCACAATTAATTCTCCTAGAGACCTCTGGACTAAAAGATGCTTCATAAATATATGCAAAGATTGTTCTTCATGACAATACCAAGGAGTTGGAGCAGTGATGAGAAATTTTAGTAGTGAGCACTATGAGGTATAAATCATTTTCCAACATTAATAAAAAGGAAAAACATAAACTGAAGAAGAATTAGTTTCCTTTGCTGATTATTTAATTGCTCAGGAAAATTCAGTGTGACTGTTAAAATTGCTCTCAGGTGTCCAAGAGCAACACTAGCAGCAATCGCATTTTGCAGTAGCAGAAAGCAAAGAGGAATATGGATGTGTGAAAAGAGGGAAAAGATCTTTAAGAAGGGTGAGATGATTTTGTGTTGCTAAGAACTAAAGCTTAGGTGATTAAGAATAGGAAATCACATTTAGTGATGTAAACATGTTAACCGATGAGTCCTCACAATACCGTTGTGAAGTAAGGAAGGATTATGCCTTGTTTTGACAGATGGAAAAACATGGACAGAAAAGGCTAAATTCTTACCAGGATCCTTGCCAGCTTCTTTCAAAGTAATTTCCAAGGAAGAACTTTCCCTGCGGAAAGCTTGAAGCTACAGACATCTCTCCAAGTTTCCCTCTGTTACTATGGGAGAACAGAGAAGGGCATAGGTGTTGAAGCTACTGGCCTGGCCTTTTTTGGAGCTCTGACTGGATTATAATCTGAACAGAGAGCAAGCAGAAACAACCTTTTCTATATGATGAATCACCTTGCCAGAGGGAGATTAGTCAATGGAAATTTGTGTCTGCCTGTACTAGTTAGTAAATATGTACCCATCCCTGCATAAGGCCAGGGGCAAAGCACTAGGGCAGCGGGAGTGGAAGCCTGAGTTGAGTAGTCATAGCTTTTTTGCTGTTGGCACTCCAATATCAACAGAAGTAAGAGCAGAGGAGTCCTAGGCTGATTTCCAGCATTGTAACAGACCTTACGCTTGAAGGATGTCAGGTGCTGAGTCTCGGCTCTCCCATTTACCCTTTCCGCTCATGATCTGTGCAAGGCATACTCCAAACTTCCCCCAAAACATGCTCTTTTCACCTAATCTTGGGTCAGTACAGGACGGCTAATTTTTCCTAGATCTTTTCACAAGGCAAATTATTCAGTCTAAAGCTCATGTAACTTTAGATTCATTTTGTACTGCCCTATTAATCAGTAAAGTGGTAATGTGGTAACCAGAACCTCACAGTGGCAAAGGTAAGTAGAGATTTAAGAAGTCATTACCTTCTCATTCAATAAATATTCATTAAAATGCCAGCCCGCTTCTTTTTCTTCATTCTGGTAGTTGACCACACTTGTATCAAGGTACTTTTTATGGTCAGGTGTACCTTGGCTTTTTCATTCTTTCCCAGAAGTGTCTGAAATAGAGAGACTTGATTATTTGCCAGCTAAACCGAATTCAGTTCATTTTTCCCTAATACTGGTAAATGCAGTTTGAGTGTTGTCAGCAATAGGGTTTTGGTATATCTGTGTTCACATCCTAAATATAGCCTTCATGAGACATCCAAATAGAAAAATCCTTTGGAAGATCTCTTCATTGCAACTTCTTTCTACGATGAACTATTGCTGAAACAATTTATCTGGAGAGAAATGGGAATTCAACAATATAACTTTGTGCCTGCTGGAGCACCTAAAACTTCAGGATTCACATAAATAAAGGCTGCTAATACCACTCTCTAAAGGAATACTTTCATTAATCTTAATGATACAGGGGCTATCATATACTCAGTGTGTTCACTACTCATTAATCATAGGACATTAATAAAGTTCCTGCTTCCAGTGTACCTTGATGAAACAACAAACTCCTCTGTAAATTCAACTGCCCTCCAATATCAGCCTGAACCACTGGACCCAATCTCTGTGTCCCAAGCTCCTAATGCAATCTGACCAGTGTTTAAATAACTGTTCCTATGTCATTCTGATGGCACATACACAGGTTGAGAATCCCTCTCTGAACCCTAGCATAGGATATAGAGCTGGAACTGGTGTGTCAGAATGGGAGAATAGTTTGCTTGCTTATTCATGGTTTTCTTAGTTTCACCAAGGCCTACAAGCTTCTAGTTTAGCCTGTTCAGAGGGAAAAAGGAAGACAAAATCCACTTGTTTAGCAAAGGATTTTCTTTATCATCACTTCTTACCCTTAAAAAAACCTCCCAAGTTACACATCTTTGCAAAATAACAAGTGATTTGTCTTTTCTCAGTCTGATCTCACTCCTGTGGCTTCCAGGTTTTATCAGCATCTCAGGTGAGAAAGAATGCCTCCTGTTGCTCTCCAGATTATTTGTCTTAATATTTGGCAATGATTTGCTCCTATTTGCAGAGAAGCCTCCCTCTTCATATGTAGGCTGCCTTCTTTAGTCATATGCTCCAGCAAAATACTCCAGCTCCATCTGCATAAATTGAATTAGTTATTTTGTGGGGTTAGGACAGGAATGAGAGACATTCAGAGAGGCCAGGCTTTGACTGCCTGATGTTGGTCTCTCAATTTTAGTTATTCTAGGAGAGGTCCCTGGTCTGAGCAGTGTAATTGACTAACATAGTCCATCTGGACCTTCTGTACAGACCAGAAAAAGACAGAATGGCAAACCTAATACAAACACAGGCTCACAATACAAAACCAGCTTATAATTCAATGCAGATATTTTTGCTTCTCCAGTGTGCATCTCATCTTTTGTAATAAAAGCTATTGAGATGCCATGTAGTTATTGGTTAGGATAAGAACAAAGGAGAGAGAGGAAAACATGACTCAGAGTGGATTACTTGTTAAAAAAACCTCATTATTTAAGTATTAAAATAGGAAACACATTTCAGAGGAAGGAAAGTTCTCCATGTAACTGCTCTTCACAGTTATTCTTAGTTATTGTATGTTATCAGGTATCACCTAGTCTAATTAATAACATCCTGAATTACCATGCATAAAATAAACATGTTCATTTGGGGGAAGAAAAAATGTATAGGGCTGTGTTGTGTGATTTGTTCCTGCTTCTTATCCATCTATCCTGTACCCCAGCTTCTCCTAATGAAAGAGGATATTATGTCCCCCTGAAAATAGGTAGCAAATAAATTTTAACCTGTGGAAGTTTCAAAGTCAGCTCACCTTTTCACAAGATAGAAACACAAAAATCAAATTAATCACAGATTATTCCACTCTTAGCTAAAGTAATTTCATATATTCAAATTGCATTTCAACCACTGAGAAAGTCTTTAATTTAGTCTAATTTTCACTGAATCGTCTACTTTGCACAACAATGTACCTTTTTGAGAACATCTTCGTTTGCTATATTCTATAGAGCCACTAGATGTCCCTCGTTCCTACATAAAACTCCAGGTTATGAGACAATCCGTAATTAATCCGCAGGACGAGGTTGGAATTCAAGCAGTGTAGAAGCATGTTTGTGTTCACAGCATGCAGGGTTTTTCTGTAATAAATGCCGGTCCTTTGAATCACACCACTGAGTGTGATTCTGTAAATCACGGCAGTTCCAAATACTGATGTGCCAAACGCACAACAAATGTAACTGTGTTTGGACAAAGTGTATATACGGCAAATACAAAAATCAGGTGAGGCTGAAGAGAGCAGATGAAGATGGCATTGAGCAAAATAGCCTACAAACTCAGTGATCACATACTACACTGGATCATTCCATTCCCGACTATTCACTGACAACAGCATTTTCCATATACATGTTATTACTGACTTTTTTTGCTATTCATGAAGTAAAATGGCAGTCTTTCTTGGCAGTCAGACTAGATCTTATTTATTTAAAGCATACATTGGACCGTAGTCTAGTTGGGGTATGGGTAGACCATACCACTACATGAATTTAGATAATCACTGACTAGCTGGGGAATGGTCACTTCAGTATCAGAATGTGAACGTTGGGCAATGTAAACCAGACACAATACCCATAAAGACATTTGACTTACACTGGCAATGGTGAAAGCAAAGTAAGTCAAACACTGCTCTGAAGGAAACAAAATGTTTCAGCAAGTAAATAGTGTCAGGAAGCTGCCTGCAACTGCCTACGAGCTGTACAACTCCCTTTTCCCTTCCTGCACCCTATCTGCCTTTAGCAAGTTTCCTCTATGCACACAGACCTGACCCCCATTAGTTAATTTATACCACCAGCACTCTGCAAGACCCTGCCACAGAAAGTGCTGCATCTCTAATTCTGTTTTGGAAACTCTTCCTCAGATTAGGACTCACTTCCTCAGTATTTTGAATTCATGCACTGGGAAGGGAAAGGTCATATCTAAGAAAAAAACTGGAGAAACCCAGATTAGTTTTGCTTTTCAAAGTCATGTGAGTGGCGGCAAATTACATCTGTGTAAGGAATAGGACTCCAATGGCCTTTTGGCCTTTTTTGCGTCACCAAAATGTTCATGGCAGAAGGTCACAGCATTTCTTTTCCCAGTTGTTTTTGAGATTGATCCTGAAAAACAAGGGCACTGCCATTTTTCAGTAAGGATACATATGGAGGGTTCTGCCACCTCAGTGTTACTAGTCTCCTAATTTTAATGCCATTGACTGAATGATACAGATTTTCATTGCTAATTAAATATCAGATCATAGTGCATGCTCTCAATGTTATTTATGCTTTTAATGCATGATGATTTCAGGGGGAGCATAAGCATCTAAATGCCTTTATGTGTCTTCGTCCTGTTCTTAAAAGATGAAAGGAAAAAATTATGCAGTCCTCAAGAATATATTTGTTTGTCCAAGGCATTGTCAAAGCACGGAGGGCTGGGAATGTAAGAACTAGAACTTACACAATATGCTTATGGTCTTGTCTACTTGAGGCCTTTGAACCCTTCTCCTGGTTCTCCCTCCCAGCTGTCCTCAGATTGACTCCACTGGAGTGAGCAATTGTTGAAGAGACAGTGTATACAATGCATCAACTATTTCTGGCGCTTCAATTACTTCATTGACTAGAGCTGCTCAGATGATCGTTAACAACAATCTTGCACTTAATATAGTGTACTGGTGACCAGCTTCCACTAGGCCATCTACCAGTGATACCAAAGAGGGTCAAATCCAGAGCCCAGTGACCATCAATGCGAGATTTTCATTGTTTTCAGTGGGATTTGTATCAGATAGATTGTTATTTCCACTGATGAAAGATAAACCATTTGGGGGCTAATAAATCTCACAGTTCCATATAAAACCTGGTGTTCTTTCTAATGCTTAATAGCTCCGCTCTCACTAGTTATCTAACTTAGTCTGAAGCTAAACTTTTTTTTTTCACAGGCTAATATGTGCATTACACAGAATCTCCTTTCCTCTCCTGCTTACTTTCATTGTTGGCCATCTTTTTAATAGGAAACTGAGAACTAAGAAATGGGGAGAATAGAATGACCTATTGAACTAATTTTGCTCCACGGCATAGCTGACAGGAAAACGGCTGCCTCAGCTCAGGGTTCGAGGAATGGAAAACCAGATGTTTCTTGGCTATGTTTAACAGATGTTATTCCAGTTTGAAACAACATTTTAAAATGCAGATCCCAAGAGTTTATGTATTCCAAAGTATTCAAAGAATGGGAAAGTGGAAATTTCTTGCAAGTCTTCAAGTAGTGCCAAGCCTTTTTTCTTTCTTTATATTTTCCCCCTTTATTTTTCCAAATGAACTTTTCCAGTTTAGCATTCCTGTGGCTGATACATACACCAGAACATGCATTGGTGCCTACATGCCTTAGATAATCAGATCGGGTAGATTAACACTGCCACAAACTTAGCATGTGACCTTGGGCAAATCACTTGATTTTCCTGGTTCTCAGTTCTCCACTTGTGCTACCTAGAGCTTGTAAGATCTCCACAACAGTGTCTCTCTCAACTACCAGTATCTACAATAGCTAGCGCAAAGAAACATAAATAAGAACATAGCCCTGGGGTATTACCATAAAATAGATTTTTAAAATTAAGTTAACTACCAGCTATTCAGCAAATGGCAACAGTACATAAAAGAAAGTGGGGGCACACACAAGTTCTTTACAGGGTAATTGCAGACCATCCTGTCTACTGTGGATGCTGTAAATCCCAGCATAAAGTAGAAGGATGGAAGGGCAGAAGTATGAGAAGACAATAGTTTCCATCCTATTCTCTGAATAGATTCAGGTTGCTGTGTTATACAGCCATAACAGCCAATTCTTAATTTAGAACATCTTCCCAGAGTGACCAAGTTATGCTAAGGCCATGATGACCCTCAGAATAAGCCAAAAACAGGGAGGGCAGGAAAGGTGTGCTGAAACATTCTTACCCTGAGCCTGCCAGGTTTGCCTCTGAGTACATTTAGCACATGTACAGGAACTCTTCTGTCAAGCATCACAGAATTAGCGTGATATTATTATCATGCTACAAATAGAGAACTGAAGTGACAGCATACAAGTGATAACCAAAAATATACATTAAAGATCCCAAGTCCATGGAACTGTGCATTTCCCAAGAATAAGCTTTAGCCCATATTTACACAATTTCCTTCTTCCAGTTATGCCAAGTAAATCACAAGAGCTGGCTGTGATAAAACACTCTAAGCACTTCCTTCCCTGGCTGAAACCAGAGATATGCTACCAGCCCCAAAATAGAAAATGCCTCAGCTTAAATTGATTACTAGCGCTCTCGTTGGTTTTGGTGGAAGTGAAGGTGGAGAAGATGACTTTGCTGAAAGAGTTCTTGAACTTTTCAGACATTCCTAATATTCAGAGTACTGTATGGATTCGGGGTTGGGGGAACTGAAGCTCTTTACAGGGGAGAGAGATGTCACCAGCTATACCAACAGAAAAGGAGCAGAAGCACAAATTTCATGTTCAAATGTTGCAGAAATTTCCTAGTATTCTCCCATACACTGCATTGATACATAACACATGAACAGTACGTTAAACCAAATGCGTTATCTTTATTAAAGAGTTATTGTGGATATGATTCTATTTCACTAGAGAGCTGAGATAATCACCACTTTTTAAAACGCAAGTTTAGTCCAAAATTGATTTCTCAGAAAATGAAATACTTTCCGAAAAAAATGTTGACTTTCGCAGAATGATTATTCTATGTGAAAATAATTGAGCCATTTTTCAAATATTTTAAAATAAAAACATAATATTTGGGATTAGAAATGATTGAAACACTCTCCAAAAATTTTAAATATATAGACTGGAAACTTTAAAATGACGACTTCAAATGTTGACTTCTGGAATGAAGATAGCTTCTTGTTTTACAGCCAGCCATAGAAGAATTTTCTTGTATCTTCATAGAACAGCATGTAAAATATAGCAGCCTTAAGGGTAAAAACACTGGCATGTAAAAAAGCATTAAGGTTGATTATTAGAATTTAGCGTAGTCTGTAACAACACAGAAGAACTGAAGCTGGGTGCTTTTGGTCTTTTTTGGCCACAGCCTCTATGCCTGCTCCTTGTATTTAAGTTTCATAAATTGTTCAAATCTTTATCGATAGAATTAATAGCCAAAATATCGCTTCTCAACATCTGGTTCGTATTCTTCTGCCAGTTATGCTGGTGCAACTCTAAATTAAACTGAATGCCTTATGTGAAGCCAGTCCAAATTTATGACGGTATAAGGAAGAAGTGAACTTGGTTCCTTGTCTTTAAAAGATGTCTGAATTTGCAGCCAAATAAAATCCCGTACAGTTCCATGCTCTGTGGCACAAGAGTGCCATCCAGCGGTAACTCCCAAACCTGGATTCGCCGAAGACAGTCCCGCAGAGTTGACTAGTAGCCCGTACCGGTTATACCTGCCAATATCACAGCTGCAAATCCAGACTCCCGAGTAGCCATTGCTAGGCTGAGAGGAACATTTCTGTTAGACTAATAACTTTTTTTTTTTTTAAATCAGTTTTCCATATTGAAGTAGTTTAGACAACGAACGTAGACTGTTCCTTGCTCAAGTAGCAACACGCTGAAGCGGGCGGCTCCTGGGCTAGCTAGACTCAGAAGCAGAAGTACCACCATCGTTAACGTGCACTGCATCTCAGCTAATAGACTCTGCTACTTTTCAGCCACCTCTGACGGCGTCACTCAGTTCTGATAGGAACATGTCAATGCTAATTTGAGCATCCTTGCACAGAGCTTCACCACCCGCTCTAAACGTGTCCTGTGCAGGGGAGAGAGTTGAGAGCAAGAGTGACCAAGCTTTGAGGCTGGTTTCAGGTGAATACTTATACACCCAGATGTCAGTGTGAGTACTGATATCTCCCATCTGCAAAGAACAGGCCCTGAACTCAGACCTCCCAGTACATCATACAAATGTTTTTTAGAGGGACCAGGTACAGTTGCAGTTGTGAAGGCTCAGTCCCACTGGCATCCATTAGAGGGGTTTGAAGATTACTTCTTGAACTGAGCTGCTCTGGGGACTTGGATGGACTAACACATAGTTTTTAGCTCCTGATTGAATTGAGATTCAAATGAGTGCCAAGCTGCTTAGCCCTGTTGAACTGGTGCAGATCTGGGCACTTACAGAGAAGCTCTATACAGCAGAGTATCTTATGTAAAAACACATAAGGTGGCTTGGGAATTTAGGCATGATGCAAGGTCAGACACAGCTCACTGGGGCTTTTCACCATCTCTGTTTTAGATTTAGGAGCTCAAATTCTGCCCTAAGCTCTTATTTTTTGGACTTGGCCTGTAGCCAATAAAATAAATTCTGGTTAAAACCCCATGTAGTTCATGCAGATTTTACTGATCTACCTTATTCTCTGTCTCCCCCCCCCCCATCATCTGTAATGCTTTCCTTTGTAGTTAACTATCTCTTGCAATGCAGATGTATATGAATGATTATGAATGATTCATGGATTTGCTTGGCCTGATTGCCCACAGATTAAATCATTTTGTACAATGGTCCTGTTAGTGTTCTACACTCATCTTACTTCTAAACAGAAATTAAATTATCTGGGGTTGTAGGGTCACCATTGCAGATAATACTTGCAAGACAGAGAGCTCACACCAGTGAGCAGCTGTTTCTGCAATGGTCTCTTCAGGAGATGTAGAAACAGGAGAAAGGATACTTTTATTTCTGGGTAAAATTCCATTTTGATGCATCTGTTGCACTAACATGCAAGATGAGGTACCAGAGATTCAGCTTGCTCCTATGAGCAATACAACAGTGGAGTTTTCCCCCCTAACCTCTGTAAGAGACCAGTGGGCTGCATATAAAGAAACTGGTAATATTCTATTATTTCTATGGTCATCTACTACTTCTACTTCACATTTCACCCTGTTCAAGAATGATCAGGTACCCACTATAGTGGTACAAATAAACTAATTTACCTAGAATTGGCCTAGCCTAAGTAGTCATATCCAAAATTATCTGAAATACTAAGGAGTGTGGAAAAGAAATTCTACGCAAACATCTTCCATTGAAGAATAAATACTTGAATGTTGAAGATAAGACTCATTCTTCAGGACTAAAATTAATGTGATTTGACCTATGAATTTAGTGTGGTACAATTGCTTTCAGACTATGAAAGTAAGAGACCAGTAAATCAGCTCTTTGTATGTTTTGTAGCAATCCTCATCTTATAGACATGCAGTAAAATGAAACAAAGGGTAATTTATATTTCTTAGTTCCATAACGGGTAAGCCAAAATAAAGTGTCCTCAGACATTTTCAGAGAAGTATGATTCCTTTCCTGCTAACGAACCCATGCTGATATCCACAATTCATTCAAAATTTAAGAAAAGAACTTCAAGTCCCCCCCTTTGAAAGAAAAACAGAACCCAAAAGCTTATTACCAGAAACATAGATATTATTTGGTGTCTTCAGGATCGACACTGTTTCCTTGCATTTGTCCCATAAAACGGGACAAATCTTTTGCCAGTCCTTTCTCAGATGAGTTGCCTTCTCCTACATTAGATTTTATTGCTGGCTCCTGTGCACAGGTAGAGCAACCTTACCTTCTTGGAATGCGAGTGCTCCGTCATTGCAAAAGGCTGCAGTGGGCAGTTGCAGTGACAGGATTAATACTGGCTTGTCCAAGTGAAGCTTTCAAGCAAAGGTGAGATAACAGAGAAAATCACAATTTACATTTTCTGAAACCTTTTTTTGAAGCTTGCTATTCAGGAAATAAAAAATATTGATTGGGTGGTGTGTGTCTAAATTTAGTGAAACCTTGACACTTTTCATATTTGATCGGACTAGAAATGAAAGGACAACTGGCACAATTGCATCCGTCCAGGGTGCAGACCTCAAAGGATGAGCCAAAACAAAGTGCTCCCTGCAGATACATAAGGATCTGCCACCTCCTGTTTCTAGTGTGGACAAAATAACGATGGAAATAATTAGTTAATCTTTTGTTTAAATAAAGCGTTTGGGGAAAAGGCTAAAAATAAACACTGATTCATCCCTTGTCAGGGAAGTTTCTCCTGTCAATTATCACATTGTTACTGCTGTTTTTAATCTAGTCAGATGGTGAGATTGGCAATCCCTTCTGCAGGGGCTTCTGGGTGTTATTTTGTAGAGAATCTTGCTTGAAGGACTGATTACTGCTTTTATGGGAGCCAGTGGGAGTTTGGCCACAGTCCTTCACGCATGTTAATTTGAGGGACTTCCAAATGTTAGCTAATGATCTCAGAGTTCTTTTTATGAAAAATGTGTGGGTTTGTTTTGGGGTTTGGGTTTTTTTTTTTTTTTTTAATTCTTAGCAGGAGGCAATTAAGAGGGTCTGGGGAAAGTTCTGCACTGCGGTTCTGGACCGGCCTCTCGATAGTGCCTGAAGTCCTAGCAAGAAAAATTCAGAAGCATATATTGCTACCCTACTGGGCTATATTAGACATAATGTAATTCAAGGTATTAATATTTTTCATATAGTCCAGGCCACATGCTTTGCATTGCTACGGACTGGGCGTATCAATTGGCCTCCACTAACAGTAACTTGAAAAAACAATTACGCTGTTTCTTTTTTAGGAGCAATACTAAGGAAAAAGTAGTAGCCACCACCCCAAGGCAGGAAAACATGTCAACACGGAAAATAGAGGCACGTGTGGGCGGGGGAGTTTCATTCCTGACTGTTCTATGAAGCCTTATGTAGCTGTAAAGGAGAAACAGAGAGAAGAGAATAAAAAAAAAAGCAAACCCCGTGGAAGCCGAAGCAGATGAGCAGAAAGCCAAGGACACAAGTCCAAGCAAGCACTGGGGCTGCGGCTCAGAAGCAAGCGTAGAGATGGATCTTTGGGCTAAACTCTGACTTAAAAGCGCTTGGAACTGAGCGCAGAAACAACCGCTCTCCGTGCTTCCCCTTCCCACCACCAACCATCAAAAAAAAAAAAAAAAAAAAGTTTGTTTCTGGCTGCGTTCAGGCCAGAAGCGAGATTCCGTACGTCCCTCCCCCTGACTAGCAGGGCTATGCCACGGCAGTAAAGGGCTTCGGCTCGTTCCTCCCTCCCGGCAGCGCAGCCAGCCCGCGGCAGCGCAGCCAGCCCGCGGCACCCCGCACCGCCCGGCGCGGCCTCCGCCTCCCGCACCGCCCGCCGCCCCCCGAGGGGACCCCGCCGGCAGGCCGATCCCCTCCTGCCCCCGCTCACGGCGGGGCCGCCAGGGCCGCGACGCCCACCAGCTCCTCCCGGAGCCCGTCCGCACCCAAGGGACAAGCGCCGGTGCCCGCGCCCCTCCGCCGCCGCCGCGCAGGCTCGGGGCGGGGGCCGCGCCTCCCGCCCGCCCGCCCGCCGCCGGCCCCGCCGCCCTCGGGAGGTGAGGGGGAGCCCGGGGAGGGGGAAGGAGGCGGGCGGCGGAGACCGGCCGCTGCCCCGGGGAGGGGGTTTCGCTCCCGGGTGCTGCCGGCCAAGCGGGACAGGCCCGCCCGCGGCAGCGCCCCTCGCCTCACGCTGCGCCCGGCGGCGGCCTCCGAAGGCTGAGGGGCTGGCGGCCTTCGCTGCCGCCCCGGTGCGGGCCTGCGGGAGGAGGGTCCCTCCCTCCCTCTCTCCCTTCTCCTCCGGGGCTCCGTCTGTGTGTGTGTCCGTCCCCGTTTAGTGCCTGGGGTGGGGGGTGCGCAGGGTATGGCGTCCCCTGTGAGGGCAAACCTGAGGGCAGGCGGTGGGTGCAGCCGGGCTGGGATGCCGCCTCAGGAGACTCTTGTTTTTCCTCCCTCTTGGGTTTTTTTTTTGTTTTTTTTTTTTTTGTTCTGTGTCCTGTCAGGAGCAAGGCCCAGCTGAGGCGGTGATCTGCAGCACCTGGAGAGGAGAGGAGAAGGTGCGGAGGTGAGGCCTGCCCGGGTCAGGGGCGCAGCGGCTGGGGCGGTGGGCCCCAGCGGCACCTGCTGCAGCCAGAGCCGCCGCGGTGCCCGCCGAGAAGCCAGCACCCGAGAGGTGGGCGCTGCCGCCCGGAGAAGGGGAGCAGAGGGAAGGAAGGTGGTGAGGGCACCAACCGGCTCTAATGCACGGCACAGCATCACAGGGGACGCTTACGCAGCCCTTCGGTACGCACAGGCGTGCTGTTGTACAACGCTGCTGTCATTACAGCTGTGTGCGGTTGTACGGAAAGTTGCTTTCGTCCAAAGGTACGAAAGGAAACAAAGCACATGAAAGGGAGGAAGCAGCGTCAGCGCTCTGCAGACAGGAGACTGCTGGGGAAAGGGGACCTGCGGCTTCCTCGATGCTGCGCAGGAGGTCTGTGGCAGGGCCAGCCAGAGCTCTTCTTTCCTCACTTCCAGTTTAGGAGATTCGCCACCCTCCTTTTGCTCGTTCCCTTTTCCACAATCAAAGAGCATAAAGCAACAAAATGCCTTCTACCGAGCAAAAGACAAAGAAATGCAACCATCCAAAACCCAAGCCAAAGTGCATCTGGCTTGGGATGAATACTGGACCACGTTAGCTGGGAGTGAGGATTTTTCAGAAAGCCAGGCTCCAGTCAAAAATGGACCCTGTCATTCGGAGTCTGAATATGAAAACAGCTTGCAAAACATTTTTTCAGGCTTCTAACAAAGGAGTTGGTCCTTCTTTTGCTCTGGTATCTAGGCTACATTGTGCAGGCTCATGCATATCACTGGTTTTATTCACATGAGTAATTCCATTTGAATTTGGAGCGACAACGTGTATGTGTAAAGTTACTCATATGCTTTCTGTCTCCTTTATATATTGAAATTATGTGGGTTTGGTTTTTTTCCATTTGCTGGTGCAGCCCAGTAACTCTTGGCATCGAGGTTATTGTGAACCATCAGAATTATTATTGATGTTTGCCTGCCTGACACCTTTGTTTTCCTTGCCAGACTAAAATCCAGCTATTCCTCTCTGTGCAATCTGTTCCAGCTATGAATTGTATCATCTGTTTTTATGCAACCATCTTTCACCTGACTGTGTAAATTCATCTTCCCTATAAAAGATCCTTTTTGTACTCTGTTTTTCTTCCAGTCATTACTGACAGTCTTTCTAGTTGTGCCATCTGATTCTTTCTCACGCAAGTCTCTCATGACTTCTTCCGTACCGTGTAATCTAAATTCATACTGATTCTAACATGGTATCTGGATGTTTTAATATTTGCCAGCTGGAACATTTTATTATTCTCATTGCCAAATGCCCTCTCTTTCCTTCCTCATATTTCTTCAAGCTACAGCTTCTGCTATTCTCATAACCTTGTATGTCTTCTTTATCCCATTGCTCCACGTTCATCTAAGGGCAAAATGTCTTGGAGACAAGAAAAACACATTGTCTGTCTTCCATGAAGTGTGGCATTAAGTTGTAAGTGTGGCTGAGTGTTTTATTAGATGTTCCTTTTCCTCAGTCAGGGAAGATAAAGAGCAACCAAGTAAAATTCAGTGCATACTTTTTTTTTTTTTAATGGAAGATAACAGCTTTTCACTGATATACTCTCAGCTGTCAAGTATATACTATAGTACTTTAATTCATGCCTGAAGAGAGTAGGCAGGCTGGGCAGCCACTGACTCCTTTGTCAACCAGAGTCTTTCTTCCTAACCTAGAAAATTTTGTGAATTAGCACAAGTAGAGTATCCCCTAAGAAATAAAGTATTTTGAAGTTGCTTCAGCAGTAGGTCATGAGCTGTCAAGAAGATGCATTCAGTCACACCTAAGTACAGTGAATTTCCAGGGCATCAACCTACTGTATCTTGAAAGAATCCAACTAGTAAGTTTTTGTGAAATCCCCAAATGATGCCTTCTAGGAACACTGAAAACTGCTGTTTCTGGGGGGAAGGGGTGATGACCCATGTATTGAAATGACCTGTTTCCAGTGGTGACAGTACAAATTACTTCCAAGGAAAGGGTAAAAGGCCAAGTACATCTTAGAGTGCCCTGTGAAGATGGTGGGAGTTTCTCATTTCTTTTATCTTGAAGTGTGAGGACCAGGAATTGTATTTCCTCCCTCTGCCATATCTAGAACATGAAAAATTACCTGTTTGTCTCAGCTAACGTCTGAAGATCCATCTTGCTGCAGTGACATTTTACAGTCAGGGCATCTGTCCCAGTTATATGGTAAGACCATGACAGAGACTGAGCTCTTGACACGCCTATGGATGGCGTCACCAACAAGACCCTAAATAAGATTTGAAAAGCAGATTAGATTTCTGAAGTAAATACTCTATTAAGGACCAAAAATAAATAAAACCCATGCACACATTGATTATCCGCATAAAGGCATGGCTGGTGCAGTGGATTTATATGTCCATAACATGCTGTACTTGTGCCACCTACAGATATGTATTTCAGGAAGCTCTTTCTCAGAAACTTCATTCAAAATTGGGTTACAGTCAAATGATTAATTGCAGTGCTGGAAATCATAATTAACAGATTACCTGGGGAGATCTGCTACTCAAAACTATATGTTCTAATTTTTCTTTATAAAAAGGCCTCGTTCTTAAAAAAGAGCAAAAGCAAAAAACACCCCAAACAAAACCCAATACTTGGAATTTTAATTTACTGAGGAAAATAAGCTATGAAAGTAAGGTAGTATAGATGTATTTATTTTTTGTCTGTACCATAAAACTTATTTCAATACAGTGGCAAAGGCCATTTCCTGATTCATATACTAGAGGTGTATATCAAGATGTAACAATCCCACAAATATTTTAAGTACTGAATTTCTTTTTTCCAGATACCACCTCCTCTACCACATTTGGGAAATAGATGAAATATTTACTGTATCACTCCAAACCAAGTTGTATTTGTTTACTTAAGAATGAGAAATATACCTAGCACATAGAAAATAAAACTGGATATATTTATACTACTTTATTTAATGGATTCTTATATTTATTACTACTAGAGATGGAGTAGTGCTACCCAGTAATGAACATAAAGGATTTCTTTTCTGGGTGAAAGCTTCTAGAGAAAAAACAAAAGAGAATACATTAATAATGTCAATTTGAAAAATTTAATTTTGGAATTATATGCAAACATATAAATTTATTCTGGAATTTTGAAATTAGAGCTTTATTATTAATGTTATCTGAATTAAAGAAACGCAATACCTTACCTGCAGAGCTCCAGAAACAGGCAGACAGCTGTTCACAAGGGGATATTCGTGATGCTTTCATCTGTTCTGCAGTAAAGGTGCCAGTGCCCTCAGTGGTCTAGGGCTGCACACTCCAGAAGTAGTAGTTACACATATAGGTTTACAGTGTATAGAAACTGTAATTATACATGATGTAATTATACATGACTGTTTTAGAAGAGTTACCTCCTTTGAAATACTTGTTCACTACAAAAAGTGTTCTGAGGCACTGAAACATAACAGTGATAGTGTTTAAGAGTACTACCTTAAACTTGTTAAAATTCAAATAAGAGTTACTCAATATAAAAGCCTTTCAGATTTTCCATATGTTTTCAGTATGTCCGCTCTAAGCTTTATAAAGACAGCAGGGGTGTTATTGTTTTACTTGAAAGTACCTGTCATGTTTCTGAACCCTGAAATCGGGATAGAGCTCTGTCCCCTGCTTTGCTTTGTCATTTTACAAATCCTCTTTCTGTCCTTCAGCTTCCCCCTGTAAGAAAAAATACCGTCTTCCATCTCCTTCCTTTTGTCTTGACTACTTCAGTTGCAAGCTCAGTCATGTAGTAACTGCATGTTTTACACTACATAGCAAAGCAAGGGCCTTATTTCAATTAAATATTCTAATAATACAGAAATATTACCTTATATTCCTAGAGCCATTCTGGACTTTCAGGGTCAAATTCTGAAGCTGAGCATCTCTGGGAAAAAAAAAAAAAAAAAAAGGGCAAAACCCCCCCACTCCAGAACCAGTTCATAATAACTTGAATTTAGGAAATAATAAAATAGCAAACCTGAGGATACTAAAATTTATCACACATAGTAAAGCATTGCAAGTAAATGCGATATACTGAAAAAAAGCCCTGCCCTCTAAACTATTCTGAACAAAGTGGTTTTGTTTTTAAAACTTTGTAACAGCCTTGCAAGTCTTCAGTCAAAGTTTCCTCCTTATCCATGCAGGCAGACCCATTGGGACAAGCATTACAATAAAACCATCACTAAAGCAAAGGTTTCTAAGATAAGTAGAATCGGGAAGATCTGTTATTATTTTTGAAGAGCAGTAAAACATCAAGTTGCCTAATAAGAGAATACAGTGTTCTGCACCAGAAAACTGGGTCATTAACAACAACAACAAAAAAAAAAAAATCTTACATTTTCCCCCCAATATGAGTGGTTTCATATCTCATTATATTTCAAAAGGCTCGATCCTTTTAAATCTGAAACTTTCCTGAGTATATTGAAAACAGATGGAAATGAATCAGGGGACCGAGGTAGAAAAAAGCTTTGATGAAGATCTATTTAAGTAATACTTTAAATAAATAAATCATTTGTCTGAGAAACCACATCTAATAGAAATATAAATAATTACATAATGAACATATAAACTACATTTCCTGAAGTAATTCCTGTCTTTCTACATTTCCTGAATTATTTGTATTATGAAACAGTAGTGTGGCGCCATTAATTGATAAGCACTCTGTGCTATAGTTACCATGCTAATTGCAGCTCTTCAGGTCCTCGTCTTACAGCTCCTCCAGCCGTTTAACAATTGGGATTGATTGCACAGGAGTTATTTTTAGAATGAAATAGCAGAAGAGTTTGGAGAGCAGCAGCCATTTTTTTGTGTGCTACAGCTGTTTTGGAAAAAAAAAGTTGGATAAAAATGTTCTGAGTTGTCTTTTTGGGTATTTTTTTGGAAATTCTGCTGAAGTTAGAGCTTCCTATTGGATAATTGATCTTGCTTGTACCAAGTTGAAGCTGGGGTCAGTGTTGCATCACACAGAGGATATTGCTTGGTGACATTGTTCTTAGAAGAGTAGCAGTTTTTCTTTAGAAACGGGACTGTTAAGGTAGGTGGTAGATGAACTTTGGTGAGTCTGGTTCTATAGAAAAGCAATCAAGGAGCCAAGTTTATGATTTAAAATACCAGTGATGAAAGGCAAGATTCAAGATTAACTTTGAACGCATTTTTTTTCCCAACTCTGAAATGAAGCAATTTGTTAACTGATCTGTTTAAGCGACTGTAGGTCTGCTTCCAAGAATGCTTTACCCTGAGAGACTAAATGGCCGTGATTCACAAGGGTCAGTTGATGCTCAGAAGGTGTGACTGGGAAGAGACACCCATTCAGTTAATCCCAGATTGGCCTTTTGTTATCCCATCCTGCTCACCTGCATTACACAGAGTTCAGCTGGGGTAGATAAGTGGACAGGATTTTGTGGCTAATCTACTGTATGAAATCAGGGCTGTCTTCTCGAATGTTTGTATAGTCGGAGGCAAGGTTTGTAGGAAGAATAGCAAACAAGCATGTAGGAAGAGGAATAACCAGTTTTATAGCTGGGGAAAAAAAAGTCAAGGGGACAAGACTATTTTACCTTTGTAAAGTATTAATAGCAGAAACCTATTACCTTTTTCACATTAAATTATTTCACCTGGGCACTCTCACACAGCACTGCATCAGCAAATTTGAAGTGTTTTGCTAAGGAGGCGTCTTGTCCCCATTTAACTGTGGAAGTAAATAAATGAATTGTCTATGGTTACATGAAAGCTTGGCAGAGTTAGGGAGAGAAACCATGTTTCATGACTTCAGCTGCTTTTCCCTTTTCAATGGCATGCCATAAAGTATTATGGACTTACACACCTATAATGCGTCACTACTTCATAGCTGCTAATTCCCCTAGAAAAGAGAAATGCACACCTTTGTAAATGCTGCTAATCTTGTATTCTTTCAGAGAAAACATACAAAGAATATACTTCAGTTTTCTGTAGTAATAGCTTACAATACTGGCTTGCATAAACAAGATTAACACAATTGAATAGCTAGTCTTGCCAGAATATGCTGCAAGAGATTCTCTAGCATGTTTTTGTCACTGAATATATTCCAGTCTTACAAATGATACATTATAGAGATAAATAGGATGATAAATTAGATACGTGCATTTCATATTAATATGAAATATATATAAAAATATGAAATATGACTGTATCTTCTATAGCTTGTTTTACTGTAACCTTTGTTTTTCCTCAAATTATGTGCAACCTCCCCTGGACTTCTCTGTAATTACCTGAAGAGAGGGATGCAGTAAGGATTCATCTTGTAAACACTTCCTGGGCTCACTTCCTTTGGGAATAAATAGTGATAAGTAAAAATTTCATATATAGTGAAAATATACACCTTTTGCAAATAGAATATTTACTATGTGAAGCATCTCACTGTAGCATGTTGTCTCATTGTGTCTATTTTGATTTGAGGAATCAAAGTAACAGTTAAGCTGTGCATATTTTATAAAGGCTGTGTCCTAACTTCGTATACATTTAACAGAGAGAGAGAGGTCAGTACTAGGCTACAGTTCAGTTGGTATTTTTAGGACAGTAGAATTGGTGATACCCCAGAAAATGCAGGGCCCTGGGATAATACGCACGCTACAAAAAGCACTTCATACCATGTCTGGTACTGGCCAGAGGTCAGCTAGGCTTTCTGTCACCAGCTCAGCACAAGCTTCATGGAGCCAATCTGATTTTAAAGAGGGAGTTGAGTAGGTACCAGTCTTCATTTTCTACCAGTATAGGAGACTATTGCTATTCTGGCCTTGAGCTTTTGAAGCAGCACGCAGTGAGTGCTTGAAGACCTCTACACCTGAGCTAGTTCTGCAGACTCAGCTCCAGAGCATCAGCATCTCCAGATCACTCCAGATGGTCTGTCTGCTTAAATGGTAATTTAAGGTGTAAAGGCCTTCTTTCCTCCCAGATTTTACATTGGCACTTTGCTGACAGGTACTTTCTACAGCAGGGGCCATGTGGGAATGGCCACTATATGCAGCGCGGCAGGCTGTGAACTGGACTGACTGAGTTTTGGACACACATCTTACCTCTACACCTGGTGGAGCAGCAAACCAGAGCAGTCACATTTCAGCTGATCTGCCAGGGCTCATCTGCTAGAGCCTTGAGGAAGGAGATGATGTGAAGGGACAATGAGGATCCTTGTTGTTCAGGGGTGGAGGGAGGGATAGATCGTGAATTTGCCTGGGACAAATCCAGGCTTTCAGAAACAAGGGTATCCTCGAATACAGGAGAAAATGTTTGAAGAAGGGGGTATGCTTTTGTGCTGCTTGATATACAACCTCTCCAGACAAGGGATGTTGGCATAGAAGCAGAGTGCTGAAAACTCTCTGTGAAACAAAAATGTTGCTTCCAGTGCAGCAGTGAAACAGAAGACATGTAGGATTCTGAGGGAGAAAATAAAAAGGAAGGCTTATTATAGAAGTACAAGGGAAAATAAATAAAGGGTTATGTAGCTGGCCCCTATTACTCAGTATGTTTATGGACATATAAACTGGTTTTACAGAAATATTTTACAGTATTTTTTTTCTTTTGTATTTAACTGCTTGTTCATCATTGCATGATGAGAGAACATCACTCTTTCCTTTTTATAACACAGCAACTTTTGATGGAGATCTAGATACTTTGTAGTCTCTGTACATACGCCCTTATCCTGTAATCAGATATGCACAGGGTGAACAGTGCTTATGTTGACCTTCACTGGCATATATATCGCTAAATACAGTTTTATACAATGAACCTGAAGGCACAGTTCATATGTCTTGAGTTACACTATGGCAATGCATATAGTAAAAATACCTGCATGTAGATCTGAAGAAGAGGGCTTCGTTTAACCTAACCTGGTCATTGCTGTATTTCTAAGTAACTGTTCTGTCCTAAAGAAAGTTTAAATTACCATTTGCAGGAAACAATTTACATTTCAAACTTTACCTGGAAGTGGTTTCTGATCTGACAGCAGCATTGCTGCTTTTTTGCAGGGTCCTTGTGAATTAACCTGGGAAACTGAAACTTTTAATCTAAGGCATCTCTTCAGAGAAGATAGCCTTTGAGTAGCACAAGGGCTGCTTGGCACACACAGGCTGAAGACCCCGATGCACTAAGCTGGAAGTTGGTGAATGGCCCCAGTGCCTGCCTACACTGCTGCTGGTGGCATGAAATGACCAGGCTTTGTAAAAGCTTCATTACTGTCATTCCATTTCTGAAGAGATAAAGGGAAAATTTCCAGCCTTGTCACTGCTTTGCTCAGGAAGGCTGTGGGCAGCAGCTGTAATGAAAGTCCTCTGTGGATGTAAATGGTTTTATTGCTGTACATCCAGGGCAAATTTGATATGTCTGTTGTTTGTTTGGGTTTTTTTAATTAGAAATAATTGGGCCAAGTAGGCATAGGTTTATCACATTTATCTTTGGAAATTGTCTCAGATCAAAAGAATGGATTTGGTGCATGATCATTATGTGGAGCTGAGAGTTACATGACTTTATCCACTGGGAGGCTAAATACATGCATACTTAAACTAGAGAAATTAAATGTGGAAAACAGTGTAACTGTGGAAAAACAGGCATTACTCTGCAGTACTTAAGAGTTAACAGTGTGTCCGTACTGATGGATTGTTACTTATCAATTTCCATCCTAGGTCCTCAATAGGTCTGAAATCAGGCTTTCACTGAAATAATCTTGGAATTGGGAGACTTTGTCACCTCATTTGGTGACATGTGTCACCTCAGACACGTTACCAACACAAATCCCAGAATTTGGCCTAATGCTGATTTTTTTTTTCTTTTGTTCTTCGTGAAACAATCTTACTTCAAAACAGTGGCCATGATATATTTTTAAGACGATTAATAGAGGAATGCTGTTCCTGGTACTTCTGTCTGCACAGAACACAGTGACATCTTGTGGCAAGTGAAGGGATAGTGTCATTTTTTCCAGCTGCATCCTAATTTCAGCCAGTTTACAGATGAAAGTCTAAATAAATTGTGGACAACTGCTAATGCATTACTTTCATCTGTAAATTCACTCTTTCCGAATTTTATTTTAAGTACAGGTTTGTTTTAAGTACTCTTCAGTAGTGAAAAAGACTGAGCCTTGGCTTCTACCATGTTGCAAATGTAGGGTATTGGAGTTCATCACTTCAGCTCACAGACATTCTTTGGAAAACTTTCAGCTCCAGGAGTGTTCCTGTCCCAGTCTCACTGATATAAGAGTCTGAGAGTTAGCATTTCAAATGCTTTACTTAAGTTAGCATATTTTCACAGATGGCCAAAACTGACAGATTGCTTTTGGTGGGAATGAAAAGAAAACAGAGTAACTTTTTATTGTAAGGGAGAGACTCTTTTTTATTATCTTTTTTTTTTTAACCTGAAACTATTTTTTTGTCTTTTTACAGACGAAGCAGCGTTTAAGCCCTGCCCCTGATATTTTGGGACCCTCCCCTGACATGGCTGTCCTTTGCAAGTTGATACTTGGATAAGATCCTAGTTGTCATCATGAAAGGAAAAACTGCACGCTGTGACTGGAAATCTGCACCCCAAAAGAAGCCCTCTCCCTGCGATCGATATAAACATGCTTGCATTATTTGCAGAGGATTTGTTTATCTCTATGGAGGGCGGAACACCACCAGTCTTAGGGATTTTTGGAGATACAACATAGGTAAATTTGCCTCTTCACTTGTATGTTAGGATTAAAGAGATTCTACACCCAGTCATCATGAAATTGGGGATACTCCGTAGTTAACAGATTATTCCCATTTAATGTCTCTCCATCCAAATGATGGATAAACTGCATTTTGTTCATCAGGCAAAGGGTGTGTGTTTGTTCCTTTTGCAGGTGTCCCAGAAAGTTTAGATTTCAGTTCAGTTCCTTTTTTTTTTTTTGACCAGAAATACTGAGTCATTTAAAATATCCTAGTTCTAGTAAGAGATATCAAAGACATAGATTTCTTGACTCTTTTAACAAGGGAATAGTTTATGCATGTAGAAGTGCACAAAGGGAACACATGAATACAATACCTTGTAGGATTGTATTAATAATGCAGTATCAGATATGACCCTTTGTATTTTTTGACTTAATGTACGGTGTTCCTGTTCAATTTTTGTCCCAGGAATAAAACATAGAATTGTGCTGGGGTTCATGCTCATGGAATAGTTGAGTTTTGATGTAGGTAACAGTATAACATTAAAATAAAAGCAGTAACGAGATCAATTTCTATTACATTTAAGTTGCTAAATAGAAAAATGCACATATTTAATTTTGGGGGAAGTGTCTCAGTTTTCTGAACTAACAGAGAAGAAAGATGACAAAATGCTTCATTTTCCCCCATTGACTGGCAGCGCAGCCAAATTCAAAGTTGATCTTTCCACCTTTTCCCTAATGTTTATGTGTTAAGTGCACTACTGTCTTAACTTCAACTTTGTTTTGTAGTGAAAAATGAATGGGAAATGCTGGATTGCTCAAGAGATGGTCCAGAAGAACTGGAAGAACATTCAATGGTGGCTTATAAGGTAACAGACCAAGATTTATATTGCCCGTATCCTGACATTATTTCCTATTATACAATGAAATGCTATAGATTATTATGTACTGAAATACTATACCCAGAAAATACTTTTATGTCAGTGCAAATCTGGATGTAGCTGTACCAATGTTTTGAAACCTTTCTGAATAAAGTCATAGTAGTTTAGCTTTGCAGCAGTGTGCAGCTCCCCGATTTCCTCAGTCAATGCTCAGTACATAATAGTAATACAAAATAAAGACCTTGGCAGCACATTCTTTGACTTAGTTGTATAGTTGTAACAGTTGCTCTGAATTCATTTGCATGATAAGCTACAGCATAAAAACATTCACTTAAGAACTTGCATAGAAGAGGGACGGGGGAGTGAAGGCAAATAAGAATTACAGCTTTGCCTGTGAGGGGAAAACAGAATTTGGGCTATCAGGAGCTGTAATGCAATGAAATGTTTCTATAAACATGCATAACCTAATATTACCTGAACTATGCCTCCGAGAGCGCCAGATCTGCATCCCTCAAGCTGTCCCAGATTGACGAGGAAGTGAGTGGTTCTGGAATGCCATCCACGTTAAAATAGCGGCATGTTCATCGGGGTTTCCTCCTGGGAGAGGATAAAGACATGATTAAAAGTTGGTAGCTTTTTGTCATTGCCTCTTGAATTGTTAATAGATCATCATATGCATTATTGTTAATTATATTTTGGTGATGGCAGCCTTTTCATTTAAGAATTGTTTTAAAAAATTATTTTTATGCTATATGCCTGGTTGTAAGTGTCAAGTATTTTTGCATTTTGCAGGGCACCCTGTATATTTTTGGTGGGATGGTGGATTCTGCTTTCACGCAAGCAAAATCTCCTCTCTGGATATATGACGTTGGTATGATACACAATAGCCAATCTTTTCCATAGGATATTCCAAGTCCATAGGTACTAATAAATAGTAAGAACCAAACTGTTTTCTGCTGTTTGTAACATAGCCTTCCCTAGGCTTTACAAGAAGTAATGTGTATAAAACTGTGTGCATATTTCCACCCTAAAATTAGGCTGTTAAACTATCAAAGAGTCAGCTCTTACTTTAATTAGAAAGTATTTTATGGGAAAGTTTTACATATTTTAAGGTCTCAGAATTTCCATTCCTTCCCCTCTCCCTCCGAAGTTTACTGTTTGTTCGTAAAACTCAATAATTATTACATATAATATTTCAAGTTTTTTCCTTATGTTACATAAATTTTTTAAACCAAGTTCTTTGTTTTATTATGGGAAAAAGTAGATCAGTAAAGTATATCTCATTTTGTATTTTTACTGAAGAAGTAACAAGCTGGCAACAGCAATGATGGAACAGGAAAAAACAAGTAAAATTAAAGAAGAAGGTGGGAAATGAACATCAGCATTTCATAGCACTTTCTTTTTTTTCCCTAAAAACAAACATTTGGGATCTCTTAAGCGTGTATTCTAATAAAAGCAGTGCAACACTTGAATTTAATAGCCGTGTCATACACTATATGTTCTCCCTTTGGAAATACTGTGTATAGTAACGGCTTCTTATTTTGATGTCAGATGGAGGGGGGAGAGTGAGAGAGAGAGAGAGAGAGATTGATTTCTCTTTGAGCTAGTAAATCTTGTGGCAAGACCAGGATTTAAGTTTCCTAGATTCTTTTGCTACTTTACTATGTAACCTTAAATCAATGGGGTTTTTTAATCCTTTCTTTGTTTTCTACCATTTGTCTGAAATACCTGCTGAAAGAACAGATATCCTCAGATAGAATATATTTCATAGAGGAAAGCATCTTATTACTCACAGTACTTATCAATGAAAATTGGGAATGAGTTATTCAAAATGTGTTGCATGTCTAGTTTTTTGATGGTCATTATTTAAAATCTTTCCTGGCAAGTATAGCTTTTGATAATGTAAGCTTGTACTGCTTTCTCATTCTACCTCTGGTGCTGGGTATCTAGTATTTCCTCTCCTTCATGGTGTTCATAGATCAGTGATTTCTGACTGTTCTTTGAGGACTACTTTTAAGGGATCTGCGAAAAGGAACAAGAAAAAAAAGGTTGTTGTAAGGTTTACATAAATAGGAGGAGCCATACCATATATCCATTGGTAAATCTGGGGATTCTGCAAGTTCAGGAAATGCTGAAAATCACACATTATTTCTGCATTGTAAAATTCAGTCTTAGGAAACAGGAAATACAGTATGGTATGTCCGTGATTCAATATCAGATAAGGATACAGGAAAACTATTTAAACTACAACTCCTGTAAGTCTCTTAGTACTGCTGTCTTAGTGGGAAGCAGATTTCTTCATCCTTGTCAGTGGAAAACACCAGGATGAGACTTACTTGAAAATTGGATCTGTAATTTGAAAAATTAATGTTGGAGGAGTGTCCTCTTGTGGTCTGGGATATAAACTGCGCTTTATTAAAACAATCCCCTAGATTCTGCAAGATGGACAGAGTGCCGTAACGTACCAGCAGAGACTGAGGTAAGGAGCCAGGAAGTGGTGAATGTGTGAATCAAATGCCTGTTGCTTTGTTGATTAAACAGATTGCTTTGAAATATGTTCCCCCAAACAGTTCCAATCTCATCTCTTCAGAGACATGTGGCTATACTTTATTTCTTTGCACTTTCAATAACTAAGGCTTTTTCCTTCTTTAAAACAGTGTTTAAAAATACTGCTGTTAAATTTTAAGTCCTATATAAGAAGTCCTCCCCTCTACTACTGCCTCTGTTTTTCTGAAATCCTTATCAAGAAAACTAATTTTAAATGGAATATTGCAACCATACATGAAGTCTGTGCTTTCAAAAGTAGGGTTGTGAAAACAGATTGGCAGTCACACTAATAAATTTTGAAATATGAAGTGCTGCAGCATTTTTCATTTCTTCAGTCTGAACACATGGACTCACCAAGTTACTGCCACTTCTAAATGAAACCTCAGTGGAAGCACTTATGTCTTGGTCTTATGAGATTGGTTTTATATCACTACATGTAAAGAATGACTCATTTTCGCTATTGAAACTTCATCCTCACAATGTTACTACGTTGTGAAATTGCACAAAAAATTTGTTAAGATGCGACACAGTTACTACTGTGGTTACCCGTGTTTGGTGGAGGAGTCAAGAGAAAAGTTTGGAACTGCAGGGTCATTTGCGGGGAAAAAAAAGGTGTTATATGATTGATGAAATTTTGTTAATGTACAACAAATATGATGGCATTACATATCAACTCCTTCTTACATATAGGAGTAAATGGTTTCTTGTAATTATCCGAAATTGAATATAGAGAACATGGCTCTCCCCCCGCCCCCGCCAAAATGGGCTGTTTGAGAAGAAACAACCAAAGAAGAACGAATGAAGAAAACCAAACACTTGCCTTATGTTTTGTTTCAGCTTTAGCTTTAGCTGGGCCTCCCCAGGTGCGGGTCCACGAGTCTCAGCAGCACCGAAAGCTGCTGCAGACGCAGTGGGAACCACCTGGTTCCTGCCGAGGGTCTGGGCGCAGCCTAGGACTTGTGGTGGGACAAATCCACACCAAGCAAAGTGACTGAGAGTTACTCCTGGGACCAAGGTTTCCTCAGTGTCGAAAGGCTGTGCCTGATGGTGGAAAGGGCTACATCCCCTTATTATATTCCCCAGAGTTGCCCGATATATTTACAACATGTCCCGAAACTAAGCCTAGCAGTAGTTGTGAAAGCAGTACTACTGATGTGAGTGCAGAGAGGGGGAGGCTCTAGGCGTGTGATATTGTGGTGGACTTAAAAAGGGAGGGTTGCTTAGATTTAAGAATGGTTTGTATTTGCATCCATACATGTCTTCAGTGGTAGATTTATTCTGTATTTTCAAAGTTTAACACAACCCAAAGCCATGGTTTTCATTACTTGGGAATATTCCCAAGATAGACATTGCTACTGATACAACTTGATCTGTTAACAGTTTTTTGTCTTATTATTAAACTGGTTTAGAGCTCAGCACCAACTAACAGAAAAGGTCACAGTGCAGTAGTGTACCATTCCAGCATGTACATCTACGGGGGATACTTCGGCATCAGAGGCGTTTCACGGGAGTTTTGGACTTTCCATTTTGGTAAATTAAAAAGCATGATAAGGTTTTGATCCAGTGTAAAACGATGACTGCTGCAGGAAAGCATGGCTTGCTCTGTTAAGAAAATTCTTATCAGTAGAAATGTTGTAAGTTAGTTTTGCCTTCTGTTTGGCAGCATTTAATTATGAATTCTGTCAATTAAATTAATATCCAGCTGAAATGAATTAGACCATATTATACTGGAAGAAGTTTTGCAGTATTTGCCAGTTTTAGAGCTGAAAATCAAGGAGAATGTTTTGTTCGCTATTCACTAAATTCTTCAAGGATTACCAAAAACTTTCAGATGCAGCAGAGACCCTGACTTCAGCCTATTGATGCCACCTTTTGAATCTCAAACCTAGAACTGACCATCGGGAGCCAAACCTGACAGGAGATGGTTTCATTAGCATATTCATCACTAATCTGGTGGTTGCACACCAGATGATTCCCAGAGACTTCCTAAATGGGCAACTTTTGTTATCTGGTGGCAATTCAGTCACTATTTTGAAATGAATGATGGGTTTACCTCATCCTTCATTCCCTCACAGGGAGAGTAAGCAGAGACATTAATGAAGGAATGTTTTTGTTGACTGATTTTTCCCTCTTACAGCCAGGAAATTATCCTTCTGTGTCAGAGTTAATGAATTAACAAAGCTGTAGGAAAAACTGCTCTGAAAATAAAAATTCCACGGCATCTGTCATATAGCATTTGACATTTTCATTAAAAGTTTATTTCAAAACTGATTTTTTAAATGCACTTTTTCAGTGTCAGTATTAAGCTGTTAACTTACTTATGATAAGCTTAGAGCAGAAACCCATATTCTCCAACCGAATAGTTACCTTTGTTCTTGAAATAAGTCCCTTCTCAAATACAAGGGTAAATTTAGTACATCTATAAATTAGTATTTTGCTTTCAGATACAAGAAAGTGGTTGTGTGTTACCACCCCATCTCACAATACTGGCCCAGGACCCCGGCATGGCCATTCAGCAGTGGTTTATCATACAGGCATGTACCTCTTTGGAGGACTGATGGGGCTGAGTGAACAGAAGGACTTATGGAAGTGGGATTTTGTAAGCAGCAGCTGGTCCAACATCAGAACAAGGTAAACTATGCTATTTGTTACACTAAATTAACAGAAAGAGAATTAATCTTACCATTTGATACTGCGTGGAGGCAGAGAGGGAGATGTTGCCCTTTAGGCGATTGTAGGAATTGTTCACATCAAGACATAGTACTGCTGCCATCCCTGGGCTCCGGCTGGCTTTGCTTAGAAGAGCTGTTGGCAACACATTGAAGCAGCTGTCAGCAGTGTAATTTTGATGTCCCAATGCAGCTGTTTAGCAGTCATTCTTTTGAGTCAAAAGAAAAATAAAGGCTGAAATCAGTGTTAGTTTCTTGTTGATCTGCCCTTAACTGCTGGTTTCTCTTACATTTAGCCAAGGACCTCCTCCAGTAGTAGGTCATGCTTCAATAGTCTTCAAAGACTCTATGCTGATTTTTGGTGGAGGGATTTCAAATTCCAGTCCTAATGACGACCTCTGGAAGTATCATTTCCATACGCAGACATGGAAGAAGCTTAGTAGTACTACAAAGGCAAACTTTTCTCCTAAAATGTATCACTGCATCTTAGGAATTGGTGTTGATTTCCAGACTACCTCAGATTTCACTAATACATTCCCCAGCCACTGGAAGAGTAAGCAGAAAGACCATCACCAGCTGGTGACCATCCCGAAGCACACTCACTTTTGTAGCTACTTCCGTCAACAGCCTGCATACCGAGCATTCAGCAACGAGGAAAGCAATGCAATTGAAATGAAAACCTTTAGCTTGCCTCTGGAGCCAGGGGGCTTTTGTGCATTTCAGACCACTTCAGAGGCAGAACTAGACTCAAACAGAGCAACGAACGTTTTGTCAAAGGACAAGGCTCTCCGTCTGTTTGTCTCTTCAGAAGAAGAGACTTTTGCTGCTGCTCAGGTTGAGGGAGAAGAGGAGGGAACTGACTGTCAGCACGCGACTGCAGTAGGTGAAGTTAGCGGTGATACCAACGTGCTGCTGCTCATTGGGGGTAAACCTTTGTCCAGCTTCTCCGAGATCTCATTCTGGCAAATGGAGTTTGATAGCTTGTGATCACTTCGACTGCAAAGCGAAAGAATAAATTTCCACCAACGTGCCAGTAGGTGGTAAACCAACTGCTTGCAACCGTCTTCAGTTTCCTGTCAGCGCACTGGGAAAAAAAAATTAAACCTTCTTGTACTTGCTGTGAACAGATTTTTTTACAATGTGACCAAAACCTGACATATATTTAAGTCACAACTTGCATGCAAGTTGCAGTTTCTGAGAGGAGCTTGTTGGAATGCTGCTCTTTTTGTTACTTTTTCATCTGGTCAGTCAATATCCTTTCAAATTGCAGTGGCTGACGCTGCCTTGAAAGTCTGAACTACAGGTAACCCCTACTGGCTCCATAACTGCCGTTTCAGGTGCAAAGCTTGCCCATTTTGCGCTGGGATAAGAAATAAATACGCACCCATAAAACTGCATTTGAATCAAGTTTGCGCACGTTATGGTCACATTTCAGGGATTTGATGAATCTTAATGGCAACATTTTCTATGATTGTTAAGATTTTATTTTCCTGCAAGAGTGTTTGCAACGTGAGATGGCCTATAACAAAGGAGTAACCCAACAGACAAATTAGCAAGTGAAATCTGTAGGATTCAAAGATTGCATCTAACCCTGAGGAAGTGAAACCACAAGTCCCCCCTGAAAATCATGTGCAGCATTAGACCAGAGGAAGTGCATTACACCTGGAAGAACAAAATAGTTGCCCAGTAAATGCTAGGTTTAATGACTGAGCACAGGATCAAAAGGATTTGACTTTCTGTTGGAAAAATAAAGAGGAAGGCTTGACAGGAACGGCACAAAACATAAGCTGACTGGTAACTCAGATTTTAGTCACAAAGGGATTTCTGCTTTTCCAACTCCATCTCTCTCTGTTTTGTCAACACATGTAGTATATTTTACACACTTCCCCTCTATACTAGTAAATCCTGAGTTCATCCATGGTTTTTCTTTGTTGAAAAGAAAAAGTGCTTTTTTTGAAAGATAGTATTGTCCAGTGTTTCAAGCATTTATTTCCACAGAAGTTACTAAGATACTGGCTTTCTGACTGAAATTCAGCCATCTGTAAGAAGAGATGCCAATGTTTGAAATTACTGGAAAGTGTCATTTAATACTTCTGAATACTTGAAAAGATCACTTTTCAAAAGTTTCATAGGAATAATGAATTTTAACTGAGAGTAGTTACTGATACTTTCGTCATCTCTTCACAAGTAGCTGTAACATGAATTCAACAGGAAAATTACAGATGAGTTTGCAAAAAGCTACTTAAGAGTTATTTGGACGTTCTGTGACCTTTGTTTGGAAACAGAGAGGATTGTACGCTGCTGTATGAATAAAGCCTGCTGCATTTCATATCAGTGTGTGCTCATTTTCTGAGCTTTCATGAATTTAAAGTATGTATTTCTGTTTTCAAACTGAACAAAGAACTTACCTTTCTGAACAAGGAACACGCTCCAACAAGCCCCAGTCATCTCACGGCACTTCAGCCAGCCTCGAGGGCTGCCCAGGCTTTGAATTTCTCCTCCGAGAGCGGGGAATTGCCCAGTTTGAGGAGCTATGTTCGTAAAGGACTTCAATACGGCGATTGAGCTGAGCATGTACAGAGCACTGCAATCTTAAATCAGCAGCATGTTTTTCTTTTGCTGGCTGACATGTCTGTTTCAGCATTATCCAGAGAGCTGCCGTAACATACAGACTTTTATCTAGGATTGACAAGGGAAGGAAATTTAACTGGAAAGGGCAACAATAAACCAGTGATTTTCCAAGTCACGCGAAGGCCTCCTGGCAGGTACAGGTATCCTGGGGATGCGCAAAAGCCCCAGGAAAATGCCATCCAGCCTCTGCCGTTGCTTTCTTCCTCCCCCCCAAACTCCCTTCCCTTTGGCAGCCCCGCAAAGGGTTTAACATTTACTCGGAGCCAACGCAGGCAGGACACGAGCCAGCCCAAAGGCGATGGCTTGGCACAGGGAGGAAAAAACAGCTTGCAGAACGTGCCCATCTCCCCCGTTTCCTCCCCTCGCCTCTGCCGGCGTGCCAAGTCAGGTGGCTGCACCAGCGCCTTCGGCACAGCGCCAGCTTCTTCACCCAGGAGATCCGAAACCTCTCAAACCGGCCCGATGCCGTACGGTCCCCGCGGTCCCCCAGCCCCTGTAGAGGACACGAGGTGTGCAGGAGCTCGGCGAGGGGCTGTGGCTGAGCCACAGATAAGCACTGGTAACGCTATGGAAGAGAAGAGACCTCCGATCCCAAAAGCGGGACTCTGTGCTACAGCAGACTCGCTGAAGCCACTGCAGGCTATTCATTTCTCCCCTTGCTGGCCTGTTCCCAGGTCTTTAAAAAACAAGGGTGAGCTCAAGCTGGAAGGGAAGGGGTTTGAGATGGGAAGTGCCTGCATCCCACAGCCACACATCAGCAGGAGCGCCTGCCGCCTCAGTCCCTTCTGGGCACCCATGATCCGTATTTCAGGTTCTCTCCCAAAAACCAGTATCCAGGACCTAGGCACACAATCCTTACTCATACCACAGAATCACATTTCCTGGGTCGTCTTCCTTTTCAAAACTTAACCAGTGCTATCAACTACACTTAAGAGGGCTCTCGGAGCACCTCAGGTGGTTTTTCCCAGCACATTTTTATCCAAGGCAGTCACCTTTTCACAGAGGAGAGCCTTTGTGGATGTGCTTATCGTATTTCTCCATAACTGTAGCAGTTAATAAGAATTCATCCCAGGCCCAAGTGAGTGACTAAAAGCTGCTGCCATCTGAAAGCTCTGTGGTGGCCTGCATGAAATAATGAATGGAATTACTCCAGCTAATGGCAACTATTTAGAAACAAAACAAAACACACCATTTTTGGCTGGGCACGGACTGAAGGGGCTGCCACTGAAGCTAGCTGTTTTAAAATGTCTCTGAAAAAAAGGGAAGCTTGCATGTATTTGCTATGCGGGCAGTCCAATTCAATTAATAGAATAAAAGCAAAAGGATGCAGCGTTCTTTGGTAATCTCATCTGAGACACGAGATGCACTGTTGTATCATAAATCATATATACAAGAGAACAAATCCATCAGCCTTAACTATCTCAACAAATTCATTGTCTTTCATTACCATTTGGTTTCTGAACATTGAAATGCATGAATGGCAGAGGAATTTTCTTTTAAAATGTAGACATTTAAAGAGGGTTTTTAAAAATAATTTAAAAACAAAAATCTAGACTAAACATGTTTCATTGTTTCGAGTGATAAATGATTTTAAGAACAATTCAGTGACTTATCAGTGGGATCATAGGTTGACCTACACAACAGATTACGCCACAAGGGAAATGACTTCCTATGAGCTTAATCATTAGGATGGAATTATTTCTCTTCCTTTTGATACTTTCCCAAGTTTATTAGTTGTTGAGAAATGAAGATGATCAAATGGTTTGGTTGCCCTTTGCTGCCTTCTTAAGCATTTCATCAAAGTCAAGGTTAGGAAATAAACAGTTTCCTTTAAACAATCATTAGCAGTCCTGTACTTCAAAACATAAAACAATCCCTTACTGGAAATGAAAGCAAGACTGCTCAGTTAACTGGCATGCACTTTTGTCTGCATGTTGCGGAACTACACTCGGAAGTTCAAGCGTCCTGTCTGGGCACGCACCTCGGTACTTTGATTTTCAAAACCACTGAACACCTGACAGTCCTCCTGGACAATCTCAGCTTTTTTGGAAAGAAGGCATTTAATTCTTCAGCATCTATCTGCAAGTTTAGATGCCACCCTGAGTTACGCTTTAACTGACAACAAATTAAGTTTCTAACACGACCTGCAGTTTTGATATGCCAAACAAGCTTACAAATCTCTCTCCAACCCAGGCACCCCTCTCTTAAATTAGAACCTGCCAAGCGACCTTATTACACAGAAGAAAAAATACGGTCCTGCAGAGTTAACGTACTGCCACTCAATCTGACAACTGGGTGAGCGCTCGGCGCGAAGCACAGTTCTGCCGCACACTGCTGGCTTTGGTTTCAGGGGTGCTGCGGCCCACCGGCCCCCACCGCACAGCTCACGTCCCAAGTCCCGGTCAACCCACCCGTCTTTTACTGCTGTGCCAGCGTAACGCAGCGGTACTTAAAGATGACTCCGTGAGACTTTTGCGCTGATGTGGTATATTTAAGACAAAACTACAGTATAAACATTTCAAGATTGGGTTGAGTGGACTACAAATCACAGTTTCTTGTTCCCATGTACAGTTTCAATACAGATCTCAGTGCAGTGCCTAAAACAGTTCATACATCACTACTGTTGTGGAACAGAAGAGGGTGCACTTTGTTTTATAAAAAACAACAAATAAATTATACATTGAGAGCTATTGCCAAGCTTTACATATATAAAAGGTAAAAATACAGTAGTTAGTGTGGCTTTAACAAAACAAAAATATCTAGCTAAAAAAATATCCTGACATACTTTAAAAATACACTTGTCCAGTTACAGGTGTGTGTGTGTGTGTTTATGCAGCAGAGTGCTCAAGCCAAACAGTAAAAAGGAGGTGAATTTTGTAGGAGAACCTCGGGGCTCCAGGCTGCGTAGGGTCTGACGCCACCGCAGGGGCAGTACCCCCCCGCATTTCCAGCGGGTGCGCACAACCACGCACGATGCTGAGTGATGGATCCTGGCTTTCAACAGACTGTGCCAACCGCTTGGATCTCCCTCCTCAAGGCTGTGACAAGACAGTGCAGCACTTAGTGAAATCGCACCACCTGCACCTCCATTTGAGCGTGGCAGGAGGGCCCTGTACTTACGGCGATGGTGCTAACGCTCAGACCAAGCACACACGGACTACACACTGAAAGGCCATTACCATGGATTATTTTTATTTTTTGGTATAAAAGTTACGATTGTCCAGCTGCATTTGAAAGCTGTGATGTTACCATGTCTAACAGCTATATATATATATATACTACGACTTTCTAGACTAACAAACAGTCTATGTGCCCAGATAGAGCTTTAAATGCTAGCTGGCTGTGAAACAGAGCTGCTAACACTTAATCTGTAGAAGATTTGGGTTGTACCAGAATATGTTCACGATGTGAAAAATATATCCAGTGCTGTTTGTGAAGGACATGCTGATCTTAACAGTACATCTTTGCTTCAAGAAACGAGAATGAGCAAGGTGCAGACAAAGGGATAACAGGCAAGGGCTGAAAATAGTTTGTGGACAGAGACCGAAATGTAACCGGACTGCCCACCTGAGCTCCTCTTCTGGTGCTGCAAATTTTCTCGCCAAAGTTGAGTCCAAAAAATTGTCCAAAACATAGGTTTTACACAGCTGTCTGTGACAAAGTATACGTGGAATTTAAGTTTAAAATCAAATACATTCAAGGTAGTTCATTAACCATGTTTTCTGTCATGTGACTTACCTAATATTAAACCCCATTACCACCAAACTAAAGAAGAGATTCCCTTAATTCAAATGCAAGAGAGCCTAACTCCCACATTTTAATACCCATTTCAAAAGCCCATGGTAAGACCGTTGCCGTGTATTCAGCACATGCAGACTCTCTGGCTTCTCTTCCTCTTGGACTAAATGGGTGAGACTGAAATGCAGTTCTAAGATCCACCACCAGGGTTTTTTTGTTATTATAAATGTTAAGATTTCTATAAAATCTTTTACTCCAATCACTTATGGAGCGTCACTGGAGTAAAATCACTTTTATTTTCAGATCTGATCACTTATGCTTTTAGTTTAAGTTATTATTTTTTAATTATAGAGTTAAAAAAAAAGCACCCATCGCTGATCAGCATTGCATGCACACGCAGCAAAAGGGTACAAGGCCAGTTAATGAGGACAGGCTGGGAGATGCATTAGCAAGCCAATAGGGGATAACTTTGTTAGGGAGAAAAAAAAAAATTGAACTTTTTTTTTTTTTAAATCAGGGAGCTGGCTTTTTCCAAATGACTGCAAGAGAACACACGTTTATTCATTCCTGTCAACTCTTACAACTTTTAAGTGGTTGGCAGACCTGCCAACATCCCAACACCAGATTCACACAAAAGTTTTATTTATAAATCTCTAAATAAATACCAGAAAATAAACTTTTAGAGGATGGTTGGACCTTAGAGCCAATCAATCAATAGTATAGCAATCGTAAGAAAATCCCTTTTTCTCAGTAGCACACAGGCATTAATTAATACTTTATAACACTAACTCTAAGAACTATTATACCTATTTGTGTTTGATAAAATGCAGGCAATGAGTAACGCTACGTTACCTGTTAGCCAGTCATGATACAACATGATACCTATAGTTTTAAAGCAAAACAGCGGTACCAAACTACAGGATGTTCAGATACATACCTATGTGTCTGTTCAGATCATGTAACTGTGGTCCCTCAGTCTCACCAGGCTCCCTACATAACCAATGATTTGGATCAGCTAAATGAGCTACATTGTCTTAAATGGAGCGGATATTTGCTCCCAGTACCAGATATCACTGGGAAGAGTCAGGTTTGGAGCCCCAAATCTACTAGAAATTGCAAGTCCCAGTTTAACAGTTTAAAATTTTGAATTTTAAAATAAAGTTTCAAGTTTTAGTCCTCTGAAAATTGAGGAAGACCATGCCTCTCTGAAATTTTCGTGTGTGCGCACGTTGTGTGTAAATACAACATTCCCCTCTGATCACCACTATCCCGACCATGCTGAAATAACAGTTGGCTACTTGGAACCATTTAGATTTTAGGGGGACACACTCACCACACATGTTATTTACTTGTTATTTGCTGTATGTGACTGCTCGGGAGGAATCCAAGGATGGTTTTCAACACGCAATGCTGTAAAACTGTAAGCTTCTGTTATTCTACTTTTGGGAGGGATTCAAGCTAACAGTTCACAGAGCTCCTGAACCCAATGGGAAGAGTCAAATATCAAACATGCCTTAAAGAAAATGCTACTGCATTCTGTCTATTTACAAAACCAACACATGTAGCTGGCGAATGCCAGCTCAGCTGCTGAGCAAACAGATCAATAGCAAGTGCCAAGTTTCCCCACACAGTCCTGGCTTTGTGCAGGAAGCAGACTGTTGCAGCCATAGCTTCCCTTTTCCTGCAGGAACTTTGCTGGCAACTGTATTATTAATCCAGACTAAGACATTCGATATTTGAATCGGGAACCTTCTACTTTAATATGCGATAAGGCCCAGACTTAAACGTATAAAAAAATCCAATACTCAACTGGAAGTAGTGACAGAGCTGAACGGCTGGCGAGCAGAAACACCCCGCCTGGTCCAGAACAGCAGCTCCCCAGTGGCTGGCAGTGCGGGGAGCGGGGAGCCTGCCCCCGCAGTGCTTTAGGCGCGGGCTAGAGGGGGGACCTGGAGCGCCTGCTACCGATTCTGACTCCCAGCTCTTGAGGCAATGGCTGCAAATCACTGTCTGCAGAGAGTCGCTCTGGTATGTCGGTTCTAAGAGCTCCCCATCGTTTCTGCGTTGCTCCATTAAGGCCTCGGGGGTTTTCAGGAGTGGCAGTGGGCCGCGTAAATGCCACGTGGCTTCTTCCTTAACGCTCTCATTCAGCATCTTGCAAACAAGAGCACAAGAGCAGCAGTAAGAACACCCTAGTCCGAAAGCAGCCGCCTAGCTGGGCACCAGCTTACTTGCACAACCCGCAGTGGTTTGGTCCAAATCTGTGTCTACACTGAGAGACGTGCATGCAGCCGGTGTGCAGAAACGAGGCTGTGCATTACAGGTTTCCGAACCAACTTTCACATTTAAAATTGTTTCTAAGAACCACATGTATATAAACATTTATAAACAGCAGCACTATGCAGAAAACATCCTCCAATGCCAGTCATATTTACAAGCCTCTTCCTAAGAAAGAAAGATCCCAGTTGTTCCATCTGTGCTTCCCTGTCAGGAGACGCGGAGTTCATCATCGGGCTTCTGTATTTCTCCTCCCTCTGACTCTGCATTGGCCTTTTCACAGGCTGTATCCCCAAAGTCCATGTGCTCACCTCTACATGTCCACATGAGGATCCTGCTGCCCAGGACTCAAATGATCTCTTCTAACTGTACACACTGCGTCTTGTACTTCACCTGAGCACCAAAAGGCCTTCGCCAGCTCTGTGGAGCATGCTCTTGCAAGTGCTCCTACCTTCCTTCTACAAAGAAGTGAACTGCTTACAAGAACATTTCATCTTTTTTTCCTGTTTTCACCTTATTCGTTCTACTCTTTGTTCCACATAAAACTATTAGATGACACTTGGAACAGGATTTGAAGTGGTGTTAACTGATCTAGTTGTACCCTCATGCCGCTAACATACCTGGTAAGTATTCCCAAAGCACAGCATCTGGAAACAACACCCAGAAACAGTATGAATAGAAACAAGAAAATTCTTCTCCTTCCTAGTCCTATATGACAACAAAACTAATCAATAAGCAATTCCTGAAGTAAACTGTACTCATACCTTCACTGCTTCAGCATTTAAAATATACATATCTCCAGCCTAAAATGCATGTATTTGAGACATATAGGAAATGAAATAATCAGTGTCAAAAACGTGGGACCTCTGCTGTAGTCTGCTAATGCTGTAAGCTGTTTGGCAGGTTAATTTGTCTTTTCCTGGTTGCAACAAGCAGCTCAAATCCCGTCAATGTAGTTGGTCATTGACAGACTAGATTTTCATTCTTTACAGGTACTGTAACAAGAGGTGCGAGGATTATTAAGGGGTTTAAGGCCAAAAAGGAGAGTATGTGTTGGTAAAACAAAGGAAAAACAGAATAATCACACAGAAGAAAATGTCCTTGGCCGCATGAAACTGTGAGCCACCGTACATAGTATGGCCACAAGGTGGCCCTACAAGTTCTAATCTTTCCAATATTAATCTACAGAGGTCAGGGATACCGTGCTCTCACACTACATAGCTAACATCACAGTGAACGCTTCCTATTAACACTTGAGAGGCAGCACAGAGTAAGTAAGACTAAACCTAGTGTGAGCGGAACACAGCTAGATTCTGTTCCTCACATTCAGAACTAGCTCCAGTGTGGTATTTCATTTCTCCTGAGGGAGAAGATCAAACGTGCATGTGGTTTTATATCCCGGTTCAGACTGTAATTCCAGTTAGATTGCAATAAATGTAGAAGTCTCTTCCTGGATCCTAGCAAACCAGCCGGCCGTTTGACTCCTGTTCAGCAAGAGTTTGATCCCAAGCAAGTCTTTCAGAAGGATCCCTTGGAGATATGTTAGTAGATTTGAGTTTTTACAAGGTGGGAAGTGCAGAAACTCCTTCTTCTAGAGTTCAGTGGTGAGTAAACATTTTGTTCTTATTGTAGCATCCTCAGTGACTGGGCTAAAAGGGAAAAAAATGAGGCCCTGTAAATATACTCCTCCAAAAAGATCTGCCACGATGGATTAAAAAAAAAAAAAAAAGATTAGTATTGTTCCAAAGAGTATTAATAGCTGTTCCCCTTGTAATTTAATGACCCCAATGGACAAACCTTTCCAAAGAGCAAACTGAATGGATTTCACACATTGCAGCAGTAGCATCATTGCCATCCGCACCCGCATTGTAAGGGCTTCACTGAAACGCCTGATCATCACTGCCATCATTCTGCCTCACCAGCACGGCAGAATGGAATAGCAAGGGGAAGAGTTTCTACAGATTCTGTTCTCTGACTTCCTTACAGCTTGGAAATAACTGGGGGACATCCCTCTCCACCCCTGCCAATCCCTGACAGTTATTGAAACACTGTCAAGAGACTTCTCAGAAAATTCATCTGTACCATAATTTTAGTCCAGTACTAAAACATGGTAGCAGATAAGGAAAGAAACTGAAGTGAAATGATAATTAAAAAGAATTAATCTATTTTATAGCACTTACAATGACAACAGGTTTACCTCCAACTCCAGCTAAATTTGTATGCTTTGTTCCTTTACCTACTTGAATTAAAAAAGAAGTTTTCTTACCCTTCAAACAATGTTATATAAAAATATACACATCAGCTCCTCTATTTATTTATAAGATTTCAAATGCTATGAAGTGAGACAGAACTATAGTTCATAAGCACAGCAAAACAAGCCACTGTGTCTAAATGACCACTGTAACAACTTAAGTGGAAGTAGTAAGAGCACATCATTCCTTTCCACCCCATACAGACTTCTGAAGTGAGTGCTGAGGAGACCTTACCTTGCAAGGACTTCGGATGTCTGCTGGGATGGTGGCAATCCAGCTGACGACGTCAAAGTCTCCGTGCTGCCTTTCACTGCCTTCATAGCTAAGGCAACATCATTTCCCAAAGGCCCGTTGGAAATTAGTCCAGTCTGAATTGGGGAGAATGAAACAGGAAACTGAAATAAAAACCTGCCAGGACAAGACAAGCTAATTTTTCCAATATGATTTATTTATTAACAGTAAAAACTAAGATTCATCAAGTTCCAGGGTGGGATTCACTAAATGTAAGTTCTTAAAGAAACTTTATGGCATTTACCCACAATGTAACACAGCAAGAATGAAGTTTAAATATTAACAGGATATGTATGTTGTTCGACTTATTCCAGCTGAATTAGTTTGCTTTAGTTTTGGTCTGGTACATTATTTTATGGGCTTTCAAATTATTACAAATTGTTATATTTTATTATTATTTTACTTGAGCTCCTGTTTCTTAATCATGACAAAAGTTTTCTTTTTTCTTTTCTTTTTTTTTTTTTTTTCTGTTGTTGTTAAGGAATAGTCAACTCACTGGCACTATCCACCTCGGTATTATCGTGGGCTGGGAAGACACCTACAAAAAGCAAACAAACGCTCATTAGAAAAGGCTGGAAGTAGCTGAGAACATTCTCAAAACAACATTGCCTCCCAAAACAATACTGCCTCCCAAAATGATCTTGGATATTTGTCCATCACTAGCCTTTGAACCACGCTAGTGATTAGCCACAGATGATGTGACTTCACATGAAAAGGTAAATGGCACCCACACAGCATACACCTAATACCCGCTCACTCACAGAAACTCACTGGTAGCAGTTTCAGCATAGCGCTCCCCTCCAAGAGGCTACTGAACCCATTATGTTTTTTCTGTTTTGTGGACAAAGTTAACCGAGAGCACACTTCTGTGAACAGTTTAAAGGTCCTACTCCTTCCCCTTTTTTTGGTGCATGCAATGTAACTCCTTTTTCGCCGGCACAGATTATAAGAGATTTTTTTATCTACATAAAAGGGTAGATTTGTATTAAAAGTTTATTTTTCAAGTATTTATTTTATATATATACACACACATATGAATGTCTGTGTGCATATATACACATTTACATATAATTTCTGAAGTATTATATAAACCCAAAAGCCTAAGAAGCAGGCTGGTACTTGCAGGTGTACTAAAGTAAGACTACAGGCTCTTGTGGCACAGCTACAAGTTAACTCTTCAGGTTCCTTCACTTCCATTACAAAGGTGCAGGGTCTACAAGCCTACGCCAGCCACCCTTCAAGTAGGGGTGCATATATGCAGTGATCCAGGTCAATCACCACTTCACTCTGCCACAGCAGATCCAAGCCTGGTGGAGAGATACTAAAGCCAGAGGACAGTTTATGAGTAAAAACCACTGTACGTGTGAAGGAATAAGTTTGGTTTTGAAATACATTTACCCGAGGTGTGGCTTCTGTAAAGTCAATTAGATTCTCTGTCAGTGATGTTAAGGAAACGTCCTGGTCATCTGGAGCGCTCTATGGAATAAATCAGTTTTGAATTGAATTCCCAGTAGTAACCAGATAGGTCTGCTGAATACTTTAGTGGCTTCCCAAGTTACAGACCAGTGTCCTTAATGAACACCACTGTTTATCAGGCCTGTCTTCTCAAATCTTTCCACATGATCTTTTTTAATAGCCTATTCATTTCACTTACTGTCATCAATGCACTGGAAACAATGTCATTGCCATGTAAGCTGTGAAACTGTCCATTCTCCTATGCGAAGATGGGGTACTGTGCCATTTGACAAGAAGGTCAGCGAGGTCTATGAGCTGAGTATTTGAACTCAGAAGATGAAACTGATAATTATTCAGTGGGATCAACTACATAGAACTGGTTTAGAGGGACAACAACTAAAGGGTATGGTGCTTTAGTGATCCAGAATAACCCCTCAGTCTGCTGAAGTAACAGCAGAGTCCAGTGTTGGACTCCTCTTTTCTTTTGGAGAGGGACAAAGGAAAGTTGACCTCTGAATTACTATGTGCATTCCATGGAGTCCAGTTAAAAATTACCTTATCCTTAGGGTAACCAGAATACAACAATTAAACATTTCAATTTAAAATTTTCCCTCTGTGGTTATTTTTACAGGAATTGCTTATGTCAGAATTTCATCCCTGCAGTCTCTCTCCTGGAGCACCAAATCATTGGGATGTAAGGGGCTCCCCACCAACGTGAGGAAAACAATCAGTTTAGAAAAGTAAGTGTCAGGCAAAGAACCTGAAAGGACAGTTAGAAATGGCCTTTGCAGAGATGTGTACAGTGTCCCTGTCTGCTCCAGAAAGCACTCTTTGGCATTCACCAGTGACTGGTATTCACTGAGTTATGAGAGGCATGCAGCAAGGTCTGCTGCGCTTGCCTGGAGGCATCAGTAGCTCAGAACATGACAGACAGAGACCTTCCAGGCTGGCAGGTGGTGATACCTTTGATACAGCAACCTCCTCAGCCGGAGCTAGATTAGCTGGAATCAGCAGGTCCTCAGGGTTAGAGGCAGCGTTGTCCTCATTTAACACATTACTGAAAGGAGAAAATATTCTCATCAGCACGCTGCTTCCCTGATAGGCTCAACCCAAAACCTCAACACCAGTTCCATGTGAGGCAGACAAAAGACGGATGTTTGTGGGTATGTTGAAGTAAATGCCCTCCAACTACCTCTGCAGATTACTGCTCTCTTTCATAGTTTCAGCTATGGCTGTGTATAGACCCAAAAGTATCAGTGTCTTCTATCTCAAAGGAGCTTCTTCAGCCCTTGTTTCTGATTTGCCTGAAGCCTTCCCTACCATCCTCTTATCTTCCCTTTCAGAGCCAGGGGCAGCAGGATGTCAGATATTTCAGTCATTTCAGAAGATGAGAGAGATTCGCTTGCTGCTTGCTAGGATACCACCCTGAGGCCTGGCCTACACTGATTAAATGTTGCAACAGTAATTAGAGATGCATCAGTAAACCTGCTTAGTTAGATGTAGCCTAAATGCTCAGCAACTGTTCCTCATCTTTTCAGACCTGTTCATGATAATCTCCACATGATTCCCTTACCCCAGAAACACATTTCTCCTGAATCACTTACGGAACAAAGGTGTTTGAGGCGGGGATTGCTTTCAGCAGCTCTCTTGGGTCTTGAAATACTGGACTGGTTGCTGGGGGACTACTCTGTGCTTTGCCTGACGGGAGAATGTTCCTGGCACAAAACAACAAAAAACAGGTACAACCTTCCACGGAAAGCTCTTCATGAATCACTTGTTACAGCATATTTTTGAGATCGCTAGATGTACATTTTATTCAGTAACCCCATGTGCTCTTTGAGGTTTGACCCATGCTCATCTTCACAAATGGTCGAGAAATTACATGTTGTAACCCTTTAACTTTTTCAATGCCCGAAATCCCACTGGAACTAGCAATCATTTGAGATTCAGTAGTTCTCAGGAAATCAACTGTCAGTGTCAGGGTTTTGTACACAATTTTTTTTCTCCCCTTGAAAACAGCTGCTGTGAACAGACCCATCCCCTCTCCCCATGCTGAAGTTGTTCATGGGTCACAAATAACTCTAGTGATTGAAGATGTTGTTGGAACAATGCTTATCAAATTAAAGCATGGGAGAATAAAGAGTATCTGGATTACCTTGCATATAATAAAACTTAGCAACTATAGCGCTTGCTGGTTTTCATTTTAAAAACACTTCACATTCACCAGGTTAAGCTACACTATGCAAGGTAAAATGCCATGATCACTAAGCCACTGAAAGACTGCACTGAACTGCAGGTTCTCAGTGCTGTACTTGGGTAACTAGATCACGTGTTTCTTCCAAATCTGTTCAGTACCTGGCAACAGCATCCTGAATATTGGAATTCTTGACACGTGTCAGGCTGTCTTCTCTTATGACCTGAGAGGAAAAAAAATGAACAAAGATATAAATTTCTGATACCTGTTTCCATCTTGCGTCAGTTCCGAGATTCACAGAAGGGCCGAGCACCTCCCACCCAGCATGCAAGTGTGCTGTTCATCTACTGCCCAGGGACTTAAAACAACAATTCTATGTGCAAACCTCAGTGCAGAAATAAAAATAATTCACCAGCGTAGCCAAATAAAATACCATTATTTGCTACAGAATTTACTAGAACATGCTAGAAGCACTGTCTTAGTCACAGAATCACGGAATAATTTTTTGGTTAGAAGGCAACCTTTGGAGGTTATCTGGCTCAATAACTACTCAAACCAGGGCTTGTTCAGGGCCTTGTCCAGTTATATAGAATCACAGAATCATAGAATCATTTAGGTTGGAAAAGACCTTTAAGATCATCAAGTCCAACCGTCAGCCATGACCACTAAACCATGTCCTGAAGTGCCTTGTCTACATGCTTTTTGAATACCTCCAGGGATGGTGACTCAACAACTTCCCTGGCCAGCCTGTTCCAATGCCTGACAAATAATATATATATATATATATACATACACATGTGTGTATATATATATATATATACACACATATATATACATGTTGAGTGTCATCAAGGATGGAGATTTCTCCCTGGGCAACCGTTGCAGTACTGGACCACTATTATTGTGAAGAAAGGCTGAAAGGCCTTCTTACTCTACCTTGGACTTTGGCTGTTGGAGCACCCTTATCTGCAAGGCACCTTCTCCAACACCAGGCAATTGAAGAGAATAAAACATCTGAGAATACCACAGTCCTTACCAGTTGAGTATTTACCTTGTGCCCTGCTTCCGCCTGGGCCTTCAGGATATTACTTTTGATATCTGCTGGAAGCCACATTGCTGCTGTGATTGGGCTCTCAATTGCATTGTTAAGACATTTATCTGTCAACTTTACCACTTCACCCTAGACATGAAAAAAAATTTTATTAGAAGCAGTTCCCACGTGGAAAAGTCTGGGCTGAAGTTTATTAACATCTCTGAATAACAACAAGGCTCTGAGTGAGAAGAAACTCACTAGATTTATACTGAAATGAAAAAGCAATTTTTTCCTTTATTTTGGAACTCCATTGTAAAGTCACAGCAAAATAAAGTAAAAAAAGCACAACGCTTAAAAGCGGATATGCAAAACGCTGTGCTAAAAATAGTGTGCAAGAACTGAAGTGGACCCTAAATCTGCAGCCTAGTTTACCGATAGGAGATCAATATAGCAGCCATCATATTATATCATATCAGTATAGCCTAACTATGAGTTGATAATTTACTCTCAAACGCCAATTGGGAAGACTTTTACCTTAAAATCCACTTATAAATTAGAACAACAGTTTAATGTGCTATTAGCTACCTCTCCCGTCGCCGATTACATCGGAGCAAGCTGGCAGCCTGATGCACAATGAAGACAATTAAAAATGAGATACCTTTCACTACAGTATATTTCATTATGCGAACTGCATTTCTTAATTACAAAATGTTAATTAAGCATTCAATCTACTAATTGCTATTTGATTAGCGACAGAAGTTAATTAACTGAGTGGAAACGAAACCTTGTGACCTTTCTTCTGGGGGTAGGACTCAGCAGGGGGAGACAGAGTCCTGCTTTCCCTGCCATATGCCACCCTTGCTGGCTCCAGCAGGCTCTTCCCTGCAGGCAAGTGCTGCGTTCCTGCAACATGCCCCGCAGCAGGCACGCTCCTGCTGCACCCCTGCTTGCAGGAACTGCAGCGTGTCCAGAAGGAACGAAGCCTGTCACATAGAGAGCGAGCAGCGGGGAGAAGTTAAAAAGAGGTGAATACCCGTCCCCCACACAGCTCTCCATCCACTTTCAGCTTTTTTCGCTCACTGAAAACGTTAGGGAGAACTTGTAGGTATTTGGTCTTTAGAGAGAGGGAAAACCATTTCCTTTTCTTATCTCCCTCTAAATCACCTTTCAGGGTATCCAAATAGGAATTTATGAGACCGTCTAAAGGAGAATCTGTTTTAAAATTTTGACCCCAGTCAGCAATGAACTTTGCAAAATAGTCAAGGCTCACTGTCAACATAAAAAGGTATGACGACCAGCAACCAGTGTTGCTACTGACTACTGCTAGCACATAATAAGAGGTGCACAATTCACATAAATCATGAAGACTAACAAAACAATTAATTATTAAACATTTAAGTGCTTTTATTTCAGAGAAGCTGCTAGAATTGCCAAAAGTCCGGAATGATTAAAAATGAATTATTATTATTATTTGTACAGTCACAGTACCCATTTGTAATAATCCTTAAATCCTTACACTGGACCTTGCTGAACCAGATGTTGTATATAACAATCCCTGCACAGAATTTCTAATGCATTATTCCAGTACCAGTGATATAGTAAATCTAATTATTTTAACTGAGCACATCAGTACACTGGTGCTTTAAGCACCATTTTGTGGTTTAACTTCCTCTCAGCTTCCTCCACCTGAACAACCAGTTTAATTAGGACACTCTAGTCTATTAGTGATTACATTCCCAACTTTTGAAAAGTTTAGTACTATTAAGAAATATTTTAATGTAATCAAGTATAAGTTCTGTATCACCAAGGAAATATTTCCATTGATATTAAAGACACATTTTTCTCAATCCCTTCTATTTTGTGCTTGAAAAAAGCACTGGTGTTTTACTGTTTTTTTAATGGAAAGAGCACGTAGCTAGAGGGGAAAGCATCTGGCACCTGATAATGCCTCAAGATGTCTAATTTACAAGACATTTCAGTTGTGCACATAAAACAGTAAAGGTGCTGGGGTTTGTCAATATTCTAGCTCGTTATGAATTTTTATTGTTTCCATGTACTAGACAAACTATATTTGTACTCTATTCTTCAATCAAAATATGGTGCTAGGCAGCAATGTAAAAAGGGAAGGAAAGATTAAAGGCAGCAGCAGAGCGTGCAATCCCAATCCTTTGTGCTTTTGAGCAGCGTTCCTGTTGCCACTGAAAATCACTTTGTGCAGGGAGATGGGAGTCTAACACAGGCACATTTTGGAGCAACTTGCACATGTTTACAGATTGCAATGAATTCAGAAAAAGAAAACCCTCACGTCCTTGCATTTCTAACCCTGGAGCAGACTTCGTATACAGGCAAAAAGGGTGAACTTGTTATTGTTCATTTCACTTCAGAAGCTGATGAAAGTGGAGTGTCGGTGTATTTAAGAGCTGTTTGCTCTCTTTTGTCAGATCTGGTCACTGCACTAGTGAAAGCCAGGAAAGGACAAAGTCGCATTCTTCCATCCCAACAGATTTTGGCAGGGAGCAGCGGTGAAGAATGAAGCCATTCATTCTCCGCTTCCCAGTTCTCATTCTAGAAAGATTTCTCTTTTTCTCTGAAAGAAGACAGATAGCTAGAGAAATATTTCCCTATCAAAGAAATCAATCAAGATTTATTGATTGTAAGTATAGAATTACATGAAGATGATTGTCAGGCCATCTCTGGCCTTGATGGAAAATAGTTAAAGATTTTTAATTGAAGCTGAAGTGAGTAGTTCATTGGCATTTGGCAGTGTCACTTATGAAGTTCAGGATGCAGCTCTGCCTTCATAAGCAGAAAGCTAATACTTTCCCCCAATGCATTTTACCAAACCTTTTATGTGCTGTAACTGTTTCTACATAGGTAGGGTATCTTACGCACTGCTAGAACTTGAGGGAGATGAGACATGCTGAAATTGTAATCACACACTTTCAGAGAGAACACTGTAACGCTGCGTTGATCCCAAGTAACAGCAGACTCCAGGATCTAACCTCATTGCAAGGTTTTAGTGGATATTCTGCAGTCCCATTCAGTTCAGTCAGAAGAAGATGCCATGAACACCTCTTTTACAAATAGATTAAGAACAGAACTAAGTGCAGGAGGAGAGCCAATAGGTACATTTTGTAACAAACACTGCAAGTGGAATTTGTATTTTTTCTAAAGCAGCCCTCAAAAGCAGGAAACAAAGTGGTTTTAATAGTTGTTCTTAGGTCACTCTTTTCAGGACTCATTTCCAAATCATTAACCTTCATCTCTAATCACAACTGGGTGTGCTCATTTGGTTCTACTGCAACCTACATGTCTTTGCAATTTGAAGCATGCAGAATTTAAATTATACAGAGGCAGTCTCTAATCTTTGTCTATCTTTTTAAACAAACACTCTCAAATGACTTCTTGGTAAGCTACATCATAGGCTGAAAAGCTTTATTCAACCTTTTCTACCTGAGGAAAACCACTGATGATCTACTCTTATGTTTTCATAATACAATTTGCACTTCCTTCTTGAAAACTGAAGTCTCCTTTACCCAAAGAAACAATCATACTGGCATACTGTTGATCCATACGCCATGTATTTCTCAGTTATGCAAATGTTCTTGCTCTCTAATCAGGTTACTATCATCCCAGTATCTGTAACCCCTGCACCTCATATGACAGCAGCTGGATAACTGTGACTGTACTGCCTTGGCCGCTGTTTGTTAGATTAGCTCATTACAGGAATCTTATCTTGCTTACTATATAACCGCCACAATTTAAAAATCACTAAGACACTTTTGCTTCATGCTCTCCATTTAACCAATTAAATGTTTTTCCCCTCTCTGTCTGAACTAAAATGGAGCTCAACAGGCAGTAATATTCTGAAATAAACTGTGTTCATTTGCTTTAGTTTATGCAGAGGCAGTGGTTCTGCATAACAGGACCTATAGGCTACTGACTAATCTTCTTAGAGACTTGGTAATCTTTGTAATGCACTCACCAAGCAGAGAGGTGCACAAGGCATCCCTGACAACAGTCCTTAAAGGGGACATGAGCCAAACAGCCTGCAGCACCAAGCATATCAAAGCAGCAGCCTTGTCTCACACGGAGGAGGGGAACAAATGCTCAGGAATAGGCTTAGCCCAAACACTAGACATCTCTCTTGGCACCTGGTTCATTTTACTATTGAGGGAGCAAGAAAAATCATAGCTGCTTCACTGAAAGTTAGATAAATCCTCAGGCCTCCCTGCAAGGGAGGGTAGTACAAACAGAGATAACACTGCCAGGTGTTTTACTCTCTCTGCTTGTCCAAAATGCAGTAAAGCACCTAAAGCTTAAACACTGGGAGAAGCAGAGTGAGGGAAATCCAAATTCCAAAATTTTTAAAGCTCATTATAAAAAAGAAGAACATCCTGCATGGGTGCAGTTGTCTGATAACCGGTGAATCTATGAAAGTTCACTGTTGTAAGGGAGGATCCTGTCCTCTCCATCCCTTCTAGCAACACTACTTATTTTCACTATGGTTCTTGCATTTCTTTGACCCCTTCCACAAACCTATTTAACTCGCCATTTAACAACTTAAAAACCAAACCAAAACAAAACCCAAAAAACCCCAAAACTTTAACAAAAAGTTCAAAACAAAAAAGGCAAAAAAAATTTTGTTTGCCATTTTGTAGGCTACGTTGGTTCACCAAAACATGCAATGATTCCTGGAGGTGACAGAGGAGAGGAGGAAGCTGGGGAAAGGAGAGCAAAGAGGAGCAAGGGAGGAGAGAGCCCTCGCCCTGTTCAGGGCACTGAAGCTCGTACTTTGGCTCAGCTGCCTGAGGAAATGCAGCCTGACTTGCTCAAAAAGATTTATGAGAGCACTAAATCAAACCGCATCACTCCTCTCTGTAAACACACAGAGAACTAACACCTACTTCAGAGAGCAGGTAAAAACTGGTTACTTAACAGGAGGGATGGATCATCAGCAAACTTGGCTCAAAACAAAATGTCAAAACAACATTCTGGGAGGGTTACCAAAGGCAACTGAAAAACACCAGGAGAGCTGTTCACCCCCTCACCCCCTCAAAAAAGACGGTGAACTATACAACACTGTACAGTTAGTAACCTATACATAAAGACAACTGAGGAACATTTCAAGCATTTATGCCTTTTATTCCCATTGATTTTTAGAAAATTTCACCAGGCCACAGCCTGCATATGTGCACATGCACCTCTGCCCCTGATCTTTATCTCACTGCCCTGTCACACACAGGTTTATATGTAACAAAGCATTTGTATTTCCTTTACTATTCCCCAATATTACTCACTCATACTCTTAAAAATCTTGCAAAGGGCCCAGGGTAAGTGGAAGACTTTTCAGAATGATCTGAACAAACGTCAGCGACTCTGCCAGGAGGAATGAAGCCCAAGTACCTGTATATTTATGTTTACGTTGGGACGCTCAGTTGGCACGGGGCTGCTGCGCTCTGTCTCCAGCTGCTTCAGTTTTAGGAACGTGTCTTCAAATACTGAGAAAGACAGAAAAGATATAATCTTCCTAATGTCACTGTGGAGTTATTTGACTTGTAACTTGCATTCTTGCTGAACACTAATTATATGGTTTTAAAGCTGTGGAAAAAAGCACGTGGATGGGGGAAGCTACTTGCTCGACCTTCAATGCAACTTTCAAGCCTACAGACTGTATATACCTAATTGCAACACTCTGAACTCCTGTAAGTTCATTTACCCACCATCCTCACAGTGAACGAGCAAGCAGCAAGAGTTAATTGCTCAGATGGTTGCACTTCACTGTATTTGTGGCTGAAGTCAGATCCCACAAAGAACTGTGACTTTTCCCTTGTACCTCCGTCCTTGGAAAGAAGCTGTTTCCAGCTGAAATGGGGAGAGCTGACCAACTTTGCTGTCCCAGTGGTGGGTTAAACTGTCCTTATGCATATAATCTAAGGGAGCTTTCTAAAACACTTCTGGATTTTTGTAAGGAAACAACCTCATAACAACCTAATCAGTTAACTTTGACCCCACACATCATGATAATATGGAAAAATCTGTAAGTTTGCTTACGATCAGTGTCTACTTTTTCACCAGCAGTTTCCTTTGTGCCAGGATGAGGGCAACTAACAGCCTCTTCTGAATCTCCTGTTGCCAAGCCAACAACTTGACGGCCTACGGCATCATCAACACAAGTTTCTGGTAACTCCGTGCTGTCTAGCAAATCAACAAGAGGTACGCTGCAAAGGCAGAAAAATGGGCAGAGATACACAGAATCATGTTACCACTCTTCCTGTAACAAGAAAAAACTTTAACATATGCAATCTCTTTTTTCAAGCTGTCTTCTGGTAACCAGACACATTCCGTAAAACCTGTTTCAAGTAACTAATAGACATTGGCTTTCAGTGAATTAAAAAAAAAAAAGGAAGGAACATTTCATGTCTGTAGAAGTGACTTCATAACAGACCAGGTCCACACTGCCTGCTGCTTCATCACATAGCAGTGGAAAAAGTGAAGAGAGGAGGAGGGAAGTTTTTATACATTAAATACACTTTTTGGAACAAACATATGAAGTTTTTCTAACAAACCCAAGGTACACTTTAGGATTTTTACAGGAGAAAAAGAAAAGCTAGGGCGAGGGAGGTTGGTACTGTTCACAAAAAACTATTTGTACAGCACTTCACCCAATACTTGTAAGCAGAACAGAAGGCAGAAGGATGCACTACATAGGTCTGCATTGACACGATGTCATGGTTAGGCATACTATAACTAGTTTTCAGTTTTATTAGCTTGGGCAGAGACATGAATGAAACCTCAGCAGTCACAGTATTTTAAGTGAACCACCCAGTTAGGATCACTTTTTTCACCTCCTTTGCTTTCTAATGGAAATGTATCCTTTTTATTTTGTCTTACCATCTGTATTTACAATGAAAATAGAAAAACAATTACAAAGACAAAATATTAAGATGCTTATGTTGTGCAAACAGTCGAGAATCTCTGTATTTACAGAATGAAAATAGAAAAACAATTACAAAGACAAAAGTTATATTAAGATGCTTATGTTGTGCAAACAGTCGAGAATCTCATCCATCTCTTCAAAGTTCAGAAACAGCTAAAGCTATCCTAACAGCAAACTGTAACAAATACAGAAACAACAACTGCCGCAGAAGATGTTGGTTAATCAGACAACCTGTGCACACAACTGCAGTTTGATTGTCACCCATTTCAATCAAAAATCACACTTACATAGTTTGGTTGCAATATTGGTTTAAGAAGAAAAATCTATCACTTTTGAAAGTCCTGTCCCAAATATGCGAACCATGATACCAAGCAAGTACCCACAACAGAACTTACTCTTATGCACGGACAGAGATGTTTCCTACGTGTCAGTTTAGACCAGCTTCTCCCTCATCGCTACCGGGTTAATGCCCCTTGCCTCCCTCCAGCCCCTGGAATTTGGAAGCAGTCCCGTGTTGTCACTAGAGACTCCAGGAAAAAACTCCTCCCTCCAGCTCAAGCACCCAAAAGAATCCTTCCAACGTTAAATATATACCTCTGAAACAGATTACAGGATATCACCGTTTTAGTGCTAATAATGTACGAATCATCTTAAGACAATTAATTGCTGTGAGGTAAGCTGAGGTCACTTGCTTGATTCTCTTAAAGCAGTAGAATAAGAAGCTACTAGCAAAGCAAATAATAGGAAACTTTTCAATCTACTGTACAGCGTCTCTGTGCACCACTAATGGGAAATGGCAAGCAGCAGATAGTCTTGCAAAGGGGGAATGATAGATACAGAGAATTTCAATTATTAGAAGTAATAGGCAGGAACAGATGTTCTTCCAATAAGGCAACAAAGAAAGAGAGACTGAATCCCATACCTTACTAACAGAGGATGCCTATGCATGAGAATGAAAATGTTTTATGATCTTCACATGAAGCTAACACTTTTTTTTCCTATTTTCTGACAGTTTTCTGTAAATAGACTCCCAAATGTTTAATATGACAACCAGTAGAGGAAGTTCAGATTTTGCCTGCAGCACAGAAAGGTGCTGATGCCATGACATGTTGAAGGAACTAGGTATAAGCTCCTACAAGCTCCACGTAAGAGAGGTGATGTAGAGCACCAGTAATACTTCTTTGGTGCTATAATCTTCTAATGCTTTTCTTAGCATTGCAGCACAGTGGAGAAAAAATGAGTGAAAAATTGAATTTATCTTCATTGGAAAATTGCTGGGACAATTACACTAGCCTTTTTGTCCCCCCCGACAACTGCAGTAACATTTACTAGACAGACAAGACAATTGATTCAAAAACCTGCCCACTAGAGATAAGGGCAGTATTGAAATCTGGTGGCATATTCAAATGGCACACTCACTGTCTAGTGTTGCTCTAAAAGTAGGGTACTACTTACATTAAGGTGATGACAGTTTGTAGAAAACCTTATTGCCATTTGTGCCACGGGATGGAGGACTGGCTGAGGTAGCAAGGACAACTGGGGTGAGTCCCTGCAGCTTCACCCCTGCATCAAAGCAGGGCCTCAGGGAAACAAAATGAATTTTAGGGAGACTCAAGAGAAGCCTCCTAAGCCAAGATTCAGGTAGGAATTGGCCCCATTTTTGCCTTCAGACCCACTGAAACACTTACTCAGCCACCCTGAGACAGGCAGTCACAAGAGGAAAGTCATACTAGAGAGACCCTCAGCCACTGGAATTTGCAGGCACAAAAGATGAGTTACCCAAAGAGCGCTAAATTGTTCGAGGCCACCCAGATTCTTCACCCTCTTCAGAGCATCAGCAGGAAGTCTACCATGCAGGCTTCATAAATGGCCAGACTACAGAAGTAAAAAGCACAAAGACACTATTTTCATCACTGCACAGAATTTCTGACTTCTCTTACAAAACACTGAAGAACTGTCATGCCAATCATAAGGGAAATAATAAAAGGCTTGCCAGGAAAAGTAGGACTTCTGCGACAGTCAGTGTGCAGTACTCAAGAATGAAATAGGCATTAGCTTTCCATGTTCCTGTATTTACCCACATACAAAGGGATATTTGAACTTCCCATAGTAGTAAATGCCAGGCTTTATGTCTTGAGAATCAACTTCTATCAGCATATTTTAAGAAATATGCTGAGGGAAAAGCTCATAAATGGTACCAGGAGTTCAGCCATACAAATAATTATGAATATAGGAATAATCAAAGGGTTTTAGTGCATGCAAAGGTTTGTCAACCCACTAATAAATCACATGTCATTACATGCTCAAGGAACTCCCACAGTTAAGGGAGTTAACTACTGCATTATTTCTTCTTTTTGCCTGACAAATATATTGATATTAGTATGTACCATACAGCACATAATGCATAATGTGACTGAGAAAGCTGTCAGTTACAAAAGGTATGATTTTTTAATTTCCTAGTTGAAAAGCAAAACAATACTTCATTCTAGTCTGTGAAATACAATCTGCAAAATACAGTAACTATCCGAGTCCGCTGCATAGGAGATAATTCTTTTGCAAGTAATCTAATTTGAAACAGCATGGAGTACCACACACAAGCTAATTTATTTTTTCAAACTGGTAGTGACACAGAATAGTTTCTCACACTGACTCTGTAAAGTAGTACAATAGTATGAAATTCTTTGTTAATTTCCTTCATTTTGGGGCATTCAATGCTGTACCTGAAGGTAAGAAGAGCAGTATATTTAAACCTGTCATCCTTCCAGATTTTTTTTTCCCCCCTAAACAAAAATGCAAAAGATTCAGAAAAAAAGAACTTCCTTTTCCTTCTCAAGTGAGGAAAGTAAAAGAAAAAATCCTGGGGATGTATGATCCTACAAATGGAGACTGTTCAGGTGCATTCAGTTTCTAATCAAGCAGGCCGAGCCCCACACTCCAAGACTTCTGCTGTCTCCCATTTGTTTGAAGATAATTCTAAATACTGACATAGTGTAATATATGCAAGTCAACAACTACAGGAAACACCCTCGGGAAAAGGTGCTGGCTGCAGAACCTTTGTGAGTATTAAGCCAAGATCTGTCACCACCATACTGTTTAGAAAGACACCCATGTGTTTCAGCGATGCTATTCCTAGAGCACGTGACCTGTCCCTGTAAAAATGCAACTAGGTGTTGTTGGTACTAGTGTGGCACAATTTCTCTGTCTGCTGTTGAGAGCTGTCACTTACCCCAGTGGAAACCAGGATAATAATTCTCCCTAAGTCAATGAAGTCACACTAAAATAAGCCCAGCACAGAGCAAAAATCAACCCTCAGGTTATATGCAAGATTCAAAGCCACAGAGTAAAAGCACGTAACACATACCATACTAAAACAAATAAATTCTAAAGGTAGATGGATTTGGGGCAACCAGGGTTGCTTCCCCTATCCTGAATCTGAACTAGTTCTGCTGTCATGCAAAAAATCTACTACAAAAACTTTAGCCACAGCTTTAATTACCAAACTTGCAGTTAATCCCAGGGCAGTCCGTGACAGTCAGCACACTGCAGGCGGCTGGGATGCCCAGCCCTCTGCTCAGCACTGGTGAGACACCCCTGGAGTGTTGTGCCCAGCTCTGGGCTCCCCAGGACAAGAGAGACGTGGACATACTGGAGGGCGTGCAGCAAAGGGCCGTGAAGACGATAAAGGGTCTGGAGCATCTGACATAGGAGGAGAGGCTGAGAGAGCTGGGACTGTTCAGCCTCAGGAAGAGAAAGCTCAGGAGGATCTTATCAATATGCATAAAAACCTGATGGGGGGAATAAAGACAACAGCCAGACTTCTCAAGGGAGCCCAGAGACAGGACAAGTGGCAACGGGCACAAACTGAAATACAGGAGACTCCACTTAAACATAAAAAACCCCTTTTTTGCTGCGAGGTTGGTCAAACACCAGAACAGGTTGCCGAGAGAGGGTGTGAAGTCTCCATCCTTGGAGATGCCCAAAACCTGGCTGGCATGGTCCTGAGCCACCTGCTCTACTCAACCCTGCTTTTAGCCTGCGAGTGAACTACATGATCTTCAGAGGCATATTCCAACCTCAACTATTCTTTAGTTCTACAATAGCTACGCAAAACTTCTCTGATACCCAAGGAGTCAGCCACTACTTGCAGTGGCGTCACCACTACATAAGCACAACTGAACCTAAACCTCTGCAATAATCAGTGACTTGTTATTATTGCAACAATGTTCTTGCATTTTAAATACAAAACTATCCCAAATTCCTCCTCAGGAATTAGTGGCTTCTTCTCCCTCTTCTACACAGAAATTATATGATATTTTAAAGTTAAAACACCTGTTCCATTTGCATATTCTTATGCAATTTTATAAATAATAAACAAATAGGTTTGCTTTGCTCCAGAAGTTTACAACATCAACCTTGCAAAATCTAAACCCCAAATTAGCACAACAGATCGCTCTAATCACCTCTGTAGATTCCACAGATCTTAATATGTAGCTTGCATATCCTTTTTTTTTTTTTTAAGCAGAGTTGTAAAGTAGAGACTCAAATTTCATTAGCAATCTCTTTCCCCCTGTCAGATGCAAGGGTGTGGTGGCCAAAATATCTCGGGCAATAATAAGTTATGCCCTGGCTGAGACTTACTTTCTTGGTTCTTCGGGGCTGGATATCTGAAAACAATATTTTTGTATTTCTCGCCTCTGTGGCGATTTGAAACTTATTCAAACAATCTGAAAATCATTCAAACACCTTCTTTATCATAAAAGCCAAATATAAGTGAATTTTAAAAGAATTCTACTACAACTTTTTGTCTTTTTTTTTTTTTAAACAGGAAAAGAATATTGCAATTTAAAAGCAGCTAACTTCAGAAAACACGTGAAAACACAGTGCATTCAAGGGTAAAGGTAGTTCTTCACATTGTTAAAGGCCCCCAAGAACACCAATGAGCCATGAAGCTGGAATCTTAACCTCTGACTTAACAATTAACCTTGTGAATCATATGGTAGGACTGGTGTTTGTCAGGAAATATTTCTGTTTCATTTCAACTGAAGCACAGCAGCAAAAAAGAAAGAAAATTTTCTAGAAAGCAAAAAAAATATTACTCTTTGCCTTTTCAGGAGTTCTGATACTTTTATTCTTAAAAAATTAAAATAATTCTATTCCATTTCCAAACAGTATATTTCAGAAGAGGGCTTGTTAAAAAAAAAAAAAAAAAAAAAAAAAAATAGTTTTCAGATCAGCCATCTATCTTGGATATTTTTAAATAATCATGGTTCAAAAGGAAGGGCAGTCACATGCTCTCTCTCCAAGATTTTTGAAACCACTTTATAACCCACTAGTTGCATGTATAGTTTATTACAAATGTGACTTCCTGCACAGCTCTCAAAGTTAAACCCAGCTAAAAAAAAATAAAAATCTTTCAATCATTAAGAAAAACCTTAACACAATTAAAAAGATACATATATATACTGTTTTTAACGTAAGAGTGACAGGTGGCTTCTGGTCTATATGTTATTTTTTCTTTAAGGACTAAATACCAACAGCATGATATGCAGAGCCTTTGTCATAAGATTTTTTCCCCTCTATAGTCAGCTTTGGGTCCGTTGTCCTTATCACAGAGACAGCTCAAAACATAATTTTCCAGCCTCTGCTGGAAAGCACTGTCACGCTCCAGAAAGGCCCACGTCTCAGAGACTGGTCATGGTGGCTTGGACAGCATAGGTACCAGCACCGCTATGCATTCCCGCATTCTTCACATTGCGCTCATGGACAAACGCGGTGTACTGTCCGTCCGCGGCGCGGGTCCTCGGCGGGGCCCACGCGTCCCACGGGCTTCCACCACGTTGGCAGCGGTCGGCAGCGTCAAAGGGCCTGGATCATTGGGGAGCGGGAGGGGGCACAATTAGTAAACTGGTATGGATGACAAAGAGGGTGGAAAAGTAAAGCAGAGGTAAAGACAAGACGACTGATGCGAAAAGGCAAGGAAAAAGGGCATTGCTGGAAGGTAAATACTGAAGGAAAGAGGCATGCAAGTATACGCGTACATGACAGCGCTGTCAAATAAACCCCTTTTCTGCTCAGTATCATGCACATTTTTGCAGAAGTCTGAAATGACAAGTTAAGCTATCTCACGTATGCACTGTCTACACTTACCAAATGAAAAGCACCTCATGTTTCAAAGCACTTCACAAAACTGAGCAAGAACCACGCGCGTTTTACAGATGGAAGAAAATAACGTGATGGAGGAACAGACCTCCCAAAGATGCAGTGCATTTTATTTGTGGGAAGCTGAAAGGGTTTAAGTGGCAGCTCTAAATGTACACCTGAAACAAGCATCTGTAAGTAACACCAGTTTTCAAAGTCACTGGAAAATGCAGATTCTAATGCAAGTTAAAAAAAAGGAGAAGAAAATAGCAGCTCAGAAAAATGAGCATTACTGCGCAGGAGCAAACAGTAGAGCACGCACAAATCATTCACAATTTAGGTGATTAAAGGACCAAATACTACTGAAGAAGCTGACTGTAGCTGTACCTGATTAACATAAAATCTAACTTAGTTGGAAAAAGAGCCATTTGAAAAAAGGTCACAATACAAACTAAGGTATAATTGTTCGTAAATTTTAAATTTTGAATTCCTAAAATCAAAACCACAGAAATGCCATGCACAGTTATGGCTAGTCTATACCACAGTTGGAATAAAGTCCTACAAAAGCTAGAAAGAGGAGCAGGGGAGGACACTCATCACTTTAAACAATGTTTTGAAAAGTATTTTTATGCAGGAGATCTTAGCTAGAAAGCTGTAAGGCTTTAGGCACAAGCATCTCCAAAGCAGCAGGAATAAGCAATTTACTGAAACAGCTGAATTTTAAAAGACTTTAAAAAATGGACAATGATCCATTAACTGTTGTCTGTTGTACTAGGATTCTCTACTGGTATGTTTTAGGAGAGGCTGATGCAAGGTACAGTCAGGTATCAAAAAAGCACTTGGAAAAAAGTACTCTCTCGTAAACTACTTAAGCAAGGAAATTCCTAAAACAAACATATTCTTTCAGTTTAATGTAAAATTCTCTATTTAATGACCCAAATCTAAACAAAGTGGAAACATTGTTGCTGCTCATCTAGAGGGGTCCTGCACAGCCCCCAGCTCAAATTCTACCTTCTCACGTTCCAGAAAGTCTGGTCTAACACTCCCAGCCCAGTCAGAACAGCTAAGCAGTCAGCGCATGAGTTGGAGATCACAAGTGTTAAGGCAGGGAAGCAGAAAAGCATGCAGGATTCACAACAGTGGTAAATGATTAATGCTCAGGGATAGCCCTCCTTTAGAGAGAGAGGATTTATACAAAGGTCACCCATGGGTAAATTTAAAGTTTTGTTTTTTTGTGAAATACACTGAGGAAGTGACTCATGAATACTGAAGGCTCCAATCCTCAACAGTTTGTTACATTATCTTCCCATTTCTCTAATTTAAGTGGTTAAGTGAAAGCTACATCCACTAGCAAGCAAAAAAACCAACAACCAACCAAACGGAAAAAAAAAAAAAAACAAACAACCCCCCCTACTTATTCCATAATAAGGAAAAAATTATTAAACCTTTGTCTCCTGTCCTATCTTAGCACAGAAACAGCTTCTTGAGAAAAGACTAAAGTTAGAAAGACACTGATTGTGTATTAGGCTTCCCAGTCTTGCAGTTAATGTTCCAGACCATTTTCAGACCATGCAGACCAGTACAGTTTTCCTGTACTGACAATTTTACTGGAATGGAGCAAAGAAAAAAAACCAACCCACTAAAATCCTTCCTATCTGGCAAAGTACCTTCTACAATCTGGCACAATTGCTGCTGGCAGCTGCAGCATTAACATTTTAAATTAAAGGAAACATTGAAATTAGGAAGGGATCTAAGCTGCAAGGTAGCCAATACAGGCATCTGCCAAGCAGAGTACAGAAACTCATGAGGTCGGGACCTTACTTCTAAACCCCTTCAATCTAACCATCTACAAAAATCTCCAGTCCAAAAGATTTTGGTGTTCTCAACAATCCTTGGCAAACTCTCTCTAAAAGAAGACTATTTTTCTGACAGAAAGCAAGGATAATTCATGCAGAAACAGGCCAATTAAAGACAGTAGCAGTTGAAAAGAGATCTTATTAGCAGCATCGAGACATCGAGACTTGAAGGCGCAATAGCCAAGTCACAGCCCCTGCAATAAATACGTATGTTCTGGCAATTATATTAACCTAACCCCACTTCCCATCTAGGAAACCAGAATATAGCTCAATTGCTGACTCAGCTCCAAACTGTTGTCTTCTTCCTACGGCTGGATTTGCCCTTCATTACAGGCAGTACTGTTTCCAGTGAACACGTTAAAACCTCTTTGTCAGAAGACAACTGCCTTCAATAATAATGATATGTCTCTAAGAAACATAACACACACACACACAGTACAAGCATTACACTCTCGATTAAAACACATCATTTGCCAAGAAGCTCGTTTTCTTTATGGCATACTGTTTTGGGTTACATGCAGGTATATTTTATATTCACTCCCAGTGTTCTATAGAAAGGCTACATACTGCAGCAGCTGGCGTGTAAGCTTAGATTTCTTGACAATGTTAAGACAGACAGGCTCAAGTTCTTAATCCTAAAACAGGCATACCAAGACCAACACTGAAACAGATTGGCTACACAGTCCTCTCTGCTTCTGAACAAAAGCAGCAGGATTTCAACAAGCAACAGAAGCCTTGCAAATACTAGCAAGAATGCTAGCACGAATCAGATACCCAAGAAGAGCTGTTTGGAGCAAGAGTCGAACATTTCCACCAAAGGAAATACCAGTTTCTAGCACGCATCTTGCAATTAGACCAAAGAATAAAAATAAAACCATATTGAGAATGCTGAAGAATAAAGAAACCACCACCTTTCACCCACCACCATGGAAGGAATCGAGCGATCAACAGGATCTCATCATAGACAAGCACAGATTTCAGATACTAGACAAATCAAGGGCAAAAGAAAGAAAAACAGCATTGATCATATGTTCTGATTGAAACTTCAATAAAATGCAACATATAAAGCGGAATTACCATCCCCCTTATAATCCAAAATCCATAGTATTAAAAGTCTTTAATCAATACGATTTACAAAAGTGAAGTACATTTGTCATTACACTGTTAGAAACAGATATCATCTACTTTTAAGAGATACTGAAGCAAAGTAGGTTCATATGCCTGACAATGGGAGAAGGACCTTTTCTCTTGAGGGATGAAACTGCTTAGGATAAGAGCTTTTGTGTTGCTCCATTCCATTGCTGCTGCTCCTGGAGAGTCTCGCAGAAACAAGAATTACCTTTCTAAGATAAGCCGTACTGCCTCTGAATGCACAAGAAGCTGAATAAGTTAAGATGACGTGTGCACAAGTATTGGGTTGATATATGTCAGTTTTGGTTTTGAAATAGCTTTGCATTATAGAATTACTTTAAGAAAAGATAAATGATATGTACATTTATCTTCAAACAAACCATCCTCATTTTGAGATGCATCCAATCCATAAAACAAATACTCTGATTACATGAAATCAAAGCTCTTATCTTCAGCCTGTGTCATTTTCCTCAAGCTCCCATTCTACCCAAGATAATGAAAAAAAAAATCAGCTTGCCCATTTCAAAAGGTTCAAAAGATTCACAGGGATACTGGTTTACAAGGTTCTGCATTTTGTTAAGGATCAAGGTCCTTGGGCCCCATGATACCAAGCAAAGGCTTACAAGGAGTATTATGGCAAATGAGAAGGACCCAGCTCTCTCCAAGACTTGAAAATGCTGTTCCCCATTTAATCACTTCCTCGGTCCCTGAAGAAATTTCCTTTTGGTTGGTAGTGACTAAGTGTGTTGTCCTCACCTCCCCACACTACATTCACAGCAATAAATCGGCTGCATCATCACTAAATTAACTGTCAAATTAGGCTAAAGATACAAGGATGGCCCCTTATTTAAGAGCAGATAAAGAAACAGCCACTCGAATCATGCATAAAGAAGCAAAATTCATTTCCCAGCAAAGCAGAACATACCACTTCTTGTCTTGCTGGCTGGCTCCTGGGCTCCGTGCGAGGTTTTCTATTTCCACTAAGACTGGGGCAGAAGGAACGACTGTTAGGACAGGTAGGTTTGGCTTTGCATTCCAGCTCTTTGGAGACAGAATATAAACAAGTAATTTATTATACACACATTAATGAAGCGATGACACATTACACATAGCAAAACATATCACCACTTCTCCTTAAGCACAAAGCTAAAGTAAGGCTGTTGGCTTCCATTACTTCCACAGCACTGGATACCTATGCCCAGTCTTTCCCAGTACCGCACACAGTACTGGGCTCATAATGAATCCTAGGCTGCTCAAAGATTTCAGTAAAAAGCTACGGCCTGCTGTGTCCTTTTTAAATTCATGCAGTAATGCTTTCCTTCTGTATTTAACTTTGCAATAACAATAGATACCTTTGGGTTGCAGGCCTTTGGACTGCCATTTGAAACGTAACTGCTCCTGAAAAAAACAACTCCTTTTCCATAGAAGGCAAAAGGCTGGGCAAAGCAGCGATCTATCAGCGGAGATTGAGCATTTTAATGTTAAAACAAACCATAATCCCGTTTCCACCAGTATGTGACCCTTTCTGTTGCACTCTGCATCTGAAAGGCTCCAGAAAACAAGACAGGGTCTCTCCAAACTCCAAGTCCTGTTTTTTGATACTCAGAAGGAGAGTTACTTTACACTAACATCCCTTTTCAGTGAAACAAGGTATTCTGTGTACAAGTACTGAGGGAACAGGTGTCACTGACTTCCTTCTCAAACTCAGAAAACACTGGATTTTTGCTAACAGTGTATTCTTTCATTTGACGGTGCATTCCCCTCTTTCAGAGAAAAAATACTGTAACCAGGAATTAACATAGCCGCTGATGAACTGCGTCCCCTTTTTTTTTTGTTACTTAGCATATAGAATTAATGTGCTTTGGATAATAACAACCCTCAGACCTTTGTGTAGCTATGAAAATCTGTATCTATAAATAGCATAGTTTCTATAGTACTGGGGCATGAGGTATCTTCCTTATGCCAGCTAAATTAACCAATTATCTTGCTTGTAAATTAGTAGTCATTTCTTGGCATGCAATTTAGTAGTTAACCATTTGTAAGTTTCAATTGGTCATTCACTGGATTTTAAGGACGAGTAACAAAATCCTCAAACCTGTTGAAATACATACAAACTGCCTTTAAAAAGAATGAGAGTCCTTACTTGTGATCCATTAGTTTGGTTGCTAACAGCATTGTTTGCAGTACTGAAAGACAAAAAGCATTTAAATCAGAATCAGATCAACAAACTATTTCTGCAGGCTGACAGAACTGCAAGGATTTTCAGAAACACACAAAGTCTAACAAAGATCTTTCCAAAGTACTTAACTGTTCTCAGAAGAAAACTTAAAAACTTATGCTTTAGGTCAGCTGCCTCATTCTAGGTAACTAAGGGTATCACATTATTTTTATTTGTTCAAGCTGTAGTTTATCTGTAATTCATCTGGTTCTTCCTCTTCCTTTCCTAAACCACTTTGGTTTAGAAAGTCTTCCTGATTAAGCAGTAAGGCAGGGCACTTTTAAAGCAAAACCAATATAAGTTTTAGTTAAACACCCAGCAAAATGTGACATTGTTGAAACCTCACCTACATGCTGTAGATACTACATTTGTTCCATAACTAGGACTCTTCTGATTTGAAGTTTCACATCACAAAGTTTATCAGAAAAATTAATTAAGTTTCTTCTGCATACAACCTCTAATGGACTGAATTACTGCTTCAGGGTCTTAAAAGCAGCTATTCAAAATTATGCGCACAGCAGCTTAGCACAGCATTAATAATAATTTTATATTTATAAAATTATATATTATATATTATATATTTAATAAAGAAGACCCATATCCCTACTTCTGATGATGTCTGAATCTGCAAGAGACATTTCACATTTTCACATTTTTGAGAGACTTAAAAGCATTAACACCCTGCACAATAATTATGCACTCCAAATCTCATGCAAAGCAAACTTTTTTCCCAGACTTCTAATCTTTTAAAAAATGGTTCCAGTCTCCTACAACCCATTAATCTTCTGATTTACAGTCTGGACAATAGCTATCCAACCTGGCAAGCTGACAATTCAAATAGATTTCTGTATCTACTTCAGCGATTCTTTAGAATTATTTTACTTAAATACCATAATGTCAAGACCAAACAAGCTGTTCCTTGCCTGTTTCCCAGCTTCGCACCTTCTCTATTGAGAGAACGTGGAGGTTACCACAGAATAGTGCACATTTAACAGAAATATTAAGGAATGCCTTCTGGGTAGCACGTTTCCCTGTGCTGAGTTAACATAAAAGAATGGAACAACATACATCTTTCATGATGCATTTCAATTAGCAACACTCGAGTGTAGAGTTTCAGAAATGGCATAGATTGCTCTGGAGACTAACATAACAGTGCCACACCTAGGTGCAGATCAGAAGATCACTGTCTTATCAGAAGGAGAAACTGCATATGAAGTTTCTCTTCCCACCCTCAGAATGATCTAAGCAGCATGAAACTCGGAGAAGGGCATGACAACACAGCATGACGAGAGTACTAATTAATCAGACAGTCACATTTTGCATGCAGAGGATCCTTAAGCACTTTAATGACACCCAGTTTTGAAGAGTACTTCCCCGTTTTATAAAAAGAAAAGACAATACAGCAGGTCACAGAGAGACCCCCACTATAATAACTGCAGCCTCGTCCCCACACTTCCTCGACTTTTCCCCCTCGTGCAAGAATCAACCCTGTTGTTTTGAAATGTTATTTCAACATTCCTTACCCAGCTCCTGACTGTCATGATGCTTAACATCTACGAGTATCTACTTTTTAAAAATAATTTGGTTGCAATTGACTATTGCAATGTTCACAATTAATTAGGGCAAAGGACAGAAGCCAGAACTGAGTGACTTAGTTCCTTCGCTACCAGGTAATTCTTTTTAGCCTGGTTTCCTCTCTTCCCTTAAGGAAGGGCATGAAACCTGTATGATTCAGATTCATATGAGTATTTTATATTGCAACAGCAAGTATGAACCTACACATGCAGAAAGAATCTAGGTATAGAAATTAAGAACCAAAAGGCCTCCCCCTCAGTGTTGATCATGAATAATTTAGTATAAATATATACAAATAAATACTTAAGTATATAAAAATAAATGCAAGTATAGTACAGAATACAAAATCATCACCATATTTTGAATATTTATTTTACTGTATTTTCCCTGTCTCTGACCTTCACTTATGTATTTCAGTCACATACCCAGAGTAGGCAGATTTCAGAAAGAAGGCATCCTCACATGCTTTCACCTGACCTCTTTACACAGCAGCACACAGAACTACAGCTCATATCCAGCAGGAATCACAGCTAGTCATAAACAAACCCCTTTGCCTGCTAGTAAGCAAGTCTGGCAAAACCTTCCATGTGACAGCAACACAGGAGCTTTGCTTTGAACAGTAGGTTTTATGTAAAGCAAAGAAACACAAAACCCTCAGCAAAACCACAGTTAAAGAGGTTAACGCTCTCTACGTTTAACTAATCTTATAACCTCCTTCTGCAGACATGTGCTCAAGTACAGGTGGCAAACACCAAAGAGAAATTTAAATATTGGAATGCATCTTACCTTGTTTCTTCAAGTTTAGCAGCATGTGCTGCAAAAATATAAAGTGTTAATTAAAATCTAACTTGTAATTAGGTTATCAGTGAAATATTAAGTATATTATTAATAAAAATAGTCTAGCACTGCTTAAAAGTAGGCAATTAAAAGAGCTAAAGTTGCATGTTTTCCACGTATAATGTGTGAAAAACAAAATTCTAAATTGGAAAAATAAAATAAAAAAATCTGAAGAGCAAACCAAAGAGTCAGATTTAAGCAAGTATCTGAAAGCATGCATGGAGGTCACGCTTGACCCATGCAAGAGTGGGAATAAAAAACAAGGTATCACATCCTGTCAGGTTGTGACAACAGAGTGTAACTCCTAGGAACAATTAAAAAAATCTCAATGACAAAAATTTGAAACTTGATTCATAAATTTCAAGTATTATAATTAATATACCGCTGTTTCCTGGACCCAAGTTTTCCATCTTCATACAAATTTACTGTTCAATATTCATGCATGTTTCACCTGCTAGGCAAGCTAGAATGACATGGTTTGGACACAAGCTTTTTCTGATAAATACATGTGATCTCCCAAATAAGTCAAAGAAAACTTTTGAAAATTAAAGAGAAGGGCAAACAGCTACAGAAGAATTCCTACACCGAACCTTTAAAGGATATCATTGTTTGATTCTCACAGTAGATTATACCTCTCAGAACGGAAGGTCTTTTACCTTTCATTTGCAGTGTTCGTCTTGAATACCTCTTGCTGGGCCTTCTTTCAAAGGATGCTGATCTCCTGGCTTTGTTGGTCTTGGTGGTTTGATATTCTGTTTTCCCACTAACAATGCCATGTAAAAATACATAACAATAAAATAAATCACTTATTTTTAAAGATAGAATACAGACACTGCTCATCAAAATGTCACATTTCTATTTTAAATTCATAGCTTAATAATCTGATCTCAATTCTATTAAAAAATCCCAAACTTAACACCTCAGAAGGCCCTTCACAAAAAAGGGAAGGAGTTTTACAAACATACTAATCTTCACCCCATTTTCCCAAGACAAAAGGCTGAAGCAGTGACTCCTTAAATATTAAGTTGCTGAAAAAGCACATTTTCCCTTTGCATATTTCTGTGGTCACAGTGCATGCGGTTTGGGAGAGGTTGAAAATTCTAGGAGCGAGTAAAGCTTAAGCTATGTTGCCAAAGGTCATAGAGAAAGATGACAATAGGACTAAAAACCAGCATCTAGATGCTCTTGCTCCCAGGCAAGTCTTTTTTCCCCCCAGTTTGGCCAGACACTGCCCCCAAGGCAGTAGCAGCCTCATGCTCTGCTGACTCCTTGGTACCACTGATCCTTTCTGAAGGAGACTAGATGGGATTGCTACAGTTGCTGGAAATGGAAGCCAAGTATATGCATACTGCCTGGGGTCATGCCCCACCCCCTTCCATATGTTCTCACCAACTCTGGTGGGGCAACTGACAGCATTCTGCAGGCTCGTCTGGGACCACACGCCTTTCGGAAGTCTGTTACGTGCACCAGTAGTGCCTAACATGGAATGGGCATTATCTTAGGCTTCTGAAGCACTATCATGACTCAAACGGTCAGGAACTCAGGAGCTAAAAGACTTGCCGTGTCCCCAACTGCACAAGTCAATCATCCATCCTCTGTGATTCATTTAGAAAAGGGTGGGCTTTCAAGATGAAGTGATCTGTAAACACAATGTACTATATACGCTATGTCAGGAACATAAACCTTGAGAAACCTTTGGCTTCCTACTGCACAGACCAGAATCACCTAAAGATAAATCAGAAAATGCAGGTGGAAAATCCGTATGATTTAATAAAACCAATAATGCAACTCACTCAGCTTGCAAGTTTCATTGCTCTATATGTCCTAGGACATGTCCCACACATGATCCAAGAAAATCAAGAAATGACAGAAGATATGTGCTAAATGTCAGGTGACACTGACCTGTATCGGAACCGGGATCCTAACCGAATGAAGCCTGACCGACTTGAGCCTTTTTGGACAGGACCTCGGAGCCGGAAGAAGGCGTGATGTTCCACTGCACATTTCCACAAGTGTTTGCAGGCTTTGGGATGATCCAGTCTAAAGACAAAAGTGTGCTCCTGCTCCTTTCCCTTAAAGCACACAAAGCACACTGATGATTTACAAGGGGCTTGAGTAAGGCAAAGCTACAATTCAGTGCAAGCCAAATAAATTTTTTTAATGAATACTGAAATGTATGCTTAAAAGAAATATTTTAGGCAGAACAAAAAACCCCAGCCTTTTCAGAAGCTTTAATAAACAACTGCTCCATTGTCTGAAGTTGGAAAGGGCTAGAGCTCATATATTTAATAAGTCAAACCTCTGAATAACTACAAATTAAAGACATCATTATAATAGGAAGGTACTTCTCAATGAGGCTAACATGGTCTCACTTCCAAATCTGATCTCCTCAAATTACCAATGCTCACATTTTATTACCTCAGCTCTGTGCGATTTCTTCCCATGGGAACAATTCTGGCACCTGCTTAAGGAATTTATTCCACTAAATGTGGTACATAGCCTTTTTTTAAACTTTCTTGCACAATGCACGCTGTTTCCAAATTATCTGGTCTACACTAGTTTCACAAGGTATTCCCCTTTTAAAAACAGGGTGAGAAAAAAAAGTAATTGAGCCTATTTATTTTATACTTAAGTCCCATCATTCCCCTCCTCCCCCCAAGTCACAATCAAAAATCTTGCAAAGCATCCACGTTAATTCTCAAAACTTAAATATAAAGAAAAAGATCAGGACTATATAAACTAGCACTGTATAATCAAGACTGAGATGTAACTTAACAGATAGTTATCTACCTGTTCATCATCTTCAACAACAACTAGAGTGAGTTTGTTCTTCTTGAAGTCAAGCCTTGTTATCTTTGGCCTGCAAGATGAATAGAAAAAGCAGGTTATGTCTAACTCTCTTAGTAACTCACCGAGAGGTATGTTCGACATCTTGCCCAAGCCTCTCTATAAATTTTTTTTTTTCTGTTTTTGTGGGTGTCTTAAGTCCATGTAGTAGGGCTTGATTATACTGTGGATATCAATGTATCACTTCAAAATTTAACACTTACTTAGAAACCTTCAAGATAAGAAGTCAGCAACTTCTAAAGAGATAATTTTATCGGAACTTAAAATAATAATTACTTGAACTGAAATCAAACTCCACCCAAATACTCCTGCTTGCCTACTCTTCCACAAACCCACAAGACTGAACTCAGAAAGACACAAAGGCAGGCCAAAATAATACTGCTTTATTAAAGAAATGTAAATCACTGTACAATATATCACAGATCAATTCCTATGACGACTCTGTTTCAGAAAATCCCAGCCAAAGAGAACAACGTGAACACGACATGACACAAAAATGCAACCGCTTTCCCCCCTTCCTGCCCACCAAAAATATACCCAGAATTGATGGTGGAGGGACAAGACACACAGATAACATTTCTGCTACAAAGTGAGTGGTTTTTGGAGAAGTTTATAAAATTGGACTGGGCCAACCCAAACTAACTATTCATATGATGAAATTTCACTTCATCATCTGCCCACTCTTTGTATACCAGTTTCAAAAGACTGAATAGGAATTACAGAATAAAGCATTTAAAAATCCATAAATGCCTGTGTACCCAGACCCAAATATGCTAGCTAGAAAGCTCTCCATCTTGTGTTTTATGCAGTATAAAGCCCTGCAAAATTTCATCAGAATGCTTCTAAGAAACCACGGGTTGTTATTCAGGTATTTGACAGATAAAGAAGCATGTGTTCATAAAAACTAAAGGAAGCTCTATATCCCCTGACTATACATAGATCTGGTTTTGCAGGGGGAGGGGAGGGTGTTTAGGGTTGGTTGGTTGTTTTTAAGTAGTCCTTACTAATTGGCAGAAAGGGACATTTCTGCCCTTTACTAGGCACAAAGAGACATTTTCTTAATGAAAAGCCTGCCCAGATGACACTATGTAAAAAATGCACTAGTACTATGCCTCTGCCTCTTTTTCAACAGTAAGGTGTTAACACTTGGCTAGAACACCTGAAGAAGCATCACTTCACTGACTGGGTGCACACTCTACTTCCAAGGCAATCTAGTATAAAATACAACAACAAACACACTACAAAAAAATAAAAAAACCATCCTAGTTATTCCGCCTTTTACTTGCCTCTAGCATGGCACACATATACAGCCTATTAACATGTCAACCAAGAATGTTAAAAAAAAAAAAAAAAAGAATATTTTTGGACACCACAAAAACACAGGCAACAATATTTCTGCAGGTACCTAGTATTCACAGTGCTCGCATATCCCAAACAAAAATTTTTTTTTTGCTAGTGCAAAAGAAACAAAAGAATAAAAACCTAAATTGTATTTAAACATACAATCAGAGAGCTTACCAGAAAAATAAACCAATCTTTGTGTCTCCTTCAAACACAAGAACTCCTGTAGGTGTTAGTCCCAGGCTGTAATCATTGCCGTCTCTTGCCTAATTGCCACAAAATAAAAGGTTATGTTCATTTTGGTGTTTGACCCTTTATCTAAATTACTCCAGTGACTAATGCAGCTTATTCGCCCAGCGTTACAATTAAACACATATCTTCTTATTTTATACAACAAAACTCTCATGTTTCAATGACCTTATGCTATGGATTTTTCTAGTTTGCAACCCTTCAGTAAGGCTGACTAAAGTGGAAATTTAAAGTTGATTTGTCTGTGTAATAAGGACCTCCTTTTGCAGTTCTCTGCACTTCCTTCTCCACAGGAGATCTATTTTTACTTGTAGTTCTTCAGCTGGTAGCTGACTGGACCCCAGCCAATTTTACTTTAATTACTATGATTTTCACATGGCTCTTAGTCTAAATACAAACTGTAGTACATATTGCCACACCAATCACATATTTAACACAGAGCAGATATGCTTGGACTAAAGTTATACCTTCTAGAAATGTATACTATAAAGTGGAACGTCAATGCAAAGCAGTATCAGTTGTTACACAGTTTAGATGAGTACAATATTCTCCCCCCTCGCCCCCCAAAGCAAAACCAGTGTTGAAATGCTGGACAAACCTAACATTATCATTTCCAAAGGTCACCATGCTGTGGTTAAACATACCTTGACTATGTGCATGTCTACACCATACATTTCCAGCCACTTAGCTTTGTTTAAGTAGTTAGTTTCAGCCTGTGCTGGTGTTTGCCCCCTGAAATAAATTTTTTTGCTGTTAGGAAGATGCCTGAAAAAGCACATAAAGGAAAAGCTGGTATATAAGGAAAGACAAAAAGAAATTCCTCAAAGTTTGTGAAAAAACTAAACACTGCTGACACTTGTTCGCTTTCATGAACATCAGGGTCACTTTTGTAAGTTTTAACCTGAAACTGCTGCTGCAAAAGCTATTGCATTTTAAGATTCTGTGCCTCATCATTTTACCCAGACCTTTGAAAAGCTTCATTTTTCACATTATATCCTCTTACAAAATATGACAGAGCCATATCAGAATTATGTTTCTGAACAAGACCACAGAAGAAGTGTCAGCAGCATCTTTTTAATACATTCTCTTCACAGAAAAATCAGTGCAAAAGGTTGGTTAGCATGCACTGGAAGATCTAGTACCTGCATTCCTTCCACTTCTCAAAAATGGCTAGTTCCATCTCTTCAGTCTGAGTGGGAACAAACCTAAACTCAGACACCAGTTCAGGGACATGTTCAGCAGGATCATAGTCTCCAAGTTCAGCTACAAAAGAATAGCACTGTCAAGCAATGTTCCCAATAAACACAGTGGATATCAACAGGAACTTTTGCATACTTTTCTAGTTAATCTAAAATACTAAATTTCTTTTTTTTTTTTTGACAAGGAAATTATGGATGCTGAACAAATGGTTGTGTTGTCTGCACAAAAGCTTTGCATTAATTTTTAAAAAGTGCTATTGATATATTCCTTAACAAGCTCCCTATAAATGGAAGTTATCAACATCCTTGAAACTCACCTTTTTTATTGCAGAAAGTTTTCAACATTTTTATTACTGAAGTCTCTACTGAGATGACAGCGGACTAAAGTTACAATGGAATTTTGCCTTAAATTATTAAACCAAAATCTCTTGAGATTTGTAAAAAGCAAAACCAGTTCTGACACTTTCATAAGACTATTTGTTCATTCTAAAAATCAGTTTCTGGTTTTATGACTATAAATCCCCCTGTCCTGCTAAATTACTCTGTGTCAGGGCACAATCATGCAGCTGATATTTGTCGCTCACCTTTTCATCTAAGAACATAATAAATGCTGTACTGGGTCAGTCAAATGGCTCATCTAGTCCACTGCTGCATGCTCAACAGGGGCAATAAGAGATGCTATTTAGAGAGCATACTGGAACATACTAGTCAATGGGTGTGCCACATCAAAAGAACAACCTCCTTTTTTCTACAGATGCTAACAAGTCCAGCTTTTAAAGACTGATGTATGCCTAAAATGCTGAAACTCATTTATAAAAATGTCCTGATTTTCAGTCACTAAGCATTTGCTCCTCCCACTGATTTCAAGTTGCTTCTTAATGTTCAGTTCATATCCAAAAAATAAGGAATAATTATGTAACTTAGACCAGGCCAATAATTGTTCTGTCTGAAAAAAAGAAACTACAGAAGTTTGTGTAGGAGAAAAATAGTGACATCATTAGGAAGACCTGGAAAAGTCAAATAACTACACATAGTATTCCACAGGTACCAAAACTACATACAATCTAAAAACCTGTTTCTTGGATTTCTGAATACTGCAGGAATAATAATAATCTTTCCACCCCCTCCTTTTTCTTTTTAATGCTGACTGAGGAAGTCTGTAGTTCTACAATAATTTACTCCCACTAAAACGCCTGCCTCTGTTGAAAGGAATGCTGTCAAAGCCAGCTTAGGTTCCAGCTGATTTAAATAAAAGTACACAGCTGTCAGACAGTAAGATTAAAGCCCTGCTACGGGCCTCATTGTAGAGAGAGGAAAGAAAAGACCAGCACAAAAAGCAATGGATATATGGCCTAATTAGATCACTTTGTTTTTCCAAAAACTTATTCACTGAACCCGTATCTTAAGGCTCTAACAATGCTAATATTTTTAACTATGGAATGTATTCTAACTGTTTTCCTTCCACACAAAAGAGCAGGTTAAAAAGGCAGGTATCTTTACAGTTTAACCCCAAGTCTCTATACCTGCACATGGTCAGGGCCATTAGCAGTTCCTGCCTGAAGAACAAAAAGTGTTTTGGAAAGTATCTGTAAGAGAAAGAATTTCAGTGACTTAGTCCTGTTACCTAACTCCTGCAAAGTACAACATTGCATTGGTTTATAAGATGAATGTTGCGTAAAGAATTTGTGCAGCACAAATGCCTGGCACATCTCCAAACTCCCTCTTCATCAGAGGACTGTACAACAGCTCTACAGCAGAGGTTCTGCAATTTTTTTAGACTCATGAAATAGGTTGAGTAAGGCCATTATAGCTATATCCTCCAATAAGGACCCAAAAGCCTACTCTAGCAGACATTTCTAAAACTTCAAGCCTCCCCTCTTTCTCTTGTGAGTTCCCCTGCTTGAAACCACAGCAAACTTCACATTCGTTAAGATCGCACCCTCATCCAAACAACAGAAGACATTGGCCATGAAGATCAGTGATGTACAACCTATACGTGCAGCTGAAGGTCAGACCACAGCTCTCACTAGAGCCATGGACGCTGGAGTCTCAGCTGGAATCAGAAGTTAAAGACAACTCATTAATAAGAGTCTCAAATGACTTGAGCAAAGTGCTGTATAGCTTAGAAAAAATATAGTATGTCACCTCTTTTGGCTGAAGAAGGATCTGAAATACCAAGAAGTGCAGTTCAACCATAAATGCTCAAGTACAAGCATGAGACGTGGGGCACTAACATGTTTCCACAAATAAGCTGAAGTCAAAAGCTGGTGGTTTTTATATACAGGACTTTTCAAGTGAGTACAGGACCAAAATAATTTTGTACCTGATTTGTACCACGAATGGCAGAAACTACATGATGAAAAAAAAGTGAACTGTGTTACTACATCAAAGCAATTCAGGAAGACTGCAGACCTCGTATCTTGTGTGAAAGTGGACAGGTTTGCACAAAAGCACCTGAGAAAACAAGTTTAGGGCAAAGCTGTGTTCTATTTCTTGAGGAATCGAGTGATTTTCAATATACGCTTTCAGCAAAATTACAATAAAAAAAAGAGCTGTGTTTCACACTGGATGGCTAACATCTGGGCAGAACCCATTTTCTGGATATAACAAGGACAGACTAAAAGAGGTAATAAGAGTACACACAAGCTGTTCATACAAATTCATCCTTCCCTGCTCGTACCCACTCACCTTGCATGTTATAAGCTGCCAACTGGACGGCTGTGTCAAAAGGGCATTCCAATCTGCCATAAGAGAAATGCATTGTTAAAACCATAGCTGACACTATTTAGCAGACAACTCATACCTGACAGTGAGAAACTCAACTTGTTTGGGATAAGAAAGTGAAAAAGGATTAGTAGATTTTCAGCAAATTAACAAGAGATAAGCACTACATTATTTAAACATTCCTCTGATGCTATTCATGCATAGAAAAGTAGTATTTTAGAAAAAAAACACACATCACATTACTTAGTAAAACTAATTATCCACATAGAAGTTTAATAAATCCTATGCTAAACACACTGTAATTGTTTAAAAGGCTGTTTATCTGGAATACTTACTTTCCACTAAGAATATCCAGTTTCAGCTGCAGAACAAATAAATACCTGTAGGATTAAATAAGAAATAAAAGTCATTGATTAATAGTTCTAATATGTCACTCAGCCAACAGGAGGAAGTTTGAGCCTGACAAATAAAAATGTTTTCTACTCTTCACATGGGTTTTCAAGACCAAAGAAACTGTGTTGTGATTTTTCAAGGCTTTACCAGTTGGGTTTGTATGCTTTGCACACATTTCAAATGAAGTAAACCCAAAACTAGAAGTTGCCACAAGCTGAACTAGTATTGCGTGGTAAAAGAAACAGGATACCTAAGTGTCACTTTTTTCTCTTCTGATCCTACTTGGGCAAAGAACAACTTGCAGCTTCCACATTTTCCTCACTATAAAGTCTCTCAAAAATAAACATTCCTGGATTGCTTAGTTAAAATCTAACCCAGAAAGCTGACTGCAAAGTGACAAAAAAAAAAAAAACCCAAACAGTAGGCTGCAGCCTTTTCAACTTGTTTACTCTTCAGAGCCAGCTTTCCTTCACTGCCTTGCTTATTCAGTACTCTTCTTGCTTAGAAATTAGGCAAATATTGAATACAAAGCTCGTATCCCTTTGGTGTGCAACACCAATCCTTCCGATCCAATACCCACAAAGAGTAGCCCTCTTGCTCCATTATGGTACACAGAAGTAGTCTCATCAACTAAAACGCTGCCATCCACAATGGTATCCAGTTTGAATTCTACTATAGATGAGCAGAAGCCTTAGGCACAAAGCCAAAGACGATGCCTCTGTTTCAACATGTGCCTATGTCTCCTCATACTCACACACATAGACACGAAACAGATGCAGGCATTTTTCCTATAGGTCCCTTGGAAATCCAAATACTTTGTCAAACCATTTATTATCCAAAGCCTTTTGAACACTGGCCCCTACATGGGGAAGAAATTTGTTTGGTACTGAGCCTAGGTATCAAAAGAATGAGCACAGGCCTCCAGTGTATAGTGGGTGTGATCAGTCCGTGCTTATCAGTCACATAACACTTGCAAACAATTCAAGCATACTTCCCATGCCTAGGCAAGGTTACATGACCTCTGACTGGTGGCATCTGATGGGAAGCTGGCAGAAAACATGAGCGAGCTGCACCTGTGGAAGCTGAAAAGTGGCTCCAGCTGGGTGTCCTGCTGCACAAAGAGAAGGTGGAACCCTCAGAAAGCCCCTGCTAGTGACACCTATACCCACAGCAGAGCTCCCCTTGCCACGGCTTCTTCAAGGCATAAAATTGTCTCAAGACAGAAGAAAGACTTGCTGCTCTCCTCTTCTGGGGGATTAGCTAAGCAGACAGACAGGGTTTAAAAGCCCTCAGGTTTCAGGGCTGCCCTACTAAAACCTGTATAGCAAGGTCTGACTGGCAGAACTCAGTCAGGATGGATGAAAATGTTTTATAGTGGTAGGTACAGATGTAGGTCTGAGTTTTCTCTATAGTTACTATTTTTAAAGACAGTTAAAAGTTTATTCAGGAACATGAATGGGGAGGTAAAACACTCTTCCCAGATCAGCAGGAAAGCATTAAAGAAGAGCAGTTATAACATTATGGTACTACATGTAAGTATGAAGCTGTACAGGGTACATATGGCTGTAAGGGGTAATGCTACTATAATCTTCCTGGTAGCACTCCTAGGGATTTGGCTAAAGTGCAGACCGAAGATCCACACAGACATAAACCTGAACAACAAACAAATATACTTCACACTCTTACAAATGGCTGAGGGTACAAAGCATCTACAGCTATCAAGAAAAAATAACAACTTTGTTTTCTCTCCAAAACGGATCATCAGCAGTGGTGACAAGGCAAGGAAACGTTGCCTTTTACAACAGACTTATACTACTGACAGATGGCAGGTTGTGTTCTCATTCAAAGCATCCCAAGTATGCCTCAGTCCAGCATGAAATGCAGCATTATGGACGGATCTGTGAAATGCTTTCATCAAGAGAAACTGCTGCTCACCTGATACTACAATTCTACACACATAGTATTGTTAACTCACGTCTCAACATGGTAGTAAAATACTATTTTCCCTTTCTATAAGCTCTGAAAAGACCACAGAAGTAATGAAACGTTAACTGAACTTATTTTTGCCAAAGAGAAGCTCTAACTTGCCATTCAACACTTTTCTACCTAAAGAGACAGGATGACTACATACAGTTGAAACTAAATGCAGATTAAAGAAGAGTACAGAAAGAGGAATTATGTCTGTTCTCTTCAGTAAAAACCTCTGTCCATTGTGTATAAGCTACTCAGATCAGTTGCCAGAATTGCCTAATAAAAAATGGTGCATCAACTAATATAGTAAATATACAGATCTCTTTATATTAGAGCTCATTTATTTAATGAGAGCTACATTAGAAACATTTACAAAAAGCCAAGTGAGCAAGCAGCTCTAAGGAATTCTCAAAAACATCATACAACTTTTTAAATAAATACCACAAAACCATTTTCCTGGCCTTATTTGGATACCTCTCTCTCACACAAAATCCTTCTTACCTTGTTAGCTCTTCACGTAGATTGTTGGGCTCTGATGAGTAAAACTTTACACGAAAATGCAGACAATACGGTGGGCCAACTGCAAAGCAGAATTCATTCAAGACAGCGGTAACAGTTACTGGATGAGACATCTTATTTTTTTGTTACACAGAATCCCATCGCAAAACTTGACTGAAACTGGCTCTGTCCTACCACAAGGTCTAAAGGCAGAAATTCCTTTGTGACACAGAAATGCATTAAAAACATCAGGGTGAAAGGATACCTAAATACACACACAAAATAGTTTTACATGTTACAAGTCAATCCAACAGTCATATCACATTAAGTTGATTTGTGCTGCCAAGAGCACGCGAATCTAGGTTAATCCCTATATTTAAGGACTCTATCCATCACCAAGAAAGCTGTGCATCTTGGCTTTGCAGTTGACCAAACCCCCAGGCACTCTGTTGGTCTCTGTAACACCTTCCCAGGGCTCTGGGAAATACCCACTGCTGGCAACTCAGGCCCCTTTATTCCACAGAAGTTTAGACATATTTTAGGGGCATTTAACAGACCCTTCTGTGGAAGAATCACCTTTTCTGGAAACCAAAGAGTTAATTCAGCAAAGGATGGATTAACAGTTCTTTAAAAATGTGCAGCACTCTGCTGATTCTTGCATCTGACAGGAGGAATTTTCTCCCTCTCGGTGCTTCCAAACCCTCTGTTCTATTAACACAGCACCACAAATCCCTGAAGACTTCCCACAGCAGAGAGCAAGGAAGCTGCTAAACAAAAATCAGCTGACGTCACATCTTACCCAAGCATGCACCACTGAAACGACCAGGCCACGCTAAACGCCTGCGCAGCAGGTAAGGACTTGGTAGTCCGAACACAGATTCGGGCACTCAGAACTGCCCCAAGGGATAGAGGCTTCAAGACAAGTTTTCCTATAGTCAGGATAACGATCTATAACACTAAAGCATCTTCAGCTGCCTCCATTTAAACTATAATTAATGAGCCTCTAACATGTTTAATTAAGGACATTAGACTAAAGTAATATGAGCTACAGAGGGAAGAGGCCATTAAACAATCAGCAGCACCATGCCAGGTTTTTGTCACCGGGTCCCGTCACTCCTCACGGGACACTGCCCCCCACCACCCATTTCAACTGTCTGTGCCTCCTGTATGTTCAATATGAGATCCCAAGAGAAAACAAAAAGGACACTTACTTTTAACTTGCTTTTTAATGCTTTTTGTGTTGTCCAACCAATGCTGAAAAATAAATTACTTTCATTGAATTATCAATAAAGAAATCTCACAGAAAGAACAAAAAAGGTAAAAAAACCCAACCCTATTCATTAGTGAACACCATCTTGGAATAACAAGTAGTTCATTAAAACAATCTAATCCAAATCTTTCACAATTCACAGTTCTCGGTGCTCATCAAAGATCCTTTCACTCTAAGTTTGTAATGCAAAATATCAGTTTCGAACAACAGAAACATTCTGTAGTAACTTATTTAAAGGCAATCTTCAAGAAAGCATTATCTACTTTAAAAAAAATGTACTGACAGAGAACTTTAATTACTAAAATTTTCATCCTATCCAAACAAACAAACACTTAATTCACGCATTAGTAGGTCAGCCAGTGACTATGTGCCAGGGAGGCATAAATCATAGCTGGAGACTCTGGCACTCTGTTTGTGATGTCCACTTGGGGTGGAAGGGGAGAGACAAAATAAATATTGTTGGCTTTCAGGCATTTTCTTTAGATGACTCAAGCGTAATAACAGCAAAGAGGGTCAGCTCTACTTAATTCTCCAAAATTTATTCACATCTGAAATTTTAGCAATTGTCACATGGGAGGACAGAAGTTACTGCCCCACCTACTAATTCTAATTATAAGCATTAGTATAACAATATAAGCTAAATGTACTTGACATGAAGCCAAAATAAAGGCTTCACTTGCCCTGCATACAACAGCACGTGAAAATTAAGCTCTAGATGGCAGGTTGAGAGAAACATCTACACGTATATGCTATGCTCCCTAAAATAATTGCATATACGCCCACTGCTGAAGAGTTTATACCAGAAACTAAAGATAAAGCTGGAAAGCTAACGTACACCTAGCGGTAGAGACCTGCTTCCAAGTGTTGTGCACAGTGAACAGCTCCCTCCTCCAGAGAAGGTGACTCAGTTAAACAGTAAACACAGCACCCTAGTCAACGTAATTGCATTGACTCAACAGCCAGAGCAAGCTACCTAGCACACCAGGGCCTGCATGGTTCACAACGACCAGGTAACACCACCTCATTTGATCAGTCCCAAATGTCACCTTGCAACTAATACAGATGAATTACATACTTAGCAACACTCCTTTCGTTAAACTACGTGCCATAAGGTTCACAGTGGGCCCCACAGAGGACCAGGGGTATGAGAAAGAACCGGTATTTTCAGGTTGCAATGCCAAGTGCAAACACATTCCTGTCTTCAGAGCAGCCCTGCTTTCTGCAGAGAGTGTGTAAAGTCAGCCTGTAACACATCCACGATATGCAGCGATTGATATATTAGCTGCAGATCCGCACAACTGAACCGTCTACTGCTGCTGTGCACGCTGCTGAAAATGCTCTCATTACCTATTAAAACAAAGTAGCTACAGAAATCTATTTGAAATATATATCATATATTTTTAAAATACAGCAGGAAGCTTAGAGAATGAAGCAAATATTTACGTCAACTTTGCTTACACTACCAGCAAAATGGAGTTGAGTAATTTTTTTGTTTGTTTCTTTAAGAAAATGCTATAATCTCTCTTCCTATTCCATAAACTCACTTGCTTTAAGAGACAACTTACTCACTCCTTCCTGCACCATATAAATATACAAACTGCCCACTTGGAGGGTTGCAGGTGATTTAGATACAGGAATGGCAGAGAGCCATTTCTAGGCTACAGGACTGGCTGTGCATGCCTGTTTCATCTCCCTCCTGTTTTTTCTCATCTCCTCCACATTCCGTGGCAAGGCAACTGAGAGGCCCACGACAGGCACTGATAGCGTTTTACTCTGCTCAGCTCTTACCACCGCTGCCTACAGGAGCTGCGTCTGAATGGTAAGGGTCTGTGGGGAAGAAGGGAAACAACTGCTTTTAAATGGAGGGGAAAAAAAACCACAAAAAAACCTCCAAAACCCAAACCCAACACATGCATGGATACACACAGATGTCAGGAAACTTAAGATTTATTTCAAGTGATTAAAATGGAATTCTAGTGGACCTGGCAAAAAGTTTACATTCTGATGAGAGTTTGCTCAGCACAGTCTACTGCTGAAATCCAGAGATAAAAGTTCGCTAAACAAAAAGCAGTATCAACAACAGACTGCATAGAGTACTGGAAGTCCTTAGTAAAACACTCTGCTGCTTCAGAAATTTTAAAACCAAAACAACACACACACACACACACACACAGACACACAAACCCCAACTCAGCAACATTTTAAGAAGGTAGGGTAAATAAGGGTTTTTTTAGTAAGATGGAGAGCCCAAAACTGGTCCCATGCTTTATAGAATTAATGGGTGCATACTTAGTATAATGCTACACAAATAATTAGCACTGCATTAGATAAAACTGCCAGAATAACAAACCAATGTGTTGTACAATTCCATTAGGAACAGCAAGTATTTGATGCTTGCAACATTAGAATTAGGAATTTGCCACCTGTTAAATGTTTGATGCCTTGTTACTAGAAACATCTCTCCAGCATTGCTACAGTAAAAGCCAAATAGCCCAACAATCTTTATCTTTTGTGTCACTGGACATGCTGTACTGTTCATTGTCAGCCTGAATCAAAGTTACTCAAATTAACAATAGCCTGTTCCCTTGGCTGCCAGACCAAGTCTGGCATATGGTGGACGATCTTGCAAATAACTCCTTTTGCCATCTCCTGCCTCTTACTTGGGGCTAGCGGGGGAATCTATTCCTAACCATCAGACTGGCAATGAACACAGAAATCATATGAAAACAACAATTCTTTCACTTCACTAATTGTTTCAAGAACTTCTTTAAAGAAGTTAGTGTTTGAATCCTAAAATCCAAAACGTCAGGAAAAGTTTGTATTACCTGGGTTCCCCCCATGCCCCAGTACATCATAAACTCAAACACCTAACTACTAATCACTTCAGCAGCTCCAAAGAAGAAAAAAAGCTATCCTTCAGTTGTTCAAAATGAATCTATTGAAATTTGTATTTAAAACACTTGTATTTAAAACAAGCAGGGAATTTCTCAATTTTTTATTTAACTATATGTTGCTAGTTTGCCTGTGTTTTTATATCATCAGGTGCAACTAGCTAGCAAGGCAACATACTTAAACTGGGTAGCAGAAAGATTATCTCCTTCAGAGCCAGTGGACAATTCTGTCCACAGTAAGGGACTGGATTCTCATACTGTTTATTTAACAGGTCTCCTGAATAATCTTTGACAAGTCACTTGATTAGTCTCTGTCTTTGTTTCCAGCTGCAGATTGGGTTTCTGCTAGAATATGCCAGCTCCGCTTTGCAAGAACAGCTGCCATCACAATAGCTCTTCATTTCTTAAAGCAATTATCTCTGGCTGTTGTGTTCAGCTCTTCTGGCAAAATGCAATCTTTTCTGCTTCATTATACAGAGTGTATCATTAAAGTCCAGTTTAAACAGATTGTTATCTCTACTCTGCCTCTTTTCAGTCACACATAGTTAAGAAAAGGAAGCAAACCAAGTTTGAAATCGCTTGTACCTGGTAGATAGTGCAGTATCAAATACTCAATCAGGGGCTGTCTGGACTGGAAGTAACAATTTGCTGGACAAAAGCAAGCCATGAGCCATTGCTGAGGCAGAAAAGATTAACTCTTATTTCCCCATTTCAAGATGAAATTATGTTATTTGCTAACAGAACAGTAAGAGCTACCATACAGATAGTTTCACCAGTTACAACTAACCCACCGTGAACTCTTATGAGATCCTAGAGGCACACAGAAATACTTCAGAAGACACATGGCAGAAATTGAGTTAGGATACCTAAAATGTACAGATTATTTATTCCCTGAAGCAAAAAGATAAATGCAATGGAGCCATTCACGATCAATACTCAACATCCCAGACTGTACATGCTTAACACAGCTAACATGATCTTTATAAATACAAAATGGTATGCAACGCGCTGTTTTCTAGTTTCTGTTTGTAGGAGGTACGGATGGTTCTGAATGACATCCCTCCGTTATAGTGTAATGGTCTTTTTCTCCTTAGTCTTAAGTGTCTCTGTTCTGCAAGGGGTTTAAAACCACTTTCACTACTGGGAAACGCAGCCCAGCAGCAGCTAATCCCGGTAGCCATGAAGTTTGCTTCAGATGCTAAACACAAATTATTTTCCCTGAAGAGAATATTCCCTACAATTACAAGCTAAGCATAAAACTCGATCACAATAATTTTGAAAAGAATCACTCAGGTTGTAAGTGTGCTTTGGGGTGGGTAACACTGTGTCCAAAGCTGTCATCTTCCTTCAAAGGTTCAGGTCTGGGGAGTTTTTTGCCATTGTACAAAGCTGTAACAATTGAGATGTCACCTTCAAAGTGTTCTGGACACAGACCCTCACAGAAGTAAAGGAATATATGTCATTGCCTCCATTTCGTATGCTGACCTCGAACAATTCAGGTATTTAGCTCAGCAGCAACTGTCTGTGCTTCCACTCTGCCATCCTAATCATGAAATAATTCCGAAGTGGACTTGAAACACAGAAACAATTAGGTCATACATCTAACAAATAAGATTGACATACACAGTATGAAAACTCAGATCTCATTCTACCTGGGGGTGTTGGGATAAATGAATAGAGGTTTAAGTTACAGGGATGCAGGACAGAGACAAAAATCCACTCCTTGTCCAACGCCCCACTTAACTTGCAGCTATCCTTTGGGGCAGGATTAAGCACTTGGCCATAAGAAGTAACCACATAAAACTGCACAGCCTGCAAGTGAAAGAACTATGGTTGCTTCTGACAAACAACGCTCTGCTTCTGTTTTCAAAAGCAGTCACATTTTTACAAACACACAACAAACTTCACAAACTCAGGGTTGCAAGAACCCTCTACTCAAACTGTCTGGTACATACAAACATGCCTATACCCTCACAAAAATTTCTAGTTACAGGTGTGAATCACAACTGATTTGAGCAAACCAAAGGTATACCCCTCTTACCAAGATTATTTCCCAAGCAGACATTACCAAGATGACTTTTGCTCATAGGAAAATTGATGGCATTGGCAAAGGAAAACCTTCTCCCCTCTGTAGAACAATGAAGGGCCAAGGACACACTCTAGCTGTGCCCCTTCCTCTCTGCATCAGCAGCATCAAGAATTTCTACATGACACACCACGCTCTGGGGTCCTACAGGACCAGCCTGCCTAATGACAACAGAAGGTGTGACAAGAACAAGTGAAAGACAAGAAAGGAAGAGACAACAGCATTGTAATATGTTACAGTGCTCGAGGTAGAATTCAACCTGGGGTCACTTAAACTAACACACCACAGAGCTTCTGCACAAAATTTAACTCAAAAAAGGCAGCTTTCTTAAAGCATTTTTGTCAATATCAGGATATAAATTTTAGACTGTTGCTTTAAAAAGAAAAACAAAACAAAAAAAGCACTGCTGCTACTCACCGCCACTTGTGCGGAATCCATGAACCTTAATCCAAAGTAGTCGCTTTCTATAAGGTCCAGATGATACATGATCTGTTCAAACAGGAGCTGGCCTTTGGCTTTTTTCTGAAAATATAAACGATTTAGTAGTTAGCAAGTAGATTTATTGTAGCATCAACCTTCTTCTAGGCATGCTTTATATTGTAATTCCAAAAGTGAGAAAATCCCAAAATTAAGCTTCTGAAAATATAATGCGGAAATTCTTTTTTTCTCTCATATTTTTTGATGTCTCTTTTTCTTGAAGGCAGATGTACACCCCACAAGAAGCACACATAATATCCTTAAAGGACTTGCATAATTTCCTTTTTTGGAAAATGTCAACATTGACTTGCACAACACAGAGTGTTAAAAAATCATTTTACCATTGTCCCTTTTAGGCTTTCCTTACTCACCGAAGTTCTATTGAACTGGAAATATAGCTAGTACAATTGCAATAACTAATGCACTGGAAAATTTTCAGAGCAAAGTACAGCAAATTGCTTACGAATTTACTACTGTTTGATATCTAGGCAATTCACCAGTTTTGAAGCAGGTAGCAAAGCATACTGAATTAGGATGTAGCATTCCATTAGGAAGTGCTTTTAACAACTGCCAGGAAGCAGTCTGAGGCAAGCAAATTTAACAAATAGTACTTAGATAACACATTTACAAAAGTCAGTTCATGAAACTCACTTGTAGGTGCAAAAAGCCACCACGTATGCTCATACATAATTTATGAAAAAAACTTAGCTCTGGCCTCAAGTAAACATCATTTTTACAGTGATGATCTAAAAAATTAAACAGTTGTTTTTAACGAGAAGGCAGTAAAGAGCACTGAGCAGTTTCTACACCAACATACATTTTTCATGTTATGACCTCCTTTATAGTAATACACTGAAAGAAAAGCTTAACAGTAGTACCCGAGATGCCTAAATGTAATAAAAATACATTAATAAATTAGTAGGTCAGATTACAAGTCACAGTGTTGAAAAGAAATATTTTTAAATGCAAAGAAATGCAGAAAGATTTATGCTTACTCTGCAAGCAGTTTAAGAATTTCTCTATTTCCATAATGCTATCACCTTGCAATCTTTTATCTTAATATTTATACATTCACAACTTGAGAAATGGGCTAACTTTCTAAGCATATTTTTTAGTAAGCTACTAATTAGCAGATTTAGTCCACCTCTCAAAACTCTGGGCCAGCCAGAATTCTTATTCTCAGAAATAATCTGGTTTAATCACCAAGTAATAGTGATGTAAGTAAAGCAGCATGCATAATTTTTGCCACCTTCCTCTACCCCGATCTTCAAATATTTTATATTCAACTTTGCAATCATAATCATTGGTTTACTCGATACATTAGTTAAATCCAACATGACATTTCACGGCTCAAAGCAGAATCTCAGAAAAGTCTCTAAACTGAACCTGCCTAAGAACGTTCTCCCACAGCTATTTATTTCCAAGTATTAGGGGAAGCAGGGGGAACGGAAGGCAATTAGACCAGCAGGCAACTTTACGTACACACAGCATCTACAAAATTGTTGTATAATGAAAATGCTGAGACGTAGACCTTACCAAACTCGTTCAAGGCAAGTTTTTTCTGTTGACTTCAAGAAAAAGTACTTCTCAGGCAATAGCAGATTTACTGAACACCAGTAAGACTCTCATAACAGAGGCCTTAAGGCAAATCGCCTACAAATAAGCCCACACATTTCTTCCACTATTTGAGTCTGCAGCCTCTTTCTTGAAAGAGCAAGGCGTTGAACTGTTGATATTTTCTCTCTGCACAGAATATCTTCTGCTTAAACAGTAAGATATACTAATACAAGTGACATCAATTCAGCATTTGCAACAGCAAAACTAGAAAAATGTTTTATTTTGCATGAAGCTTTCTGCAGCTCGTCTAAAACTACAGGAAAATCTCCCCTTACTGAGCCGAACATTTTAGATCCTTCTCAATTCCTCAGTAAATCATCTTTTAAAACTGTAATTAACCAGTTAGCCAAATTCCCTCCTAGGGACAGGCACTGGAGCACTTTAACTCAAGCCTGCAATTACTACACATATGATCTCAGACTACCAATAACTAAAACTGTATTATGTATTATTGTTCAAAATTCTGCAGCACCAGATTAGTTTCAGAGCGTGTTCGCCATTTTGGTAATCCCAGCAAAGGACTCAAAGATTAAGTGGACCCAGAATGACTAATGTGGGAGAAAGTCCCTGAAGAATAGCACTGGAGTGGCTGTGGAAAGATTTGCAGGGCTACTCGTTGTTTTCTGACTTAAATCACCAGGGCTGTCAACATGGAATTAATTATGCAGTACTTTGCATATGGCTTAAACCACCAGTGGCTGTATTTGGTGCAAGTCAGCAAAAGTTTCACACATGCTTTAATGTTAAATTCAAATTCTTTCTTAAAGCCTTACTAAAGTCCTTCCTCCTTATATTTAAACAAACGGCAACCAAAAATACTATTGCTTTGTAACTGGTCAATTTTTATGAATCAAAATTAATTTCTTTGTATTCAATAAAACTGTGATCTCAAGCGTTTTCGAAAGACATAGCAAAGATACACTTTTATTACATTTTCTGGTGCAAAATTACCCTAACTTTCTAATGGCAACATTTGACTTAAATGACATTTTTATCCTACTGCTACCCTATACTTTTTTTTTTTCCTTCCCCCCTTTCTTTTCCTTGCAGCAGAGCTCAGGTTACTCTCAAAGATCAAATACTTTCAAGTTGCTTAATGGTTACCAATGAACTATTAAAGACTCCACTCACAAGCAGCCCAGCCAGTGGCTGGTCCTCCCTTCAGGGCACAAATTAAACTCCTCACGGGTTTGTAATTTTGTAAAACCCGACTACTTGATTTACACAGTTTGCAATACTCCGTAGGAAGCACCAGCAAACATCTCACAGCAGGAGAGTCAACAACTGAACTGGGAAACGTAAATAAAATATATCATTTATATAGGGCAGGTCATCTAGTGGTTTTGCCACACTTTGGAATGAGATAAAAACATCTTTCGATCGCTTTGGCATGAATCGTGTGGAGGGATGCTCCCAACTCTGTGCTAATGACATCTCATGCTGCTCTTAATAACTGCAATTGCTGGCTGAGTGGGTGTTAGCAAGGCTGGACTTAACCCCGGTAGCTCAGCACAGCACGGCTGGGTAAAGGCAGCTCCGTGTTCCCCTGGGCAGGCTGGTCTGTCCCTTCTCTGCCGGGACAAGGGTGTTCGGACACATTCACCTCGGCTCAGGCATCGCAGCCACTGCCTGAAACTAGAGGCGGCGGCATTTATAAACCTCTTGTCATGGCCTCAGAGGTAAAGTTTTTTTTCACGGGCACGCACTCAAGAGCGTAAGCCAGCAACTCCACAACTCCATCAGCTCCACAGCCTGCCTGTCTGACGGAAAAGCCATTTTCAGGACTCCCAGCAGCCAGTACAGACCAGCACTGAGGAGGCAACGCGGTCTTAAAACAGCTGGGGATGGGACCCTTGTGCTGGGCAGGCACCAGCTGAATGGCTCCCTTTTTAAGGTTTTAATCAGGTTTTTAATCACTGCGAAGTACTTCAAACTTCCAAAACTTGAAAAAAATAAAACCAAAAGGCCCACCTAATGAATTACTAACTAAAATGCTCATCAGAAAAGAATTTTTCTCCTCTTTATTTTTTTTTCTTCGTGAAGAAAAGGAGGTCCCTATATAAGATGAACTCTGAAAAAAAGAGATGAATAGGTTCTACGTTTGTGCGACTTACTATCTCTTGTGTCTTTGCAGCTGTACTTTTCTGTCAGAAGATTTCTTCCAATGATTATATTGCTTATTAACAATAACTAACAGTAGCTATTGCCTTCAGTAGTTACTGAAGGGCAAAACCCTTCCTTCCTGGTTTTTTTGTTTGTCAGCTCATTAGGAGGGTTACCATTCACATTCATACCAGTTTCCTCAGAAAGATCCCATTCCCCCCCTGGAGAAGGGAGGGACCCCTATTCAGGATTTACAGCTACCCAGTTGGTGGGATGTCACCTACGCACGTTTGCAGACCATGGCAGTGCAGGAGCAGCAGATGAACCTGTCCATTTCTCAGGAAGTTAATCCCCCTTCTCCCAAACGACACATTTCAAAAAAATAAGCCATGAGAGCTCCAACAGTGACCTTTAAAGGAAAAAGATTTCCTCTCAATATCATGAAAACAGTATCTACAGTTAACCCCATTAAGGTTTGCTGGAGAATTGGAGGGTTAAAACCCCTTATCTTTACAAAGGCAGTGTTAGAAGTACACTTCATTCGTATCACCCTGATCTTCTTACAGCTTTAAGTACTGACCTACAAATGGAGTTGCTCCTGTCTTCAAACTCCCAAGCACCAATCTTTCAAATAACTTTTCCAAACTCCCCACTCAATTTTCTCCTTCATCTAAAGGTGCCAATGGCAGCAAAACACCAGTTCTGCTTCTCTCTCTGGTTTATCGCCAGCCTTTGACAACATGCACCACATGTTCTTGTACTGAGTTAAAAGCCCTGCAAGCCTGGAAGGCTGCAGAGAATAATTACTACCTCCAAAGACAGAGCTTATCAATTCTTCTGTTTACTCCATCTCTCCCAAATACATCTTCTTCTTCCTAAGAGAAGCATTTGGGGTTAAACATTTTGTTGTGTTATTCTCTGGAGAAAGAAAAAGTCATGTCCCCAAAATCTTTTACAAAGAACTGATTTCAATACCCATACTGTACATTTATTAGAATACTATATAGAAAGATTTCAATGGACTGCGCTCAGGCTTACTGACCCTACACATAACATGATAATGATTCAAAACATTCATACGTGTCAGTTTGTTTTGTCAGAAGTCTCTTATTTTTGCTCTCCCAGAAAGTTTGTATCTTCTGGTTACACATCTGATTTAATCCATTTCTGAGTCTATTTCCTAACATTCTTTCTGACACAGAACATACCCAAACTGCTTGTCCAGCATTAAGGTTTAGAGATTAAATACCTCCCCCGAGTATTTTCTCAAACATTGCAGTTTTATTTGGTGTTCCACCTGCAGGTCTCTCAGGAGCAGCCTGGTATGAGCGTATGAGAGTCTCAGTCTTTGACTGAGCTCTTTACAGGGGCAGTTCAGCGGGAAAGCAGGGCTTCAGACAAAATTCGCTGTTATGCTGCGAGTTAGGAATGCTAAACCTTCAGGCAACTAAACCAGCCTGCAGCACCATCCCCAGAAACACTGCGGGCCAAACAAATTACTCTGATAGCAGCCGCAGCTTGCTTCCAGCTGCTCCCTTCCTCCCTTTCCCACCCTGCCAGGGCGTCGTGCATCACCCCAATCCTGCAATGCTCACCTGCCCAGAACGACTGGACTCCCAGCACGACTCAGTACAGGCATTCTGCTGCTGCTCAGAACTCCTGAAACAACTCAGCATGTACCATACACGTCTTGCGTTCAATCTCAATATGCATTTAAACCTGGCACCCCAGGAAGCACTGGATCAACCTGCACTACGGCTTGGGCCCCCTTCCACCACACAGACAGCACCTCCACTTTGTAACGCTCAGCTCAGGATCGATTTTTCCAGTTTCAGTCCCCTAAAGGTCTTTCAGTAGTTTAAGCAAATAATCAAAAGCATTTCAATAGTTTAAGACAAAGACCACATGTGGAAAAAGTTTTAATCCAAACCTTTGTAGTCCTAACACACACACACAAGCACATTTATTTACTCATTCCTTTTGTCACCCTAGATTTATTCTGAACATTTAAAAGCCAACCTCGAACACTAAGATCACTCATTTTATTGGATGACTGGTTTTCCAGCGTTTTTAGCATTTCTAGATTTTATTTTTAATCAGCATCTGTGCCACAGACAGCATTCTGTATTTCATATCTACAGCTACAAATATTCAGCAAGTAGCCACAAATATTCTACAAGCTTTTTAAAAAAAAACAACCACCAGAGTGGATTACTGAGTAAAAACAACTATCACAATACATCTCTGATCTTATAGTCGGATCAACACAGATCATCTCCCTCCACACAAAAAGCCATCAGCACTCGTTAACAGTTTGCTGGCAACATTTTTGGCATTCCAGATAGGTTTCTTAATTTTATTTAAAATAATCACCACAAATACCGTCCTTTTTATCATATTTTGTAAGCATTACTCAAAAACTGTAAACAGCTTAGCTAATTCCTGCTATTCCACAGAGCTCTTGGACTCATTTATACAAGACCTCGTTTTATGATACTTCATTATAATAAGGACAAAAACATCTCATTTTGCAATCTCCATACTAAATTTCATGCATGCATAAGTAAGGAATATTCTAACATGAAAAACTACTCAGAGAGCATCCATTCTTGTAATTTGTGGTTTTCATCTTACACCACTAGGAAGCTTTTGCCTAAAACTTAGGTTGCACGTACAGAAACTGGAATACAATTAACGCTCTATCATCCATGAGAAGATTACGTAAATTGTGGGTTAAGCAGGGTCAGGTTTTTTTTACCCAAACACCCCTGGCTTCCACAAAGTACAGTGCTGCTTCTGTAAGACCCCATACATACTATCTGTTGCTGCTGTAAAGCTGACCTTGTTCCCCCACAGAAAGCTATCCACAAATTCTAAAAAAAGTGCATATTCCAAGTGTATCTCTGTAATTTAATTTACATTATTTATCTTACCATTTTTCCCCTTTATCTGGGTTATCTTTTCCTTCTCCCAATTATTACTATGAATAATTAGAATTGACTATCTCTACAACAATCTGTTGGTGACTCCAATTAAAAACAGCTTTCAAGGAAAAGCACTGGTATGACGCTCTCCCCCTCCACAACCTGTCTTTCCCCACTAACCGTGACCACCAGAAGAGCCAGTATTCCAGCTTTTGAGGGGTTCCCTTAGGAGCTCAGATTGGTATGACTGAGCTGATGGAGTCTTCAGGTACTAAACCAGGGCTGTTCATGGCTTTTGAGCTTTGGGGAATTTCAGAGGTGCAGTGGAGGAAGATGGAGTTTAGTTTCACATGGGAACAAGATTAAAAGTAAGATAAGCAATGTCAGCAAAACAGAGTTCTTGTCCTCTCACCAGTCATACCACTAAGCAAACATTCCACCCACAGATCTTAAACAATTGGAAGAAAAAGCACAACCCAACTTCTGTCCAAGTTGAACTCGAGGTAAGTTAACAGTAAAACAGCATGTATGATGAACAACATCAACAGCAGCACGGTTAACAGACACCATATATTTTATAAAAACTTTTCATAGATAAAAAAAATAATAAGCTTCTCACTGTTTCACTAAGCATATGATAAGTCTGTCAAAATCACTGAATGCATTTGGACAAACATACAGCTTCAAAAAAGTGGTAATAGACGATGAAAACTACCAGGTTGAAACACAACTTTAGAATCTGAGATGAAGGTGGGAAAAAACCCCCCACACCTTTCGATCTGCCCCAAAAGAACACTGATAACTTGCATGAAATTCATGCCTCCCATTTTGAACATGCCAAAGTGACGGTAAATAGTAAACATAACACTGATGTTCTTCAGTCATTGACACAGCTATGAAATAAGGAGATTCTTAAAAAGAATCCAGTCTATGTACTGCATAGGACTGTAGCTTTGATGAACAGTGCAAGTCAGGCAATTTTGTAATTAAAAACAGAAGAAATAGAAAAGCAGACAGATGAAGTGGCTTGACAGACACTATAGATAAGATCAGTGGACAAAAAGCAGAGTTACTGCTGAAATCCTGGCTCTGTGTTTAATAAATTAAATCTCAACTGCACCACTTACAACATGTCCCTTCTGTTTCATTGTCAATATTTGTAAAAACATCAGTATTCACTGCTTAGAAAGACCGAAACATGTTTGGCTTACATGATAATGTTCCCTGTGGTTGGGTTGGGTTGTTTTTTGGTTTTGGGTTTTTTTTTAAATTTAAACAGAAATTCAACAATCTCAGATTCAATTATATGAACGACCATAACTCCAGAACACTCTTCTTTCAGTAGCTAATTCAGTGTAAGGATATAACTCAACAAGCATTTTAAGCAAACATAAGCCTGATACCGCCTCTAAATGCTTCCTCACCACATTTGGGGATGCACATGGGGAACCAGATTGGAGAATCACTCCAGCTGGAAACTAACATAAAATTATACCGATTATTTTCAGCCGCAGCATTTTCTTGACTTAGCTTACTGCCTGGCTGCCAAAAAACTGTTTCTTCTGCCAAGGGGTGTGTGAAAACAAGGACAAACGCAATAATGAAAGCAACATCTTTTCCTCCTGTGGCAGCAACAACTTATGCCACTGTAAAGTATGTATATAGCCATGGATTAAAAAAGGCATGGTATTCATTCCTGCCAAGACAACTCTTTCTCTGGCCATGAACTAACCTGTTTGCTAAGTGATTCAGTCTTAAGAACCACTTTCTGGTTTGTTTGGTTTGTGTTTTGTTTTTTTTTTTTTTTTTTAAATAAAACAATTTCACAGAACTTAAGTAGACAACGGGATTGTGCACAACTGAACTGGCAGACCTGAGGGCACCTCTTTGAGACAACAAGAGTTCATTTTAAACCAAATCTACTGTCAAAGTAACAGAACCAGTCTTGGAAAAGGCCTTAGCTCAAAGAGGACGATAATTCTTAAGGAAAGTTGCTGTAAAAGAAAAAAAAAATCTATATATATACACACACACACATATATATTTTTAATTTAGCTTTGGATTCTAGAAAGCAACGTTGTTTTGCCAGGATTTTCTACCTCCACTTCATCCCATCTCCCCCCTCTCCCCCCTTTTTTGTCCTCTTTCCGAGTCAACCCCAAAATATGAATGATGCAAGTGGACACACAAGAACAAACACACTAAGGAGTTTGAAATGAAACATTTAATCTACTTTTAATTTATTGTATTTTAATCACCAAAGAAACTAGTACATGTCAGCCACTGACGATGCACTGTAATTACTGCATCTAGCTATGTAGATTTTAGCATATTTGTTTACTGTTACTCATAACTTAGACATCCACAGACAAAGCTTTATGTTGGCTTACAAAGAAAAAAAACAAGAGTGAAAAAAGTTTCCTGTAGAAATAAATAGTTACTACTGCACCCTGATCTAAGTTTCATAGTCCAGATGGCAGGTCATGACACCTCTTCACGTTCAATTTATGCTCCTCAAAGCCTTAGAAATGTCGTTAGAGGCGCCAGGAATTTGCCTACAGAGCCAACTCCAGCTCCAAAGATTACTGCTCTGGTTACGTGGAGACACCAATTTAAACTTGAGTACTTTTTAAGTGTAACTCTTGCTATAAAGTGTTTGTTGGCATTCCTGGCCTCAAACCAAACATCCTAGGCACTAAGCAGCACTGAATACGTTCATTACATTGTCTCAGAAATGTACAAATTAGTTTTACTGCCCTCTATAAACGCCTTTCTGTATAGTCATTTTGCAAATAAAGATGCCAAATTGTTTCTTTAACTCCAGATTACTTGGGGTTCTGCACATCGCTGAAGTTATTTCTGCTCACTATGTCAACACCACCACTCAATATTCTCACAAGTTGAGCCTTCCTCAGACTACCTAACATTATAAACACTCTAGAATGGTGCTTAAAATAAGAAAAGGAGGAAAGAAAAGCCATTTCAAGAATGGCTGCTCCACACATTCTTTCAGCCAGCAGCTCCAATGTCAGTGCAACTGTTATGGCGGCCAAAATCCTATGGACCTAGTCCGAAGGTCTCGCCAACACACAGCTTTCTAACTCAGCTGTGTAAGTTCAAAACAAGTCACTAACTACAACACATGGTAGTGGAAAAACAGAGCACATCACTTCTATCGCTACTGTTCATCCTGTCACAGCCAAGCCCAGGCATATAATTAAGCAGAGCAGAACAGACACGTGTATATCAAGGGAGCTTTAGAAATGCAAAACAGTGGCTAACACCTCACTCCCAATAAAGCACTACGCTATGAGACAATCCCTGCTATATAATTTGCCCTGAGGAGGAGAAGGAAGTAGAATTCTTCTCTTCCCCTCCCAAGCTAGCGTTAAAAACTGCATCCATCCCTGACACAAAATCAAAACAAACAGAACACACAGAAATTACTGCTAGTACTTCTGCTCACCCCTCCTCCTCAACAGAGTTACACCAAGAGATTTACCTTCCTTCTCAAGATGCATACATAGCTCACTGCAATTCATCCGAAACATTACCCTCTCTAAGTTAAGCCTGAGCACGACAATTACATTAACACGCTAGAAAGCATTCAATCCACAAGGCGCAATGACATCTAACAAAACACTCCAGTTTCAGTGAACGACAGAGTTAACTATTCTTTCAGTACCTTTTTATGACCAGTAACTTGGTGGACGTCAAGTCACAGGGTCAGTTGCTACGACATATAGATATGCCTTCACCTGACTTGTAAACAGCAAAGAGCACGATCAGATTGACAAAAGCCAACGGTATTTAAAAAACAAACTTGCATCACTCATACCGGTAAGTCCACGCTGACATCCGTTCCATCCAGCAGCGCTACTCGGCAAGTAATGATGGATTTTGCATCCCCAGCTGCGGGGATGTGGGTTGCAGCTCTTTGGGCCTCTCTTAGCCGCTCCTTCTCCGCATGCTTACGCATAGACCGCCGTCCAAGGGTTCGACGGAAAAAGCTCAGCATCTTTGCTATGAAATCCAAGACAAAAGAAGAACATGCTAATGTTAGTTTTTCACAGAAAAAAAGAGAAATACCAGCCTGAGTTAAAAGTTCTCAGAAAGTGCCAGACTTTGATAAAGAACTGTTGGAGATTCAAACAGATGCTTCTCTTCTTTGGATTTAAATACCCACAAGTCTTTGGCTGCTTCGGGAAAAGCCTCAGCTCAAACCTTTGACGGTAGCTGGGGTGATTTTTGGGACCATCTGAAAGCACGCTAGGGGAAAAAACAGCGATCGAGGAGATCCCGCGCAACTGTTCGCGGCGTTTCATTAACAGAAACGCTGCTGCACTCATCAACGAGACGGCGACGTTCTCTCCAAGCTGGAAGGCGGCGAAGAACTACGCGCCACCAGCTACTTTCTTGGCTGACGCGCTCCGTCTCTCTCGAGGGAAAGAAAGTTGTAAGCGGCCCTTCCCGCCCCAGAACTTCGCTTCCAGACCAGCCGCTCTGCTGCGGGGCCTCTCGAGGAAAGGCTCCGCTCCGGCCGGCCGGTTCGGGCGCGGCGCCTTTTCGGGCACGGCGCTTCCCGGCTCTCCGCGGCCGCGGCAGCGCCGAGGCTCCCGGCCGGCGCAGGGAAGGCGGCCTCCCGCCCGCTCACCGCCACCGGCGCGTCGCCTCCCGGCTTCCCCGGCCGGCCCGGCCAACTCCCGGGGCTCGGCCGTGAGTCAGCCCCGCGCCCCAACGACCGGCCGGTCTCACCGGCTCGCAGCCCAGCCCGCCAGCGCTACGGCGCCGAAACCCGGCGCCGCCCGGCCGCCTCACCGGGGGAGCCCCGCCGCGGAGCGCCCCCGCCACCCCCCCTCGCCTCGCCCCGCCGGGCGCCCCCGCCCTTACGCAACGCCCCGGGACCGGCGGCGGCCGCCTCGACCCCGGCCCCGCTCCCGCCCCGCCGGCCTCGCCTCAGGGGTCGCGGCCGCTCGGGAACCGCCGCCACCGGCAGCCCCGCGCCGCTCACCTGGCGGGCGGCCCCCGCGGCCCGGGCGGCGGGAGCGGCGGAGCCGGGGGCGGCGGGAGCGCGTCCCCGCGGCGGCTCCTCAAGGCCCTGGGGGCGGGCGGGCGGTGAGGGAGCCCCCGGCAGGGGGCGGGCCTCCGAACATGGCGGAGCGATGTGGGAGGCCCTTAAAAGGGCGACGGCTCGCCGTCCATCGCCTCCTGGGCACGCTCACTCACCCGGCGGCTCCCGCTGCCGCTCTCCCCGCTCGGCGTGCGAGCGCAGACCGAGGAGGGCGGCGGCAGGGAAGGGAAGCGCCCGGCGGGCGGGGAAGAGAGCGCTCTTTCTGGCGGCGCGGCCGTCGCCCCTTTAAAGGGGGCGGATCGTCGGCGGAGAAGGGGCGCCCCCGCCCCGAGCCGGGTGGTTTCGCCCGGCGGAGGGGCCGCCGCGGGGGGCGGCGGGGGCGCGGCGCGGCCCACGTGCTGCCCCGGGGAGGCGGGCGGCGGGCAGCGCGCGCACCGGCACGGCGGGGGCCAAAGGCGGTGCGGGACCGGCCCGGGGGGGCGCCGGGGAACCGCCCGCGAGGCTGCGCTCCGTTTCGAGCCGCGGGGACGGCGATCGCGTTACTTCGCGGCATTTCTGGAGGGTTGTTGGGAACGCGCGGTCCGCGGGTGGCCAGCAGGGACCAGAAGCCTCGGGCGAACCCGCCCTCGAAAAATTCGGTTTAGAAGAAAAACGCCTCTGGAGGGGTAACGCTGCCGGAAAGGGTCACTGTAGCAATATGTTAAATAAAGCAGAACCATCTACAAACTAGCACCGTTAGTATTTATGCACTGAAATAAGACCATGACAACAAACCGCGGTTTGTATTCTAATGTCCCTTGAAAATTCAAATACAGTCCGTCCCCGTGATCTATATACTTGTACCACTGTCCTGACTTGTTACTCCAGTCTAAGGGGAGAAGCCCCGCTCACTGGCATCAGCCGCAGCAAGTACAAAGGGCTGCGCTTTCCTCCATTTTTCTGAGACTCAATTACTCGCGTTGAAGCTAGTATTTGAGATCTCCGAACAGAAAACCTCAGGAAAGGCAGCATAAACTCCGCTTGCAAAGCATAGTGCCAGCTGACAGTGGCACCGCTCTGGTTAAACCAGCCCCAGACTCCTTCAAACTCCCAGGATAACTGGGAATTCAGCCTACGGGAAAGCAGAGACTTCGGCTGGGTGGTTGGACCGCTTTTGCTAATGGGAACACAACATTTCCCAACTCAGCTATGAAACCCAGGCCGAGATAACCAGTCACTCACCTGCCACGCAGAGAGGGACTGTCGTAATGAAACACACAGTAGTACATTGCTATGGCAAAATCAGCTCCAGTGTCTGAACACACATCCAGTTATCTTGATGTCATTTGCTGAAATGGCAAAAAAAACCCCAAAACCCAACCTGCCAAGTAATTGCCCAGTATTTGCTGATGAAGCAACGGGCTGATTTTAATGTTAAATGTGAGTTATTTTAGCACCTTTGTGTTGACAACAGAGCAATCCTCCTGCCACAAGCAGAAAGAGCAAAGCAAGCACAGGGGAAAGGTGAGATTCAGGTTTGTGCCTGGTTATTTACAGAGGAACATAAATCACAAACCAGAAGAATTTAGATACATTTTATCAGAGGAGCAGGGACTATGCTTGCTCTGGGTAGTCTGTCAAGAAATACAGGTGGGAGCTTGCAATAAAGTTCCCAAAGGAAAGATCCAAAATCGTATATTTAAAGGGGGGGAAAATAATTTATGTTGGAGGTTTTCAGATATCTGACGAATTCTCAGTGCAGATCAACTAACTGATCATTTGCATAACAAGGATGCTTAGTTTTTAGTGGAGATCTCCGTCACAAAAACGGTAGCCTCCTTGCCATTAAGTCTACACCAATTTCATTTTCCTATTAGACAAAGCATTCTGGAGAATTACCTGATTCTTAGAGGTTGTCCCTAAATTTTCTGCCCATCTTCAGCTATTTCCTCAAATTGAGCTTCCTTCCACTCTCACTCACAAGCTCCCTTGTTGCCACCAAGAACTCCGTTATTCCCAGCTTCCTTTCTGTAGCTTCAGTGACACATTTTTGCTCATTTTTGCTCTTGCTACAACACACCAGCCTCTTGCTACTCTTCTTGTAATTACAGTCTACTCCTTCCTCAGTATTTGCTACTCAGATACAGTCCAAATATATGCACACGCAACTGTGGTTATCGGCAACTTGTCTTCTATCCAGTCTTCCTATTCCAGTTTAAACAAATCTCTTCCTACTTAATACTTCTTCTTACTTATGTTTCTCTCCTTGAATGCTTTCCCAGTAGTTTATCTTTTTGTACTTCCAATCCAAACACCTTGTCCTCACTTTGAAGTCATTAATCATTACATTAATCAGTCACATTAAGAACATATGGGTCTCTCGTTTCTGAGACTCTTACCCCTCCTGAGATTTTTGTCTTGCCTCTTAAGTCCTTTCACCATCTTTTCCTACTTTTGCTTTGAACATCCCCTCACATTTTGGCATCACAAGCTTCCATCTGGAATTTTTGTTCTTCACATCGGTATTCCTCATGCCCTGTTTTGTAATCAGACTATAATACCTATTGAACACTGTCTACAAAACACTCATGGTATAAAAGATAAATAAAGAGTTATTCTTCCATTAGAGCAAAAACTGCAGTGTGTATTTTCAGGTAAAAAACTTTGGCTGATACTGTCATGCCATTTCTGTAGCCAAGCAATTTAATTCCTGATAATTTAGCATCCTCTTCTAGTGCTAAATCCATAGCGCTGTACTTATGGCGTACACTGTCAAAAAGTAAAACATAAGATGAACATTACCTGGCATCAGAAGCGTATAGAAGTAGCATAGCAAAACTGTGTACAGTAGCAAGAAAATCACAAAAAAAAATTAAATTACTAAAGCACATCTTTATTTTGCAATTAAACAATTAAGATCCACAAGTAAACTATATATATTTTCAAGTCTGTACCTAGACAACTATTTGTCAACTCAAATTAAATATATCCACAAAATATGCATAACAGCATTTTTTCACGTAATAGAAAGAAATTTTACTTAAGACTAAAACAAGACTTGTTAAATGTTAATTAGCATATTTATCCTGGGAACTGCTGGTTTTCGGTAGAAGTTAGTCTATCATTTTAATGGCAAGAAATTTCATTTTATCAAAATGAGGACAAATACATAAGGCCCTTTAAAGCATACAGTAGCTGCAGTGACAAAAGCTGAATTTATCTTCATATTGTCCAGTGTTGACCAATTTCAAGTTTCCATCATTTTCAATCAACCACCCTGGCTCTTTAGCCAAGATGTTGCGTTTAGGTTTTGTTTGTTCTGGTTTTTTTTTTTTTTTGTATTTTTTTCTCCCCCTCATGTGCTTTTAAACAAATTTATAGGCAAAAGTCTACTTATGAGAAGAACCTTCCCATCCCCCCCAACATTAATAAAGATAAACAAGAGTTAGTCTAAACAACAAAAGAGCTATTCAACTCCGAGATGATTTACTTCACACTTGCAGTCCATCATTCAGCAGTATGAAACTGAGACAAAATTTGACAACAGAAAGCCACGGCTAGAAATGCAAATTAATTACCAGTAGTAACTAGCAAAAAATATTGCCACCATCTGATTGTTAATAATGATCTAAAAGTTCTTCCCTTTGTATTTACACATAGTATAGCACCTGTTACAGAAAAAAGCCCACACCTTACACAAACAGCCCTGCCAAATTGACTGGTTAAAATGGGATCACTGGTAAATGAACCAAACCAAATGGAAAACAAATCTGGATACACTGGATAAAATAAAACCTTTATTTTCTTACCTTAATTTTCCTGTAAGATTATTATGGGTTGTTACTGTGGTGCCCCAATGTACTGAGATAATTGCACTGGATTGTTTACAGTCTAGTCTTTGTGGATATATTCTAGTTAAAGAAAACAACAGCTTAATGTAAACTGTTTTACCCTTTCACTCATGTCTTAGGCCCCTGGCCTAGGAGTAAAAGGGTGACAACTTCTTTAAACTTTGTTGTGCATTATCTTTAGTTATCAAAATTCAAATAAGTTAAGTAAAAAAAAAAAAATACTGATTTCCAGGTAATTGATCTAATGTTAAAATTAATGCTTAGCAGAAACATTTACAGTAAACATAGCTAATTTGCAGCTAGCCGAGAGAGATCACAGAGATAAATTTACAAGTACCCTGTAGTTTCTATTTGCACCTTTTTTTTTTTCCTTTTTTTTTTCCCAAATGCAAGCTTTGTATTCTTTTTAAGACAGGAAAATTGAGATGATAGATATTAATAAGTTATTAATAATTCTATTTTTTGCAAGTCCCTCAGAAACACATGAACAATAAACCAGAAATGGTTGGAACAACAGAAAGCATTCGTACCAGGGTGTAATCCAAATCATCTCTGTACAGAAACCCATTAAGCATCTCTCTCCAAACCCAATTTATTTTGCCCAATAGTTCAGTCAGTAGTAAGCATGAGATAAAGTGCTACTATTCAAACATCAAAACACTTTGAAAAAAATTATCCTTTAAAATGTGTAAGCTTGCTAAATACGAAATAACACAACCAACAAACTGTCAGCCAGTCTGTGAAACCATAGTTCATGCTATAGCAGACTAGAATGATAGATATTTTACTGGCAATTTTCTTTTTTTAAATGAGGCTACTGGTTCAAAGAAATCAAAAAGTCCAAATTTTTTTAATTGAAAATTTCAGCATTTCTTTAAAAAGTGATTTATCTCAAATTTTTACCATTGAGCTCTCAACAAGCAAAACATGCCAAAGCCAACAGCCTGAGTTTACAGCTTATGTACCAGTTAAAAACCTGTAGCTGGAGAAGCCCTACAAACTGAAAAGATGCACAGCCGTGGTAGCAGCCAGCACAGAGGTAAAATCCAGTGATAATAAACTGGCCTCCTTTGCAGACTACTAAACCAAAAAAAAAAAAAAAAAATCAGTTTCCATTTATAACTGCAGTGGGATAACAGAGACTGGACAGAACAGTTACACTGAAACAAACAAACCATTTTCTCCTCACAACAGCTTCCCAATCACCACTAATTATAATCCCTGCAACTTCATGCAAGATCCACGTCTAATCAATGAATATGTTTTTACCAGATTTTGATATTGGATCCTAGCACTAAAAGTAGCAAAGCAAAAGGGCTTTTCCAGTCTCAAGACAAAAGGTGGGTACTTAAATTAGCAAATACACCCAGCCAACCAGGGACCTAAGATTTGAGCTACAGAAAGACTACAAATGACATTAGAGGGCACCATTCCTGTACTTTGTGGAAGTCCAAATATGCAAAATTTTAATTTGGACCATAACCCAATCCCTCCCTTTATCCTCAGGGCTGAGGGTCTTGAAGATCGCCTGCAGAGTGGCTCTACAGTCAACACTACAGCACACGTACTGGACAACCTGCTTTCACTTGGAAATTGGTGGATCTATAGAGTTTTTCATGCTCATGCTAATTCCCTGAGCCATCAAACATCGCCCACACACCTGCACACACACTGCAGAAGCATAAAAATATCACATAATTCAGCTCCACAGCATACCTGGAGCGCCAGCATCTCTATGCCAGACTTCCCCTACTTCCCATCTCCTTGGGCAGTGCAACCGCAGCAGGTCCACTGCGTTTTGGCCCTTCCACGGGCAGCACGAAGCTTTTTTGGAAGGTCTCCATGGGAAGTTGACGGCTACACGGGTTCCATAACAAACTCCTCATGTTCCTTAATCTCCCAACTGCTTTCTCACCCTTTCTCTAATAGATGGTGTGCCAGACTGTAATCAGATATTCTAGAAGAAGTGTTATTGCTTTATCTATATGGGACATAAGCTTTTAAGATTTAACAGAGAAATGTGGAAGAACTGTCAGCTAGCATTAAATGTAGTGAGAAAAAAAAAATCAGGCTTTCTCTTTTTCATAACTGGGAGAGAAAATATAAAAATGAAATGCATAAAAGCAGTATTTTACTGCTTAAGATTTGCAAGTTATTTAAAATACCAAATGCTTCCAAATTCAGGATAAATTAATTCTTCAGCTCTCAGTTACCTGGTATATCTAAAGCAGTATTTCTCAAAGTGGATTGGCTGACAATCTGTAGGTAGTTTATTAAAACAATACCTGCATCTTATTTCATATTTAGCAAAAATAAAAAATGCCCCCAAAACACTCAAAGCCCCTGCTAGAGCCCCGTGTCTTTCTACTGAAAAACCCCCTTCAAATCCACTTTGAAAAAAAGAGATGGTAGTGGTAGTTTTCAATCTGAACCTAAAAGGAAAACACAAGTCCTAACATTATACATTGGCACAAAATTGTCATAATATTGCTCTTATTTACAATGAGAACTTTTTTTTTTAAACTGGATTTGTATCATGGAAGTGTTACAAACATACTCTTTCTCACACCCGCCCAACATTTTTCCTAATCAAATGGTATGAAAATAATTATTCATAAAATCCAACAGTCATAACACCAATCACGTATAGGTCTATAGGTCATTATGTCCGAAAGATACATTCATGTTTTGTACAGCATGAAACATACAAAAACTTCTTTAAAAAAGTCTTAAGGATGATACAGATCTTCATAACCCAAAGTAAAATACTTAGCAGTTTTACTTTTTTTTGGCCATATAAAAATATTTTAAAGGCCATTTATACCACAACAGGTAGAAATATTGGAACGAATGACTTATTGTGCAGAAAGGCTTCAATGCTATTCTCCTTCCCAATCAGTTTTTGGTTACCACTATCCTGGCTTTGGAGAAGCCAAAAAGCCACTGAGACACTGATGGCCAATTTTCTAAGAATAGTTACTTTGTTCCAATTTTTTTCCCAGTGCAACTAGTTAATACAATATAGATCAGCTTAAGTCAGTGCAGAGGAAGATTTTGAAGAGACCTATTATTCTTGCCTGTGTTTGTAATCAAAACAGTAATGACAGATGACCAAGAAATATCCCACACTTAATTGTGGTATAAATGGGTCTTTTGAACTCAAACTGCTTTGGCAACTTTACATAAGAATATTTAAATATGTGACATACCAACACTATATAATGTTCGTATAAACCCCATTTCTGATTTCCCTCAGAAAAAAAGGGTAAATGCTATTTTAATTTACAAATTGGCTACGAAGAAAATTTATTTCAATATAATGGATGAATTATTTTAATTTTTAGACATTAAGTGCTGAGTTTAAAAATAACCTTCCAACTAGCCAGCATCTCAGCTAATAATCTTGTCTCACATGTAAGTTAAAGCTTATACTTTCCTAACAAAGAATTTTCTTGTTGCAAATGGCTTAAAATAAAACTGAGATTAAAGCTACCTTATTACTCTTTTTTCAGTTTATCAGATCCAGAGATTCTTGTAAGATTCATTTTTCACTGAGGGATAATATTGATTTAAACATCAAATCTAGAAATATAAGTAACAGGGCCACAGGCCACCTAATATTATTTTGCTTTCTAAAAATATTTAAAACTCTATCTTCCATTTGGCATTGTGGTTCACATTTATTACTAAGTCACAAGCCAGGATTTCACTTTGCCTGAATCCCTTTTCACTTAATAGTTCATAGCTGATCTCTTTCAAATGTCCATAGAACACAGTATATTATATAATATAATTCTTCAATAGTTAAAAATTATTTAGCGTAGAACTTTCCATTTTAATTCTATGCTCTATATAGCTTACAACAAAATTTACTGGATAAACATTTTCAGGAAACCAATACAATAAATTAAAACTTTTAAATAGAGGGCATAAAGTTATGTTGTCACAGAGCAGTCAAAGAAGTGACTGATTTTTTTTCTTACAGTATATTACACTGGATACCTTACTTCTGACTTGGTTTCTCCTATACTGGAAAAATATTAAAAAACTGGGACATTTATGTATCTTTAGAATGAGCTCAGATACTGTATCAGACAGACATTTCTTACAAATCTTCTACCTACTTAAATAAGAAGCAACCCATACCAACTGGAACAATTTTTGCACAAGCAAAACAGAAGGTGACCGGAGTCATCATGGAATTAAAATAAAGTTCTGGGACAACTTCATACTGTTCTCCTCCCTTTCCCCCACCCAAACAAAAATAATAATTAAAAAAAGGCAGACCTGTACGAACATGGCTTGAAATCAACTATGAGGACTTAAAAAGTAATTTGTTAGCAGATAATGGAATTAAATCACATCTGACTGTAAGTTCAACTTCATTATCAGTGCTATTAAAGAGTTAATGTTCTAATCGAGTAAGACAGCTATTGTCAATAAAAGGATAAAACAAAGTATCAGCTTCTAATGACCTACCAGCATTTCATAGTAAGCTGCTAGTAAGTTACTAGTTAGAAGGAATGTGTCAGATTTTTCACATAATTACAACACAGCAGCATACAATGCTCATTCATTAAGTTGGCAGAGGTGCTTTTGCTACCGGGAGTAGCACGCAGGTACTTGTATAAGGAAAGAGGGAATGGTATTTCCATGACCCCTTGCGGTAACACATTCCAAGCACCAAGGGCCGTTTTTAAAATCTGAACCCGTTAAGATAAATATGACAGGACAATACCACCCCCGCAGAATCATGAGTGCCTTTCACTGGATGTACGCTGTAAGTCTCAAGGCACTTAAGGGGTTAAGACATAATGCATGCACTAGTTCCCATCACGTAATCTTAAGTCACACGAATCAGAATACACCAGTGTATGACACACAAGCTGTGTCAAAGAAATGCTGTTTATTTTTTTTTTTTTTAATTTTTTATTGTTATTATTTTGTACAAGATGCTGGTAAGTGGGCACTATGCAGCTACTGCTGGGTTAACACAGACGCCAGCTTTCCTCTAACAACCAGCTGGTCTCTAGTAAGGGTGTAGGACAAAGTGTGCTGCATCAGTAGGCAGTGTGTATCTATCTAGTATCGGCAATATTGCTAATGTTGTAAAAAACAAAACAGTGAGAGTCTGTACATAGTAAATAAACCTAGCACTGGAAAAAGACCATGGCTTAGTGTATTTTTTCATTTGTTTTTCATTTTAAGAGACATGGGTGTAAAACAGAGTGAAATAATTCCAAGCCTTGTTTGTAGCAATTCAACCAGAAGCGCAGTATATGGCACTACCATGAAATATCGTAGATTACCCTGAACACAATTAGTTCTTTCAGTTTATGGTTTGTTTGGAGCAAAGCATGAAAATAAAGTCTTCAAACGGATGAAGGTTAGAAGAGTTTCAGAGACTGATTTTGTTTCAACGTAAAGTGCAACAGTGCTGAAGTTTTCAAAGTCCTTTGTCAATTCTTTGCTGTACTTCACTATCATTTCCTGCAAGCAGTATTACGGCACAAAGAATGCTGCCAGTTCATTATAGAGGACAGGATTCCTCAATTGATATCCTAGGTTTTTTGCTCTTTACTTATGCAGTGATGCTTGTAAAGGTTTAATAAATCCTTCTTCATATACCTTCAAAATAGCTTCACATACAAATCTGTATTGACTCTGAAAAGGAAAGCAGATTCGGTAATTGAACCATGCCATTGGAAGCAGAAAAAGCCTCTAAGATAGCCCCATCCCATTCTCTTGACAGGCCAAGAACTGTGCTTCAAAGTTAGTTTAGGAAATGCAAAACAACAGGAACTTTATATTAGAACATCTTGTTTCACAACAGAATAATGGGATGAACAGCACTTTGAAATATATACCAAAAGTCATACCCACAAAACCTGTACTATTATTACAACATCACCTATTTAGTAATTTTCTGCTCTTCATTTCATTGCTAAAGTTTCACTGACCTGAGGTTTCCATGCACTTGGATTTAGAAGCTATAATTTCAAAGGACTTGCATTAATTCTGGCATGTTACTGGCACCTTCCTCTCAGAATTTGATAAAAAAAAGAAAATTGTTTCATGTTTTAAAAAGCCAGAACTCCAATTTCTTAAAATTATATAATGTCTAACTCTGCAATGTATTCAATTCTAGCACCTGCATTCATAGAGGCCATTAATATTTTGTTTTAAACAAACAGTAGTTAAAAAACCCAACAATAATCAAATTAGAATATAATGAAAATAAAATGAAGCAAAATCACTGTTTTGTAAAGCATCACAACTAACACTGAATACTGCATAATGATGTAATATGCTGGTCAGAAAGCCAGCATGCCTGCCTTTTCAGTGTCATGCAATATCCCTCTCTATGCAGTAATTAGTGATGTCAGATCTTAAATGGGCACAGTAACAGATTTAGTAATAGAATCATTATTTACTGTATTGTTGCATGTATATTAAAATAGTTAAATTTATACCTATTTGTGTAAAATACTTATTTTTCTTCCAGTGCTCCCTGAAGGAGACTCTGAACTCTCCTCATACAGTACACACAGCAGGCACCCATGCATAGGGCCATCTTGTGGACACTGCGTGAATCTTTTAAGATACACATGAACAGGAAGAGCGTGCCAAAGGAGAAATTATAATAGCTAGTGTTTATGAAATCTTAAAAAAAAAAAAAAAACCAACACTTCAAGTCTTCTATTATCCCTTCTCCTTCTGATGCAGTAAACTCCTGCGTTTCAATGAAGCTTGAAAATTCTGGTTTCTCTAAGAAAAATGAGAAGACCAGAAGGTATTTAGCACATGCCATGAAAAAATATAGTTAAAACACTTACCACTGTACCTCCTACCTTTACTAATAAAACTCTCTTCCCCTCTATGTATGCTAGAGAGATATACTATTCATACTGTATAGTCATCAAAAACAGCAAGAGCCATCCTTTATTATTTTTCATGTATCATCATCTTCCTCATCCTTCCTGTGCTAGCTAAATAATATAACTTTTTTTTAGTGGAACATGAATACTGGACAGCTGCACTGAATGATAGTTGACCTAAAAATAGAGGCCCATATATACTTTTTGTCAGTCTGAATACTCTCTGAAGAACACAAAAAGTTTATTCAAACTTGGTTAGAGGAACAGCAGTAGGGACATTAAAATTACTACAATGAGAACTACCTTCAGGTAACTGTGGGAGAGATTTGATACTGGATCTAATGCCTTTTATCCGTCAAAATACTTTCTCTTTAAATGCTGTATACTATGAGTAAAACTATACAACTGATCACTGATTCAAAAAACCAAAAAACCTGGAACCGGTCAAAGCTTGGAACAACCAAGACTCTGAGCCTTTTTTTTTTTTTTTTTGAAAGACAACACAACTCAAGATTGTGACCCTTTTTAGGTATTTTCTAAAAATGTAAACATAAACTGCTCTCAGAGATACACAAAACACCTGACTGATACAAATAAAAAGTTTCTAAATCTGTTCTAAAACTTCTACAATTCTGAAGTATAATACATTAAAGCAACACTGCAGTTATCTCAAAAACCCCCAAACATTATAGATCCAGGAAAAATTCTAGCATCTTAAGATACATCAAATGTGAAGAGAGCACCAAAAGAATCCTGGTAGCAGGTGACTTTTTTTTAGACTAAATACACTTAAAATTACTTTGATATATCTCACATCAGATTTAATTACACTGTTTTTAAAAAAATATTATTTCTCTGTTTACTTCCCTTTAATTGAGTCACTACAGGGCAGAGTTAAGGCTTGTTTTCATTATAACTAAGGCAACATAAAATCAATGAATTGCATCACTGAAGGTTCTTCTTGCATGTCTTGGATCTTTCTGTGTTTACCTTTTATACTACTCCCATTCTTAACACCTGGAATAAGGCTCCTGCCTTCTCCACTGGGTAATTTTTACACTACTGAAAACTGGCTCTTTTTGACATTAATTGCCAGGTATCCCTGAAACAGATGCTGCTTTTTCCAAGTTTTCTTTGTAGAAATTTGAAGAATTGCTCCTTTCCAACAGCCTTAGCAATTTATTCCTGCCTGAAGCCAAGGCTACAGCTACACTGGGTAAAGGTGACCTCTCTGCACTATGATCAACAGCTAGTATATTAAAAATCCATCTAATGATATTACTAGATAATAGGAAATTATTCTTCTGCAACACAGAACAGCAAGTATGATACTCACAGGTGTTTGGATCATCATGGCTCTTTGATCTCTCATGGTTCTTACAATATCTAATGGATAAACAGGCTGATTGCACTCAATGAGACACATAGCTGTCTCCATAGTGATAAGAACCCCTGTCCGTCCAATTCCAGCACTGAAAAAAACAACAAAAATCCCAAAATGGAAAATGAAACAAAGTGTCTGGAATATAGTTCATACTTAAAGATCCTCCTTCTCAAGGATTCTCATGACTGATCGTTATGATTCCCATACTATTAGGGCAGGGGTTAGACAGATTGTGTCTATGTCATTGGAAGACTCCATCCTGCCTGACCAGAGCAAAAAACAATCAGTGCAGAATTGTCAGTCCTTTGAAGAGGGACTGTCCTAACCCAGCCATTCATTTGAGCAGAATTTACAAACAGATATTTATTCAGATCATATTATAAACCATACTAATATCTAGATGATAACAAAACACAGAGATACCTAGCATACACTGTGCACTTTGTGTCAATTTGACCATTACTGGAATGATGGGCTGATTTGATAAAACCATGTTTATGTTCTTGAAGTGATCCATAGCTCCATATTTCAGAATAAGGAATAGAACAATTACTAGAAGCCTTTGGAGGATGAAAATAATGATAATTTTCTTAGTATTAAATAGTACAAGAGATCTAACTTGTGTAGATTGAAAAGGAATACATAATAGCAATCCCTTTCAAGACAAGAACGAACCACAACATATATGTCTCAGAATGGCAAAATTGTTGAGAGCTTACATGAATCATCTTTTGCTTAAAAATAAAACCAATCTAAAGATTTATCTGCATTGTTTTACATATACATACATTTTTCCACAAGTAGTAATCCTCAAAGACTGAATATTTAACCTTGAACTTGATAATCAGCTTCAAATTCAAATTTTCCACATTCAAGAAAATTATGTTGCACTTTTGAAACGGAAAACCAATGTTTCTCCATATCTGAATACAGGATCAAATCCACATTTTCAAATGTCAGCATTATCTCAGCTCATACAACTAGTATTTCAGTCAAAAAATGAAAGTGTTTTCTTCCAAATTAGTTAATATAAACATTCCAAACTTTGAAACTTAATTGTTCTGATTTTGAAGCATAACTTCAAATTAAGTCTGGCCAAACTACTACTTTAAATCTTTGCCCAGAAGGTGGCATTAAAGCTACTATATATTTCAGTGATGTCATGAGAATTTTATGACAAGATGTAAATGTGCTGGTTATATAAAACTATTCAATAACATTTTATATTTCTAGAATTTATACATATAGAAGTTACATGCAGAATGCTTTATGAAATCCAGGCAGGAACCGTATCTGTCAAAGAACCTAATGACTCATTTTACAACTTCAAAAGATTCAGAGAAGAGCAACACAACAATGGGAAGTGTGATAGTTTCCATATAGTACATATCAGGTAGGCTAGGACTCTGTAGCTTGGAAAAAGAAATCATTGACTGATGGAGGGGAACACTGAGAAAGGACATGAAAATCACTGAGACAGGACATGAAAATCATGAAGGGCACAGGATGGGTGGCTCACCATTTCACCTGGAACAAAAGTCAGAAACTGTTCAACTAAACAAGTAGGAGCCTTGTAAAAATAAAAACAAACACATGAACACAAGCTTGGAAACTAGTGTTTTAAGTAGTCCAACATAACAAAAACCTTTCCAATTTCTTAAGTTTTTTTTGTTGCTTTACAATCTCTCTGCTTTTTTTGGTTTTGTTTTTAAACTACTATTGTACAAAAGAAAAGTCTGCTGGTTGGATCCCCCACACCAAAGCTGGTGGCTTAGTTCTGAAAACAAGTTTCACCGTTTTGTTGCACTAATGTCTTGTCCTATTATACTGAACAGATGTTAAAAATAGTGTGCACAACATATGGAGGAACACCTGGGCTCCTTCAGCTTGACTCACTAGTGGAATATGGTTATACTTCCTAACAGGCCAATTAAGTAAATTATGTTGAACTCTGATATTCCTTCTCTTTTCTTCTGTGAAACATAAAACTGGTACAGATGTTGGTATTGAAATTATCAGTGTGGAGCTGAATAGATTCCGCATTGAGATGAATAAAACCGTTCATAGTCTCCAAAGTTGTTGTTCCAGTGTCTCTGCAGACTTGCACACTTTATATTGTAAAAGTTGTATTTGGCTGATATTTTCACTATTTGTTCACAACTGTATCAACCAAAAGTGTATCAATAATGGAAGTTGAGGAACAATATAATTCAAGACAGTGGCATTCTGGTACTGCTTTTCCTAGTTAACAAGATTCATCCTGACCAGCATAAAGCAGAAGAGAAAGTAAAACCAATTATATACAATTTCTTATACACAAAGTGTTAAAAAGAGAAAACATTTTTCTTTCATCTTCTTTACTGTCTACTTTGCTAGTCTTTAAATTTATTTTATCCCTTAAACCTCTCAGCTTCTCTCTGAAACAGGAACGATGCACACCTGACTCAGGAACACTGACTGCGAAGTATTCAGGAATTTAGAGATCAAATTTTATTCACAGAACCGCTCACCAAGAATTGGTATAGCACATGTTTATTTGAAGACATTTCATATTATGCATTATTATAGTTTACTAATTAGATATTTTAAAGGATTAAGATTTTGAAATTTACTATAGGAATGTAGAATGCTATTAAAAACTATTGCATAAGAAAAACAAAAAAACACATTTCATGTGTACATAAAAATCTGAGTAACAGAGTTCACTTAATTCATGACAGAAGTGAATTGTTGAGAAAAATGTGTCATCTTAATGTATGTATCAAAATATCATGTAGCTTAAGACTGCAGACTTGAGAGAAAGTGTCTTTTATTTGATCATTGCATAAGCCACCCATGTTTCCTGCTATGGATTATTTACACAGCTATTCTGGAGCTTTGTAGAATAGTCACCATAAGGAAAAGGTTCCTAAGTTCTTTTGCCATTTCCCTGAATTATTATATAGACTGTTAGCACAAGCATTTAAACTGTAAACAAAACAAAAACCCCCAAAACGACAAAACCTCTGCACAGATCAATTCATGTAGATACTCAAAATTTTGCTTATTGAAACGTGATTACAATTTTAAGTAATTAATATAAACGTTGAGTTCTCCTGTCATCCCCAAAGCAGATACAATTCAATGTTTATTTCAGCAACAAAACACAGAAAAGCTATTCAATGATAAATAAGTTCACTTTGATGACTTAAGTTGGAAAAAAAAATGGATACCTGCAATGAACAACAACAGGTTCTTCTCTGCCAGCCCTCTTCTTTCGCACAAGACACACAAAATCCAGGAAATCGCTGGAATCATCAGGAACCCCATGATCAGGCCATGCTATATACTGGATTTGGGTTAGTTGGCGGCTCTCCTCTTTCTAATCATGAAACACAAAGTTTATTCAAGGGTAATTCAGGTCCCATGAAAAAAAAAAAAAGGCAGTAATAATAATAAAAAAAATCAATGGTACATTTACAGAAACTAGTACCCGTAATAAAAGTGGCTTCAGGCAAGTAGCAGCATTTTATTAGTGTTAATCATTGCTCATCCTGGATTTTATAATTACTTTTTTTTTCTTAAAAACAAAAAGGGCAATCCACAAATGTTTACATCTCCAACAGGCTAAAAAAATTACACGCCATGTAATAGCAAAGCAGTTCAAGGATACCAATGATCTATCTAAATGCTAGATGTACAAGAAGGTGGTCCAATTTTTAGCAAAACAAATTTAACAGAAAGAGGTACTATCTTACTAGATCAAATGACAGAACTGGGGCAGGGTGGGGAGAAGCACGACTTTCAGACATAAAAGCTTTCCTTCAGGCCCCTTGTGAACAGCAGCATTGTTTTGGCTTTATCTGCACCTCTTAAGCATACTATACAGAAGATGCAAAATGACTTCGTTTCCCACTCCTTCCTGCCCCTTGCTCTAATATCACAAACGTAGTCCGCCTCTGGTTAGCGGAGGGGACAGGCCGTACAATCAATGTAAAAGCCGCATTTCAAAGAACAGGAGTTATCACACTTTAAGTAACCTTTAGGCACAGAATCATTTACAGAGGTTCCACTGCTGATAACAAACGAGCAATTGTCTAAAACATGACACAGGGAAGGGATTTTAACTGCAAGCTGACTAAAAACCAGCTCTATAAAACTGACCTCATCTGGTAACACAAACAGTGAGAAATGAGTACAGGAACTAAATTCCAGATAGTAATTTCCAAACATTTCTGAGATTGAAATGCTAGCTGGGGAGGTTCTGAAAACTACACATGCCCTGAAAATCATGCAATGCGTGTTCAAGAAGGTCCTTATTTACATGTAGTTGCCAATTCCAATTCATATCTCTCTCAGCAGGATTTATGTTCCATCTACTTGCACATATTGTCCAAGATGGAATTATTGAGAACTGTTTGCCTCTACAAAGACAGATTTTCAGTTGCAATAATGAAAGAACAAAAGAACAAAAAAGAGACACCTCTCTTGTTTTGAAAACATCAAGGAAATAACAAGTTTCTAAACTTCTTTAATTACTCTCTTTCTTTGGCCAGGGCATGAAAGACACCAGTAAAGACTTTTAAGACAAATAATACATCTTTTATGTGAATTAAAATCAATTAATATGATTATGGTAACTGAATCTTTGTGATGTTCTGCTAGAAAAAGGTTTGTTATCATTCTAAGAGCAGAATTTATACTAGGTAAGTGCATGGCAATATGAGTAGTTTTCTAAAGGCTTCTAGAAATAAACAGTTCTATTTATGTGGACATGCCATCAAGTTGAAAAGAAAGACTGATTAAGTAAGTTTTAGCTAGTCTGTGAGCATTCCACAGATTAATACCTAAAAATAGATATTATGATTTTACCTCCAGATTAGTCAATGTCATTTCTCGAAAGACATAAGCAGGATTTCCTTCTTCTGAATGGCAGGTAATCTGGAAATTCCCATATGATGAGCTTCCTGATGGCTCTGGCCAGTACTGATGGCATTTAACCTAAGGTCAACACATTTTTAAAGATGCCTGCGTTTAAATTCACAGAGTATTATTTCCACTCTCTCTAGCTCCTTACACCTTTATTCATTACAGACTATTTTGATCATTTTGTAATCACTATTAATTTACTTACCAAATAGACTGTGTTACCTAATTATTGTTTATAAAATAAGGTATCGCAGAGATTTCCTGGTTCTCTTGTCAAGACGACACATGCACCAGCCCTTGAGCTTAGTTTAACTAAAGATGGATGCCTTTAACTTTCATTACAATTTAAAAAAACCCAAACGTATCTATAAATACTCCATCTTAACACTTGAGTGACAAAGATGCTGCTTTATAAACATTTCTGACCTCTAAAATCCTAATCTAATCTTCTCAAAGCATATTCATATGGGAAAAGAACAAATGAAAAAAAAATGCGATAAGCAACAAAAAGTTGCTAAACTAATGCAGAAAATTAGGGGAATGCAGATGGTGGACTTCAAAGACTCTTGATAAAGTCATCAAATGTAAATGAGAAGTTCAAACACCAAGATTTTCAGGTATATTGCTTAAACGCCTAATTACAGAGGTCATTTCAGCTCAAGTGTACTTTTGTTTTTCCAACCCACCTGGCGATTCTTTAAGAGCAGCCAGATTTGCAGACTTCCTGCTCCACTGAGACATCCCGGCATGCAGTGGGATAGTGATGTCAGTAGCCTCATGATCAGCTTTAGAGCAGGGAGTCTGCCTATGGGTATAAGACAGATAAGTCCTTTTATTTCATTATTAAGCAGCTCTCCAAAGAACTCCACAAATATCATTATTGAAAGGGTGGGGGAACCTCAGAGAACTGCTATTGCAAGTCTGTTCTTAGCAGATCTGCAAAGAAAACTCAAATTAAAAGGGCACTTGTACTGAAATTCCCTCTAATCATGTTTATTTGGCAGCAGGCAGCATCATGCTAACATTGAGTCACTGGAAAATGGTTTAAAAATGCTGCAACTCCCCTTCAATTATTTTAATTATATTTAGAGGCCTGACCTTCTAGCAAATATATGGTTATTAAAAAGCTAGAATACGTACAGCTGTATAGCTGAACTACAGTCTGAGTTGATCAGAACATCCACAACCTACTATAAATCCATCTTCAAAAGAAATCCTGAATGCGGAGAAATTCCACTAAACTATTATTCCAGACTATCATTTCTGTCCACACATTCAACCAGCCAGTGCTACTGTGAATGCTCCAGACTATAAACCCAGTAACACTGGAATTACACTGTGTATAGGACCAGATTTGATTGTTTTGCCTGTCTCCAAAGGACAAAGCTGCATAATAAACAAAGCTGTTAAGGAGAAACTATACCTTAAAAAAAACCCCAAAAACCAAAACCAAACAAACCACAAAGTACACCTGAGGCCTTTTATAGCACCATACACAATTATTTTCAGTAATTTATAACTCTAATTACTTTATTACTAGTACTCTATTTTTACACATTTTTGTATGGAAACAACTTAACGGACAATGATTCTTTCATATGATTAAATAAATGTTTATAGCCACAGAAGAACATTTAATGAAAAATTTTAGATTTCAAGCTTATCAAGGATTCTCTTAAAGACAGCCATCCAGGCATGGGATCTTAACACTACAAAGCTGTGTTAGGCTGCCTTAAAAAAATACTTTTTCTACATATCAAAGAAATATCTACAAAAACTGATGAAACTTCTTGGAGTTCCTTCATTTAAAGTTTAGAGAAAAAATGCTACAAAGGTAAATTCTAGTTGCTTTTTACTTTACAGTAAAGAATCAAAGAATCCTAAAAATATTTTAAGAAATAGGTGAAGTCTTCAATGTATTTCAGAACTGAACAAAGTTTAACAATATCAGAAGGTTTAAAATGTAAGAGCCATCATTGCAGCAGTACTAGGAATGCACTGCCCGTACAAAAAAAAGTCATAAAATCATAGAACAGTTTGGGTTGGAAGGGAGCTTTAAAGGTCATCTAGTCCAGCCCCCCTGCAATGAGCAGGGACATCTTCATCTAGATCAGGTTGCTCAGAGCCCCTTCCAACTTGACCTTGAATGTTTCCAGGGATGAGGCACCTACCACCTCTCTGGGCAACCTGTTCCAGTGTTTCACCACCCTCATTGTAAAAAATTTCTTCCTTATATCTAGTCTAAATCTACCCTTTTTTGGTTTCAAACTATTACCCCTTGTCATATTGTATGTCATAATAGCATATTCCTCTAATCTTTTAAAGGCTAATCACCAACAGATTTTTAGAACATTATGCAAGTAGTATTTAAGGAAATCTTCTACTTACTCTGCCTCGTTCAACTTGAGTCGTTAACATTACAACCATAGATGAGCCTTGTTCCCAAGTCATCTGCCAAAAATCAGGACAAGTGTTCGGTAATGGACCTTGACAAGCAATGTACTGGTTTATTATTGTGGAAGAAGGGATTTCCATCTAAGAGAAGACAAAATAATTATTTTAATTCTTACAGCAAATGTGAGTCAGAGATCAGACATTTAGTGTTTAGTAACCAGCACATTAAAAAGCATCAATTATATTAATTCTATTTAATATAAGTTAGTAAATATGGATTGGCACAGTTAAAAATTCTTCAAAGTGTTTCACATGCAAAATTGTTACAAAGATCTAAGTACACTTCATGTATTAACTAACAGTTACGTAGTTGCCATAACCAAGATCAATGGTTGAAAAAAGAAATTATAGACCAAATAATGGCAAATAAATTGGCAAATAATTCAAACATTTCATGCTCTTTGGGTTTCTGACACCAGCGTTTAAAATACTGATCTTGGAATTTAATTTCATCTCTGTTTTTTTTTCCTGAGAGGAAAAGTAAGTAGCTGTAATTTTGTTGTTACTAACAATGAAAAGAAAAAAGATGTAAAAGAAAGTGCTGCCGGATAAAGCTTTATTGATGTTCAACACTACTGCCACATTAGTAATCAGAAAAGAAGAATTAATTCTTCTGGTAGAGGGATAGCTTCTCTTAGTGTTCTTTCTTTTTCTTGGGTTTCATTTACAAAAATACCTGTCACAAAGCATTAGCAAATAAGTAGATCTACAGTAAATTTCAAATCATCTGACTACAGGTTTATCAGCCATTCTAGTCTGAACTAGATTTATGAAAATGTTATATTTTTTAAATCAACTTCTCCATTGAAAAACTGCAAAATTACTTAATGTCAGAAGCTCTTTTGAAAAATACTACTCACATTTATATAATTTGCATTGATGTAATCTTCATTACTTTTTAAAATAACCCGTGTAGCATCATCTGAAAAAAAATTTAGAAAGATGTTACTTATTTACTAACCACAGTAAATACTTCTAGAACACATATACAAACGCACATACTTACAAGGCGAAATGTCTCTGTATCTATTTTTGGAAATGTTTTGAGGTAATCTGGCACAAGACATTGTCATTCCAGGCTTTTTCCTATACAATTGCTAAAAGACAAAACCCATGGTCAGATCATAATAGATCCAAAAGACCCGTTAGTATATTATTTGTCTAGAGGCACTTTTTAGATCATAAACTACTGAGCAATGGTAGCTTCAACACACACAAAAATGCTTTTCAAAAGAAAGCACTACAAATTTAGTTATGCTGTGGGATCACTGAAAATAATCAAGACGTCATCACAATTTGTTTAAAGACAAAGTGAACATTAAATTTCAAGCTTCCATAAGACCACTGATCTTATTAGAGAAAAGTCAGTATTGTATACTGGTACAGGAATTGACCGATACTGACATTCCACACAGCCATTTGGGGCAAGCAGATTGTGTTGTGTACATATAGGCATCTACCTACATTGCAGTTGTTGCACTTTTTTTTCTTTTTAGACAGGGCTTTAAAGTGCAACCTGGTCTAGTGGAAGGGGGGTTGGAACTAGATGATCTTTCAGGTCCCTTCCAACCCAAACCATTTTATGATTCTATGTCCTTCTGTATTTCAATAACTGTAGGGCAAAGCCTGGGCTACCTCACGCTTTTCCAGCACAAAATCTCCTTTGAGAGGTTCCCGCCTTCTCGTGCCTTAGCCACGTGCTGCCACAACCCTTGTGCTGCAAACAGTATCAGTGAAATAATCCAGGTTCAATAAAAAGCACTTTAAAAATTTTTAAATATTGAACCTGTTTGGGAGACTAAAAATGTATGGTTAAGAAGGGATTTTAAATCACTTTGAGAAAATCTTTTCTTTCTATATATTAAAGTAAATTTTACCAAAGTTTTTAAAGAATAGTATATAAATATATTTTATAAATATATGTTGTAATACATAATGCTAGGTCTCCATCTGGTGAGGAATTCACAGAATTCACACTGCTGTGTTCTACAAACCTACTGCTTCCTGCTTTAAGTCACTTGATCTCATGCATTAAAGATGGAATATCATCCAGGCACAAGCTAGTGCTAAAGAAAGACTATAGCTATCAGCAGCTTAGGACTCCACAGGAAGCGCACCATTGTCTTGAAATGTCATAAAAAAAATCAACTATTTATAAAAGACATTTGTACGTTAACCCTGAAGATAGGGGCTGTAACCCTTAAGATTAGGGTTGTATTTTCCATTGGTAACTTTACCTTCCCCCATTGAGATTGTCCATAAAATGGTGACAGCTCAGCTGTCATTCAGTTTCTACAGTAACTTCGATATGGAATGAAGGTCCCAGTACAGAACACATATCTTGGTATACATTTTTCAGTCTTCATCTCTATGAAAGTATTTTATTAGCATACGTCCCTGATAACTACAAAAAGCTGTAAGTAATCAATAAAGCTATTTATAACAAACAACACTAAAAACTATTATTAGGATTATTCTATGCCATAAGTTTGGACATACAATACAGGATTGGATTTTTTTTGTTATTTTTCTTTTGAGAGTGTAAGACAACTGTTTTGCTAAAAGATGCTGACTCTACTGAAATTTAACTGAAATCTGCTCTGCTTAAAATAATTACTATCCCCAAAGACTTGGAACTTGCTCACAGCTACAGGCAACACAGTACTCACATCAAACTGAGCCAAAACAGTTCCAGTGATAAGCCCTTCTGCTAGCTGAATCATGGATTCCCTCAGAGCATTATCATCTTGATGGACACCATCAAGTGGAGATTTCTCAGGGATGTACTGGAAGTCAGGCTCGCTCTCCAGCTTCTCTTCCACAACATCATAGACAGCTATAACAAATAAAGGCATGAATGCTCTGACTGAATATGATGCTTGTCAAGTAAAGTTAGCTCTAAGTCATTTATTTAAAACAGCAAAAAAGGTGATTCTCCTGTAGAAAAATCCACATTTATTGACACACTGATTTTAGTCCCCATCAGCAAGGGCAAGTAGCCTCTACTGATCATTATAACCTATGGCAAAACTATTTTTTTTGGTTTAATAGTAATTTTAAGTGAAAGCACATCACTGACTGCTAAAATTTTGATCAAAACTCATGTTATACCCTACCTTGTCTGCTGTAACTCCCTAATCTCAGATTCTCACATCATGCCTCTGAAGTCATTATAGTTGCATTTACATTTTTACTATCAGTTCACTTTGAACTGATTTTAGGCTTCAGTAATTAGGGCAATATGTGCAGACCACCTGAGAAAATAGCATTAATATGTCTATATGCTATCAATGCTGTTATGCGTGCCCTGTCTATAAATAAACTGAAAAATAATATGCATCTTCTAGTATACGTAACAGAGACATATGCTGTTTGAGAGCCTGTTTTTAAATGATATCCCATGACCATGAAGGAAGAAACTGGCAATTCCTCACTTCTACAAGTCAAATGTTTTTATCCAGAATACAAAGATAATCAACACACAAGGGGTAACTGTTTTAGTAAATTTCTAAACAAAGCTAACAATTTTATCTGAAAAAGAAAGTAAGCACACAAAAGCTGCAAGAGAACTTACACACCGAATGATAGCACAAGTAGGGAGTGCAAGTAAGTGAATAAAGGAAAAATTGTTCATGAGGTGGCTGAGGTACTCTCCTAAAGCAATTTCAATTATTCTGATTAAACATCATTATTTTTCATTTTGCTTTTTCCTCTGCAACTATATCATAATTAGGATGTGCAGCAGAATTAAGTCCAGTGACCATCTGCTGGCAATGCTCCAACAGTGCATTTCATGAATATATTGCCCAAGCTGTTATTTAGACTGCATTTTTAGCACTTTCTTCTATTAAGCCTCCTCAAGTAGAAATGTTACCAGTCGTTCTGGGTTGTTTTAAAAACATACGGAAGGATTTTGCATATATCGACATCCAAAGTCATCCAAACACTGGGTGTTTGGAGAGGGTTTTTTATTTGTCTGTGTTTGGTTTTTATTTTCCTTAAAGGAATAACAGCAACCTCAGAAAATGCATTCAATATCCATACAGCTTTCTGGACATTTTTATCAATGACAGTGAGAGCAAAATTTAAATTAGCTCTCTGTTATAAATATTTGATCTTTGACTTTCCTATTAATTTTCAACACTTAGTTATGCACAGCTCCTTAGAGTATGGGATTGATCAAGGTTTATACAATACATTGTGTTGTTGCAATTTCTTTTCAAGGAAGGAGTTCTTTCTTATTACAAAGATGTTAAGCATTCCATCTCAGGACACAAAATGGAGGTTAGAAAATGAAAGCAAGGTGTGGATTTATTTATTTTTTTATTTTTATGTACAAATCACTCACCATTGGGTCGAACTAGGAGCACAAGTTCCCCTGAGTGTCTCTCACAGCTAGCTTTAATAAACATAACAACTTGATCATGGGTATGTTCTGCTATATCCCTGCCATTAATCAGTACAACCTGGTCCCCTTCATTCAAACGAGGGACACAGAGATCAGCCTGCAAGGTGAAAAATCAATCAATCAATCTGTAAAACGAGCCATTTCCAATTTCTCACCTTAAAATAGCAACTTAAAATAACTATACTCCAGGACTTAAATCCTAACAGCCTAGTTGCTATGGTTGCTGCATTATATTCAAATGCTAAATTTAAAGTGTTACACAATACATAAGACAGTGCCATTCACATGAACAAATCAATTTGCAGCTGGGAGGTGACTGTCATTGTAACATGTCTTTCGGCAGCTGTTACTCCACTCCTCTAGTTGAAGTAGAAAGCTCCTCTGTTTGAATCACATTTTGTATAGGTAATTAAAAAGCAGGATGTTCTTATCTTTGAAGGGAAGGGAGTAACATGGCAAAGCTTTGTCCAAATCAATTTCACAGACTTAAATGCTTCAGGTGTGAAATATCGCAACTGTAATGACAAGAGTAAGATGAGGACCGAAGACAATGCACAAATCCCAGTACTCCCAGAGAGAGGAATAAGGTAATAAAAATTATAATCATAGTCTAAACATTGTTGCAGAAAAAAAAGAGCACATGCCATCACCAAATATCTTCTCCTTAGAGAGTGGGTGTTTAAAGTATTCAGCCAAAATTATTTATGTTACTAAATATTTCAGAGATAATAATTAACAGGGACAAGAACAATGGTCTTGGCAAACATTTTAATATTTTCAAATTGTAAAGAGAAAAAAAAAGAGAAAGCTGTACTTCTTAAATGTTAGCAAATAAACGGTTCAGTCTACTCTAAAAGGTATAAACAGAACTGACTCCAGTCAGCTGAATACCAGGTCAGTATTTTTGGCAATCAAGTGACAAAATATTGTGCCTAGTTTGAAGACACTTTTGATAGTCACTAAACACCAGTAACAACAGACAATCAGACCTGATGAATGATTCATGATGTCTGATTTTAATCTAAATCTTGGCTTTACTCAGCTACATCTGTCACTAAAATAAGAGAGATTTGGTATTTTAGTTATTTTTAACATACTAAAAGACTCTTTCTATATATAATTTATGTGAAATTATATGAATGCCTATTAAAAAAAATTAATAAAGTAAATAACGTAAATGTATTTTTAGGATGACACAGCTCAAGAAACAGTACATACTGAACAACTGAACATCTGTAACTCCCTGTAATTTTCAGGAATTAAACATTGTTTCAGTAAGAAAAAAATATTTTCGAGGATTGAAGAACTTTTAAAAATATGTTATGTAGCCCCATCAAATTCTTACTGCGCATAATTTGCTTTGTTATGATAATGATATGGCACAAACTAATTTTCATAGGCGACTATGAAATAATTTAGTTTTGAATACATACTTCAAGATACGTAGATATTGCTACCAAGTTTGGTTTTTTGTTTTGATAACTTACAGGGGTTCCTGGAGCTACCCTGGACACTATTACTGGCATCTTCTGATCATATCCACCCTTTAAAAAAAAATTAAATTAGTAATAAATCACAAATGTCAGAAAAGAATCTTAATAGACATGAAGGGAATAGATGTACTGTTACCTTTACATTGAAGCCAAACCTTCCATTTTCATCTGGTTTCATTCTGATCATAACAAGATTGTCATGGGGGACACCACCATTGGGCTAGTAAACAAAAATTATATTATATTAACATACATTTTGTTCATAGACAGACTTTGAGGATATTGTATGTAATAATTTTGCATTTTCCTCATCAAGTAATTGCTCCTGGACACTTGAGAAAACATCAAGTAATAGTGCAAACATCTTGAGTTTTGCATAGAAGGGAAAAATTGTACATTTAAAAGCCTTGGACATAACTAAGTTAAAAGTGTGCTCTGTCAAAGCAAGCTCAAAGTAAGAAACAGTATTAGAAAAGACTAATTGGCTTCAAGCAGTCTTAAGAAAAACAGTTTACTAAATGGAAACTCCTTAAATTTTTTTTAATTAAGACCACAGTGAAACGTCTGCAGTAAGAATGTAATATGATGAAAAATAAAGTAACTGAAGGTATACTTTTGATTCTATTAACAGCAATATGACAGTAGTAAGCAAGGACAAGTTTGGCAACAAAATCTTTGTTCCATATCCCCTATTCCATTTCCAATGTAGTGGAGTATAAGGTGTGACGCATGCTCTACAGTGATCAAGCTCTGACAATTTTAGCTGCTTTCTTTCTGATTTCATTCAGATCACAACACCACTGTTAAAGGAACTACCAATAAACTGGGGAATACTAGATACTTTTTAATCTGGAAAAATCAACTTAGTGCCACTGAAGTGATTTTTAGTTTGTTCCCATCAATATTTATTTCACAGACTGAACATCAGCTGGTATTTCTATAGTTTCTATGGTGAGGATGCAAAGTATTATTAAAGAAATTTGTTTCAAGGAAGTTTTCAACGTTGCCAATTACAGCCAAAGCATAAGCCTTATATTATTCAGAAAGGAAGAAAACAAAAAAAACTTATTAAAGCAAACATTTCTATATGTAAGAAAGTTCAAAACCTGCAGGTTCAATAGGTAAAAGAAGTCTGCTCAACTTGGCTCATAAAAAGTTAACTCAATTCCAGGTGTTTTAAGCTCTTGGTTAAAAAAAAACAAACACCCCTGAACACATTCACAGTAATGAAAAGATGAAAAATTTGGGGAAGGAGAGGAAAGTAACAGTGTAAGATACGTTAATGAGAAGGAAGGGCGCTTAGGAGGCCTGATCATATGCAAATCATTTTAACTTATGTTCACTGGCACCGGAAACCAGACTCAGGTTCCTGGGCAGAATGAACAACAACCAAGTGCTCACCTGCAGCATTTGGCAACTTCTGTGCCATTGCATACACAGACAATAAGGGAATAATAATTTCCGGCTTTAAGAGGCTATTTTGAGCAGCAATTTTTAATGAAAAACCTGAAGGAGCACTGTATATCATCATTAACCTGTTTGACTGAGGGGACTCCTGGCCACACCTGTTTTCAAATACTTCTGGACATACTCAGACTGGATACTTAAGGATTGCAGATGGAGTAAAAAGTTGTCATTCCCATACCTGTCCTACTACCTTTCTAAATAGACTCTCCATACGTACAGTAGATGAAGGAAACTGAATAGTTAAATGAAGTCAAAATGGTGAGGGGTTTTCCTTAAAATATTTGAGATGGAGCAGCAGAAAAGACTTTAGCGGCACAGGAACCCAAAAGTGCATTCTGGTCAGAAAAGCAACTTTGGAAAAAAACATATTCCAAATCGTAAATTTACTGTTTCACAAAATTTCAGAGTCATGCTGTGTTCCTTCTTCTCTAATACCCCAAATAAAAAGCCATCAGCAGACCACATTAGATCTTCAATTACAACAGTGTACTGCTGTATTCTGCATAAATGTGGACCATTGGACCACAGCAAACAATCACACTGATAATGCAGAGAAAAAAGAATCTCATTCCCACACAGCTGTGTTGGTTTTGCAGAACTAAAAGGAGTTAAAAAAACAACTGAAAGTTATTTTTGTCAATTTGGTAAAGATAACTGAATACAGAGCAGAAAAACTTGATGAATAAAGTAGTGTTATCTTTCAAAACAGAACAGTACTTTAATATGACTCAGGTAAGCACTGACAGAAGACAAAGCTGTTAAAAATTCTGTTTCGTTATTTAATTAAAGCAAAATTTTTTACAACATTCCCAAAATGCTCATAAATTTACAAGTTTCACTGCCACTTGTTTTATTAAAACCCCAGCTATGAAATTAAATATGGTTTTTATGGGAATCTTAATTTTGTAACGAGGCCTGAGAGAACACCCTAGGCTTAGAGTTCAGAATGCAAATAAAAATAAACCAAAGGCATTTCTAAAATATCAATTTTGGGAGCTGACTCATAATTTTGAACGTCTGAGGCTGGCAAAACTGTTTATACAGTATTTGCTACATCTGGATGTTAAACAGTTTTCCCATCCTGCAAAATGTTACTTTTCCCACATCAGTATAAAACTAAGAACCATTTGAAAACTTCTGGAAGGACAACAATCACAAAAATGGTCGGTGAGATCTCACCTCAGTCAGACAATAATCAACTGACTAGATTACTCATCTAGCACATGCTTAAGTGTGGAAAAAGAACTTTTGCTCAGATTTTTACATTCATTGTCACAGGTCTTGGTAGAGTCTCTTTCTTGGAAATTCTGATGAGAAATGCAACCACAGATTCAAGAAGCTTCTCCTGACAAAACTGCTCTAAAAGCTGGTAGGCACCTGTAGTTTCAGCTTTTTGATAAAAACTAGATTAAACACCAGTGGTAGTGCCTGCAATGTCTTCTTTAAAACTGATGGTAAATGACTTCTCAAAGAAGAGGTTAGTTAGAAATTTCTGCATGGGCTGAAAAGCTAATGTTCAAAATGTTTGCGTATCCATCCCAATGTAGTCATTTGATGACAACTGACAAAGGACTACTCCAGCAGGTAGAAAAAATAATGGGAACTAGCAAAGAGACAGTATGTGTAGTGGAAATGCTGCAATGTATGCACAAACACAACAACTCTGTGAAATGCTTCAGAACCAAGCTCATGAAAAGTAGGACTATCATTCCAATAAAAAGCAGAATGGTTAAACTGGATGCAAAAACTTACTGTGGATTTTTCAGGTGATGCAGGAACATCAAATGTTTCATTAATATGGTTATCCAGTTCTTGCTGTGAGTGTGAATGATGAATTTGGTTCCAACTGTTCTTTTTAAATTGTTTGGGTGGTAATGCAGGAGGCTGCCCATCTATAGGAGTCTCTTGAGATCTAAATACCAAAATAGAAGTGCAAAGTGGAACGATCATGAGACATTGACAGTTCTTTCAGAGTTCAAAATACACTGAAAATACTAGAAGAAACTCAAAGAGTTTGACAGATGAATATCTGTATGTATTTTTAGAATCTCAAAAATGTACTGTGGTGGAATATATTGGAAGTGTATGTTTGGACATGTTGCTTCTTTTTTCTTGACAAGCAACTGTACACAGAACCAGTAAGTTCACCTTTTACACGTTACTTTTTTTTTTTTAAATGGTTTTAGCACTCTTAACCCACTTTATATTGGAATATTATAAAATTCACTGTACTTATACTCTGCACTCTTGCTAAAAATTATTTCTAAAATAGTTGTCACTTAATAGCTTTTCCTCAGTAAGAAAATCAATTAGTTTGCATCTGAAATTAATGTCTGCAATTTAAATCTTAAAAACAGACCCAAGCAGCATAATAAAGTGCTCCCACACTAGTTTTTGGCTTCTGATCTAAAAACAGAGGAGTGCAAGTTGAAGACAACTCAACTGTCTCCCTGCATTTATTTGAAAAGCCCATTGGAGATTATGGTGTTAAATTTTAATTTTTCAATTTAAAAGTATATGTGTACATTTCAAGAGAGTTTTGATATCCCCCCCATCTTGAACATATTCCCTTTTGAAACATGCGCAGTTTTGAAACATTTGTAAAAATGGCATTAGTCACCTGCATTTTTTTAGCTGAGTTATAATGCCATTACTGAAGATTAAACAGCAGAAAGTTCTATTTCTGTTTTAGATCTGCAAGCACTCTACTGTAGGTTAATAAAAATGTTCTCTTTGTTTATGTATAATATGGATAATTTTTACTAGTCCTTTTGGAATAAAAGTGTAACTGTATAATTTGTATTACATAAATACAAGACTCATCTTTCATTATATGGCTTTATATTTAAGAATTAAGAAGAACATTTTTAGAGGCCAAAAAGGGCAGTTAGCACCACATAGTTCCCATTAGCTCTAGTTTGAATGTCAGTTTCTAAATACCAGCAAAGATACATGCCTTCCTCCCCATGAGCCACTTTAAAAGGTATTATTAAGTAATTTAACGACTTATGACAACAGCCCACTGATACTAGTGGCAAATCCAAAAACCACCAAGAATGAAGTTACAGGTTATAGCTAAATCTGAAGACAACACTACCACTAAAAACGGGTGCCTTGGTTCTTTCTTTCACCCACACCCATGGCCCCTTTACTTGAAGCACTCCAATGCTCCTCCCTTGGCTAAAGCAGTTTACCAAGCAAGCAAAGATACACTGACTTTTTGGACAAGCCCAGGTAGCTCTCTGCTGGTTCAACAAGGTGAACTGATTCATTACAGGGTCGACCACCACAAGGAGAAGGAAGTACACTCCCAGAAGCCAGAAAGAAGATACTGCCCCTTTTGTTATCACCAAGCTGTAGCAGTAACTCATAGCATAACAACCCTCTAAAAAGCACAGGTAAAACCACGTGAGCAGTCCTACTGTATTTAATCGGTCTAGCCACAGTAAACTGTTAGCAGGGTAAGACTCCCATTATGAGACAGCATAACATTTCAAGTTGCTGCAAGTTGGAAAACCTAAGGCACGCATCAAATTCCATACTGTATAATTTGTTTCTATGCAATTAAAGTAAGGCAGATCCCACATACATGTTTTCAAATACAAACAAAAAAATCAGACCACAGTTGTCTACAGTGATTTCAAATAAAGGATGAACCTCTTTCAAAAAGCATGAACACTGAATGGGAACTGGAACACTTCAAAAAACCACACGTTTTCTATTTGGTTTTAAAAAGTTTTGTCAATTTTCTTGGAAAACAAAATATTGACAATTTTTTTTGTCGATGTATGAAAATGGTACATTTGAAAAGATCCTAACAACATTTTTTTCTGTTTGTTTTTGCTTAATTTCAACTTTCAGAAAATATTTTTTTTCATGCGGTGTTAAAACAAAAAAGTACTAATTATTCAGTATCTGATGTCTGAAGAATCTCATGTTCAAAACACACTAGGGAATAGAAAAAGTATTTCTTAACACTTTTCAATGCAAGAGCATATCGTCCTTTTATTTTATTTTTCAGGATAAGCAGCTTTTCTAAATTCATTTTTGTGGAGAAAGAGAAAAATATGATGATTGCCAACATTTGCAAAATGAATTTTTAGGGCAGCTATAAATTATTTAGACATTGATTTACAAAGGTCACCCAGAGCTTTTTAACTGCTTATGTATTTGTTCATTCAGGTCTGGCCAGCACAGATTATTCAGCCTTTTAAGTGAAGGGAAAAATAGTTATGTATTTTCCTGCAAACAATTACTCCTGAGAGCTTTAAACTGAATAAAAAAGGAACAGAAAACATAAGTAGAGACACAAAAGAAGTCATTCCGATAAAAGTAAAAGATGGGATCTTATGTTTGACTAGACGTCTGTACATACATGTCAACAAACACAAATAAATTCCTACCAAACATACAAACTTATAGAAAAGACTTGAAAAGTTACTTAAATGAGCATTTTAGAAGCAGCAATGCAAGTACTGTAATATATTAGCATAATGAATTGTGAGAACTAACAATCAAGCCTTGGGCAAAAACTTCATTGCTTTATATTTGCCCAGTCAGCTTTGAATTTCCTTATGAATGCTTAGACAATGGCAGTGAAAGCAGCCTATTTTGCAGGCAAAGCAGCTCCCTGTTACTGCATTCAGCAATTTACATAATAATAAAATAACACACAAACCCTGGCACTGACAAGCTTTGGGTATTTTTGTTACAGATATCTGGCCTGACCTTTTAATATATTAAGCAAAAGTTTCATACACACCCCCATAAATTTATTAAACTAAACACATATCATGTGCTTTTGGAATTTAAGGTTATAATAATCTCAGGGAACTACAAGCAGAAATCTCTCAATTTAGTTTTGAATAGCACATGCAGATGAAGAAAAAAAATGTGGAATTAAAGGTTGTATTAGCTAAGCTGTAATATCATTCTAAACTGCACTGAAACTAATTTCTTTTGCTACGTTGACTCCAAACTCAAAGAGACCACTAAACATACTGCTTGTCAAGTTAGCCCATCTGACTTTCTTACATATGTAAATTTGATCAATAAATAAAAGTTCCCAACAAATTAGCAGATGGACTACTCAAATCTTTTCACTCCAAAAGGTCAAACTGTTTAAGAAATAGCTTTTTGAACTCTAAAAGAGTATAATTTTAAATTATATTGCTAATATTAACTTCATGACTACTACTTTCTTTCATAAATCTCAAATCTCCAATCAATAACATCACCTGGAACTTTCAGAAGACCCTAATGGGGTTCATGTATTTTTGACAGTCAACATCCTCATTCTTAAAAATATCTTATACACTAGATATCTAGACTGGGAGATTAAATTCCACTTTTAAGCTTCCAACAAGGGAAAAACCAAAAACAAACCCCAAAATGTAGTGATGGAAGAGCAATAGTTTTTCTGCTAGGGCATAAAAAGTGCAAAATCATGAAAAAGAACAGCCATAGTTGCATAACTAATTTACAAAACCACTTCCTCTCTTTTTAAGACTCTTTTCTATGGTAAAATACACCAGAAATCAGGTATTAAATAAACAAATCCCAAGAACACTTAGGAACATCTTTTACAACTTAACTTAAAGGCATATGAATAAAATAGAATATTTAAGAACTGTGCTTACTTCACTGTATCCCTCTACTATTCAGTGAGTGTTTCTCATAACTGACTTCAGTTGGAGCCTTGCAACAGAAGGAACCTGACCCTGTGTGGCCTTTGTACAGCAAAACTCTAATATGAGAAAAGATTCACAAGTGTTCCAGTTTTGAGACTCCCTTGCTATATGAATAGGTTAAAAAAGCCCACCAAAAAGGGGACTTTATATTATTAGGCCAAATTAATGTTTTATAACTCTGAAAGCTAAATAACTAGCTGATGGGCAAATTATAACTATTGTACCCTATCATAAAAAGCATCTTGTGTTATTTCACAAAACTTTAAAAATTTTGTATTCTATTTCCCTCCCCAAAATCAGACAGTTGTGAAAACTGAATGCACAGTCCAAGCAAGGTTCTAAAATTGTGTTCAAATACCTTCCCAGAGTAATTTTTTCTGAGACACACAATTTGTTTGTAAACATCTAATTATGTTTGTGCTATTTTGTAGTTCTCGAATGGTTTTGAAACCATTTGAATGATTTCCCTACTAACAAAGATTACACAAAATTATGAGGGCAAGTTTAGCATTACATATATAGCTACATATAAGAAGGCACAGCGGCACTGTTAACAAGGTGTTATGTTGTGCACCTTTTTCCCCCCAATTAATCTGTAGTCTGACCACAAGTTATTGAGTACTTCAAATCTTTTAATAACTCAACTTTTTTTGTTTGTCATCCTTCTGGACTTAATACACAATAATAGTTTTTATTTTGCTGACCATACCATAGTAAACTTACAGCATCACAATTATTCAGCATAACAGAAAAAAAGCCTGAAAGTACTATCTTAAAAAAATAAAGATATACCCTATAACAATATACAAAACGTACTAGGAACCTCAGAATGCTGTGGTGCTAGAAAAGTATTTTGGCTAAGTAATTTGTAAAGCTCAGTTATACTTCTGTGCCTTGACAAAAAGCAAAACTTCCAAACTCACAGGAATTAAAAACTTTTTAATCACAAAACAACGTACTTCCGTTCTATAAAAACCAACAACTTTCGCTTCCACATCCAGACACAGATGGTCACATTACAGCAAACCCACATTTTGGGCGGGTGGGTGGGGAAGGTATTGTAATCCTGCACCAGGAATGTGTCAGATATAGGTCTTTACTTCTGTATCACCTAATTTTCAATAAGACCTATAGTAATACTCCCTAAAAAACAGCTACCTTTTTATTAGAATTTCTGGCTCTCCCTGACCCAAACATCTAACACTTAATGGTGAAGATTCCTGACTTATCTTCAGAAGCCCTGTATGCTACCATATAGTAATAATGACCAACAGAACTTACGGTGATGATTCCAATATGATGCTATTAGCCTGGGTGGAAGATGGAGATCTGTGATTTACAAATACTTCACTTGGCGAAGTGTGAACTACATGGTCCACTAAATGTCCAACTGATGAGGGTCGTAACCGGGCTCCTTCTTGAGTGAAGGCAGAGTTGCGACTAAGAGGGAAAGCACAGCAGTGCAATGTGAAAATAATATTATTATTGATCTACATTCCTTACACCACTACAAACGAATGCTAAAATAATTATGTTCTCTCAGTGCAAGCATATGTTCATATACATATTTTTATTAAGTAATTTAAGGTTTCAAAAATCACTGAAACAATAATGTTGTCTGATCAACATGCTATATGTCATAATTTTCTTTTTAAAAGTGTTCAAAAATTATTTTAATAAACACTATATGGCTAATATTTTTCTTTCTTCCCTTTTTTATTTTTTAATTAAAGAAGCCTGAAAGCATTATGGTCCAATGAACAGTCTACTGGACTGACAGTCCAATCAATGAGAAGAAAAATGAATCCCCAAGAAGAAAAATCCTGGCTCTGTTCATGGTAGACCTTAACCTGAATTCATTAAGATGAACATTTTATACCCTGCATCTTCTCCTAGAAGAATCATAAGCTTTGCACTGAGAGTCTTACCATTTCTGTGACCCAAAATTTTCCCATTTGAAACCTAGCATAGTGACGTAGGCATCTTTCTTCAAATGCTTTGAAGCATGCATGCATAAGTTACGTTATGCTATAAGCATCATTATTACACAATTTTTACAAAGATATTTAAGTGCTACAGATATTTACAACAGACTTTTGAATAATATGCTGCAATGCCAAAGAATCTTAAAACCTTCTTGTTTATGCAATACAAAATTGGATAATAACAATTCTTAAGCCAGTTTCAGCACACTGAGAAAATTGGTTTTTTTCCAAAAGAAATTAGGAATGATTTTTCACTAACTATAAACATAAAACAGAAAGCTCTATCATGTGAAAGAGTAAGCTTTGAAAGGAAATGCAGAAAAATTGAGGAGAATATATCTGCAAGGATTTCTGATTAAGTAATTTTCCCCAAAGTTTTAAGAAGTGGTATTAACTAGAATAAATTATTTCTAAAATATCACACAGATTTTATTATCAGGCTTTTTTTCTTAGGCAAATGAATAATTTAGTTTTAACTGTGCTTGAGAAAACTCAAGCTCTCAAATTTAGGGTAGCGTGCTACATCTTACACTTTTTATAGGTTGACTGAGAAGCACCTAAAATTCACCCCCAAATAGTTTCTCTTATCTGGAGCTAAATGTTCCAGAGAACCACAAAGCACATAATTTGTGAAGTTATTTGTCTCCATAATGCACTAATCCTTTTATTACACAAGTAGGTCACTCACATTACAGGTAGACAGCTACTTCTAGGGAGAGAAGATTCAATGCTACTTACTGATTTGGAGTTCCAGGTGGAGACCGTGATGGCAGGCTCTGTGTTTCCAACCTATCATCAGACAGTGAGTTCCTACTCACTACTTCCCAGTCCATCCCACTCATTAATTTCCGTGCCAAGGGTTTACTGGGGGATCTAGAATAAGAAAGTAAAATAAGTAACCAAAAATTATGAGGTACAAATATGTTCTATCTGATGTTCTATCATAGGACACTAAATTATATAGAAGAAATGGAATGTAACAACGCAAAACTATATTTACATGGGCAGTTCTACGTTTTCTCAATATATTGTACTTCATTTTCTGTACTTTGTACAAGAACATCAGTTAAATACAGTCACAAAATACTGTTGGCTGGGAGGGAGACAGGCAAGATGGAAGAGGAACCCACTAAACTTCACCAGGCATTTCTAATGCCTCAAAGAGACCCTGACTCAAACAGAACAGTCATTGAGAGGTCTGAACTTAAAAATGGAAGAAAAAAACAAAGCTCCAAACAAAAAAAAAAACCCCAAAAATGCAACAAGCAAAAACCTTCTAAGTAACACAACTATTTAGCCATCTCAGGAAAAATAAAGCAGTGGTATCATCAGCCCCAAAAAACTCCCAAAGACTTTGAAGAACTGAAAGTAGAGTAATCATCAACATGGCAACAGAGCTATTGAGTTTTGTTTACTCATCAGGGATTTCCATCAAGGTGACATGCTTTCTTCCAGAACATGTTTTGTCACATGTAAGGCGGGTGCAAACATCCTATTTAAACTTCTTTGTGGGTAACCAACCTTCATGTGGTTTTGTGCCAGAAACGTCCTTCATGTTAAAGGTCATTATCACCAGTAGTTTTACACAAGAGGAGTTGTATTTTCTACTTGTTGCCCTTTTTCAATATCGAGGAAACTTTTTCTTCTCATTCTCCAGTCATCCCAGGATACCTACAATCCCCTTCTGCTGTTTCTTTCACCTATTTCTTAAGCACAAATGAGACCATACTTGCACTCTCTCATGAAATACTATATTTCCCTTTTATACTGGAAATCATCAAATGAATCATCCAAGAACTGTGGTTGCTTTTTTCTTAGCATCACATTGGATGGTTCAGTCATGCCACGACTGAACATATCCAGACTTTTGTCATTTGCTGTTTTCAACCAAAAATTCTATAGCCAACAGCAAAAATTCTTTTAAACAATCCTTAATTGTACTGTGTATTTTGTGTTACTGGGTTTTCACCTTACTTCTACTACTTAGATGGTGCTATATAGTTCAAATTTCTCCTCTATCATTACCCAACCCTCTCTTGTTCCAGTGATACCTCAATTTCATCAGTCTTTTGTGCCATGATAATTTCATTCCCATTTGCCTTTATATTCTATCACTATACACTTTTCTACTCTGCAGCTTTGCACAATGAGGTGACAATATATTATTGTATCGGTATAACTCCTTCATTTGTTTCCCCAGCTCCATACACCTATATCACAAAATAACTTCTGCCCTTGCTGTTCTTGGGACACATGGTAACTGTTATCTTCACTGTTATCACCTTACTGATTTACTGAAAGTGCAAGTCCAGAAAGAAGGAACTTTGAGAAATTAAGGAACTACCCGCACACAAATTACAACCTTCTGAAAATGAGAACCTTAGTTGCTAATACATTTTTGCTTCCCACGGAACTTAAAACTCAATGCAAGCCACCAGCTTAAGGAGACTGTCCTTGAATTATCAAAAAAGTCTACAACAATAACCAACCAGGCGTCATATTGAATAATCTATCTTCACATACAGAAATATTTAAGTCCTATTGATGTCAACAGTGTTTGATACTAAAGGAGTGGTAATCTGTGAAGGGTTTATTTTTGTTTTTACACCCCCAAGCAGTTCTGAACACATACTGCATGCTGCTTTGCTGCTCTAAAGACTTACTGAATAACAGCTGCCAAATTTCAGACACTTAAGTGAGATGGGCTATTCTAAATACTACTTGTTCAGGTTTTATTCCACCTGAGAAAAAAAATCTAATAGTATATTGATATTTGAAAACAGGGAAAATATCAATTATTTAATTCCTGAGGAAAAACACATCCATTCTTAGCGTTCTTCACGGTATTTAAGCAGTATTAATTTGATTCAAAAAGTAATTAGCTTGCTATCATGTCAATTAAAGTAACATTTCAATTTCTGTAATATGCTTCAAATGTGAGCAACTCAAACCACTTAGATATTTTTCTTCACAAACACAGCAAATTTGAGCAGCTGTGAACAGGTAAAACAACAAGAAACCAGCAGAACTGAAATGCATGTCTAATGCTTTCCGTTCATTATTCTTTTATTAATCAAAGCTATCGTTAGCTAGATTTTGCTGAGAGCACGCTTGCAGCCAGATTAGCACCAAGAGTCAGCTCTGCCAAGAGGTAGATTCTACTAACCAAAGAACAGGCTGAGGGAAAAATGCAGAGGAACATAATATATCCAAAGCTAAATTAGGTAAATACAGGACTGCAGATATGGTATTTTCTGACAGACAAGTAAAGGCAGCTATTGAACCTCATTTACCTTCAGTGAAAAAGCAACAAGTGAAGTATAGGAAAGTTGGTGGGGGTTTTTTTTGTTAAATGCTCAACAACAGTGAAAGGGCACTATCCTTGCCTGTATAAAACAAATTAAATTACAAAGAAAGAAACAAAAATAGATAGAGAGAGGGGAAAAAAGTTTTTCCAGAAACTACATTTTTGACTGCTTCAGAAAAAAACCACTGCATTGTATCTTAAGTCATAGTTTGTAACTGCATTTTTGAAAACTTCCTCAATCTATGCAACAAACGAACGTAACTCTAAAATGAGAAAAGCATCACCTTCTTCCCCATCAAAAAAATGCAATGTTAAGAAAACTCACCTTTTACTGTGGATAGGGTCTGATCTTTCAGAAATAATACCTTATTACCATGATAAGCAGCTGCAGTGTTTATCAGCAAAGGTTCGTTTCAATTATTTTATTAACAGCTCTAACCTCAGAGTCCCACCCACTCATGTTTGTTGCCTCCATTTCCTGTCTTTGCAGAAATTTCAAAGAAAAAATTACCACACTGCAGCACCAAACTTCAGTGCTGTGGCTTTTTTGATACTAGCTCTCCTGCCAACACTTCTGTATCTAACAATAAGTTATTTTTTTATTAACATTTAAGATATGTTGTGAAATATTCCTGCAAGTTTCTCCTGTATCACTAATTCCTTACAATATTCAAATAACTTTCTCATGCCAGAGTGCAGCTGAGGAGATGGGAGGGGGGAAGTAAGCTGTAAAAATCTTTTTAAATGCTTTGATAAACTTTGAAATCCTAAATTCCACATTTCTCTGCTCAGTCTGGATGCTTCTATTGCACCCCAGCAAAGGGCCCTGCTAGTTAACAGCATAAACTATTTTCAGATATAATTTTTGGTGTATCTGCAGAAACATTCTTAAAAAAGTTGGAAGAAGTCCTATCTATCTGAGTAGGCACAGAGACCAAAAACTTTATCTGCCCCCAAAATCAAGAACAGTCTTAAGAGTTGCGATACTATGTCAAATACAAAAAAACGAGTAGCAGGGATGAAATTATATAATGCAAATAAAAAATAGCATGACAAATTATATTAGCTCAGCTACAGTACACAAAAGCTTTTGAAGATAGAATTTGTTTTCCCTCACACAGCTGAAGTGTTAAATTCTTGCAGGAGCTGGGAAAGAAAGAGGGTATTGTTTGGGAATACAGGTGGTAATCTTTTAAATCATTTCTGTCCCAAAAATAAGTATAACCTGGAGCCACAGTCTTGCTTTGTATTTTGACAAGGAGTACAGGGAATGCATTTCTCAGCAAAACCGGCAACTACTGCTTCACACCAAGAGAATGAAACTGTATACAAATCTGCAGATACACCACAAATGACATATGCAATTTAAAGCAACTGAGGAATTATTTAATTAACCTGAATAAATGCATAGTTGAAGCAAGACTGGATTTTTTGAAACGGAGAATGCAACTTAATGATAGGGAGTTTGCAAATACAAATGACCGAGATACCCACTCACTATAATACAACGCACATAAACTACCTCTCTCAGCTCCAGTACACAACCAGAATTAGAATATTTTGCAAGAAGTCTTAAGAAGGAACAGTGCTCTTTAAGAAATCTCTCAATTCATTACTTGATTGAACTTTTATAATCTACTTTCACTTTTATTATGCTCCCAGGAATTCTTACGGGTTTTCTTGGGTTGCGAATATCCTGCAACAAATGAGGCGAAGAGAATAGCTGTAATGAAGATTAAAAAAAAAATAAAAAAAAAATCTAAACAACTGCAGCAAGAGTCTTCTATACGCTTGTTAGTGCTGCATGAAGATTAAAAAAACAACATCTACAAAATGTATCAAATTTATTACAAACCATCTCCTTCACAGAAATAGATTCCAATTTTTTAAATTAATCTTAAATGCTTTTATGATTTGGAAAAAAATAATAGTCCATGAATATTACTTCAGCTGATTTTTAAGTTAAATCCTGAAGATAAACAGCTAAGCCTACTAACTGTAGGTTATACCTGCTTGTTTTATTCAAATGGCTGTTAAGAAATTTTATTTCCATGTCCTGTGCTCTGTATCTATGTTCCGCTCCGTGTGCAAAGGCTAGATGATCATTACTTGTGGCAATCACCATTTCTCAACTTAGAACAAATAGATCACTCAAATAACATTTCAATGTAACTATCAGTGTTATTTTCTTACAATTAAATGATTCAAAAGTTTGCTTAGACAATATTAGCTCAAATAAGGCAGTTTCTAGTTAAATATTGATAAGAAAACAGAGTGTAAATCTGGATAGCTCTAGAATAAAAACCTGAAAACACCTTTTTTTTTTTTAAACTGATCTTGAATAAATCTTCTGATGTGGTAATAATAAAAGCAACAGTAATTATTTAAATTTTTTTATGTGTCCATTTAATTCTCAAGAAAGAGCTGACTGCAATGCCAGCACACTCCTGGTTTCACAGCAAAAGGCAACCAATACCTAGCAGAATTTTCAAAAGCAACTGAAACAAGCCCACTGCTTGACAGCTTAACATGCTGTTCAACAACATGATGACTTTGTCCAAGAAAGACCCACTGAGGAAAAGAAAGGCATGTTCCAGGAAAAAAACAAAAAACAAAAAACAAAAAAACCAAAAAAACCCCCACATTATACCTGGAAAACCTTAAAAAGCAAAATTTATCCTCTGCATGAATACAAAAGGGCTAACATCTACTCAGTATTTCAACTTCAAATGTAAATGTTTATAAGACAAAGAATTAAACATAATGTTCTTGGATTAAGCTTCTTCAATCACATGATGTTCCAGAAATGTCTTGTATTTCAAGTTTTCTCACCCTTGAAAATAGTAAAAGTCTTTAAAATTGAAAATGCATTAATTTCACACTGTGATGTAGAAGACAGAGAAAGAAGCAGATGATCTATTAAAAGCCTTTCAAGGTGTATTTGTTACAATACATCATTAATTTCAGTTCACTGAGGTCCACATATATGCCCCAGACAGTCATCAACATTACTAAACAACTCAAAAGGTGAGGATGAATGCTGTATTCCTTAATCCAAAAGCAACAGTGGAAAATAAAATTACTGAGGACAGAAGAGCCAAGCATTTTATTAACTAAAAAAAGCCAAAAAGACTTGAGAAAACATCAGAGCAGTTCTAGCCATGACTTCCAATTTTATCCAGAACATGTATTACGAAATACAAGTGACCCCAGCACCAACTGTTCAGTTTTGACGCAAAGGGAAGAGTGCCATCTACTGAATAAGAGTTTCTGAAACGATAAATATACTCCTCAAAACCAAGTATTGGCTCTCCTCCACCCTACTTACTTGTGGGAAATTGCCAAGTTCACATTGCAACAAGAAAAAGAGTTTTTAACTGATTCATAACTGTCATTTAAATAAATAAAACTCAGTTGTCACCGTGTTGAGTCTTCTGAGTATTAAAAAAAGTCACCCCAAGTAAAAAATCTAACCCGACTCCCAAAGTAAATTAGAGTAAAAAATAATTCTACAGCACACAGAACAAATTGGTCTTATAAAATCTACCTGTTGAACAAACATGTCACAGCACTTCTGCCCCCAAATCCTACTAATATGGAGCTGTGTATCTATGGTGTGCCAGCTAAAAACTCGAATTATATTATATTGCACAGGGGGAAAGAAGGGGGGGGTGGGGGGTGGTGGAAATCAAGGCAGAATTCACCAATGCTCTGAAAAACAGTGTTTGCAGGTACTTGAGAAAGGTTGCTGGGCTTGTTACTAGAAGTCTGCAAGCATAAATTTAAACTCCAGAGTTTGTTAATGGATAACTATGCTAAAAGACATTCCCCATGTCAGTAAGCATAAAAAAAGCACAGAGCATGCTCCCTACCCATAAGCATTTTTTCTATTAATGATCAGAGCAGACTGCCAAATGGATGTAGCAGCACTTCTACTTTTGAATACTGTATCATAATTTCTGAATGAAGAACTAAGTCTATGTCTTGACTGTTTTCTTGTAATCACTAAACCCCTCGGGAGTCTAAAACACAATTAAGTAATAGATTCTGTGATTAGCCAACTACTCTGTGACAGAATACCTTCAGAAGCAGCTCGCTCCCATAGTAAAATACCGCATTGGGACTATAGTAAGCTGTTCTTACCAAGTAAGACACAGTACCTTATTCTAAAGGAAACATATGTGTACAGTTGTAGGTTATTACCAGGGATAAAACACACCCATTAACTCAATGTTTTATATATAGTTAAATATATAGTTATATATATCTATATAATATAAATAGTTAAAGAGACCATTCTTTGCAATAAAGACAGCACAAAAAGGGCTAGTACCTGTCACAACAAACCACAGTTTGAAGGCTATTCTGAATTCTGAAAATAAAGGAGAAAATATTAAAGAATAGCCTTATTAACTTTTCTGTCATAAGATTCTCCCCCATTTCTGGCTGCCCCAAAGAGACACCCATCCACATCAAAATTAAACTCCTTAATATAGTTAAGTCAAGCCACCAGCAATCATCAACATTTTTGCAAACAGAAAACAATAATCCCGTAACATCTAAAAAGATACAAACAGAAAAATTACTGATCTTGTACAAACGTAAGTTGCTTACCTTGCAAATACTCTGTCTTTGTTTGCTCTTTCTTTACCATACTGCACAGACTGGACCTCTGTTCTCCCACTGGAAAACAAAACAAAACCAAACCACTAAATGCAACAAACTCAGGATAACAATTTCTTGCTTAAAATTGAATCATCTCAACAAGAAACCCTAAATTCTATTTCCAGCCATGCTCAAACAACTATGCTAGCTTCAGTACAGTGTAACTTCAGAAAGCACTTGGTGGAAGCGTAGGTCTTCTTTCCCATTACACTCTAACTGTAACAAAGACCAATTAATTTTAGGCATAACATAAATCTTTCTCTTCTCTTCCTTTTTCTTCTTGGATAACACTTAACAGTATAATCTTTCCTGTTATAGCCAAAATCAAAAGTTACAGCAGCTCCTCCGTACTCCTCCTAAACTATTCCCTGAATTGCTAATAACTTAGTCGCTACTTAGTTCAGCAAAATATCATGAAAAAAATCAGATAATAAGCACATCAGGATTGTATTATTCTATGCAAGTTGTCAAAACCAAGATTAGATCTTGGAACTTGCTGACTTTTCATGTAAGACCAGACGTCTTGTGTCAAATCAAAGATCCTTTATAATATTTCATAATTTCTGTTTTAGAAAAAAAATAGAATTTTGACTGTCTATCAGCAGTTAAGAATTGGTGGCAAGATACCAGCAGAACTCCCTCTTGAAGCCACTTCCCCATTTATAAATTCAGACCAAGGCAGAGAGTCAGAGGATACTGATACTTAAAACTCTGCTCTTTTCTGTCCCTTACAGGGACATTTACACTGAAATCAAAGAATAATTAGCTATTTTCACATTCATATTACAGAACTACTGGGTGCGTGAAGGCTGGAGAAATGGGCCAACTAGAATCTCATTAAATTCATAGGATCATAGAATGGTTTAGGTTGGAAGGGACCTTAAAGATCATCTAGTTCCAAACCCCCTGCCATGGGCAGGGATACTTTCCACCAGACCAGGTTGCTCAAAGCCCCATCCAGCCTGGCCTTGAACACTTCCAGGAATGGGGCATCCACAACTACTCTGGGCAACTGGTTCCAGTGTCTCACCACCCTCACAGTGAAGAACTTCTTCCTTACATCTAATCTAAATCTACCCTCTTTCAGTTTAAAGCCACTACCCCTTGTCCTATCACTACATGCCCTTGTAAAAAGTCCCTCTCCAGCTTTCTTGTAGGCCCCCTTTAGGTACTGGAAGGCTGCTATAAAGTCTCCCTGGATCCTTCTCTTCTCCAGGCTGAACAACCCCAGCTCTCTCAGCTTGTCTTCATAGGAGAGGTGCTCCAGCCCGCGATCATCTTCGTGGCCCTCCTCTGGACTCGCTCCAACAGGTCCATGTCCTTCTTACGTTGGGGACCCCAGAGCTGAACGCAGTACTGCAGGTGGGGTCTCATGAGAGTGGAGTAGAGGGGGAGAATCACCTCCCTCAACCTGCTGGTCACACTTCTTTTGATGCAGCCCAGAACGCGACTGGCTTCCTGGGCTGCAAGTGCACGTTGCTGGCTCATATTCAATTTTTCATCCACTAATACCCCAAGTCCTTCTCCGCAGGGCTGCTCTCAATCCACTCATTGCCCACCCTGCTTGGGATTGTCCTGACCCATGTGCAGGACCTTGCACTTGACCTTGTTGAACTTCATGAGGATCGCATGGGCCCACCTCTCAAGCCTGTCAAGGTCCTCTGGATGGCATCCCTTCCCTCCAGCATGTCAACCGCACCACACAGCTTGGTGTCATCGGCAGACTTGCTGAGGGTGCACTCAATCCCACTGTACATGTCACCGACAAAGATGTTAAACAGCACTGGTCCCAATACCGACCCCTGAGGAATGCCACTCGTCACTGGTCTCCACTCGGACATCAAGCCGTTGACTGCCAATCTTTGAGCGTGACCATCCAGCCGATTCCTTATCCACTGAGTGGTCCGTCCATCAAATCCATGTCTCTCCAATTTAGAGACAAGGATGTCATGCGGGACAATGTCAAATGCTTTGCACAAACCCAAGCAGATGACGTCTGTTGCTCTTCCTTATCCACCAACACTGTAAGCCCATCATAGAAGGCCACCAAATTTGTCAGGCACGATTTGCCCTTAGTGAATCCATGTTGACTGTCACCAATCACCTCCCTATTTTCCGTGTGCCCTAGCATAGTTTCCAGGAAGATCTGCTCCATGATCTTGCTGGGCACAGAAGTGAGACTGACTGGCCTGTAGTTCCCCGGGTCTTGCTTTTTTCTGTTTTTAAAAATGGGGGTTATGTTTCTCCTTTTCCAGTCAGCGGGAACTTCCCCAGACTGCCACAACTTCTCAGATATGATCAATAGTGGCTTAGTCACTTCATCTGCCAGTTCCCTCAGGACCTGTGGATGCATCTCATCAGGTCCCATGGACTTGTGCACCTTCAGGTACCTTAGATGGTCTCGAACCTGATCATCTACAGTGGGCGGTTCTTCATTCTCCCAGTCCCTGCCTTTGCCTTCTGCAATTTGGGCAGTGTGGCTGGAGCACTTGCTGGCGACAACCGAGGCAAAAAAGTCGTTGAGTACCTCAGCCTACTCCGTGTCCCAGGTAACCAGGTCTTCCTGGTCAGATGGCCTGTAGCAGACCCCCACTATAATGTCACCTGTCCCTGCCCTCGCTTTATTCCTGACCCACAGGCTCTCGGTCCGGTCCTCATCCATCCCCAGGGGGAGCTCTGTGCACTCCAGCTGTTCACTGACATGGAGGCCGACACTGCCTCCTTGTCTCCCCTGTCTGTCCTTCCTAAAGAGCCTGCATCCTTCCATTCCAACACTCGTCATAGGAGCTGTCCCGCAACATGTCCGTGATGCCAATAAGATCGTAGCTCTGCAAGCGTGAGCTTGCAGAGACCCACACCTGGGGAGAAATAACCCCGTGCACAGGCTGAGTGCCAGCTGACTGGAAAGCAGGTTTACTCAACGCTGGTGAGACCACATCTGGAGTCCTGTGTTGAGTTCCAAGGTCCCTGAAGTCAAGCAAAGGGCCACAAAGACAATTAAGGGTCCAGAACATCTGACATATGAGGAGAGGCTGAGAGAGCTGGGACTGTTCAGCCTCAGGAAGAGAAGGCTCGGAGGATCAAATGAGTGTGTACAAATGCCTGAAGGGGTAAGTAAAAACTAAAGCCAGACTCTTCCCAAGGGAGCCCAGAGACAGGACAAAAGACAATGGGCACAAACTAAAATATGAGATAACCTACTTAAACAAAAACCCCACAAAACAAAAAAACCTTTCTTACTGTGAAGGTGGTCAAACACTGGATCAGGTTGCTCAGAGATGGTGTGGAGTTTCCATCCTTGGAGACATTCAAAACCTGGCTGAACATGGTCCTAGGCAACCTGCTATAGTGGACCCTGTCTGAACAGGGCATTGGACTAGACACAGTGTCCAGAGCTGCCTTCCAACCTCTGCCATGCTGCAATTCTAGAAATCTCTCTTTTCAAACCTGCTGCCTGCTAACTTCCTCGGATTATAAATTTTTAACTCTGACAAGCAGTAAGCTGACTATGTTTTCCTCTATTCCTTTTCAATAACTCTAACATTGTATTTACCTTTCTCTAACTGCTACTAATAATTGATTTAATGTTTTCAGAGAAATACAAAGCTCCAAGACAGTAATAGCTTATTTATAATTGATGTTCCTCCCCTTTTCTTTCCTTGTGTAGATTACTTTGCATTTTTGGACACTGAACTTGATCTACCATTTTATTGCCTACTCACTCCTCATTGCGACATACCCCCGCAACTTTCTGCAGTTAACTTCAGCTTTTACTAAAAAAAGTGTATCACTTCAGTGGTAACTTCCCTTTGTTGTGAAGAAGGGACATTTCCCATCTGGTTTAAACAGTTGCTAATATACAATAAAACTCTTCATGTTTTGGCAGTTCACTTCTTTATCTGAGGAGTACTATTAGAACCACTTTGAAAATCTAAGGACAGCGTACAGAAGTCAGATTTTTTCATCAGTAGTCTTCTTGATCCCTCCTGGAAGTTTTGGGGTTTTTTTAAAAAAAAAAAAAAAATCAACAACCTCATTTTAAGATTTGCTGCATTAGAATCTTTTAGTCCAGTGGAAATAATAGATTATGTAACACATTTAATAGTACAACAATTTCATGTCTCTGATTTCTTTCAGAACTCAAGATAATTCTGTCTAGCTCTGGCAGTTTAGTATTTTATTAGTTTGTTTTAATCATAGAAATGTTGGCTAGAAGTCTCTAGTCCAATCTCCTGCTAACACTAGGTCATGTCTGGCCATGGCTTTGTCTAGCCAAGTTTTGAAAGCCTCCAAAAATAGAGATCCCACAACCTCTCTGGTTAACTTGTTCCAGTAATGCACTATCGTCCTAGAAAAACAAAAAACCCCAAAACTTTTCCTAATCTCCAGCTAGAATCTTCAAGGTGAAATCTGTGGCTGTTAATTAACCCTTGTTCTGTCACCTGCCATTACCAGCACAAGTTTGGCTCCATCATCTCTGACACTGCCCTTGAAGTAGTTTTAGGCTTGTTACTGAATTCCCCCTTAGCTTCCTCTTCACCAGATTAAACCAGCCCAGTGCCCTTAACCTCTCCTTGTGTGCCATGTTACTACTATTATGCTGCCTCTAAACAATCTCTCAAACTACTTGCAGAAATTCTAGCCTTTTGGCTGCTTCATTAACTTTAATGACCTTCTTCATTTTTATGCAGTTTCCCTTTTCATCTTACATTAACATAAGTTGAATGTCATCATCAAAGAGCTATTCTGTAATAGTAACCACAATGATTCAAATTCAAAATCTTCACAGAAATGAAAAAGCTCTCCCAAATTCACTACAGCAACATTGAACCAAGTCTCTAACACTGTTCAGGATCACAGAATGCTGTTTCTCAAATGGGTGCTGTGAATGCTGGTCAAAAAAACAGATGGTATAGAAATTTAGCCACTGAATTATTTTCCTCTTTATACATTTATGCAATTCACAAGTGTAACAGAAATAGTCTGTTGTTGTGTTTTCTAGCTTTTCATCATCTCCCTTTGTACACCACAGACACTGTTGCCATTCTAGATGGATGATTAGTAGTAGCTCCATTACTCTCTACTTCAGGCACAATTTAAACCATCGGCATTCTGCATTACTTGCAGAGAGTTAACTCAGTTACTGAACTGAGATTTTTTTTTTTTTAATATATATATATAAAAAGCATAAAACACTAAAAAGCAACACCACCCACTCTATCGTTAGAATAGAAATTATACTTGGGGATTATAGCTATTCCACAGTCATTCTTTGCACCTCCAAGCTTTTTGCCTATTATGTTAAGTTCATCCTTAAAAGTTATGGACTTAACGTCATCCTTATTTTCTAAACTTCTGGGTTTGGTGCAGAACATGTATGTCTTTTTGTCTTCACCTAGTTCCTATTTGTATGCATCTAGCTTAAGTCGGCTTTACTTGTACAAGCTTCTTTTCACTGATTTCTATTTGATCTTTATTTAGGTCTGTTATGTTGCTGTGGCTGCACACAAGATCTGAGATCCATCAGTTTTCAAAAACACCAGGTCAAAGACTTTGAAGTTCTGAGACAACTTTTAAGATAAACACCACCCAGCAGGTAAGCAGGTGAAGAAAAGCAGCCTGTGAGACAATGTCAGAGTACTAGCTTGATAACAACCACTAATAATACAATAATTATATATTCAAGCTATCCTAGAAAATTACTGACATTTGAAACTTAGGCCAACAGGTCCCCTGGGGAACACTTGCAGGATTCAAAAGCTACTTGAATTATGGCACCTTTTAATATAATATAGATTCTAAATAATTCCTTATTTATTGATGAGTTGCCTGTTCTCTTATGTTCTTTCCCATCTATATCAAAACAGTACTTACCAGTACCGGAACTTGGAACCCAAAGTGAAATAATGCGCAAAAAAGTTCTTCTGAGGGGGGAGCGGTCTGTCCAAACGGAAGAACGTGTGATGTTCAACACAAGCTTTCCACAGATTCTTACATGCTCTGTAATTCACCATATTGAATCCCAGTAATGTTTCTCTAGATTCATGCTAAAAATGAGAAAAAATTATTTCAGATAAAAATTATTCCAAGTTACTTTTGAAATTAAGATAAACATTGTTAGCTTTGGATTTTTTTTTTAAATTATGCTTTTTGAAGTGGTTCTCTAATTTTACATTAACTTTATGTATTATAAACCCTTTTAAAATACCTCTAAGTTTTCTTTAAAGGATTTTTTTTTTTTAAATGAGCCTGCTCAAAGGTTAACAGTCTGTTTAGTGATACTGAAACAAGTCTAGATGGGAAAAATGGTCCCAAAAGGTAGGATCCAAACTACATTAAAAAAATTTCTGTGATTTGAGAACTCAAAGGCAACATGCCTCCCTGTTTCAAGACTACTACTGTTAAGACAAGGAATTGTCATGCACACATGCCAATTAGAGATTGGGAACAGGTATTGATCTCAAGAGCAACTGATGTGCCTACTTCTAAATGATTAATTAGGTTCCTGGTAAAGGAAAGAAGAAAAATTGCAAAGCAAGCTAAGTTATTCTGCCTGTTGAGGGAGCTTGATTACAACCTTTGTAGCTCAGAAAATATAATCAGCACTTTGCTTTCTCTTCACAGTACTAAATCCTCCACAACATTTAGCACACCTTAACTGTTTTCACTTAGCAGTAAACTCCTTTTCCAAATTAAGCTTTTGCTGGCCTGCTCATCTTTAGAGCTGCTGAGATACCAAGGCGTAGACCTGCAACTCTTCCTCCAGTGTTGTATTTGGGAAGTTGTTGTGACTAAGGGCTAAGAACCACACTGTACTTTCAGCCACATGATGAATTTAAAGTAAAGAATAAAATTGATTTTAAAAGTAAACAGCAAATTCTGAGTACCTATTGATGAAATTCAAGACATTATATGCAAGAAACTAAAACCTGACATTTTACTTCAATTTACAAAAATTACTTCTATCTCTTTTCTTAATTTCCAAGTATTGCCAACTGTTCCCTGTATTTTCTAGACATAACAGAAGTACTTAAAAATTAAAAGTCACTAACAAGGTAACAGAAATTAAATCCATTACCTACTGAGTTAAAAAAGGCTTTATCAACAATGTAAATGTACAATAATATAAACAAGATACATTACTATTCTGCAAGACAGCAACTATGTAAAATTATGGACTGCCTCATCTAGATCCAGTAAAGGACAAACGAGCTAAGATTTTAGATTCCAACAAAAAGCTCTCATGACGTAGCAAATTTTAATGCTCTGTCAGCCTTTTACACTGTTGGAAAAGAGAATTTCACAAGTTATATGAGCTGATGATCACGCATTTTCATGTTACTCAAAGCATTATAATTATGGGTTGGGGGGGGAAAAAATATCCTGCTTTTTCCCCCTAGTTTGTATTCCAGAGAATGAGCAGATCTGATTCTCATGCCACCATCTGATCACTAGATCAGGCATGAAGCATGAAGGAGGGGCCGGTATCGGTATCGCATGATGAGAAGGAGCTGCAGCTAGATCAGCTTAATTGTAATGCGAAACAGCACTTTCACAGGAACTTGGTGTGTTAGAGCTTTAAAGGTAGCTTAACAATAGTTCTATTCATAGCTTTTAAGGCGTTCATTGCAGTGCAGAGAGAACTGATTCTCAAACCCTACCCTTCATCTCAATTACAGCTAGGAATCAATCTTTAAGGTAAAGAAAACTGTAAGATATTAGCTCCCAAGTGCACCCATCCTTTTCATATCCACCCTTGCAGGTTCTGTAATATCCAAACATAAGCTGGGCAATTGAAATTCATCTTTGCTGATGATTCTGGGGGGCAAGCCCTGGTTCTGGTAGCTAGATTTAGAATAATAAGATTGCCCCTGTTTTCCCTGAAAATAGTAGGCTTGAATCAACGTGGGCTCATCTTAAGACCCCAAGGCAACATTTATAACGTCCATGGTACCTCAGCCAAAAGCACGGAACATAACAGGACAGTTATACTGTAGCCTATGAGAATGTTTTTATAGCAGAAGGCTCCAGGAAGATGCTGAATGCTCTATGGTATGACAATGACATACAGGTATTTCAGGGTTTTATGTCTGTTGAAACAGTGTTAGAAGACTACCTCAGGGAGTCACAGTAATTTCAGAGAATCCAGCTATCTTACTAATTGCATCCATGGTTCCTATTAGAGAGATGAAAACAGTCTGCTTGCTACAGAGGGAGAGAAGAATGAAGCAGCTGGAATGCAATATCAGTGATGAGGCTCAGGGCCCCAAGTGTGAAACTACAGGTAAGCCAAATACCACCATGTAAAGTTAATTTAAATCGTAACCTTACAAATGTACACCATGTGGCAGCCTACCTATAGAATCCAAGAAGAAACACTGGAGGGATAGGGCAAAGTAAAGTCTAAGTCATGTTTGTGGTTCCTTTTAATAAAAGGACAAAAAAAGCAGAACGGATATTGGTGCCTCTCTCACATACAACAGCTCATCCCTTGAACATGCACCTTGGGTGGGGACATTCATTCAAACCCACCTTTGCCTGATTTCAAATAGGGACTTCGGAGCAGATGTCTCACTGCTCAGGAGATAAACTGGGTTGAAAAAATACTTCTCTAGTGGGTCTCTTTCACTTTGTCTAAACAAAGAAGAATCCCAGAACAAAGCAAAAATTGCCTACCCTCATGTCCGAGAGAGTCAAAGACTTACGCTTTATAAGCAGCAGATGCCCCAGAGACTCAAGATATTCCACAAATAGTGGACAAAAGTCCTGTGGAAGCTTAAATGCAACACAGATGGTGCCAACAGTATCTGCTCTTCACGCAAAAACCCAATGGCAGAAACTCTGACAGAATTAGGCAACAATCAGCTAGGCATCTAATGAATGCCAGCATTACTTAAAATCAAATATGTACTTGGGCAGATAAGCCCACATATCACCTTGTGATTCTAGCCTCAGTTCTTTCTAAAGGTCAGTACGAAGAAAAAATTCAAAGCACAAACTTTAGATACATAACCTATAATAAAAAAAAAAAAAATAATAATTTTGGCCACTCACTGAAACCATAGCATCAGAGCATTCAGCATCTTCCTGGAGCCTTGTGCTATAAAAACATTCTCATAGGCTGCAGTACAACTGTCCTGTTATTTTCCGTGCTTTTGGCTGAAGTACCATGGACGTTATAAAAGATGTTGGTCATGGGCAAAACCTATGATATTGTTTTGTTACAGACTCAAGTAATTTTTCAGTGGACATCTGGGCTCTAAAAGAGCAAAAGAACATGCTGAACAACTTATTTGGCTGTCAAAGAATCAAGACCACTAAAGTATGCTGGACAGCATTAAGAGTTTGATGCTGACTATTGACATTACAACAGCCAAGGGTGCAACTAACTAAAAAAAAGCAGCTTAGAGAAACATCTAGAAAAATGAAACTCCTGAATTATTCTCAAACAGCTTCAAAGCATGTAAGGGAAGCAGCATATGGAACAGGCAGGATAAACAAAAATATGGTGAAAAAACTGCCATTGAAGTTATGGCTCAGGGGGCTTCTTATGTCAGATGAAGAAGTCATACATATAACATTCTTTTCCCGCCACAAAATCATAAAGAAACAATGAAAAGAAAATCTACTCCAGTGGATGCGTGCTCCAGCTACATAATTGTCAAAATACACAACAAGCTTCCATTCAAGATTATATTACACTACCAGTGGAAAATGACTTTGACATTAAACTGCTTCATCTGACTTCCTTTAAGTGATTTATTTAAACACAGATATAATCTATTAAAAGCAGACAAATAATTCTTTACTTATGTTGATGCCTCTAAGCAATGCCAAGTCAGGGAATAAATTTAATAGGTGATTAAAAGATAAGGGACTTGCACTTTTGAGGACAGTTGCCATTAAAAGCTCCCAACACGCATTAGCAGTATTTGAAAAATATCTGTTTAGGACTACTTAAAAGCATATGTAGCCCAGTTTGGAAAAAATAAAAATACTGGAAAATTCCCCTCCCAAGTCCACTAATATAATATCCTATAGCATCTCAGCTTTGCATCCGAATAAATATGGTTACTCAGCTGTACAATTTACACACAATGTTGAAAAACATCTTCAGTACACAATGAATGTGTTTTCACTGCCATATCATAAATCGGTGCTTTTAAACAAACACTCAAAGTGCTAGACCAGAGGTATTTTACATACCAAATATGCAATCACTGAGTCACTTCACCTAGTTTCTGCTGCCTAAAAAGAGCCATTTAGGCTCCCTTTATTGTTAATGGGAGTGAAAGCAAAAGTAAGCACATACCACCAGAGAGCAACTTAATCCATCCTAAAATGTACTTCCAATGCATGCAAGATGTTTCACACTTTGCATGTGTCTGGTTACTATAGAGGAAGTCTAATGATTAGCTTTAGTTAGCTAATTACCATGAAACTGAAAATATGTTCTGTTAACCTAACTGAAGCTGAAAATAGGTGAGATGAATCTTATCCTACAAGTCTACTCAGGGAAAGTAACTCTGGAAATAACAATTTCAATATTAGGTTTGATTAAAAAATTAGCTTAAGTATGCCTTCTTTGGAAGCCAAATCGGAGCTTTAATCTTAAGATATTCATGACTTGGAATGAATGAAAATTAAGTTCTTGCCAGTTTTCATCTGATACTTAGAGTTTAAAGGAAAACAGTACAAGGCTTTTTAATTCGTTGGCTTCTTTCAGAAAAGAAATTACATTAGTTACATATACGACATTCTGGTGCGAGTAACAATATGCAGAGTATTGAGAAGCAACAGAAAAAACAAGATGAGAAAGCTGTCTTTATATTACCTTCAATTATATGCAGATTTTTTTTCTGCAGAAAATAGAGAAAACACTCAAGTACAGTACCCAATCCAGTTTTATATCCAGGTATCTCAATCTTCAAGATCCTGAACTTTGCTACTATAGCTTTTTCTCAGGTTCTGATTTAGAAAACAACTGCAGTTCATAATTTCTGAATTCCAAATAAAAAAACAAATTTTCATCTCAGATCTAAATACAACAAACATTTCTGCAACTGTAATGGAAGTTACTCACACTGGTATCAAGACAAAATTTGACCTCTGGGCTGCCAGAGATCAGTTTGCCTTTGAGAACTAACCTACAGCTCCTGCAGGATATTAAGAACTACCTGTGTCACCACAATATGCCGCCCCCCCCCCCCTTTTTAACCACAACCATTTTTCTGCTCACATTGCATGGTGTCTGCTCACGTTGACAGATACTCCTATTTATTTCATGTAATAGCCAAAGTTCATTTCTTTCTACACATAATCACTCCAAAATCCTCTAACTCCCATTATCCTACTTCTGAACTGATAGCTACTTATGCTGCTCCAAGCACACAGGTCAAACTTCTGTCAACTAATACACAACGAAGTGTCTGCATGTGGTCATGTAGTTCCATTTGTGAAAACTGCAAACTCCTGGGCCTCATTTTAAAGGATCTGCTTTTAAGATACACAGTTTGACTCCTTTTTTCAGTCCTAGTACTAGTCACCAGCCATTGGCCTGATCTGATGTAACAGGTGTTTTTCCTCCTTATATTTTTTCTTGTTCAACCATATTGTCCCTAAATCTGGAATAGTCCTATAGTACTCAGGATGCATTTCTCCCTAGAATCCCTTTTTTATGTGGTCAATAGCTTTCCATTTCAGGTTTTCAAATCCTTTCAGTTGCAAGAACTGCACAAGACCTTTTAACTAATCTGATGAGTTAATCACATAGTCATATTTTTAATTAATTCCTCCATCTTCCCCAGTGATATATCTGTGATGGGTTTAGACTAATCTCTTGGAGGCATGGAACAATCCATTTCTTGCTGAATTAAACACACAGTGGTCCTGTGGTGCTTCACAGGGTAGCAAACACACACCACAAGCAGTGAAACATACACATTCTTCACAGAAAGCTTCAACTTTTTCCCCAACAAATTTAGAAGTACGCATAAAAAATTACCATATGTAATTTAAAACTGCAAGGACATTCTTCTCTCTTCTGTTTAAATATAAGTAATAAAGCCAACTTGTATTACTAAATCTGAATAACAAAAATCAGCATCTTTTAATCAAACATTTACTTACAAGCACATATACAATTGAAGCAGCATTAAGCATTACCTTTAATTTTAATTTGGTTTCTTCTGAAATTTAAATTTAGTATTGATTTACTTTCAACCTTTTCAACATTCGTCTTATATAAGCAAGTTACATTTCCTGCATATAAATGTAAAACTAAATGTGTCTAAAATATAAGGCAAATCAAATGAAAAAAGGTCTTATAAAGCATTATAATGGCCCATTTGAGAACTGAAACAGTCAGAATGTTGATGAAACTGGACTTTTAATTGCAGATAAAGGCAAGAATCAAAATAATATAAGCCAGTATAATCAGACATGCAGTATGGAGAAATTTCATTGCTCTCATTTTTTGAGATAATATTTAAAACAGTACTCACCAATTCTTTCCTAAGTTGAATAAAAAACTGTTTGCACTTAAAAGAAATTTTTACAATCTTCAACCTAAATGAAAAATAAAATCACAATATTTAAACATTTAGTATACTGAATCGTGGTTAAAGGCTTAAAGAAACCTACTTAAAATATACTTTCTAGAGAGAACAGGTTTCACTTCATTTCCATGAAATTTCCATAGACAAAAAACAAGATGTCAAAGATTATATAAAATTGCTTGTATAATTTTAAATTTATGAGCCATATATTTATGTTATCTATCAAATTCATTTGTTTCCATCCTAAACCCAAAGCAGTTGCTAATTTAAGTATCTTTTCCCAGTTCCAAAGTCCAAAGAGCTATTCTATCCCCAGGTCATTCCAACCAGATGTTCTCTTTTGTGCAACTGCTTTCATTATCCCTTAGAATATGAAAACATACATTGAACTTCACCTTATTCCTGAAAGACATTCTTTCGCTATGTTATTACATGTCTTTAAATATAACCAGAACTTGTTTTAGCAAAATAGATAAGACAAGATACAAACATGGAGATAAGGACTTGTGATCTTGGTATTTATAAAGTTAAAAAACAAAACAAAACAAAAAATTATCACACTATGAGGAGGAAAAAACATTTAAAATATCACGATAGGGAAAAATCAGCCTACAGATCTTTACATCTTGCAGGTTATCTATAAACATACAAGATGCTGACAGTAATTCCAGACAATTTTGGATGGTGACTACAATGCTAGTTATGCTAAATGGGAAGAGACAGGCCATATTTCCATCACAATCTAATGATATAATTTTTCAAAGAAATGCAATACTAGGATAGTGGCACATCCTTTACTAAATATACAGGAATATTATTTTGGTCAAGAATAAAAGCAAGGTTACCATTTTAACAAGAAAAAAACCCCAGTAACTTCTGTGACTTTGAAAAGGAACAACAGATACAATACTGCAAACCGTAGAACACTAAATTCAAATGCCATCTCACTCAAAAAAGATTTTGCTGACAATTCTCATGAAACTCAAAGATCACAGAGTTAACTTGTGGGAAATTAAACAGCAAAACTTCATGGGTTACAATCAACATTTTACACAGCATGTTTACACAGAGCACCCTTACTAATCTGAACTGTCGCCTCTGATGGTCCCTGTACTTCAAGTTATTATATTGGCTTGGGAAAGCTACAAAAGAAAGAAAGAAAAAAACCCCCAAATTTACAATAAACCCAAAACCAAGAAAACAAAACAAAAAGGTCAGTGAAGATAGTGCTACAACTTTTGAGATAAACTTATTCATGAAGAATATACAGGGACCTCAGTAGTGACTGGAATTACTACTTGCATATTAATCCCCTTGTTGAATAAAAAACCCTTCTAGGCTAGAAAGGAAGAGAAGCAAAACATTAACAGACACCTAAGTTAGATATCTGTATATAGAAATTATCTTCTTAGCTAAATCAAATTGGGACATTTTTCTCCAGGGGATTATTCAGAGCAGAAACCTAACTCAGATGTCCTAATTTGTTGAGAAAGTTTCTATCTCCAATAACATAAAGGGAGTCTGTGAATATTAGCCTTTAAATTATGCTTATTTAAATCTTTTCCCATTTCTTTTTTCTTTCCTAGCTTTGCCATTAGTTAAAAAAAAAAAACAAAACCAGCAGCTATAACTTTGTCTTTTTTTTTTTCCCAATTCTTAATGAATTGTTGCTATTGAAGTTCGTTTCTCAAGGATTAGAAACTATAAAGGGGGTTATAACTTATCTACTGAAATCACATTATTCCATTGGCAATGCGGCAATTTTCTTAGCACCTTGTGTGACAAACAACTGCTTAAGAATAATTAGGGATGGGTCCTAAATTTGCTGGATGGGATAGACACTAGTGATTATAGCAGTCTGAGTGTGGAAAAACAGAAAAAAAGTTTTATTAGACTGTAGTTAACCAGAAGTATGTTATGATTAATTTTCTAAAATTTTGGGCTACAGGGCAATTAAAAGAACATTTTAATATATACCTCTTCTAAAAACTAAACTGCACACACTCTACAACGTTATCATTGTCGTTTAGCATGCCAAGAAAAAACTGAAAATAAATCAAAATTATTCCATTTATAAAAACATTCTACCACCTTTTACTCTTTTTCTTTTTTTCCCCTCTTCTGCTAAAGAAATCACTGCCTTTGGTGATTTACAGACTCAAGGAGAATAAGGATGAAAGCTATACACACTGTTTTTTAATCTCACCCCATAATTTGGGCAGAGCGAGGTCAGCTGCCTTTTAAGCCTGAAACCGTTTGCAACATTAGCCAATAAGGTCTAACTCAACTCGTAAGAGTCACCATTCCAAGTACAAAGAAATGACTCAGCAAAGCTGAATCTCAGCTATTTTCAAAAAATACAGCAGATAAGAGAGAGTTCATATGCACTGCTAATATCCTGCTAGTCATTAAATAAGAATATCCATAAACGGCCAAAGCAAAAGGCCTATCTGCTTATGCTTCCTTTCTCTGACTGTCAGCAACGGTGCATCTCCAAGGAAAACTGTAAGAACAGGTAGGCATCAATAGTATTTTACTGGTATGATTTTCCAGTCTCCAGTCATCTCAGACATCCTAAATCCTAAGAGGTATCTTTTTAAATGAAGAGATATTTAAAAGTCCTAGTCTAAAGTGAGAACTGTACTCAAACATGTGGAAGGAGTCTCATGATATTAAGCCCTGGTTCTCACTAAGGACTTTACCACCCCAACCCTTGCCAGGAGGGTGATAAGGCAGGACACAAGCGATCCAGCAAATTTCTCGACCAAGACTTCTTTGACACAGGTTCTGGACTGGTCAGCTAAGGAGGATGCTCTTGGCAGCACAACTCACAAACAGGGAAGGACTGTCCAGATTCAGTAGTCAAAGACAAACTTGGCTCTAGCAGCTGTGAGATGGTGAAGCTAAATATCCTGAGGGAAGTGAGGAAGGATGCAGCAGACTAAACCACCCTGGAGTTCAGGAGAAGGAACTCCAGCTTGCTCAGAGCTCTGGTAGGCAAAATCCCTTGGAAGCTGCCTTTTGGGGCACAGGAACTGAGGAGAGGTGGCCAATCTTAAAGGACAGTCTTCTCAATCCAGAACAATCTTGACGTGCTAGAAAACAAGCAAGCATGAGAGGAGGCCAACTTGGATTATCTCAGAACTGCTGACTGAGCTCAAACACAAATGAAAGCATACAGGATGTGGAAGCAGGACCAGAAGACCAAGGAGGAACACAGAAGTACTACCTAGACATTCAGGAATAGAACTGGGAAATCCAAAGTGCAACTGCAGTCGCAACTGGCAACGCATGCGAAAAGCAACAAAGCTTTCCAGGGTTACATCGACTGCAAAAGAGAGGCAAAGGAAAGCGCGTCTCCACTGCTGAACAAGTGATCTAGTAACAAAGGAGAGGTTGAGGTACTCAGTGCTCTTCTTTGGTCTTCGAGGGCAAGATCTACTTCCTGGATTCCCAGGTCTCTGTGCCTGGTAGCACAGTTTGGCAAAGAGAGGAATTACCCACAGTACAGGAATAGCAAGTTAGGACACACTGGATAAAAGGCAGTCTCCTTTGTTTTGCCTCATTCCCTCCTGTTTCGTTTCTCCCCACGATCATAAGGTTTATAATATGCAATTTAGATATAATACCAAATTAAGAGGGAGAGGGCAGAGACATTTTACTTGATTCTTCTCTGAGCAATACAGTTACACCTCTATTTCTTCCCACATACATGCACGTCTATCCTCTTGCTTGTCTCAAAACTCAGCTCAGGAGTACTGAAAAGTGATAACTAAACATTCACTATAGCCATAAAGCACTGAGAAGACATTACACAGCTCCAGTTGCACAAGAGCAAGAATAAGTGGAAGCAAGAAGAAAAAGTATCAGTACTAGTGTCACTGGAGCAGCTGCATGACTATGGATAAAACGGAAAGGTAATAGGTCTACTATTGAGCTATATTGTGAGAACTGACATTTCAGATCCTTACTCATAGCAAAAGCAAGCCCATAATAGGACGAATGGGGGGGGGGGGGACGGGGACAGGGGACAGGGACAGTTGTTCATTGTGGTTTTTTAAAGACCAATTATGTTGGTACTACAGTCTTCACAGGAAGAAATCAATATCCCTGATGTCAGCTGATATGGCTGAATACAAAGAACTGTTCAGGTAATTACACACACACAAAAACCTAACTAAGAATTTAGGTCAACATCCCTGGCATGTAAACAATATGAAGCAGAGCTCACAGAAACCTTTAGCTTCCAGCATGGACATGTAGCTTAATTATGACTTATATTGTACATACTCAGTAATTTACCAGTGTGTTTTATAGAACCTATTTCTGCTACTACTGTTTGCCCAAAAATAACAGCAGTAAAAGCAGCCTGAATTAAAACCTTCCTGATTATTACAGCATTGCATTTATAAAGCAGCCTTAACCCAGAAATGGCTCTAACACTTCAAAACTCTTACCAGATGAAGGATAAATTTCTTAGAATGTGTCACTATTATAAACGCAGGTCTGACTGACTAGTACAGTAATTCCAGATTTATCATTGTAAAATCCAGTTTTAATTTACCCAACTAACCATGGAGACTGAAAATTTACATGCCCCGTAATTGCCTCAGGCTTACTTTTCTTTGAATGCTTACAAGCAAAACGTTTACCATGTTCAATTGTATCTGGCTGTGGATAACACTTATGTCATAGCTTTATTTTTTCTTTCTCTTCGAAAATCTACTAAAATGTGACCATTCACACTGTTTCCCAACATGGTAAACCACAGAATACGTAACATCCTACAACAAAACTTTAGACTAAGCTTAGCGCAGAAAACAAGAATATCTTAGAAATTCACTGGGTTGCGGGAAAGATCAAGACTGTGATTAACATCTTGAATCTCTGCAAGGGAGCCTACTAAGTGAAAGCATGTCACTGATTATAGGTAATGGATCTTACCCTGTGCTAACAAAAAACAACAAAACCCCAAGGATTTCAACTGCCTGTATCAGCTTGAATTCAGAGAAAAGTTCTTCTAGTTTCAGTTGTGGTAATCAATTTAATCTGTTTATATGAAGATGACAGACCAGCCAAGAACTTTAGAAAAGTCCAGAGCTGCATTGCCCAAGCACACATAACAGTAGCAAATGAAAATCCAAAATCAGTAGCAAATGAAAACGCAAAACTTTTCATCATTTTTCTAGAGCGAACAGCTTTTGTGCCTGGTAGACTAATGTCTATGATGATAATTTTATATGGCTGACTTTGCCCACTCAGAATGCTGTTATAGCATACTCAACGACATATGTAGTAAGGCTGTCTAAGTGGATTCCAAGCAGGCAAAGCAAACCAAAGGAAGGTTACTTCTGAGGGAACTAAAAAAAGCATTGGGGAAGGTGACATAAGAGCACTTCCATACAGCGCTATAGAAGTTATAGTCCAGAACAGGATTTCTCTTGGATCTTTTCCCTTCTTATATGAATAAGTAAGAACAGGATCCCAAGTTAAGATGACTGGTAACTAGAGTATCATATTTAATGATGATAACTCCATGTTTACAGAACAGCTCTAAAAACTATTTTAGTTAAGAGGAGAAATAAACGACAGCATTTTCTGCAATAAATGCACCTTTTTGATCCTTATCATGAAAATGGTTATCTATGGATGAAAAGATGACCATATCCTGAATGCTCCACCTCAGTTATCCTCAAGTGCCATACCTACATTAAATTTAACACACTCAGTGCAATTAAGTTATATGTGACAAAACAGATAAGAGCAATCACTCTACAGGTAATATTTTTTAGTTCAGTTGTCTCTTTAAAGACTTATTAGACCATAACACTGGACCTGGCTATATAGTTAATTAAACACAAAGTACACTTACAAACTCCTGAAGAAAAAATGTATTAAAATTCATTATAATTTGCACCACACTCATTTAACAGCACAGCATGCAGAACAGGACAAAATTCCATCATAAAATTAGCCATAGCATAGCATGAGGTAAATCATTTCAACTTGATATGCTACAACTAAGTTTCAGTCCTTTTTAAAGCTTATTGACACTGGTAGTGGTAAAAATATGTTTTGAAATACCAAACAAAAAAATTAGCTTAAACAGCTGTCCTTACCACTGAAAGGTGTTAATTCGTACTCTGTTCTTAAAAATCAGTATTCCACCTGACATCACTCCAATCATTATTTCATTGTTACTCTGATCCTTTAAAAGAAAAGAGAAAATTACTTGAAGAACAATAAAAATATCTTTGAAACCTCATATATATTCATTCTCATCTCTCTCTCTCTTAATACACAAATACCATAGTAAAACAGATCTTAATTATCATGGAAGGAAATGTTTTTTAATAAGACAAGAAAGAATTAAATTATTCATTCCTCTTTAGGACAAGCCCAAATGTTTGCTGCAAGTTCTTTATAAGCTACCACAGAATTTTAATTTCTTAAGTTAGATGTTCTGTGTTCCACCAACTTCGAAGAAATACACGGAGTATTCTAGCAGTTTATTACAAATAACAGCACTAATAGACTGGCTTGATGTTTGCTACACTAAAAGCAAACAGCAACTTAAATTCCTACCTGAAAGGAAATTGCAATCTCAGAACACAGAGAGATGAGATTCTAAAACAAACAATATTGTAAGCATATTTAAAAAGCACATTTTTCTTGAAATATCTTTGCACTCTTAATCAAACACCTGCTATAGATCTCTCAATATGTGTGCAACAGCAGGACACAGAGAGCAGTGAAGTGGGGTACATTTCAAATTCTACTGCAAGTTCCTCTAGCCTTAGGGAGTAGGACAAGAATATTTAAAAAAACCAGAGGTGTCTTAGTTACTAAAAAATACATTCAGAGGCTTTGCAGAAATGGTAGCACTCTACTGACAGGTTAAGATCATTTGAGTCAAGACCTTGAGCTACTTGCTTTACCTGATAAAACTGATGCTGTATCCAATTATAGTACACTCACCTTACATTAACAGTTCATATTATATAATGATTTATAATTTGGTTCTAATTGGAACCAAATTAAATATTTTTCGAAGCTGACAGACTTAAAACATGGTGTTCAGGCCAACAAGGCTCAACGTGAATAACAAAGATATAACTAAGCCCAAATTTAAGCAAAGAAATACCATCACTAGAGTGAAACAGTGGCTATTGAAATTGGTAAATCACAGTTAGGCACCTAGTAAAACAACATTATTTTCTTTTTTTCTCTTGTAAGCAGCAGCCAGGAAGGCTTACTAAAAATAAATATTTATTTTTCCATAAATCTCAGAGGAATCCATTTTTACATTACAATACTAGTTCATCCAAACTTACCCTTGCATAGTGCAACTCAACTCCATAAAGTTCTAAGGTACGTGCTGTATTGAGATAATTGAACTCTGCTTCTGCAGGAGACAACCCTCTGAAAAAAAGAAGCTAAATCAGAAGAAACATTCTAACATAACCTCCCACATCAGGCTCCCTAGTGAGCTCAAACAGAAAATCTGCATTCATTTTGCTACTTCTACCCCCACCCTGACATCTGAATTTCCTTTCTCACCATAAACACGCTGTAATTCAAAAATTTTAACAGGAAAACAACCTTGTGCTTCCACATAGACAAAGTCTTGACAAGAACCCACAAGGCAGCTTGCAAACACACACATTTTATATCTAATGCACTGTACCATTTAAACGTCTGTGGAGCTCTAGAATCTGGAAATTACTTTTGCAGTCCTGCATTTTTTATTGGTAACAGCAATTTCTCTCCAAGGCTTACCCTTAAAGTTTAAATTACCATCAACTCATTATAATTCCTTTACCCTACCTAACAGAATTTGCTAAGCCATTGACTGAAATATAAAGTAACATTCAGCAGTTTCTAAAGCCAACAACATGCCCGAATTAAGCAAATGTTTTTGTAAATATAGCTTACATTTTGTTACATTTAACTGTAACAAAAAGCACTTATGTTCTAAAATACCAAGGAACCATCACTGAAAAAGTACCACAATGTTACACACTGAAAAAAAAATATTTTCCATTGCTTCATTGCCTTTTCCTCTTTAGTAAAAGGTCACAGACTTGCACACAGAAAAGAACAGATATTGAAGAAAAGGACTTTGTTACTTCTAAAGTAACTCTTGTTTATTGGTGAGAGCACCATGAAAACAAAGCCTTTATGCTCAAAGCGTACTCAAAGACTGAAAAAAACTCTTAAAGAAATTACATCCTGCTAAGTTAGTATCTTATGTAATATACACAAATACTGTTTTCAGTGTACCTTTAAGATATTAATTTTTTGACTTATTTTCCCTGACATTCTGTCATAGATATTCTATCTGTGCAGAGTATCAATGGTACTTACTATACAGACAATCTACCAAAAAAAAAAAAAAATCACATTAAACGTACTCTTAAAAGAAAACAACAAAAAAACTCAGAAACCTTTAAGACAAAATACTCATTTTTTTACATAATAGCACAGCACCAGCAGTCAGGATTTGACAAAGTCAGTCAATATCTTCTGCTATAAATCCTTACATGTGCTGCTGATGTAATTTTGCTATTTCTTTTTCAAAGTCTTGAGGCTGGCTAGGGATGAAAGAATAGTCTGAGAGGTAGCCTGGCAAGTTTTCTGAATGGTTGTAGTCTCCCAGCTCGGCTAAAATATTAAAAAGAGAGGTTATTGTTTATCACTGATGTATCTTCACAAGAGTCTGCTCCCACATACTTTATGATCTATGCAAACAAAAATAGAGAAGACATTTGAACTCCCCTTTTCCCTTTCGAATAAACATTCTCAGTGAATACCATGGAGACCATTTAAATAGAGCTTTGAGTAGGTACTTATGAAGGAAGTTTTAAAAGTGTTTAATTTTTAATACACAAACTAATTCATAAATGCTGTCATAATGGCTAGCACTAAATAATATACTTCAAGGTGTTTTTTTAAATTTTTTTTTACTTTACCTTTGCTGGCTTTCATGTGATTATACAATATATATATTTTTAACCCTACAACTGCTATTTCTTCATTAAGATCTGCAAAACCCATCAACTGATACCGTACCAAGATATATTCAGAAGCATTAGAAAAATATTTTTTTCCACATTCAGTTGTGTGTATGGAAAAAATGTACACATACATACACCTACATTGAAACTACTTCACTTGAAACTACTAAAAAGTGCATTTACATAATTTCTACCACTTTCTTAAAATTACAGGAAATAAATTAAAATCACATTTATTGTCGGAATAAAAAAAACGTACAAACAACATTTGCTAAAAATACAGGCTTTGAGGCTTTCTAACTATAATCCAAAAAAAATCACCTTTAAATATCTGCAATCCATGTAAGAGAACTACAGTGACAGAGAAGTAACCTAACACGTGAAAACTGGAAAGTTCACAGCAACCCAGCTAGACGCGGAGTCCTGTGCTGGCCTACTGACACTTTTATGGGCCATGGAAGAATTGATAAGAGGGGTGAAGGCACTCATGGAGCAGAAAGATAAGCAAGGGAAGGGAAGGTAGGAAAGAAGTCGGGGCCACTTGCATCACCAGAAACAGATCCTATTTTAAATAATTTAAAAATTGGAAAATAGGACCAGGTTTCATAACAGAGTGCATGCCTTGCTAAAATCCACTACAGAGAATACAGGACTGTCTGAGATCTGCATCTGCTATTCATCTACATTTATGAAGAATCCCAAGAGCTAAACCCAGAGTGAGTTTAGTAATAGGCATGCACAGAAAATCATTAGACAGAGGTCTGCACACTGAAGAACTTAAGGGCAGCAGGATCTCATATATAAATGTAACTACAATGCACTGTGCATACCCACCACTTCTACAACGTATGAAAAATAAACATACTGCATTCTTAAAAGCTTAAAATGTTATAAACTTCATAGTGCCTGCTTCATTACCAAACGCTTCACCTCTTCTAAGGCAAATCCCTATGGCATGACAGCACTTGCAGTACATATCTATTTCCAAATAGCTGGCGTTTGGGAGTTTTGTTTAAGAGAAACTGCTCTATTGATTCATCTGGAAAAAGGTGAACACTTATCAAAACTATGCATAAAATATTACATTAACATTACCATATGTTTTTTCCCAGAAAAGATTAACATGGACACTATTTGTCTGAAATGTACAAAGTACACATAGTACTAAATGTAGATGTAAGTATCTTTAATAGCAGAAAAACACATGAATATAGATCGATATATCAGGATTGCTTATAAAACTGAATTTCTGACAATCAAACTTCAAGAACTAAGTGCTGAACAATCTCTTAGTCGCTTGGTTGTTGTGGGTTTTTTTTTCCACCGAACAATTTAAGTTTATGAAGGAAAATGGAGAGAGAGGAAGAGGACTAAATTTCAGTCTTCAGGACTTATCTACTCACTGGATGACTTAAAATTGACGACGTGGGTATTGAACTTTTTGGCCAGATAAGAGGAGAATTCTCTTTTCCACACCTCCTTGGAGGCTCACTGTATGGTATGTTAAAAACGTTTGTCTAAAAAATGCTTTAGTATCATCCTCAAGAAAAAACAAACTAACCCCACACTTCAGAATACAGAGAAATACAAGAGGGTTGTTTTGGGGTTTTTTAACTGCACGGGATTAAAGAAGGAAAGCAGAGAGCGTTACCAGTATTTTTTCCGCTTCTAATTCAGCAAAACAGGCTGGGGGAGAAAAACCAACTGACCATATTTCCTTAATTGTGAGAGAAGTAGCATCATGTCCACATACATCACAATATAACGCCATACAAACTACACTGTTTAGAAATTCATCAATACTACTTTTTATATATTTCAGTACTAACATGTAAATGAATACTAATTATACTTACATTGAACAGCATAGGAAGCCAAAAGAGCAGCAGTATTATAAGGACAGGGCAATCTGTTTTGTTTTGTTTTTAAAATGAGAAATAAATAAAATTAGATATTTCATATGAAATTCAGTTATTTTGAAAAGCCTAATCTTTCATAGTCTATGAACAAACTGGACAGATAATTATTATAAACACTTCTACTTGCATAAACAGTAATTTATTTTAAATTAAATACATTTTTATTTTTGCAGGTAAAATCCCCTACCATTAACTTTTTCTCAACCAAAGTTGCATTTAATGTTTAACACAACAAAAATGTCTTACCTTCCAGTAAGAATGTCCTGTTTAATTTGCAAAAAATACTGGTACCTTATTTAGAGAAACAAACAAAAAAACACTATAATTAAAAATAAAATTATTTAATAATTTTTCATCAATTTAATGCATTTGCTTTCAGTTAGTGCAAAAGTAAAACTTTACATTTTGCATGCTATTTCTTAAACTATGGGAAAGAAATTAAACTGTGATTAGTAAAATAATAATACAACTTTGTAAATTAAACTAGTTACAGGCTATGAAGTTATACATTATATTTTACTAAAAGGCTGCAATTTTCACATTCTACCTGCTTTATTTTCCAGTATTTATGTTGCACTTAAAGTTTAAAAGAAGTAAAAAGAAGTGCCTTCATGATGAATGTGAACAACAGAACTATTCAATATGGCAGCCAAAAGTTGAAGTTTGCATCTGTGTATGGAGGTACCTTAATAAGAATGATTTGTACTCCAGGTAGATAAAACTGATTTATTCTCATTGCGTATTGATATTACCCTGCTTTCATTTAAATTAAAACAATTACTCTTAGTATTTTGGAGTTACATTCTTAAATAGAAGTTATGGATTCTATTATGTCAAACACCTTCTGACTGACTTCCCTTGAACTTCTAAAGTTTTCTTTAATTATGATGTGAGAAAAGCTTGTTTTAGAAATTCATCTAGTCTTCCCATAGCCACTATTGCAAGTCAGGAAGGAGATGGAAACAGCAAAAGGAGTAGATGAACACTTTAAAACAAGAACTACTTCCCACCAAACAGTGGCAGCGGGAACACTGTGACTTAAAAATCCCAACAAACCTGAAACTGCAAACAGATTTCCCTCTAAATTACTTCCTTTTTTTCTCCAACAGAGCCCAAATATTTTTTAACGTCTCAGAATCAATCCTTTGTTCACTCAATTTAGTCTCTTCATTATTTCACTCAAAGGTTTTAAATAATTTCAAAGAAGTATAAATGTTTATATCAAGTGGCAAGCCTCCACTGACACAGAGATTGAAGTGGGGTAATAAACAAGACTTACTGAGATGGCAAGATGTTAGCACAAGCTTAAAGTTTCAGCAAAAACCCCTTATAACATAGCATAAAGGCAGCTGTAGAATTTAGGCTCTATCTAATGCCTTTTCATTTAAAAAAAAAAGTTTCACTGAGTGGAAAATTTAAACATCATTCCTGCTTTCTTACAAATTTATTCTGTTTTGGGACCTCCTACACTATTATTATTATTATAAAAATCATCTGGTTTCCTTCCTGTAGTTCTGATTCGAAAGTAGAGTCAGCCATACCCATTCATTATCAACACTCATCAAAATTACTTATGAAAACCACCTGAGTTCAACTGAAACCAAGCATTAAATATTTCCCAATATTAACTTGCACAAAGAAATTAAAAACAAAATACATCACTTTATTACACAGGACTTCTTATAATTGTGTAGTCTTCAGAAAGTGGATTAACTACAACTTTAAAGACTTCCACAAACATTTACAAATACACACACAGAAATCCAATCATTTACAAGCTAAATATAGTGGAAATGTAAAACATTCTGTGTTTGAAAGAAAATGAGGGAAAACACTTGCAAACTAACAAGCAAAGATGTTAGCCCATGTGCTCAACTCCTACAAAACCATCTAGAGGTTCTTTAACTGACCAGAATGGCAAGAAGCTTAGTTTAACGTATTAACCTCAAGAAGTTAAAACTGAGACATTAGCCAGGCTTTAAAGACCTCAAAATACTTTTTGGTTTTCCACCTTAAAATGCATACTGAAACCAAAAAAGAGACAGATAAAGCAAAATTTCTTTACCTGTTAAAAAAAGCAATAAATGACAAGTTATATATTAAAAGTATATGCTTCACATGCTTAGCTTGAGTATCTCTTCACAAATTTAGTGAACAAATCAATTTTTCCTATTTTTCCTGTTTACATTTATGGCTGCAAAAACGTAGGACAAAAACATTCTGTATGTGCAGCTGCACCTTCATTTTATTTTACTTTTTTTGGTGTAATGCTTTATCAGAGAGATTCCATGGTACTTAAGGGACCTCATGATTAAGAAACACTAAGCAGAGTTCATTTTCTGTCCACTGTTTTCAGCAAACAGTGAAGTTATGGCTTGTTAGCTAACCATCCCAGTTTGAACACTTAAGACTCGCATATTGTTGAGCAAAATGGGAAATCAACAGAAACTTTAGCAAGGTAGATCTGAAAAAGCCTGCACAACAAACTCAGCTAAAACAATGAAGGTGGCATTGCATTAGAATATTTTCATCTTCCTTATATAGATACATCTAGAAAAGGGTAAGACAGAATTGTGCTAACGGGAGTGAACATTAATAAGCAAGTCCTTCTGTCATGAGCAGAACTAATGAAGCTTCATTTCCTACCAATACAAGTTCGTAAAGCTAAACTCTCCAACACAAGGTGAGCTCCTGCTGACCTTTCCTGACCTGGCACATTCATAACCTGCCTCCCTCACATGAATTCGCTGAGGTCTAGTAAGACACAAGCTTGTGCCGAACCTTCCCCTGATGTCTATTCATACTGCCTCATATATCAAGTCATTCCTCTGTTTCATTAAGTTTATAAAAACTGAGCACCTTTGAAAAGTCTCAGCTTGAGCTGGAATTGTCAGAAGTTTGTGCTTTGTTTCCTTTCTTTTTTTTAGGGGGGAATATTGATTACACGAAAGGAGCCCATATTTGTGACATGGCATCCTAACTGCCCTCCAAAATACCCCACGGATAATAACTCTCTCCTTATAACAATTCCAAATACAAGTGAGTTTTCTCAGGGGCAATTAGGTCTATTAGCAAAAATGGCAGAGCTGACCTTGATAAAGCAATCGTACATTATTTCTCATCTAAAAGGATGCTGTATTTATAGCTTTGTATTTACAGGGTAACATTTAAAGTAAACTGTTCTCTATTTTCTTTACTGTTTACTTCATACTGATCAACATTTACTGTTTTTTCCATCTCCTTAGGAATATTACAGTCCTTTAATTCAAATAACACATTTTTCATTATTCTGATGTAGTAAATTGCCAAATTTTCCTAGAGTAAATATTTCAATAAAACAAAGCCTGATCCAGGATCTCTGGGACTCATTTTAGTAAATTCTGTCTGCATAGTTGTGTGTAAAATTTTGTCCAAAATATGACAAATCGAAAGAAATTATAAACAAACATGGACTCAAATTTTCACAGTTTTGGTACTTAGGTTTCTAAAGCTATCCTTAATAATTTAGATACTGTTTTTCGAATGGGGCTGCCTTGTCTTCAGAACAGCTGGCATCCAAAAATTCCAATCTGTCAAATCATGCCACTTACATAGAGGACCAGAACTAATTAAGAATACTGAAAATTTGAGGCATTTCTTCAGGGACTATTTGCAACTCACAAGCCTCCTATCTTGATTCACACTGAGCATTTTCTTCAACAGACTTCAACACATTGCTATCAAAATAAGCTTACATGCTTCAAGCTAGGACTACAACCATACAAACAGATTAATTTTATTAGTGCCAAGCAGAAAACTGGGGGAGGGTGGGGGGTGGGGGGTGGGGGGGTGGAAATTAAAAAAAACGCAGAAAGCTCAGGAATTTTTTAACCACAAAGGAGAACACAAGTAAGGATAAAATTAAATTTGTACTCATTGGTAAATAGTGGCATTAAGTTTTTCCTCTCTTCTCTATTTTCCCTTTTCTGTTTCTACTTGGTAGTATTTTCTTCATGTAGTTACTTCACTTTGCATATAAATTTGTAAATTTATTCACAGAAGCTTTTTGTTATATTGATTTGGTGCAACTGCATAGTTCATATCTGTAATTATTAGGCAAAAATTAGAGGCTTGCACATACAACACAAAAATTAATTACAAGAAAATTTCCATGTTATACCTTAAAAAAAATTAATCATTCTTATCCCCTTAAACATAAGCCTTCTAGAAAAAAGTTTTATTGATAAATTAACTAGACCTACCTTGTATATTCTTCTTGTAGCTTGTTTGGGTCAGTTACGAAAAACTTAACTCTGAAGTTCAAACTGTGAGGAGATCCTCCTATGGTCAAGAAAAGTTATTTCTAATTAATCCGAGTACCTTGGAAAAACAGCATAATAATGATATATGAATTGACCAAATACATACATGTACTCACTTTTTAATTGTTTCCTGATTGGTTTGTTTGGATCCAACCACCTCTGGAAAGAGACAAATTGTAACACCAACTTTAGAGAAACAAAAAAGTACAAATTACAGCCTTATACATCAAGAAACTGTTGCTTTTCTATTACTTTTTACTTGGTCTTTTACCAAACTGTCTTACTGGAGTACAAAGTCTTGTTACTGATTCTAGAAAGACACCAACATTATGATCAACAGTTGCTATTGTTCTTCTTTCCCTGAGATTAACCTCTGTTGTCCAGATATCTATCTCTTACAGTACTAACTCAACTATGACTTGGTTCTACAATTGTCACATGAGCCTGAGAGAGGTTAGAACTCAATTATGGTGTGTTTAACAATCTTCAGCTCCTTTTTAAACTGATTATCTAAGGTGAACTAACTGTGGCAGTGATGAGCTATAAGCAGGCTAATATACCAATTCAGAAGTAGTTCCCGTACTTTTGACCCTGCCTTTTGTAGGCCTGACACATCCAGGGAGTGATCCCACTGGCTCACAGATTCTCTTCAAATTGTCAGCCTGAGTATCATTTCTGGTAAGTCGCTAATTGGAATCTTGTAAACCAGAGGCTCAGCGCTCAGCCTACTGGATTAAGGACTACAAAGCAATTTTACCAAACAGCACCCAATCTTGATTGTCTCTACGGGAGAACACTGCTGTGGGGAAGTACAGACAGATCTTTACAAAAGCAGCACTGCAGATTTCAGATAGAGGTATGGTTCTCTGGAAAGCCCTACAAATTGTATAAACCACTCCCCATGAGCAACCCAGCAGACTCTGCACATACCAACATAGTTCAATTAACTTGAACAGTATTTATAACAAAGATAGACTTACAATTCCTCATCCTGCCTTGCAATGCAAGCCCACAAGCCTCAGGAAATGGTTAATATGTCCACAGTTCCTATGAACTGACAAAGACCTAACCTGTATGGCATGTAGCTACCTCACATTTATCGCAGGGCTTTTTATTTTTTTTTTCACGTGAGGAAGGAGGAAGTGAACACACAGAGGTACCTGAGCTGACACACACTATGAATCCGAAGTTAGTTCTGAGTCATTTTATTCATTGGGAATAACAAATAATGATGACTACATCCAAATGCTGTATCCTTGTAGTAGATGACTTAACAGGAACTAGAGAGACAGTTTGATACAGCTTAAAGAGTATGATTATGTCAAAAAAACCTCACAGAGGACCAATTAACTTTTAAGACTAAATGTAAAGGCTTAAGAAAGGACTCTCCAGCCAGGGATACACATGAATTTTATGTAAGAATCTTTCAAAACATGGTGAAAGATACTTGAGTATCTTTAAGCAAGAGGTTACGATCCTATGTATCTGATAAATGCACAGAGCTGACTGAAAATCCTCGGGGCTTTTTTTGTTTGGGGATTTTTGTTTGTTTGTTTGAGGGTTTTTGTTTTGGTTTTTTTTTGTGGGAAGTACTGTTTTGAGATCACAGTTAATCCAGAAAACCTGGAATTGAAATGTCTAGCAGAAAAGCTTGCATTTACATTCCCTTCTGGTTGTAAAGATCAATTTGGTATATACTAGCATAGCTCAAACCACAGAAGAGTAACTTTTTTTTGAACCATATTTAACAGGCAATATCCATGCTTCCAAGTGATATCATTCGATCCAAATGCAAAAGGTGATTTTTCTCTCTGGGAAACTGCAGTGTTAAACCACTTAATATTGTAAAGTAGCTGAAGTTGACAGTATTTAGGCAAAAGTACCAAAACTTTATGAATCACGGTACTGCTAGCAAGGCATGTTATCCCATTTACATCCCACTAAGTCTAAGAGGCAGGTAGATTTGGGGACCCATGAAGTTTGTACCCCAGTCCCTTAAAGAGTCATTTCTGAACTCTCTCCTCCCCCAGCAATGATCCCTGCCTCACTCCCTCCTGCCAAGGGTGCTCCAGCACCCACACTGACAGTATGCGCTGCACCCTCACTCCCACTACACACCAACACCCCTTCTCAGCATTGATCCAGGCACCCACAGCCCAAGAGCCTAGCCAAATACACCGCTCCAGCTGTACACAGCATCAGTGCTTTCTTGCATTGACTTCTACTGTGACATTAATATTGTACAAAAACATAAAGCTTGTGCAGTTTATGAAATCCACGTTTAGGCACAATGATAGAGATTTCACATTCACTTAGCAGAATCCCCTTTTCCCCATCACCTTTGACTATATCTTAAAAATATTCCCCTGTGTTATTTCACAAGTAACTAGAATATTTGTCAATCCCATCTGGTTTCTTTATCCAAATGAACTGAGTGTAAAAGTAAACTGATACAAAAACCTGAAATTAGTCAAACACATAAATTCTTCAAGCTTACACGACTAATATTGGTAACATTTCTATTTAGCTGCGACACATTGTTTTCACAGCAACTAGATATGTACTGAAAAGCCAAAATATTTAGAAGTCAAAGAATATTAAACCTTTAAAGCATGTGCTTATATCAAATAGCTGTGAAGCCGTTCTTCTTTTGGACTAACTCTTAACCAGATCCTTCTATTACAGTGTTGTGTTCAGCTGCTTCCAGATAGATAAACTAAAAAAAAACAGAGCTTAGATGTCTAATCTTTGGAAAGCCAGATAAATGAGAATGAGTAACACTACAGATTTCTGAATGTTGAGTAAAATATTGAGTGATATTCAATTAAATACTTCTTAAACAAGGCTGAAAAGTAATTCAGCCTTTTCTAAAGCATGCCTATGTCTTTTCAGCCTGGAAACAAAGTTTAGAACAAAAAGATTAAATGAGGCCAGCCTGCCAATGTCTTAACAGAACTAACCACAAAGTTGCAAAAGAAAAAACTTTGTTAAATATCTACAACTATGCTATACAGCTTTATTCATATTAATAAGCTTAATGATACCAGAATTTAGAGAAAGAATATAATTAAAAATAATTTGCTCTAGAGAAGAAAGAAATGTGGACGTAGTTCACTTTTCAGGCAGAAGAAAAATTATGGCTGTATTGGGACTTCTTTCTTCCTCTTCTACATTAAAAAAAGACATTAAAAATAAGTAGAAAGCAAAAAACCCAACCTTTTAGTAAGATAAAAAAATTATTCCTTCTATTTAGAAGAATCACTCTTGATGGTAAAACAACAGCAGATGAAATCTGCACTAATCAAAGAAAGTTGCACTACTTTCTGAAATTCACCTTAGTTACTGAATGATTAACACTTCACTGTGTCACTTATCTCTATAGATCACATTCTCCACATTTTGTGAACAAAAATTACTTTTGACACACAAGTTGGGAGATAAATTTAGACCCCATCACTGTGACATGCACATAATGGGAATTAGGTAAAGAACTGTATTAAAAGGAATAATACTTAGTTAAATTGCACTTTAAAACAAGTATTGAACATTTGATACCTATAAAAGAAAGTATTCAAGAAATATTCTTCAAGCAATCATGATCTCAGTAGTATAGCTATTACTATTACAGCCACTGAACATTACAGCTGCATCTATTAGCTTCTACTGGTGACTTACAAAGTTTCAGCCCTATGGAATTTCCTTTCGATTAAAGCACATGAACTATTATAAACACTCATTTTCAAAGAAGTCCCTTTTCCTGTTAAGGTGATGACCTGAATGCCCTTGTCAGACAGTGGACTATATGAAGCACTATTAAAAGACCTAGTAGGTATCTGGGCTAGAAACAAAAACACCATACAGGACAATCTAAAAAACCCTTATTTTTTTGAAAGTCTTAATGAAAAAAAAAAAAGTTACTATTTCTTATCCCAACTGACAATGATCATGCAGTCTAGTAAACATATAAAATAAAACAAGCAATATCCTTTTAAGTTATTATTTCATAAGGACAGATCTCAACCTTTTACTCCAAACTTGTAAATATTAACATTTAGTTTTATCGTAACTACAAGGTGGTACTGACCCACTCAAATGACACAGCTGGAGAAGATGGCACAATATTGCAATGGCTTCTATTTACTTCTCTTTACAATGACACAGAGAACAGTGATGAATATGATTATGATTTGTAAAATCATATTTATAAAACAGAGTCAACTTACAGGGTTATCAGTAGATTCATCAGCCAACTGTAAACCAAAGTAATCTCTCTCTGTCAAATCAAGATGCTTGAAGACTACATCCAATAGAACTTGTCCCTGATCATGTTTCTGCAGAAAACACACACATATTTTTTTTTATGAACAAATATATAACTGGACACACAAACTTCAGGCAGGCAGAGCACACACACATTCTTTCAGAAATTCTCTAGCAGCCCAAATTTTAAATATCATGAAGTGTATCCCAGGAGCACTATTTTTAAACGAACTTCATCTCTCTTTTTGAAACATATGCAAGGAATTATTATTTTTCCTCTTTGTCATTTTCTGACAGCAAGAATTTCTCACTTCTCAGCTAGCTACATTATTATTTCTGAAAACCATTCATTAGCCAAATTTGATATTTAAAAGGAGTACTGAAAAAAAAGAAAAAAGGCTAGGATATGACAAAGAACTTTGCAGCCTTGGTTGGGTCACTGAATTTAAAAGTACAGGTCTCTACAAGTTATTCTTACTTTTTATATCTGAAAATCTGTTCCTGAATCTAAACGAACCAGCATATTGAAAAAGTTTCCAAAGTTAAATGACATAGACAGCTGAAGCAGCCAAATATCTACCTGAAAATTGTCATTTAAATGTATTCTCTCAAAGATACTACTTCATTCTAAATGAACTAATTCAAATTAACTGAATGACAGTAACATTGCTTTTCAGAGCGAAGTGAACAAACTTGATTTCTACTACAGGGACAAATCTTACCCTCAAAATGATATAAAAAGAACCTGTAGTTGTTGGTACCTAGCAATTTTTTGCTTAACCTGAAAATACTGCCAACATAGTAATTGAATGCTGAGCGTGCCATTATGACAGGACTCAATAAACCCATTTGGTGACATGTGAAGGGGGTTTCCCAAAGAAGTTAGAGTGTCAGAGCTTCTTGAAGTACAAAAGATAAGGAATAATTCTGCAAGAAAAACTGACAAACAAAATAATTACGAGATATGATTGATTTATTTTCCGCCCAGTTTTTCTACTTCTCTGGCACCAAGCAAGCTTCTAATAATCTTCTAGATGCCAAGTATTATTGATGCTACAGTGGATTTGATATATCTTGCCTTGTTTACGGTAGGCAATAAGATATTTTTAAAGTTTTAAAACAAAACCCCCTGCTGTTCTGCTCCCAAATGACCTCACTTCTCATAGACATTATACAAGAGTTTACTTTTACAGCTGTTAAAACAGAAGTATTTAACTAAAAGGTCAAAAGAAGGTTGCAAGAATTTCATTATATCCATATACGAGAAAAATCTACAAATCGCATTCAGACATTTGTTACACCTAAGGGCATCCTAACAAAACTCATTTTTTTTGTTCAGCTGAAATTACGCCGAAGTTGAGTAAACTGTTAAAAAAAACATTTATTAGGGGCTAAACACTCCAAGAAGCTTGATAATTTATTTCATAATAATAAAAAAAAATCAGAAAATAGTTATCAACAAATTATGTTTGAAATGATCCCAGCAGTACAATCATAACAATAGCTCTGTGCATTTAAGTTGAAATTACATAGGGCATGTGTTTCAGGTCCCATATAAATTTGGCTAGGTTAAAGTGATCTAAGAAATATTGTATTTACTTTGAAAGAAGATTTTTTAAAAAAAAAAATCAGAGAAAATTTCTTGATGTTTAACAAAATGAAGAGCCAGTAGGAGCACCATTGTTAAAAAGTTCACTCTTTCCAATAACTAAAAACAAGCAAAGAAAAAAAACAGATGTTAACATAATAAATACACAACAGTATAAATGCATAAGGCAATTTTTATATACAATCCAAAAATAGTCACTTTCATTTTTACTAAATTAGGAGTTTCTGATATATTTTGAAATAAACCAGTAATCAGTACAATTTTTTCAGCAAACAAAACTAATTTTAAAATTACATAGCAACACTAATTGCTTCTTGGCATTTTTCCCCATGTAGATTAAAATCAGAACTCAAACTAAGAACTTATGACAGTAACTATCAGAAAACGGGAGACATTTGGAACCCAAGTTTAGGCTTACATTTACCATAGCTGACCTGTTACTTCTTCAAATAACACGCAGATATCAATTCTGTAGTTTTTTTCCAATCTAAACCTGAGAATTTATACTGTTTCTTAAATATCTGAATATATGTTTCCTAACGAAAAAGCTTAGAACTTGCTGATCAGTTTGAATTTAGTAATACAGAAAGTCATTTAATGACTGCAAGGAAGGTATTTCTCCTGCAACAGAGCAGCAAATCTGGTAAGAGAAGACTAGTTTCAACATGAAGCATTTGTTTTGATCACAATGTTTTTACTCTCAGTACAAAATAAAGATAAGCATCTAGTAAAACCAAACCTCGGTTTAACCCATCTCTAATATTTATATAATGATGTCGCAGCTTGCCACAGCAGGTGAAGGTCACAATCCTGCTTGTTGTGAAAGGTCCAAAATACTTGTATTACTATCATAACCATTGAATAGCTGCTATAAATAAAAGGTATGATAACAAGTTTCTACTTTTGCTTTTTTTTAATAAAAAAGCAAACCCAATAAACGTGGATTAGCATAAAAAGAAACTTGGTTTATTCCTACAGATAAAGTTAAACATTAGTATTTCCTCTTAAAACAGGGAATAATGGAAATATATGAAAAATGGGAAATATCTAATATGAAACTGCAGTAGATAGATACAAAACATCAACATTTTTTCTGAATTGGAATATTATGTGTACTTCTTATTAGTCATTGCTGGAGGCAAAATGTCTAACAAATTTTGGCCTTTCAGAACAAGTTTGACATCAACACTAGACATCAATATATTAGCTGCACTTTATGAAGTATCTGTCATCTAGTGGCCAAGATCTAGTACCACTACATACATATTAATCTCTAATCGCAAAATGATTGTCAGCTGTTTACAAACACCCATATTTGAAAATTTAGGAAAACATCTGTAATTACATAGGTTTAATACCTGCTTACCAACTACCACCATCTTCCCAATTTATATTACTGACATTCTGGTTTTGTTGCTGGCCTACAGAACTGGCCGCATCTACAGCAAACACCAGAAGATATCGCTGCCGTGTCAGTCCAAACAAATTTGGACTTCTGATGACAGAGGAATGGGATGACAGGTCCCGAGCTTTCCTGGAGGGGGTCAGATGGCTCTGCTGATCACAGGTCTGCAGGAAGCTGTGCTGCTCCTTCACTAATGACAACACTGGAAGCTCTCCTCTCACAGCTCACCCCAATACTTGTGTTGCAACTCAAGCAAGCACATCCCCAAACAGCCAGCGCCACACTACTGTCTCCTTTCACTCCTCAGCTTATGTTAGCTTTGCAAAAATTTACCTTGTTTTAAAAAAAGTTTCCAAGCAGGCTATTATTTTTTTGGTCAAAGAAAAACCAGAAGCAAGTAATGCTGAAGTTTAAATTACTCAAAGTTTTCGCTTCTAAAATTACAGGTGTGTTGGTGTGGGGGTTTTTTTGGTTTGTTTTGGGTTATTTTACAGATTTTTAGATTTTACTTCCATTAGAGTGTAAATTCATGAAGTTTGAGGAGAATTCTGAGATAATAAAGGCTCCAAATTGAAACATTTGTCCATGACTGCTAACCCACTAGCGTTGCTCACAGAACAACTCATCCCATCTACCTTGACTTAGTTTTCCCTCAAGTTTAGTGTGATCTCCATATCCATGTACTGGCTTTCAGGAAATACAATTAAGTCAGCCTGCACAGAAAAGATAAAATTTGAGGTATTTCAACAATTAATTAAAATCAATTAAAGCAATTTGATCCTGAAGAAGCAGGTTTACGGTAATGCAAACCATCCTGATCACATTAACAACTCAAGTCAGCCTCACTTCTTCCAGCCACGCATTCTATGAATTATGCTTTTCAGAGTCCAAGTAGGAGTTCTTCATTTGGTAAGCAGAGCATTTTATAGAAAGGATTTCTCTCCTTCAAACACAGGCATAGGTTAGTTCCAACTGATTCTTCTGCCTGCCACCAAAATAACCTTTGTCTGGCTACAATCCACAGGAATTATTTGATTTGATTTGTTACACTCTATACAAGGTAAGGCTTAGCACAAAGTATGCCCATCTTGCAGATCAATGGAAAAGGCTGGTTGAAATGTGAACTTAGAACACGTCACATAAATTATCAAGAGACATTGTCAGTGATCAGTACTTTGCTGTTGGAGAAGAAAAAGTATTGGAGTACATTTTTATTAATACAGCACTGCATACTCCAGATGATTAAACTTTACGATCATTAGCATACAGAATACCTATAGCAATCACCAGGAGAAAAAAACCTTGCTAATTTATTTGATGTTATCTTTGTTCTTCCTGTTTTGAAAACAATTCCATAAATATTTACTGCAAAGTATTGTGTCAACCACAATAAAGTAAAACACAGCAATAAGCCCTGAAAACCTGTATACCATGTAGGTTAGCATGCATTTGCTATGACTGAATACTTTATTACTCCCTATTTTTGAAAAAAATAGATTGAGGCTAAGACCTGAGATCACAATGTTGAGCACCAAGGAACTTTTTATTCCCTAAACTCAGTTTTAATAGACAAACTTGCAGGCCGATCTGTATAAGCAGTAAAGCATGATTCATGCAACTAAAATATTTAGTACACTAGGGAGGTGGCGAGAACATATTACATAAGTTTTTCTTGGGAGAGATAGAATAGACATTTGAGGATTTATAACTGGTGATTCTAATCTAGACAAGCACTAGCATTCTCTAACAACATACGGCTTTTGAACACCTAGATCAAAAGGGAGCATAATCTCCCATACCTATTGTACAACAATTATTCCTTATTTTAGCCAACTCACAAGAACAAACAAAAACCTGCAAGACAGATATTGTAACAGAAAACTCACGTACCTGAAAGCAAAGAACACAACATTTTTAATTTCTCACACACTTTTAATGCTTTGTCTCCAACTACATTGTGCACATACTGCTTTTTGGCAGGCAGTATAGACTGGGAAAATGTTAGCAAGGATGAGAAGGTAACAGATATAGAAGAGCAGTGGGATATTGTAGATAAAAAGGGAAAAGGCTTATAGGAGAAATTATCCCAGAACAGAAATGAGGCTTGATGTTGATAAATTAAGTCTTTGGTCATCCCTCCCCCAGGTCCATCATCCAAAATTACTACCCTTAACTACTCAGAAGTCCTGAAAAGTTAAACAGTTCCTGAACGCCCTACAAAAATATCTCAAGAAAACATCCTAAAACCTTCTATCTTGATTGAAGTATCTAAACCAAATAACCACCAAGTCTACCTCTAAATCATAAGTTACTCAACACTGGATCCTTGCAAGTTTTATCTAAGTAACAGAGATTTCACTCCTCTGATAGGCAGCTGCAGGCTGCACAGGCTCTAACCACCTAATCAGAGAACAGATAAATGCAATCACTCTCACAAACCTTCCCTAAAACATTCAAATGTATCAACATCCTCACTGAACACTGGATGTCAGAACTCGATATAATTGCTGAGCATTAGAATTTTCTCATAGTCCAAATTAAACTTGTTCACATAGATTTGAGAACTGCTTCAGTTTCTTCCTCTTCCCAACTTAAGTCCCACAGCCTTATTTGACAACAAGCTATTCCTTCTCTCTATTTGCTGAAGTTTAATTTTCTCTCGAAAAACTTTAATAATCATGCCACCTGTAACTTTCACCATCACATTATTCGACCTTGCTCCACTTAGCCATCAATTCTATAGCTTATAAAGTAAAAACTGAGTTCTCCTGCCCCAGGACACCCCACAGCTTCTTTCCTGTTTGAGTTCTGGTTCTTCTCACACAAAGATCCCTTTAAATGCTTTAACGTTTTCTTGTGAGGTCCTTGCCTGTTGTTTGTGGTTGGGTTTTTTTTCCCTCAAGAAGTCAAAAGAAATGGTTGCACTTGTGTGAACATATGCACAAAATTATGAACATTTTAATTTCAACTCTTTATCAAGGATTACAGATTAGAAAATCTGATGAATAATGTATTTTAAATTCCAGGCTCATATATAAAAGTTATTCCCTTTTCCCAGTGACAGTCCTCAGCATTCAGCAACCAGCTTCCTGTATTCTATCCTGCCATCCTCATTAGTGCATTAGAAGGTGGTGAGTTTAAGCGAGGGAAATCATAGAATAAGAACATAATCTGAGAAAAGCAAAAAGCAAAGAGGTACTTTAAGATGATAGCTGTAACAAAATATAACCATACACATGATTGAACATAGTTAGCTACACAGTGATGAGAAGAGCTACCATGACACCTTACTCATGCTCAAAATGCAAAAACCAGAATGAAGCAAAACAAAAGCTTGCTTCTCATTCAGCTCAGTGGCAAAACTGCCCTCCATTTCCACTAGACAGCTTTAGTCCATGAAGAGAATTACCAGAAATAAATTATGCTTTTTATATTCAATTTTGAAATGAGGATGTGTTGGTACTATAGAGGATGCCAGAATGACTAAGTTCAGTGACTTAGTATGTACATGTACAAGCATGCCTTCCTGAACATAACTTCCCCTTCTATTCTGTACTTAACACTATTTTGAAAGTCAAACTCTAGCCATACAAATCCAGCAAAGGAAAGCAAGCTTGGTGATATTGATTTGCGATACGCAAATTACTTACATTAACTCTGAAAGCTTGTACAGTGTTATCCAGGAGAAGAATGTTGCAGACCACCTCCGTATGCTGCCTGTCTCGTGCCAGCTCAGATGCTCGTACATTGTAGGTTCTGCCAGCAGGCAATCGGAAACGTGCGGTCATTACTGTCCACACAGGGTCTTCAGGCAAAACAAAAATAAAATTTAAAAAGATCGAAAAATACAAATGCAAGAATGTCATACTTCAAAGGTCAACACACAGCAAGTCCATTGTTAAAAAGCTCCATTACAGGCAAAAGAAAAATGTGTAACTAAATTCATGGTATCCAATAACGAAACAATGTCCTACAAATTACAACACAATCTTATTCCAAAATACTCAGTCCTTTACTTTCTGCCTATTGTCCACTCCCTCCCTATTTTAGGGTTGTTTTGGGGGTTTGGTTTGGTTGGTTTTGGGGTTTTTTTTAAAGATTCAGAACCGCATTTTCACTTCAAAAAGCATTGTAATTGCTGGGCAACATGGCTACTGAGGCTCCCAATATTAGAGGCAATTAAGTAATTAATTTCAGTGCAAAACAGCAAAAAAAAAAAAAAAAAAAAATGCTTACACCAAAAAGCTTTATAGAGAAAAAGCATGAAGAAAACACAAAGATTTTGATGCATTATTCTGCAATGCCTGTGCATTCACTGTATAATTACTAGACATGAGAATACACAGAGATAACAAAAACATTAGCATTGGTTTTTTTCTCCTTTTTTTTAAATTATTTTTAAATTACAACATGAATAGGTAAAGGTTTGTCAAACTACTGAATCTTCCATCTAAGTCAATTTGATTGGATTTACATGTCCAGATTGGAAGCACAAGCAATTCTTATTCTCCAAATAAGGGACTGTGACCAACCTGTGCTAAGTGCTGATAAATAAAATGCAAGAATTGAAATGTGACTTTCACTTTTCAAAACTAAGATTCTAATGATTATCATGCAACCCCAGTCCAGCAAAGCACTTATGAGCACACCTGATGCCATTAGCCCTATCCAATGATACTAGTTACTTTCTTAAGTACCTTACAAGATCAGAGCCTGTGATTCACTTAATTACACACTCAGCGAACTATTTCTACATCCTTTGACAAGGGCGTAAGCAAACAGAAAGTTTCATAACTTAAGTAGAGAATATATTGAGATAGAAAATTAAAATACCTTAAAAAAGGAGTAAAAGAAAACAGGTATTCTCAAAACTGAATATAAAATGATTGCTTTTCTTTATTCTGTGAAAAATTATGAAACTTCAAAAACATTTATACATTTGCTTCCTGGCTTTGGGGTGGGGTTGGGGGTGTATCATCATAAAAAAAAAAGGAGAGTTGAGCAGAGGACAGCAAACATCCCAGCAGTGATTAGAGAGTTTGCCTGGATCATAAGAGATATCTGTGCTCCAATATACACAAATCAATAGGGGTAACAATTAAAAGATCGATCCCCTCCCTAAATAGTTGATAGCTTACTTTGGCCCTTGTGGGAAAGTGGAAGACCGAGATCCAAGCCACTTGTATCAGGAATGGCTGGGACTTATCAGTTTAACCTTCTTCCCACCACCTGCAGCCAACCTCCTGAGCAACTGCCCTAAAAATCCCTGAGGTATTTTGCTTTTCTAGAGCATGTCCTCAGCTCTTTCAGCACGACCACACATCTCAGACATAAAAAAAAAAAAAATATCTTTTTGATGATAATTCATCCTTGCAAAATGTTTCAGTTTTGACTTAACCAGCATTTTCAGATTAAAAAGTACTTGTTTCCTTACCAGACAGCTTTTTTTCTTTTTTTTTTGGCTACTCAGTCACTCTGGCTTCAGAACTGCAATGCCATATTCATGTACAATTACAGCAAGTTTATTTTTGTTTTGCTAAACCAACATGACAAACTGAGAAAGGATAAAGATACCAGATAAACCCACCAGCTGCAAGCTAAACTCATGACTTTCTCTTAATGATAAAATAATGAAAAATTGTTGCAAATATTAAAACTCCAAAGTAAAGCCTAACAAGAAAGCACATGTCTGACAACGCCTCATGAAGAGGCTGCTTCTGCTGTGCCTTCTACAAGCCTCAAAAATAAAAGGCAGAAGAAAAACTTTAACAGAGAAGAACAGGAACTGAACCTCCATAACAGTGATCTGGGCCAACAACATAACATTTCACAAACAGTATTTTGTCATGTAGACGCAATCTAGAAGTCAATCACCTTACTAGCCATAACAGCATAAAGATCAGCATCTTTATCAGTGCAGCTACATAACCAATAACTATAGGCAAGATTTGATTGGTATTTGCCTGTGAGCTGAATCAAAGGTGGTTTCGGAAAAGCATGCAATTTGATTACAAACAGTTTATCCATAACACAGAAACAACCCTTTGACAGGCATATTTTACAAGATTTGAATAACTGACAAATCAACCAAGACACAGTGCGGGTTATTTTAGAGTCCTTTCTCATGAATACAAACACCAGTGCACAAAGTAGGACTGTTTAGCTTCCAGGTAAGCATTGCAGTCCTCACAAAACCATTTGGTAGTAAGCTAGAAGGGTCTAACTCAACAATCCACAGTTTTGCAGCAGAAAAAGAGAAGATTTGTTAAAGGCCAGAAATCATCAAGCTTTCAGGGAAGAAAAAGGCAAATCTCACCTTTGCCTCCTGTTCTCTCCCCTATTTTTGTCTTATTCGCTGATCAAGAACAACAGTATTGCTTCCTTCCTCATCACTGCCTTAAACTAGAAAGAAAGCTTCTGGATTTCAGAGTAACAAATTCCTAAGAGTGAGCAAGGAGAAAATCTGCCCTCAGTGATCCTCAAAATCCTTTAAGTACCAAGTAACTGTTCACCATATCCTTCAACAGACCCAAGCTGCAGACCCAGCAAGGTTCTTGCTGTAACACAGATGATCTTCATTCCAACCAACCAAAATCACTGAATAGTCACAGACAGTGAGTTGAGTCTTTCTCAATGTACATAAATGAAATGGTCAAATTCAAGAAAGAAGGCACTGTATTATGAGTTCACTAAGGAAACAGGACCAGCTATATTAGGTCAGAACAACTGTTCATCTAGCTAGCAGACCTGAAGGGCAATACCTTCTCACTTTCTTTAAGGAAGGAAGAAATGAACAGGACACACACATAAAGATATTTCTCACACACTGTTCCAGTCTGCAGTTCAGCGTCTTCCTGGTACGGAGCTCATATTCACACCATGCTGGACATCAGTCATTCATAAACGTTTTCTTCATGGACTTGGGAAACCAAGTTTTGAACTTTCAGGCTAGGCAATGAAGCATTATATTCCATGTCCCCCATACAATACATAGTAGCCTGAATAGCTATCTTGCAGTAGACAATTTCTTCCATGAAACTAAGAGGCTTTTGCAACTACAGAATACGGTTTTATAACTAAGTATATTAACTGAAATCCTGAAATACTTCTACAAAATAGAAATATAACAGCCATGAAAGTAATAGAGAGGTAGGTGACAAAAGACAGACTATTTTCAGCAAATCACGTTCGAAGTTACTCTTTCCCCATATGTCAGCAAAGAAATTATGGAAGTATGTAGGGATTATGTTAAAATGCCTTTACCAGCACACACTCTCTCAAAAATACTTCTGAGATCTGCCAGGGCTATTACATGTAACTGCTTTGTGGCCAATCATGTGTACACAACCCGTATTTAAGCTTCTATCAACTTACGTACATACAAAAAAGACGCAGTTGTTAATCACAGACAGACCCTGCAATTGCTGGTCTTACCGTGACACACTTGTTTTACAATACAGTTGGCCCTGAACTGTAGCCATATCATCTTCACTACTCCTTTCTTCCAGAAATACATGCACCAAGAACACAGACAATATTATTTCTCCTGACCAGGTATTGGCATTGTTGCTATACATTTTGAAAACATACTAGCACAACAGTGATATGGCTAGCTATTGCTTATGAGGTTAAAAATCATAACCACCTGATTTCTCAGCAAATACTGATATATAAAATGACAAAACTGATAAAAATTCAGCTACGCTGGTTGCAAACTTCTGCAGTGAAAATATGTTATAGCTAAAGTTAGTATGGAACAAATAAAGGACTGACTTCAAGCTCCAATGTAAAATCTGCAGCCCCAAAAGAAATAGGAGTAAAGACAAAAGGTGAGATTCAACCAAAAGACGTTTGAGAACAACTGGTTTAAGCAGCAGGTTAACTTAAGCAAGGTGCTACTATGTATGCATATCCACGTCATGGACAGTACCATGGCCACTTACGCTAAAATCTTTCTCTATATGCAAATGGGTTATTTAAATTGGATTTAAATCAGATTAATCTTTGCATATGAAGAAGGCTTCTGCTTATAATTTTTCAGCGTCTTCTGCTAAGCATATAATATTTAGACACTTGAATTAACAACCCAAAGCACATGCTGCTACAGCAACTGGAGAAGGACAGAACTTGTGCAATGAAACTCCACTTACCTCTCAGGTCTGTGGAGGGAGTAAGTTGTACATTTCCTGCCTGAGCTCAGGTTTCAAGTGATGAAGCAATTCTAGGGAGTGTTCCCTATCAAAGGGCAGAACATTCCTGCAATACTGGCTTGGTTAGGGCACTACAGAGCATACAGAAGCTTTACAAGTGAATTTTCGGCATCCTCTATTCTTTTATGTAAATGCATACAGTAAAATGACAATTTGCTTGGGCTTACAATAAACTAACCAATTTTAAGCAGCTTAATAAGTAAGCAGTTGGTTAAGTAAGTAATTGACTGAAATTTAATTTATCCAAGAGTGCAACTGATTCACTGACTTGAAGTAAAGAGCTCTTTTAGAGAGAGTTCGCATCACATACTGTACACGGAGACAACTACCTTAGCACACACAGTACCATATGCACACGTGGATGCAAGGACATGAGAAATTTCATTTTTCATGGCTAATCTAAAGCAGCTAAGAAGCTAATGCATTGCTAGATTTCCATTTGTTTAGAAGCTGGTATTTTAGCTACCCAGAAGGCATGTATTTCCACTGTAGCCCACTTGCTGAGTTGGGTCTAACATAGTACATGAATTTGCTACAAGAGGTAGAAAAGTAGGTCAGACTCATAGCAAACCCACATCCTTATAACATGATGAAGCTTGTATACATTAAATAGATTGCAGACCCCATGGTTACTAAAATTATCCAGGCAATCTAATTAGGAGAAAAAAACCCCAACTATTAAAAATACAAAGACAATTTTGAAGGTTTAAACAGAGTAATACAACATAACTGCATTTCAAACAAACACCAAGTTATATCTAGAACCTATCTTCATATACGTTTACTGAAAACATGTTAGTGAAACTACATTAAATGTTTTAACTACAACCAGTTTGAAAATGCAAAGCATTAGTTGACTGTGCACTATTTTGAGGGAAGTCTACGTTAGTCCAACAAATGAAAGTTCAATTTTTTTATCTTTCAAAAATTTGTTTTGAAAGCTTTCAGCAATTCTGATGTAGCACACACCTTCAGGTCATTCCTTATAAATAAAATCAGAGTAGAAATGCACTTTCATTTAAGTGAATCGACCCATGCACTACAATCCTGAACTCATTCTGATGATTCATACTTCATTCATTTCTTCTTGCCTTCTGCTGACCAAACAATGGAAAGTATCCATAATTCTTGAAAGTTCATATGTAAACTTTGGGTCATTTCACTTTGTCATCACCAGGTGCAAAGGCTCAAGCTAGACTTCTATCCAGGCAACAGCACCATTAATGATTCTGGGCTCTATCAAAATCTTCTGTTTATTTTGTAAGTTTATTAATGATCTGAAATATATAATTAATCAAATTAATTCTGCTTAAGGAAAATAATATACTCCTGTGTAGCTATCATATGGCCACTTATTAAACTCTTCCTAAAAGTTCCACTGGTAAAGAGGGATATTGCATTTTTCCTGTTGACAAACTGGGACAGTTACAGTGACCAATGTAACTACAAGCATGATTCCTTCAGTGCTACTACATTCCCAAAGAGTTGTCAAAAGAGAGTACTGGATACAAGGAGACACTGGCATTGGAAGTTAGGAAGGTAAAGTTTCCAAAACCTCAGCAACTTCTCTTCACTGGTGGGTAACCATATTGTGCTCTCATTAGCCCAGGTATCTACATGGCAGCTCTGGGATTCCAAGCTCACGCTCCTCCTAGGTCAGAGCTTCCCACACCCTTCTTTACAGGCTGGCCCTGAGCAGCCTCCAAGCTTCATATGCAAAACTGGTACACGAAACTTATCTTATCTCCAGCTGCTTTTATACATTCCCTCAAGACTTCCATTATCTGTGGGCACTTTGAGCTGCTTGATTAAATCCCTCACAGATGCAATAAGTATAGAACAACAAAAGAAATTCCTATCTGCAAGTACTTCACTTTTGAGAGCAATAGAGCAACATACTCGCATATCCCCCAAAATGTCCATAATCTCACCTACATTTCAATGAATGAGCTAGTCTTGCATCCTCGATCCTCAACCACATGAAGAGCCAAATCTAACACAAAAAGCGTTAATTCTTAAAGTACACCTGACAGTTTCTGAAAATTTTGGGCCCAAAGTTCAACAGCTGAGAGAAAAGAAGTTGAATTTAGCATCTCTCCTCCACCATCACCTTCTTGTATATACGAGCCAGTAACAGAGAATTAATATTCTATGCGTTTATTCAGGTAAGTTTCTAAGGTTATTAATTCATCTCGTTTTATGAACATGAGGATTTCATGGGGTTGGCTGTGGACTTCAGTACAGGCTCGACACCTAAATTAATAATTACTCTCAGTTTAAAAATTACTTGAGGACTTATTTTTAAATTAAGATGTCCTTGGATAATGCTTTTTATCTACCTCTTTGGATAGGGGTTTCAAATTTGAACAACTGCTGTGTGCTATCAAGCAAGATTTTCACTGTTACCATCACATCATTACTAATAGAGACAAAGGTCGAAGATGAAACACCTTGCTCTGTCACTCCCAGAATTTCATTCTTTCCAACATAAAAATAATAATTAACAAGTGTTCAGTCACTCTACACAGGATAGTGGCCAATCTGTTAGAGAAAGCTGGAGGATGTATACCATAACACAGCAAATTAGTTTGGTAGTACTGTAGCAATCAATCTACTATTTCATCTGAAAAATAAACTATTTTGACAATTTGACAATTCCCTCCCTTGCTCCTCCCTTTCCCCAAGAACAAGAACATAGCTAACAGAAAAGCCTATTATAAATGACACTTCTATCTAATTAGATGTCAATACTCCTTATGCTTGAACTGTATGCACAATGCTCCAAAAAAAAAAAAGCCTCTCAAATTCATCTGCTCCCTTTCTCTGCTTTGGGTCTGAAGTAGGACAGTGCAGGAAGTCTAGTTATCTGCTTTTCTTCACTCCTGTATGTAACATTTCAGGAAACAAAACCAGCAAGATAAAATTCCTTAGTTTGAGATTACAATACTTACTGGTACAGTTTAGAAGTAATACTAATTAAAAAAGTAGTTCTTAGAAACTATGCCATCAACACTACCAATTATTTCGAACCTAAAAACCTTTATGGCCTCCCTTTCTATGCCTAGTCATTTTTCACAAGAAGAAAGTAACTCTTCCATCTTCAGTATCCAGGACTCTAGATTAGATACAGCCTGAGAAGATACTAAAATTTTTTTGAGAGAAAAAAGACAGATGGCCTTACAGATTCCAAACAGCTCAATTCCAAACAGTTCATTTTAAATGCATCGTTAAGTTTCAAATTTATTCTTAGTAAATACCTGTCCATACCACATTACAACTGGCAGCCTGATAAATGCACTGCTTTTCCATAGCACATCCTTTCATAGTAAATTTGATCTTTTTTTCAGTTTTTGACCAGTTTTCTAGATGGGGAACTGAGCTTCAGAGAGGCTGAAGAAATACACCCAATACACTAGAAGTCTGCAGTCAAGAAAGATCTAAAATTAAAAGTCAATTTTTTATTTATTTTTTTTTTAAACCCTATCCTACTTCAGCAGGTTCAACCCATTTCCCTTTTCACTGCAACAGTCTTACAGGTCAGAGTGTGAACAAATGCAAATACAACAGAAAACCTCCTTCCAGCTAGCTCCTGCCAGCTCAAGGCTGAGTACTCACTGACTTTATAACAGCACTTCAGAAGAGACAGGACTTTTGTCTCACTTCCAAATGATGCAAGAAAAACGTCCAGCGTCCACGTGCCTTTAGGAAAAGGCTTCATATGGAGTACCCATGGTTATTCACAGCAAATACAAACCCATCTGTCCTACAGGTGACAGACTGAAGCCACAATCAGACTTGAAACATCATATGAATTTGTGCAGCCACACTGTTTCTGAGCCAGAGACCTTTCACTTGCAGGTGATACTCAGGGGTAAGGGAAGTTTTATGAAACAAGTCACACGCACATTTGAACAAGATGTGTGAAGTTATATGAGCTTTCAGAGATTATTAAGCATAAGTCTAGAAAGTTTCTATATGATAGCAATATACACATAGGCACCTTAACAAACAAGAAAAAAACCACGTATCCCTCTATTAAGCAATAAACTATAATTAATCTTCAGGAGCCACCTGGATCATAGTGCACCACTTTACAGAATGGTTTAGGAAAGGCATACCATAGTATGAAGAAACAGAGAACAGGCAGCTGAAGCTAGAAATGTCTTTAGCTACAGATATTGGTATAGTTTAAGGCCTGTAACATGAAAACAGAAGTTGATGGCAACTACCAGCTGTATCAGTGGCCAGCTTGTGAGCCAGCGAAAGCACACACAAGGAAGAACCCCTGGGTGCACAGCTGTGGTCACTGCACCACTATATGACTACTTCAGCCAGTGCGGTGGACAGCGAAGAAACATGTGCACCGAGTTAGCAGCAGCTCATGCTCCTGGAATAAGCAATTTAGTTTGGAAAATGGCAAAGCTAGCCTGTGGAAGGCCAGACAGCTGAAGCAGAAGAGGATAAAGCTTCCAGGAAAAAGAACTAGGAAGAGGAGTACTGTTTAAATATCATAAAATGGTGAATTTAACTATCCTTCTATATGTCGTGGTTTAACCCCAGCCAGCAACTAAGCACCACGCAGCCGCTCACTCACTCCCCCCCCATCCAGTGGAATGGGGGAGAAAATCAGGAAAAGAAGTAAAACTCCTGGGTTGAGATAAGAACGATTTAATAGAACAGAAAAGAAGAGACTAATAATGATAATGATAACACTAATGAAATGACAACAGTAGTAATAAAAGGATTGAAATGTACAAATGATGCACAGGGCAATCGCTCACCACCCGCCGACCGACACCCAGCCAGTCCCCAAGCGGCGAAAACCCTGCCCCCCCCACTTCCCAGTTCCTAAACTAGATGGGACGTCACATGGTATGGAATACCCTGTTGGCCAGTTTGGGTCAGGTGCCCTGGCTGGGCATGAGAAGCTGAAAAATCCTTGACTGTAGTCTAAACACTACTGAGCAACAACTGAAAACATCAGTGTTATCAACATTCTTCACATACTGAACTCAAAACATAGCACTGTACCAGCTACTAGGAAGACAGCTAACTACATCCCAGATGAAACCAGGACACTATATTAAAAAAAAATTATAAATTAAACAAATAAGCAAATGCATTGATAAGACATAAAACCACCTTGTTTCCTAGTACGCAGCTGTCAGCTCACGATATTTGGAGGCATTTATCATGTGTAAAGATTACTAGGAATAAATAGAAAAGTTTTCCAAGTCAGTTCCACCTCCAATATTTTAAACTCGATTATATCCATAACCTGCCTTTGTTTGAAAATAGCCTTTAAAATGGCAATCCGTGACCCTCACACAGATGATTACTACACCTAACTCTTCCCATTCCTGGAGCTGGATCTCTTATTCTTGGTTTCATGACTCAATGCTATAATAAGATGTAATAAATGGAGACTATAATGAAACATTACTAAAATATCTTCTTGATAGAAACTTCTCAAAATAAATTTGTGGTAATTTTTTAATGTGTTCTTAAACTAGGTTAAATAGATTTAAATAGATTTTTCATTAAAAGGAAATTCTGGCTCCCATACAACTCTTAAGTTTAGGAAGACTAAATGTTTACTCGCCAAAAGAAAAAAAGAGTTGAAATCTCTTGAGAGTTCAAGTGCAAGTTCAGACAAACTAAAACCAGAAGCACCAGGTGATAAGAACAAGTTAGTATTTTATATCTTGCTTAAGAAAGGGGAAAAAAAAAAAAACAACAAAACCAACAAACAAATAAACACCCCCCCCCCCAACTTCTTCCTACAGCTTTCCTCGAAGTATCAAGGGGTAACTAAATTTGATTCCTCTTTTCTATACAACTCCAAAAAACATTTCTTTACCTATTAAAAAAGGACTTTACAGTCCTCTACAGGTCTAGTAGAAACCAAAAGCTCTTTAGTATCTAAAAGGAGCCTGATAGTCATTGAGCATTTAATGACAATGTACAACTGCCTATAGCTAGGATAACCTAGTACAGTCCTTTCAGGACACTAATTATTAACAGCTCTAAACTTGAGCAACAGCCTGACTACACACACTGAATCAAGGAAATGTAGCAAGTGAGAATTAGGTTTTGATTTCAGCTTTTCCATCTGTAAATACAAGGGAGTTTTAACACAATTTAAGAAGCTAAAAAGAGAAAGAAATTACATACAGATAACAACTGCTGGTCTTCAACAGTTGTATACAACTAAGCAGATAAAACAGGGGTAAAACACCAACTGCTGCAAAGTTACATGTTCTAACTTGGTGTGACTGTAAAAGAATACAAGTTCCACATCCTGTATGCCGTACAAGTCTCAACCACAATTATCTGAAGACGACATCAACAGAAAACATACTGATGGGAGAAAATCTGTGGGCTAGCTATTAGCCACTTGAGCACCCACAGATCAATACTGCTGCACGCAGCAGGATCTTCAAGTCCAGAGCAGCTAGCTGAATTGGCAGCTTTAGTTCCAGCCATGGCATCTGTGTTGTGAAGCCTTTGAAGCTGAAGGCAGTCTGAATTGAAAACAAACTGGCAAAATTCAGAAAAAGCTTTTATTCTACTCATAGCCAACTTCAAGTTGAATTTTGGCTGGCACTAGAACTGAAGTATTAGACAGAGGGAGGAAAGTTGTCTGTGTATATTCTGTTCAGAGTTGCTAAACCTAAGCCAAATTATCTTCAATAGACTTAAACACAGCAGATGCTAATTCTAAGGCTGAATATAACCAATTGGACACCTTCCATCAAAATTAGTTTTTAATCAGAACTGCCATTTCCACAAAATAGAAATTTTCACATGGAAAATTTCAGTTTTGCCAAAACGCACCAATTTTCCACTGGAAACATTAAAATAATGCCTGTCTGGCTACCTGCCTGGAAAACGCTTGTCAACTCCACTTCCTCTTCTAACAGAAAACAAACCAAGGGAAGCCTTCCAGCAGTGCTGCCCAGAGAAGTGACCTCACTCCATCCCTGCCCCCGGCTCTCAGCCACCCTGCCTCGCACTCCTTTCCCAAGCACCCGCATGCTCAGCCTCTACCCAGCTTTTTGGCCCTGGGCTATGGGCCTGATCGAAGCAGGTCACCTCTTCAATTGCTCCTGGGGTGCACACTAGAGAAAGACCCCAAAGCACACCTGGGCACTAGAACGAAAAGCTCTCCATACAGGGCGAAAGCAGCTTTGCTGACGGACCTGCCCAGTAGCAAAAGAATCATCTTATTCATATCATCCCAAATTTTAAGTTCTCCCTTTATTTATTTATTTATTCATTATTAAGAGCTCTCACATTTTTACAACTTCCGTGCAGCTTAGGTAAGTATTTTTCTGACTTGCTTCTGCTTCCTCTCAAAGGTTTTCTTTATAGGAAACAATTTCCATTTTCAAGCCAGCTCAGGGGGACTAGAAGTTCAAAATTATCTGAGTGAATCTGGCAATGAGAATATCACTCACGTTCAAATGATTAAGCAGTTAAATCTGATAACCATTCACCTGCAGTGAAATTAAAAAAAAAGAAATTAATCACAGTTTTGTGGCTTTAGTTTCTTTAGCAAAGTATCTTAGAGAGGACTCAGCTCCCCAGATTTGTAAATCAAAATCATAGAACCATTTGTTTGGAAGGGACACGTTAAAGATCATCCAGCTCCAACCCCCCTGCCGTGGGCAGGGACACCTTCCACTAGACCAGGTTGCTCAAAGCCCCATCCAACCTGGCCTGGAACACTGCCAGGGATGGGGCATCCACAACCTCCCTGGGCAACCTCTTCCAGTGCCTCACCACCCTCACAGTAAAGATTTTTTTCCTAATATCCAATCTAAATCTACCGTCTTTCAGTTTAAAACCATTACCTGTCATCCCATCACTACACTCCCTGTTAATGAGTCCCTCCCCATCTTTCTTGTAGGCCCCCTTTGGGTACTGGAAGGCTGCTATAAGGTCTCCCTGGATCCTTCTCTTCTCCAGGCTGAACAACCCCAACTCGCTCAGCCTGTCTTCATAGAGGAGGTGCTCCAGCCCCCTGATCATCTTCGTGGCCCTCCTCTTGACTCACCCCAACAGGTTGTTGTACAAAAATTGTACAAACCTACTTTGTAAAAGGATCATTTTCAAAGATCTTGACCAGAAAACGACAGGGCAATTTTATCTATACTTCTTACGAAGTGAAACTCAAAGCCAAACCAAAAGTTTTCCAAAATTGTGGCATACTGACCTCAACAGCCACACCCTGTCAGGGGTTATGACATGATTACACATTAAGGCAGACTGCAGGCTCTGTGCACTTATCTTCACACATTCTAAGTTTTGTAAACTGTTAAACTACAATTAATTTTGTATATAAATGAGTAAGAGGAAAAATTACCTTCCTGTGTATTTCTAAGAGTTATCTAAAAATGCTTTTCTTTTGGAATGCATTTCCTTCTTTTGAAACTACACTGACAAACTTACAGAAGCTTCTGTAAAAAAAAAGTATTGGAAGAAAACATAATGCAAGAAGAAAGACAAGATCCAAACTTACATTAAAAGTTTATAATTTTTACCAGGGTTCATCAAAGTAGACTTCTGAAAAAACTTTAAAGTTTTACTTTTTTGTTTCTGAATATGACTGTTTTCTTCCTTACAGCTTTGTTCTTTATAGAACTACACAGTAATACTTGGAAGTTTCCACAAAATTAACTTAGCAAAAATAGCAGATGTTATTAATGGTGTGAAAAGCAACATTAGAGTGTCAAGGCTAACTATGAATATACTGTAACAACCCACCCACACCAGCACCCTACATTCCTGCATCCAAAAAGTAAAGGCATAAAGTTGCAGGTACACAACTGCAACAGGCACAAAACCTAGAAAGAAGGAATTTTTTAATGCACTACAGCACCAAAATGAAGTCACATACCCTGTTACCCAAGCAAAACTAAAATTCACTGACAAACTGTATTTATATACTATTCGTCTCAATCAAATCTCAGACCTTTCATTAGAGGTTAGATTCCTTTTACTAACGTAATAGCGAATTATTTTCCAGGTACAGGGTATACATTGTCTATACAAAAACATTTAGTGTCATTGCTTTTAATAAAACATCCAGCTGAGAAAAATTATCTGGCCACTTTGCTTGGAGCTGAAAACGTCTAAAATCAGCTGCCATTCAGAATCAGCAAGAAACTTTCAATACTGTTGGTCTGAGATGAATTAATTCAATTATTCTATTATTTACTGAATTTATTTTTAGTAGGAAAACAACTTCTACAATCTCCTCTAAAGGATTCATGTTCAGGAAGACAACAGAGACTTTAATGCTTCTTTATCATATTGGCTTAGTTCAGTATGAAGTTTCACATCCACTGAAAAAGCAGGCACATAACCATGTTACAAGCCAGTTAATCAACTGAAAACAAAGCAATAAAAGAAACATCACAGCTCCAGCTGGTATAAAACATTACCAAGAAGGGCAAATGACCACACATATGCAGAATTAGCATGTGCTGAAGTTAAAGAGCAACAGGCTATTAAAAGGAGAAAGTACTACAAAATTATAAAAGGTTATTTATAAGCTTAATGTCACACTGCTATTTATCACACTGCTATTTATGATTTCTCTCACGTATTTACCGCTTTTAAGCAAGAACGAAACCCTGAATGCAGTTTAATCACCTGCATATCACAGGGTCTTCAATTTCATTTACTTACTTCTCTGCTGCTCCTGAGAACTTTCATCTGGCCAAATCGATTTCCGGATAGGAAGCTAGCACATACCTCCTGCCACAAACCAACACGGGAAGAGCCCATCGCCCCTGATGATACCTTGACAGTGATCAAATTACGTCTTATTCTTCTTTGTAAAACAACTGGAGGTCTGGAAGTACCCTGTTAAAATATTTCCTCTGCCACTAAAACTCTAAGATAGTTCAAATCCCCACCCCAAGCCTCTTCACTGCGCTGCTGGCTGCAAGCACACAGTTACCATGCCTCAGCTGAGAGGCTGGGGCCGAGTTAGGTTTTTGGTTTTTTTTCCCTACCAGAACCATAAATGCCAACCCGATTGTAGCCACAGCCCAATGCAGAAGTCCACACGTCATCAGAGCAAACCTTCTCAAACTTGTGGTATGAAAGATCAGACCAATTTTATTTTTACTTTTTTTAAAACAAAGCCCAATTCTAAGAAAATCATGCTGACAGAGTTGGTTATATATCTAGTCACTAAACTTTGAGTAAGTGAAACACAAATCAACTTTTCCACTACGCTGCCTATAACTGACATCTACTTATTTGTAATAAAATAAGCTAACCATAAAAGTTGCTATCAAAAGAAGTCTTGAGTCATTAATTTAGCTTTATGTGCCACAGTGAAGTTCACGCTGCTTGTGCAAAAAAAATTACTGTTAAAAATGAACATATGTTATTTTACTGTTCCACTGTATATGGGAGAGACTGTGACATCCTGGCCTTTAACAATCTTTTCCCACTGTTTTAAAAATAAGGATATAGCATTCTTTTTCTCTTTGAAGTCAAATGACTGATGCAGCAGATTGATTTCAGAGCCATCTATGCAAACTAATTTACCTTCCAATATACAGCAGCTTTACAAAATGCTTAGCAAAAATACCATTTGGATAGTCTCTTCCACTATATAGCAGTAAACAGATACTATTTTAACTGAAGAAAACCAGTTATAATCCTCAGGCTGTTAGAAACCAGAAGTTTGCAAGGCTGTTCCATCTCTACTGCAGTCAGTTCTCTTTGCTCCTCCATGCAACTGCTAAACTCCCGAGCCCCACCTCTGCAAAGCCAGGGGCTATGCAAGGCAGCAGGTCTGAATGACAGTTTTTAACCAATTCCCTCAGTGCTCTCAGTTCTCCTTTGATTCTACTGAAAAAGTACTTTAAGTAATCATGAATGATTATGCTGAATGTCTGTTTCAAATTCATAACAAGCACTTGAAGCATGTGGTAGCCTACGAAAACCTGACAGCAGAGACCTAACGCAAGGCTTAGTGAGCATGTTTTCAGCAAAACTGGCATGCTACAAATGCCAGAAAGGGATTTCATAGTCAAAATAAAAAGGTAATGTAAATCGGCAAGAAAAAACAAACTTGTCCATAATACCATGATTTCCAAAAGCATGTAAAGAACACACATTTTAAGTAGCTGATCTGCAATGATGCTCTAAGCAACAGTCACAGTATAAAACTCACCCTGCTACCGTATTCGTTATTTCTATAGGAAGGGTGAAATTCTGTCTTCAAAGGTAGCTGACAAGCATCTTAGTAAGACACCAGGTCAAAGTACTTTTATGATAGTAGACCTTTAATATTTGCAAATTCAGTACGAGTTATTATGTAGACAGCTGACATTTAGCCAAAACCCCTATCAAAGACAGAGCAGTTAACTCCCCGCAGTCAAAACTAAGCATGGAAATGATGCTGCAGTTCTTAAATCTAGGAAGTAACTACTTCCTCAGGTGTAATTGTGGTCCATGCCAAACACAGCAGAGAACTTAATAAGTAGGCGTATTTCTGCCCAGCATTTCAGTTCTCAAGGATCCATCCATACAAAGTGACCCATACTTCCAGCATGCACTGGTATGTGGAGACGTTAATCTCTGACAAACTCACTCTGAAATTCCTCCAAGCCTGTGCACCCAAAAAGATTTGAGTCTTTTGACAGAAATGATAAGTTTAAGTGTCCATAACAAGAAAAAGATTTGCAGAATGTACTCAAGTTTCCCAGCTTCTTATCCTTTTGGTAAAGGTAAGAATCAAAATTTTTGCTATTTTCCATAAAAGTAGTGGAAGGGAAGCTGAGAGCAAGTAAAATCATCGCTTCCTTAAATACCTTTCCTTTGAGGCCATCACTGAACACTTTTTTCTGCTCAGCTGCCAAGCAGTCAACATTTTGGGACAGATTCATTTCCCTTTTCTGAAAGGGAACAGAAGCTACTGGGGGGGGGGGGGGGAAACCTCTCAAAATACAGAGCACAAATAAGTATCTGTGCAGTGTCTCCTGAATAATGCCATGTGCAGAGACTGTTGATGGTAGAAGGAAGGAATATCTAGAATTCAACCTGGTGTCAGCCATCCCAAAATTACAGGCAATCCTTAGAAAAAAGTTCAGCATTAGATCAGGTGCGATTAGTCTCCACTAGTGCTAACTTGCACAAATGAGAAATCATACCTCTAAGTTCAATTCAGTAAGCAAATCTCAAAAATAATGAATGAGGCAAGTTTTATGAAGAATCTAGCTTAGTTTCCCAAAAGCTCTAAAAAAGCTTACTCTAGGCATTTATGTTTTATTTAAAGGAAAATACAGTTCTAAAATTTCCCACTGCAATTCCTGCTTATATTCAGAGTTAAGTCACAATAAAAGGCTATGGCTCTTATAGTCAAAGGTATCAGCACAGACTTGCAGAGAAAGGAAAACAAGTTACAATAATGAATATTTGTTACTGTTATGAATACCATTATAGACAACAAAAATTCCTATCAAGTTGGCAATATAGACAAGAAAATTCTTCTAATATATTTTCTCATTTCATAAAGACAGATATCAAATGCAAGATTTCTTGTCATAGCAAGTACATGTTATCATCCCTGAAAGAAATAATAGGTGACAGTGGAGATAGCAGATTGTTAAATTTATGTTTTCAGACATTTAAATGTGGCTACTAATAGCCCTTTAAAAGTCATTAGGCATCATTAGGCAATTTAAATAATATACTAATTAAGTAATCTTAAAATAGCCTGGCTCTTGTTCCTGTTGTTTTCCGTGGAAGGGCAGGTACAAACATGGGTCAGATTCACAGACTGATGGTTACAGTGTCACAGGTTGATGCAGTGGCCATGCTGAAACTACAAAGATAATTATTTATTACTGAAACCATCAGTTCCATACCATTCCCCTCCTTCAAGTATTCCAGATCTCCTCCACGTCCCTTCTTCACTTCTTAAGGTTCTAGCAGTCCTCCTTGTAACTGCTCAATTTCCTTCACTGCTCAAATCCCTCCCTACATTATGCCCATTTCTTTAATCACTTTCCAACTTCTCTCTGGCCTACTCTATCCTTGTCTTTGCTACTCTGTGCCCTACCCCTTTGGGGTGGGTACAGAAGATAGAACAGCAATAGAAATTACCAAAATATCCCCGAAAACCACAAAAAAACAAACGTGTACCACCTGGAGGCAAGAAGAAAAACTGTAGCCAAGGGACAAGAACCATGCCCAAGTCTACTCCCAAGCTTGAAAGAGAGATGCCAGGTACATCTATAGTCAGAGTAACACCACAGGTGTAAGGTGCCTGATGCACTCTGCTGATACGGTTTCCACATGGTTACGAACAGAAAGGCAACATAATCACCTACACAGCATTACCAAAAATCATTAAAAGGCTTTTAAATTTCACAGATTTTTAACATGAGGTACAGAAAGATACCCACACCACCAGAAAAAAAAAAAATAAAGGACTTGCATAGTGAACTTCCCCCTAACAGTCTCCCAGACGCACAAATTTTCAGTTAATTCCGGATTTCAGAACTTCGCCCTGCCTCATTTTTTTTATCACCTTCACCAACAGAATTAATTCAACACCTGTAATGCTTAGGGACAACCTCCTTCAAAACAAGACTTTCAGGAGAAGAGAAAACCCTGCAGGAAAACTGATTAAGTACAAGTTTATTCTCAACATGCATAAACATGTTGACAGTGACATGATACAGCTTTCCAGTAGCTAAGTTTTCCGATACAGAAAAAGAGAAGAAAATTTACAGCCTCTATCAAGTGTGAAGAGACACTCAGAAGATAAAAGATTACATTCATTTTTTCTTTAAAGTGACAACGTTGTACAAAGTGCATGGAAAAGGAACAGTCTAACAACATACAAATGAATCTATGAAGATGGCATTAAAAGGTGACGAGCTCTCTGAGTCAGCACACCTGCACTGCTCCTCTTGGGCATTATGTTTAAAAACTCTTTTCATTCATGTGCATCTGCAGTCAGGCCCAATCACTTTCTTACAGCCCTCTTCTTCAGGCACTCTTTTATAATTAAACTCAGCTTCTGCAAACTATTTGCTGCCTTCTGCATTACATGACAGAAAGTGAAACTTCTACCTCATACAGAGAATGACTATTTCTTCCCTTAGAGGCAAAGGCATGATATCTTAAAAATGCTATTACGCAACTTCTTTTATTATAAGGCAACATCAGTAATACTGCCTTGGACTGTTTATTCCAATGCTTTTTCATTATCTAGAATTCATATCCTTAAAAAAAAGAATAGGCTAAGCTAAAAACCTATTTAGCTAATAGCTAAACTATGTTATCTTAGAAGCACAGTTTATTTATATTGCCTATGAAAAATATTATTCCTCCCAACTGCTGTGAAGATAGGTTCTCATGGTTTAGATACAAAAATTTCATGAGTCTCATTTAATACCACTATAAAGGATAAAACCAAGTGGTCTTTTGTTGTTGTTCATTTTAGTTAATTTTTCCATGCTGTATTAACATTACTATAACATTATTCAAAAAAAATTGTTAGTTTGTTCTAATGGTGTTTTACAACAGGCACGCAGTCAAACATTACTGAAGCACTTCTGAAGGCATCAGGTATAACACCCCAGAATTAAAAGGCTAAAGAAGAGGGACATATGGCAGGATATGGAAAGTGCACATTAACAAAGAAACCGAGTAACTGGGTGGTTCTATTTTCCAGTGTCTATTCACATGCACTCTCTCCTGCCAGCTGCTCTGCAGCACAGCCCAGTTCCCCTGGTAGTAGCTGCAGGAGCCACAGGTGAAAGCAACAGGAGTGTTGTTCTGCAGAGCAGGGTCTCTCTGTGCTGTGGTACCATGCTCAGCTGAGGGCACAAAGCTGCTCTTTGCACTCCCACAGTTCAGAAGAAACATTTTCCCAAAATGAAGACACTGATATCACACAAGCAGTAGCCATATTTGGTGATGGGATGCAATTACTTTCTTTCTAAGTAGCGAGATATTCTCATCAGAACGTCACTCTAGCTGACAAAGTCCAGATTACCCCTTCTGAATTCCAGCCACCATACCAGCTTTAGCAACACTGACTTCAGAATGAGTACACTTCAGCAAGTATCTGTCGCTATGGGTTGGCAAATACTGACTAGTCATCTAGACATGACCATGCAGTTGTTGAAATGGGCTGCCAATAGAGTTCAGCAGTCTCAGAACTGTCAGCAAACTGAGTAACACTGATAACACCCTGGCCTACCATGAAATTGTTGATACCTTCTGTGGAAAGGTATCACAACGGCATACAATTTATTCCCTAGATCACAGGAAGGAGACCCCGGTGACCCATAACTGGAAAGGTTTCGGTGGCTCCAGGAAGTTGCAAAGAGAGTAGAAACACTCAGCTCGATGGGTACCTTTACAGTCCAGTAAAGGTTTGAAAAGTCTCAGCTTTGTCCTCTCCTCTGAAAAGGTCCTCTCCTCTGAAGTCAGTGCTAGCAGGTCCAAAACTGGAATCTGTGAAGCCAGAGAACAAAAGGGATGCGGTTCCAGCTGGATCACTCAATTACTGAACCGAGGCTGCTGGGAACGTTACCCACCACTCGTGAAACAGCAGTTAGCCAGTGCCATGCACCGTGTCATTCCTTCAGCGTTAGTCAACAGTGGGATGGCTCAGAAGGCAAGATGAAGAATATCTATGAGTGTTCTTCAGTTCTTCGGTTCTGACTATTCAAAGGAAAGAAATGAAACAAAGCTTGTCCTCTTCAGATCAGGAGCTGGTGTCAGGATGCTCTGGTAGTTTCTTAAGAATGAGCACGATGTTATGTGCATCAGAGAAAGAGGCAATGGTAAAGAGTTTATTAACACCACCACCTTATCCTTTTGAAAAGTAACTCCCACTCTCCAAGAACCAGCAGAGCATGTTTATTTACCAGAAGGTCACCCAAAAATCTCTCAAAGAAAGAGAACTTCTCAGCAGCCAAGTGTATGAGGAATCTACAATGCCCATCAGAGAATGTGCTGTTCTCAAAGTCTGAAAGCTGGAGCCCAGAGAGCAGAAATCCCTGTTACTTAACACAAAACCAGCAAGAAGCTTGTGTCTGCTACTGACAGGCAGGCAGACTGCTAGGAGCTATTCTGATTCTTTATGAAGGATGTAACATGAGCATTATTAAATAACAGACATGTCCATCTGTCCTCTGGAAGTATATAAAGAGAAACACAAATTAGAATTTCTTCACAGTGTTAGATCATCCGCCTTTCTCTAAGAAAATCTGCTGAAAAAAACAGAGGGAAATGAAGAGGTGCCAACTAGACTGAACAAGTGCTGACAGAGCTCATGAAAGTGCAGAAAAATCTCATCTAGCTCTCAAGAAATCCAAAATAAGTAACTGAAGAGCACAGATACCCAAACCTACAGCTTATGTATACTTTGTGGTAGGCTTTGATTTTTAACAGATATATAGACTACACTACATGTACATCTCTGGCACATGGTGTTCACTACAGCAAAATAACTTGCATCTACGAATGACCACTAGTATTTTTGCCACTAGATATTCTATTAAGCCACTTCACAAACTTGCTGTAACACTCCTCTGCAACATGATATGGGAAGGTATTAGTAGCTGGAGTATGAGTAGCCATGCCACCATTACATGGCAAGTTTTAATAATACCACAAATCTGGTTCTTACAGCTCATCTTGCAATTCCATGGACTGTTGAATTTTTAGTCTGAACCACAAGGGATGGGAAAGGTCTTAAAATTACAGTTGTTTGAAGATTTATCTGAAATTCACTCTTGTAGTTAGCTTGTTTTCCTGTTTTGTTGGCTTCACTACAAAGTTCCTTTCAGTTTTCTATTGAATATGATTGATAGAGAATTTAAGAGAATACAAAATCACTTTCCAGAATAACTATATCAGAGTCAAGGGAGATCAGAGAGCCTTTACTTAAATGCCTGTTTTCAGAACACTTACAGATAAAAATACGACATCTATGGAAAGTACATAAAAATCTAGGCAAGGCAACGGGGGAGAAACAGAAAACTGACTATTTGACAGCAACATTTAGGTAAAGAGAACACAACCACTATCTTCACTGGCAGCAATTCAAGAAAAATATTACCTCAGGAATCAGAGAGCAATTCCTGAATGAAGATCATGCCTTCCTTTCAGTAGGGAAAAGAGAAAAGCATTCAAAGGCTTATGGAAAAGAGCAGCCAGTTGGATCCATGTTATTGGCAGGTACCAGCATTAGAGAACGGATACAGACTAAAAAGACATTATATGACTACTCAGAACAGGAGGAAGGTGACGATAAGAGCTCTCAGGCAGAGGAGTGCTGCCAGGCTTATGATTTGGGCATCAGATTCCCAAGTGTACACATAATATGGCCTTAGGATATTTTGGGAGAAGATATAGAGATGACAGAAAAGTCATATTTATTTACATTTTACGTGCCATAGAACTGCCTGTTTTCCATTTTTTATTTGGGGTTATACTTCAAGAGATTGGAATTCAAGAGTTCACCTTCATCAGGGCAGTGCATTAAATCCTGGTATTAAAGTTTGGAAAATGACCTATTTACTGAAAAAAAACTAATACTGAATGATCATCTGTAGCCTGAGTGAGCTCACGTTTGGTTTGTTTTGCTTTACTTCATGGTTTGATCTTAAAAGAACCAAAGATTGATCCTTTTGTCCTAGAAACAAATGGAAATTTTGAAAGTCAATAAGCAGGATTATGATAACCAGAAAAAAGGCAAGGACAACACAATGAACTACAGCTCATATGATTGACCAGAGGGTAATTAATATCATTCCTTTCTGAAAGGACATACACAGCTGAGTATTGAAGCTAAACTGCAGAAACCCTTAATAGTGTGTATCACACTGTTAAAGAATGCCACTTTTTCTGTTACTTTTTTCCAAGTAAATAAAGGAATAGAGGGAACATAATTTACTTTTTTTTTTTCTCTAAGAACAACAAAAAGATATTCTTAGGTAAGCTGAAACATTTTGAGACCTAAATGCATGCAGATGCACCATCATACACAGGTTTGGATTGAGCCAGAACATCTATTTACCTGGCACCATGGCAGTATACAGAATTGGATTTACATGTGAATTCATATTCTTTGTGAGCTTTAACCGAGGCTCAGATTTGAAAATGCCCAGCTTTGCAGGTAACTTAAATTCAGATGTATATTTCACCATTTCAGAATCAGTTGAATATCTGCAGAGTAAAACACACCCCCACCCCACCCCCTGCAAAAAAAATACCCACAAACACTTTAATGTTGCTATTAATAACTTGACTGCAGACTAATGAAAGTGCATCTCTGTAGACCAAGGAAAAGGGTGGGATTATTTAGTGGATTTGTTTACAGGCAAAGAGTGCCTTGTGATTTCAGGAACATGAAAAACAAAATTACTTGTTGTGAAGGTATCCGGTCCCTGCTGGAAACACACTATGAAAGCAGGTAAGGATATATTACATCTTTTTTGTTACCAATTATTCTACCAAAATGGCTTAAATCTTTAAAATTTCATACTAAACAGGTATCATACTGTGCTGCCTTGGAAAACTACTGATTTAAGTAATTCTTTTGAAACTCATACGTATCCAACTCCAACAGCTTATCAGTCTAAACCTTATAATGATTATTTAACAGGTATTTTCAAACGATGGTACAGGTTTGACTAATGATGCCCATCCAAATTATTTAAATAGGGGGTTTTCAAATGTCCTGAGGATGACAGGCCCCACCTCCTGTGCACACTGAGAAATGGAGGCTTCTACTGATGTTATTGATCAATTATTATAAGAAAGAGATGAACAAGCAGCTTTGGAAAATGTGTTAAACAATAAGGGGGATACGAAGAGCGAGAGAGGTTAAGGAAAAAAAAGCAGCAGAGATCAGGATTTCCAGAACTAGGATGTGATCACGTCAGAGACAATTAGACTTTACTTTGATGAACTCTTTATTTTGACATAACCTGGCACTGCTAGCTAATGCAGCATTCCTGACCCACTCCTGAGTCTGGCCACTCATTTCCAGCCTTGCATCATCCTCTCCCTACTGCTGACATAGCCATTTGTACAGCCATATGGTAAACCAGAGTGGGGAATTAAGAAGCAACACAATTTTGGCAAAATTATTTTTCAGCCTGACCAATTCCCCAATATGGTTCACTGTGCAGTGGCATAAGCACTACAGCAGCACAAGGAGGACAGCAAGTGGCCACGAAGGGAAGAAGCTGGTCAAAACAAGCAAAATGGAGTAAAAGTATTAGAATCCAGCTAATTGAAGATCATTCATTTTGGTAAAAGCAATTTCAAGAGAAGAATAAAAGAGTGGAAAATGGTGAAAAACTGGGGGAAAATGTAAGTTTTAGATTGTGTATTTACTGAATTTGCAGCAGAACATGACCAGATAAAATGGGGTGATAGCTAGAATCGATGGGATGAAGTTTTTGGTTTTTTTATAACAGATGAAGCTAAAGCAGGCACTTGTGAAGAAAAAGTCTAAGTCAGTCAGCAAATTAAAGAGGAATGAAGAATGATGATAAATGGAATGGAAGGAAATAAAGATGCAAAACCAAAGGGGCAATAATTTACAAATGGAGACAACAACATACTCTTCCTTGAAGTACCAGAGACCAGAAATTTCACGTACCCTCCACCACTTCCACACCTATTTACGGACTATCACAAAATAAGTCTGAATTTATTAAAAACCAAAGCATACATCAAACCTAAGTTAACTTCCACATGTCAGTGCTGAATTAATAGCATTCTTATGTTTATCCAAATCGTCTTCTGTATATAATTGAAACTGTTGCATCATTTCTCTACTTATCTGCTACTGACCTCCCCCTTGAAACCTCCTGCATTATTTAGGTCCCTTTCACCACAGAATACACAAGGCCTTGCATACAATACAGCAAACAATGACAATGAAGAATAGTTGTGAAGAAACAAGTGGCATGTGATTTGTTTTGTGGTGTCTGAATCATTAATTTGTATTTTGTTTCAGGAGGTGCCAGGGGAAAGATTAAAAGTATAGTGTTACAGACAATTCTGGAAAGGTCAGGTTCCCCAAAACGTTATGAAAATTCAGTGATAAAACCCAGCCAAAGACATAATGTCAAAGAGGTGATGGAGACTGACAGAAAACTTCTCTAAAAGGCTCCTGTACTATTTCATCTGAAGGTGGTACAGTGTCTGGTGTATCAAAGAAAACTGAACAGTAGCTATCAATGCACACGTCAGAAAAGTTTTATTGTAGCTATACTTAACTATAAAAAGGCTTGAACAGAACACAGGCTCAAGTGCCAAGTCTGACCTAAACCCCTCTTTTTGCTTGCGCTTTACAGAGGTCTTCAGGAGTACAAGGTGCTTTAATGCAATCCATAATGAGCAGCAAGACTCATCGTACTGTGTCTGTACTGGTAAAAGACTTGCATAGAATTTGGTATTTGCTGCACTTTCTCACTTCAAATTTATATACTCAGTAGGCGTACAAAAAAAATAATCTCCTTTTATCCAAGGATCTCAAAGAGTTTTACTGGAAACAATATTTCTCATTTATAAAGGAGTAGAATGAGATGCAGAAGACTGAGTAATTTGCCTGTCATTACACAGTGAGTCAGTGGCAGCAACCCACACTGGTCATACATCTCTTGCTGTTCTTATCAGGTAGTGGCATTAGAATAAGGTCTTTTATAATAGCTACATGCCATATGTATTAACAACACGATCCTCACAATTTCAAGTTTATGCTTGTTCTTTCTTTTGCTATGAAAATGAACACTAAAGCTTATACAAGCTTATATTTAAAAGATAACACACTAGTGGCTTCCTTTTTCAGTCCAGTACTTCACTGCTTGAAAGACACTGGCAATGCCTTTGGGTTTACCATGAACATTTAAAAATAGTTACTTCTGCAGAATAGAAGTTATAGCCATCAGTATTTATGTGTTCAAACAAAACCAGGAAACCTATTTATAACCAGTTTGTATGTGGCTACACCAAGGAAGGTTCACTGTATATAGGACCTGTGTCTCATACTTCTCCATGTTATTCATCACTGTCAGGACTACCGAGTTCTGGATCTTTAATCTGATCCAACACGGCACTTGGGTTCTTATCTGCAGCACGTGCTGTGCCAGTCCTTCTGATGCAGAATTTTTCTCCCTGCGGTATGAAAAGTGACTAGTGCATGGGGGGGTGGGGAGGAAGTATGATGATGACAGTACAAATGAACAAGGAACAGTAATATATAAACAAAAGATAAATTGTTAGAAGAAAGGTTAATTTATGCAACTCAAAGAAAAAATTTCCTCTAGTTAACAAGCAATCCTTAAATCCCACAGAACTTGGCATAAAGTCTATGATCCCTTTAGCATATCATCTTTGGCACACAATCACAGAAAGCAGGTCAGGAAAGACTGGATTTTATCTTCATCAATGACTCTGGCAGACCTTTCCAGAAAGACAGACTTTCCTGTTGTAATTGGTGCTGATACACTTTTCTACAATTAGTTTCTCTAGCAGAAACTTTCACTTAAGTTTCTTACTGTATGTTCAGTTTTACTATTTGCCAGAATATTGCTGGAGTCTAGACTTTTAATTCACAATCATTTTTCCTTATCCTGTAGATGTCCAAGTCCAAATAGACAAATAATCATTGCCACTTTTGCTAATAAAAGACAAAGCACGATATTCTGATGTATGAAAATACAAGACAGATTAAAGATGTTGTGCTATGAAGAGTTTCATGCCAGTGCATCTAATATAATTAGTATAAAACTTGCAGCTCAGGCAGTAGGGGGTAGGGAAGGCAAGGCCAAGTTGATTATGTAGCTGCTTGATGACACATCTTCTCCTACCTGAAAATACCATGTAGCTGTACAAGGATGGACTCCAAAGATCTGTAACCAATGCCCAGTTGTGGGTAAAGCGAAAAAGAAACAGCAGCAGAAGGAAGAGATAAAGCTGTATCTGCTCCTTCCCTTCCAAACTTCTGTCATTATCAGCCATTTCTAACAGTTATTTGAATGCAGCATTCTAGATCTTGACCCCTCGGTGCAATTGCTTCTGCAATGCACCTCTATCACACCCTGGCTACAGCAGGGGATCATGAGAAGTACTGAGATGGCGGCACGGGAATTAGAAAGGCAAAGGCAATTAAAACAGATGAAAATCTGCCTCTAGGAACTGCTGCAGGTTCCCTACAGGTTTGGGGAGCTGCATCACCTATATACACGCTCTTAAGTTTCTCTTCTCAACAGTAAGGGCCAAGACCTTTGTAAGTGAAAGATTTAACATATTACTATTACTCTTCAGAAAGCTTCTGATGTATGAATACAACTCCTAAGATGTCAGTGAATGTATACATTCCTCTGAAAAGGTGAAGTATTAATAACATTCAGAATAATTCCATTAAAAAATACATTTAGGAATCTGCATAGCCATACCGAACTTTGCTTCAGAGGGTTTACGGTGCTATAGTCAATGAGAAGAGTTGAGGGGACATAGCTTAACTACATGTGGCTGAGTTAACATCTTCTGGAAAATGACTACACCAGGCACCCATGTAAGTCTTGGAACAGTAATTGCTACAGAAGAAAAATATTTATACACAGTAGCCAATGTTTAATTAGGCATAGGGAAAGAAGTATTAAGATCCCTATGTATTTCTGGCTGCACCTATCTATTAGACAGCTTAGCTTCAGGTTACAAGTTGTAAGATGCCCTTCAGATGGCAGATGAACCCTTCAAAACCATTTAACTGATTTAGAAACCTAAGATTTCTTTCTAAAACAAATGCAGAGATTGCCATTGAAATAATACTTTAAATTTACTTTTCAAAACTTCTCTAAGTGCTTAGGAGCCCAAGTCATGTAAAATTTAACCATCACATAAAATATATTCACTTCTTACCTGTTCTAATTTGCTGTTCCATACATATTGATATTTTGTGCTTCCATGTATTTTGATAGTTAAGATGTTTAAGATGCATAAAAGACTCTACAAAATCTTTTTCCTCAAAGATGCCTCCCCCAAAAACTCAAGACAAATCACTTCAGATGTTCAGGTTTCGATCCAGTTTACTAAAAATCTAAGGTATCTTTTTCTTTCTCTCTTTTCTTCTTTCCTTCTGTAACATAATCCAAAACAGCACCCATTTATTCAACAGTAAGGCTGCCTTTATTTCACTTCAGAAAAGAATTCAACCAAAAGTTAATTAGACACTCAATAGGGAATAAGAACGTCCACAAGAACAGGTTTGAAATACTGATTTTGCTTGTTAGCAGAATTTTATTTTACAAGAAATTCCTGTGTGTACAAATCCTGTACATTTTTCTGTATTGTAATAGATCTGATCCAAGTAAGGTCAGATGAGACTAAACACAAACAGGAACGTAAATCCTAAAGGCAAGGCAATTCAGCATTTAACTAAAATGCACAATACTTTATGAGAAATCCTGTTGGTATACACAACATAGACATACAAACCATCAAAAGCATTTCAAACATCCTTAAGGTTTAAAACACATTATCAGCTCACCTTGGCACATTGTCAGACAGTCAGACCAGTCCATAGGGTAGATGTATTAAAACCTTTAAAAGGACATTATCTACTCCCCACAATTATTAAAATTACATCAATTGCTCAGAAACAAATAGGTTTTTTCCCCTTCCTATTTTTTTCCCAAACATTAAAAAAACCCCAACAAACAACAACAACAAAAAAAAAACCAAACAGACTGATAATCTTACTGCAAATGCTGTAAATCTCAACTAGGACACAAATGTTAAAGAGTGAGCTGCAATTAGTTGTATTGCCACACTAGGCCATTTTACAGTCGGATCCAGATGTTCCTGTTGATCAGCCTTTTGTCTGTACTTACAGGGCACTGAGTAGCAGCATTCTTTTTCAGAGAAATGGGGACAGAACTAGAATTTCTTTTATGACCTCAACTGGTTTCAGCACAAATCTCCTGAAGTAAGAGGCCATTATTTCAGTTTGTTGCCATAAGCTCAGTAAATCAGGATATTTACCTATAATATAGATTACTGTTAAAACTAAGTTTCTAATGTTTACAATTTTAATATAAATGTCTTATGAATTGGAATCCAATTTTTGTAATTCCTTTTAAAAACAAAGAAGTTTTAAAACTCTCAAAGAATGCTTTTTGTTTCCAGGTATATTCTCCTACAAAAAGTAAAGAAAGTCTGGAAAACAATTGCGCAAGAGAAACTGTCTAAACTTTTAAAAGATTAATATATTTCTTAAAAAATAGTTTTCTAAATACATTTGAAAAAACGCACTCTATGTTCTACAGACACTAGTGAATTCAACTCTACTTTACCTTGAAAAGTTTACAAAAAAACATGTAAAAATTCTGCATTGAAACTTTCTCTCCAACATATTTGCAGTCACCCATAGTTGGTGCTGTGGGTGAAACTTACGACACGCAACCCCCAATTTTCTTCTGCTATCCAAGCCAGTAATAGAAATCATTAGTCAATGCAGACCGGGTGCAGAAACTATTAGGTACATTCTGCTTTGACAGTGACCCACTGATAACTATTCCGTGGGTTAGCCTTGCTCACACTTCTTATCAGAAGCTGTTATTCACATTACTATCAGCGTTCCTTAATTCCTCTCCTACTTACCAATTCATTATTCCTAAACCCAAAGAAATGTTCTTATGCCTTAAATACAATTTAATAATATGAAATCAAGTATCTTTTTTTTAGTACTCAAATCTATGAGTTTATCTTGTTTTCTTTACAGGATAATCCAGTCCTCTGAAATACTAAAAAATTTTCTGAACTCTGTGTTATCTACAGCTTTTAATAAGAAGAGACATAATTCTTGCACCAAGGTTATTAATGAATGTAATGAGACAGGATTAATTTCAAGACTGATTTTTAAAGAGCATGACCAATAATGTCTCTCCATCCTGTTAGTTGCTCTTACAGTACAGCTGTTTGCAGTCTTCTCTTTGGTCAGCTTCTGATCCAATTTATGCTTGATCTACTAATCTCAGTAGTTTTCACAACCGCTCATGGACACTGTGTCCAGTCATTTACTGACATTTAGACAAGATCTACTTCATCCCAGTAACAGAAGTGTAAATTTTAGAAAAAACAACAAACATTCTTGAAGTGTCATTAGTGTTTTCAGAACATAAGAACAACATTTATTCTTAAAAATTTAGTTACAAAACTATTTTCTGAAAACATACATTTCTTTTATAAGTTTGGACATTTTCTCTAGTTTATCAAGCAGGCATAATCCCCTGCAAAAATACAGAAATTACATACAAAGTGGTAATACACCAATTCTGCAGAAGAGGATCTTAGAAGGTAAGTGGGAAGGAAAGAGAATATTTTTAGTAGGTCATAAGATACAAACATAAACCAACTATGTCATGCTGTTGTAGAGAGGGAATTCCTCATATGAGGATGCTTAGTCAGGCGCACAGCCCACGGGACAGATGAAGGTCCTCTCTCATGCTGCTCAGTATTGCAAAAGCTCAAATGGAATCATTTAAGCTTCCAAAAAAAGACATAGATCAATTAAGAACAGTCAAGAGACTGTTCCAATACCAAGCAGTACCAAAATGAAATACCTGAAAAAGCACAACAATGATAAAAAAGAAACAATTCAGATTGCTTTACCTGAGACTGCAAAAATTGTATGTATTATAGTTTTCAAGCACTTCGAAACACAATTTTTTCTCCATATATAGCTGATGGAATTTTTATTAAGAAGCTTAAAGTGTAACACCAATTAGATACTACCTTTTTTTTTTTTTTATGTGATATGAAGGAGAGCAACACTCTCACAGATACACTGCCGAGGCAGGAAAAGAAAGCACTTCTGGAAAAGGAATTACGAGTACAAAATACAGTAAATAAAGTGCCAGGGAAGAATTTAGTCCAAATTTATTTTTTGTCTCTGAGGTAAATTTCTAACCACCTGTTCTACAAACAGGGTATAAGGAACCTCAACCAGTTCAAAACAGCGTTCAATAAAAGGGATTACATGATAGGGTGGAGCTACAAAACAGTGTGCTGTATCAAGCAATAGTCATTGTTGCTCCATACCAATAATATATTTTAATACCTCCATGCTTCATATTTTCTGGCAACTACTTGCAAGAGCTGGGAAGACTGCTTCTTTTCCAGTCCTCCCCATCTCTCTTATCCGTTTCTTTTCTCTTCTGTTTCTCCTTCCTGCATTCAAAACAAATTACAGATGTTTTTCTCCTTTCCACTGATAAATTTGGGATTGGCTATGTAAGAGCAGCAGTGCAAGAGGGGATGGATAGTTTCAAGAAAAACATGAGGTGTCTGGTTTGTCTTGCTTACTGTCATAAGCTGGGTCGCATAAAGAAGCAGAAGACCCACAAACCTAAAAACACAGAGGAATGCTTACCTTCAGACAAATCTAAAAAGCCTTTTTTGCCCCATAAAAGAATCAAGTTACCCTAACAAAACCATAATTTTTAGATGCCCATTATTATTTCTTCCACTCTGGCTTATATACCAGTTAAATACCAAGCACCTACAAGAACAGAGGAAGGGCCAGAGTGTGTTTCAGGAAGAAAACTGTGTTTAATAAACTTCAGACATTAGGCTTACAAACTGTACCAGCAACGTTCTATTATCCTATTTCTGTAAATGCTGAACAGCCAGGGAAATTAAAAGAAACTTCATGTTGCAATGACAAAAAGTAAGATAGGTTTTGGTGTACCTATCAGTCAGCTGAAAGACAGACATTAGCATACTAACTTTGTGGATGCTTGAATGACATAAGTGTCAAGATGAAAGCAGCTGACTCAAATGCAATCTGAATTAGACAGAAGTGGTAAAAGGAAATGGGGAAGAACTTTGAGGAAGCAACAGAAGGTCTGACTTCACTTCCGTTATCTCTTTTTTTTTTTTTTTTTAAAGATAGCACCATGACAGCACTCATCCTAAATGCATATAATTCCAAGTGACAACAACATCGAACACTAATGGAATTCTCCCTTGCCTCCCTTCCTCCTCATCACCATTAAAACCTTTCTCAAGGTGCAGTGTAAGTTTCACCTGCATAGTCTTTCCACTCCAAACCTTAGGAGAGGGAAGGACTGGAGACAGGCATGCTTCCCTACCTCTCTACCTAGCTGAAATATTTCTCAAGTGCCAAAACATGCATCCACCACCAGCACCTGCTTATGCAACAAGGTAGATGAGAATGGGACTGCTGATCTGCATCTCAAGGTAATCGGAGAGGTGGGTGGCAAGTCTAAGCACCAGTTGGTTCACAAGATGAAATTCCATGAAACAGTTCCTAACACCACCTCATCCTTCTCACGCAGAACCAGACTGGCTGGTGAGCAGGAATTAGGAGATTGGGAGGGTGGGACAAGGCTACTGCTATCTAAAAGCCCCTGCTGGTAACTTAGTTTGAAAAACAAAGTCATCAGCAACAGTGAAAGACAAAACATTAATGGAGAAAAATCCAATAATCTATGAGTACACTCCTGACAACTAGAACAAAACTCTTGTTTCCTTCTGGATGTGCTTTCCACCCAAGATGGTAACGCTGTACTATTACCTGACGAAACTACGCAGAAGAGCTGCCCAAAAGCTACAGCACTCAAGAGGTCCATTTACAAGGCAATAAGCACTACTGAACACGGAATGCTGTATTTCATGTCACGTCATCTTCAGGTTGTTTCAAAAGAAAAGAACCATCAATCTTCTAAAGCTTCTAGTGTGCTCAAACAATCTCCTTTGAGACCATGTCACTTTCTATAACCCACCTAAAAACTTCAGGATCAAAAGGACTGTTACAGCCGACATGGCCTGAGGTGCAATGAAAATGCTAAAGGCTGGAAGTACTTCCAAGACAACCCTGTGCTATTGCAGGTTGGTTACTTCTGTGGTTGTTACACTCAGGAAATTGAGCATTTCGGAGGAGAGAATATGCTCTACATTGTATGAGTTGAATAGAGAAAAATTAACCCAATAACTCCATTCTTTAAAAATTTCTTTTATATTTTCATTACAGTACAGAAATAGGAGACTATGCTTAACATTTGGTTGACCTTTGAGGAGAAATCCACCAGTGAATATTTCACTGACAATCTTTGCACAGAGCTGAACATGCAAATTAACATCAATAGAGCTTCATAGAAAAGATAAAAATTACACTGTTTTGGAACGCCGAATGTAAATACATCATTTTCAAATGAAACTGTCAAACATCTTGTTGTGGTGGTAAAAACCAAATCACTATGCAAAATGATAATACAAGAAAAGTCAATTGTACATTTCTAATAATAAATGCTCTTGCGGCTTTTGAAGTCACAAAAAACTCTTGGCTGAATTGAAGCATTGATTTCTGTAGTTATTTATGTGCAGTTCCTATTAGAATTCTATTGAATTCCTTGAATGGTGAATGGAAGCGCTTTTGAAAACACACACAAAAACTGTTAAACAAGGGACAAAATAAATGGAAAGCACAGTGTTGCCAAAAAAAGTTTCAAAAAGTCAACAGAACATTTCAACATTTTTTTGAAGTGTAAGCATGTACGACACTGGCAGAAATTATTAAGTCTAATACAGAAACAATATACAAAATACATTTCCCAATCACTCCTGAAAAGGAAGCATGAACATTGGTATCTGCTTCTCAAATATTATTTCAAAAAATCTTGGGATACTCTTCAAATATGTTCTATAGTAAAACATGGATTTATTGTTACAGAATTTTAAAATGTTATCACTCCATCCTTTTGCCCACTATACACCAATACGAAGATATATATCTGAAGCATACAATATATGTTAATTGTATTATGGACACTAAACAGATACACTTCTGAAAAGCTAATTCCCTACTGATTTTAGGCCACATTAGTAAATACAGTTATTAGGAATACATATATTATAAAACATTTTCTGCAAGTGCTGGAAGCACATTGAAGGCTTGAGATCTGGGTGCCCAATGCCCTCATTCATAAGCATTCATTCATTTTTATGCCATTCTTAATACACTTTAAAGCATTTGCAAAGCAAGTGGATATCCCACCAACACTGTAAGGAGACAAGTCTGTTATGGGACAAGAAATCCTACCTCAGCTTCAGAAATGTTAGGCCTTCAAAGCACAATTTGTTTTCTATTAATTGTGGATAGCAAAGCGGGCTTCAAGCCCATTTCCATACTTCGGAAGCTACAACAAAAATAACGCCATTTTATTTTAGTAATAATTAGTCAACATTTTCTTTTTACTTGGACACAAAGAATTATTATAAATGCAATAAATGGCCACTAGGAAAGGCATCTCTTCCTTTTTAGAGTTTTGCTTTAAAGTCTGACAATGGATTATGTTTTAGTGTTAAATGTTATGAAAATAAGGATATTTATATTGCCAAAAGTTTCACAGTGGCTTTTTGTGAGTACTAATTACAGCCATTTAAGTCTGGAAAGCAGATTTTTAGAATGTTGCTTTCTGTTTACAGCAGAAAAATAACCGCATTAAGAAGTTTACCTTCAGAACTTCTGTATCAGCCTATCTTTATTTTCACTGAAGACCATGTCTGTTTTCTCATAAACTTAAAAGTGAAAAGTCATGAACACTTCAAAAAAAGATCTCATTACAGAGCACTCTTCTTATTAACAACTTTAGTAACTTATTTTGAAGCAACTTAAAATTATTACAATAGCACTACTTGGAACACATAAGGATTCATTTTTTTCTATTCTCCCCATTTACTTGCAGCACAGTAATTCTGCTGAACTATGGCAACTACTTCAGTTTTGGGGAGTCCAGTGCCAATTTGCAGTTACAGATTTTTCTCCCTAACATGACGACGTGATTTGCTGTCACACACTGCCTTCAGATGAGGGACTGATCTCTGGTGATACAACATATCCCAGCTTATTGTACACAACTGCTAGAGCACACACAATTATCACAGTACATCAGGGGAGCCAGAATGCAAAATACATTCAGAATGAATGTGAAAGACTTAAGTGGAAAATGCCTTTTGCAGACAAATGATTGAGTAACTACAATCATTTCCCAGAACAGTTAGAATTAATCTGTTTGTCTGGAAGATATAGAAAAAACACTCAAACTGTAAAGAGGTGGATTGAAAAATGCTTACATCAATGTAACTTAGAAATAGAAAACAGAGATTGGACAAAGTAGCTTTATTGGCAACTAAGTTCTATTCAGAGGTGGCTAAACCTTAGCTGAAGTTTCAGATGTTAATCAGGTTTCTCTTTCAAGCTAAACTCTCACATACATTTCATTAGTATAATTCCTACAAAGCACTTTTATTGCTGTTTCCTCAGCACTGTGTATGTTTTTTCAATGCCAAAAAAAGTTATCTACATCACTCATATTCAGAGGGATGCTTTTTATGAAAATCCTTCTGCAGAAAACAGCTAGCATTAATGAGCTGCACATATAGCTTTCCTGTAAAAGGAGGGAGAACATATGTAACGGAGATGGGGGCAGCACCAGGATCAGAAAAAGGAGGCAATGCCTCTGCTGGTAACTACAACCGAGTCTTTTAATTGCTTACTTCAGTTTTATTAAATAGCTTACAGCTATCTAGAGAATTTCTAATTTTTCATTTAATTAATCTCAAGAATGAAGTTCTCCTGTAGGATTTTCCTCTTCGAGGACTTTCTGTCAGATGTTAATTTTCAGTCTATTTTCTAGTCTTCTACAGAGGAATTCCATTCTAAGTGTAACTGTATATATCCTTAGTGGTTACTCACCCCTCATTTTCTTACTGTATCTCTCTCAGCCTTTTAAGTGGCATGTTTTTGAAAGCAGAGATATTTTAATTAATATATTTATCACATCTATTATTCAATTCAATAACTATTGCAAAAATTGAAAATAATCCAGTTTCTGCAAGCACAGGGATTGTGAAAAGTCAAAAACGGCTTTACAAAAAGAACCCAGAGAGCATCCACCACATTCTGCCCCTCCCCAGACACACACTCACACCAAGTCACTTCCCCCAGCAGATCTAAAAGCTGTAGAACAAAGGACTCAAATCTATACTAGGAGCTATGGGAAAAGACAGTATCACCAACGCCTTAAGTCTCTAAAGTAATAGTAAATCTATTAAGTGAAGATGCCAAAAAAATTGTAAGCAGATCACACCACATGGGAAAACAAAGCAAAAAATAGTAAGTTTTCCCGACAAAGACCTCCAAAATGTAATTATTTCCTTAGTCCCAAATATGAATACCTGAAGGTTTAAAAAGTTCAAGCCACTTCCAAACTGAGCAGTTTATGAATTTGACTTATATGGTGCATTTTAATATATCGTAAAATGAAAAGAGAAGCAAAATATTCATTAGTGAAGGGTAAAAAAAGTGAAAAAACTCTTACCACCATTAATGTTCTGTCCCTCCTTACCTAGTTGCACCTATAGTGAACTTGAGAAGTGATGCTAGAAGCATGACTAGAAGCAAATATATTAGCCCTTTACTCAAACTTCTACATCAGTAGTGTAATTCAAACTCACAGAAAACAAGTGAGCCAAAAAATATTCAAATAATTTGGAGATATGACCCCATAATATAGCCGACTGATCCATTTGTTCCATTGTAACACCACTTCTGCATTTGTTTCCCCCTCCTGTGGTTGTGTGTACCACAGTTATTCCAGCAGAAGCTTCCCATGAGGTCATGAGATTTGCTGATATTAAACAAAAAAACCCAAAACATATTCACCTTTCCCTTTAAGTATGTTTTCCAAAACCTTATACATTTTATAATCACTGCAGGGCAGCTGTCCTTTTTCTCTTTCCCCTCTTCTCCATCCAGATTTAGACAAAGGCGATACATCCCTTCAGTTTCAGAGGCAGCCACATTTTAAGCTTTCAAACCCCTTTTTCATAGACATTACACCTGGAAAGGTCCTTCCAAACATTACATTTAAAGAGAGCAGCTTCACAGAAAGCAGGTGCATTCAGATGAGCTAACAGGATGCAGTATCTTCTTACAGAGTCAACACACAAGCCTAAAACATCCTAAGTGGGGTATTACTTGCAGATTAGGATTCCCAAGACTCACCCATAGCCTCATTTACACTGAAGCACTAAAAACAGACTGTGGCATCAATCCTAACAGCAGTCCGCCTCCCAAAAAAAGCCAAGAACCTCTTCCAAGGAAAGTCTTAACAGCAGCACACAGTTTGGAGGTTACAGGCCACAGTGGTTTAAAACTCAAATGCTAAGTTCTATACAATTTTATTTTTAAGAAGTCAAATTGATGCATATCCCTTCTCCTGAAGTATATCTTTTCTAAAGAGGGGCACTATATAAACTCAGGAAAACATTTTAAGAACAGTACTGAGGCTATATGCAGTTTAGAGACACAATACAAAGCTGGCATATGCAGTGCACATACACAATCAGTATGGGAAAAAACAACTTACAATGCAACACATCACTGGTCATCAGCACTGGTCATCTTTAACCCTATTCACACATCAAAAGACAAAAATATGTCTCACTACTTTTTCACATGACACTAAAAGCTTGTTGCAAGTATCAAGACAGACAAACGCAAAGTGACATATGTTAATTTTAACTCTCTCCAAAGCCAATTTTTCATTGAAAGACTGCAGGTTTTTTCCCCCAAAGCATTTCTGAATTCACTGACAAGGTTAGTGAAAAAAGAAAAAAAAAAAAACCAAACCCACAGTTTTACTATGTGATTTTCCTCCTAAATTACTATGTCTGTCTTTTTTTTAAGCAAAGGCATTGAATCACAGTTGTAAGATCTGAGAAGCATCTTTTTCTGTCCTGAGAGAAATACATCCCATTTTGGATTATTTTTTTGTTCAAATCAATTATGATAACAGCTTTAAGTTACAATGAACATGTTTCCCAACTTACAACTACTTGACATGGCTTAGGAAAATGTAAGGCAAAGCATCATCAAGAAATTGTCTATTCATCCAGACATAACTGTGCTAACCTGGAAGTTCAGAGAGCATTAACAGCAATAACTGTTTGTCCACTGACTGATATATTTTTATGCGCTCTTATTGAAAAGGTGGTCATTTCTCTACCTAAAGGACAGAGCAATTAACATTTCTATTTCTCTTGAGAGCTGAACTAACTACGAAGTTAGTTCAGCATTGCATCTCTATTGGCACAGACAAAAGGGAGCACAAGTTTGTTATGTCACACTTTAATCTCTTCTTTTAAAAACACAGCTTTTCAGTGTATCAAATCCACCTGCTTGACTCTTTTGCAAATACCGCCTTCCACTGCGAAAAGAAAACACGGGAATCTTGCTTGTTAACCTTCTTCCAAGACAAAGTATGTTAGCACATCGCTCTGAGACAAAGGAGCCACAGCAGGCCCTTATCTTTTTACCAGCTGCTGCTTTGGTTTAGGTGGAGAGCTATCTGCTACAGATACAGTTTCAATTTGTGGTTTTAAACCTGACTGATGCCATTAAAAAAAAAAAAACATCTGAAAAAAATGATAAGACTTATCTAAGAATAATTTTCTCATCTGAGAAAACATTTTTTTATGTAACTTTCATTGGACTCAATAGACACTTCGTTTCAGTGCAGTACTGATATAATTTGTTTCTCATTTCTGTCTTTTGCAACAGACACAGAACATTGTTTGGCGGTTTGGTCGGTGGGGGTTTTTTTGTAGGGCAGACAGATGTTGGTACACAAATGCAATAAACTGGCCAAAGGACTCAGGAAAAGCTAAAGTACACTCAACTGTCTTAAAAGTTAATATCCTTTCAGAGACAAAGTAAGTGAGGATCATTTGTTTAGCCCAAACAGTTAACAGCATAAAACCAAATCAATTTATACTGTTAGTCCTAACAAACACCAAAAAAGAGCTTACATTTAAAAGATTTTGTTTAATCAGTTTATGAAAACTATCAAACAAAATAGCAAAATTACATGCAACTAAGGCCTCCAGACTGGAGCATCATCCCCCAAAAAGCACCAGTTAGAACAAGGTTTTCAGCATTTAATACCAGATATTCAGCAACTTTTAATTTAAAGTATAAATCCCAGGTTGATAAGAGAATGGAATACATCCTCCTTCAATCTAATCTACACCATTCTAATTAAAAAAAATCCAAGTATGAAAATGTTAATCTCTAGCAACACTACATCTGATTTTCATTTGAAGATTTGGGCTTTTGGTCATGCAGAATAATTCAGTCATTACTCTCTCAGCTAGTTACCCTGCAGAAGATAAGGAATGGCTAGAAAGGCAGTGTGAGAACACACATGCCACAGGAAGTGGATTATCAATTTTTTCCTCTTAAATCTTACAGATGGCCTGAAAACTCTTCAGTGGCAACTGCACTTCATTCCCCAATCAGTGAAAATATTTCCCAGAACATTCTTCATTACAGATCATAAGTACTCATAATTAAAAGACTGTTTATTTTTAAATGGGTATTAGCCATTTCCCCCTTCTTTGTGTAACTGTAGAGATGGCAGTATCTCATAAACCACGCAAATGGAATTGCATTTATCATCCAACAGTTGCCTTTTAACTTGTCCAAGGAATAATTGCAGTGTGAGACAAAGAAGTGTGCCAAGAGAGGTCTAATTGCATCACCCTACCAAGTCGTTTTTGAAGGTGCATAAGCTGAGAAAGGAGAAGCTGGTTCAATTCTCACATTTCAAACAAAAATGCATCTAGTTATACTTGTCTGATCTACCTGAGTAACTATGTGACTATCAGCTGTAGTATTCTGTAGCATGTACTGGGACACCATGCGTACAACCAGCACAGACTTTAGTATGCTGTAGCACAAATCACCACGAAAAGACCATAATCTTGTAACCTACATCTGGACATCTAATTCCGGTGTGTCAACACATCAATAAAACTTCTGTGAACACAACAACTGCTGCAATGAAGTAATTTATTTTGTAAGTGACAAATAGCAATTCTTTTCTAATAATTCTGAAATTCTCCCAAATAAGAATGGAGATTTTGAATATGTACCTGCAGATATGCAGTTCTATGACATAACAGATATGCAGTTCTATGACATAACAGAGAAAACTTCCATAAAACTGCAAAATTTTAGAAATTAAAGGCTTTCACAAGCTTACATAAAACTATTTTTGTGCTAATTCAGTGGATTACAAGTCCTCAAGGAAAAACAGCCTCTGTTCCCAAACAAGCATATATGAACAGCTGGCCCAGACAGCAAAGACCTGCTGTTGTATTACCAGGCCACTGTTCAGCTCTTTTGGTTTTGTCTCCTGCTCAGGCTGTTCTCCCCTCCCCTTTTTCTTCCACTTTCACAGTTTCTTCTTTCCACTGCAAACAATCCCATACTATATGCACACACAAACCATTTTTTACAGTTGTTTAGGCTGGAGCACAATAAAACCCATGAGAATTCTGTCTGGTCATTTTATGAAAAGTGACAGCACCAGAGTGAAAGTGTGGTGTTTAAAAAAAAAAAAGCACAGTCAACCATCTGCTGAAAGATTCTCTTGTTTGACCATTTTTATAACTGGTGAGAATGGAAGTGAGGTGAGACAAAAACAGGATGTGAAGGCATGGGATTCATGTGATCTTGTACCAAATTTAAACCCAAACTGGGGGGGGGGCAGGGAGGGACAAGGCAGAATCATGATGTATCAGAGGATCTAACTAATGGTAGTATGAAGACCTAAGACGACAGACCACAGAAACGTGCTATTTATCAATTTAAGTAATCTAACAATGACTTCAACAACAAAAAAACATGCACATGCCTACTATTTGTTTTAATTAAGTTTTGATCAGCTGAAAAATTAAAATGGAATTTTTAATACACCATAATTTTCATAAGACACTTAACCCAACCTATTTACTTCATCCAAATGTTTGAACTGCCACAAGCAAGCCATTCTGTTTTTGTCTCCCACCTGCAGGTTAGGTTACAGGACCAAGTGAACCATCCCAAGTATCTTCCCCTCTAGTATATTCAAACTTGTAACTTCCACTCAGTTCTCCAGAACACGATGTAGAGTATGCATTCCACTTTTTATATGAGAGCATAAATTGATGCACAAAACTTCCATGTACATTCAACAAAATATAAAATAACCCACCAAGGATAACAAGACCCTCGTGAGATGGAATCCCCAAATGCTGATCAGGACCTTTCAGCAGCACTAACTTACAATATGAAAGCAATTTAAAGAAAAAACACCTCTTTTTCACAAAATAATCATGTCGCACACTATTGTACTCTGGGCACCAACCTGCAGCTCTTTGCACACACAGAAGCCTATCTGACATGCCACACAAACACAAAGGTTAACAACAAAACATACAAAACATTCCCACACAGCAAGTGCTCATGATAAACATCGGCCTAGTGTCTACAGAATGAATGTTTGAGCTCCAGTTCCTGCAGTGCGTTTTGTGTAGGTGGATCCCTCTGCCCAAACAGGGGTCACTGCAGGATCACAGCCAAAATCATGTGCCCTGGGTATTAATCTACCATATATTCCAACTATGCTAATGGCAATGACATGTAAATAGTACTACATGAACTCTGTTCATTAACAGAGTTCATCCACTCCACAGAGCAATTAGCATTGCTTCTAAGATTACAGGATTTTGCTTTTATTCATGTTTTACAAATGTAGCTGCTAATAATAAATGAATTCAAGTCACAGAAAAACAGTATACACTTAACTTTCCTGCTGCTACAGTGCAAGTATACCCAACCCCGAAAGTATTTTTAGCAAGGGTGTTCAATCAATACTGCTGTGTACAACCTAAATTAGACATTAGCAGGACAACAGAATTGTAAAGCATGGCAACAAACAATACGTTTCATGGAAAATTTTACTGAACAAGAAACAAACATCAAACTAAATCCTAAGTAGGTGAACCTGACTCCAAACAAACTTAACTGCAAACATAAGGAAAATGTACCAAAAATTAAAATATTAATACATTTCTTCTTTTGAAGAAAATGCATTTGTATTTCACTGTTTAATCTAACTTAAAAAAACCCCTACAAATAAAAGCATGAACATAATCTAAAAATACACAGAAACTGTAACGACAAAATTTTCTCAAAAAAATCAGACCAACAGTTACATTTCTGATTTTATAAAGCATAAACATGCCTGGGAAATGTACAGACACATACATTCATATTTGTAAGTTTATCACCCAGAATCATATTTTATCAACACGGTACAAGCCAGAGTCACATCAATATGTAAAAACAACTTTTTAGGTCAGTGAAGCAAGAAATCCATTGTCAAGAAAATGGCATCCATAAGATTACAATACTGAGTATTTTATGTTTAGGCAATGAACTGGAAAACTTTCCTACAATATACATATCTAATAAGAAAATGGTTTTACCAATTTTAATCTAACTCATTCTCGTATTCCTGCAATGCACATTTACGATGTGATGAGCTCATTAATGTCTGCATGTGTGTGAACACACCAGTGGCTCCCAACATTACAGGGCAGTTATTTGGCAATAACAAGCAAGCAAACGTGCACTCACAAAACCCCCTTACCATTCAATGCAGAGTTTAGCTCAGGGCAAGAGAAATGCCCCATGGGTGAGAAAATGTATGTGCATGCTGTAGTCTAACAATTATTCTTCAGCTGAGATCCATTAGCACTTCTGTAATACACAAATCACAAGTATTTTCTATCTCACGGTTAAAAAAAAGGTAACAGGTTGGCCACCCTGAAGTCCTGGAAGGCTCTAAGTAGCAGCACAAAGTTCACTCACGTATATTTTACATCTGAACGACATACATTCTTTCGCTAGGCAAGCGGTGGGAACATTTCACCTACTCTGGCAGCTACCTAGTTTTAGCAACTAGCTCTTGGGAGATTTTTGAAAGGAAAAAGACGTTATTCCTCTTCCAGCTGGTGCGGCAACAGCGTACACGAGTTAACCCATCACCAGGTACACCGAAAGCCTCTGTCGCATATATAGACACACGCGATTATACAAGCCTTCTGCTTGAGGGAGATACTAAAAATGTACCGGAGGAATGCAACGACAGCACTCAAACCCATTTTCCCTGCCCATAACCAGGGCAACGCGCACATGTGCCTAGAAAGCACAGGAACGCAAACTTTCATATTAAACACAGTTAAAAAAAAAAAAAAGCCAACCCGTTTCAGGCTGAGTTTACCACATTTTACAGACCCCAAGCGCCCCCGACCTGCCCCCGCCGCCCTCGTTCCCCGACGGCTATTTACGAGCCCCCTCGGCGGGCCGGCGGTCGGTTCCACACACACCTCCCCCCAAACGCCTTCTCCAGAGCGGAGCTGGATCTCCCTTCTTTTGGGGGGGGGGGGGGGGGGCAGAAAGGGCACCCACACACCCGCCCTCCCCCCCAACAGGGCTCTCGGTAGAGCCGCTTTCCGCCAGCGGCGACCTGTGCGCGAAGTTGCGGGGAGGGCGAGCGGGGCTGAGGGGGGAGCGGCGGCGCCTCGGCCCCCCCATGGCCGGCGGGGTGTGTGTGTGTGTGTGAGGGGGGGGTGACAGCAGAGGAATGCGGCGCGCGGCTTCCCCCCCGCCGCCGCCGCCGCCGCCGCCCCTGCCCCTCTCCTCGCCCCAGCACGGAGACCCGAGCGCCCCGGCGGCCGCCTTACCTTCATATAACAGCCACGTCCTTCCAGATGGAGCGGGGAGCGGGGACGGCGGAGGGAAGAGGCGCGGGGGCTGCGCTCGCCGCTGCCGCCCCGCGACCCCCCGCGCGCGCGCACGGGCACGCGCCGCAGACGCTCGGGGCTCGGGCACGCGCCGGCGGGGCACGCGCCGCGCCGCACCGCGCAGCACCGCACCGCACCCCCGCGCGCGCGGGAGCGGGCGCGCCGCTCCGCTGCCTTCAGTTCCCCCCCCGCAGCCACCGGCCGAGCCGCAGCCCCGGGAGCAGCGACCGCAGCCGCAGCAGCCGCCCCGCGCCCAGCCGCAGCGGCGGGGACCACATCGTACTGCGGCGGCTGGGCCGAGGGACCGGGAGGGGGGGGAGGAGGGGGAAGAGGTGAGGGAGGAAGGGACGGGGAAGCCCGGGGCGAGGGGGGGGAAGGCGGCGGGGCCCCCCGCGCCGGCCTCTCCTTCCCCCCTCTCCTCGCGGCGGCCGGCCGGAGGGGGCGGCGAGGCGGGAGCCGGGACGCAGGCGGGCAGGGCAAGGGCAGCGGCGGCGGGCGGGGGCCGCGGGGGCCGGGGCTCCCCCTCACGGGGCACGGCGCCGCCTCACACACACCGGGAGTCGCCCCGCGCGGAGCCCCGGCCGGCAGGCAGAGGGGACCGGGGAGGGGAGAGGCGGCGGGGCTCTGCAGAGGCGCCCTCCCTGCCGCTGAGCGAGCGAGCGAGCGTCTGCGGGGGAGAAAGGGGGAGGAACAGGAGCCTCCTCCCCTCATAGCCGCCCTCCCGCCTCACACGGGCAGCACTGGCAGCATAGCAACCAACATGGCGGCTGCGCAGTCACCCGGCGGCGGGCGGGCGGCGGGGGGGGGGGGGAACGGCAGCCAGCCCGGGAAAGCTCGCGAGAGTCGAGAGGGAAGTGGGCGGTGTGCTTTCCCTCTGATTGGCCCAGCTGCTCGTCCGTAAAAGAGGGAGGGCAGGACTGAGCGTTCTTCCTGCGGCCTCATTGGTTGGGTCTACCATCAATTAGGGGGGGCGGTGCTCCACGTCTGTCCGTGAGCGTGGGTTGGTCGCCGCAGCTGTCAGTCGGGGCTGCGGGGCCGCTCGGTGTGCAAAGCTGGTGGGCCCTCAGCGGCGGCCGCTGCTTCCCGCCGCTCTCCCCTCGCTCGGGAGGAGAGACGTCGGTTCCTGAGGGAGGTTCTGGCTGTGGGAGCCACGGGCTGGTCTTCTGGCCCCCGCTCCCGCCACGGGACGTTAACCCGAAACACCGCCGTCACAGGCAGCCCTCTCGGGCCTCCGGCGTGCCTGCGGACAGCGAGGCCCGGGGAGAGCGGCGATCCCCCTTCTTCAGAAAAGGGGCTGCGGGAAGGCGGGCTGTAACCGCAGCGCTCCCGATAATCTGTGCCGGTGCCCCTGGCGCGGGTGGGGTGGGAGAGGTGAAGCAGCCTGGGGACCCTCCTGGTTGGGGTGCGCAGGGTCGGAGCCTCCCTGGAGGGTAGGCCCAGGGACGCAGCCGGGCAGTAGTCCGGGCCTCGAGGGCTGGCAGGGACACGGGAGTGAAGTGAGACCGCAGAGCTGAGGGAAGCATCTGACAAGGGTGGTGAGCTACTGCTCAATGTGCATCAGTGACATGCAGCTAACTGGTGCCTCTTGATTTCATGCCGCTTTCAAGTAATTTTGAGTGCAACGGCCAGGCCAGGGCAATGTCACTTAAATGGCAGCAAGTCTGCGCTGACATCAGGGCTTCCAGGTAGTCAAAATCCCTACGGTGGGAGGAAAGGAGCCAGAGAGGGGGGACGGGACCGTCTTAATGGCGTAACCCTCCATCTTGGCCACATGTTCACCCAACCTCACCCTGTAGATGTCCTAGAGAGTTATTTCTGCCTGTAAGTCCTTGCCAGAGTTCTCCAAGGTATGACGCATATTGTGCCTCTTGGCCACAGAAAGATTTTCATACGTGGCCCATGGGGAGGTTTGCTTTGCAAGACGTAGTTTAACACAACTCTCTGCTTTCATGTATTTATACTATGTGTGAAAGGGTTTGGTTAAAAATGTCTTTAATGTCCACTTACTAAAATACAACCTCTCACAATGAGCTCTTTACCAAATAACAGACACCTAGAATATATATGGTTGGGAATGAGTTCTTGGATTTCACAGTTAAATTGCTAACCATAGCAAGATGCAGAATAATACTAAGGGAGTTTGCATGTACTCTTCTAATTAGGAAGCTTTCTAAAATCTCATTCTTTTGATGTTTGGAAACCTTCTATACATTTCCAGCCTATATTGTTCTTGTGACAATTTTGTTCTTTTGCTTTAATAGCCCTTTACTCTTAGAGGTTTTTACCCCGTTATTTTTAAGAAAGCAGTCGTACCCCCTTCATTTTACTAGGTTAAATAATCCAAGCTCTTTTAGCCTCCTCTCCCTTTTCCTGAGTATTAGGACACATAGGATTCTCCAGCTATCCCATCGTCTTTCAGGACTAAGTTGAATCAGGGGCTGGAAGACTATAAATTCGGGGAAGGCAGTCAAGCAGGAATTTTAGATAATGCACAATCTCTGGAGCACTTTTAAATAATAAACCTTTTCATTATTATGATTAGAAAACACTCATAAACTGCTATTATTTAAACTTTATTAATGAAAGCCTATAAATAAGATGACAAAGTTTGAAATGTGAACGTTTCCCCTGGATTGAACAATTCCTAGGCTGATGATTTCATAAAGCCCCAAAATAACACACGCAACATCAGTAATGCCATTCCTTATTGTGTCCACGTTGCTTCAGCTCTTCTCAAACATTTCCATAGTTATATTGACAAACTGATTGCAGTGCATCTAGAGACATCCAATAACTGCATTCTGCATTTCTGAACTGCCGCCAGCCTCTCGAGCAGTGGATAAGATACGTTCTTCTGTGCATTAAAGGGATCCTTAGCTGCAGAGTTGTCTTGGTTTCCTGGTAATTCTCTTTCAGATCATGGCAAATTTATTCGCAAATTGCATAGATACGTTTTAATCCACTTCTGTATAAGCTTCAAAGTCTGCCTCTCACATTTTCGTGTAATTTTCTTTACTTGTGCCCATTTTATGTCAAACATATGGTTATGTTCAATTTAAGAATAACAATAATTAATACATTACTTTATACAGAGCGTGTAATAGAGAAGCAATCCAAACTATTCGATGTGATTGTAGAACTACACAACATTTGTTTGGCAAGAGTAACCTTAAGCTGTTACAAAAGGATATGTTCTGCTAATCTAACACAAAATTGGTGACACGTACAGATATTAAAGCCTGGATGTTCCAAATTTATTTCCTCGCAATACATTATTATTCCTATAATTTGTTGTTTACGGAAGGCTTGATTCAAAGCCCTAAATAAAGGCAGTGGAAATTCCCACTGTGTGCAAAGTACTTCAGGTCAGGCCTACATTGCAAGAGTGCTAAATGTTTTAAAAATAGATATTGAGACAAAGTTCTTCAGCTCATGCTCTTACAACATCAATGGAGCACAAAATTGCACTGCAGGATATTTGCGTACAGACGTTGCTCAGACCTTATAATGTGGAGTTCAGCAGAGAACTTACTTTGCAGAATTCCAGTTTCTGAGTTATGTGTTATATACGCTGAGCAATCACTTCCCAAAATTATGAATGAAAGGGAGAAAGCAAACTGAAATGTGACTCTCATTATTTACTCGAAAGAGAACACATCCCTTTCACATGTAAAAGTGCATTCAGCTCACTGCTCTTTCAGTAGCGTGGCTCTTTTATATAAGAGCAAGTTTTCGGCTACAGTCTGCCCGTGTATATAAGTGATGAAAGCTGCCCTTTGCATAGATACTTCACATAGCAAGAGCTTAATTTTCATACTGGTGCATGGGGATTTATCTGTACTGCCGCTGATGCATTTTGGGGAGGATATGTTATCTCATGACTAGTAATGTCCTGCTTAGTAAAACACCAGTATCTTAAACTATTTTGTACAAGTTAAACCTCACAGCTCTCGTATAAATGTAGGAACAAACAAAAGCTTCTCCTTTACTTAATAGATCTGTGGTACATGTTTGTGCCAACAACCTTATTACTCATGCAAGACCTGCCAACCAAGCTGTGATAATTTATGTGAGAGAAATGTATATTAAAAATGTGAATGGGATTTTAAATCTCTCGCTGAAATACCATGCAAACTGCTTCGTTGCCAAGATGACATACTTAAACACTGCATTAAAGCAATTCAAGATGAATGACTCTCGCCACAGGTGGAGTTTAGCTGGGAAAGGAGCAGGAGACAAGGCATGTAAAACGCTAAGATCAAGCACAATGTATGTTTAATAGCAGATACATTTTCTGTGAAGTGGGGTCCTGATTCAGCAAAACACTTAAGACATGCACGCCTTGCTCACGGAAACTTCAGGGGCACAGGCACAACCTTAAAGTGAGATTGGCCAAATCCCGTGTGGAGCGTGCCACAGATCGGTGTGAACGGCAGGCAAGTTTGTGCTTGAACATGGCTTTGGGATCAGTGTTAAAATGTAGTATTGACATAAATACTGAGCGTGCTTGTTCAGCAGTGTCCTAGGTAAGCTGTGGGGACAGAATCATTTCACCGTTTGGGGCAAGGACAAGCTTTCTCTTCAAGTTTGCGCAATACCTGGTGCAATAGACCTCCACAATACTAGTTGTTAGAATACTGTGAAATAATAATTGGTGTTAATAAGCTTGCTGCAGCTATTATCCAGTTTGGAGGCTGGCTGTATTTCTCTAAAAAATATATTTAAAAGATAGCCCTCTAGGAATATACTGAGAATGAAAGCTGATGGAAACATGAGTACCTGCAGTCGCTGGACCACATTTTGCTAAGTCCTTTTTTCTCCAGCCAGCCTTCAGCAAACTCCTTTGCCTTTAACACACATCAAAGTACCACAAGGTTGCATTTTTAGATACCCACTGCAAATACCTGAGCCTTTTGTGAATGCCATCTGTGCATTCACTTGTGGAATACTGTTATTTTCTGCTTCTGTCCAGAAGAGGAATAGCATAAACTCCAGCAAGTTAAATATAAAACCATAATAAAGCAGGCCAAAAAAATATTTTGAAGCATTTTTTTTTGGAAGTACTTTTCCAAATACATCAGGAACAGGAGATCTGCCAGAGAACACAAGGAACTAGCAGGCAACAGAGGTACAACAGAAGCATTCAAGGAAAACACAGGAGAAAAGATAAGTACTTTTTTTCTACTACTGTTCTTTATGGTGGATTTTGAGGTGACTGCCACAAAAAAACCTTTTTTAGGGGCACAATCAGAAAAAAAAATCTACAAAACTTAGTGTGAATGTTTTTAGAGCCAATCAGTAAACTGTACGGTACCTGCCTGCCAGGATGACATGTTTCTCACCCCAGGGTTCTAAAGGAACTTGGATCGGAAATTGCCAAACTATTAACTGTGCTTTATAATTTATGGTTTGGAGTGAACTCCGTTCTGGAGGAATGGAAAGTGGCATATGACATTCCGATTTTTAGAAAAGACTTCAGGGAAAACGACAGACCAGTCAATCTTAACATGTGGCTCATCACCGTATAATGGGAAGAGATGGATTCTGCAAATCTGGTACTGCTTTAAAAATGTCAGCAAATATTGATAAGAGGAGCTGGCTTATGTAGACTTCATATAAATGTTGGGACATTGGAGTCCTTCTTGGCCATAATCCAGCTTCCTGTTGGAAGAAGACGAAGGACATACCATCTTCTGCTATCTCCTGCCTCCCCTCCTTCTCCTCCCAGCTTGCCTTTACTCTCAGGCTCATGTCCACAGAAAGGAAATTCAAATGTATGGGACAAAGGGAGACAGAGCACGTTCTGGGTAACTTCCCAGTCTGAACAATAAGGGGACTGTAGACATGACACGAAGAAAATTTAACATGCAGCCTAGATTAAGCAATCGTGTATACTGATTTCCCCAAACTTTTTTACAAAGCACAAGAGGGGAGCTCCTTCTGTGATTACTAACTGCTTTGAAAGGAAGATTGATGGGTAAATAATCACAAAGAAGAGAGTAACCAGTGAGATTCCAAAGGGACCTATGCTTTGAGACATGTTCATAAGTGGTAAGTGAAACAGGATTGAACAGTGAGATGACAGTATTTTCCAGTGATTCACAATTATTCAGGAAAACCAAAACCAAGACTGCTGGCACAAAATAGCAAAAAAATTCACGATAAAGACTGAGTAGGCGATAAAATAGCAGCTAAAATGCAATGATCGGAGATGTCCATGAAAGGAAAACAAAAACCCTCTCTACCTGTGCAACATAGTAGGCTCTGAATTAGTTCATACCAGTCAGCAAAGATATTTTGGAGTCACTATGGGTAGTTTTCTGAAATTGTTATCTCAGTGCTTAGAGAGGCAGTTAGGACTCATACGAAGGAAGAGAATGAAAAAGCAAACATAAAACATAATGCTACTCTATAAATCCTCAGGAATCATGTTCCTTCCTTTAATACAACACAAAATTCTGCTTATAGCACTTTGACATGTGGTAGCATCTTAAACATCAGAATAACATATGAAAAAACAGAGCGACTGGATTGATCAGAAAGATGGAGTGCCTTCTAAGTAAGGCAGATCAAGTACTCTGGGACTACCTGGACAGTAGATGACAAATGGGAGACATAATACAGGTATCAAAAATCACATCTGACATGGGAAAGGTGAACAGGGAGCAATTACTTATGAGAACAAGGATGAATCCTATAATATTTTTTCAGATGGAAGTGTAAAACAAACAAAAGGAAGTACTATTTAAACAACATCTGCTTAATTTGGGTAACTCATTGTCATGAGATATTTTAGATGCCAAAATACCAAGGGCTGCAAGAAGTAACTAGACAAATTAATGGAAGAACAGGCTGCTTTGCAGAGAGACGGACAGAGCCTCCAATTCTGTCCTTAGATTGCCAGAAATTGAGATGGTAAATAGGAGGAGAAATGAAGCTGTAAATGCTCTGTCCTTATATTTCTACTATAGGCAACTGCAGGGTGCCAGGCTATCTGGACCTTTGGTGTGACTCAATTCAGTCTTATATTACAGCTGCAGCAGAAAGACATCTGTCTCAGACTTTTTGCTTCCTATCGTATCCTGTGGGTATTGAACATGAGAAATCCTGATAAAACATTTTAATGAATGAAACATCTAATGAACATTTTTAGAACCTTAAAAGGGATTTGATTAACGTTTTGAGACGAGATCCCTAGTGATCTTATTTTAGGCAAACAAGTTACATAGATACAAAGCCAAAAATGACCATTTAGTTAGACCTCCACTTTGACTTCACCCAAAGAACCTCACCCAGCAATTTCTGCAGCAAGCCTATAACTTTGGTTTGAGCTATGTTGCATGTTTTAAAATAGGTTTTGCCTTTTCGAGGTCCATCATTAAGCAACCCAGCACTAAGAACTGCCACCAAAGCCTCCTCCTGGCTTTGCAACTTGACAGAAAATTTCTGGAGTATTTGAGAGGAGAGAAAGAAACATGGAGAAAGCAAAAGAGTACTGGTGGGCTCAATTTTTAAGGAATTAGTTCAACTCTGCTGTTGATTTCTTTCTATAGTGACAAACAAAATTTCCAATTAATACATTGAAAGGCACAGCTCAGGCATGCAGATTCCAGCTCTACAGGCTTTAATATTTTTTTTCCTAACTTTACGTTGATCTGTATCTGGCTGAATTGTAGGTAACTTTCAGGAAGGTAGATAGTTTTCTTTCAAAGCTAAAAGTCAGATAGCAGTGATTCTAATAAGGATGCCGTATGTGCACAGGTTGCTGCGTTTTGTACTCAATGCTATTTACATTTCTGTTCCTAAGATCTCCACTTCTGAGTGAAGGCCACAGCATTTTATTCTTTAAGGTGGCACAGCCTCTGTAGATAAGCAATACACATTCCACCTCTGCAAAGAAGTTGCTTTTGTTGATTTTGTTTCCTTGATCTGCAAGGCAAGTACTGGAATGAGCTCGGGCTTTCCGATGGGCAGTTTTCATATTTCAGGTCTGTTTCAAGTAAAACATTGGGAAACCTTTTGAAAAATGCAAATACATATAAAAAAAGGGAGAGGAAAATGGCTGCTCTGTCATCCCTTCCCATTTTGTTGCTGGGGATTTAAAAAAATACTGTAGTGTTTGGTTACTTTGGCCTTTCACAGACTTCTTTACAAAAGTTTGCACACAACTACACACTCACGTGAAACACAGAGGAGACCGTATGTCACCTCACTGCTCCGCAGTTTCACAGTTGAGGTTTTGAGGTCGACATTGTCTGCCAACAGCAAGCACCAGTGAAAGGCTTTCCCCCCATCCCCGCTAAGCCATAGCCAGAAATGCAACTCCAGTCCTGACAACATCTTTCTTCATTGCAGTGTAACATGACATGTTTCAAAAGTAAATGTTCTTTACAAGTATCTCTAAAGATAAAAATAAAAGAGTGTTTAGTGTGCAGTAAACTGCCAAATTTGACCTTTCCTAAGAAAAAGACAAAAGACGGCACAGCAGCAAGTCAGCTAAACAAAACATATGTGCAAACTACTTCCTGGTACACCCACGTTCTGGCCTCCCTGCAAAGTAATTAAAATTGTCAAGAGAGATTTTTGACCCGTTAAGTTCTTCCAGGAACTGTACAACTCGTTCTGAATTCTTGATTCATAGAACGTTCACTTTCTGGCTTCCTGAAGTAGTTCCAAAGTTCATGTTATAAATAGCAAAAATTATTAGAAGGCTTGGGCTGATCATATAAAAATTAGCCAGATTAATTACAATAAAAAGCATCAACATTTACACAAAATTCAGCTCACTGCATTTTCTAATAGGGTGAAAAAAATTATTTGCAGATCAAGACTGCAAAAAGGTTGTATGTGTTCTTTTTTATTTAAAAATATATGTACCCTAAAAATAGTATGGACGGACTGTATCAGATGACATCTTCTGAAATGACCAGTGAAGACAAGAGGACTAGAGAGCCGATGGAAGTTTTCAAACTATTTGACTGCTGTTTCGTGGATAGAGCCCTAAAAAGATGCTTTCACAGACACAATATTGGCTTCTGGGTTAGCAGGGACATAGAACAACAGAGAAGCCAATGAAGGGCGAGTTGTCAGCCCTATGAACTGTAGTATACATTGAAAATAATAAAGCATTGCATTGTATTTACACCGCTATTCTACCTGCACCTATCTTACTCAACCGCAAAGGGACCACACACGGAGGGCAGGATGGCTCGCTGCTTCATCTCTCTGGTGACACCACCACCAAGGCTACCAATTAGTTGCAGATTTAATGTGGCTTTTTTCTGATCTATAGCAGGTCTGTAATGTTGCCCACAGCTCATGAAATGTGCTTATTATCTAAGAATCTTAGCTTTCATGTACTACTGTTACAATCAGCCATAGTACTGATGATAAGAATGATAATGACAATGTTTCTAGTCATAATAGTTGTGGTGACTTGGAAATGTGAAAGTCAAAAAAGTCAGAAAAAAACCAGAATGCAAATTAAAATGCAACTATATTTTGTATTTCGCAATCTTGGAAACAAGCTCTTTTTTGAATGCTTGGCTTTACCAATAGTGTTGCTACTGATACTCCCAAATCACCTTTAGGGCAGCGGAAAGCGTGCATAAAGTAATTCCACTTAAAAACGTAAAAATCTGGAGCTCACTCTCTCCAGCTCGAGGCTCTGTCACTTACTGGACTGCTGTGAAATAGTTTTTCAGTGATGTCTGCTGCCCTTTCTTAAGTTCTCAGAAAACAGGGTACTTACTCTGGTTCCACTGGGCTTTTGTTCTGGGATCACCGGATGGGACCCACAGCAGTTCAGAGGAACAGGAAAACATGAGGGCTTGGACTGAGATTAGGATAGAGCTGAAAGGCACTTCAGGAGGTGACCTCGGCAGCCTCGCTGCTCGCAGGCAGCACATTCAGCTGTACTCTTTGCACCAAGGCAGGAAAATGAGAATCCCCCCACTTTACACCTTCCAGCTGGCTAATGGGGATGAAGGAGTAAACAGATCTGAACTCCTCTCTATCTTGCTTAAAAGATTTAGCAAGGACAAATACAGAATGGGTAACCCAGGAGTCTCCTGCTACATATTGATTAGTGACACCAGGCTAATGCAGATGCTTCTGTAATCGCTTGCCACATGTATGTGGCAACATACAAAGTCCTCATGAATTGCAAAGAAATTGTATCTCAGATAATTTTGGATTAATCACAGTGTTCTCTAGAGGTACTCTTAATGAGGGACAAACATACATTCTACTTTGTATTCCTGCCCAAGGCAGCACATTTCCATGCTGTATCATGAGGAACTGGCTCTGCAACCCCACCATTAATTTCACAGCTGTCTCCCTCCTCTAACAGTGGTGTTTCTGGAGGACTCTCCGCTATGAACTGTGCCTAGGGGCAGCTTCTGGTGTACAGATTTGTGCTTCTTCGTTCACCTCCCCATAAAATACTAAAGACATTATGCACATGAAAAAGTCCCAGTAAAGTTTGAAGAAAATAATTATAAAACAAGCCTTCTATTCTTTACTCTGTTAAGTTCATGGTTATAGAAAATTAAGCTTTCTTTTTTTTGCCCTGGATATTCTACTCTGATTTGTTTATAAACAGGATATAACAATGACATTCAGAAAAAAAAATGTTGAAAATGTAACTCTAAGCTTTTTTTGCTGTTAAATAATTACACAGAGGACCTCATTTTTCAGGACCTGCTGAGATTTGATATGTCTCAAAAGCTAAACCCTTGATTCCCAGATTAAATCTGCAGAAAGGCAGCAGGAGCAGTTCCTGCTTTGCTTGCGCATTCGCACCTTCTCCGAGCCCCACGAGGTCTGGCTGTGCCGCAGGTCCAGGACTAGCCCTGAGACAAGTCCCCTCCGAGCCAGATCTGGCTGCGGTGTAACACTGACATCGTTTGGGTTGTGCAGGGGCTAAGTCAGGACAGAATGTGGGGAACAGTAGCTTTGGCTCTGTCTTTAGACTGGAGACAGCACTAGCGTGAGCGGAAGAAACACAAAACTGCCTGTAAGCCAGGACAGAAACACCCCTGCCGGAGCGAGAGCAAATTTAAAACAAGTAGGGAAGTTTCTAAAGGACAATTTGCCTTCACAGCAGTTGAGTACCTCACAGAGACCTTCCTAAGCTGAACTGAAGCCAGTGATACCATCCTGCTCTGCCAGGATTACGAGCCCTGCATCGTACCCAGTTAACTGCAGCCGCTTCGGAGTAACCCTTCCAGTGTTTTGCTGGATGATCTGGGGAAGTGAGTATTCTCACTCCCCAACAGTTCACATTTTCATCCCTGCCGTGCGCAAGGGTTAATGGCACGTTTCTGCTTTGCGTTTTTTCTGTTATTTACCCTTTCTCCACTAGATGCTACACTGAGACCATCAAACATTTATTGAGTCAAATAACGTAAATTTGAAGACTCAAAGCAGAACAGAGTGTTTAAAACAAAACAGCGACAGCATCGCTCTGTTTATCTATCTGTGTGGTGTGAAGATGAGACTAACGCATCTCACATTGGAGTAACTGCACTGACTTCATCACAGCTTATTACTTGGCGCTGCATGGAAGAGGGATAAAGCAAGTCTGTGCGTCCTGGCATTATTACTCACGTGGAACGGTATCAGATAGTTACCTAAAGGTGTGAAATGGTTTGCCAAGAGAGTGCCACAAAATCTAGAATTAACTGATCAATATATGTCAATACAATGAGCTAGTCCTTTTTTTTCTTTTTATATCATAGAAATCCAAAATTGCAGACTTAGCTGGAAAAAAATTACGGTAGATGATATTTTTAATGAAGCTTATATACACTTCAAATAATGTCACAGATAAACATTATTTTTCCTGATGTTATGCAAGCCTTTGACCCAGGCAGCTGGGGAAGTCCTATCCAGTACAGCTCCCACAGAGCCTGCCAGCCTGGTTTTTAACTAGTGTTGTGAATTGTGCAATACCTTCTAGTAAACAACCAGAGATCCTCTTACCTTTCAGCAAAGGCGCGCCCAACCAAGCACTTCTGCACAGCCTTTCTTGTGTGACGAGTTTATCGGATAGATGCGTTACAGCCTGTCTTGGAGTCTCTACTCGGACAAAGCAAAGCAAAGGTCAGAGACTGACTGTTTTAGTGAAGTAAGGTCTTCAGGGCTGTGTCTCTATCAGGTCTTTGGTTACCCCACATTCCGAGAGGTCTGCTTATTATGTATACCTTGCCATTTGTCACACTATTCAGAAATGCACTGTGTGTTATAGCCCAACTGGTAGCACTTTTATTGTTTTAGGAAGGGGGCAAATATAATTTGGGGAAACTTCGATATGACCTGGTTAAGGTACAGCATCAGTGACCTGCTTCCTTTCCAGCAAAAATCAAAACATGGCTTCGAAACACTGCTATGTTGGCCTATCTTGTTGTAACATGCTTTAATTTGCTTATCTAGACTTAATCTGGGAAAAGAGCTGGAATAGAAAATGATGGCTTGCTGAAGTTGAATAGGGCCTTATAGGAGTAAATATTTACTGTTCAGGAACCCAATCTGCTGCTGATGTGACGAATTTCAAAATATATGTGACATACATCAGCTGAGGATCTAGGCCAGATGCTCAGCGAACTGTCACTGAGCCTTGGCCTCCTTATTGACCATTCACAAGCTCATCTTCAGATTAGTATAGAGAGAGGTGGATTAAGAGAATGGGGAGGGGGGAATCTCCTTTTTTTTTCTTTCTTCTAGTAGATATGGTAACGCTTAGATCAGTTTAGCCAGTGGCAAGATACAGCATTATTTTAAGCTATGGACTCTTTACTGTGCTTCAGACCAGAGATTTCATTTTGGCAGAATTTCATGTAATACTTTGCCGTGAGGTATAGGAGACTTCATCAAGGTCAGGAGAAAAAGCAGCAGATTCAGAACTAGTAGCTGTTAGATTTACAAGGAAGAACCCTAAATATTTTATGGTTGATTACACTGAGAAGCTAGTATTAAAAGTAAACTCTTGTCCTCTGGTACTTACTTACTAGTTTCTCCATTCAAAGAGCTAAAAACAAGCACAAAGCCTTGCCACAAAGTAGGTCATAATTCTCTGAAAAATCAAACAAAAGTTCACGACCTAAATGAAATGGAGTTTGCTTCTTAATGATCCTGGGAAAGAAAGGATCTGCCGGTGGTAGGGATTCGGCATGCCAAAGGGAATTGTACACAGGAGCTCTGCAGAGCTTCTCATCTCTCGTGGATGGGTTCATCTCCAGCTCAGGTCACTACTGACTGAAAACTGTTATTCTGCGCAGCCTGCTTAGTGTCCAGCGACTGTATCGTGTTCCCAGCGGACGAGTCACCGCATCACGTTAAACCACCGCTAGATCTGAAATCAATTTCTAATTTTGCTGGCAGCCTTCCAACAGAGAGGTCAGGCTGAGAAGTAACCGTAAAGACAAGAATACCTCCCAGCAAAGCTGGAGGCGTACCGGGGGCACAGACCGCGGGAAGGGGGAATGTGGCAGGGCAGCAGGCGGTTCTCGTGTCCGCTTTTCAAAACACACATCTTCGGTGGTTAGGCAGAGGACTTCAGTCTTCTGGATGCTGGTGGAGCAGCACCATTTGCAAGTACAAGAACTGCTCCCAGCTCTCCCCTGTGAGACGTGATTCATGGCAAGCGAACAGCCCAGAGAGGGACCGTGACTGCAAGAGATGGCAAACGGCGCAGAGCTGGGCTGCCTCTCCCGCGGCCCTGCCTGCCGAGCGCCTGGGTAAAGCTGTGGGCAACTCTGAGCGGGACCAGACGGGTGACTCCCGCGGAGCCAGACGGACAGAGGCAGGCGATGCTCCCTGAGCAGAGCAGGAGCAGGGTTCAGTTGGCAGGGTGACTTACAGAATTAATTTTGTGGCACATTATTGCCAAGGGGGGAGGTGGGAGGAATATGAGTTTGATGGAGTATAGTAAAAGTTAAAATGAGCTTGAGGGTGCAGATAAATATTACTCTTCGTCTGCACGTACTAGGAAACAAAGCAAAAATATTCCTGTGTTCCCTTTCCTCCACTGCCGGCTTCTTTGTTTGGACAGTGTCGGAGCATTTGCAGGTGGAGAAATTTTGCTTGCTAAGGAAAACCAGGGACGAGGCATTTAGTTTTCCTATGTCCCTGGGCTGGAGCTTGTTCTCCCTATTTGTAAGGAGAAACCCAAATGTTACGTAGACCTTTTTGCTCCAGTTAACCATACAAGAAACAGCAACAAAACCAGAAAGTGTTGCAGTTTGCAATATTAGAAAATTTGCTTGAAAAGCAATCCAGTTGGAGTTACTGAAAGCAAGGAAACAATTTTTGGGTGGCCAATTCCTTTAGCACATTTTATATTCCTATGAAATTAGTTAATATTCTTGCAGGACATTCTTGCATGTGATGAATCACGCTGCCCCAAATCACGCAGAATGATGCACTGCTGATACTGAAGAAATTTTACTTACCTTCAAATCACAGTTGCCGAGTGACTGGCATTTTATAGTAAAACTAATCCTGGGAAAGTCTGGATAAGCAATTATCACTTTCAGGTAACAAGCACAGGGAAAATGTATGCTCACGTTAAGCCTGACCCCATGATATAAAATCTCAACAGGTTTTCACTTTTCTATATAGCACACTAGAGAAGCACTGCACTGCTTTTGCAACATCTTACCTCATTATCCCCTCTCACTCCCCGGATCCTCCCCCGTTCTCTCCCAATTCCACTCTATCTTTTACTTACTATCTTCTTGCCTTCTTGCCTGTAACCTCTTGAACTCGGATCAGTTTTTCCAGACTGAGCAGATGTAGGGCTGATACAAGATCATTATTTCTGGATTCATCCAAACACTCTATTGATCCTGATGCATGCCCCCCCTCCTCTTACCACCCCTCCAACCACAGCATCTGACACCACCTCTCCAGTTCTTGTTACACTTTGTTCCCTCCCAAAATTTCCACCTTTTGAAAAGTGGAGGTTCCAGTGTTCCATTTCTGACTCCTTTTGCTGCCCTTTCTTGTGGCCCTGAGGATTCTAGTAAGGCACCTCACCCACGTTTTAGGGAAAGACTCTCTGAAGGTGGAGCAGGGAGGGAAGTAAGGCTTTGCGCAGGATGGCTGCACCACACGGAGCAACCATTTTACCAATTGCATTTGAAAACCAAATTGGCCAGCAGGTGGGCCAGGTGGGTAACACAGCAGTTGTATCCTGGGGATTTGGAATATGTCCTTACAGAAGAACTGGGAAGCGTGGGAAGTTTCAAATCAGAAAGGCTCTTTTTCATGTCTGCCTTGGATCAGTGGCTTAAGAAGAAGACAAGACAGAGTGCTTCACCCAGCCCCAAGAGAAGAAGGTCCATTCCCCAGGTGCTGGCTCTCACCACAGCACCGGAGTGCGTTGGCACACATGCACTGGCAGTTCCTGTTCTTGGAGGATAAACTGCTCCTTTAATTTCTGCTCACTTTGCAAAAGCTCCCTTCCCCGCATCGTTCAGGGCGCTGAGGCAGGTGCACTCTTGCAGATAGGATGCGCTGCCATCTCCCTTCTTCTATCTAGTTCTCAGGTGTCAAGAGTGATCATTTCTCACACTGCCGAAATACCTGGCAGGGGGCACGGGGCAGGTTTGGGGGCTGTTAGAAGGCAGGCACTGAGGCAGCTGTAGCAAATGACAGATTTTCATATATACCTGCGGAAGCGCTGTTAATGCTTCACACATGGAGTTTGATGCAGTAATGGAAAAATCAATGCCAGGATCACACTTTCACGACATGCGCAATAGGTTGTTGTGCACATCAGTAATTACACTTCTTGGCTTCCAACCCAAGGCTCATGGTGTTTTTCCTGCAGCTTTTTGTCATTGTATATTAGTGATTTGCAAAAGCTGAGCCTCCAATAAAAAGGGAAATTTTTATTATTTTTTTTTAATACAGTGCTCAGTTAAATGCAGTACATATGCAGTAATCTGAGCTATACAAGGCAAATTTACCAGCTACGGTGGGTGAAATTCTCTAGACAGTCAGATTGACTGGTCCCTGTGGCTTCCTCTAGCCCCAAATCCACTAATCCTGGAACAAGCTCCATGCAGAGAGATGCCCAGAGCTCATCACTTGTGATTTCTAACTTCACATTCCTCATCGGGAGCAGGAGGTGCCAGCCCAGCTCTGGGCTATCAGCTCCGACTCGCCGGCAGTACTGCCATGGGGCTGCGCGTCTCAGAGGAGCCCAGGGGTCTGCCCTGCCAAACTAAGTGCAGAGGTTTGGCCAAATGGGCCTCAGATCTATTAACTTAATTTGACAGCTGAGGTCAGTTTTGATAATCCTTGTAATGCACCATGCTATACCTGGTAAAAGTAATGAAGTCTTGGCTAATGCATCATTTAATGCTGTTAAATTTTTGCTGAAACTGCCAGGCTGTTTTTGTTTTGTTTTGTTTTTAAAAGCCTGAAAAACTTGGGTTTGCTTCAGTGAAATAAAGAATTAGATCCTGCTAGAATAAAGTTTAAACATATTTTCTGAAGCTGAAAAATGGCATTAAGTTAGGTCTTTTCATTACAAACCAATCCAGGTAAATCTTGCATGAATACCCTCTCAAGAGAATGTATAAGTGGAAAATATATATTTAAAATACAACCACTCAGACATTCAGCAAAATAGATGCATATGTGTCTTTACATCATGCTACCTACAGCTGTTGCATCTGAAGTGACTAACTTAAACCATCACTTACTGAAGCATTAATAGTAAAACCGTACACAGAACTGTGACTTAGCCTATGTAACCCCACGTTGGAGGGTTAGACCTGCTCAGACCCACAGCATGAGCTACCCCAGACCGTGGTCTGAAGGCGATCTGTCCTTCTGTCTCAGCGTGAAAGCTGCAGCTATTTTTTCCTGAGAGTTGCCAATAGCACCTCATTTTCTCCTACAGCAAGGGGAAAAAAGCAAAGCGCTCCTGCTCCTCAGAGGAAGCCAGGTACTTACAAGCAAACCTTTCCAGAATGAAGTGTGCTGAAGGAAGGGAGGCAGCATGGGGAGCCAGAATACATCAGCCAGAGGCCACATACCAAGGGTATCAAAAAAACGGGAAAGTGGAGCAGATTCTGCCTGTTTGAAACTCTTGGTCCTTAAGGGGGATGCTAAGCTTTGATACAGTAGAGACCAACGACCTCCTAAAAATGCAGAGCACTTGTGTAGACAACATCAAGCATAACACAGGGAAAAAAACACCTGAGAACACACCTCCCAGAGAGTGTTTAAGGGTAACTTTCATTTAGAACAGCACTGTAATACTAGTTCTCAAAAATAAGCAAAAAGAAAAGCAAAAAGAAAAGCAAAAAGAAAAGCAAAAAGAAAAGCAAAAAGAAAAGCAGTAAGAAGGTTTCAAAACCAGAGAGTAATGCCTCTAGCAATGAGGTGTGAATATGAGCTGAAGAATGAAGTTACAGTGTTTCTGCAGGTTGAAACTTCTGTCGCAGAGGAGAAGGAGGAGGAGGAGGAGGAGGAGGTGGAAAGTGGATTTGCCTTATCTTCAGGGTCCTGTGTGAACCCAAGGGAGGTTGGCTGCCTGTGATCGCCGGCTGACATACACTGTCAACAAACACATGGTGGATCAGAATTCTGCTCACATTATTTCCTAGTCAAATCCTTCATTCCTCCTGTCAGGAAAAGGGGATCCTGGAGCTGTAACACCAGCCCTGTACCAAATGTCCGCACTAAGGAATCATTTCACAGATACTGTTTTTCAGAACTGTCTGCAGATAAAACCTGTGGGCTCAAAATCTATTCTCACAGGATATCCGCTGAGTGGATTCATGGCTGATCATTCACATCTACCACTGTCTTCTAGAGGGATGCTGTTTTAACAAGCTCACCGGATGGCACGGCTAATTTGTAAGTCAGTATTTCAGCTTTGTCACTTACAGCATGCAGCATCTTTTTATGCACCAGGAACATCTTTCATTTACATACTCGACATCGTCAGGCTGTTCAGGTGTGACCATGTTAAAAAACCTACATGATTCTAGTACAGCTTTGTGTAAACATTATTTATTTATTTGCTCTACCAGCCTACGTCAGCACAAAATAAAAGCAGGCAGAAAAGGCACATCAGTTTTCTTAAGCTTAAAGATCAGTCACAAGATCATAATCTTGTTCCTGCAAAGACAGTATAGGCTCTAAGCCCGTATTTTATGTCTAAACATATCTGCTTCCTGAACTCTTTTCCAGAGATTTACAATGCCAGATTACACTAGAATTGCACATATGGAATGGCATCATCTAGGATGATGAAGGTCTGCAAGCTTTGTATAAAACAACGGTGTTTTAAGAAACACAGCAGTTAGTGTTGATGTTTCTCTTCCAAGAAAACCAAAACGTATAGCTTTCTGCATGTTGCACCCAAATTACAACTAAAGCCTCAAACCAAACACAAGCAATACAACACTAGAGCAAATATGATGATGAAATAATTTTACATATGTATCAATACAGGATATCGCATACCCAATTCTGAAATAAGATTCCTGTGCAGCCAGTTGGTTTTGTGGCAATCTTGTGTACCATCTAAAGATGTCTCCACCTGTGCTGCGAGCCAGCTGCAATAAGCTGTTACACAACTCAATGCATGTCCCAGTTAGGCCCTAAAACTGGTTCTACCCAGCTCTCAAGATTGCATTTCTCCTGAGATCAGTAATTTACTACTTGCAATTTGTGCTCAAGGCTCCTGGTAATGTCCCGTGCCTGTACCTTCAAGGCCCTGCTCTTGTCATGTTCTTGTGCTCTCGGTGGCCTGCGCTATAATCCCCCGCTTTTCTTCAGCAGACTTCAAGGAATGGCTTCCTGATAAAATAACTACTGTTTCATTAGCACAATCTAGTCATGCATACATCCCTGTTCTAGGGCCACTGGCTCGTTCAATATACAGAAATAATGGTCCGTTAGGATGCGTGGAGAGATAAACAGAGAGTGATAAAAATAGATACAATGCTTTCTTAATGACTTGTTATTAGTATCTGTTGGTTATGGCAGTATAACTGCTGTGTTATCAAAACTGCTTCACAACACATACGAACTTTTAACAAGACGTATGGGTTGATGCAGTCTAGAGAGCTCTTTGAAGTCACAGAGTGAATAATTGAACCAGCTTAACTTTAAATCTTCTCAGAAACCTCACATTTTATGGACTCAATCAACTCTAGTTAGAGGAACGAGCTTTTTGGATCAGTGCAAAAAACCTAAATCTAAAGAAAATGTTATTACTGTTTCACATTCTATTTTTCTCTGCTCTCTTATACATCTCATACACATTTCTGTGGCTTGGAGCATGGGTTTTTGCAATGCCTGTCCAGAGCCTAACAACGGGATGCCAGATTCACAGCTATGTATATTGCTCGACTCCCACTGCCTGCCTAAATGTCAACTATAATGAAACAGAAGTAGAAACGTGGTAAGGAGATCTTTCTGCAGTGAGCTTTCTAGATTATTGTGTCTTGTTTTTCCACAAGGTTTTGTCATCTTTCATCACAGTGTCCAGTAATCAGTCTTATCCATATTTTGGTATTTCTGTCAGCAATCTATTCAGTTTCTAATCAGTTTTTAAACACTTAATTGTATCTGTTCTAAATATGTCTTTTGTATGCAGGAGAAAAGAATATTTAGGGTGAAACGAATACACAGGTAATTCCACAGAGCCCTACAGAATATGCCCCTAGTTCAGGCTGCTGCGTTATCCTCCCGTGCCAGTCCCAAACAGCCTCCCTGTGACTAACGTTGCCATGGCCTGATTTACACACACACTTGGTATCTGCAACTCATTATCATATTTAAACTTCTGGGTGGCTCAGCTCCTCTGAAAAATTGGACCTAATAGCATTCTACACAGAAAAGGATGTAAGTGCCTATTAACCTGTAGCAATTTACCATAGCATTTATAAAGATATGAATAATATGCATAGTCATGCACATGTTACTAATGCAGACTGAATTATTCATTGCAAATCTGGGCAATATTTTTATCAAATACTTATTATGGATAAATGTTTTCCTTAATCAGTACCTCAATGTATGTTTGAATAATACTCTGCAAATAATACTTCATGCAAATGTTGCACTGAAATATTGGCACTTTCCTTCATTGAATAATTATTTCCAAATCAATTTCCTTAGGCTTAACTATTGTTATTTATTCATTGAGCTTGGCTCTGTCTAGGCTAATAAACAGATATAGCGTTAGCCCCAAAGTACTTGTAATCTTAGCTTCAGACATGCAAGCTCTTGCACACAAGTGGATTTCTACACTACCACAGTATTTCTGGGATCAAAATGGAGATAAAAGAAACACAGGAAACCAAGGAAGAAAAATGAGTCAAAAGTTAGAAATATGAAATCCCTGGTTCTATATTGGTTGATATGTCCTTATTCCATTGACTGTCATTCTTTTATGTTGGTTTTAATCTTTCTCTGCCCTTTTCTTCTTTTAATGCCTGAATACACTCATTATCTCATTATTTTCTTGTCTATCTGTTTAAGATTGACTAATTTATATTTGCTTGCGATTAGTCCCCAATCTCTGATCAAATGCTGTGCCTGCAGGACTGCAAATGCACAAACTCTACAAATAATTCTCCAGCCATGCAAATATTCTCCAAGACCCAACCCCAAGACACACTGATGCTGCTTTTGTCACCTTTGCTTTAATTTTCAGATTTGTATAAAACAATGGTGTTTTAAGACACACAGTCACCCTGAACAAAATTCACCTTTATCACCAGTGGCCAAAACAGGACACCCCTGGCATTTTGTGGTGCAAAACCTTATGGATAGCCTGTACTTCATAAGTTTCAAGGAAACTCTTTCCTCTTCTAAATCATAGGCTAGATGTGCATACTGTGAAATAAAACGTGGCCAGACAGTGACTCCCAGCTCCTGGAGGCGCAGGCTGGCTTGTGTCCACAACGATCAGGGCTCCCTTCTTCTTAAACAGGTCGTGCCCACACTGCATCACGGCCCTTCTTGTTGTGAGACGTCATCGTCATCATTATTATTGTTATTATTACTATGAAGACGACAGGAAGAAGGAGCTGGCTTTTTTTCAATTTGGCGTGTGAAATAATGTGATGGCTGTGCTGCAGCCCCCCCGAGTGAGGCTTTTAGAGGATGGTCATGCTGTTGGCCAAGCGTGTGGTATGCAGGAACGTGGGGGGCTCCGGGGGTGGCACTGGACAACCGGCTAAGGTGACGGGAGACACACCTGCATCTCAGAGCGCATCCTTCGGGAAAGGAGCTGGTGTGTCGCGAGACCTCTCTGTGACACATCCCAAAGCGTGGGATGGTGGCAGAGTTGGGAGAGATGGTTCAAAAGCATGCTCCTGAACCAAACTAAAATCCCGGTGCAGATGCACCCTACAATGCTACGCACCGATGTTACGTTCCTGCAGCAGATCAAGCTCCCTTCGGCTAGAATGAAATGCTTTTTAAAAAAGAGCTTCTAGGTGAAAATTGGCATCACCGCTTCCTTGCAGTAATGAGGCTTTGGCAAACCGTTTACTAGCATTACAACATACCTGCCTCTACACAATTGTGCTTAGCTTTGCACTTGTGTTTGCTGATCACTGAAGCTGAAGCAAAAGAAAATAAACACATCAAACACATGCACACGTTGCTTAAAAAATAATGCAGACTATAACCTGTTAAATACGTCTCCCTTGTCCTCAAAATAAAAAAAAAACCCAGAAAGCAAAGTCATAAAACAGGGGCTCCGTCTACTCTGCCAGCTACTTAAAAGTCTCTCTGTCGTGGTCTCTGATCAGATACAAAGGCAGATATTTATGACTTTGTTGGTTTTGTACCTAGGAAAATCTAATTTGTAACTACTTTTAAAAGATAATTTTGGTGCATTGAGAAGGAAAAGATAATAGCAGCACAGGTCTTGGCCTGATCTGATTCCCAGGTGATGCTGCTGCAGAGATAGTGGATTAGGATATGATACTGTGGCCCAGTGACAGCCAAGGTAAATGGTGGTTATCCGCTTCTACTCTGGGCAATTTTGCATTCACCTCCTTCATGTCTTTTAGAATAACCACAGGAATTTTTTCACATTTTTATTTACTGCCACTCTTCTGCTATTGCCTTACTCATGAAGGCTGCAGCAGTTACCATCATGCAGTAGGACCATTTGGCTTCAAGATCAGAAACAAATTTGCTAAACTGTGGCTTTATTATTTTAATCCTTATCTTGATAACGAAACACCAGATGAGAACAGAATTCAGCCTAAGAGATGAGATGTCAGAATAGTTTTATATCTTGTCACTAGGTAATGATTCTAATGGTATCTCTTACTTAGCTGCCTTCGTTAATGACTTTATGGTGAGAGCATGTTTCAGCAATTGTGAACGTGTGGAATAATCTGTGTTCTGGGGCAAAAGATTAGCTTAATGAGGAGAAAGCCAGTTTCCTGAAGAAGTGCCTTACATATTTCCTGCTTTTAAAAGAAGGACTGTAACATGGACAATTTGTCATTACAAGTATAAAAACCACTTAACTTCACAGTTTGGTGCGTTTATAGCACTCCTGCAGAGAGAAGAGAGAGACTAGTGGATTTTTCTCACCTAGTAAAATAGGTGGAAATCTGTCCCTCCAAGTCCTTTTGCTCAATAGAGACATTACCAAAAGATTGTGTTCAAGGAGCAGACCATCACTTAGCTTCTCAGGCACTTCACAAGTTTCACTAGATGTGTATTATGTTATTTAGGTACCTGTGAGAATGTGGCCCACAGACACTGAAACCCTGTGACAGAGCTTTGATAAATGCTCATATCTTTCAAATACAACGTATTTTTTAATGGGCAACTATCTAACTTCAGTAGTCAAGAAACAATAGCAATGACAGGATTTCAGTAAGTCAAAACTACAGTGCTGCAATCTTTAGCAGAAGTAAAGAAGCTGTAGAAAGGAACAACTATGAGCATTAGGTCATCTAGTCCATCTTGCCAACAAAGGATGTTTCTCTACAGCCTTGGCAAGCAAATCTGGTCATCAGGCTTGCCAAAATAAAAACTGGCAAGAGCCTTGATACCTGATGTGCAAAGAAAAGAAATGAGCACAAACCTAATATTTACTTTGTCTGCATCTTTTTTCAGAATTTAAGCAGAAAGGCTAGAATGTCCTTGAATGTTCATCCCTGGGAAAAAGCTGTACTGTATTAGCTGTGTCTTGGCACTTGACAGTTTATGCCATCTTGGATTTTTCCAGTAAGTTTAAGTACTGTAGTGGAAAAAATTCTACAGGGAAGGTTTAATTTTTTTTTTTTTTTTTCCTATTTACTAAATATAAGATGCACTATTTACCACCCTACATCTGCAAGTTATGACAAGCTTACCATAATATAAAAAGACTGTGAGTTTAGGGAACAGAGATTTAGCACATTAAAAGATTATTGGTTTAGACAGTCTCAAGCTCTCTCACTGTTCTGCAGCAAAAACCTTCTGTCACCGAGCTCTCGAGCTAACAACCCTTTTCCAGTGCAGCCATTCTCCTTCTTGTTAAGGTGACTCAGAATACCATAAAGAAAGTGGATTCTGCCTGTCTATGAAACTACACCATGTTAATAGTCCACTGTGGTACAAAAAAGATGAAAGAAGCTGGACAGCCGTCAGAGAAACACCCCCAAATAGAAGATACCCTCATCCTCGCATAGGAATGAAGATACTTTCAAATTTGCAGGGCAGCAACCAGCTTGGTGGTGAATACTTAACTGGGCAAAATGCTTTTCCTATAAAATTTCTCTTTGTTAATGCCAGTCACCAAACATGATACCCGTAGGCTGACGGTGAACAAAAAGCCATTATGCTTTAAGGTTAGGGGGACTCTGCTGGTGATTGCCACTCTCTCCAGCCCATGCCGGGCTGGCACGTGTGGCACTCTGAAACCCAGGTAGCAGCCAAGGCCACGATGTGGTAACTGCTCCCCTGTTACGCTGGTGTGACTGCTGCTGCTCTGCGGCTTTGAAAAGAAAAAAGGACATCTACTGGAAGTGCTGCTGTATTGAATATAAACCTGCCAGTCAGTCACCTGATGTAGTAACAATTAGACCAAATTCGAGAAACAGGAAGAGAGGTATAAAATATTCATTAATTGTTCCTTGTCTGCTAGTAGACCCCTATGTTTAGATTAGCTTAGCTTTCAGGACAGTCAAACTGACTACCAGTTTGGGATCTATTTAAAACACACTGGTCCAAAACTTATGGTGGGATAAATTCATATAACTCCACTGACTTCAGAGGTGCTGTTGCAATTTATGTCAACTGAGTTTCTAGTCCATGATTAAAATTCATGACTTGCTTCTAACATACACACTCACAAGTGAAAATGTTGTTGTAATTTCTATATTTTAATGGAAAATAAATGTTACAGGTGATTTATGTCCTACAGACCCACAATAAATGTGCAAAACATAAATAAAAGAACGGATATTGCATTCTTTTCAAGTAAATCATTCTTCTCATGCCTGAGTTTACATGAGTTGTGGCACCACATGTTGTGACTTCTCTTCACTCCTACCCTATCACTTTTGCTTACAAAATCTCAGAGTTCTCAAATACTGAATAATTAATTGGTTGTGGGAAGCTGTTAGCAGAAACTTTTATTTTCCCAATATGAAGATGCTGTTCTCAGAGCATCAATAAGAAACACACCATGTTAATTCTATATCCACAGAAGAAAACTTTCTGAAAAAAATGCATATATCCTATCTTATTATGCACCAGATCCACTTGTCCACTCTGATGCCCCTGCCTCACCTCCTGGATAACTCCTACCCATTTATGGTCATTGCCAATAAAAACTGAGATTCTCACTGGACACAAGTCAGCATTATTCCACCACAAATAGTGCAGTCATGTTTTAATCACCTAAAAATCTCAAAAACATGGAACTCATGGCTGGGGTTACACAACAAGGCTTTTCTACAGAAAGTGTATTTTTCTACTCTTCTGTGATTCCCCCAGTCAGTAAACAAAACAGTGATCAGAAAATTAATATCATCGTTTTAATGGAAACTGATATTCTCCTAGCAAAAAGCTGCTTTTGAAGAGTAAGCGGTCAAGGAATACCAATCAATAAGAAGCTGGCTCAGAGACAGAAAACAAAGAATAGAAATACTTAGTCATTTTTCTATGTCACATAAGGTTGATTGCAAAATACTCCTATGTACCATAATAAAATCAACCTGATTTGCTAAATTTATTAGTGAATGAGTAATGAGTGAGTAGTGAAAGCCAGCATTTTGTGGGCAGGAAAAGTCAGTGGACAAGAAAAAAAAAACCTCAATAGAATTTGACAAAACTAGAGAGTGGGTCTGCTGATGAAAATCCCCATAAAGAAGTATATGAAAATACACTGCAGAACTGAAAGGGGGTATTCACCCACAACATAGGTTTACAAAAATCTTACAGGATTGCTTTTATATGTGATCCAATTTTTTTACAAACATATTAGCAGTGTTACATGGCAATTAGTCTTAGCCTGACATAACTGTCCTCAGTGGGATCCAACCTCAGATCCTGCAGCTTTCATTTGGCCACCAGTCACACTTACCCATAAGTCTTTTCTTCTCCTGACTACATAAGCCCAGCTCCCTCTACCTCTCGTCATAGGTCTTGTGCTCTGTGTCTCTGATAACCTGGGTAGGTCCTGCTGGACCCTTCCAGTTTCTCGTCATCCTTTTTGGACAGAGAGGTCCCACAATGGGTAATCTCTGTTGATGGACAACCCCCAAAATACATGGGCAGCTGTCATGGAACTACCTCCCTTCCAATCCTACCTCCATCCAAAAGCAGAAAGAAAATGAAATGTTAGAAAACTTTAGGTCAATAAATACCAACAGAATTAAAACTTCAGCCTCTGAATTTTAGGATGGGCTGAGGGAGAAAATATCCAACAAGGACAGTGCAGGTGGAAGCAAATTTCATTCTGAATATATTCCTGACGATCTTCTGGTAAAAGACCTCCACTAAAGATGTGGTTCAAAAAGAGTTCTGGCAAAATACATGGCATCTCTTGTGTAACTTCAGTGAAAATTACACCTGACAAAACCAGTCAGCCTGGCCCTCTTCACTTGATAACCTCCCATTAGTCTATCAGTGACAATGACAGGGGCCTACGCCCTATAAAGGGCAGAAATCGCTTTGTTATCATTAAAACATAGATGCCTCTATGCCAACACCAGGTGATTCTTAATGGCCACTCCACAACATTTGAACCCAGGAAGACAAATAACAACTCTAGCTGAGAATATCAGGGGAGACTATGTCTATTTAGATTAAAAATAGTAGCATCCGGACAAGAATCACCTAAAGTGATGCCAAAAGGGCAGAGAAGCTACAAACACCTTTGACTTCTGCAGACAATACCTTCAGCAATGACATAATAAATCTGTTTCAACAGTAGTTTTCAAACTTTTCAGATTATGCCCTACTTGTTTTCTCTAACGGTTTAAGCCTCTTCCTGACATCTCTACACACATTCAACACGAATGAAAAAAGCTAGCATGCATCTCTTGTCAAACACTGAAAACTCTGAGGCATGCTGTGACCACCAGATCCCCTGGGCTGCATCCGTGGAAGTTATAATCATTTCTTCTGTGCCTATACATATGGGGTAGAAGGGGAATAATTACTACTTGAGGTGAAGGAGATTCTTTAGCCAGAGGGACTGAATTTTTTATTGTAAAATTATTTGAGTCAGGGATTGGATCTCAGTAGTCCAGGAGTGCCATAATGTTGACGCCAATAATCCTCAACTGGGTGTTGTAGACGATCATTGTGAATGTGCAGTTATTCTTCTGAACACCACCAAAACCTCAAACTAAACCAAACAAATTGCACAACCAAAGCAGCAGGGGATTCAAAGTTCAAAATACAGTGATTTTAGCTGAGGCCAGAAAGTCAAGACAGTGGCTTTCAGTCTCATTTTCAAACTCCCATCTTGCATATTCTCCTCTGATCCTACCTTTTGCACACCTGCTGCCTCTGCCCTTCCTCAGGGCAGGGATGGGAGTTTTCTGCCAGCCCACACAGAGCTCAGCCAGGCCCTGCTCCAGGGAAGCCAGCAGGCTCTGCTCTCCAGAGGCTGCAGATGCATCCACCCACACTCTGGACGAAGGTATCGGGTCAACCTAAGAATGACCATATTGGTCAAGATGTCAGGTTGCTCAAATATTCTCTCCTCTTCTTTATGTCATTCTCACCAAAAACATAAAACACGGAGATCTCCTGTGTTATATAGATGATTTCTATGGCAAGTAGTTAAAACCATATTTTTCCAAAATGATGCAGGGTAAGCACAAACTGAGAACTGCCTGAAAATAATATACTCATCCAGCCTACAGCACCATTGCTTGGCCAACAGATAGCACAGAGCAACAGCAATGCTGGACTGATCAGTTTTTTCCATTATTGATCAAATACAAATTTTAGTCTTGGTTTGAACTACATTTTTCATCTCAGCCTACCCATTATCCACTCCTCCTGCTATACCAGAAGGATCCCAGTGCTATTCCTTCAACAGTGTAGAGCTGGCTCCTTGTCCACTGGTCTCCCTTAGCTCCTGGCTGGAGCTGTGTAGGAGGATGGAGGGGATGCTGTGAAGGAGCTATACTTGGCTCAAGGAGGATTCTCTAGGAATGGATGCCACTTGGCACAAATAAAGTGCACCTTTCAGGGCCTTTTCCCCTCAACTAGGGACAGAACATAGTAGAAACCTTGGATCTACAGTCAGCTGTCTGTTTGCCACTATTTCCTTGAGTGGCAAACTTGGCACAAATAAAAATCGTGCTTCTTAGCGGAAGGCGGTTCAATTCTTTCTGAGGAACCAGCATGCTGCTAAGGGCCAAAGCACACTGCGCAAAAGAAAATGTCTCAGACACCTGCTGCCTATGCCCTACACTGGGCTTTAAGCAAAGCCAGATCTCTAACGGCAGGTTCTAGCCAAATTCTGTTGACTCAAACGGAATACTGTCTATCTGTGGTAACTAAATAATTCATAGTTGCCACAGTGTGGAAACTTCATTCTGGTCTTATTAACAGATGACAGCAATTTTGGGCCAGTTTCCCTTCCCCTTGGTTAGGCTCCCATTAATCAAGCCCTCCAGCTAGTCGCTAGTTTTCCTACCAGCACGCCCTTGGCACTGAAAAGTCCAGCAAGTATTATGAACAGCGGATGTAACGTCAGCTGAACCAAAGAATCCTAGCCTGCAACTCAACTCAGCCTGTTAATTCCAGGAGAAGCAGTCATGTCCTCAAAGTCTACGTGCTTTGCCGAATTCCTGAAAAAAAGTTCTCTTTCAGAGCGAATGTCAAGTGTTATCCCCACTGGGCAGGAGTTACTCAAGCACATATGCTCACTGACTTGCTGCCAGTGCTCGTGTGAGTGACTGCCTGCCAAGAGGTACACAAAGTTCACATCTGACACGCAGAAGCTTACCTAGGATGTTCTCTGCTCTTTGGCCCACAATATTATTTATTATCATTAGAAAAGGGGCAGGGAAAAACCTCTGAATTTGTGATTTTCCTCATATTATTTATAGGGACATCGAACAGAACAGACTAATTTTTAAACTAGGGAATCACTGTTTCATAGCTGACAGCCTGCGAACCCATCCACCAACTGCAGGGTGGAAGAACTTTTAATAGCTAAGTTACGAAACACTTGATGAGTTTATGATGGCATGATGGATGCACACATTAAATGACAGCAAATAAAACAGCTACAACATGACCTGTATTTTACACATTGCTTTTCAGGGAGCCTATTTGTGCAACAGGAAATTTATATTGCATGCTCTTTGATAGCCTGGATAGAGACTAACTTAAAGGAAGTTACAAAGTGCTAACAAATACCACTGTAAAGATGGAAAATTGTAAAAGACACATGAGGTGATAATACTTCTGTGCCACAGTCTACGGAAAGATTTCTTTGGATCATAATGAAAAAATCTAGCAGCCTTTTTGCTCTCCTTAACCTATTTTAGTAGCAATAAAATTGCTTTGTTTTTTTTTTTTCTTTTCTAGGAAGCCAACATTAAAAGAAAACCGAAGGCAAAATAAGACTTGAGAAGTAGGCAGAGGGGACACTGTTCCACACTGCTGAAAATAACCTGTCCAAGGAGAGCCTGATGAGTGTTTTGTGGTTAGGTCATCCACCTTGGGGGATTACTTGGTTTCAGTCTCTTGCTTCCCAAGGAGTTAAAACACTTTCCACATTAGCTATAATGAGTATATGATGTAAATGTTCCTTGGACTGCACGATACAAGCAGCCCAGGCTCCCTCCTGTTTAACCTACCAGAACATTCCTTTTGCCTCTTCCCCTTCCCGACCCACGATTCCTGCATTTCCTCCGACACCACGACACAGTTTAACAAGCGCAGGGATCCCCCTCATCCATCCTTGCCTGCAACACCCTCCTTCAAATAATCTCCAGGAGATTATGGTTTAAACCTACAAATACGTCAGCCTGAAGAGACTATTTAGCACAGGTCTACTTCCTCAACATGCACGCCAGCATGTTAGACAACACGGTGAGCGCAATGTCATCTCCTCCAGCCACATGTTAAAAGGACATCCCAGCTGCACTTTGCAATGGGTTTGATCCCTTGCAATGGGTTTGATCCCAGCAGTGTAGCTTTGGGCCGCTCAGAGCACACAAACAAACAGACTGCTCCCCTCCGCAGATCCAGCAGCGGCGAATGCACGGCTGAGCAGGGCTCGTCACTGGTCGGCACCGAGCAGCACGGCTGGGTCCCTTCCAGACCCTTGCTGAATTCTGCCTGCGAAGTGACCAGAGGTGCTCGGGCTTGGGTGATGCATGTTTTGTAATTACAAATTTGTATCACTACATCAGTCATGCCTGCTGCTTGTTCTAGGCAAGCACTTCCATTGGATTTGGCCATCAATATTGGCTCTGTTTACACCATTCAAGGCAAAACTCAATACTAACTCTGTAAGATTAAAACCAGAGCAACACCATGAAACAAAAAATAGAGTGCTGTAGGTCTGGGTTTTCTTCCAGAGGCTTTCATACCCACAGCGTCACCTGAAGCCAACATGCCTCTGACACCCATAAAATACCAAGTAAGGAACAATCCTTTCATACCAGACATCAGATTTGAAAGTCCAAGTTGAAAATGTTCAGTGAAGGGGGAAGGAATTTTGACACATCTGATCCCGCAACACACACATACAGTATTTTGCAGGGTTCAAAGCTGCATCAAATCTGTTTCCAGTCTCAGAATTAATGAAACTCCAGAGATAGCCATGGCGTAATTGGAAAATTTGTGCTTCAGGAAAACTTACCCTTGGGATCTCCATGTAACACCTCTCCAGTGCAAGAAACTTTGTATCTGGGTCAAGGAAACAGTAAATATGTCTGCCAGCCAAACTGCTTGTTGGGAACATGGCACCACATTTGGTTTGGTTTTTTTCTGCTGACTGCACATAAGCAGAAAAAAAGATCTGGCCACCACATGACTCTAGAAGAAAATGTACCTTTTTTGATCCATCTATTGTGAGGTTTCAGCCCAGATTTTTTCTTTAATACTCACTGAAAGAAATCCCAAATATGCAGAAAATCCCAATTACTCTCATTCTTATTCTGTTCTTAGACTGAAACTTTTGCATTTTCGTGGCTCTACATATCCAGTTCAGCTGCTGGAAAGTTAGAAAAAAATGAAAGAAATGTTTTTACAGTTCAATTTGCAATTGCTAAAGCATGAATTGAATTTGCAACACAAATTATGTTCTGGCCAGGAAAGTAAGGAAAAGCTTTTGCCTTTTCACCTGCTTCATAGGTGTAAAGCCAACATACCTATATTAAGCTTTCATCTAGCCACCTGCAACTATGTCATAGCCATCTTCACATATGATAAAAGTGAACACTATTAAGAGCTGTAAATTGTAACTGCAAAAAACTACCTGGATTTATAACCTCCATAAAACGATGGATTCAGCATTTCCTTTTATAAGGTGCTGCCATGCTTAATGAAAACTTCATCAATAAAAAGTTTGTCTTGTTCCTGATTTGACTTTTTCAATATTCACTATTATATCTTTAGATTAAGTGGAAGAACATGGAAGCAAAAGGGAAAGAAGTGTTAGGGGATAAACACAATTTGCCAAATTGCTTAAAAGAATATATAAAAAAAATAACTTTTGGGATCACTGGCTTTTATTTTCCTATGGCAACTTCGAACCATCACAGGCATATAATGAATGTCTGAACATTAAGAATTTATGTGTGCTGCCTTAGATGAGCATAATTCTCAACTATTATTAATGAGGCACTGTAAAACACACTTCAAGTTTTATGCCTAAATTACATGAAGTTTCCCAAAACCATAAATACATCTGTCTATCGGTATCTACAGAGAATTATATAACATGCTTTCATAACACAGTCACTGAGGCAGTGGAACTCATCCCATATGAGAAAAGATCTTACAAGTAAAACTTTCTACAGAGTAATTCTTCCCCAGCTCTGTTTTCTGAAATATTTATAGATGCCTCCAGTCTTAGTCAGGAAATGAAGGAGAAAAAAAAAAAAAAAAAAATTTTTTTTCAAAACCAGCATCATTATTTACATCATGCCTTGAACTTAATTTTCAATCTCCCCTGAGAAACAGATCCAGTGTTTCTTCATACAGTAATTTATTTGTTGTTTAAGAATGAATATAGCTTTACAATAGTAAAGCGGATTATAGTTTTATCTTTACTTCCACATTTGTTAAATCTCTATAGTTACAGTAGAGTAATTTACTCGTTTTCACTTCTGGAAATTCCACTTCTAGTTTTTATATCACAAACTATGGCTTCAGTCTCAGCTGATTCATGTTGATATTGACAGTTATATTGACAGTTATATTTGTGGTAACAGAACTCTGCAAAATTCCATTTTCTCTAGCTGGAAATCAGTAGTAGCATGGGCTTTTTGGACCAGCATACCCGACAGAGCCAGCATGGTATTGAACTGTCATGTGTTCCTTAGTGGACGTTGCAGAGGGAACCATTACATTCAGTTCTCAACTCCTTTAAATCAGGGGTTACTCCACTGAGATCTCTGGTGGATGTGCACTAACTGCTTCCAGTCCGAAGGAGCACGGAATAGTGCTGTGGGTAAGGGAAGTGAAGCAGAAGCTTTTGTCTGGGGGGTGTGTGTATTACCTGGAGTACCTGGAATGTGGCTGCATACAAGGAACTGGGAAGTGATGGAAAAGGTGACTACTTGAGGAGGTACTGAGCAGATGGAGTTCTACTGTAGTTGACATGGTCACGAACACGCTGCTCAAGAGCAGCTGAGTATCTGTGCATACTGTCGGGACTGCAAAGTTTAGCCCTACTAAAGGGATAACCTAGAAATCAGATGCAACTGGTTACAGAAGTCTATTGCAATTCTTGTGCAGTATACAGCTTTGTAACAACATCAAGATTTAGAAAATTTAAGGAACATGAGATTATTTTCCTTGGTTTTGCTTCGACTTTTCTTCTGTATTCCAAACCCCTCACCCTTGCAAGAGTCATTCAAAATATTTTTTTTGTCAAAGTAAGTGTTCTTTTTCATCAGACAAAACCCAATAGACCCCTCTGCTTCTGCTGAGTGGCACATGATTACAACACATCTATAAACTCCTCAGTGGAACTGGTAATACAAGCACTTGAGAAGACACATTTCTCTACACGGCAGCACTCAAGTGTGACACGGACGTGCCTGAGCTAGGTCAGCTTCAGTACAAGCAGCTCACGGTAGAATATGAGTTGTTATTTCTCAATTCACAATACATCACCTAGCTGCAGAAGTTGTCGTGGTTTAACCCCAGCTGGCAACTGGGGTCAGCTGTCCTGGCTGTGTCCCCTCCCAACTCCTTGTGCCCCCCCAGCCGCTCGCTGGTGGGCTGGGGGGAGAAGCAGAAAAGGCCTTGGCTCTGTGTAATCACTGCTCAGCAGTAAGGAAAACACCCCTGAATTACCAACACTGCTTCCAGCACAAATCCGAAACATAGCACCATATTAGCTACTACAAAGAAAATTAACTCTATACCAGCCAAAACCAGCGCAGAAGTATATAACATTCCCTGCAATTTTCAGGAACAGGAAACAAAATTTCTAACGGCTCAAATGGAACAGCAGCATCTTAAAATTGACAAATTAAGATCAAAAGCGAACTGAGTGCCACAGACAGCGAGTAAGAAATACATCTTTCAAAAAGTAGTGCTAAATGAAAAATTCAAAAGCAATATTAAATTCTTTTTTTGTGGCAAAACAAGATTTTTAACCACAATGCCTATTTTTCATTTCGTCAAAGGCATTTTTCATTGCAAAAACATGTAGACTAAACCTAATAAAACAGAAGTTCAAGCCGCTGTGTTCTTTGGCTACTAAGTACTGTAGGAGAAAGTAGGTAGTGCAAATGAAAAGCGCAAGCAGCAAGTGAGAGCTTAAAAAGTTCACAAATCTTGTTTGAGTGAGCTGAAGCAGCTTGCAAGATGAGTCAGCAGGCAGCAGAGGCAATTAGAATAGCAGAGCAAGGGGAAATGAAAAGGAACAGAGAATGAAGAAACAACATTCCCACTGGAAAATTATTTCAGCAAATGATAGAAACAAAGCTACCAGAGGTCAGCAGGTCTGCACTAAATCACTAGACAGTTACTAGAGAAAAGTTGCTGGGATACTGCATATCCTTTCTTAATGTTCCCTCTGCAAGAACTGCTGGAACTGTGAACCTGGGATAGGGCTCACAGTGTCTTATGTTTTCTAAATACTATTAGTCACCCTAATGAGATCTGCTGTTTTGCAAGACATCTACAGCAGAAGCAGCTTGGCCACACACGAAGGAAACACAGCTTCACCTGTTATTCATTTATATTGAAAGAAGCCGTTAGCACCTTGACTACATTAGCACAGTAATGCTCCTGCAGACCAAAGTAGCTAGTGACTCCAAGTAACCAGATCGGGATTGGAAAAGGGGCCCAACTTCCAGACAATGGGAGTTCAGCTATTAAAAAAAAAAAAAAAAGTTCTTTAGGAAGCATGATTTGGGAGACAATACTTTTTTCAAAACTTAGGCCCGATATACTTAATTACTGCCATATATTGGAAGCTCATTGTTATACTGTTAGGCAGAGGTTACATTATAGCAAGTACTGCGCAAGCATATAGTACCACAAATGGTTCCTGCAGTAAGGAGTACAGAAAGACTAAGGTGAGGGGAAATAAACATACTCCTGGGCTGGCTGTGTTCTCTAAACAGCGTTTTGGGGCCCACACTGATTTTTTAAGAGCGTTCTTTCGCTGAAGACTGGAGACCAGGATACATCATGGCAAACTTGGCCCAACTGCAGAGACATTTCAGTGTTCGCTTCTGGCTATGAAGCTTAAGAGTTTGGCTTATCCCCTTTTTCCAGATGGCAAAGGCAGACTGATTTCTAGCTAAATTTTAGTAATTTTGTCCACATTACAGATTCAACAGTTTGAGCAGCTTGAATATATTCACTGCAGCTAAACAAACTGATGTATTCTCAGTGAAAAAGAAGCCCAGCAAAACATCCATAAGCCATTTTTCACCTCCTTCAGGTTTGTCTAACATACCAACTCCTAGAGAATAATTACATTATTTTTCTGTTCCTAAGTCTAGTTTTGATAAGAACCAAATCCAGCTTCTCTCTCTTCCTGACAGTATTCTCCTTATTCTGAGATCTTAATTATGTCTTCCTACATCAGCATTCCTCCGCTTACCAGTGCATTCTGCCTCTCAGTTATATATACTCACAGCTGAGATGAATGAACTGAGGGAGGAACTGGATGCATGGATGGCAGGTTGTCTGCAACTTAATCATTTTTATATTAATGTAATCACAGCTGCTACACGAAGCTTTTGATGAACACGAGCAGATAACAGTTGCAGGATATGGCCCGCATACTTGTCTTGGTGTCTGCAGCTTGCTAGGAATTGCATTTCCACATAGTGGAGATACCTACAGTTGTTTTAATGATGCCCACAATGGCTGCATATAGCAGTACTCGCTCTGGGATGGATTCTCTGCATTTGTTCCTTTCATGAAAGCTGCCTGTGATTCAGTCATGATGATTTGATTCATACATTTTAATTCACTCCCACCCAAGCCACACTTTGTCATGGTGGTTGTTTCACAGCTGCTATGGCCAAGGGCAAAATGACAGCAGTAGGCTCGGTTTCCAGCATCACCTCTCCTAACACCACCAGCTTACCCTGCAGGGCAACAGGCTCCACAGCTTCGCAGTCAGCTCTCTCACCATCTTATCTGTCAGGTTCTGGAAACCACTTTAATGTGAAAAGGGGTGGTAACAGTGTTCTACTGTAACAAAAAGTGCTGTTTTTTGAAGGACCGCTACACTTCGGCTGAAGCCCCTGTGGCAATACCACAGGGGACATTCTTTACTCACATGCCACCTGAGTGGAGATTTCTCTCTTGGAAGCCACCTCTGAAGCTCCTTCTTCCTGCTAACTGCAAGAGGAGCCAGATACCCATAGCAGCTGATTCAGAAATTACTTTAAATCAGATGATTTCTACAGGTTGTCTGTCTTCAAGAAAACTGTCCATCTCTCAGTCTTGCTCTATTTCTGACAGTTTTATGGTTTTGACCATTAAACAAACTGAAGGCATCTCCATGGCAAGAAACCACAATTTTTAGGATAGGGAAAGAAACATGCAAGCCAGACCCTGCATTTCTTGCACACCACTGGGAATTTTGAGCAAAGCACCTAGGTGGCTCTCGTCTCTTGCAGCATTATCCACTAAAGCTTTATGTAGCAGCAAGCATTACATTTATATAAAAATTAAGTTACAAGGATCATTTTCTTTTCAGTTATCTAGAAAATTCAGGATAATAACATAAACCAACCAGTCAAGGAAATCGCTCTTTAAACGAGATTGTGTATAAATTTAAACTAGCAACTCATTTTGGTCATTTGCTACTCATACTTCATCCTTTAATCACTTTACCAGACAGAAGGAAAGCTTCATTTTTTTAGGCAATATCCATTTTTATGAGAGTGCATTATTTCATTCACACCTTTGCTTTTACAGTTTCTTGGCTTAGACTTCTTATATCCACATCTCCTAGCAATTCCTTTGCTTAACATTTTCTGTTGCTTTTCTACACAAAAAATTATACGAAGTCTGCCTCATCTGAGCAGTGCAAGAGAAGCCAGTTACTACTAAAAAAAGTTTTCTGAACTCCTCAGAGTTTCAGCTTCAGAGCTGGGGAAGAAAATAAGGCTTTTCGCTGAGACTATTTATAAAATGGTTCACTTGGGCTCTTCTGGGCCACTGCATGAACTTGCTTTTCCACATCAGACTGTTCTTAGCACAGAAGAGCATGATCAGCCAACATTTTCACCTTTAATTCTGGGGTGCTTGCTTCTTTTGTACTCTAAAAACTAGACCATTTCTACCACTGGTATGTAGAACTCCTATTAGATTTCATCAGAAGTTCCACCTACAGAAAAACATTTGCAATATTATAAGACTTTACATGAGTATTTTCATGGCCATACATTTGCGTTGTGCTATTCTTGCCAAACAGCATGGGTGATCTTGCAAGCAACAATTACCTGACAACACACACATGACAAACCTTTTCCCACACATTCCCAAAGTTCAGAGAAATCCTAATTAACAGTTGTGATTTCAACTCCCATTTCCCTTATATTGAGAGTACTATGCTTCCAGATTACACAGATGGCAAAAGAATGGGAGCTTGACTATATAGGGATGGAGGTGTGTAAGCCCTTGGCAAGAACATCTCTTCGGAAGGCAAGGGCATATGTCTTAATACTAGCCAGCCTTCCTTTACTGACACCAATATGCCACAGCAACTTCAAAGAAGGGTAAATCAGACACAGCATTTACAGATACGTGCAGCTTCTTGGAGAATCCAGCCGTAAGAGTAAAGCAAAGTGCACAACTGCAAAACCCATTAGCATCACTGGGGCTTTACAACCTGTTAAGTAACAGCACTAGCTGCAGGCACCTTGATGAAAAGCAGCAGTAAGGAGTGGTAAGAGACAAGCAGATTTCTTTAATTTAATTTTGTTGAAACTGCTACTTGTTGTAAATCTCAAAGAAGGCCTCTGTTTCCTCTCTGCACTCTTTATGTAGTAGCAGCTCCTTAAACCGCACAAAACAATTGGGCCAAGTTCTCTCTAAGAACATATCATGGAGTTTAGACTTGTCTGAAGGAGTAACACAAGGATGAATTGAACTCACAGGCTACAGAAAACAGGAGTTATATTCCAGTCTTGAGCCACTACATCACTCAACCAAAACCCCTCTATCCTGACATGTTATATTGGATTTACCTGGAAAAGAAGTCAAATAAAATTTAGCCTGAAGCTTTGAAAGCCCCCTGCCTGAAGGTAAAGTCTCCTTTTATTCCGCAGACTAGGGGATTTTGTCAAACCCTCCACAAAGGTCACAGGAACAATAGCCTTATGCCCTACACCCAGAAAGCACCTAAGAGGCATCTCATGACTTGATACTTCAAGGACAACTGCAAGTGATAGCTGGTGGTCCAGAAAAACATGACACAGATTACTTCAGCAGAAACCCAAACATCTTACGTATATGGCTTCAGCAATGTAAAGCAACATCAGTGCCTCAGCAGCCAATATATCAACATCATGTCACTGTGTGATTTATTTAAACAGAAAACAGAATTCAGTAATGCTTTGAGCAAACACAGGCATGACAGCTATTATTGTAGCAGATGAAGAAAGGACAAAGGCAGGGCAGAGAGGACACTCAGCACATCTGTGACTGAGGAGATACAAAATAAAATAAGTTTCCTGTAAGAATGACAACAGAGATGAGGAGAACTGCTGTGATGCCATCAGGGAGGGCTACTGGAACGGCTACAACAGAAACACAGGAAACAGGGAACTAAAAAGTTTGAGAACTATCAACTTGGAGATCACATAAAAGATTCAAGGTGAGGCTATAGTGGGAAGTTTACTGCCCATGCACTAAAGACCTTTCCAGGATATTAGTAATCCTGGGCAAAACTCGGTTCTGCCAGACAAAACCTTCTTAGGCTAGTCTGAAACAGGAGAATAATTTCCTTTGGCAACTCTTCATCACAGACCTCACCAGTTTCTGCACCAAATGCCAGACTTATTTCTTATACTTTGCCTTCTTTGACATAAAAGGTGACATACATCTACATGTATTTTTAAATTAAACAAAAACTGTACCAAAGCAAACAGAAAACCCTCTCCTGAAAATGCTTATCTCACTTCTGAGAAAACAACCAACCCGTGACAGTCATGTTACGTACTGCCACTGCTTGGAAACATTCAAGATATACACGCTGAAGTCACCATGGCATGAAGAGAGCAAAACTAGATTTAAGCAAAATGATGCAGGTGCTGGTAATAATCTAGCTGTATTCGTATGAACTGCGGCATAACTAGTGTGCCCTGCTGAAGAATTGCGATTGCAGCACAAGAATTTACATGGCACAAGAACTTACACAAAACAGAAACACTGTGTCTTGATATTTATGTAAACAGCACAATACAGACTGCCCAGTTTTTTAAACATCTTTGGGTTGTTCCATAGGAGGAACAGCAAACATACCTACAAAACCCCTGTTTAAATGATAATGCTCCCAGAACTAACTCTCCATTGGACTTTACCCTTTCCCTTTTCCAGACTGCATTGGCAGGAAGGCAGGGCAGAGCAGAGCAGAACTTCCAGATCAGTGCCTGAGAAGTTCCCCTCCTCCACAGTCTTGTGATTTGAGATGCACACAGAACAGAGCAATTTTGAAGTGAGTCTTTAATATATTAAGAGAGAATTCTTTATTCACAGAATGTGCAATAACTCCTTCCAAACTATATGCAAAAAATAACCCTGAAATTCTAATGAAGATACAGAAAAAAAAAAAAAAGCAGCACAGCAGTGTTCCAACAGAATACATAATTCACAAGTTTAAAATTCAAGAACTCCCTTCCTATGCCTGGAGCTCTCTTAAAATATTAACAATCAAATCTCTTCGGTAAGTGTATGGGGTATACTTTATTCTGAACCAGTGCCTTGGGAAAAGGTTACCACTCGGGGCATACATTTTTGTCCCTTGTTTGCCCATCAGACCACGAAAAATCCTGTTGCGAGACAAAATTTTATCATAAAATTCAACTCCACCTCTGGCATAGTCTTTGGAAATAGTAGCTGCCTTTCTGTCAGCCTTGCAGTCTAGGTGATAGGTCATAGCGTCGTAAGAAACGTAATAGCACATTAGTCCACCAGCAGCAGTTAGGAGGTTACAAATGCCTCGAAGTATCACGGGGCCAGGAGATAAACCCAGAAGTAGCTTTATACCTCTCCCACAGAAAAATGTACCAGCTAAGCAAGTTGGAGCCACAGCTGCACTTGCTAAAGGGCTGCCGTTCTGCAAATACACAACTTCTCTGGCAATGGCAAACTTCTGAGCTTTAAGTGAAAATGTCAGAGCTTCCGTCAAAGCAACACCTTCGCTGCTCTCCCAGTCTACTTCCTTGCCATTGATCACAACAACGTGGTCGACTATTCCTTTTTTATCCTCAGCTGTGCTATCAAAGTTAGGTGGGATGCCCACCAAAGAGCCTGCAGGCAGCCAGGGGACTCCAGCACTCACAGGGTGGAAGCCAGAAGCTGCAAAGGCTCGATAGGAGTCAGTGGACTTCACATCAGTATCTTGAAGGACATCCTGAAAGACACCACAGAGCCTCTGTGAAAGCTCAGCTGGCTGCCCCTCTGACCAGCACTCATGCAACAGTTTGAATGTCTGCTCAGGAAATACATGATAGGAAAGGTTAGCGCCAAACAGTCCCATGCAAGAAACGGCCAACAAAGTGATCTTGCGCTTCTTTAACCACACAGATGCCTTCCGCAGGAACTGTACTGCCATAGTCAAATCCTAACCTGTTTACAACAAAAAATCGGGAATTAAAGTGTGCACAAATGGGTCTCTCATCTCTGTAGAATTAAAAAAAAAGAAAAAAAAGAAAAAAAACATGAGAAGAAGCAGAGCACAATAACCAAAGAAACATTCTCTTTTTCACATTAACAAAACACAAAACACCTTTACAGAGAAAGTGATGCTCATTAATTTTGGGGCCTTGGAACATAGGATGATTGATACAAAGAATTAACTTCTCCCTCTCCTCCAGTAAATCAGTTTACTACAATAAAGGCAATAATAAAGCCACCATACTTCCTCCTTCCCCCAGCAATCAATACAGATTCTGTATTTACCCAACATACTTGCCTAGTCCTTGCCAGCACAATCCTACTGTTGCGCTCCACTACAGTCACAGACCACAGATGCTATGGCCAGAAAGAGCTAATAATGATATTAATCTATGCTAACCTCCTCTACAGTACAGCTCCAAAAATTTTAATCAGTAACCTCCATACTAAATTCTGTAACTTCAGCTTGACTACAATTTCCGAAGTAGGATCACATTTCGATTTGAAAATTTCAGGAGACAGAATTTTCCTTTAGAGTTTGTTCTAGTGGACAGTCAACCTCACTATCAAAAAAAAAAAAAAAAAAAAGAACAGTATGTGGTTTTTTTCCTAGTTTTTTCCAGATTTCAACTTCCAGGCAGTGGATCTAGCTTACTCAGAAAAAAGCTATTTTCAGAAAGCAGCATGCTTTCGGTGGCTACTTTTAAAAATTTCTCTCTGAAATAATTTTTCTGACACATTATACATGCAATCCAGAGCAGAAACTGGAACAGAAACTGTTTCAGGGCAGACAACTATGTTGTGACTCTTTAAATAAGCAGATAAACTTAAAAACTTTCAAACCTGCCAACTCCTTTAGTTCAAGAGTCCTGCCTCCCTTGGGGACTATCAGTTCCTTTTATGGTCCAAGCCATACGATGTGCTTTGCCCAGGAAAGCTCCAATCTCTTAAAAAAATCTCATTGGCTACTGAATTCTCCCCCAAAATGATGCTACTATAAAGATATAAAAGTGAATTAGGGACCTAAATGCAACAGATATCAGCAAAAATTGGATGTCCCTATTTCCATTTTCATTTTGCAATGTCTATTCTCTCAGGGCGTTAACACAGGAGATTCAGAGAATCTTGCTGCAGCTGTTGAAGACATTAGTATTTCCAGCTGTCCTTACAGGAAGCCGAAATGGCAGAAAGAAACTGTGCTTTGATACAACAACCAAGGTCTTAGTGTAGAGTACCATCAAAGGTGGGTGTCAGGGATGCTGCTGGGCTTTGTATGGCAGCAGCTGAAACACAGACATATGCTCTCTTCTTCCACTCACGCTGAAGAAGAACCTCCCGCAGAGGGGTAGAGTGGCCAACTGGGGGCTGTAATATTATAAAACAGTACTGCATGACATGCCAGGATACACCAGTCATGATCAACAGCAAATGAGTATTAACCACAGGGAAACAAAAAGGGATTAAATTAAAGGCGGTGTTTTAATGATATGTTATTACTACTCCTTCCCATGAAGCTCTTTCAGACTGTAAATTCACCAGGGGAAGAATAATCTTGTTTAATGTTTATACTGCAATGAACACATAATGAGTGCTTAATAAAAACAATGATGCATGTAAGTGTACAATAATTTAATATGTATTTCTTAGTTTAATAAGTGGTGGTATTCTTACATTCTGCTGAAGACTGGAGGTGGTGATTTGTTTGACAAAATTATTTAAGAAAAACATGCTAAAGAGCCAAGAGCTTGGATGAAACCCAATTTTGGGAGAAAACCTTCTTGATAATAGAGCTAAAAACCAGAAAATGGTAATACTAAACCCAAATGACCTCTTTGGAATTAATGACCCCTCAGCAAATCTGGTAGTCTAGATCTGATTGAAAAGGTCATGCCATTTACAGGGGGGCGGGAGGGGGCAGCACTTCTAAGGGGATGATTGTATGAAGACTATCACTTGATCCACACGTGAAGCTGAGCCAAGGACTTCCCAAGTTTCTCCCGCTCACATTAGAGAGAGCCCTCTCATTCAGGCTGGCCAACAGATCTTTTTAAGATTAGGAACACTGCAAGAAGAAAACTGCCCCCTCAGCTTCTGTCCACAGCAGTATGGGGAAGGACAGACCATGGTGAAAACCAGTCTACTCTCCTTCCTTGCATGACCGAACGGTGCTTGCCAAGCACACGGGACACCGAATGCTGCTCCTGGTCAGCGACTCAGGATGCTGGGAAGCACACCTGGACAGGAGGGCAGCCGGCAGCCCACGGGTGAACGGGGAAAGGAAAGTGGGGCAGGAAATCTATACACTTCTAAACAGCCATAAGGGCAGCACACACCTCAATGCATTAACACTAACTTTTTTCCTGCTTCAGTGATGAAAACTGTAACAGTTGCTAAGTATTTTTAATTTTTTTTAAATTAAGTTTTCCTTTGTGCAGGCATGGTTTCAAACCTTTGTGGACAGACCCCTCACAGCCCAGGCTGTGCACTTGACTGGATCACACCCAACAGTCCTGCCACACTCCTAATGCAAGAATAAGCAGGAAACGCCACAGAATATTCATCTTCTCATGGCAGTCAATACTCAGGAAAATAAAGGAAAATTGCCCTTGATACCTTTCAGCAGTTGTGCTTTCAAATCTTCCCCCAGAGTCAGCGCAGACTCTCAGCTCCTGCAGAAAATCCCACTGCAGCCCTAACTGCACATGGCATCTTTATTTTTATTCATAACCTTTGTGCAATTTGTGTATAAGGAGGGCAACCGGAAACTACAAGGCAATTTATACGGACCATATCCTGCAAATCTAATCATTTCGTTAGTTCCCATAAAGCCTCAACAGCATTTATAAGGTGGTCTGCCCCAAATGCCGAAATACTGTTTTATCTCTGTGGTGTTACGGGCACTCGTTCTCACTCGAGTGTGATAATTTCAATAGCTAAAGCTCAAACCGCGGGTATCCAGGCAGGTTTTGTCCTAACACTTGAAAAAATGTCTTTTTTTTCTAGTTACACGTAGCCGAGGGGAAAGCTCAACTTAGAACAGTATCGATCAGGAAACGGGGCGAAGGCTGGAGCCGCCTCCAGGGCTCAGGATCTCAAGGCTCACTTGTCGAAAAATAAAAATATAACGGGGGGGGGGGGGAAGGTGGGGATGGTGCTGCTGAGACAGCTTTACGCGAGGGGCGGGCGAGGCCCCGGGACCAGGCCGCGGGGGCAGCGCTCCCCGTCTCTCCCTTCCCCTCCTCCGCCCCGCCGCCCCTCGCCCCGCCGGGGGCGCTGAGGGCCGGTTCCAGCCGGTCGCTCGCCTCAGGCCGGCCTCGCCTCTCCCCTCCCCTCCTGCCCGCCCCGCGCCCGCACCTACCGGGGCTCCCCGCGCCGCGGCCGAGGCGGGGCTCCGGCGGGCGGAAGGGGCAGGGGAAGAAGGGGCGGGCGGCGCCGCCGCCATGGCGGGGGTGGGGCGTTCCTCTCAGCGCGGCTGAGGCGGCCCCCGGGTTCGAGGCCCCGTGGGTAAACGTGGCCTCGCGTAAATCGGCGGCAGAAAGCTCCTTCGGGGGGGATCCGACCCGCGCCCTGCCCTGCCAGCGGGCTGGAGGCGACGAGCAAGGCCAGCCCTCGCTGAGAGACACCCCGAGCGGCAGCCGCGGCCTGGGGAAGGGACTGCCTCCCCCCGGAGTCATAAATTCATTCGGTGTCCTTGGGCGTCACGCTGTAGCTGCCCGAGTTTTTCCTGCGAAATACCTCGCATACGTGTTATTAATACAGGCCTCCCACTGCAGCGCAGGAACGCTTACTGGGAAGGCAGTAAGTGGCGTAACTAGCATCTGTCACATACGATTCGTTTCCTCTGTCATCCCTATGGGAAAATAACATGCAGGGATTTTTATTTGCTTTAAAATTACAATTTGCTCAAAGCAGAAGATGGCCACTGGAGTTTCTCCATAATCCTACATGGATTTGTTCCGCAACCCGGGTGCTCTCAGAAAGCCCTGGAAAGGCCTGTCCTGTCCTTGGGAGCGCTGCCTTGCCAGAGTGAAGAGGGTGAACCTGCTTTTGGACAGGTCAGGATTTTGTTTGGGTAATGGATGGTAGAAGTTTGGGGTTGGCTCATCGGTAGGAAGGGTATGCGTTGGTGCTCGATGGTTGTTTTAAAAAAAGTCCCTCTACGCCAGGCAGGCATGAGGTAACCATTTTCCACAATGCAAATGGAAATAATGCTTTTGTAGTGGGTTGAGAGACCACAGAATAGAAATACAAGCAAGCCATGGCTGTTATCTACTTAGATTAATTTTGACAGATCTATCTATCTTTGTAGCAGGCCCCAAGTGAGGCATCTCTTACCAGTAAAGGTTCAGTTCCTAGACCTTTTGGACTGAGATTTGCTTTCACATAAAAGGATTAAGATCATAAACTTAATACTTAGGAGTTTTCATTCAAATTCAGGTCTTCCTCCAGGACTTATGTGAAAGTATCCTAATGAAGATATTTATCCTATCTTTTTCCTACGAGATGATCTCCTGCATTTTAGAAATGTGAGCGCTAAACGGTCCTGGCTAGGCATAGCCAGCATCCCGCCCTGTTGTGAACAGAGGCTGTTAATGACAGCCTTGGTTTTAACTTCCAATAGACAAGTCGCTAATTGCTAAGAAAACACATTCCTTCATGAGAAGGCATAGTTCTACCCTTAGGTTATGGTTTTATGCAATATGGCAGGGCAGATGAACGGTTTGCTGCCACCCAAAAGGAAAAGTCTGGGGAAAGATGCCACCTTCCTCACGTCTCTCCTTCTGAACCACTCACTTTTTTGCCAGATCTGGTATCCATCAGATCCTCTTGTGCACTGCTTTTAACTCACTATCAGCAGAAAACCTAGTAATGGAAAAAAAGGAATCATTTTCTACCAGGTTAGCGAGCTGAATCCAATCATTGAAAAGTCTGAAAAGTGCCAGGGCTGCAACAAAGTGGGAGGCAGCCAGAAAAAAAAGGAGAGGAGACCTTCACCTCCCCCTTTATATCAGCAGAGAGCTGTTATAGCCATGGGTCTGCAGCCTTGGCGTGTAGCTTCATCATCTGCCAAAACTTATCATTTGTAACTTGGCATTAATATTCATACTTCATGCAGATGTACAAAGAAAAAGTGCATGCAGGTGATGGTGGACAACTGGAGACCAGACTTCTCATTAACCGAAACACACAGTGCGATGATGGATTTCGAAAGTCTAAGAGTCACTAAGACTTACTTATCCTACCAGTGAATACGGAGGGAGGGTTGGATGGGTTTGTACAATCTGACTTTCTGAAAGGTGCTTCTGCCTTCTGTACCAGCTAGAGATGTCTAGAAACCAATGGTTTCTTACACAAAAACTGGAGAGGCTGCCACAGCATTGCATTTGCACTATGGTTTCTCTTAAGAGCTTTATAATAAATACGATTGTGAAAAGTAGAGACCCCAACTTTACTAATCGCCATGTTGGCATGATCCTGGTTCCAAGAAGCAGTTGTTAGAGCAAGGAAGGTGAAAGAAGACTGAAGTGCACGCTATTTCTGTTGCGTAAGCACATCGTTATAGTCAGGGATCAAGGGACAGACCACTTTTAAGTTAGCCTGCTAGGTGGTGCTATAGGACATGCTCTAAGTTACTCGTTCAAAAATATATTCCAGTTCTGTCTGATGTTTTACCAGAAGACACATAGGTGCCTACCATCACCTGCCTAACTTACAATTTTATATATAAAGTCTTGTTGCTACATTAGCAACAATGTTGAATTTTAAGTACAGAACTGAAAGTCCTTGACTTCTCTTAATGATTTGTGTGCTCTCACGGTCTACTTTGCTTATGTGATCTCCAAAGTAAATGTGGTCAGTCATTGAGTGCCCACCAGTCTGAGATATACACATTTCTTCCCCCAACCTCTTCTTCCTCCTCTGTGGAGTCCATTTATCTGCCCTTTTATGCAAGTTTTGGGGTAATCCAGCCTCCAGACATGAGCTTTAATGGAAGGTAGCATGAAGAGCCTTGCAATTCTGGCCCAAGTTTATGCAATGCTGCATGTCCCAAACACTTCTTCATATAGTTCAGTTCTTGCAGGCGTCAGATGGAAGAGACACTGCAGGATTCTAGGACTAGGGAAATGTACTGTGTGAGTCTATGACCATAAAGTAATATTGATAGCAGGAAGAGAGAGATTATAAAGTCTGCAGGACAAGGATCATCTGCTAATTAGCCATGGAAGCAATCATGAAAAACAAGGTACTGGCTAGCATAGGGGTTTCTACAACAGTGTTTGTCAAATTAAAGACATGAGGCCAGAGAAGAAGTCTGATGAACAACAGAGGAAATGTTAGAGCACAACAAGGTCCTGAAATAAGATGTGTTGGCAGATCTGGGGAAAGATCATCTGTGAAGGAAGGGTGTGTCATGTCAGTCTGTTTTTTGGTACAGTTACCTGGACTGCTTTTCAATGTTGCTGAGCATAGTGCTTCAATAATGAGTGGCAAGCATGTGGAGGAGCAGTGCAAGGCTCTTGAGCAAAACATATACTTAGAAAGTACCTGTATTAAGGTGACTTACAAACACCTGTGCTGGAAGTACTTCTAACTCAGCAGAAGGCAGCAGACAATGCACTGAAAACTGATGTATTAAGTGACTGTTAAGGTTCTTGACAGGTGTCAGAGGTCAAGCCTATTCATACCTAAATGGTCATCTTACTGCACTGAAGGGGAAGAAAAGCTTGTGACAAAATGGCTTTCCAGCCTGTCACTCTGAGCAAGTTGCACACCTCCATATTGCAGCCAATAGCAAACTGACAGTGGGATTGAAGTGTACACAGCGTTGAACAAAAGCATCTCAGCAATTTCAGTTGCTGAAAAGGGAAGATACTGGCCAATATTGGTAATATTTCCTTGTATGTCCCATTCCCACTGCTCTTCTTATAGTTCCATCCCAGGATACATCTGCAATTTTTGCCTGTACTCTAGGATTTTGCTATGGGCTCAGATAGCACAGGTTAGAATCTACATTTTTCCTACCATTCTTATCCTGATAATCAAAGCCATGTGTAAAAAGTAGTAGGATAAAAAGTTTTCCGTCTCCTTGTTAAGCCTTTTCTGTAGAAAAGGATGATCTATTCCTAACTATTTTATTCCTGGGGCATGCATATGTTCTTAAAGATAAATCCATACCTTGTGCTGCCCTCTCAAGAGGGGTGATATATAGACAAGTATAGTAAAGGATGAGCATTCAGAAACACAGCTGTGAGAATAGAACAGGGAATTCTGTTTCTGGTCTCAAATCAAACCTTCAAACTCCAGTGTTCAAGAAGGAGTCAAAAGATGGCTAATTGTGTTGTTGGGATTGGCAGATATATAGATCAAAGCAATCAAAGTAAAACAAAGAGTCTTTAAAGGAACTGGGAAGATACTGTCGTCCCAATGTACCACAGCTCAGAATTGGTCAGGGATCAAAAGCTAGTGTTTTAGAAGGCAGCAAAGAGGCTGTGGGGCATTTGGCTGGTTACATGACTGTGGGACTGACTTCTGTTTCCACTCAAACACCCTTGGCATTACATTTTGAAGTCTTCGTCTGTGGGTCCAGATCTGCCTAAAGCTCAGGCAGGTTTTTTCTGGTGGCAGATGTGGGAAAGGGAAAACATGCAGGTGATCATGTTTTTACTGCTCTGCTACTGCATTTTCAGATCCTGGGACTAATTGTACAAGCTCCCTCAGCTCTATCTGGATGTACCAGAAGTTGGTGACAAAGATTGAGCATCCTGTGCAGTAAAAGAAAAATTTCTTCTCTCAGACAGGACTCCTTAAGTATAATCATAAAAAAATTAATTGATCTGAATGCACTTGCAATCTCTGCTGAGGCTAACAGACACATATCCAGGTTAACATGGATGCTGGTGGAAAATCTGGATACCAGTCAAGAGCTAAGAAGCAAAACCACTTACAGATTCTGGGCAAATCAATTAATTTATGCTGAACTCCATGGTCCTGCAAGTAGTCTACTGCTATTTAAAACTGCTTCAGATCTATCCACATTGTGCAGACAGACCCTATACCATATTACATTTTAAATTGCATTAGGGTCTGGTTGTACTACAGACATCATTGTGATGCCATTTGGTCAAATCAGAACAAAACTCACAAACATAAATTCATTGTCTAGCCTGAGATTTCTTGCCAGTGCATACAAGCCAAACTTACAGACAGTGCACAATTGTCCTGGTTATAACTGATATAGTTTTTATTTTCAAGAGCTCTGGTCCTGCAATTAGTTAGCTGTAGCAAAAGGAAGGTAGCTATAGTGAATTAAGATGTCACATGTCTTCATAATACAGCTAATTAGCACAATTTCCCTTCAGAATTGGAAGCAGCATGTCTTGGGAAGGAGGGGATGCCAATTCTTAGAGGCAATGCTATAATATTTAACAGATTTAATCATATTATCTAACCTTGGTAGTATACAGTTCCTGATATCCTTACTGCAAAGGTAATGGTATTTGACAGCAAGCAGAAATTGAGCCTGTTTCACCGAGTCAATCAGCCTAGGTAGTCACTGAGCACTGCTCCATGGTGGGAGTACTTTGCAAACACTATGACCTTTCAAGACTCACTGCAGATAAGAATATATTTTCCTACCTCATTAGTAGCTGTGGAAGGTACAAACAGAACATAGGCTATTCTGGCAGGAGAGGGTTAGGGAGCAGAGACTGTGTAGACCAGGTCTTTGGATTCTGTTTTGTGTTGTGGAACAAAATTTCAAAACAACCCATTGTTATTAAACTTAGAATTTGTTGGCACCTACAGAGTTATTCAGAAATTAAAGTGCATGACTGATGTCTTCATAGCCTTCATATTGTGCATATGTAAAGCATATGCACAAGTCAGGGGTCCTTTAGTGGTATATACTGTGTAAGGATGTGCAAGGATATGTCTCCTGCCTCTAGTAATTTAAAGTCTAAGGATCAGGTTATGCCAGGAGGGTCTGGGCAAAGGAATTCAAATCAGGGATGCCATAGTATTTTCAGTGAAAATTCTCTCTTTATTTTATGCATTTGAAGCCTATGAAAACAGTACATACTCCTGGCACAAGCATGAACCACAGATTCCACCCTGACAAGTCAGCTGAAAAGACACCCCAGTTCTAGGGAAGAGTTATCAATAATAACTGGATTAAATGAAGAGGCAATGCAAGTCGACTGTTAAAGTGAGATCTATTTGGAACATATTGAATTAATAAGAAACCAAATCGGTTTAAGACAGGTGTTATAACCAAAGCTCAGATCCACAACTGTACTATCTAGGGTAAGAAGACTCATGCTGATAATAGTAGTGAAAGATACATTCTGTTAATGCAGAAATAATTTTCTGTCACCACTGGAAATCCAGCATTTTCTTTGTATTTTCCTACTGAGTTTCACTTTGCCTGGTGCTTTGCTCCAGACTCCCACTCCCAACCTATGGGGTTTCTAATTTAAAAATAAAATCTAGCTAGCTACAATTTTTTTTCCACTCTCAAAGTGGCATCTAATTTTTTCCTCAGGTCAGAAAAATCATAGTTAAAATATTTAAAAGGTCATCATGAGAAGATGGGATCACGTATAGCTGTAACCCACAGCATTTTTCTTGGAGAGAATGTTTAACTGGAGAAAAATAACAGCTTCTGTGTGGGAGCTGATCAAGTCCTATAAGGAGTGTGTGAACCAGAGAGCAGCCACAGTAAACCAAAGCTGTTTTCTATAAACCAGTTGTTCTGCCAAACCAGGTGAAATATGTCTGCTTTGACGCTGCAATGTGTGTCTGTGTGTAGGAAGGGAGGGGTCTGATCCCACACTCTCTTCTTGGGGAAAAGCAGAAGATGTTCCACCACTGAACAGTCTGTGTTTCTATTGCAGCAGTCACTCGAGGGTTGTACAGCACTTTAAGAAACATTATTGAGCTGTTCTTCAGACTGCACAGATCTCCGAGACCAGACATCTTGCAACTTTAAATGTGGATCAACTTGTGTGCTGCATCCTTGCAAATGAATTAAGTTTTGAAGAGATTCCCTCTCAGCTAGAAGTCTAAAGAAAGCAGTACCATCCAAAGAGACTCATTCCTGTTTAAGCAGTAAGTTTGATCAGGAACAGACAGGTTTGTTTACACAGTTTACTAGCATCTCTTGATTTAAGTACTAGCTTTCCAGGTCAATAGTTTTTTTTCAGGATAGTTGCTAAAATGAAATCTGGATACCACAATATCAGGTTCATTTATACATCTACTGCTACTCCAGTTATGTTGCTGGTGTTGCCTGATGAAGTTTACACTATATACAAGTTCCTATAGCTGGGTTGAAGCATGAACATTCCATCTGCAAAGGTAAGCTCCAAAGAAATACGCTGTGGGTACCTTTCAAAATAAGCATTGAAGACCTATGCAGTTGATGCAGCATCCAAAGATCGAGTTGCCACGTACAGTCACTCCAGAACAAATTTTATGTCATCCTCTAAGAGCTGTCTAAAACTGCAATCGTATTCTAGGTCTGAATACTGAAAAGTGAAATACCACAGGTTCAGTATCATTGGAAAACATAAAGCAGGATCAAAGTATAAACAATAACGCTTCTGGATTCTTTCATATCCACCAAGTAACTCTGCATGAGGAGAAAGTTCTGTGAAATCCCCAAGCCAAGCTTCAAGCCAACCAGCTTCCTACAAAGGGGAATGTATGTTGGTTTCAGAAAACAGCTTTGTTTCATAAAGGCTATTTTTTGTAACACTGTCTCCTCAAGAGGCTGTTACATCCTCTTCAAGTCTCCTCATGAGATATTAATCCAATACAAAATAGAAACTGTTGTTTTCCCCCCAACTAAATGTATTCTTCAAGGAAAAAAATAAAAAACAAGGGGCTGAGAAAGTGTGTGGACTACAGTAAGGGTAACATACTACGTGCAGATGAACTAGTGTGAAATACTATGACAAAGAAAATACAAGGCAGGAACCTTGTGATTGTTAGACTATGCCTGCAAAAGCCTATTATCACAGTAGTTTGCATTTGTATATCACAAATCACAAGGGAAGACACAAGGATAACACTTCAGAAGACTGTGAAACTGATAATCCACTTCTGAAACAAACTGTTAAATGCCAAGAATGGTTTGCATTCATCAGAAGTAATCTCCCTGCTAATCTGGAGTTGATAACAGTGACTGATCTCACATGTTACATCTGGAGAATCACATGGGAGCCAACAAACTAGAGAGTCAATCAAAAAGCTGGAAGCTGCTTTTGGAGGAGCAGTCCATATTATCCCTAAAGACAAAGGAAATCTTATCATATGTTATGATAACAACTTATTGGTTAGCTTGCCATAGATAATTTAGTGCTAAAAACAAAGTTGAGAGCTGACATATCAAGTGCAACAGATATCCAAGTGGTTTTCAGAAAGCAACTTCACAGATGAGTGAGGACATCTAAGAACCAGGTGAGAATGAGTCATGGTGTCCTCAGCTTGAAAACAGAATAAAGTTTTAATAAATATATCTGTCACGTGATTTCTTCATACAAAATTAACAGAAAAATGATTAAAGCTTAGGAGAACTTACAGAGCAGCACTGTGACCAGCAAGAGCTAATGTTAGTTTACAGATCACTTTGATATTCTGATTTGCTGCACACAGATGTCAATATTTCATCAGCTAAAGAGTTACAGGACAGGAAGACTGTTACTAAGTACCCTTGTAAACCTTTTAGTTACTTATTTTTGCTTCATGCAAAGGAGCAACTAGAATGAACAGTTTACATGGGAACACACATACAGACAGAAACTGTAGGCCAGGAAAAAAAAATACAAAAATTAACAAACCTGTTTGTGCTCCAAGCCTATCTGTGGTAACGTAATAAGCCAGAAGCAGTGATAAAAGCTTCATTTGCACAAAGACCAGCAAAATAGGAAAAAAATAAATACACAATTTCTTCTTTGTGTTTTCCCTTTCTTCCAAAACAAACATTTGATTTACCAGCAAATTCTCTCTCTCCCTTAAATCTCCCCCAAATTAAGTGATTCCTCTCATGATCCAGGCCACCTGAGTCTTGTTTCCTTTCTAACCTGCATATTTGATAAACATTAACAACCATTTCTAAGGATGTGATCAGTGGCTAGTTAGTAATTTTACACAAAACCCAAGACCTCAATTGTATGTTTACTATTGTAGTGTAGGGGAAAGAATTTCATATAAACTCTGAACCTAAAAACCCTGTTCTGTTAATAATGACCACAAAGACAATGTAGTCCTGGCCTACCTCCTTACCCCCAAAAAAACAGTGCCTGAAAGGTTCAGTCTGGTCTTTTCATTTTTTCTTTGCCTCTACTATTGAACACTATATTTTTTGCTTTATTCTGTAAAGCTCTCTATGGTGCAAAGTGTAGGCAATGTGCAATCTGAAATAAAACTGCTTATTGCACAGAGGATGCCAAAATTAATAGCTCTGAATTTTAATGAGGACATGCTTCTGTTCCACTGGGATTGCAGGGAGTAAGTTAATACACATGAAAACAGGGGGGGGAAAGTAAATAGAGCAACCAACTTTGTCTGTGTAGGAGTTCATCCATTTAAATGGCTGTAACAAAACCTGGCTACAGTGGACAAAGAAAAAGCTTTCTGTTTTTCAGAGACTACATGCCTCAGCTCTAACAACCTGCATTCCCAAGTTATTGTAGGTCCAGGCAAGGAATATCACAATGGGTTTGTTAGGGGAAAGTTTGCTGCTTTCAGGTCGTTTTTAGAATCAGACTGTCTGGGCAAATCATGCCAGACTGACAACACCAGCTGAGCACTCATGCCACCATTTTTACCCTGCCAAAGTACCTCAGGGGTGACCTAGAGAGCCTCTTTCTCCAGCTTGAAAGTCTGTGCTGAGCCCCTGCTGTCCACAAATACTGTTCAGCGTCTAGTTGCAAGGCTTGTTTTGATTACATATGCTAGCAGTCAGGCTGTGACTAAATGGCTATTGGCAAAGGTATTGAACTAAAGCCTAAAAGAAATGGAAACTTTCATTTGGACTCCAGCAGGCTTTGGATCAAGCATAAAAAGAATAAAAGTTCTGAAGCAAATAAGGCAAAACTTCAAGTTTCCCACCCTGTCTAGTCTCTTGTAATCAGAGGTGACGATCAGGATTGTTCAGCTGTTAGATGCTATCAAATGCTATCTCAAAGTGGGGTAATTAAAAGAGATCTTTTGAAAAGCAGCAGAGAAAAATAAGTGCATTTTTGTTGACATAATCAGTTCTGGATAAACAACACCTAGACCAGTTTCAATTCAAAATCTTTCCCAGGAGGTCACTAGGACTGCATGTGCTTTTCAGTTACGCAGACTGGGTGATCTGCTTAGACTTGTCCAGGTAAAGAGACATTTTGTCTTTTGAAAAACAGACTGACCTCAGTTCTTCCTCATGCTGATCTTGAATTAATACTAGTTTAAACCAGCTAGGGACTTTATGCAACAGCCAGAGCCCTCAACACCTTCCAGCCAATGTTAGACACCAGGTTCCAAACAGCCGGTCGGCCAAGTAAGATCAAGGCGGGGGGAGCATGACAAGAGATACGATTACTTGGTTATTGTTGCATTGTTATGGACAAGAATGGTTTCAAAATTCATGCCAAATTCCGTCTCCATCCATCTCCTCTGCTCTGCGAAGAGCTTCTGTTCAGGGGGAATATCTCCCACTTCAGTCAGCCTTTAATGGACACATGCCATCTCACTCTGCCAGTTGACCTGTTGGCATTTTACCTGTCCCCTGCACAAGTGACCCCTTCCCCGCAGCACTGGCTGCTGGGCTCTGTACCACACATGCCCGTTTCCATCAGTTGCCAGCCAGCCCTGGACACCAACCCTCCGAAAACAGGCAGCAGTTGCTACTAGAGGCAGTTCTAACCCTCCAGCTTTTGGAGGTTTTCATATGGCACTGCTAGAAGAGGCACCAGCAGACCAGAGTTTGCTTGCCAGATTTCCTGGTGCGTTATGGTCCAGGCAACAGTAAGAGGTATCCCTGTGCTTCCCAGTTAGTGGTTAAGGGAAATTTGTCTGCTTGTGGCATGGCTGTTGGCTAGTGCGTGTGATGAGAGAGCAGAGTGGAGCATGAGCTGGCTGAAACCAGCATGGGCTTAGCCCCATCAGTTCTCCAGGGGTGGTTTCATTCTGTCACCCCCAGTGACAGCATCTTATGCACTTACACAGTGAGGGACCTGATTAGTTGTAGTTAAGGAATTTGGAGCAGTCCATAGGGATTTCTACCTGATAATCATTCTTAGGAGAAAGGCTTCAGCTTGGTACCAGAGCATTCCCTGTGGGCAGGGAGGGAGAAAGGGCAGCTGGCAGAACTCCGTCCCTTGCCATTTTTCAACCACCAAAGCTGAATCTGATCCAGTTCCCTGTGAAGGGCTGTAGGACAGACACTCTTGACTAATTTCCACTCGTCTTTTCCCAAGTGACCTTCTGCTTCCAAGGATGATGAGGAAATAATTTGCCTCAGCAGCTTTGTCTGGGAAGTGTTATCTTTTGCAACTTTTAATTTATCTTTATTCAAATTAATTGCTTTTCATTTGAATTTAGCTTCAAACTTGGCTGTGTGACTGGGAAGAGCTTCTCTGCAGTGCACAGTAAACAATGTATCCCACACCTCTTCCATCCCTTAGTATCTGCACAATAGCAAGACCTGGAAAGCAGAAACACTGAACCATTTTGGTCCAGGAGTGTCACTTATGTCTCTAAGAGCAGCCTGCAGCGTCACACATATCATTTAAGAAGTGACCCTGTTCTTGAATGCACAGATTACACAACATAGCTCATTTAATTTGCAGGCTCAATGCTTCATAAATGATACTTTCCTCCAGGGACTGTTGTAGGAAGACATCAGGGTAGAGAGACATGTTTCAGTTCTCTGTTTTCTAAAGCTTTGGTCTAACCCAGAAAGTTCCCTCTCCTCCCCAGGTAGGAACACCAGTTCACTATAAATCTGTTCTTTACAGTTCTGCACCCCTTCAGATTTTATGGAAAATACCTCTGTTTGACAGATGATGGCAAATGGTTTGGAGGGGATTCTTTTGATTTTGCGGTGTGGTTTGGGAGTCATTATCAGAAAGTTCATTCAAGTATTGGTAAAGTACTGAAATAGAGTATTAGCAGATCCTAAAAATGTCCTCTGGGTTTAAGAGAGAAAAACATCAACACATTCTGTCTAAGCACAATTATACAAATGATTGAAATTAGCTGTATTGGTCATTAACAAGTCAAAAATTAAAAAACCCTCCTCCCTATGCCATTCTGCTACTCCATGTTACAGTACCTTGCTTGCACAGTAAGGCTGCACAGCTGAGAGCAGGTAACATTACCCACTTTAAAGAACCTTTAGTAACTATGAGTTGGAGCGGAGTAGGAAGCCCCAATTCTGTCTGTCTGAAGAAGCTGAACATTTTAAGGACAAATTCTGAAGCAGAGACTGCCATGTCCTCTCACAGAGATCACCACACCATGCTTTTGTACGTACTATGTATAACTGAACTTTCCTGGAAAGCCTAGTCATTATTTGGAGAAAGTCCTGGGTACAGTAAGTCCTTCTGCAAACTGTCACCCTGGGAGTTGCTCATGAAACACTGAGGTGCCTACTGACTTGTGGCAGTTGCCTTAGCTCCTCCAGCACTACTACCCTCCAAGGAAATGACTGACACAAAAGCGTAGTTTTGAGAGACGTACTCAGAAGTGCACACTGTGCACTTCCCACTCTGACTGCCACTATCCACCAGGTTTCTTGGTCCTGAAAAATCTGCATTGCTACAACCTGAGTAGTGCACACAGAATGATGTGCTCTGTCTCTGGTAGGTAGGACCAGGACAACTCCACTGTTTTCTGGGCCTTAAATCTGGATCCTTCTGGGCTTCCTTTAGTATCTTTTGGGTGTTACTTGATAAATAACTGAACTAGACTTAGCTCTCATGCAGAAGTTTGGGAAACTGCATGACCCCTTCCAGCATGACTCTCATTTAAAGTTCCCCAGTCTTATCAAGAGTCCAAGTTAGAGTACAGATAAATAATTCTTTAATAGAGAAGGGGTCTGCAATTCTGATAAAATAGCAAGCAAGCAAACAGTGCAAAGAGAGAACAAAGTGACCTCACTTCTGTTTTTCCTCATAGCTTAGAGAGTAACCCGTCTCATCTCACTTACTGCTGAGAACCTCCCTCATGGACTAGCTGCTTGGTCACACCACGTCTCACATGCACAAAACCCAACTTGCAGCCCTGACAGAGAAGGAGAAACACACCCAGCATTTCTTTACTAGCCTATCTCCAATCCCAAATTAATCCTGCCTGGACATCCTGCCGACTAATCTGGTTTACTGACTCAGCTTTAACAAAACCTTGAGTAGATGAGGAGATGAGTATCCACTTCATTAATCCTCTGCCTGATCTCCCCATGCATGGTCCTTATAAGCGAGAAGGGGCAGGCACACTTTGAAGACATTAAGCTACAAGCCATTTGCAAACAAATTTTCTCTCTTCCTCCAGACAGAGAAGTGGTCACTGCCGCTCAGCATCCAAATTCAGGATAATTATATTGATCTCCCAGCTGTCACCAACAGAAGTGCGGGGGGGCAGATTATGCACATGAAGTTCTCTACAGCTAAAGCCACCATATGTTCAGGTTTCACTGGACACATTTCACGAAGCCAACTTTCTCCAGGCTGAAAAAAAGACTTTGGCCATTTGTCCTGAACTTGTGTTTGTCTGGAACCCCTCCCAGCCTGGCTGACACTTGGACTGGAGCCATGAAGCATGCTCGGATGCCTTGTATGGTGGCTTCAGATACACCGGAATCACTGCGTTTGTGCTGCCCATCTGCTGGGGCACAGCCTGAGGGGCCTTGAAAATCCAAGAAGAGAGGGAGGCTCAACCTTAGTGCTGGCAGCTTTCATCAAGAGAGGGAACTGAGAGCTCTCTCCTGCCTGCAGCTCCTGCGGGCAGCTCTCAGCATGGGCAGGAGGGGTTTGGGGAGGAGGTAAGAGCCTGAGCTCTTTGGCAGGAGGCTGCTTCTCCAGGCAGGAGCTGATGTCCTGCATCACTGCTGCGAGGTGTGCTCGTGGCGAGGCGCGGGGAGGCAGCCCTGCCTGCACAGCCTCCCTGCGCAGAGAGCCCCATGCTAGGGCCTGGCAACCACAAAGATCTCATGAACCACAGGTTATTCCAGCATTAGCTAAGTCTTGATTAGAAAATACTTTCTGCAACACATTTCCTGTAGCTCAGCTACAGATTCAGGAAGGTTTTTGACTGTAACTCTTGAGATTTAAAAGGCAAACTGCATTCTTCCAGTTCTAGAGATTCACGGGAGATGTTCTACAGACATGTTACCATAAAATGAGATCACCTCCCCTCATCATGTCTCCACTGAAATATTCAGGTGGGTGAGCTTCAACTAGTTTAATTCACCAGGAACTTTTTGAATGCTGAGTCTGGAGAAATGTTTGTTTAAGCTTAAAAAAAAAAAGAACTAACCCTATGCCAAGGAAACTGAGAAGAAAACAAACAATTAGAACATGCAGGGTTTGACTTTTTCCCTCCAGTGAAACAACACAGACATTTTAATAATTAAGCAGTTTCATAATGTTTGTAGAGGGAAATGAAAGTTTATTGCTTCTGCTGTTTCTATAAAGGCACAGGGCAAAGCATGGGGGCTTGCAGAGTAGAAGACTTATGGAAGGGAAGAAAAAAAGTGATGGTGCTATAGGGGTGAAAGAACAAATCTCTAACTCGCTAGGTAATATTTACAGTACTGCAGTGGGAGCCTGGTTAAGGAAGGAATGAGTCAGGGTTTGGGGCCTCATTTGGTAAACCAATATTTTTGCATGCGAGGAACTTGGGTGAGTATGTATTGGACGGTAGTTTAAGAGAGACCTTTCAAGCCTGACCCAAGGAAAGCTGGGTTGTACAATTCTCACTCATATTTTAGGATCACTCATGCTCTAATTTAAACCAAGGGGAATTTTTTTACTGATGTGAATGGGAACAAGATTAAGCCTTTACTCCATTGTGATTCCCTTGGAGAATGTGGGACTAGGGTAAAGTTAGTTAATGCTCATTAGAAGTATCAAAATTTGGCCTCCAAAAGCAAGTGGTCACATCTTCCCCCTTCCTTAGAAAAAGTATGTGAATTGGGAGCAACAAGTTTATTTAATTTCTTTTGACAGATGCACACTTGAATTAAACTCCCTGAAAGTTAGGAGGATTATTCTGCCTTTATATCTATACAAGAGAAAGGCAAAGTTGATTCAAGGCATACAGAGCTAAGAGATTTAAACTCTGCTAGTTCCTACAAAGTGTTGAAATTGATACAATGTGTCTGGAATTGATTTTTCCTTGGATGCTGCAGAGAGATCTCAGAGATGTGTTGGTGCCTGCTCTGTAAATGAAGGAGTGACTGTAAGATTACAGATAGCTGGTTTGGACGTGCAGCATTTGGGAACAAAGAGGGGGAAAGAAATCCAAAGCATGAGCAGCAAATAATATGAAAAGCAAGAAAAACACAGAGCCAGCACTGACAGCTATACAGCCAATATAAGAGCCTGGTCCTACCCCTTAGTGGGAGTACCACGCTGCTCAACATCAAATGGACTGAAAGAAGACATGGCATGGGTGGGGAAGAGGAAGGAATTAAATCAGCCAGATCCCAAGAAAGACTGGTAATGGAGGAAATTTAAAATTTATCTAGCTTTGTTTTTCTGATATAATTTCAAGGGTTTTTTTCATACAGTGTGATAGAGCAGCTATTGCCAAAGTAACTATTTAATTTTCAACAAAAGTGATGGCAGATCCCAACAAATCACCTGTCAGATATAGAACTGTTTTATACGTTGCCTGGTTCCCCAGCTGACTTTCTTGTATTGCTGTGAAGGATTTGCCTGTTGGAGGCATTGACCAGGATAGCTCCTGGGGCAGGGTGAGATGTGGTCGTGCTAGTGGACAACTGCATCTCGTGACTTAGTGCCACTTAACAACCCAGCTATGAATGGGCATGGTGGGGAAGGGTTGAGCTTAGTCCTCGTTAGATCCTCTCCCGTCCCTCTCAGCTTGATAAATCTGTGCTTGGCAGAGTAAGTTCCTGTGTGCATATTCTGGTCTGGAAATAAAGATACTTTATTATAGAGTAGGAAGCATAGGAATAAACCCTAATTTAGTAGAAGCTGGATCAGTCCCTCTTCCATCCAAAAAAATACAAAATGACACATCACATTTGCTTTTTTTGCTAATTATTTTTAAAGTCCAGACTCCACTGCATTCATTAGTATTTTATATCACAGAGTAAGAGGTACTCTTACATGTTTGGCAAGAGCAGTTGAATCTGTGTGACATGCTATATTACAGTTTCCCCAGCAGCAAATCCACTTCAAAGACGTTTGAGGACATAACCGTAGAAAAAATTAAGTTAGCACACCTGAAAGGGGTGAAGCATCCGTAGGTGGAGGCTTGAACTCAGACAAACCTCTTACACTGTCTTTGCTGCTGGAGAAATCCCAAAGTGGAACCATGCCCTTAGAAGCAGAAGAGCCTTGTCACAGGGGCAGCTATAAATTTTCTGCTGTGAAGCAGGATGAGGTGACAAAGCTGTACGGAAACACAGATTTGCTTGCCTTGCAGCCTCGGTAAGTGAGATTCTGCTTTGATTGTACTGCCAGATGTCAAAGCAATGGTGAATTACCAACCTGAACTAACTAATGTGTGTGCAGGGGGAAGTGTGAAGTGCTGACATGTATAGGCATCATATAAAATGCACTTGCTCTGTAAAGGATAGGTCCCAAAAGGCCCACAGCATATGCATATACCTGCTTGGGCAACATGGTCTGTGCAGGGGTGTGCGTGCTAGTTCAGGCACCATTAGATACTTTACCTCATAAAAGAGGACATGTAGTGAAAGAGTATTTGGACATTTCTGCTGTCAGCATAGAAATATATTTGGGATTGGAGGCAAAAGAAGTGGTAGATGAGGGTCGCTCACAGTGTTCACTGTGTTTACCCTCCTCACGGCTGTGGGGTAGGGAAGGGAGGAAGGGGCTGTTACTGCTGCTCTGAAGGGGGAGGAATGAGGGCGAACAGAGACCCAGAGGAACGGACTCACTTACTTAGCCATGCTCCCATCGGTGACCTGTGGAAATAATAGAGATTGTAGCCCATATTAAGAGGATGCCTTCTCAACTAATAGGTTAAGCAGGATGGGAAGAAAGCCATGCGCAGACATCAAAGCTCAAGTGGTGAAACCATAGATGTGTTGTTCCCATGGGTTTGTGTACAGGCAGAGCTCCAGCGTGGGCTCTCCCAGGTTTAGGAAGGGTCATCTTCATCCCACCCTTCCCTCCACCCTGTGCAGCAACCTGATGTCCTTAATAGCATTTGTCTTCTCCACTCATTTAATGAAATCTGTGGACACTCAACACATTTCAGGTCTCTATTTCCCTCCCCCTGTCAATTGGTTTAAATTTGGGTGATGCAGCTGACAGTGATGGGACTGGGAGGAGAAGAACATGGATGACAGATGGTACTGTTGCATAAGCCTGTTTTCAAAAGGAAACGTGATTAAAAATTGAGCAGTCTGGTGTTTTATATTGTTAATTATCAGAAGACACCATCAAACCTCTGCCGATGAGGAGCTCGATAAAAACTTGTTGAAATAGACCATGCTTTTATCAGCACAAATATCAGTATAACAAAGCAGTGAATCTAAGAGTGACTTTTGGTTATCAACATAGCTTTTACATAGGGGAGGGATCTTGGTTTTGGTTAATTATTAAGCAGGTTCCCCTGCTGCCTAATCACCTTTGCAGAGAGATTATGGCGAAAATATTAGAGAGAAATTTTGAAGCCTCATGACTATACTATTTTTCATGCCCTAATTACCTCTCCAAAATCCTACTCTCCACTAAGTCGGTCTTTGCTGAGATTAGTGGAAATGCTTTTGATTTACAGTAAGATATCAACTAGTCAGAATGTACGCTGAGGAGAGAGAGAGAATGCTATTTAATATCATTAAGAAATGAGAAAGAGAAGATAAAATAGCTTTTTTCTGTGGCATAATACTGCTCCCAAAGAGATGCGACATGTTTGTATCTCCCAGGGCTAGAAAGTCACGATGTTTTGATATTTGCTCCTTAACACTCCCCCCCCGCCCGCTAACAACCTTTTTTCTCATTGCTATATGGAGCTATAATAGCTCTAATAGCTCCATATCCACTTCAAATTAGTTGAGAGATACTGGAAAGCAAAGCATTCAGTAGGGACATGGAGTCTTTAAAGCACGTCCTTCATCAGTGGTCTAGAGATTCTGGGAGTGCAGGGGTTAACTTGAGGCCAGGGAAAGTGCTGGGAAGATCAGCACTGGGGGAGCCTTGAGGGGGGGGATATACTGTGAGTTTTGGAATATGTTCAGTATAATTATGCTCTAAAAATGAAGACAAATGAATAAATACATTGAAAAGCAAGACCAGGGAGGAGACAAGGAAAGCAGCAGCAGTGTGGACACGGTAAGGATGCTCACCACGAAGCAGCAATACCAACCCTAATTAAGAGTGACAACACTATTACTCCTCCAGCAGAGTCCGGCGGCTCTGACAGATGCTCCCCGGACTCCCACCTACCTGCAACTGGGTCAGGCGCCAAGTGCTCAGCAGCCCCTGAGCACGAAGGTCAGCGTCACGTTCCCGTGTGGCCCCAACCTGCCCTGATAGCCCAGAACGGGACCATCACCTGCAGGTCACAGCAGGCAGGATTACAGCTGTGCTGGAGGATTTCAAAGCCCCAAACCTGTCCGTCCACCCCAGAACACACGCTTTGTCCCTCACGTAGCACTTTGTGCACACTTTGTGTGGTGAACAGAGTAGCAACTGCTACTAGGATGGATTACCAGGACGGAATGAGCGTCGTGCAATATGCTGAGCTACACCCATTTGCTTACCCAAAAATAGGAGGCAGTGAAGAACTGGGTCCAGAACCAATTTCTCTGAAGATCTTGCAATCTGGTGCTGTAATTAAAGACAGTACTGATTATAGCAAGAGCTGCTCTCTGGATGCTTGACCTGGATGTGGGTGTTGCACACATGATTCCTCATCTGGACTGCCCTGTATTCTCTATAAAAACTTGCTCCAGCAAAGGGTGTATTCCTACAGGAATCCGTGATGTAGTGTGTTGTTGTGCAAGGAGTATGTTAGAAGAAAACAGGCCAGCTCAGATGTCAGGGTATTGAACCAGCGATGCTGGAGAGAGCTGGGGAGCAAAGGAGGATGAGCATATGGAGGAAGAGATGGTTTGAGTAGGAACGGTGGAGCCTCACACTCTTCCTCTGCTCTGCCCTCCTTCCATCCAGTGAATACAGGGTGATTTACCTACAGTATGATAGAGGTGGGAGGGAGAGGGTTGGCGCACTGAGCATTTGCTGGGAAACCTATGTAGAGGCCTTTTCTGGCCAGTACATGTAGCCTGTTAGAGGGAATGCACATATATCAGGGAGTGCAAATGTTACCTATAGAGGGAGCAGGTTGGTGCTACTGGCCCTGACAATATATTTATTGCCCAGCCTCTAGCGAAGGTTTGATCATTCCACTTCAGGGGGACATCATAATTACCGCAGCCTGCCTCAAGTCCCTGACTTCCATTTTGTGTGCGAGACTGGGGAAGGTGGGAAGGCACTAGCTTTGTTACAGGTCGCCTCCACCCTGGAGCCTGCAGCTTTGTTTCTTCCACCTGTGTTTCTGAAAGCTGCTGGCAGTGTGAAACTGTCCCAGGGCCGCCTGCATGAGAGTCCCTGCGACACCTGAGGCGTCTAACAGTGTCACTGGTGTTCATGCAATTAAACAGCGAGAAATTCAAGCAGAGACATGAGGCCTCCCCATTTCCTGTGCCAGCTGCTAGGATGTGCTGTCTCATTTCAACCGAACAGTAAATGAAGAAATAAGAAATCCAAATGCCACGGCTGAAAGAGAAACATCGATTCCTAGAAAAACTCCCAAGGCTTTTCTGCTTTGTATTTGCTTGGGTCTCCTCCCCTCGTAAAATGGGCAACAGCTGAGCAACTGGGGAAGAGAAAGGAAACTTAGATTACACAAAAATTTGCCTCGAAGTCTCTGACTTGAGACCTCAGTGTCTATTTTAACCTAACACTTCTTTTTGCTTCGTTTCCCCTGGTTCCTTCAAGCACTCATTGCGGCCGATGCAGCCATAACAAGGGACTTGCAGTGGGTTGGGAGGCTCTTGTTTTTTCCCTCTTTTGGAAATATTTCAGAGCAACCATCTGTCAGTTCCCACCAGCCCGGAGAGCTGCTCTGACAGCAGGTATACACAGCGTCTCCCTGCTCAGCACCAGTACTACAAAAGGAGTGGACGAGGGAAGAGCTGTGCAGGACTCGGGAGCAGCGCTGAGGGTTGCGGCTGGTGTGGACACTTTTGCTGAAGCAAAAGACCACACTAAATGGCTTTTCTCTCTCTCACGCACGTGAGATTGCTTGTTTGCTACAGTCAATTGAAAGTAGAGATTTCGTTTATTGCTTTCTGTGAAGAAGGGGAGGACAGTGTGGCTGTGTAACAGCCACCTGTCCAGGTTTGGGGAGGTCTCCAGAGTTAAGCAGAGGCAGGTTTGGTTGGAAAACCTCCCAAGGGAGCAGCGTGCTAGCAGTAGGAAAGGGGCTGCTGGTGGCTGACTCGGTGGTGAACTGACAAGAGATGAGAATCACAAGGTAATAATTTCGTGCATCTTAATTGTTTTTAGGTGAGAGTTTGCCAGAGCAATGGATAAATAACATAACACAACAGAAGCCAGTACTGAAACCAATAAGCAGCAAAATGCTATGAGTTTCTGCTGTGTTTATAATGCACATGAACAGTGACTCTGCTTTGCAGGAGTGAATGCCTCTGTTGCACATGAAATGTCAGAAATCAAATCCTATATCTATCCATCCAAGTATTTGTTCTGGAGGAGCTAGCAGTTATTCACTCAAGAAATGGAAAACTACCTTGCATTTTCTTCATGCCCCATAAAATTGCTTTTGAAGGGCTTGTAGCAATATGCTAATGGAATGCAATGCTTCCAAATATTTACTTACCAACTATTTACCAACTTACCAAACAGCATGACAGCTCTACCTAATACAAACAATAGGTTGGGGATCAAAAAAGCTCATAATGTTCTGTATTTCAAAGTTTCCCCCAAAAGTTTTAGCCAGACTCTGGAGATTACACCAAGCCTTTGTGAATTTTTCTCTCCTGCCTGGGACGTGATACTAATTTCCCTCCTTGACTTCCTCACATTCCCCAGCGCTGTGGTACCTTTTTACTGCTGCAACTGCTGTGTGAACAAATCCAGGCTACACCTGATGATTTAACATAAGTCCTGCATTCAGACTAACAAAATTATCCTAAATTATCTGTGGCTCTAAGGTGCAAACAGCCAGCTGGTTCTGGCCACCAGTTGCTGGTGCTTTTGATCTAGGGCTAGCATAGATGGAGCCAGAATGGATATTGCTGTACCCAGGTGCTATAAACACCACAACTGAAGCACAGTAGCTTTACTTCCAATAGGAGCTGGGATTATGCATGCTTTTTATGTGGCAATATGGCTGCAGATGGTCAGAGGCTCTTTCTTTTTAATGAAACTTTAATGCTGTGGAAATCCACAGAGGAAATAGATGAAAAAGATCTTAGTAGATACAAGAAAAGCTCACTCATGTTTGGTCTGTCTCTTATACCCTTTGGAAGCAGATATATTTATTTACAGCACAATCTCAGCTCCACTGAAGTCAGTGGGAAGTCTGCCACCGACTTCACAGGCAGCAGGCTGGTGCCTCCGAGGGGTGATCCGCTGAGCATGCTCTCCTCTGCTGCAGAAGGAGCCACTAATGCGTGCCCTTTGGCTGCTTGCTGTGCTAAACCCATTTATCTGAACCATGACAGCATAAGAAGCAGTTTTAGCGATTAACCCACTTTTGCTGCCATAAAACTAATCAAGCTGCTTCTTTTTATTTACTAGGGGAGTCCGTTTTAAGTTCCCAGATGCTCAATTGTAGGGGGGAAGGCGAGTTTTGCACGTTTAAAATGGAGTATTGTATTCATTTAAGGAGCAGGAGGGGAAGGAAACAGTGAGCGATCCTTTCCCCGCCTGAGGATTGACAGCCTGGCAGCCTCCAAAACAGAAAAGTCTTTGTTTATTCCATCACGACCACAGTGCCCACAGCTGTCAGGTCCGGCGCTCCCATACTGGCCAGCTCATAATATTAGGAAGAACCACTGTATCCAAGTCATCAGGGACAAGCTAAACAGATCCATCAGTGTGGGGCATGGGAGCCAAGCCACAGGTCAGGCGTGTTTCAGACAGCTGATAGCTGAACATTGGGAGACCCTGGAAATCCAGGAGGGTTAAGATGCTCAACACATCTATAAGGCTGTGGAATGAATCTTCAGGGAAAAAACAGCGCAAGCAAGCTGTCAGATGCTACGGAGGAGGGTGGTTGGAAGGTACCGCTTCTCTTTTAAGTGGGTTAGCAGTCTTAAATGTGTACTTTGAAGATCAATTATAATCTGAATCTGTAACGCATCCCACCTCCAGCTGTCCTTTCCTGGCTGGGGGAGATGAGCAGTGACTCCCACCAGCAAGCCATGTACGGATGGATGGAGAGGTTGGTGGGTGAGGAAGTCCTAAACCACGGGCTTAACATTAACGTGAAGTCCCAAGAGGTGCCAACTGGAGTTATCCTGCTGCACTGGAAGAGCAGTGGTAGGGAGAGATGTGGGGCCAAAGGGGACGAGCAGGAAACACTGTTCTTCAGGTTTTGATAATAAGAGGCCCCTAAAGCACAACACGTACTATCCTCTTAACTTCTAGCAAAAATTGCCCATGGGAAGTAACAGCCCCCTTGGGGCCACAGAGCTCACCTTCCCCTGCTTTATAGCACTGAGGAGCACAGGTGATGCCTGTCAGCCATAGGTGGTGGCCCCCCGAAGTGGTTAAAGGCTGCTCAGCTTCCCTGGCCAGCTCTTTTCTCAGTTCTGGTCCAGGCAGACCTTGAGCCAGTATCTAAACAAAAGAGCTTTGCCCGCAGCTTCCCTCAGCCAACTTTGAACTGCAGCTTAAACAAACAGTCCCTGGCCGTGACTCAGAGCAGCGCTGCTCGTGGGCACGCAACCAGGACCTGCCGTTTCAGCTAGTTGCAAAGTCCTCCGTCTTGCTCCCTGCGTTTCCTAATCCACAGGACGCAACTCCTTCCTCCTTTACATCCTAGAAACCATGACAAGACCCTACTAAAAATATTAGCAACGCTTTGCTCATCAAAGAGCCACCCCACTGCACTTGCTGCCCCTTTCAGCATAGCATTTGCACCAGCCCTGCTGCTCTTACTGTGTATTCCAGCTGGGCGACTATGGGCAAAACTAGTCTATGAAATGTTGTCTTGAAAGCATTAAGGTTATTACGGAGATTGGGACCTTTCAGAGACACTGCAGCAAGCAAACTGAGGCTGGTTGTTACGTTGGGTAATGGTTTGCCTTGCAGGAGGCCGATCCACAAGAGCTCAGGCAGTAAGGCAGCCTCAGCCGCAGCTTCTGGCCCTGAGTCAGCCATTTGGAGTACTTGCTAATAAAACAAAACAAAATAATCATCTAAGTGGAGCAAAGGAGCAGTTAATAGCCCACCTATATTTTGGAGATATATGGAAATATGTAAGACAACTGGTTTAGACCCTATGTTGTCCTGTCCCCATTAGCTGCAAGTGCCAGCAAAACTAATGAAGACAGCAGTCGGAAAGCAGCTTTATTTGTAACAGTAACTGGTTCTGAATTGCTTGGCAATTCTAATAGTTTTCAGCTGACTTGGGCAAAGAGGCAAGCTATGGACACTACAGAAATGCTGAAGTGAGATATGGGAGTGTGAAAAGGAGACAAACATACTAAAATCCTTCTGAACACAAAAAAACCCCCACCATCATTTTTACAAGGCTTTTCAGGTGCCAACCGGGTGCCCACAGCAGGGGGGAGACTGAGGAGCACCAGTAGCACTCAGGAGTTCCTCCCAGGAGCCACAGACAGGATCACAGAAAGTTTGCCTAAAAGCAGCTGGGACATTGCTAGCTTTTGGGCTTTGAACCCAGGTACAGAGGCTAATGAGGAACAGAGGTGCACTGCCACTGAAATAAGTCTTCCATGAGCAGCAGACCCACTGGGGATTCATGGTCCATACCCCCTGCACTGTCCCACCACAATAATCCATCTCCTTGTTGCTGTTCCCTGGGTCATGCCAAAGAGCACAGCCAGCTCCTCACCCCTGTCTGTGATTTCTTTCCCATGTTTTTCTCTCTCCTTTCCCATGTGTTTGGGCCCTTCACTCCCTGATGTGGCCTCTAAGCCAATTTCCCAGCTGCCTCCCTGCCCTCCATCATCTTTTTTTGCCTCTTGGCAGGTCGAAAGCCAGCATGGGATGTGGCTAATCTGAAGCTACACAGGGCTAACTGGCTGCCAGCTGCCACCAAGCAGAAGAGATGGCCTTCGCTTTTCCCTTAGTAGAGGCATTAATAATTTTCTCTTTTCTCCAGCCATGGATTTCTACACTGACCTTATGGAAACTTTTTCTCTTGGAGGCCTCTATTCGTCTGCCTAGTATGTTTATATGGCCAAGAAATTCAGATTACCACAAACAGAGAAACAGGCAGAGGGACTGCACAGATGCAGTTATCTTAGGGAGCTATGTTAAAAAGCTGGAATGCTATATGTATGTATACCTGAAAAAAATTAAGAAACCTGTAATAAGAGAAAGGGGTTTTTACTAGTTTCAAAAGAAAGATTTCTGGGAAGCTGACAGATAGCAAAATAGCTTTCTGTACATCATTAGATGTCTGGCAGGTGCCCGTAGAGAAACAAATTCTGTATTTCTACATGCTCTGTTCACCCTTTGGGAGACACTTTTTCCTCAGACTGACATTTTGGTTACATTCATTCCCTGAGGCATTTTACAGGAAAACACAGCAATGTATTTGATTGTTCAGGAGGTACTGAACTTTGCATAGATGCCATTTGGAAACACAGAGAGCTCACGCCTGGGAGCTCCAACTGCTTTGAAAGAAGCAAAGCTGCTGGACTCAATTATATGGAAATGTAAATTTGGTGTAGCAGTAATACCAAAACAGGGAGAGAAGTTAGTGCTGCTGGATTGTGCTAACCTCAGCTGCAAAGTGTACTGGAAGTTCACAGTAAAGTTGCTAAAAACTAAGAATAGAGAAGACTTTCTGCAGTGAAAGCCTGCGTGGGGAGAACCATCTTCCTCTGGCTGTCCGAAGCCAAAGTCTGAGAGTACCACTGGGATAACATCCTAGTGAATGTGAAATGTAAATGTTTTAAGAAACCTAGGACGTTTCCAAGGTCCCAGTCCCAACAATGAACACAAAATTAAATAGTCTGTCATGCACTTTAGATAATGCCTCAGTTGAACAGGCTGAGGCTTAAGCAGTGTGTGTGAGGGAAGAGCGGGCATGGATATGTCACTCCTCGTTAGCCCCTGCAGACAAGTCAGTGTGAAGGAGAGCGGGTCCAAATAAGAATATGCCACATATGTGAAAATGTGCCGAGTCAGCCCCTACCTTGTGTTTAGCATTGTCAAACCACAGAAGAGCACCAGGGAAATAATCTGTCTCACGCTGACAGCAGAAAAGACAAATACACGCACTGCCAAATGCAGTCATGGGAGAGCTACAGCAACACAAGGAGCAGTGTGAGCCAAAAATCCAAACCTGCTGTCATGAGAGCAGCCCCTGGAAGATGCTTCATGTTGCGAATGCAATGGTGAGTGGCCCTGAGCGAGGCGCAGGGGTTACAAATGCGAGGCAGCTCTGCGGTCGGAGGAAGGTGAGCCTGTCCCAGAGGAGATGCATCCTCCAATGCCCAGAGGAGAAGGAGAAGACAGCCAAGTTGGCCAGCTTGGTCCAGAAGATGAGCCATAACTCAGGCAAGATGCTGGATCATCCAGCCCTGCACTTGCTTAAATGACCACTTGGCTTTTGCCTGCTGCTCACAGGAGAAGCTGGCATGCAAAGCTGAAGCCTGGGAAAGGGCATGGGCTCTTGGCCAGCATGAAAAGTTTTATTTGAGCCTAGTGTGCTCCAGCAACCAGCCAAAACTGGGCATTTGGCCCCATCAGCTGCATTTACCCCATCAGACCTGGGAGCAAGAAGGAAGGCATAACACTGTGCCATGGATTTACAGAAACTGGGGCCAGAGGGGAGAGTCTCAAGTGTAAAGTCAAGATATGACAACTCTGCGTAAAGCATCAGTTTCTCACTCGCACGCACAGTCTCTCTTATTTCTGAGTACATCTTGAAATATATTCTGCTCCCTGGAAAAATCTTGCCTCCCTTCTTCCCAGCCAGAGAGTGCAAATGGGTTTGTGAACCTTAGTACATCATTTACAGCTGCCGTAAATCTGGAACAATGTACGCTATCGGATGTGCAGGTCTCATTTATAAAGCAGGATTTATGATTTCACCCCTTAGATCTGCAGATGGGTTTTATTGTGATTTATGCCTGTGTCATGAAGGACCATATATAAGAATTACCTGATGTTATCGAGGGACCTATTCTTTTTGGCCCTTATCTTTCTTCTGAAAGCAGAGACTACTTAATCACTGTTAGCTATACGCTGTGTGCAGTGTACTCTGTGATTTACCCATATCCCCGTTTTCAGTATTATTAGCTTGTGATGTTAGGACTAACCCAATGAAATACTCACAACACATGCTGAATTGCAACTATATATACAATTTATAAATGGTTCTTTGGTGACTGTGTTGGTAAATATAATTACCGTCTTTTTAAAGGACACATTACATCAACATTAACTGAATGCCAGCATCAAACTGAGGTACGAAAAAGGCTCTTTGGGTCCTCTGAGTAAAATATTTAGGTTTCCACTATTATTAGTAAAGGCTGCACCTCAATAGCATAAATTGTAGGGAAAAATTCCCATTTCTGAGAAAGGTTGAGGCCAGATTTCTGAAAGCATTCAGCCATCTAACCACCGCTGATTTAAAAAAGCATTGAGACACTACAGAGAATCTTGCCTGGTGAAACAGAGGGACATATAGTAGCGTTTCACAATACCCTGTGCATTAGGCTTCCGTGGTTTTCACTAGACCTGGGTACCCAAGAGCTTGTCAGAATGCCACTTAGGTTTACCCCACATCTCTTCCAGTGCTGACGTGCCCTCAGAAATCAGGCTAATAACCTGTTCTTCCTTGAAAGCTAGCACGTCATAGGCTCCTGGAGATGTTTTGGTATCTTACAGTCACTGGAAACACTTTTGATCGCTTGGGTCTAACTGAATAAGAAAAGATAACCTGTGCCCCTTAGGTGGGTTTGAAACATCTGCAGCAATCACTGGGAGAGGCTGCAATTACAATAGACCTGTTTACTCTCAAATTTACTAACAGCCAGGTGAATGCCCAAAACATGAAGCTCCAGCATCGCATCCTATTCTGCAAGTGCTCCTTGGCCATATAGATCTAATAGTCCTTTTTTTCCCCTGCTTTTGGTCCAGGAGAGACAGGGAATTTCTCCACTCAAAACCTCATACAAGCCTGCGTTGAGACACTGTCTTGATGAGAGAGGTCTTTGAATCTCCTTCAGCCAAGGGGTGAACTAACCCTTGGCTTCCTGCTTCTTGCTGATTGCAGTACTAGGAAACTATACCAAATGCGGCATTGCCGCTGGCCTTCCAGAAGCTGCGACTGCGTGTTATAAGAGAAGGGCCCAGGCATGTTCGTGGCTCCATGTGTACAAACAGGTCTCGACAGTGATTGGGCTTGAGCCCAGTCTTGGTCTCAAGCACCACAGACCTACCATAAGGGCAAACCTCATGTCTAATCACATATTCATCTAGATGAGAGGATAACTGTAACAACAGCCCTCTTCCCCTTCCATTTCTACCTTTGCAGTAAGAAGCCCTCCCTGGGAAGAGGCTGTAGCAGTCAGAGTACCAAGACCTCAGAAAACATCAGGCTGTGAGATGCTACTGCTGGGTCTCCTCCCATGTGCCGTCTGTTGGCCCTTTCCTTCTGCCTGCCGAGAGCAGCAGCTATCTGCAGTGCTGTCCCATTTCAGGGAGGGAGTTAAAGTGCTTTCAAGTAGCGTTTTCCTCCCTGTGTCCCCCGGGCCATTTCTGAGAGCAGTGAGATAGGGATTGCAGGGAGCACTTTCTTACCCGAGGCTTCCTAAAGCTTTTTGCCTTGCAGGAGAGGAACTTACCAGGTATACATCCCTCCTCTTACCTTGCCTGCTGTGATGGTAGCTTCTTCCTCTCTCATGGAGAAAAAGCCCCAGCAGGTTTCTGAAACAAAGTTGGGAATTTGGGTCATCTAAAAGATTGCACAGAGGATGTCAGCGCTTGCTGGAATTGTTCATTTAAATTAATTTGGCTTCAGGAAAGGACTCTCGTGATTTGAGTCCTGGCTATTTTTTACATCCACATGAAGGTATGTGATGTGCCAAGACTTTGATCTTGAGTGCTGGCACAGAACCCGCAGAGGGCGAGACATCAGGCACCGGGCTTAAGTTGTTGTGAACCATGAGTGGATGCAAGCTGCTAGGAAGTCCTTTTAGGAGCTCGAGAGCAGCCTAAGCTGCCTGCGTAGGCACAGCTCTTTTGTCTGAGGTATTCTTAGTGCATGCCTACCAGGGGGAGCTGCTGCAGGGATTTAGGGAAAGGAATGCTAAATTTCTGGATCCCAAAGAGCTGTAGATGCACATGACATGCTGAGCAGCTCAGCCGGGATGGGATGGGAGCACTCCTGAGACCCAGAGATCACAATGACTGTAAACATCTGGGGAACTTCAAACAGAGAGGTGCCTTTGGAGTTTACACAGGCTGAAAGTCTGTCAAAAGCTGAATAAGGTTTTGTCAGCATCACAATATTAGATTTAGGCACCTCTATTCCACTTTAGGTTTAAGTCCTTAAGTAGATCTTGTTCATACCACTCAAATTGGCTTCAAGAATTTTCTTATTCTATGTGCAGCTTCCCAATGACTGTTCCATTTGCTTTCAGGTTGACAGCCTAAAGCACCCCAGTTTAGATCCTTAACTGCTAAGAAGTATATATTTTTCCATCAAAGCAAGTAGAAATCTTAAATGAGGTATAGATTCTTACCAAAATTTCAGCTTTCAGCAGTTCTTGTTATATCCCTTTAAAAAAGGTGTAGGCAGAAGAGTTTTTTAAAAGTGTAGAAATTAATTTCTTCTTCAGAATCCTGTAATTCAAACAGCAATTTAAGGACTACAAGGTATGACCCATTCCTAGTGCTTTTTCTATTACATCTTCCTATTTTCTCTTACACACATAAATTTAAGAACAAAAATCTCAGCCCCAGAGGAGCATCTCAGATAACACAAGTGCATGAAAATAAGAGGCTGTGATGCTCAGTGTTTTGTAGCTTTCGAAGTGGGCCTAGAAACATTTACAGCCTTAGCTAATCACATTACATTTGCTTAATTAATGGAAAGAGCCTATGCTCTCAAGCTGACAGGCTTTGATAGATGAGTACAGCTGCCCTGGCTTTCAGCAGCATGTGTGAGTGCTTAATAGGAATAGGGTGGGGGACAGTAGGGGATGCAAAGCAATGAAATACATGTACTATATGCGAATGGAGCTCCTGTTCATGCTTACTCTGCACCTGAGACGGAAAGGTAGCTCCAAGCCACCTCTGTATTAGCTGCACCTGAGGCTGTGCAGGGATCTGACCCATCATCGCTGCATGGAGGGGGCAGCCCTTTCCCTGGCACGACCCAGACCCATCACTGCGCTCTCGGTCACCAGCCCATGGGGGTGCTCCCACCTACTTAACATCATTTTAGACAGCTTGAGGGAATCTTATGTTAACAAAGAGTTGGCTATAAATGAGAGCTAGAGGATAGGGAGAGCATCAGTGGTTTTCTAGGCAGGGAAAGAGAAATCCTGCTGTAGATGGCACAGAAAATCACCTGCATTTTTCAGAGCTTCTCCTGTACTTCAATCAGAAAAACAGCCTTGTCTCTTGAATTCTTTGCTCCGTTCCTGTCCAAGTGACTTCTCGTGTGCTTGCGTTACAGTACACGAGCCTGAAACACATGATATGAGCAGCTGCCAGGCCAACTGCTCTGATGATAATCAAGCCGGTTGTACATACTTTTGTACATCATACCCCATTGCATCCGACTCTTACTCACCCTGTTGCCAACTGCTTCTTGTCTATTTTCTCCAGGAAACGGACTTTATCAGTGTAATTTGCAAGAAACCCTCCCAGGCCCAGCTGGGGAAGTCATATTCTCCCCCACCTCCCTTCACACTTTCTTCAGGGCTTTAAGTTGCGCAGCAGGGCCGATTAGGAATTCAAACCAGGTAGAAAGTGAATATACAGTAGCATTAAGAGCCAGTGGCATGATTGATGATGCTTATACAAATGCTTCTGGCTTGAAAAGCAGTGTCTGGGTTGATTCCAGAAGCTGTGTCTAATTTCAAAAGGATCTTCTGAAAGAAAAGAGGGTTAGCAGCTCATGCTACAGAAGGCAACTTCTACAGATTATTCCATCCCCAAAATATCAACCCATTACTAAGAGCAAAGCGTGAGAGAGCTAACAAGAGCTTTTACTCATACTGATCCTCCTGCACATTTACTGAAATAGGGCTGAGACTTTTTTTTTCTATGGGCTTCCCAATAGTCAGAGTTGCATTGGTCTAAGTATGGTTTTGAACATGTTGTTATATGTATTAGGAATAATGGCTTAAAATTATGAGAACCTGAGTAGCTATTAGCCACAGTAAAAAAAGCAGACACTGAATTTCCCGCTGATTCAAATGGATCTGTGCAATTTTTGGAGAAAACAAGAGATTTTCTTACATCAGCCTCTGATTTTTACTGACATTTGCTAGCGATGCCTGTCTGTGAGTCTGTGCATTCACGCACAGCTTTGACATGGTTAAACCAAAACCCCTCATTCCCCGCCTGTCCTTCCTCATCAATCAATGGCCCTTCAGTACTGTCCTGGCATATCCCCTTCTGCCAGCCACGGCAGGAAGGGAACAGAAATCCTATGGAAAGATGTTGACCCAGTTTTACCCTAGAAGCCGCCAAGTCCAGGAGCAACAGAAGATGAATGCAGGGTGGGTGTCAAGGAAGCGTGTGGACCTGCCAGCTCCACAGCGACGCGGGCGATGAGCTAGTGGATATCTGGATGTCTGCCAGCCGGGCTGCTGGGCATCCAGAAACCCTGGGCGAATGCAGAGGGACACTGTATCCCACGCGCAGCAAGGCTGAGGCATTGGGATGCGTTAGCCTTCTTCCACGTGTGCAGAGGCTATACTGAGCAATCCAGTTTGGGATGCTTTAAAACATACTTTTGGACCCAAAGGAGTTGTTGGGGTTGTGTGTACAGGGCTGTAGCCCCAGAGGGCCTAGGGTGAGTGCACGGGCATGGAAGGGTGGTTAGGATGGACAGGGGACCTGGAGGTCTCCACTAATACTTGGTACCGTGGCGAGTATTTGCACAACCCAACCTGAGGCATTTAAATGAGGCGTCTAATTTAGAACTGTGGTCTCCAGAGGCCCTTGTATATTCACTGGAGAGAGGCAGGCTTTCCTGCGGTGTGATCTACAGCAGAGGCTATATTACATGGGAGAGGAGCCCATCTCATCCAGCAACTGCAGAGGGAGCCATGGTAGTTTGGACTTTTCACTTGCACACCTAAGCCAAATGCAATTAAATGCCATGACCAGCATATCTATCCAAGAGGGAAAAGCCGTAGTGCTTATGTGTCTAAGCAGATGTCTGGGTGGTACAGGACATCCCTGGCCCTAGGCACAAGACTTGTAATGCTCACTGGACCCTATCTTCATGGTCCCACAAGAACCACTTGCCTCTGGCTCATACCAGCAGGACTGCTGTTCCTGGTCTTGTTCTAGCTCTTGCCACCAGTGTAAAACATGATTTCCCTTTATCCAGGTGTCTGAATCATACTGGGATCTGACTGGCACCTGCTGCCATCTGTCTGTGTGTGGTGCAACTGGTACATGGCTCAGAGGTGGGTGCATCATCCCTCTGAGTAACGTCAACCATGGTAAGATGTCCCACCTCTCGAAAGTTTTTGCTCCTTTGGTGACTATTACTTGATTGCCTTTAAAGTGGGGGCTATCCTTAGCATCAGTAGAGCTCTTCAAGCAGGTTTAGGGTTTTCAGGGTGCTGGCTGTTCTTTTATTTTGTAAATACTGAGAGAGCTGCAGTCAGATGGGTAATCACTGATGCTTCGTTTAAGGCATTATTGCATGTGGCAATTCATTAAAAAGCCCCAGGGAACGAGAATGAGGTTTTTATTTTAAAAGCTATAATCTCTAGGACACACACAATGTTCTCTCCCAACCCAGATTTGTCACAGCCGGCTGCTATAAAGCGCCATTCTCTGCTGTAAGCCATCTTCAGTGTATTGTCATTATAATTGACAACAGATATTTTTTTTTTCAAGTGACACTCGAGGAGGATTGGAGGATGACAGCACATGACTGAGTAAAATTATAGTTAGGAGCCGACTCTTTCCAGAGAGCTTGTGGCTGCCAGGCAGGGTTTTCTTTTTTGTGTCTGAAATGGGATTAAGCCAAAAGGCTTATGGATTTACTGCCATTTGTGCTCTGCTCCTTTACAAAAACAACTAAACCAGTGTCTATTTTGAATACACTGGATTAAGATCTGACCTCACATTTTGCAAGGCTTGGGCATCAGAGCGAGTCCCTGGCAGGGCCCAGTGTGCACGAAGGAGTCCGGGAGGCTGGGGAGAGCTGCCCACGCCGCTGCCCTGGGCTTTCCAGCGTGGTCGTGAATGAGCCCCTTTGGCTTGCTGGGACCCCCCGCCTTGCAGGCTGCTGCATGATATGCATGGGGAGGTCTCCAAATTTGTTTTCAGGTTTTAAACTATCTCTCTCCCCAACTCACATTTCAGGCAAGCAGCGTTAAGCTCTTCTTTGTCTAATCACTGCTTCCCCTCCACCTATAAATTCCCTCTACTCATCCACCTGACCGAGACTTCTCTTGGTTCAAATGAAGCCCCTGCTCCGGTGCCACCTTACAGGCACAGCCCTGAGCAGCAGGACTACATTTTAGATCCTACATTCAAAAGGGCTTCAGCAAAGAAAAAAACATTAAATGTCAGTAAGCCTTAAACAGATGGAGAATCAGTGGCAAAAACTAACAACAGAGAATGCTCCAGAAGGATGAAGCAATGAAGAAAGGCTCTTATACCATCTATGGTGGATAGATAATATGGAGGGAAGATGGAAAGGTAGTGATGGAGGAGTAAAGGCAACAACTAAGAGAATGAAAGGCAGATAAGAAGAAAAATATGAAAGGAAAAATGATCCGAGTGCTGATTTGTGGAGAGCTGGTTTACTCTTGTAAGCTGCAAAGTACAAATGCTCTGCTTCAAAGTACCCTGCACCAGCAACACAAAGCATTTTCTCTGTAATGCATGCATTTAGTAAGCACTCTGGATTACGTTGTAATGGCCTGCCATAAGTCTCTTAAGCATAACTGAGTGTACATTTAACTGCAATGGTTTTATGAGGGTAGCAGGTCAGATGGACTACAGCCCCTCTGCAAACCAAGCCCCTTACTGTACTCAGCAGATATTACTTGTCCTAGGTCTTAAATACATATCTGTTCAGTTTTGTATGGCAAAAATGCAGAAAATACTTGTTAATAGGCTACGTCTGCATGTCACTGTCATTTTTATGTGGTCTTGTATTGCTAAACCCAGTGAAGACAGGCTCCTTGACTGAGCAGGGCACTGTGCAAAGCAAACAGAAAAGTGATTCTCAAAGCACAAGAACTAGCAAGGTTCAGAGTGCAGGTAAATAAAAATAAACTTCTGTTTAAAAAAACTCATACCCATAAACTGGCAAGGGATCAATTTACCTGCATAAGCATCTTTCTGCCTTTTAGAAAGATGTTACCAGATGAAGACAGGAATAAATTATGTGGCAGAATTGAATGTTTTAGGGAGAGGTCATTTCTTAATTGAAATTGTCCAGTAAGAAGGATGGCTATGAATTAAGGCGTAATTGCAGAGGCATATGCCTTTTGTATGAATAAAGAAGCTGGTCACAGCTTTTCTGTCAAAATGATTACTGAATTTAAATTTATTGGTGAAGCTGGCACTTTTTGTGGAGCACATCTCCTTTCACAGAAACACTCTTCATTTCTATTGCTAGAAGCCTAACCAGTGCAAGGTCTCAGCCACTTCCTTCCCTCACCATGTCTAACTGAATAATATCTGATTTATATTTTGGCTTGCTTGATGAAAAGTCAACATTTTTTTCTGCATTTCTCTCCGTTGCCCTCCCCTGTCCACTGCTTAAGAATAGAAGAGCAGAGAAATAAAGCAGCTACAGAGTACAGCTTCCCAGTACCTCTGAATGGACAATGTGCTTTAGCAGTGACTGAAGGCTCCTTTGAAACCAACAATAAAAGCATCTTTTCTGTCGAGGAGCACAAGGCTCACAGGGGCAAGAGACTTTAATGACACCATTATCTTTCAGGCAATTAGGACTCACTGGCACAATTGGTACAGGCACTCTTTTGATTGCGCTGCAATGGCTTAGTGAAACGTAGACTGCTGAGACTTAGGAACATCATAAATCACTTTTAATCTCAAACCACCATGGATAAAAACGTACTAACACAGGCATAATCAGAATTCACAGGCATATTTTCTCTTTTAAAAACATATGCCGGGGAACAGAGGTCTCACCCTCCTCCCATCCTCTCCCTGCGTACACGAGCTATGTAACGCTTATTCTCCCGCTTCTCTCCTAACACGCTTGCAAAAACGGCTTTGAGCCTGCCAGCTGCGTGTATGTTTGTTGTGTGTTGTGGATTATATTTTAATGACATACCCTAAGCCTCTTACGCTCAAACAAATGTGCATTTAACTGTCTGTGCGTTCGTGCCAGTTTATAAGGTAGAGGGTCAGCCAGCTTATCCCCCGGCTTCTCTGCGAGGGCACTGTCCAAGAATTTTAATGGACTTTTCAAAAGCCTCTCGTTATGCAAGGTGCCCATAATGGAGAGTCCTTCTGCCTCTGAAAGTTCCCTCTTGTTGCTAGACACAATGAAAGGCAAGCCATAATCTCCGCGGAGAGTGCTCAGATTTTTTCGTGTCGCAGCGTGTAGCTGGGATGCAAAGCACGGCTCCCTCCACTCTCCTGCCACAACCAGGGGGATTCATTTCATTAGTTCAGAAAGCTATTTCGAAGGGAATGGAGGTTATGTAGGTCACCGATTCATCTCTGCTGCCTTGCAAAAAGAATTCATTATGAAATTTCAGTTTAATTAATGCAATGCACCGGCTCTTAATAGTATTTCATCAGGACATCTGGTAAAAGCACATTAGCTACAGTTTAATGTTAAGACATAATTGAACAGAACTCTTGTTGGACCTTGGCTTTTGCAATATGTTTCACTTCTGCTTCTCCTGCAAGCTGCCAATTAAAGGAATTGTGGGACTCCCTCATCAGAAGGTGATGGAGCCTGATCCAAAGCCTGTTCAACTTAACAGAAAGGCTCTGGCTCACATTCACAGGCTCTGAAGTGGGTCTCTGAGGAACAAACCCAACATCCATCCTGTATTTACATACCAGGTTCTACTGGTACTGCTGCTGATCTGTAATCCTGAATATAAAGTAACAACTCTGGTGTTTTGTTCCAGTTATGCTTGAAAGGCCATAGTCAAATGCTCTTTATAAACCATTTTCTTTTGGCTTAACTTAGGGCTTTTTACTGTTCTAATTTTATCTCTGCATAATTGTGTGTTTTAATACTTATTTGATTATCTGCCCAAATTAATGTCAGCGCAGCAGCTTTCCAAACAGCCGTATTAAATATTCACATCCAAATGGGATTTTTTCAGCCCTTTGTTTTACAATGATCTCCTGGAGAATAAACGTGAACTGTCAGAAGATTTTAGTTACTCAGTAAGTACTAGGTCATGATTATTTAAGTCTAAGTAACAAACGAAAGAGTCTTTGGAAGATTACTGTATTTAGAAAAAGTTTGTGAACTGTTTGAAATCTTCTGTTTGATTTGAGGCTGCTGCCTCTACTTCTCCTTTTCTTTTTTTGGGTAAGTGTTTGAATAGACAATAACAGTAATAATAAAAGCATCCACCACTAACACAAGTGCAGATTGCTTGGTTTCCCTTTTACATTCTCTCCCTTCAGCAATTTTTTCACCATTGTTTTGGGGGCAGTTTTACTCCCAACCTTCACTTAGAAGGGACACGAAGGACTAAGATGTTAGAGTTTCTGCTCTTTAGTTGTTCTTTGGGCTATTTTCTGCAGCTGTAGGCAAGAGAAGGGGACAGGAGGGATCTGGAAAAGCGTAGTATGCCCTCACCAAAAACCCTAGTGGTGCCCAGCACCCAGCAGTCCTGTTGGCAGTACCTATCCTGCACACACATGAAGTGGTCCTCAGGGCAAACTGACCTCCCTGGTTGCACCAGACACCATATGGCTGGCCATTTCTGAAAGACCCTGTGCCACCCACCCCGTCTGCGTTTGCTGCTGGACATTGTTGGAAGGGGCAGGTGGGACTGATGGAGACCGCTGGGACAAGACCAGTCCACATGGCAGGTAAGGCCATCCCTCATCACAGATGCTCTCCTGGGGTCTAATCTCTATATAAACCAGCTAATCCTGATATCACGTGAAAACACAGACAAATCGTTCCTGTCCTCAGCTGGTTGACACAGGGGATTCACTTCTGGAAACAGCCAAATTGCTCCAAAGAGATAGTAAAACCAGCAGGTTGGCAATGAATTTGACCCTGTCCTTGAAGCTGCTCTGTGCAGTAGACACAAACCCAAGCCCACACCATCAAATTCAAGGTACCAGCTTCTCTCTAGGGAGGAGCACCAGCTCTGTCCCACCGTTACAGAGCCTGTGGTAAAAAGACTGTTGCAGAGAAGAGGCAGCTGGGCAGTAAAAGATACTGTGCCATAGCCAAACTGTCTCTCTGGTGATTTTTCAGTGCTACAAGTCCCATACTGGTCACAGTAAGAGGAAACCCAACTGAGACCATTGCTAGGGCTGAATAAGCCTGCAGTTTGGCATTAGTTGGCAATAAACCCCAAGAAACAGAGGCAGCCTTCCTCCCTGTAGCATTGGTCAGGCTGATGCTAATGCTGGCCCAAGAAGCAGAAGTAGTTTATCCAGCACAGGCATTGGTAACCTAATTTATATGGCCAGTTCTGAAGGTCCTCTGGATGCTAAGAGGAACAGCCACACTGAGATTAGATACCATCATTTCTTTGTTGTTGCCTTAGGACAACATTGCCAAAGGTCCTGTTATTTTAAAAATAAGCATTAGCCTCTGCCCCTTGGAAACTTGAAACAGCAACCTAGCTGTGGGCTCACATGGCTTATGCTTGGTGCTCACAAGGGAGCACCAAGGTTTGTTCTCCTAGGGCAGCCCATTGCTGATACAGTCACCGGTATTGGGGGTCCATGGGACAAGCAGGATTCAAGCTTTTGTTCTGTAAGAAAAACAAAAGCAGTCACGTAAGTCCAAAGGCATTTTACAAAGAATATGCTTTTTTTTTCCTAAATGAAGTGAACTTGTGATCTTTTCCATTTTTATTTTATCTCTAGGATGTGATAAGCTGAATGCCAAATTAGGAGGGAGATGGATTGTTTAGGAAAAAAAATCAATAGGAAATACTAAGAAATACACCACTTTTGGAAGCAGTCTGTATCTAGTAGGTATTTACAGTTTTTATCAGGGACTGAACCTCTCAAGATAGCTGGCCTTGGACCTCTTCTTTCAGCATGTAATATTTATCTTCAGTTAAGTCTATGCTAATTGTAGTTTCACAGCTTGAAGCAAATTGAGCCCAAGTCCCAACAGTGCTAGGTGTTCGGGCACGTCACCAACTTCAGCTCATTCTTTCTCCACACTTCAGATCGCTGCGCTCTTGTTTCTGCGGCCTACAGAACAAGATCTGCCACCTCTGAGTGTCCTCACTGCAAAGTGGTTGGATTGATTCATGAATGCTTTAAGATCCTGGAATGAAAAATCCTTAGTGCTACTTCTCTATACTTGTGGCAGCAGGTATCACGTGAGTTTTGCCAGAATAATTGTTACATGCTAGAGTAAACCCACCAAAAACCTAGCAGAATGCCACCTTTGACTTTATTTTATGCTGGTGGTGTGACTGCTTTGCTTTCCCCATCTCCTGCTGCACCTCCTCTTCCCCATGAAGCACCTCCTGCCAAAGGCTGCCCAAACACCCCCTCGTCAGCAAGCTAAACCTTCTGGCCAAAGGGTGCTGGAGGAGACAAAGAGACTTCACCAAGCCAAGCAAAAAAAAAAAAAAACAAACGTGGGAATGAAACTCTGTGACCAGCTCTGTGGGAAACTCAATGCCAGAAACCGGCTTAAGCTCTTGTGAAGGTTTTGAGATGGGGATGAGGGGATGGCAAGGCAGGAAGCTCCCGGGGGGAGGGTGAGCAGCACCCTGTCCCCAGCTCAGGCCATTGTGCTTTGTTCGACCCCCACAATTGTGTGAGCAGAGCCCGGTGCATCAGCCTTCGCTTCGAATTTCCTGCTTTTTGTCGGCTCACATCCCGGGGACTGTTGTTTGAAACACGGCTCTTATTATGCAGCTAGCAGAAAAGAAACCCCTACCCCATAAGCATGTGCCCAGGCGTTTCAGTGGGTTCCCAGCGCCAGGGCTCCTGCTTTGAGGGGACGTGGGCTATTGAGATGCAAAGAGACATGCCAAGTACCTGACTGGGTCTCAGGCTGGTTAGGCTCCATTACGGTAGTCGAGAGGAGCCGCCGTCACAGAAGCCACACGACAACCACCCCTGCGTGCAGCCGTCCAAGGACCAGCTCGTGACTTGTTCAGCTGGGCTGACTTCTCAGCAGAGATTGTCTTAATCACAGACTCTACAATGTCTCTTACCCAGATTTGCAGAGGATTTGGCTTTATAGAACAGGCTCCCAATTCACAAAGGTCCTTCCTCCTTCTCTTGCTCCTGCTTTCTTTTTGAGCAAATCCAGGATTTTGTCTGAGTCCCTTCTCTTTGGCTCCTGGACCTGACCACATGCCCAGTCTGAGCTCTCAGACTATGTTGTACATGCCCTGGTCTGCAGAAGAGACCTGGGAGGAGGGATGGAAACCAGAGAAGTAGTAACACTTGTGGCAGGTCAGGCTGCTGAGCTGGGCTTAGCATGATGTTGCTGGTCCCCCAGGATTTGGCAAAGGGAGCCCTCAATTCAAAAGAAATAAAAAAGCTGTCCCAAAACTGCCAGAAGGATTAGGTGATTTTGCCTGTCTCTACTCCGCACTCAGCACTGCTGGACATCCCCATCACTGTCGGGAACACTAACCCTTGTGCTCACCGACCTGGCAGGTCTCACATGCTGAGCGTAAGCTTTCCTCTCCTGGCCCCCTCCCTTCGGCACCGCACACAGCAGCGATGCAGCACCCGCACGTTTCTCCTGCCTCGGGAAGCCTTGGTCTGCCTGACCTGCTGGCCACTTACGTGTGACTTCTTCAAGCTGGAGGGATTTGCCACAGTGGTGGGTAAAAACCCCCAAACCAGAGCATACCTCCGTGCTGCTGCTCCTCCTTGTCCCTCCCGGTTGTGGGATCCGGCACACGCAGAGTCGTCTCCCTGCTCTGTTCTGTTGCAAGCAAGTCCCATGTCATCCCAGAAACTGTGTCTGTGAGGTCACCTATGAAATATTTATTTCCCTTGCATGCAAGAGAAAAAGAAGCAAAAAGCCTGCATAATATCGATGGAATCCCTGATAGCCAAATATTGAATTATTTACAGCCTAATTGTGCAAGTGATACTCATGAGATTGCTTAGCCTGCGTGATGCAATTAATACATTTTGCAAAATTGGTGACTTCTACTTCAGACTTTGTTTTGATGCATCGGTGAGTCCCTAAAAAGCAGGTGAGATCACTTTGCAGGAGAAGAGCTAGAATATCCAGACACTTGAAATATCCACAGACTTTTCTCAGAGCGCTGCTGTGAAATAGGAAAGAGCTCTCAAACAGCCAGCTAGCTGCCTGAAGACACACATCTGGAGCCATTTCAGACACTCAGGTGAATCTTACCTGGATCTCCCATAGGTCTTGTGTTACATCTGAAACTCCCAGGCAAACACCCTGGATACCCCGAGGTATCTCAGACAGCATTAAGTACATATATACAAGACACAGAATTGAGCCTATGTGACTGCTGGCCCCAGCAGACCTCCCAGCACAGGGAGCAGTGACCAAGAACTGCAACGCTCCCTGTGCCACAGCATCCTTCGTCTCCTTTTTACTGTCATGTTTGCTGTGTAGCTGTAATGCAGTACTTCATAAGTGCACTAAAGGTCCTCCTTTCTGCCCAGCCTACAGCAGATAGATTGGCCACTGAACCCCAGCTCACAGAACTTGGATTTCCAGACACAGCGCTTTTCCGTCCAGTCCTAGGTACAGAGCTTGATGTGGCAGTTGTCACAGGGGCTTGGCTATTTCTTTAATGCTCAACTTCTCTCAAGCCCTCTCTCTCTCTCTCATTAGGAAATACATTATCTGAACCCTGACATTTGGAGTAGTCCACAAGTTGTTATCTCTTAAAACACTCTTATATTCTGTATTCTTCATTATATTCTATATTCTTCATTATATTCTACTCTTAGCAGAGCTTTGGGCGGATTGCCTCCTTCCCAAGCACTTCAGCTTTTAACAACCATCCCTTGAAATCACTGGAGCTGAACAAGGCTCTGAGCAGTCTGTTTTGGCCTTAGGATGGTAACAAGCAAAAAAAAAAAAGAAAAAAAAAAAAGGAAAGGCCTGAGCCAGTATCACAATGCTGCCCTCTCCGTGCCTAACAATACTCATTTCCTCTCGAGACGAGACATCTCGTGTATGTCTAAAACCCTCAGCCTATCCCAATTTACAAATTCTAGTACAGCTGTATGTTTAAAGAGCCAGCCAAAATTAATTATGACAGATTAAGGAACAGAGCAACATACTGCAATGGCCTCTTGTTAAACTGAAACATCTGATCCAAACTAAGCAATTTCAGCCCCTCATTAAGCTCTTCCTTGTCTTGTTCACCATCTCTAGTGTTTTTCTGCTGAGCACCATCGTCTGAAAATGGCTTACTCAGATGTACCCAGACTGTCATTTAGCAGCTTTGCCAGCAATAGCACTGGCCTTGGCTGAGACAGCCAAGAAAGCAGGTTTGTAGATAGCCCACCACCTGCAGGCCTGCTCATGTGGTTTTTTTTGTTTGTTTTTATTGTTACCAGGCTTTTGTTCCATTTAGATTTGGTAGGCAGAGAGGGACAATTAAAGCCTCTGCTTACACCAGAGGAAAATGTATTTATTTCAGCCAGGTACTTTTCCTTCTCTTCCTTCCCACCTCCCCTTTCCCTTAAATGAGAGACAAAGGTAGACAGACAGATGACTCTGCCTGTACAATAAATGCCATACATCTCAAAAGCCAGTAAGAAAACAAGCCAGTGTCTGCTTTATAGGCAGAAGGACCTGAGGGAGGAAACAGCAACATGATTCACCTGAAGGCAGTGGTACAGCTGGGATGAGATCCCTGGTTCAGGAGGTGATTATGCCTTTACGAAGCCAAAACTTATATAGCTTAAGGTTTTTTTTGTTGTTTTACAAATATTGTTCAGTGTCTAAAATGAAAAAATGAGGCCATTTCATTACCAAATACAAGTAAGTCTGCAAGGTTTTATCCCTCTTCTCTTTTCATTTTGTTTGAAAGTGTATATTGAAAGCAAGGTAAGGCTATGGCCAGCTCTACCTTCTAAATTCCTGTTTAGTAGAAGAGGAACCAGATTGCTCCGAGACAAGCGAATGCAGATTAACCCAGGGGCTGAAGATGTTAGGTCACTCGGACCATCAGCTCTTTGTTAAATAACCCCCAAGCACACCCTTACAGGATCCTTCTCCAGACTGTCTCTGACCACAGCAAAAAAGTGCCTATCCACTGGATGCTCCATAGAAAAAAAAAAGCTACCCACCAGCACAGCTGGTGCTTTTTGTAGTGTAAGTACCGCCAACCGGTGTCTCACAACCCAGGTGCCTAGGTGCTGCGTATAGCAGGGAAGGTGCTCTTGGGTTCCCAATGGCCCTGAATATGAAAGGGTGAATTAGATGGCAGTAGGCTTTGTACACCTCGCTATTTTGAGCACCCTAGACTTGCTAGAGATGCGATCCCTGTTGGAAAACACTCCTTGCTATAAACAAGTTGATGCACATGGAAGGAAACGGGCATGCTGTCCCCATTTGCCACTATCCATATTCAGTTGTTAATCTGCTCCTTTCTCTTCCTCCCCATTATTCTGCAATAGCTGTTAATTGCTAAAGAAGCTGAAGAAACAATTAAGATGCTTCAGAAAAAGCAGGTAATTTCTCACACGCAGTGCTGAGTACCCAGCAGATGTGACTCAAGATACACACATGCTGTTTTCAGGCAAGTATTCCCAATGGGTTAGATAAAAGTAATGATGAGGGGTTTCAGCAGAAATCAGGTTATTTTTAAGTGGAAGGGCTCTAGGGGGTATTAACAGGGCTCCCTGAAAATGCCATCATCTTCTTGTGGGGGGGATTCCACAGCATTAGTTGTGTTAATTAAAAAAATTAAGCCAGTAGTCAGGCTAGACAAGGATTCTGGCAGGAAAGTGGCAACAGGGGTTACAGCAAATTGGTTTGGTTGCAAATATCAGACATCTTCTGATTTACTAGAGGTTTCCAAGGCAGAACAAATGAAATGCCTACAGGGAGCTCTTCACCTCCAGAAGATAGTGGCAAGTCTCAAGAGCCAGGATTTGACCCAGATGGGTTCAGTCACCGCAGTTCAGCCAACAAGAAAACAATAAAGTGGGAGAAATGCTGCGAAGGTCTGGAGCCAGATCTCGGTTGACACAGGGTGTTGCAACTTTACTGAAGCGTATGGCCCACATCCAACGTTAAGAGTCCACAAAAGATATTTCTTTCCAATATCCCCCTCCTTAATCCATCCCCAGCATCTGTCATCACACAAAAGGGGACGGAGGCAATGGAGCCAGCATCACAGCTCGCTGAGCCAGCCGCAGACATTTGCCATCTTCTGGCTGTGATGAAGACTGGACAAATTAGGAAAATGTTTTCATTAGCCTCACTCACCTGAAAAATAATCAGCAGCCAACTCCCTTTTTAAAAGGTGGCCTGGCAAAGAGTCAAGAAACGAAATCCGGTGGCAAACAGGTTGCAAAGACAAATGTAAACAACTAAGTCTGTGATGATCCACCATCTTGAATGGATCTTCAATATCCAGTACTAGGATTTTCTGCGCTCAGACACACAAATCTCAAGCATTCATACTCTGCCAATATTTTAAGTCATGCCTATAAAGCATATTTGTATAGGATTCAAGCTGATGAAAAGCAAGTTGTTACTTTTAAAGGGGTTTGGTGACCCTGTGAATGGAGCCGATGGCTTCAGTCCAGCAGATGACAATCCATTAAATTGAAGAAAAATTTGCCACTGCAATTCTTAGTGCCAGGAAAGGTGTGAAAGAACGTGTGGCCCCTTCAGGATGGGCACAACCATATTTCTGGTGCTACAGATGGTGGCTTGAATGGCTGCAGGTTTTTTGCCTTGCCTTTTCATAAGGCATAAAGATATTTAGCCTTTGCTGTTTTCAGAGAGACATTTTAGATATAGTAAGCTTTAGATATAGTAAGCTTATGAAGAGACACATCCCACTTGAATCATTTTCAAAACACCTCTTCCTTTCAAGTCACCAACTCTCAGTGAAGGAGGAAGAAGAAGAAATGAAGAAACATTGAGCCAAAGCCCATAAACAGATTTTTTTCTCTGTGTACGAGATGAGCCTGGGAAAAGCAAAACAATTCATCTACCCAAGAATGGCTTTGCAGGGAAAGGTTAAGGAATAATAAAGAGGGATTTAGATCACACGGCTTTACACACATTTATGAGGGAGAAATTCAACACCCAGATAACAAATTCAGTTCAGGTTTTACTTCCTCTCTCCCTTTCCCCCCCCTTAAAGATGACATACCCTTCCATTTGTAAATTACTTTAATTTAAATACTTCCAGGTTAACAAAACATCTTAACTTTGACATGCCCCAAATTACAAAACAGAAACAAAACCTCTTGACAAAGGGTAAGGAAAAAAAAAAAAATAATCCAAGCCCAAACCTCCTTTCCTAAGCTGGAGTTTATGGTCTGTGAGCTGGCTGCCCTCCAGAGTCTGACACAATGTCTGGAGCACCCAGAGCAGCTGGAATTCATTTTCTTCCTCCAAATCTATGCACTTTCATATGAAGTCGTGTTTTGGCACTGCTGCCTAAGAGAGAGTTCAGTGCAAAAAATCTAACCCCGGCCGTGTTTCTTTGCAACCCAACACTCGCTGAGCAAACAACGAAAAAGGAGAAGAGGACAAAAAAAAAAAATTATAGAAAGAAAAGAAAAGCCCTCTCCCTTCCCCCACACATACACAGATGACTGTACCAAACAGGGGGGCTATTCATGGCTGTTCAGAAATGGGTCACAAGGAGAAATGTTTGCAGATAAAACCAACACTTTTTTTTTTTTCTTTTTCTCCCCCCCTTTTTTTTTAAATAAACATCATGGAGGCCCCTGGAAGGCGCTGGGGATGTTCGAGAGCCGAGGTCCTGCTGATCCCTTCCGCCTCCCATTTGCACGGCTCCCACGCCGGCCCCGACACGCAGCCCCCCTCCGGGGGGGTCCGGACCCCGTCGAGCCCCCTCCTCCGAGCCCGAGCTGCCGTGGGGAGCCCGAGGGGGCGGCGGGCTGCTGCTGCTCCTCGCCTGGGTCGGCGGTGGGTCAAGGGGGGAGGAGGGAGGCATCCAAGGCACTCCCAGGCGGTCCCGTCACAAAATCACGCACTGGAGTTTGTGGGAGCCCGTGGCTCTGTCCCCTCGCCATTTGGTCTTTTTCTTCTTCTTCTGGCTTTTCTCTGGGATCTGTTGCCTGGTTTGGGAGACAGAGAGGGAAATATGCAGGTGAGACACGAGGCTGGGTCGGACATCGGCATCCAGAGCTCTGGGCAGCCAGCAGAATGGCATCTTGGCATGCGTATGTATATTTGCATATACCTCTCCATATACCCTGCCAGCACCACATGGCTTTTCATGCCACACAGCTAACAAGACAACCGCCTGCATTTTTAAGGAAGGAGGAAAGAAGCCATAAGCGAACATTAAGGCTGACGGCAGGGATGTACGTCCTGCCAGGGCACTATGCCTCCGGTTGCCCTGGGTGAACTGCTGCCTCCTCCCCTGCCAGGGGCTGCTCCGGGAAACACGGATGCTCTAAGCAATGCAACGCCATCCATCACACTGCTGCTAAGGCTCATTAGGGAAGAGGCTGAAAGAGATACAGAGTGCAGAGAAATAAACCCTCCTGGAAAGATTTGCTTTCAGCTGGCATTGCCCTTAGCCAGCTGCACTGCTGTGGACTTGGTTATGGAAGGGGGCTAAAAAATAATAATGAAAAAACAGAGTCTGCTGCCGATGGGGCTCTGGCCTCCCCTGGAAGTTGCGGAGAGCACCAGAGCACGGAGAGCAAGCTGACCCCAGAAAGATGTCCCTGGCTGTGGGAAGTCACAGCCGCCAGGAACACGCAGCTGAGAGCACTCCTGCACGCCGCAGCAGCCCCCATCAGTCAGGCGGGTTGTGAGCACCCTCTAAAACGTGACGTTGAGGTCTTCTCTCTTTTCATTAAGATGAGGCATTGCCCAAACGCCTGTTTGCAACTGTGCCTGTTTGCAGCAGCCCAGCTGCAACTCAGCTACCCCAGCGGTGCAAATTCAACAGAAGGCAGCTTTGTAGTTCCAAGACCTGATAGGCAGCCTGTAGCCTTAGATTTTATTGCAAGATAAACCATACAAACACTGGCAGCTTCTGTAGATGCAAACAGTGTTTAAATAACCAACCTGAGGGTTTGAATAGTTCAAAACTAGCCTCTTCGCTATGTAATATGCCAGGCACAAAACTGAGTGTTTAGACCAAGTTATCCAGACCAGGATGAGACATAGGTGGGGGACAAACCATTATGGCTTTAGTTGATGTTTTTCTTACAGCCTCAGCTCCCAAATGCTTGCAGCCACCTGAAAAACTCAGCTTTGGCTAAAAAGAATCTTTTTCAGCGAGGATGAAGGCTGGACGCATGAAAAACATAAAACTTAAAGCTCAAAACTAGAAAGCTGAAATAAAAAAAATACTTTAAAGTTAATTTGGATACACACTAAGCAGCCGCAAGCTGTTCACAGTGTTCTGGAACTGTTTTAGAGATCCAGAAAACCATGTCCCACACCCACTCAAGATTTCTGCTGTGACAGTCCTTGTGTACGCAACTGCTGCGGCAGAAAAGGGTTATCAGCAAATTTAAGAGACCTGTCGGGCAGACTCAATCACCCCACTCCTTTCTGGATTACTTCCAGACAACAGTTTCTTGGATGAAGCTAAATAAACTAGGAATCAGCCCAGTGCAAGGAGTACAAACAGTGCCAACCCTGAAGGAGCGTCCTCACCCTACAAACTCATAGTGGCTCTGAGGAGCCTCTACGTTTGTAAAGCACTCCAGGAATGACACAGTTAGTAGGGAGCTGTAAAATTATGTTTTATTTGGAAAAGCTCACTTAAAAAATAGAAAAGCAATACTTGGTGGGTGATGCCATCCTACGGCTGCGGACAGTTTGCAACATCCAAAGACCATGCAAAGCTGCTTTGTGGCAAATAACGAGCTAGATCACACAGCATCTCTCTGCTCTCTGAATTAACCTGAGTCCCAGCTCTTTTGAACATCTCTGGTGCCCTTGATGCCATGGAGGGTTTCAGCTGGCTGGCAATGACTTTCATGGTGACTACTCGGGGAACTGATGTGCATCACCTATTTTTGAGGTTATGGGGAGCATTTTAAGGGCTTGAATTTAGTGATGTCTCATTACAACGCTCCTTCCAGCCTGTCTGGAGTCGTGTTATATAGAGAAAGTAAACAGAGCCTCACCATCTTATTTTGGCTATGTTTTTTTTTCCCTGAGAGTAGAATAGATGGTGGTTAAGTGCTCACTGTAACACGAAAGTAATATCTAGCCAGCTAATGCTGAGTTACAGAACAGTTGGGAAATAGCTTGGGACATTTCCAACTCAGCTCTGTAGTTCTCCAAAGACTTTCTGCCCCCTGCTTTTGAGACATGTGGGAAGAGTGGGCAGTACCATCTGCTTTTGATAGAGGCTGACTCGAGGCTGCGCTAAGATATTCACAAGTACAGATATGCTGTGAATAAATGCCTCATGGTTTAATTGCCGAGTGAGGCACTTTGACTGCACGGCGGGGAGGAGCATGATTTCAGCTCAGCACCCTCCCAAAACATGAAAAATGAGGGCCTAGAAAAATCTGGCAAACAACTGATGCCAGAAAAACAAATCTTCTGAGAGAGATTTGAAGTTATCAGCCGAGATGCTGAGATGTGCATGCAGCTCTTTTCCCGCAGGGCAGCCGGGATCTTTGGAAGGCAGTCCCTCCCTGCCAGCAGCTGGAGCAGGGCTTCGCCCGGGGAGCAGGCATTTGCCAAGGCGAGCAAAGGCAGCTCGTGCCAAAACTAGGAACAAACCTCTGCAGTCTGAGGAGGAAACCTGTGGCTTAGCCATTAGGTCATGCTGTTTCTCATATAAAGCGGCTTAATTTTTTCCATTTAGTGAGCAAAAAATGTTAGCAGTCACCTACAAAATTAGAATTTTGTGGAATTTTTTGCCAGTCCTTTTTAACCTCTGGCAACACGAGACCCTGAGAGAACAAAGCTATGAAAACCCAAGTTACTGGTCCAGAGCTTTTAATACAGGCCTTTTAAAGCTGATCGTTATCATAGGCTTTGCACTGTTCATTGAATAATATATTCTCGTCATGGCCACAGCTAGTTCTCATGCTGCCTAGCACTCATGTCCTGCAAGGGTAACTAAGTACTAGTAACATCCCTATGCAGACACAGGACAAGAAAGTTTAATAAACTCCAGGAATCTCCCACCCCCAACCAAACCACCTGGCCCCTGCTCCCCAAAAGTTGGCTCCTGGCTCTCCGCGCCAGGACTCCTGCACGTCCCGTCCACGGGCAGTGAGCAAGTGAAGAGTTTGCAGCTTACCTTATTACCCTCACGAGATCATGGAAGGCCTTGTCAACATTTAGAGGTGGGTCCTTGGCACTAGTTTCTATGTAGGGAATCTGGAGGAGAGAAGCGTATCACAAAAGAGATTAGTAACAGCCTACACACTGGTAGCAAACCAGTCTCAAAATGAAAAACCCTAAAGGCTAGAGAAATCGGGTGCCTAAGAGACCAGGGAAATAGAGGTAAACAAAGCGTTGTCATGGCACTGCTATCAACACATTCACGCTCACAGCAAGGTCAGCGAACGCTTACAAAAGGTCCGGAATAAGCACCAGGCAAACCAGCTGCTATCAGAGCTCCGGGTTTGGGGAAGAATAATCATATACTTCATGTCGTCAGATGTTCTCTCCCCCTAAGCTGTGCTTGCAGACATGAAAATAGCCGAAGGTTGTTGAAAGACGAACACTTGCCAAAAATTCTTGCTTGCCACATTTTATTAGGACTACTGCATGAATATTTCATGACTACAATTCCCCTTCAGTGTAAAATGATCTTCTCCTTCAAAGTCTGACAGCCAGATGGGGCCTCCTAGAGTGCTCGTCCAGCACGCTGGCAGATTTATAAAACTGCTTCTGATAAGGTATTTTCGTACATGGCCTTTTCCAAAGCGTGCATGTACAGATGGGTGCAACATGTTGTGTTGCAGTTTAGGTGTCCTGGCTCCTACAGAAATGAGCTTCCTTGGGGAGAGGAGGGAGTGAACCAGTCCTGCCAAACTCCCATCGTGGCTTCTTTAGAAACACCACACAGCCTGCTGTTTAGGCACAGCAAACTGCCAAGAGGTCTCAGGTCTCCTGTTTGCCTTTATCTTTCCATTCAGTTCCTCCTACAGGAGTTGTGTCCCTCTGGGTATTCAGGACTGCTGGCATTTAGAGGTGATTAGTGGAGTAGCATGGGACTTGCACCCATCCAAGACCAATTTCTCAGGCTAAACTACGGCATGAGTAATGCAGAGCTAAGATGGTGGACCAGATTTTACAGGCTTAACAACCCTGTAACTTCATTATCTTTAACACCCTCCGTTCCTGCAGACACCTGGGTTTACTTCCTAATGCCCGACTCCGCCTTTTCACTCCAGGAGAGTGCACTTTCTTCCCTCATTTTGAACATTTCACATTTCTCACCACTTGCAGACACCTCGTACACATGGCTTTGTGATGGCCACAGCTTTGCTACAGCCTGGTGCACAGCAGAGGTTCTAGTTTCAATGAAGAACTGGACCTACTGAAAGGAAACTGCATAGCCACTACTTAGCAGTAGTCAAAAATGTAATTGCAAATGTTCAATTGTAAGAGAAATGCTTTAATTCAGCTCCAGATGAGCAGAGAATTCAATTCTGAATGCCTGTAATGGGACGTACAACAACCAATTAAACAATACCACAAACTTACATTATGTTTTGTTGCCATTTCTCTTCCCTGTTCTCTTGTAATTTTCCGTAAATGCATTAGATCAACTTTGTTTGCCACCAAAATCATTGGAAAGGACTCTCTGGAAAAAATCAAAACCACCACCCAATTATTAGCAGACTACAATAAAAAATGCTGAGCATAAGTTTCACTTTCTGATGCTGCCATCATCTAACATTTTCAGCTACAGACACAGCACATACGTGTAAAGAAATATAAAGAAAGACCAAACGAACACACATGAGCCCCCAGACTGTGCTACCCATATGTTAATATTGTGAAAATTTACTTGACAAGTTGCATGCATGCACACATTCCTTCTTATTTGCAGGCACTTCAGGGACTTAGTGTCATCGTTTTTGCAATGCCTGGTAACAGCTAAGCCTGAAGACCCAACTAGGTGAAGAAAGAACTACAGAATTAGTCAGGAAATTAACTGAGACATACAAACAGATCTTGAACAGGAGACTGGGACTCTTTTGTAACAGTTAAGGCTTCTCAGTAACTGCATATCTTGGCAGCAGCTCATCATTGCAAGGTAACGAGGTATGGTGGAGGAACTGGTGTCAGTTTATGTCCTGGTCATTCACTGAGAGCAACCGTGGGGGAAGAAGAGATGGATCTGGGAGCTGGTGCTTAGAGGGGCATCAAATGGGGGAGAAAATGACAGGGAGCAAAGATCCCCATCAGCTGTTACCCCAAGACAAACTGAAAGACTGGCAGTGGTAGCTGGAATGAGGCTGGAGGGAACCAAAAAGTCTTGCTAAGCTTCCAGATGCTATTTCCTACCATCTCTTGCTTCTAATCCCAGAGCAAAAACCTGATGAACAACCATCCTTTTGCACCAAACCCATCTACCTCTGTAATAATAGTCAGTATTTCTCTAACTTTACTGGGCATGTAAGTGAGTGTCTCCAGCCACCACCTGAGAAGAGACCCATCTCTCCACGGCATGTCCACTGCAAGGCTCTCCTGACGAGGTATGTGGGTCAGGTTCTCCCCCAGCAGAAATCCCCGTAGCTCCAGTAATTAAACAGAACCAAGGCAGCTCGTGCCACGGAAGGTCTTGGCAGCACAGCTGCTGCCCACCCCACCCCACTTCCCATACGGAGCCTCTCCTCCGGCTGCATGACACGGAGAGCAAAGTCGTGCTGCAGGGCTTTACCCACTGCTAGGAGGGAGGAGGTCCCTTCTGATAATTGACAGTTATTGCAGTATTATTTTCTTATATTTAACTTTAAACCCTCCTAAAATGATTCCAGTGTTTTCTGCTGTAACAGAGCAGATTTTACTGGGGAAAGGAGCAGCTGGCCATACTCATTTTGGATAAAACACTTCCTGGAGTAACTCTGGATTTTCAAATAGCAGTTCCGTGTAATTTTTCATCGAGACGATAAGGGCTCCATCTTCTCTCTGGCACGCTGCCCCATTGCTCTGGCTGGAAAAATACCGTGCTGCACTCTGCATTTTAAATCAGTCTTACAGTTACTCATTCTGATAATGTGGCTTTGATTTAATTTTAATACCTGAGCATTGATATATCTTGACTCTGATCATTCTGGAGCAAAACACTTGCTTGTCTGGATTATTTGATTCCTTTTTGGCTTGCAGCACATTGATAAGAAAGGGATTACATTTGGACGGTATCTCATTTGCCTTGTTTACATCAGGCATAAAACTCTATGGGGACTTTGTTCCCTGTTGTAAGCCATACGACTGTTAGTTGGACAAAGCTACCATAGTTGGAAGTTTTACTGTAATGAAGGTTATGGAGAGAAACAGGAGGAAGGCTTTGAACGGCTCTGCTAACGCGGCAGCCTGCTATTTCTTTGGGTTTTAAGTTGCCAAAACTGACTGTTAGCTTGAAAGCCAGGGCGATGCTCTGCTCCCAGCTACCTGTGGGTCTGGCAGGATGGTTTCTTTACTCATGCTGCTCCTACTGCTGCAATTTTCTGGTTTTGGACGAAGTGTTAAGCTCCTCGCGCAGTGCGCTTCGGTGGCGTTGAGCGGGGAAACAAAAACAACCCCACCAGTCTGTTTCACTTCCTGCTTCTCACACGCCGGCCGCCGAGTCTGCACGGCGTACGGAGGGGTAAAAGTTTCAGTCTAGAGCAAAACAGTGAATACTGCACCTTATTTTCACAAAGTTCAATTAGATAAAACCGACATCGGTTTGGGGCAGGTTGCCGGAAACGCTGTCCTGTCTTCTTCAGCTTTCAGAAACAGATTTAATTTGCCCCAAGCTGAGCTGGCAGTGAAGAAAAGACTGTCGTGATCTGGGAGGCAGACTGAGTGACTGACATTTTTCTTCATTTAGATGAAATCAAAGGGTGGTTTTTCCTTTGCTTTTCACTCTTGTGGGCTCCACTTTGGATGCTTTACTGGAAGAGCTGTCAGCTTTCTCACAGCTGAACCTCACATGATACGAGTCCACCCTTCCTGTGGGGAAGTTATTCAGAGCTGCGAAAGGAAGCCAGCAACGAGGCCTGAAACCTCTGGTGGCTTTTCTTGATGACTTCCATAATTAAAAGCCATTATGAATGGAAAAACTAAGTGTTTCAAAGCTGCAGACATATAAGGGCCTAATTCACACCCCACCCAGTGAGGATGGATTCATCGCCTCCTGAACTGGGATGGGAAGAGGGAGTTATTTCGGAGATAAGCTGGCAGCTTCCCCTCGCTCTGTCAGGACGCATTTGCTTTCCACGATTCAACTCTCAGCGCTACCTTCTCCCATGCGTGCGCAAAGAGGGGAGCGGGCAACCTCTCTTGCTTTCTCCCCAGTCACGCGGAGATGTTTTATTCATTGAAAATGGTCGCTACAGAGCACGATGCGTTAACTGCATTACACCCCTTGTAAGAAATACAGTTCCTTCCCACATGAGCCGTCTTCCCCTTCAAGACTCTTGTTCACAGGCCCAAATCATGCAGGACCTTCTAAGGTTTGTTTGGCACAAACTGAAGGCAGGGAAAGAAGGATGCTGCCAGGACACACAAAATGATTAGGGCTAAATGGTTGCTGTCTCCCTGCTGGTGCTCCCAAAGTGCCTGCACTCTGCACAGAGCATCCCTCCTCCCTCTTCAGAGCCAAACTGGTTACCTTCAAAGGTGTCTGATCTGCTTTTCTCACACTGCTCTGCCAGACCGTTCTGGCAGGAGCTTCTCCCTTCCAGACCCATTTCCACTCCATCATAACACTACTGAACTTTTCCACACTGAAAGCACTACATGCTTCTCAGAAGTGGTAAAACGCTTCTTATTCCTCATATGTAGGTCCACGAACCCACACACAAGGACATGCCCTGAGACACCCAGGAGGCGAAAGGCAGGGCGAGATGTGCAACCGGCCCCACGGCACGGTCTCCAGAGTGGCAGGAGCAGGGTCAGGCAGCGCCTGGCTCCACGGCACCCACCTGTCCTTGACTCTGAGGATCAGCTGGTGGAACCGGTCCACGTGCTCGAAGCTAGCCTTGTCCGTCACCGAGTAGACTATAAGAAAACCGTCTCCGGTCCTCATGTACTGCTCCCGCATTGCGCTGAACTCCTCCTGGCCCGCAGTATCCAGAACTAGGACAGAAGAGATGAAGGCTTTTAGTTACTGCGAGGACCTGCGGCTGCTGTCACTGCTATGTGTCCTACATGGCCCTTCTGCCTTCGGTGGGCTTGGTCCTCTCAAAGGCTGCACAATTTGACGAAAGCAAGTTGGATGGACAAGGTGGTTTCTTGTTATAAACCAAAAAACACTCCCAGACCCCACTCATCACTGTGTAACTATGCTGGGAGCAGATGGAGGGAAGAAGACTATGTTGATTTTATTTTCCTTTTCCGGTACTAAATACTGACCACTGAACTTGGGGAGTTGCTCCTCTGGCACGATACAGCTCAAAGCATTTCGCAGCCCGCCATCTTTCCCTCTCCCAGCTCTCTCTGTTCCCTGCACGGAAAAACCCAAGACTGGAGGAGTAAGTAAATGCCAGTTTAAACATCAGGGACAATCTACAAACTGCATGGTGAAGCATTGCTGAGAGACAAATCAGAGTAATAGCTACAAGCATTTTCCTTTTCTTAATACCTGGATATTATTTCTACACTATCATGTGCTTTCAGAGCAAGATAGTACAGCCTTGAGGAACTCACCTTAAACATTTAGTCCCAAGTGGTGTGCTGACATTGAGAAGCTAATTAAAACGGGTGGAAAAGCTTTAAGTGACTTGCATATCCTATATAGCAATTGTGTTTCTGTGCATTGACAATGCCTAAATCTATGCTCAGATCCCCTAAAACACCCCAGTTGTGGCAGCAACCCAGATGCTGTTCCCCATTAGATTAACCTCCTCTAATGTGTCCATAACTCACTGTTTCTCCATCACTCTTCCTTGCAGGGGGTCCCATCACCTACATCATGGACCACACGTGGAGCAAGCTACACCAGCCTTCTGGGTAAACACCACATACTGATGCACACATCCATGCCAATTCTTGGGCCCCAGCTTTGTACACTGCCAGGATTTTGACTGGCAGGAGGAGGGTACAAGAGGAGTTCATCAGTTTAGGCTATGCCAGTACAAATGCGGTGTGAGCTCCAAGTGCATCGGCTCCTCAGAAGTAGTAGTCCTAATGCATCGTTGTATCCTAAAGGCAAACGCGGGACCTTCATGACGACTGGGAATGTTTTCACATCCCAGTCAACTGGGCTGGGTGAGAAAACTGTTTCCGCCTCCGCCATACAGCCACAGCGTTAAGCATCTGCTGCCCACAAGTGATGGGGAAAGCCCAGGGCACTGGTGGATGGAGACTGTGGCAAGAGCGTACTGCTGACAGAGCAGCAGGGCTTGATACGGGTTTTTCTAGTCTGAGCAGGCCCACGGTCCTAGCAAGATGTTCCCTGTAAGTACTCAGGCTGCCCTGATTTCCAGGTGGGGCCAGGGTAAAGCCCACTTTGCTGCTGGTGTTACTTGCTGAATCAGGACTGATGGCCACAGGCGGACATGCTGCACGTCAGAGCGCACCCCACGAGCCAGCCCGCACACCTTCGCTGTATGTCTGAAGGAAAGGCAGCTACGCTGGAGGACCTGGAGACCTCACTTGGTGATGGCAGGCCCTTTAAAGCCTTCAGCCTCATTTGTTCACCTGCCTTAGCTGGTCTTGAATTTCTGTTTCCGTGAGCTGTTAAGGTGAAAAGAGCTTCTAGGCTCTTGTTTGCCAAGTAGCTGGGGCTTGCTGGAAAGTCACAGCTGTCTCTTCATAGCCTTTTATCCTGCTTCACCCCTCTAAATCTAGGAAACAAGGGTCTCAGCTCAAAGGTATCCAGGCTATTCTTAGGGACTGTACAAAAAAAAAAAAAGAAAATAGAAAAACAACCCAAAGACACTGCATGTGCTGGTGAATTTCTATGCCCTGGGCAGAATTGCTACCATGGAATAAGGCCAGGACTGCGTGGCTAGGACGGAAGAGGAAATTAATCCTTCCTACCCGCCCAACCTGTAAGGAGAGGCTGGGCTGCCCTCATCTGACTCCTGCACCAGCTGGACGCGACGTCAGGGCAGGGCTGAGAGCTGACAACCAACACACACACAAACACACACTCCCTTCCCCTCTCCAACACGCATACCCAGCTTGTGGTGGAGCGGGACAGCTTCTGCAGGGGGCCAGGCTCTCCCACCCTCCCTCCCCCCGAGACAGGGCAGGTGCCCGAGCACAAGCCGTGGGCAGGAAGGTGGAGATGGATGTGCCGTATCCTGCATGGTAATTTGCTTAGGGACTTCCCCTTGCTCTGGCACATTTGCAAACCTCCCATGAAACACGTGAGGAGCATCCAGCTCTGCTCTTGCACCCATCAACCCATCCCCAGCTGCTGCCCCTCCAAACCTTTGCATCCCTTGTGAAAAGGCAGGGAATGAGCCCTGGGGTGAGAGGGCTGTGGGGATACCCAAGGGACAGCACCGGGCTGTGCTCCTGCCACTCCTACCTCGCCTGGATCTTGGCCATGGCTTCACACTAAACACAGGCAGAGCTGCTCTGTCAGCAGCTGCTATTTAAGGGAATTCACTTGCAGCATTTGTTGAAAGGCGAGCAAGTCCAGGCAGCATTTAAAATGGCACTTTGAAAATGTAAGTAAAAGACACGCTGTAGTAAAGGTTAAGGTTAATCTCAGATAGGTTGTTCATGCAAAGTTAAGCACCATGTGGATGGCCAGAGAAAGTCCTTGTTTTAACTTTAAATGTGCTCTTCATAAAGACAACCCCCCATCCTAACACTTCTCTGCTACATGAATTGTAAACAATCAGAGAGGAGAGTGTGATCTGGATCCTTTGTAGGGAGGACGGGACCACATCCTGGAAAGCATCAGCGCCGAAAAAGGGCCAGATGCAAGTGGCTTTGCTTCTGGCGTAATCTTGTGGCATAAAAACTTCAAGGAGACTCTTACCTACAGAAATGGGAAAGTGGCAAGGAGAAACCTTACAAAGATGAAATTGCGAAGGTGATTTGACTGGCTTCCCACAGGTGTGAGGAGATTTGGGATGTTGGCCAGCATTTACCTTCTTTTAAAATTCCCATTTCTGCAGACAGGATGCCAGAAGACAAAGAAATAATCATAAACAGAGAAGAACTGTGAACTCTCTCTTCCCCTGGTACACTTTAAAACAGCAGTTGCCTCTTACTGGCAGTCTCCCCACTGGCAGCGCATAAAAGCCAATGTGGAAACAAGGCTGAACCAAAGCACAGCGGGTTTCCCCTACCTCATTCTTCCAAAAACTGAAATCAGATTCATAGGCTGCACAGTGCATGGTCAGGGACTTCCAGCAGCCAACTTGGCGAAGTTCCCACAAACTTGACCGAAGAAGAAGCAAGGAGGAGCATTAACGAAAGCGTTTGGGTAAAGATTGAGGAGAGAGAAGCTAAGGACTATGTCTGATGTAGGAACAGACATCCAAAGAGGGCAAAGCCATTTTACAGAGCTATCGTGCAATCAGCTAGAGACTAACTAAGAGCAATTAGGCTGTGAGAGCCCAGCAGGGAGGGCTTTGCAGGTAAGAGGTTGCTGAGCGAAGAGATGGCCTCTTCTGCTTTCCAGTGGATGTGACCCCAAGTGTTGTGATGAACTCCTTGCTAATTGAATCCTGCCCCCTTATTGCTCTCCACACCATTTTCCTCTGAATCCTGATAGGAGGGTGCAGCTGCTTAGAGAGCACTTCTGAGCAGACACAGCAGCCCAGGGATACACAGGAATTTGTGGCCCAAAATAGAAGCACTTGGTGCTTCCAGGTATTTTATGTGGCAATGTCTCTGCAACTGACAGTGCTCTGAGCGCCCATCCAGAGACACAGGCATGTAAATCTATACCAAGAGTAGAGACATACTATGACATCTAAGTCATGGCATTGCTTTTTCTAGAGCCTAGGCTGGATTCAGTTCAGATTCAAACACAGCCTTCCCAGCCTTCAGGGAGCTCAGATCTGGTTGTGCAGGTGAGTTCCTCTTCTCTTTTCATACCTAGGCAAAATTCCCTCCTACATCTTTATCTTTACATTGCTGGGCAGCTAGGTGTATAGATCAACTCCAGGGAGTTTCTCCACTGTCCATGGCATCTAAGGGGCCAAAGGTGACCAGACAGGCAGGTCAAACCCATTTTCCATCCTTCAGCCCTTGGGTTTCACTGCCTGAATCAGACACCAGCAGTCCGTTCCAAGCAGCAACTGCACATTGCTGCAGCCAGTACTGAAAGCAGCTCAGTGCGGCTCTCGGAGCACCTTTCCTTCCAGCATCCAGAAGAATGGCTGCACACCACAAAGCTCAGGAGCAGGACACAGTTGTTGTGCCTACCTCGATCTCACACACGGAAAGGCAAGCACAATGCGTACGACTTGATTTTTGCAAGCAGACTCCAGTGAAATCCCTTTGGCTACGTAAGTCCAGCACATGTGCAAGCCTTTAAGGGGCTGGATGGGTCAGGACGCAGACAGGAACCTGGGTTCACAGCGCCAGGGAAAGGAGCAGCGCAAGAGTCTGACTCCAGGCATTTTCTGCTTCTTTGACTTCTTAATATGAAATACAGGAAAAGTCCCTGGAACAAAGAGCAGAACTGGGGATGTGGCACTGTCAGGGGACCAGAGGTTACAGAGCTGGATTCCTCATGGTGCTTCTCTCTCCAAGTCTTGCTTTCCTCTCTCCAAGTCTTGCTTTCCTCTCTCCAAGTCTTGCTTTCCTCTCGGCACAGCAGCTCTGCTTCAAAAGGTGGGGCCAGAGAGAAACTCCATTCCCAGCCGCCCTGCAGCTTGGAAGCTAAACTCAAGGGAAAACTTAACTTGAATTGACAAGTCAAACTAAAGAGTCCCAGGCTGAGGAAAGCCATCTCCACAGTCTTTGTCTTCCTTCCATCAGCAGTGTGGTGGGAGAGGGCACCCCCCATCAGCTCTTGGCTTCAGCTGAGGAATGAGTATTCTGGGCGCTGAGGAGATGGAGTGCAGGGGCCACGGCTTATATTCTGTATTCCCCCACCCCAAGTCACCCTGAAGAGGTATGAGGTGCCCATGCGGTGCGCAAGGCGAGGGAGAAGCTTCGCTTGGTCACTCTGATGCTTCTGCTCCTTCTCAGATAACAGCCACACTGCCCGCGGCATGAGAGTTTTCCTCGGGGAAAAACACACGACGGGGAAACACTGGGGCTTTTATGAGCTCTTCTTCTGTGCCCTAACTAAATACACAGATGTTATAACATGGAAAACTCGAGTACTTGAATTCTTGCCCTTTCTTTAAGGAAAAAGAAAAGAGAGGCCTTCAGAAGAAAGGCTTCCACATCAATAAACAGAATAAAGATGCGAGCCCTTGAAGGAGCTCTTTCTCTAACAAAGGGCAAGTATTCAAAGCCTTGTGTTTTCCATGTTGCAACATCAAAATTTTCCTGGCAGGAAAAAAATCCCCACAACCCAAGACAAAAAACCCTCTTTCAAGGTTGCAAAATCCCAGCAATTAAGTGAGGGAAAATACTGTACACACAAATAAGAGAATGAAAGTACAAACTTAATTTGAATTTTAATTCTTTCAGTGATGCTACCCAAAGTTTAAATAAAAAAAAGAAAGCGAGCCACAAACCAACCCTTCTGCCTGCAAGTCTGAAGCGACCTTCGATCTCTCCCTGGCCTCCTGGCTGAATTGTTCCCAAGCTTCCTGAGGAGAAAAGCAGAAAAGCAGACAGCCTGTCCTGGGATGACGAGGAGCAAAAACCCTCAGCAAAAAGGGAAGCATGGGAGACACGGGTGAAAAAGGCAGAGAGGGAGCCTGGGGGAAGGAACGGTGCTTGGTGTTACTCCACAGGGGTGCACACCAGGGCTGTGCAGGTCTAGCCCAAGGCAAGAGGACCCAGGGATTGAGAGGGGGACTTGGGAAGATGAGAAATAAAATGGAAAACTGAAGCTCAGGAGTAGGAAGACAACTTCTAGGCAGTGAAGAGTTTAATCTAAATCATACCAGGGGAAGGAAAAAGAAGAGGAGGGAGACCACAGTCTCCTTTCACCCAACACACAGGCACAATTCCTTGCTTTGCTGGTACCAATTGGCACAGCCCTACTGACAGCTAAGAGTTTAGCCCAATTCATCAACGTGCCCAAGCTACGTGCTTGCGGCCATCTCTTCCTCTCCTCTTCCTCACCACCTTTTTACTTCTGTGTGGTTATAAGGAATTTTGAACCATTGGGAATTTTTTGCCATATTAAGGTATTCCACTTTTGGCTTCATGCCCAGATTAATAATTCCAGACCGGCATTTTGCAGCCACACCAAAAAACCCCCTCTGCTAATTTCTAAGTTAGTCTGCACACAGAAAGGAGCGTACAAAATTAATGATAGCAACTCAATTGGAGCAACAGCTAATCAAAGCAGATTAACTCTGGCCCCGACTTAATTCTGACCTGATGTGTCTATACGGCACCTGCGTGTGAATGCATTTAACCAAGCACATCACCGTGCTGATTTCAGCATGAACAGAAGGGAATAATTGCAGATAAGATATGCGAAGAAAATTGGAGGCTGATCTTAAAACCTCGTTGGGGTGGCAGCAACTGAAAAAGTGCTGTGCATCTCTTTTTCAGGTTAAGTGTCCTGTTCCACTCTACAACACTTGTCCTCCAAACATTGCATCGATGGTCTTGTAAAGTTGGCGTAAGGCCAACAGTGAAGTATTTTTGTGTAGTGTTGGACTTGAACACACCAAGCACAGGTCCCACAAGCTTCTGGGAGGCAGGGAACTATCATAGACTCTTCTTTGGAGAGAAAATAGACACAGAGACATGCCTAAGCCAGAGAGCAAATATGTAAAAGAAGAGTTTGAACATAGGTTTGGCTCCAAGGTCTAAAATCTGAAATAAAAGCCTATTCCATTTAAGTCTACTTTCAGTGAGAGATTTCAGCAAAGGAAAAAAATGCAAGTCAAACACTTCATCGTGCTGCCAGTTAGTGCTATTGAATAAATGTGGGTGGAGGTCTTCATGGAGGGAAGCCAAATGCTTTATGCAAGCTGGCTAGCACAAGGGGTTTTTTACAACATAATGCTGGTGCAGACACCAAATGCTTGAGATGCTTTGCACAGAACTACTCAGACAACAGCCTGGAAGAGGGTGGGCTGTGTGTTCTTTTTTTTTTTTTTTTTAAGTTGTTGGATGCCAATGTATTTGGCTTTTTTTTTTTTAAATAACTGTTTCTGCAAACTTAGAAACTTATGGAGCCCCTCACGCTATATCCTCAGTCGGTAGTCTCATCTTCTAAAACTAGTTCCTATTTTGGGGGTGGGCAGCTTCTTCCCACAAAGCACTGCACGAAACATCAGCTTGTAAAGGATTTGGTCATAAAGGACAACTGGAAAGTCTAGAATTTACCATGATGCATCTTTACCCTTCCTATCATGTTTGCCCCTAATTTTATACCGTAAGTGATTCATGCAACCACGTGTAACCACAACAAGAGCAGCTGTCCAAGTATATGGTGACCTCCAAGGATGGCCTAGATCCAAAGCCTATGACAGAAAGATGTGGCAGAAGACACATGTGATAGTCAGTCTTTATGCCCTGTTTCTACTGGGCAGATGGTAAAGGCTCACATGCTTTTCCAAGCAAGAATATTGCCTTTCTTCCAAAATTCTGATTGTTCAAAATCTCAAGCGGTAGGAAAGAGAAGCTGCAGTTTCACTTCTGTGGCTGCAAGGCATCTGTGGGCACATGAACTCTGAAAGTCAGGGATTCCCAACATGCCATTCAAGGCCACAGCTGCATTCAGTTCAGCCTGAGTACAGCCACTAAACTCCATCTGAGCAAAAGAAAGGCTTTTTCATTAAAACAAAGGGTTAAGTTTCTGCTTGTTGGAAAACCACCTTTTTCCCCACTGCCACCCAGGTCAAGGCTGTTTTTTGGGTTTTTTTGACTAAACAAAAATTCCAAATATTCAGTGAAAGATGCCTTTTCTACTTCCAAATAATTAACAAACCCAGGCTGTTTCAGCCAACACCAATGTGTACAGCAGCTGGTACTGCTGTATCAGAACACGGGGCATACCAGCAAAGATAAAGGTTGCTTGTTTTAGAGGGCTAGATTCTGGACTAAAAGGAAAGAATGGATTTCATTTACAGCAGGATTGGATTTTTCTTTTATACAACACTGGCATTTTAAAAATAAAGGTGCACAGGTACATTACATGATGGTTAATTGAGAGCATGTATCTCTGATGCAGATGACAGCAAGAGACACATTTGGGTACCAATTTCATAAACGTTCCCTCATATCAGCTATCAACTACTAACATATTTAAATGAACAAATGTTGGCAAGATTAAGTTGTTTTATTTTTTTTTTTAATACTGACTATAGGCTGTTCTTTAAGGACCTTGGGGCCATTTGTACTCACTAAATTGTATCTGATAAATCCTTAAGAGTGCAACTAAGATCTCAAGTTTCTAGACCAAGCTTATGGTCTTCACAGCAAACCCCACCAGCCTCCACATTCCACCATTTATGCCAATCCCCCAGTTTTCTGTCCCCACACACCAATGATACATACTCAGAGACACCAAAGATCTTGAGCGTCTTCATGACAAGAGGGTGGAGGTAGGAACTCGATGCAAGTGAGGTTAAATTTAGTTCAGTTGTGCTAGCGGCCACATACATGCACTTGGGTCATTAAGGGACAAAATATTTGCTTGCTTTTATGTACTACCTAATTATTGTATCAAGTCAAACAAAACTTACAACATTTAACAGCAAGGTTCCCCTCATGGCTGTGGTCAGTCTGTCTCTTGCAGCACAAACTAGTAAGTTGCAGCTTTAAGTAATATAGGGCTTTTTCCTCAACTGCAGAATCAAGATTTTTTGGTTTTGGTTTTCTGGGGGGTTGGCTGGTTTGGTTTCTTTTTGTTTGTTTGTTTAAAGCGGTTTTTCTTCAAAGAACTTGAAGATCTTGATTACAGCAGCTCTCTAGGCCGGTACCCTACCCATATTTAAATGAAACGGGTAACTAGATATGAAAACATCACGCCTGAATGATGGGAATTAAGAGGTGTCTCCATTCTTCACTGTCAGTGGATGACAGTTTTAATTAAATGTTCTTTCTGGTTATAACCCTCATTCAGTTACCCACTCACTGTTATTTCCCAGGGGATGAGCCTAACCACAATCAAGTATCATTAGCAACAGCCACCTCACAGTGCTATAACTCACCCTTCAAAGAATCCCAAATATCTATGATGATCTATACGCTTTTACACTCCCGCAAGAAACATTTCTGTGCAGAACTGGAACCAACGCAACTGGAAGCAGAAGCTTTGCTGGAGATCAGCTGCAGACCACGTACTGCCACTCATAGGCCAGTTTGCACTCAAATTCCTGGCAGCCCACAGCAGAGTAGGAGGGACAGAAGGGCACAATACGCTGTGTGTGGGAGGCATTGAGGTCTATTTGCACTTACGCTGAACTAGAAGGGAAGGGGGATGACAAGAGTCGCTTGCTTACCATCAAGAATTGCCCATTGCCCATCTATTTCTGTATGCTTCAGGTAAGAGTCTTCAATAGTTGGGTCATAGTCCGGCACAAAAATCTTCTGGAAAAACTGAATGGTGAGCGCGCTCTTCCCTACGCCACCGTCTCCAACCACCACCAGCTTGTACGTGGGGAGGTTTTCGCTGGGAACGGCACTTGTAGCCATGCTTCCAGTATGCTAAACCTGCTGGAGAAAGAGATCATCTCCGATCACTCGTTAGCAACGAAAAGAGGGCAACGTGCACAAGGCAGCTTCTACCTGCTGCCTAAGAAGTGAGGATGAAGGCAGTACTGACATCCAAAGTTCTTTTGGACAGGACCGGCAGCACCTACTATCCCCAACAGCTCTACCGCAACTCAGACCCATCACTTAGGAGTGCAGACAACCCCACCGCTCTGGCTTGGTTACTCCTGCCTCATCTACAAGCATCACTAATTGACACCAAACGCGTGTGCAAAACTTATCATCTGAATACCTTTCCTACAGGGGCTGGGCCCAGGTGACCATGCCAAAAATCACTCCAGGTCAGCGCAGCTGTCAAGTTCCAGATAATTTCCAGTTGCCAGTGACCAAATCCCATTGAGAGGTCAGAGCCTTGCCACCCTTCACTGCTTAACCCAGGGTACAGCAAACATTAAATGGCATGTTATGTCCTCGGGGCAGATCTGCAGGCAGAAGCAGGGGTGATGGATGAAAACGAAGTTAAAGGTCCAATCCTGGCTCCAGTGGCAGACAAAAATGCAGTTAGCTGCTTTCTTCTCCCTCATTTTCAAGTTTGAGAAATAAAAACAAGAAGGCAGCAGGCCAGGAACGACAGGTGTTTTTGTTTTGCTTTTTAAAAAAAACACAACAAAAACCCCCAACCCTGCCGTGGCAGGAAGACTGGTTTTTGTGGTTATGACACAGCCTGGAGAGCCAGGAGAGCAGCTTCCCCTGCAGCACGGTCACACTGCTCCCCTCATCTCGGGTGAGCTGCAGAGGAACTGACTCTTTCAAGAAAGAAGAAAAAAAAAATTCACCGGGTGCAACTGGGCACTGGCACACATGTGCTGAGAAAGGACAAGAGGCAGCCATTTCTGAACGGCCCGTTTCAACACTCACCAGCAGCGACTGCTTATTTAAGAAGCAGCCAGGCGAGAGGTTTTATACGTATGCTGCTGAAGGCAGTGCCCCCCTCCCCACCTGCCGCACGTGGGCAACACCGATGCTCACTCAAATCACATAGGCAATGGGTGGCCATCTCCCAAATCTGAATAACCATTGCAGAGGTCATTGGGAGGTTTTTCAGAGAGCAAAAAGTAAAATAAAATAAAAAAACGCATCCTAATTAATGATAAGGCTCAAGAGAGGGCAGTTGATTTCCTTGGTATCGGTCTTCTTGACACAAGCCGTACAGCACAGAAGCAAGTGTGGTGACACTTTCTGTAGGCACCTGCTCCCACCCATTTTGGTTTTGCTCATGCCCTTTGGGCTGCAGGCGCTGGCTGGGGTCAGAGCTGAGCGGGGACGAGGACTACTCTGGACTACCTGCTCTGGGAAAGCCTCCCTAAACTGCTGGCATCCCGATCTGCAACCCCACTACCCATTACAAGCTTTTGGAGGCTTCCCCAATAACCGTAGGGATTTTTCTTCATTCAGATGAGAATTTTAACTTTTTTTGTTCTCAGAAAGCACCGAGCAAGGCCAATGCGCTCAGTGCTGCAGCTGGCCCAGGTGGTGCTTAGGAGCTGAGACTGCAGGGCTGCTGCGTGCACAGTGCAAGCTGAGCCACCAACTAATATAATTTTATTTCAGCCTATAGGATAGAATATTTTTTTTCCCCAGAAATTCTTTCATTTTGATATTTTCCAAACAGAACACACTTCATTTCCAAAGAGGCCCAAAAGCCAACTTGGACCATTTTTCAAACAGACAAGAGCATAACCCCCTAATGGTTTGATTTCATATTGAAGAAGATATCAGGCTTCCAAGTTCATTTGCTAGTTTCTCTAGTTCCCTCCTCCTAAATCACTGTTTCAGTTTAATCCAAATTATTGAACCATAAAGGCAGTTGCTTGGGGGTCCCACGTTCCTTACTGTATACTGGAGACCTCAGCCCCTGAGAAAGGGCTTTTCACAGTCGTTTCACAACTCTACTAAGCAGCTTTCCCCCTCACTACACACCCACCTTCCCACGCATGCAGGTAAGTGCATGAAAGGAGACAAAATAAAATGAGTTGTGAATATTCACATCTGAGTTTAAGTTTTACTTATGGAAAAAAGATCCTCAGGCCAAAGCAGCCTGTGGAATTTGAGCCATAATCTAAAATATAACCCTCCAAAACATTCAGTGTTAGCAGGTGACCCGAGGCATGCTGTGAGAGCACCATTCAAACCACAGCATGCCCAAAGACAATATCAAGACGACGAAACTTGAGTGATTCACTGTATGCCTTTTCTGTCTGTAAGGTAGGCATGAGGACAAGGCTTCCTTGCTACTTCTTGCCTCTGATCACCATACCGTAATCCAACTAGTGCCAGCAGGACACAACTCGGGGAGTTACATTCCCACCTACTGTCACAGCTCAATGTGAAAAGCGAAAACCCCTCAATTTTTAAAATGAGGGAATGTCCCCTCCTCCATCCTCTCCAGCACCACGTTAGGTATGATAAGGTACAGCTTGCGTTTGAGAAACTTCTGCAAATACAGGAATAACTTGCCATAGGGATAATCTACATGGTGTACAGCTTAAATGCCTTGACCTCTAATTAAGGTCATGTACTGGATGTTTCTCCTTGAACCAAATGTATAGGAAATGTCTTAGTTCCTCCTCTAAAAATAAAACTCCTTAAGAGGGAGAGAGAAGGTGATCACAGAGGTGAGATCGCTGCGGTTTCTAAGAACTGCAAAGGCCTCTTGTCCAAGTTGAGACAAGACAAAATTTTCAGAGCAAGAAGAAACATGATCAAGTCTGCTTGTTTCTAAACTATCTTTGGAGAAATTCTTGAGAACAGCAAGAATTTCCACTGCAAGCAACAGCTGCTAGACAGGGAGGAGACCAAGCACCAGCTGAGCTCTCAACCAGTCTTACTGCAGTTCCTCACCATAATCCCAAGGAAAAGCTTCTTACTCCCATTTTTGGGAGAGTAAGCAACTTTCTCCTATTTACAAGATCACACCATCAACAAGCAGCATGCTTGGCTGCATAGAAACCTACAAATTTCAACTAAATCTCTCATTTTTGCTTGGAAGACCAAATTTTCTTTCTGCGTAATCCTGCTTGGGTCAGACAATCCTCACAGGCTCTTTAGGACAGAGATCCTGGCTAAAACCCTGTCCCTCCCAACACATTTGATGACAATTTTTTGCTTTGCCCGTGGCCAAGATTTCACTCTATCCTTCTTTACATGGCCAAGTGGCTCCGGTTGGGCAGTATGAAAGACCAATTGTTACTGACAGGGCTGGGGAAAAGCCATGGATGTGAAAACCATACTCCGTTTGTGCACAGTTTTTGACCTCATCACAAAACCACAAGCTACTGCTCAGCAGACAAGCATTACATCTTCATTGACATTTTGTACCAGCCTCTTTAACTTGCTCCTAAGAAGCCTCCAGCTTATCTTGCATGGAACGCTCTCCAAAGTACTAGGATAATATTTAGCCCATTGTACAAACTGTGACTCTGACAAACATGCTTATGGGTTGAATCAGGGCATTTGCTTCCCACCGATTCCACAAGTTTTGTCATACTGTACATCTAAGCTACCAGACTGAGTACCATGTATTCTGGGGAGAACAGCAAGAACTGAAGTGAACAAAAAAAAAATTAAAAAAAAAAAAAAAGAAGAAAAGTCAAGAACTGTAGGCTGGTTTGTTAAGCACAACTCCCCACATTTTAGGTGATGCTAGCATGCACAGTCGAATACTTCTATTGAGTGTCAAAAGGCAGCAAGTTTAGATGTTTCTGCAGGGATCTTTCTACTGCTCATGGAAACACTCCTCCTTCTACTGAGATGGCAGGTCCTGTGCTCCCAACACGCAGGTACGCAATGCAAACCCTCCAAAAAGCCAAGTACTTCAGTCCCTCTACACCTCCACCTGCCCTGATAACCAAAGCAAGAAGACAGCTCGTGCCTTGACAAGATTATCATCTAAACCAGTCAATAAATCAAACCTTAAAAGAAACATATGTCACCTCCTGGAAAACATTAAACACTCCCAAAGGTGTGCAGAGCTCCACACCAGCTGGTTACGTCGCTACGGGCAAGTGCGCAAGACTTGGGCTGATTTTCATGTGTTTGGCAAGAGTACTGACACAGTCCTGCTCAGATGGGAGCAAGAATAAGCGTGTTTGCTGTAGATCTGACTGAGAAAAATGAAGCACAGACGTTTTTATCTATTGTCTGAATACAAAGCAGCATGTGGTAATATGCTAATAAGCTCTGATGATAATCATCTTACAATTTATATAGTTGTTTATTTTGAAGGAGCCAAGAGAAGGATCCATAACCTACGCTGACGAATGCCGTCAGGGCTCTGGTTAAGTCACTGGAAGGAGGGTGATTATTACCATCATCTTCATACGCACTGGCAAGATCTGTGTCCTGACAGCACAAGCCAGTAATGCTGAGACAGTCAGAAATGTGGCTACTTATAGGGTAGATGGCAAGGAAAAAAGAGAAGCGCTGACCCAAGAGTGTCACTGAGACTGAGCCTCCTCCGCAAAAAGGATTTTTTATGGAGGCAGAATAAACTGCATACAACCCCATATATTTGTCTGGACATGGGGATGGAGTGGAAGGGCTGAGCTATCCCCTCAGAGCAGCCAAGTAATAGAAAAACACCAAAGACAGAGAAATTCAGTTTAGTTTGTGCAACCAGACCACCAAGCCCGAACAGGTCACTGCAACATGTAGGTAGTATATCTAATCCCCATCCTCATTGCAAAACTTGCCCTGAATGCAAGTGGGACAGATCTCAGCTTGTGTAAATCGTAATTTCTGTTCATCTGAGCAAAGGTGTGGCCACATACGACCATAATAAAATCAACCCCAGATATTTGATATTTGATGCGCTAGCACCTCTATCTCCGGTCCCAGCTCTGCTCTTCTCGAGGCAGAGCTCCCAGGGCAAAACCATTACAGCAGGTAAATGAGCTCAGAACCAAGCCCTGGATTTGCAGGGGAGGCTAGTGCAATTAAAGACACTGGCTCCCTGACAGAGAAGCCCAGCATGACAGTGATTTACAGTCTCCATGGCAACACGCAACACAAATTGCTTAATTCTGTTATGAAACCTCAAGAAAAAGCTGCAGCAGGGTCTGCGTGGGAACCACCAGCTCCCTCCTCTGCTGCAGCTCTCCAAAACTGACAACTTTAGGGAGCTTGTGGCCGCTATAGCAATAGGCTGAGATTTAGCATATACTTAGGTATAGGTATGTATGCTGACCAATTCCATCAGCCCATGGCCGAGGGAATTTTCCTATCATCGGCTTGCTTTGGTCCATGGATAGCTCTTCACATACGCCCTGCCAGAGCTCTGCGTACCTGAAGACACCAACCTCACCTGAGGCCGAGGAAGACCATCAGCCACTGAGGCTGCCAACTACTCCTACAGTTGCAATTAACTCTTCCTCTGGCCACAGGTCACTTGATTACGCCCTTTTACTTGGCCCCTTTGCAAGCATTAGCAGCTCCATGCAATGCCTCCAGGGCTGAAACTCTGCAAGATTTGAACGCTTCCCTCTCTGTTCCTCTTGCAGACTGCTGGCTGCAGCCACACAACCACCATGACACACCCAGAGATGCTCGCCAGGTACCAAAATAGTTCAGCTTTATGTGTTGCAGGCAATCCCTTGGACTGGGAGCTACTGAGAACCCTTGAAACACGGGACATGCCCTTTTAGGAGGCAGCTGCCTCCCTTGAGTCATGCTGTTCAGGACCAAATGAACTTCAGGAATTTCTCCCTCAAGAAGGCATGACCGTGTCCCAAACCTTCGAGACCTAAAGGACCCTTAGGTGTATGAACAACCACCGCCAATTATTATTAAATAAAGATGATTAACTCTTAGCCAGGTTTCCTCCAGTCTGTCAGATTTCCTGCCCGGTCAATGCCTCAAAAAGGACACACCAAGCAAAAGCTGGACCGAGTGCAAGTCTTCAGTGGGAAGGCAGCATGGAAGAGATCTGCCATGTAGGAAGCCAGAGCCTGATGCCCTTTGTAGTTCTGGCCTTAAGTTGTTCAAAACCCAAGTGAAATTTCAACTCTCTGAGGTTTTCTAGTAAGGAGGATTCTGCTAGGTGAGAGCGCTCTCAACTCCCATCAGCTTCCAGGAGATCTGATGGAGCCCAGCACCTGGCAAGACCCGCACAGGAAATTACAGGCATTTCCTTTTGGAGCAGCGATCAAAGCACTATCACATTGCTACTAAAGAGGGGGGAAAAAAAGTCATAAACCAACTGTTGTTTAAAAATAAAATCCTCAGCCCAGCAATAAAGAGCTGCAACTGGTTGGGTTTAGAATTTGAGGGATGTAGCTGTGTGTCCTGGAAGTGGCCTCGTAAATTCTCCTCCAGAGCAAAAAGATGCTGTACCCCGAGGGCTGTGCTCCCTGAACTCCTCACTGGCTTCCTGTGCCTGCCAGACCTTTTCTCCTTTTCAACCCAAGATTGCATTGCCTCCCTCACCACACAGATGCTGCTCAGATTTACTGTAAGAGAAAGAAAATGCACCGGGGGAGTAATGAAGCACTTCAGATTTGCACAAAAGGCAGCTAAAGGCAGTAGCTGCCTGATGAATACTTGGTAGTTATTTCAGGAAACATGGAATTATAGTCTGAACAAATAATAATAATAAAAAGCCACGTCACTGGAAATTGCTTAGGTGGTAGGCGGTCCCCCGTCTCCCCCCGCTGCGAATCTTTAAGCAATAAGGAGCCCTTGCTGTAGCACTGAGCAGCAGCTTTCCCATGGCCAGGCTGGGCTCTGGGGCTCACTCACATTTACTTGGAAGCACATGCTTGTCGGTGTCCTGATCTGTATGTAAATGCAGCACAGCATGCATCAATCATATTGACAAATGCCATCCAAAACAAACTCCGCTTCCCTTCCCCAATTCCTCCTCCACCTCCCACAACAACTCCATTAGTTTTCAGCCTGTTTCTCTCAGTGATGTAGTGCCCTTTTCAAAATACGTAAGAAGATTCCTGTCCCTCTGACAAGCCAACAGACAGATGCAGAAACCAGACTATTATTTTTTTAATTAAAAACAACACTTAAGTCAGATTTGGGTCATCTGTAGAGTTACAGCACTGCTGCTACTGGTTTTGTAGGAGAATCCAGATACGCAACCAGAAAGCAGCTACGTGAGATCCATTCCTGTATCTCTCAGAGCTCAATTAAAACTGTATGGTTTCCAGTTTAGCGGTGTCCAGTGGAGGCTGATCCAAGCCTTTTGCCAAGGCATGAAATGAGAGCATCCCTGCACAGTAACTGGAGCCTGAGGAAGTGGATGGCTCAGCTACTTTTACTTCCATCACCTCTCGTGTGTTTAAACCCACCATCCTTTTCCTTACTCATTTCTTTCCAAAGCCCTCAGGAGACATCGGGGGATGACAGATTCCTGTATTACTCTTGAAAATTCTTCGCTAGTGAGGCCAGGAATGCCTCTCCTATGTTATCATGGACCAATGAAGCTGACCTAAACATACTGTAGCAAAAAAATCAGAGAGCCAAGATGTTCCCCTGCCCTGCCCAGCCAGAGATAACACAACAAGAACAAATTTACAGTGGAGGAAGCGGCTTCGAATTCCAATAGCTGCCCTTCCTGCTCGCACAATCCCTGGAAATGGGCAGCTTCCCTCCTACATATCCCAGCCTGCTGACACACCAATAAAAAGACCCCAAATCCACTGCCCTGGGTGATTTTGCTGCTCTTACACTGCTCAGCTAGGTTTCCGAACCAATAGCCCAGGCTGTGGCAGTGCTCGGTTTGCAGCCACATGTTCTGCTGCCTGCACGTGGTCCTGGTGCTGGCAACATGGCCAGATGTGCAGGGCACAGCCAGATGTGGACGGCACAGCCCTCCTGGCCTCAGCAAGCATTGCCTTGGGCAGGCAGAAGCAGTCCACGGGACGAATATGTGCACTGCAGCACAGAGCTGGGGGGGGGGGGGGGGTGGATCCTGAGCAGCGCTGAGATCTGCCCAGCATGGACTATCCTCATGGCTCTGCCCTGCCTTCTCCACCATGGCCCTGCATCCCCCTACCAAAACAAGGGGTGCTTTACAGTATCCTGACCACACTGTGCACCCACCCCTCCACCCAGCTCCTTGATGGCTCACTGCACTGTGGTCTTATGGACATGACGCCAGGCACAGGGCAGGCATGGCTGAACCAATGGACAGACTCCATGGCACCCACGGATGCTTTGGAGATGGTTTATGGATAGAAGGGGTACCAGGCCATCTCATTCCAGTCACCCTCCTGCAAATCAATCAACGCATTTGGCTCCAAGTTTGTCTTCCAGTCAAGCTCAATTCAGTATTTAATGCTTTTTACATCTCCAGTGTTGCTACCGGATGTCTTCCGAGATGTAAAGGGCTTTTTAAAGACTCCCTTCCCTGCTGGCAAACACACTTTGCATCTCTTCAGACAGCTGTAAAGAGCTGAAGGCTGTGAAGGTCCCTGGTAATAGCATTTCCACGAGGGGATGGGTGAATCCTATTAAGTCCCAGGCTGATGCTCCCTCTCTTGGGGCAGACGGAGGAAGGTGAGAAGAGCAGGGATCTCCAGGCTATTTCCAAAACCTGTGCTCTACTGGAAATCTTCTCCAATACTTGACTCATGACTGTCCTTTCTAGGCAAAAAGACTATTGTTGTCCATATCCTATAGAAAAAGACAGATCACCCATTCCCTCTCTGCATCCCAGTGTTCCCTGGAACTACCTGTGAGCTGTGGGGCAGCACAGGTGTTTCTGCAACACTTCTACACCCCAGGGCACAGGGCAGGCTTGTAGGGTGCTCTGTCAATTTTCCCAGGCTCCTGGGTCAAGGACAGTCCTTCTGGTTCCCTGCAATCCATTTAATACTCATTTACAGGTACAGAAGAGCACAGAGCATGCTAGTCTGTGATGCTGGAGCTTTAGCAGAGCTTCATCAGTATGGACTTCAGAAGATGAAGGAACAGCCATCTCCCAGGTTCACATAAACACCATCTCCCAGGTTTACCCAAATAGGCACTGGGCAGATTTTAGGTAGAATTTCATGACTCTAAATCCCAGAACCAGGTGGAAGGCTATTTTCCAGGCGTTTCCCGGGTCCGTGTCATTACTCTGTCACTTGGAAGACTCCAAGATCTCATCACTGGCCCAAGACCCATAACAGTAATTTTTTCCAGGCTCGTTACAGCGTCTGCCAAGAGCATGAGCCTCTTATTTATATACAACGTGCTGGGGAGGCGACTCTGTACTTGGCAAATCCAATGGGTTTGTCTGAAAGAGGAGTGTTGGCAGAGCTGGGGGCCGTGTACCACGGTAAGGAGCAGGGTGGGGGGGGGCTGCGCTGCCCCCTCCTCTGCCCTACACGTGGTGACGCGCAGCTCCGCGAAGCCACAGCGTCCCCACAAATCTGCCTGAGGACAAGGTGCCCGTGCTCCGCCAGCAACCCAGCCACGTGCCAGGCCAGCCCCAGCGCCTCTTCTCAGCCCTCACCTTTGGCAACCTCCTCGACTGTCAGCTCCCTCCCTGCTGTCCTCCTCCTGCTCCCTGCCAGCCCGGGCAAGCCCTCCCGGTGGCAAACGCACACCTTGACACTCAGACCCGTGGGCAATTGGCAAAACCACGCTTGAGGAACAGAGTTTACCCACGCATGACTCAAGTCCTCCCTCCTATTGCGTGCATTCACCCTGCCAGCACTGGAGAGAAGCATCCCACGAGGACACCCCTTCAGAAAAGACATACCGGGCTCCCAGCTCAGTACCTGCACTTTGCTGTTGAATGCTTAAGTTTCTTCTCACGTGTCACGAGTGGATGATACCATATATCAGAAAGCAGCAGCTGAAAATCAACACATCTTTGAAAGCACCCTATGGGTCAGCAGACCCAACTTTAGACCCCTGTGGCCACCCCCCACCCTCCAGTTTCAGCACTGACCTGCATCAGGATACCCTGAGCCTGGTTCCTTCTATGCTCAGTCTAAACCCTCTGCCTCAACTTTTAAGTCACTCAACTTGCAGCTGCGTGGGAGGGTATATATGTACATTCATTAACACTTCCATTATGCCCCGTGGTTTGGCAGGTGGTGCTGCATTATGGATTTAAACAGTGCCAGCAAGCAAGTCTACAGCACTTCACTGGATTAGCATGCTATGGGAAATCATACCTCAGAAGTGTTTTGCACTCTCGTGAAGCACCTCCGATGAACAAGGCAACAGCAGGGCTCCAACTGTCACTACCTCTGTGCAATCACATCAGAAATTCACTCACAACTTCAGGAAAAGATAAACCCCCCTCAAAAATCAATTGCCATTTAGGAAAAAAAGAAAAAAGAAAAGAAAAAGCAACAGCAGAGTCTCTTCCCAGTTAAAGGAAAAAGGAGAGGCACACCCTCTGCTGCCATTGCCACAAAGCATCTTTCACCAAACAATAACATCTTCTGCTTTTGCCCTATAAACTAGTTCTACCATTCATGGAAGAAACACACCACACAAGGTTACACTGATTTCAGAAGTCAGCCTTCAAGGTACTCAGCCTCCCAGTGCCCCATGCCAAAGATGATGCTTTCCATCTAATGATCAGGCTGGCATTAACAGATTTCCAGAAACTGTGACGTTGGATTCCCCAAAGAGATGTTGTCCCAGAGGGATGAGGAGATGTGCTGGGCTACAGCCAACCCACCGAGGACCTCCCTCCCCGCAGCATCGCGGACAGCAAACACACCACTCAGTATTGGCAAAGGGGCGGATAAGGACCTTTGATGGGACAAGAGGATAAAAAAAGGTTGTCTAAACACCGGTATCACCACATTGCTTATCATTTACTGGGGCTGGACACACTCACTTTTCCTTAAATGCCAGTGGTACTATGTGCAGTTGTACCTGCAGTGGTACAGAGCACTGGCTCCCAAAAGCGTACAGGACTTCTGCTTTACCTTGGCAATGGGAAGGGTTGTTTCACAGGTAAGACCACGCATGAACTGAACAAACCAAAGTAACTGGACAAAGTTTTCCGAGTCTAAATTATTGAGGTCAAATGAAGAACTACTTTCAAAGAAGAATTCCTGGTCCTTGATTAGCTCTTCCAGAGCATCGTTTTGGTTCAATTACTCTGCTCTCCTGTTTGAACAGGTTTCCTTGCTCATATTCTCCTGAGTTTCAACCCCCTACAGACGCTGGTGGAGTAGTTTCATAGAAATGTTTAGGCTCTGCCATCAGAGCCCGGGAAGATCTGTTTTTAACAGATCCACCACACAGCTGTGAAGTACAGCTATGCTGCTGCAAAGTCACAATGGAGTCAAGACATCAAGGTCTTTTCTCAGAAACGGTGGGACGGAGCGTTATGGTAGATCTCATATGCCATTCCTATGCCTGTGTAGTTCCATTACTTTTAAACGCCAAGCAAAGAGATGCTAGCCTTAGTCTTGGCAACTCAGGTGAATCTCTCATTTGTGTCATATTTTACATACCAGACTCACAGAAAGAGCAAGAAATTTGGATTTAGCCCTTCTTTGAACTGTTGGGCTCTCCCTAATGGACATTTGCTCCACATAGAGGTCTTTTTCACATGCTTCAGTACATTCAAGGACACTGCAAAAATAAAATTTGAACAGAAAGACAACTGTAGATATCCTTATGTTTTATCTTGACCTTGTGAGGTATAACACAACAGGGGATGGTTTACCCTGATGGTGTCTTGACATGTTTCTGCATAAAAAAAAACCTCTATTAAAAGCACAGATAGAGATGGCATGGATTGCAGCCACTTGAAAAAAAAAAAAAAAAAAAAAAAGCCCCAAAGCATTAAGGGCTGGTAAGGGACAAGATTACTTTCATCCTGCCACAGCATGTTTCAATTTAACCACTGCATCTCTCAGCACTTTTGGTTCATATTCTTCTACCACACAGAGACACAAGTTTGGTACACGCCCAGCCTTAGGAAGGGGAAATGGTATTTTTGGTCATCGGCTCCACCCACCGTGTCCACCCACCCTTCCACTCAACAAGGCTTTTGAAGTGCACCGGTCTCTATCAGGAGCGAGAGCACGTTAGCCTGGGGTCAGGAGGGCTTGGGGAGCCGGAGCGCTCCTGAGCTTGGGAGACATTTCGGGAGCTTGCTGGGGCCCAGCGGCTTTGTCAGCAAGTCCCTCACCTCCCGCTGCCCGCGAGGACACCCTGCCCAGGGCTGCCTGCCCCTCTGCCCCCACCATGGACTCTAGCAGGCACTGCCTCACCTCCTTCCCCAGCTCCTCATTCCCTGCCGTGAGGGTGGCAGACCTCCACCCACCACCCAAGCTCAGCAACCCTTCACCACTTCGTCTTAGACAACTGCTCTTTGTACCTTCCCACATCTTGGCTAGACCCATCCACCTCTGCGAGCCATCCCAAGCCCGTGCAAACTGCAGCTACTCTTATTTTTCTCTATTTTTTTTTACACCAAAACAGATGAGACAATCTGGCCTCCAAATCAAGAGAACTGCTCCCAGTGTTTTGTGCAGCAAAAGGATTTATTCTTACACTGCACAAAACCAAATAGATGCTTCAACGCAGGATATGCCTGAAAACACAATTTTGCTGCTTTGCTTCGACAACCTAACATTTATTCACATATTCTTGTGAGGCTGGTATGTAAACAACAGGGAGTAACTTGCTGTGCTCAGGAGACCTTAGAATAAGAGTTGTATTTCTCTGCCCTCCCGGATGCAGTAAGTCGTCCTCCCGAGGTTCAAAGAGTTTCTGAAGCTCATAATTTAAAAATCCAAGGAGTAAAAATGGGTTGCTGGAGATCTTTACCAACAGAAAAGTAGATTGAAATTGTTCTGTTATTTAATAATTCAAATCCCAGATGCTTAATTAAACAGTCTTGCTGCATTGCAAAAAGAATAAGAAATTATATATCCCCTTAGCTAACTTTGCTGATGAACATGAAAGACTTTTCATGCTCCACAGCCATTCAGTCCAAGTCAAACTTTTGAAGATGGACTTAATACTCCATAGGTAAATCTCATGTAACAAACTACTTGCTGCTCACAGGACAGGGGTGATGCAGCATCTTATCAGTATCTCTGTGCTGCACAGAGCCATTTTGCAGAATGCACAGAGGAAACGATGCTCAGCAGAGCATTTTAACAGAGCATTCGGTATCTCTTCAGACCAGACCAAACCTCAAGAAAAGCAAATGGTCCACTGAGCTCCTCATGCCTGCTATTTTGCCTGTTTGCAGATCAAATTTGAAAGCATCCACAGGATGTGGAGGAAACAGAGAAGGCTCTCTCCAAGTGCTCTGCCCTTAAGCTACAAAATATTTTCTGAGGTAAGAGCTGCAAGTACTCTTTCAAGTCCACCTCATTGCTACGGTTCATCGTAACCTTCGGACTTTTAATTCAGAGCTACGATCCTTCACCAGCTACCACCAAGGTCTCTTCAGGTGGAAGTGAAGCAGGGCACGCACAGGATGGGCCCAGGCGATACTCGCCTTGTTCTCCAAGGACGGTTATGTCAGACATAGACTTGTGGCTAGGCGAGTACCTCAACAGCAACATCACATGCTACTCTGAGAGCTACGATGGCATTACTTGACCTTACACTGTTTCACAAAAACAATTCGCAACAGCTCAGGGTTTTCCCAGAGCACTGGGGCATGTCTCCTCCTCCTCTGAGGTTAGCTGGGGACTCTCGTCCCCACCAAACGCCAGCAGCCATCAAACCAACCTCCAGTCTGCAACTGCAGCTCAGCTGCTAGCACTACTGAGCCAAAGGGATTCCTTCAGTGATTCCCCCCTTCCCAGTTCATCGCCCCACAGCACAAGCTGTGTGAACGCCCTTCATGACTCTCTGGGATTGAGTGCTGGGTACCGAATAACTTCTTCCCAAAGAGTCCTACTTTATAGATAGATGTTCCCCACCCAGCAAGTCTTGTACTTAGACTGGTGGCACTAATACTTCCATACCATGTTTTACACAAGACATTAGCTACATATTTTCTGAAGATCATGATCTCTGCTAAATTGCCAGCTGTCTATGCAGACCACTCAAGAGCCATCTGGGTATGTTAAGTACAGATGACAGACCTGATAACAGTGTCTGGATGTGCCTGAAAGATTAAATTCCATCTGCATCCTGTTACTTTTTGTCATTTCATACCTTTTTAGAGTCTTTCTGTGTCACAACAACCAACTGGTAAAGAGCTTATATCTCAAGCTCACAAACTTACGGAAGAAAATCCTCTAAATGCTTTTTTGGAGTGACCGGGTGCCTGGAGACATGCTACAGTGGGAAGGCCAGTTCAAGAAAAGAACGGATGGGATTCCCACTACACTAATGTCCATTAACATCCTTTTAACTTGGGTTGGGTGGGGTTTTGTTCCAGCTATTGTATATCGGACTCACCATTAAGCTTTGTGCTTTCAGCAAGGCAAATAACAGATCCCTATTCAAAAGTTTTTCAACCCCTCTTACATTTGCAAGATGAGCAAGTATTTGTTTCCACAAACCAGAACCAGCCTTACACTATTACAGCCTTTTCTCTTTACCAGCGTACCCCTCAAAAATATACTGAAGGAAGCTTAAACATGCACATTTTCATCCTGATATGACCAATTCTTTAAAAAAAACCTAGCAACAAAACAAAACGCCCGATAAACCTGAAGATTTCAGTTTAATAATTATCTTCTGCTCGCTTTGAAAACTCCTCTTCTCAAATAAGTGGGCAAAACAGAGGAGCTGCAGAACACCTTGCTGTTACCAAATCTGCATTTTCCGGGCACATCGTGCTGTCTGGGTTTGTTCACAGTGAGTCCATCTCCATCCTCTGTTCTTGGCCCACCCAGCAGTGAAAATCCCAGTCCCAGACCTTCTACCTGTGACTGGAGCTGAGCCACGCTGGCAAGCAGGCACCTGGAAAGCTGAATTCTCTGGCACGCTCAAATAGAAGGCTATTTCATTACGGAACTTTTAAATAAAACAAACAAACAAACCCCAACGCTTGCACTTCATAATTAAGTGCAAGCCAACTGAATTAGCGTCAAGACGTGCCATAAGCGTGTACCGCCACAGACCCCTGACGTTACTTCTCTTTGGGACCACAGCTCTTGTAGAGGAGAGGGCAGAAGCGGAGACGTGCCCAGGCTCTGCCTGCTCCCTGCTCCCGTGGTGCTGTAGGCATGGCCTGGGAGGCACAGGGACACCCATCCCCTGGCTGTGACCGAGGGGTGATTCCCAGCGGAGGAGCAGTAACCGCTGGCAGGGTAAGACCTCTGCTGCAACCTGCGGCTCAGCGAGCTGCCGCCCGAGCCCGGGGAAGTCGACAGCACTGAGCACTCCCAGGTTTTTCAAGAAGCGTATTTCACTGTAACCAGCACAAGGTAAAGGATACGGGCCCCGAGAGAGGCACAGCGTGACTTACACCTGACTTCAGCGGGCTTTAGTTTGATCCGTAAATCCTCTAGACACTTCACAAAAGTATTGCTCAACTCCCGCTGCCTTCAGCCTCACAAGAGGTAGACATAAATACTTAGCATTAGCATAGCTCCCCATGACTCATTTTTTCTCCTTTTTAAATATAGCATCCCATAAATGTGGATATATTCTGAGCAATAAAACTCATATTGTTACTGTTCACCATGCAACCAAAACAAAAAATTCCTCCCCAAAACCTCCTCCTGCTAGCTTTGTGACAGCTTCCTCCCCCAAAACCGAAACACTGGTGCCCCTCACAAGGCCAGGACGGAGCGAAGGCAGCTCTCCTCCATCAGGGAGCCCAGGCAGCACAGGGACATGGCACAGTGGCAGCAGATGCAGAGCCAGCGGCAGGGCAGGAGGCTTCATCATCAACCCAGCCACTCATGTCAACTTTATTAAAAAGAGCAGTGCTGGCTCTGGGCACAGGAGGAGCAGAGATTTGCCCAGAGGAATGGAGTTTCAATTGCCATGAAGCAGCCTGTGCCAGCATCAGGGAAGCTGGGCTCGCTGAAGAAATGGTGGAGGCATCTCTAGCTGGGAGATGCTCCCCATTCCCCATCTTACCCTCAGGCATACATCATCTTCCTCCATCACCAAGCTTGAGCTTTCCTCCTTAGAAAAGCGCAACCCCACCTTGCCCAGCCACAGAAACGCCCCAAGCTGCCTCAGAAGCATAGAGGAGGAACCTGATGGGAAGAGCATGGACTAGAGCTCAGTGGTTTTCATGGGAACTGAGACCCAGTTTCAGCACCCTCCTGCCTGTCCTGCTGCAGACTTTCCTGTGTGATCCTGTGTGCTGCGTTTAGCTTTACAGAATGCTCCAGTTCCCCAGCTGTACAAGTGAGATAAATAGTAGGTCCCTATCTCACAGGTATGTTACGAAAGAAATGGATTTTGCATTACAAGTGTTAGAGGAATGCTTTAAAAATTGCACAAGTACCAAGACTAATCCATCACGCTCAAAAAGAAACCCAAGATTGACAGCAAATTTAAGTCTTACCTACACAAACATAAATAGTAGAGTATGCAAGACTGTTTTCTTAGTTTATTCATTTCTTCTGATAACCATGTTTGCCCTGGTGACCTGAACAGTTCCAGTCACAAGTTGTTTGAACTCAGTGCACCAAATCATGTCTGGAGAAACGTATGTTTTACTCTGTCTACAGTGACGGCTGAGGCATCAGTCTTCCTCCCAGCCGTCCTAAAGACATAGCTGAAAATACATGCTCACATCCATCCTGCTGTCAGGTGACTGAAGAGTATACATTTTTACATCTTGGACCTCTCTAGCAAGACTACCCATGAGAATCTATCTTCCACGGTATTTTTCTAATTATTTCTTCAACATCCTTATTTAATATCTGAAATGAGCGGAGTGGCAGAGCTGCCACACTCATCCTAGAAACTATCATTTTAAAGACACGATAACAGAAGCCTTTTCTTAAAACTTCCAGGAGCATGTGTGGCTTAAAAAGCTGATTCTTGTTTAAAATAATGACTAAGACTCTTAGGAATCTAACTCCCAAAGTCACACAGGTAGTTTTGAATATGTTACCCTTTTAGAGTAATTATGCCATCAAAAGTTCCAGTCAAAAGCTGATGAGCGTTACTAATATATGCCAATGAGTGAGCCTGTAAGTGAAAGACCTTCTTGCTTTACTTACACTCCAGTAAATCAGAAAGCACACCAAGACTTATTTTCACATACAAGAGTAACGGACCTGACCCCAGGAGATACTTAGCGGGGTTAACCCACAGCCCAGGGAGCAGGTTTATTGTAATCTGGCTGCAGGCTGATGCAGTTGTACTTGTTTTCACCGGAGATGGAGACTTGGAGCAGCTGGTTGGTCTTCAGTGGACTAACAACAGTCACTACATAAACCAGTGGTAATGATCAAACATGGTGGGCCAGACAAGTCACCACTCAGATGCAAAATAGTGCCCAGGAAGTCCTCAGTGACACTCATCTCTAGACCAAGAACTAGGCAGAGGCAGCCAAGAGTTGGCAATAACCAAACAGAGAGAGCAGAGATCAGCAAACCATGTGGGGGCATTTCCCCCACCTTTGCAAAAATACATTGATTTTCCCCTCCATGACACGAAGCGCCCACTTCAGGTAGGTTTAGCAAGTTAATATGGGAATGAGGACTGTTGTACATCCGAAAGAGAGGCTTTGTATGAAACTATGTGGAACTTGCAGCAACAAAGAAGGCTTAGATAGCGAAGGGCTGAGAGGGATGAAGAAAGAATAAACCATTTTTACCACGCTGCACAAAGTTATATACTTGTTACAACATTCTTACCAGAAGCAGACCTGAAAAAGAAGGCAAGGCAGGAATTATGTTATCTGGGAGAAGGCGAAGGGGTATCAGCACACTTTTTAAGCTGCTCTGTAGTAGTGGTAGAAGAAAGTACAAGAAAGTAGTTCAAGATTTTAATCTCAAGCCCATCAATGGTAAACAAATTCTGAGGCAAAAAAGATTTAGCCAAAAATTAATAAGAAACCTCAGTTGTAGAAGCACTGAGCAATTCTGCAGGTCAGTTCTGGCCAGAAGCGAAGCAGCAAGAAGAGGAATGCAATCCCAGGGTATCTCAGATACTTAGATGCCTTCTGAAGTATCTCAGCATTTACTATGTTCATGCTCCCAACAAAGAAGAAACTTCTACCAGACCATTTTAGAAAGAAGAAAAGTAGGCTCAGTGAGAGGCAGATTCACTATAAGAGTTGCTGACCTTAGCCAACCCGCCTTTGGGCAGCCCGTGACAGAGAAGGTACCTGGGAGCAGGATTCTCATCTCTTCCGCTAGCTCCAGCCATTGGACTGGTCTCTGACGAAACCTATATGTCTGTGAAGCGCTAACCACCACTTACTGAAGAATTAGTGTCTGAAGCAGTAGAACTAGCAGAAGAGTCAGTAATAAGTACTGTAAGTACTGTAAGTACAGCAAACCACTTAAAAATATCATTAACCTCCCCCAACCCTGCCCCCACCTCCTCCCTCAATCATTATTTCAGGAGACATATTTTTGTATAATTATTTCATCATCTAAGAACGGGTGGCCAGTTCGGCGTATCTCTGTGCAGGACTTCCATAAGTATTACTCCTCTGCTGACATTTTCTCGCATATACATGCATGCATGGATCAGCAATTGCTCCACTACATTCTCAAATGGAGAATAAGAGAGTCATAAATCTCAAAAAAATGAGTACGCCAAAAAATTCAGCATCTGAAGTTACAGCTGTTCATTTCTCCTCTCTTCAGAAAGAGCCAGTCGTGGCTTATTGCAGATGTTATTGAAGTTGATGGGCTTGCTCTGGATTTACATTGGATACAAACACTCAGGATGTGACCTACTGGAGCATTGGACCTTCGTTTCCCCATGGAGAAAAATACAGCCAGTGACATTCAAGTAGAACAGGAAGGCTGTACTCGCCTCCCCACTAAGTATCTTCTGTCAAGTCCCTCTGTAGGCAACAACAGGCGAAAGAAGCAATAACTCCACCAAGGAGTGGGCTAACATTCCTCCCATCTGCCAGTCCCACGCTCATTCTGTTTTCACTTGGACCAAATCCTCCCAAGCCCTTCTGCTTTATACTTCATTAAACTTGGGTGCCTCAGACACCAAGAATAATATCGATGATCTTGGGAAGGTCACTTTCAAGGCACATTTCCATATCTTAACACCACTCCTCTTCCTCAGCCCTGTCTATAGTACTGTCTTGGAAGCCTGAAAATGAATTCCATATTTTCCATATTGAATCTGTCCCCCCAACCCTGATCTCCTTATTTATGACAGTAAAAGCTTATGCAAACACCGCCATCATGCAAAAACACTCCCCTCTTCGTTCCTGGGCATTCATGTTAATATTCTCCATCTCCAGAGTCTGGAGAAGTGTCAAGGGCTGCATGTTCCCATGCTGAGGTGCAACCCCTCCTGCCTCCACCTCTGCAGGTAAGAGAGATAAAGGGATGCGCGGTCATGGAGAAGTTACAACGCTGAGGCAAGGGCAGCTCCCGCGCGTAGGGGCACTACACCGCACCAGAGGCCCCGTGCAGGCTGCAAAGGCTGAGCGAGGCTGGAGCGAGGAGCCACCAGGAGCGGCAGCATGGCTGGAGAAGTGCAAAGCAAACAGGCAAAACCAAATTAAGACTGGTCCAGTTGAAGTCTGGAGCCTAAAACTTTCATAGTTTAGACAGACAGATTCATCCTAATGAATTGACTCACCTGCACCCGACAGGTCAGCAGGGATGCCCACGCTGGTAACTGCAGGAGGTAGGTGGAGGCTCTTGGCTTGAACCCAGCCACAAAAAATAGGTCACACCCAAAGAGGGAAGTTAAAAAGGAAAGGGCAGAAATGAATGAAGCCAAACAGCTTTCCTCAAGGAGCTCTCCAGAATTAAGAGCAGAAGGCAGTAGAGTTTCTGCCCTGAAGGTATCAACAGTGAAACACCACTGGTAGCACATGGTGCAAGCTAAAGGGCCATGCAGGTCTCCGGTACCGGACACTGTTCCTGTCTGCGCTTAAAGAGCAGCTCTAAGGAACCACAGCATGATGTCAAGAATAATGATTCATCACATTCATTTTTCCTATATCCACTTGTCCTTATGTTGCCCTCCTGTACTACTTTGCCAATGACAACACCAGCTTATGTACAGGGCTCATCCTCCTCCTTCCAGTGCCCAAATGCCATGTCTCTCTCAGTGCCAAAAAGTGTGTGGAGAGAAGGAAAGAAGTCCTCTCTAATCACCAGATGATACAGTTTTATTCCTCCTTTTTGTTAGCCTCAGTCCTAGTTTAAGAAAAAAAAAAAAAACACCCAACGCAACACATACAAAAAACTCCCCCCCATAAATAAGGCAAGCTTTGTTTCTGTAATTCTTAGTTCCTCTGCAAAAAATTTTGAGCTTGTGAAAAAAACCACCAAAACTTCAATAAATAGAAACTGCCTTTCACATAATTTCTGAAAACAGATGCTGGGCCAGCTCTGACCCTGGTACAGCTGCTCTGGTTCGGGAGTCATGCTGGTGGGGTGTTTGGCCCTCTGCAATCTGGGCTACACGCTCAATTGTATGGGATATCTCCTGGAATGGAGGATCAAAATCAAAGGAAGTCAAACAAATTGATGCAGAACTATAATATGAAGAACACTTATTTTTCTACATGCACTAGTATTTTTAAAGAGATACTGTCAGCTTTGTATTTTCAGACTCCAGTACGTAGAAAGAAATCCTGTCTCTATTAGGCAGTCCAAAGCTATGCTACCGAGAGGTGGTTTTTTTGAACCGATTACTTCATAACTTCCTTGCCACACCCTTGCTCTCTCTCTTATCTTCTAGTTTTTCCTAATTTAAGAGACCCCATTTTTGCAATGCCCCTAACAGACTCAGAGCAACAAACACCTTTCATAAAGAAAAATAATGACAGCTGACCCATGCAGTTTTAGGCCTTCGAAATGCATCTTTCTTGTGCAAAAAGGGCCTGAGCTAACCGGATAATTTCACAGTGGAAATTCAGAAAGCACATCTATATCCAGGTATGACTACAGAGTTGGTGTGCTTGTTCTTAGTACCAACTACTGTATGAACAACAGTTTCCAGGTAAGACATAAATAGAACGTTTCCAGTCAATAGCATCCCTTTAAGCCTGCTACCAAGATCTGAACTTAGATGACTTAAGATACCTAAGGAGTTGGTGGCTTAGATTTTTACACTTTCATAATATCAGGCGACTGATGTGGAAAAGTGCCAGCTGATGGGTGCGGAAGGGCTGCAGCTACCTGTGCTGAGGGAGAGCCTCACACACTGGTCAGGACTCCGCTGGGCGCTTTGCTCCTCTAACAAAACCCCAGCCTCTACCCTGAGCTGCCACGGTGTAAAGTCCCAGTTTGTTGCATAAACCCTCCCAGCTTGACAGGGAGGGTTACCAGAGCAGCCAAGCGCAGGATGCTGAGAGTGGTCCACCCAAGGTCTAACTCTTAACTTGCCCCTCAACTTGCAGCCAGCGTGGCTTTATCTTAGTTTCTCATCTGGGAAGCAAGCTTTTCTAAACAGTGTTTCTAGGGCTCTTGAGCCATTAAAAAAAAAAAAAAAAAAAAAAAGAAAAAAGTTGTAAGTTTTCTTTCTATACGCCGGCAATCCCAAGCACAAGAGCTGAAAAGTCCTTGTCCTTCAGCTGTGGTTCAGTTCATTTTCTTAAAACAGAGAAAAAGCAAAACCAAAAAAAAAAACCCCAAACCCTCCTCCTCTCCTTGTTTCTTTGTAATTAAAGACAGTATCTGTCTCTTTCTTCTAAAAGTCTAGCAAGTAACTCAAACACGCGAATCTGGAAGCTTTCACAAAGTATTTAGTGGTCCAAGAGCAGTTTTAATATAAGGTAAGAAATCTTGCAATACACAGATCAGAACACGCACGGGGTGGGAAAGTAGAAGCTCAGCGTGGCTCTGATTCTGCTGGGGGGGGGAGGAACCCCAGACACACAAAAAATCCAACAAACAGCTTAAGATCTTGCATTACACCTCGGAGTGACCCCCTCTCCCCACCACGCACCCCGAAGACGACGTGAAACCCACGGCGGTGCAAACCATCGCTTTCTACAAGCCCTTTTCCCAGCTTTCGGCAGGGAGGGAAAGAAACCCCCCCCCACCCCGGACACGGCAAGCCCACCGCCGCCGCGCAGCGAGACCCGGCGCCCCGAAGCGACCGTACCGTCCCAAGCCCGGCGTCTGGCGTCGCTGAGAGCGGCGGTTCCGCGGCGACAGTCGGCGACAGCCCTTTCTTCCCGACCCCGATCTCCGGCCCAAGGCAAAAAGCGGCGGTGCCCCGGGGAGCGCTCCTCCTGGCGGGGCTCATGCCAGAGCGCGGCACCGCATTTCACCGGGGATTACTGGGGGAACAGAGGAAAGGGGAAAGCCCCGCCGGCGGTTACCGCTGGGTGTCACGGCGATCCCACCCCTCCCGCGGAGCTTTTCACGCGTGGGGCGCCGCAACTCCTGGCGGCGCTACCCCGCACCCCCTCGCTTCGTGGCGGGGGGGGGGGTGTGTGTGTGTGTGGAGAAGCAAACCGCACTGCGATTTAGGGCTTTTGGGTCCCCCCCCCGCCTCAAAAGCGCCACCCAGCCCCGCTCACCCGGGGCCGCGCCCTCAGCGCCCGCCCATGCCCGCCGAGAGGCGCCCGCCGCCGGGCAGCCCCGCCGGCCCCCGCCCGCCCGCTCCCTCCTGCTCCCTCCTTCCCTCCCTCCCTCCCCGCCGGCCCGGGCCGGGGAGCCCGCAGCCGGCCATCCCTTATATCGCCGCGGCGGCTGCTATAAATAGCCCGGCCCCGCCGGCGGGGGCCGGGCCGGGTGCCGCCGGCGGGGGTTTCTCTGCGGCGGGGACCCGCCATCACCTGCGGCTCGGCGACGGCCACGTATTTCTCACTTTTGACTCCTTTTGATGCCGCGGGGCGGCGGCGCGCCTCCCGGTGCTGGTGGTGGCGGGGGGGGACCGGTCCCGCCGACCCCCGGCGCGGCAATGGGCCCGTCCGCCGCCGCCGCCGCCGCCGCAGCCGCTGCCGCCGCGTTAAGGTGGAGCGGGCGGCGGTACCTTAAGCCGCTCGGGCGGCCGGTGCGTCGCCTCTCCCCGCCCGGCACCCCGGGCCCCGGAGGAGGAGTTTTGGGGGGTTTGTGGCTGAAAGGGAGCGGAGCGACCCTCCGGGCCGCGGGGGTCTGTGCAGCCACCAGCAAACGGGGGGGGACGGGACGTGGAGAACCGCTTCTCGGCGGGGGCTGCTTGATGGACGGGGCAGCAAGCGGAGGGCACGGGATTGTACAAACGCGGTTCGTGCCACATGGCACACGCTATGCCACGGAGGGCCGGCTCCTACACGCGCGCACACACAGGCTTAAATTCATACTGAATGCGAGGAAGCCGTATCGACTTTTGTCGCCATAACAGAATTTGTGTTTAACGTGCCAGGGCTCATCCCAGACGGGACTCCAGGGAACACACCGGCGGTGGTCACTTTTCCTACCTCTCCTTTGTGCCCTTGGCACTGGGAGACAGAAGCAAAGCAGCGCTCCACATCTCACCGGCAGACTCCTCTGCCACCTCGCACCTTCCCCTTGCAGCTGACCGCAGCAAGAGTCCCGCTTCCACATGTGCGCTCGTTCATTTACGCACGCTGCCCTCGCAGGGGATGCGGGCAATAGCTACGTGAGGATAGTCCGTGTCAGTAAGGACGGGTCGGTCCGGCTGTGCCCCGTCTCCTACCGCGGGAGCATCTTGGGCACAATCCTGCTGGGCGCTCAGGCACGTGCCAAGGGCTCAGAGCATCTCAGGGGTCTGCATTTAGGCACCTGCTCATTTACCTTGCTGGGTCAGGGCCCACCTCCACGCTGGTTCGCAAAGCAGATGTATGTGACTCGAGTTGGTTCTTACGGACAAGGGAACAGCCCCAGCTCCCCTCCTGTGCCAAATTAGCATTACATACACCCCAGTACTCCCTGAAAACGTCTACCCAAAGCAGTCTGGCACCGCGCCGTGGCCTGCATGAAACGAGAGCCTCCACGCTGTCTTTCCCACAGAAGTAAGAGGCAGAGAGGACATTTTACAAACCAGACCCACGAGTCTCTGCCTCAAAATCTGCATTGGTCCAGTGGCATGGAGGAGGTGAGAGGGAGCAAACCCACAGCGAGTAGCCACAGCACACCCAGCCGTGGCGCCCATGCCAGCTCACCCTGCAAATTCTTCACTAATCTCACCCCGTCTCAAGACACAGGAGACATGTCCAGGAGAACTCCTACAGGCTTTCCTGACCGAACCACGGGACGGAGGTGTTTTGCTCGCATGAATCAACAGCTGGGTTTGTAAGACACACGTTTGTCAACAGGAGTCACAGATATGCACATGAATTTGGTGCAAAACTCAGCTCCTCTGTTGGCTGCAAATTTTCCTTCTGGGACAAAACAGCCTCCTCGGTTTCCTGAGGGCAGACTTTGTCAGCAGCTTTGTGCAGTGCAGCGATGGAGGTGGCTGGCTATGAGGAATCTGGTTTATTTGCTATCAGCATATCTTGCGACGAGCGAGGGCAGCACTGGCAAAGCTGCCGGTAAGCGGTACCCATTAGCGAGTCTCAAAACCCAGCAGGTTGTTTATATACCCTCGAGGGGGTGTGGAAATGTTGTCACGAAATGCTGGGGACACAGCAGTCCTGGGACCAGTAGGCCAAAGGTTTCAGGTTTAGATCTTTAAACCTAAGCATCCAGCTTTGTACTTGGGCATCTTAAACAGATCACCCTTCAGAGCAGGCACGTTTCTGTTTCTGTGGAGATAGCTGTATTTCCAAACCAAGCCCAATATTCAGACACCCAAACCTGAAAATCTCTGATGCATTTCATACAAAGTCAGTAATGTTTGAGAGGAAAAGCCCATGGCCTGGCTCCCGCACGTTGGGTCTCCGGGGTATTCCTCAGTTCTCAGTAGCCTTCCTGCCCATAAGAAATACTAAAATTATGTAAGGAGGAAAGCCAAAACCTCCTCTTTCAATTCCAGCCAGTATCTGGAGCAGCATTAAATTTCTTGTAGTGCGTATTAGTTAACAACATTGCTAAAGGGGAATTGCTGCTGTGGTTGAGCACTTACACAATATGACTCCTATTTAAGTGCATTTTTGTATCCTGCTGAGTCACCCCAAGGAGCCCTCAAACAAAACTTCATGTTCAATTTGACAGCAGAGGCGGTGGCATGAGGAGCCCCCCTCTTTACCAGCCCTCCCCAGGGGAATGCGAGTGCAGGATGAGCAACGCTTCAAACCGTGGAACTTAATACAAAGCTAAAAGAAAAAAAGTGACTTAAAATTTCAGCCAACATTTCCCTCCATACAGCTTTAAGCACATGACATTTCCAGTCTCTTTCAGCTTCACTTAATAGATTAAAGTGACCGTGCAGTCCCTGAACTGCTCAGGTCAGACTATACTTGAGGCGAACTGTTTCTAAATAAGAGGACGCATTATTTATATAGCATAATATTTCACTGTTAGGGCTAGATGAATGTGGCTGTTTATAATCCCATATTAAAGCTGAGTGGGTTAACGCAGCACGAGCCTCTTGGCTTGTTTTGCTGGCAGCTGCCTTTCGGGCTGGCTGGGGATGCTTCCCTCGCCCGCCCCTGGCACTCTGCGCACTAGCTGAAGTCTGCACAGGGGCTTGCACAGCACAGCAGCAAGGCAGGGACTGCTTGCACAAACCAAGCAATGTTTTCTCCGCGGGAACAGTGCAACGGGTAAGATTTTTGTCTGTAGAAGTTCCTGCTGGTGCCACGTAGCCGGGGATAAGAGGTCACTGCAGAGAAGGCAGAGGGTGGAGATGGGGTCTGAGGGCAAGCGGTGGCCCTCCCGTGAGCTAGCCCAAGGTGCTGCTGGCATCACTGCCTGGAGGGCAGCTGGGTTGTGCTGGAGCGCGGAGCTGGACCTGACTGCACCCTATGGAGATGCATGCACCATCCTGCATGGCATCACATCTCACTAGAGCGGAGCCCCGCAGGCTTGTTGGCCTTTGGTGTTGAATTTGGAGAAGAGCACAAGGAAACCAAAGCTTGAGACCTGCCTGACGGCTCAGTCTTGAATGAGCTGCTAAGGAAAAAGTTGAGGTGCTCCTACGGCCAGCTGGCTCCAAATCTGCATGAAACCAATACAATAGCTTTGCAGTCCCTCTAAGTCCAGGCGGTCAGAGGCAGCAGATCGCTCCTTCAGGCTATCGATGAGGAATATTACTGTGCATCTATGGACTAGGGACAATGAAGCTATAAAAAAAGACAGCTTAAACAGCTGAGATTCATTTCACTGAATTTCTGTGTGGTGCTTGGCACAGACTATGACAAAGCTACTTAGCTGTAGAGGACATCTAGTGATATTCACATGCAACTACATAAACCTGATAAAAGTTCACGTGTGACTGCTTAAGAGCCAGCGTGGCTAAAGACGGAATATGGTGTGGCTGTAACAGCTGCAAGAGGGCTGGGACGGGCTGACCATGCAGCACCTTCTATAAACAGGTCACAAAGAAAAAACTCCCGAGAGGCTTTATACATAGAAAATACACAGCAAGGGCATAGACAGAAAGCTCAGGGGAGCTGGTGGTGCTGCACCTTTTAACAAGGAGACATTACAGGGAAGCACAGTGCCTTTATTTCTACAGCAAAGACCCTGTAAGCAGGGATACAGAGTTTTCTTTCAGGAATTTTTGCTCTTATCTCAATTCGCCTTTCATGTGACTCACCCCGGAGCACATACTGTGAACATCAGCCTCAAGATCAAGATTTTTTTTACTCCCCTAGTACAAGAGATCAGCCCTTTCTCCATACCCTTTTGCAGCCTGCCGCTCTTTTTTTTTTATAGGAAGGATACATAGAATACTTCCCCCCTCCAGGTTATTTATAACAGGGGATTCTCTAGAAATATTTTTCCGGACATATTCCAGGCCTAGGATGAGGAATTTGGCTGCAAAACAAAGACACTGCCAATTTGGTTTCTAGAAAGAAAAGGATCAGCAGAGCTTTATAAAAGAACACACTTCCCTAAGGAAATAGACTAATTTTATCTGATACTTCCTTTGAATGGAATTATTCCTGTTAAGATCACCATTCATTTAGGAGTAAGGGCTTCACATCTGGGGCCTCGCCATCTCGCACTTATTTCTATGTCAGATGCACTCAGTTTACAAGTGTTGAGGAAAGGTAGGACTTTATTATTCCTAATAAAACACTGGGAAAGCAAGTTTCTGCTGGCCAGATTAGATCCTTGAGAATAGCTGTGCAAACCTACAGTAGGCAAAAGTTTGTGGCTTAGCTGCCCGAACTGGCTTCAGCTCAGCAAACAGGTCTGATACAGAATCTGAGTGGTACCTGGCTATTAAACGACAGCAGCAGACCGGGACTGGGAATAAACTGGCCAGTGTAAGCAGAGAGCGACCACAGCATCAGTGAGTAGGCAGACAAGACTTTATCTCTTACAGAATCATTTCTCTGGGCTGAATTACACATTGAAGGGCCAACCCTGGACACTCTTGCAAAGAGAACTGAGTTTGAATTTGGTGCGCAGAGATACCTACTCAAAATGCAAAAGCTGGTGTTGAAAGGCCACAGGGACATGGACAAATGAACAGAGGAAAAGGCTGTATTAGCTAAGACGACTCTGCAACACTTTGGTTCTTGCGCCCTTCATGCATTTATGTTATTTATCAATGGACTCTATATTTAGCAATCATAAGACCAGAGTGTGGAGCAGCCCCAGCTCCTTGCTAGTGAAGGGGCTCCCCGGAGGGCAGCTGATGGCTAGCAGAGGCTGGCACAGCTCTGAGAGCTCCGCGGTAGCTGCTCGTACAAGGCAGGAGTCATTTCTCCAGCACACTGAGTCATTGTAGGAAGGAGACCGAATCTTACCCAATTTCCGAAAGCAGAACAGCTCTAAGCTCTCTTGTGATGAAACAAAAGCTGGCAGAGCACATGCTGTTATGTAGCAGGCAGGGTGGCCACTTGAGACACATTCAGGAGGTCTTCATATGAGCAGCAGTAAAGGACACTTCAGAGGCTGAAAGCTGTTGGTGTTGAGCGGGGAAGGCACGGTGCAGCTGCTTCAGTACTGGAGAGCTGCAAATTAATGTATGATGTGAGTTTTAACGCAGAGGAGATGAGGAAATCAATGACCGAGACGGAAGGGGAGATAGTGCCAGATGAAGCTCGATGACGACATTTCCAGGCAATTTGTTCGCACTGCTCGGTGAGCTGCTTGTGGAGAGATGGAACAGATTAGAGGTGACTGCATATACTTTGCCCAAGAGCAAGATTGTGAGATTCACAGTTGCAAGGGCTTCAGTGGCTGTGCTGCTTCCATGCAGAACTATTAATAACTGATTCTCTTAACTATCAAAGCATTAGCTCCAGCTGATTTTACCATTTCTGCATGTAAAAAGGCAATTACTTTCCCTCTCAGGAATTTCATCTGGGGGATGTACAAAGTTACAGTCAGTTACATGTTCACTCACAAATACAGTCTGGTGAAAAAGGCAGGCTCTCAGGAGAATTTGAACCCGACCGGACACATGTCAACCAGAACACTAACAAAATTTAGCTATGAAAAGCTTATTCTAAGAAATATTGTAATTGCCATTTTAGTGGAAAGAGAATGACAAGGGCTTCTTATGTCCTGCTGACGGTCCAAAAGCAGTTGCAGGGCACTAACCTGCAGAAATGTGACATCGAACAGGAAGAAAAACTAGCTAATCTATCTAGTTAATGTATTTAGTTAATGCTCAGGTTTCTGGTTGGACACCCACCACACATCAAGAGCTAAGGCAACAGAATTAAGCACAGGAGAAAGACAAGTGCCCTGGACACTGGCTACGTGCTGTGAGACATGAAGACAGGACATGGCAAGTGGAAAGCAAGGTAACTTTTAGCATTGTGTCAATTTTAATGACCTCAGTTCCCCATATAAAAGAGAGCTTATCTTCTTAGAGTGCTTGAGCTTTGGGGAGGTCAGTTCATCACCACATCTGAGATGCAGCACCATGGCGCTCTGGAGAACGCTATGTCTTAGCCTGCAACTCCAAATACAAAGTAGGGAACACACGCTGAGAAATATTACACTGGGAGAGCTGTAGCAGCTGCAGTTGGTGGTAACTCTGTCCTGCTCTTCTCCAGCACCTCCCTACAAGTTATTTCTTATTCCCTACGCTTGTTTCAACCATCTAATCCAGTGACCTTATGCATCTTTGGGCTGCTTCAAAATGGTTAGAACATAGGAGAGATGATCCCCCAAGACAAGATGCAGGACAGGCTCAGCATGGAGACTAAGAAACCCTAAAGCACAGACCCAGGATTTTCCAGAACTCTGTCCTTGCACCTGGAGCTTATTTCTGCTTCTGCTGCAGATAAGCCACAGATGTATGCACAGAAAGTCCTGTGCACGGGCGACTCTGCCCGCATGCTCTGGAATCGGCAGGGCCAGTCTGCCCTGCCATTTACTGAGGGCAATACCTTAAGAAAGCAGTTGAGCTTGTAGTGGCTGTCAAACCTATGTCGGGGCAGGGACCCTGCTCTTTACTTGGCCTTATTGGCTTGTATACAGAGCAGAATGCTGTAAACAGACCTATAAATACTCCTGTGCCCACTGCATGCTCGAGGTCAGAGCAGATCAGCATATCAATTCCTTCTGGCTTTAAAAATAAGCTATGAATCAATGCATTCATTGCAGGCTGAGTATCCCTGCAATGAGGCTGATGGTGCTGCTCCAAAACATCGGCATTCTGGGCAAGAGCACTGTAGACAACAAGGTACATGTTAGTGAACAACACAGAGGAGGGCACGAAGCAGCCTGGTCCCTAAAACCCACCTCTGGCAAGAAGTGATTCAGCAGGACACCTGGATGCCAAACCTGTAAATACCTGTTGGCTCTAGGAAATATCTGTAACCCTGTAAATGGCACTGACCTGTCAGGTTACATTTCAGATCTTTCTGCTGCATCTCAGCCTCCATGCTCACCATGTGAACCTCACTTTATCAGCTTGTAGCCGAGGAAGCAGGACAGGTGAGAGGAATGGGAGCTGACCTGCATTTGGAAAGCCAAACCTCAGCCCTAAGCAGGGCAGCAGGACCTCACTGCCAGCACATCAGTTACCACCCTGCAAGCCCAGAGAACTCAGTCAAGAAGGCAGGATGCGTCCTACTCAACATTGCCAAAAGCAAAACCTAATGCTCTTCAGATTCCTTCAAGCCCAAATTCCCTACACAGGGAAAAGGCTTTGGATCCAGAATCCAGGCTAATTCAGCCTTAGCCAAGCATGTGAATGAAGGTCCATCTTCCCTACATCCTTTATGGGAAAGCCCTGTAATTACACCTAGAAGTGATACACACTCTGAACCCGTCATGGATGTCCCCTGCAGGCATACATTTCTCTGATTTCTGAAAGACAGTTTTATGTGGAAAGAACAACCATTTCCAGTAAATTCTTGATGCTACTGGGCCAAACACTGCAGTAGCCAACAAAGCTGGTAAAGGGTCTGGAGCACAAGTCTTATGAAGAGCAGCTGAGGGAACTGGGATTGTTTAGCCTGGAGAAAAGGAGACTGAGGGGAGACCTTATCGCTCTGTACAGCTACCTGAAAGGAGGCTGTAGTGAGGTGGGTGTCAGTCTCTTCTCCCAAGTCACAAGCGATAGGACAAGAGGAAATGGCCTCAAGTTGAGCCAGGGAATGTTTAGATTGGATATTAGAAAAAATTTCTTCACCGAAAGGGTTGTCAAGCATTGGAACAGGCTGCCCAGGGAAGTGGTTGAGTCACCATCCCTGGAGGTATTTGTGTAGATGTGGCACTTAGGGACATGGTTTAGTGGTGGACTTGGCAGTGTAAGGTTAATGGCTGGACTTGATGATCTTAAAGGTCTTTTCCAACCTAAATGATTCTATGATTTTTGTAGAAAAGCATTTCAGAGAGACTCTCCCTTGGATTCTCTTTCCAATTCATACTGCTCTTCTCCCGTCCTTACCAACTTTACAAACATTTCTGTGGCTGAATAACATTTTTGGTCTACTGCCTGTTGCAATCAAGGAAAACCTTTCTATTGACTTCTGGGACAGTCAGGCCCAGCTATTAGTGAAACATAAAAGCATTCGAACCCCACACTACTGGGACTGTGTGTGTAAGTGGCATTACTTCCCTCCTCCAGTGGTTGCTCATGAGATCAGGACACAAAGGCAGCCTGTCTTTTGGGAGCCTTCTTTCCTTTAGAAGCCTGTTTGCCTTTCTATCTAATAATGACAGTGAGAAATCCTTAAGGGTTTTCTCCCATTCCCCAGCAGAGAGCCCCAGCAGGCAAAGGCTTTGTCAGGCAGCATATTAATGAAACAGAAAACATGACCTGAATTTTTATAGCTTGTACTTAGCAGGTCATTTACTTGTCATGAAAAGGGACATTTTGCATTGGCTGCCAATAATAGCTTCAGAAAAGCAAGCACTTAGCTCTCATGTTTAATTCCCGTGAGGAGGAAGGGCGAGAGGAGATCCGGAGCTGCTCCCTTTCCCCCACCCCAGACTGGGATATTCAAACTATGCAGAGCACTCTCCTAAAATTTAGTTGCGGGAACAGGGGTGCTTGTGTGACCCTGGTAGTGAAGCCTACATGTGTGGTGGCCAAGCTGAGCCCCAGGTCCCAACTGAGAAGGGTTTCTCATCCTCACATCCCACGCAGCAGCAGTCCAGCTGAGCAGCTCTTTGCAGACAGAGCTTGCCATTTTCCTGGCAGGCTGGCACTCTTCTGACTGGTCAAGTTAGCTCTCCAGGTCAAGGCTGGGTCACCAGATCCAGGATAAAATTGTAATACAAAAGTGCCCTAGCTGTGGGGTGATTTTCACAAGCTGGATGGTCAGGCCTTCCTCTTTATGCAAGGGGAACAGTGAGGCATGCAAATGCTCTCAGAGATAAGGAAGATGTTCTTAAACAGTCCCTGCATCCAAACTAGCACATGTGCCAGCTGCAAGACTGATCTGAGCACAAGAGCAGTGTAGACCTGCGCCAAACCCGAATCACAGATGAAGTGCTGATGAGTATCTTCAGCCTCTACAGAATGGAACACAAGGGCCCATTTCTCTCCTCACCTCTCTATGACCATGTAAGCTTCAAACAATACAAGGGGTTGGGATGAACCTCCTCACAGGACCTTTGGAGGACCTTTAGCAGCTCCTGCACTGGCTAAGAGGTGAGCAAAACTTTCTCACTGATTCCAAGTACTGCATTTTCAGCTGTGTAATGTTCTTTGTGTCTCGTGGAGAAACCTTAAATCTAAGATAAAAAATGTTTTTCATTTCCACTCTTTAAATGGGAAAAACTTTAGAGTTCCATGGAAAACTCTAGAGTCTAGATACTAGACTGCTCTGCTCTCCACCCAGCATCTCAGTGTTTTGGCTCAGCCTTGCATTTCCTGTTGTCCCTGTTGCCATAAACCTCTCCAGCGCCTCCTTCTTGATGCCTTCGATTAGCTGAGTCCCTTCCAAAGAAGCACGCTAAAGACTGATGAAGAAAAAGAAAGCAACACTGTGATATTGTTTCCAGCTCTCTCATGATTCCCTGTGCATATATCCAACATCTTCTCCCCATCCTTAGACCCCTTTCTGTGCCACTAGGGTGTGAACATTTGTGCATTGTGCAACATGACAGGACTCCTGGGCAGGGTCACAGACTCCTGGAAAGGTATGTTGGAAGGGACCTGTGGTGGTCTGTAGTCCAACCTCCTGCTCAAACAGGAAGTTATGGCTGACACTAGACCAGCCAGCCATGGCATTGAGCCCAGACACAATTGTAGTGCATTAATTACTGCCTGCTGCAGTCTTACATATATGAGCTATGTGACTGTTGGTCAATGGCAACAAGATTGGGTCACATCCATTTATTCCTTCTGTTCCTACAGCTTACTTCTAAGTCTTGCTGTCACCTATACTATTAATGAAGTAATCTCTACTGTTAATGAACGAAGAGCACATGCCCATTTTTCTGGAGGGTATATAAAGCTAAAGGCTGGTGTTTTCATGCCCTCATGCACTAGTAGTACCATGGTTCATCACTGATTGTTGAATAGCCCTTTGCTTCACAAAAGCCAGGTGTCAGAAACTCATCCTCACCAAGAGGTAGACCCTACCCTCAAGAGCTGAAGCAGACCAAGCGTTGGTGAGGATACATGACTGCATGAGGTAGGAGCCAGGAGTGCTGACATGACGCTGCTCTAACTCATGTAGGTCTACACATTTCATCATGCAGTTGTGTCTCTGAGGGACAAATCCACGCATCTGTCAGCCCGGTCTGACCGATGCCTTTCACACATGAGCCATCAAACTGCCAGACCTGCCCCTGTGCAGGGTCTTTAAGACGCTGGTATCCAGCTCTATTCACCAGGGCAGGATCATTGAATTACTGAGTGCACTCAGCACGGGATATTTAATAAGGGCATGAAAAAGCTACCGAGAAACAGAGATCATGACCCTGCTTCTGCTAAACCAGTTCAATTTTAAAATAAAAAACTCTAAAGAAAAATTTGAAGGGACTTGTAAACATGGATAGCATGGCTCATCAGATTAATTACAGGACAGAGTGCATTTCAGATATTGATCTGGGTCTGGAAAGGACTTAATAAGATTAGTTAGGAATTACTAGCACAAGATGGAGATGAGATATCCATCTAGCTCATAGCTTTGCTGAAGTCAGGGTACTTACACTAGACAGAAGTGCAGCCCTTTGAAATCCCCAAGCAGAAACTACCACGAGCTTTACAAATGTCAGTAAATCAAGCCTCAGAGGAACTGTTATCTCATTTCACATTTGGGAAATGGGAAAACAAAGGCTCTTTGCCCCACTGTTTTACAGGTAGTTGATGGAAAACCTTTAAGCACAGCAAATTTTAGGAGCAGACAACCTACTCACAGCTCAGTGAATCTGCCAGGCATTAGAGCAGGTCACAAACAAACTTATACTCCTTACTCAAAAAAGGAATGTCTTGAAATGGAAAGTCACTAAAATTGCCATCACGGTTGATACAAGTCTGGGTTCCAAGGAATAATCCAAAGGGTGTGAGCACGTGGGGGTTGTTTGCACTGACAAGAAGTTAATTTGATTTAAAGAGATGCTTCAGCATGCTCCAGTAATTCAGATTGCATGCTAATTCAGTCCCTGGCCTCTTTTCTGTTGAGAGCGTGTCACCAAAATTTCCAGTATTCCATATCAGCTGTGCCCCTTTAGAAAATAGAAGCTGCCAGCTCATTTAAAAACTAGCTGTTAAGTAATGTCAGTTTTTACTCAGACCCCAGCCAAGATCCAAATCAGCAAGACCAGAAATAAAAGGCTCTGAAGTGGGCTACTAGCTGGGACCTATCCATTCCCCCTCAGCTGTACCAAGATTATGGGCAGTTACATGATTTGAGGGCCTGAGCAGCATTTCTCAAGCAAAGAAGCCACAGAAAAGAGAAGTCCAAGTGTCATGAGTCAAGATATTTGAGGAAATATAATAACAGAGTATGAGGAAAATTCAGTCACTTGCAGAAAGAAAATAAATTCTGGGTCACAGGGGCAGGGGGACCTAGTTCACCCATGGGTTGTGGAAAGTGGTCCGGGCCATTCATGAGAGATTTTCCTTTCTTCTGCCACTGGAGGATGGCATAAACAATCGAGCGCATTGCATCGTTGCCTAGAAGTAGAGACCCACTAATAGGAGTGGGAAATCTAAGACTTAAGAGAAGACGGTCTTGATGTGTGATGGTATGCGGGTGTCGAGTTTTAAAATGTTGCAATTAAAAGAAAAGCCTCTGAGTAAAGCAGAAAGTGACACAGCAGACTGAAAATAAAATGCTTGGAAGAGTACAAACTCAGGCACAGAATAAAGGGATTTAAGGAGCTGACACATCACGTGCACTTCAGTGATCAGAAGAAAGCTACAAATAAAAGTAAGCATTCCTTTGTAACTTGTACTTTTCTTTGTGAGTGAATAATAATAATAAAAAAAAAAGCCTGACTCTCCAATGTATTGGGGGAAAAAACATCTGATTGTGTTCCTCTCTTAAGAAATTAAGCTAACAAGGGATTTAGATTTGAAAAGAAGAAAGATGATCCTCTTTGCTTTCAGATTAAATATCTAACAATGGCACTTCTGCCTGGAGTGCTTAAAATCTGTGGAAGTGCTCGCATGTACGCTAAATCCACAGGAGTTAGATCTTGGAGGCTGTGACTGCATGGGCTGGGTGAACACCAGCAGTCAGGTTCCCCTCCTCCCCAAAATCTCCTCTCTCTCCTCCTCCCACAACCTTTTTCAGCTTTGATGTGAAATCCCCATTTCCAGGATATGTTCTTGAAAGCTCATGATCTGATTTTGGGGGAAATCCTCCAGCCAATGATAAGCTGTTTCCATGGGGATTAAATATTTGAGTTTCATTTTCATGCTGGGACTTTCTCTAGAAGATTTACTTGCCAGTTTTCATGCCACTAAAAAGATAAGGAAAATATCACCATGGCAGAGGTCCCTCCATGTAGAAGATACTGGGTAGGGTGAAGTATGGCATATCAAAGCTGCTTGATTCTGTATGACAAATCCAGACATTTTCTTATTATGGAATAATCTCAATATACAAATGAATGAGAAATATCAAAAGATCAATTTGAATAGGTTCAGGTCTCCCAGTCCCTATTAGCATTCCAGAAGAGGCAACAGAAAAAACAGCCCCCTAAAGATTCCCAGTGAAGCCACCAAGAGTTTACTGGGGCAGAGAGGAGGGAAACCTCTCAGTTGTACCTTTGATATCTGGAGTCACTCCACCTGTGCCTGGAAAGGCTAAAGCATCTTGGCCATATCCTTTTATACTGATAGAAAAGCTCCTAATTTGTACATGACTTAGTAGTGTCACTACGCTGTTAAAAAATACATCTTTAATGCAGTTTTCCTCTGCTTACTAGATTACAAAGACACTTATAAAAGCAGTGTGTCCTGTTTCAGTATAGGCTACTTATTCATATCTCCTGATTGCAAAACAGATATCTGCATGGCTTGGCAGTGCTTTGGTCCTGCTCCATACCTGCCTATTTGCACAAGTCTGAATTGAGACTCGATTCTCGCAGCCTGGGCATCTCCTTCACATGTTCTCAAACTTGATCACTGAAACCAGTTGTGAGGTCTGTGGGGTAAGCTCTCCTTTGCTCTTGTCTCCTCAGATGGGCCATCTGAGAGGTCTAACTAGCATCCTACTCTCAGAGCAGGGTCCCCATCAGGAAGCATGGATCCAAACTGTTCGACAGCAGAGCCAGAGCAGATGCAAGCCAGCACAGTAAGAGCAGGCAATTGGGCCGTGCAATAACCCAAAACTGAACGCTCACTTGGCACTGGTGATGCCCAAATGGGTCCTTCTTCAAGGCGACTCCGCAATGCAATGTGCCATTCATGTCTGGATGGAGCCTACTTAAAAATGATGATAGGAGACACCATCAGACTATAACAGAACCTGAAGAATTTGTCATAGTACTGGAGCTGATCAAACAGCAGCCAGAAAAGTTGGGTTTCTGTCCTCCAGAAGTACCATTTTCTGCTAAAAGAGTGTGTGTCTCTGTGTTTTGGGGGAGGAGCCCTCAAAACAAGTTTCATCAAGAATTCTCATGCTTTCACTAGATACCTCTAACATTTTTAACCCCAACATTTTCCATGGGGAAAAAAACCCCAGAAGTCAATGACAACACCTAAAGAGATCCTCCCGGCTGTCTTTCTCCCCTCTTTCACATTAAGAGTGGGAAAATGATGAAAGGTCCTTTCCAGACAGCTGTGGTGGTGAGTAAACCTGCAAGGGTTATGGGACTTTGAGAACACAGAAGAGAGTTGTTAACTTATCCCCTCCCTACATCTACCTGTCTGGGAAGCCAGCTGCAGCATCTGTCCACCTTTTTGTTGTCAAATAACTCCAGCCTTTAAGGTACTCAGTACGACGCTGGGTTTGGACATCGAAGAGTAAGCAAGCACTGCATGAGCTAATTTGAGCAGCAAGGAGGAGGGAAGGGGAGATTCTTGCTTCCAGCTGTTTTGTTGTGTGCTGGCTTATTCACTTAGTGATTTATAATTTGTTGCTGGTGAAGCAAACCAGAGCTCCTGCCCATTGCTGCCACATGAAGAGCAATGGGGAAAAGCTGCCGCTGTAGGCTGCCTGTGACACAGACCTTCCCATTGCTGCTTCTAGGATTTGCACGTTTGCAACACACTGCTTAAAGGCTGAATTTGACACAGTCTTTCCTTTTAAAGAAGCTTTAAAGCCACTTCTTTCTATTTAGCAAGTATCATTACTTTGAAGAAATTCAGGTCTCAAATTCAGCTTGTAAAATTAATCTCACCATTTCCCCCAACCCCTGTTACCAGCTGGAATAAAATATCCACGCTGTTTTCTTGATTAAAAGATTGTTGCAATCAGCAATGAATGAACAACTGTTCATGAGGGTAAAATTGAAGCGATCCTTGATGTGAGCACATGAGCTGTTACAAATTCTTCCATGCTGAGCTTTCAAAATAATTATAGTAACCCTGCATAATTCAGCTTGGGCTTTATTGTATTCCACATCAAATCAAACCCAATAATGGTTATTTCTAAAATAGCAATATTCCTTCACTACAACTCACCCAAATAGAATCAGTTCTCTCAGTGGGTTTTCTCTTCTATGAAGAAATGCAGCGTGATTTATGGCTACACAGAAAATTGGCCCATTGATGCAGTGCTATTGCTGGTAGCACGAATAACAGGCTCTGCTGTCAGAGATTCACCTAGTTAAAGATAGTGGGTATTTCACACCTAATACACTAGTGACAGCCCAAGCCTTCCAGTTGCTCTCAGACTATACCTTGGAGAAATAAATACTTCTTTTTTTTTCAGCTCTGGTCCTGATCTTGCACACAAAAGCTGCTCTGCCAACTGGCTCCCAATAGCCACAAGCTGAATCCTAACAATTCATACGAAAAAGGATCAGGTTAGAGGCCCATGTCCTGAGACTTGGGTGGACAAAGAAAAGGAATCAAGAATTATATAGCAAAGGAGAAAGATCAAATTAAGCTGGATTTAAACAGACTTAAAATGTTGTCAGATACTATTGCACAAGTTAACGCTCAATTGGACAGAGGTTGGAAGCCCTAGAAAATAATTAGAAGACATTGGACTGATGAGTATTGAGTTTGGGGAACAGAAATAGGAACTGAAGGAGGTAATCCTCTTATTATGTTACTAAATTGTTGGTGGAATTACTGGGTGAAAGTCCGACTCGTGAATTGATGTGTTCAAATATTCCCCAGTAACAGGAAATTTTATCCCTCTGGAGTTTAGCCTAGCAGGGAATGGTAGTACTTCAATGACTTGCTGCAAACTTAAGCTAGAGAAATTTCACGAAAGAAATAAGGCAAAGTAGTCTAAACCAAAGTCAGTGTTTATCATTGGAACGAATCCCTGGTGGAAGGGCTGGATTTTCTCCCATTTGTGCTTTTGTGTGGAGACAAGATGCCTTTGTATAAGATCTGAAAAAACCCACAGTTTTTGACCTTAAAATAGGGGAACTTGGTAAAATTAGGATCATCTCAAATACAATGTTGTTCCTTCATGAAAGACTTCAGTCTTGAAATAGGTTTTTGTCTTCTACCAGCTACAGAAGTAAAGCTTTCAGGACTCCACAGTCCCAAGGACAGAAATGAAAGATTCCCCAAACAATTAGTATGCCAAAGCCTGGGGCTGATCTGCAACATGGTTCAATCCCTTCTCTGTCCAAGCTGGTGAAAACTTTTGGAGCAGGTACATTGCCCTGTGCAGTCCTTGTTTGTATAACATAAATGCTGTAAAGACATATCTTTAAGGTGAGCAATAGTTATTATACTGAAGTTATCAAATTAGTAATAAATTAATTCAATACATTTATTAAAATAATTTCCATTACAAAGAGACCCATTTTCAGATTTGAGGAATTGGGCAAAGGGGAAGTGTGAAGAGATTTGTCTGCAATTCCACATGGTATTAAATGGCTTACGATGTGCAAGTGATCATAATACATGAGCTAGTGGGCATAGACCTTATTCTTTCCGGCTTGAGACATCTAGGGAGTAAGATTTTATTGAGCTAGGTGAAGTTTAAAGGTAGATACACTATTACTAGCTTAACAGGGACAGTTGAAAAAAACCAGACAGGTAGCTCTCCTTTAGTCTGAAATAAGCAGAGAGCTGCTACCTGAGGCTTCCCAATCGACCATTTAGTTTTCAGTAAACATGCGAGGGAGGAATTGCCTTCAGCACGAAGCACACATTGATGTGTTACAGAATCGGGACCCAAAACGATACTAACACAGTCTGCCCAGTAACTCATTAGCAGATAAGAGTGTGAAAGCATTTGCGCTTGCTTATCCACAGTGGGACAGCCATGCTCTTTGGATCAGGAGGGATTCCCAGGGATTTTCAGCTCTGTATCAGGCCCTACACGTTAAGAGTTTGCTGTGCTCCACAGGCTTCAGAATTAAGCCAAGGCCCCAAATGTGGATTACAATGTCTACAAAGCCTCGGTCCCACCCTGAAGCCGTTCAAACCCAAGAGGCATCAGGAGAGATGCTGCCAACCCCAAGGTGCTCGGTCAGAGCCTAGAGAGGGCTTAATTTTGCAGATTAATTCCTCACGGTAAAAACGAGGATACTCAGTCTTCTTGCTTTTTACCTTCTGTCCTTCCTGAAACAAAAGCCCTCCCTTTTTCCTAGCTGATCCAAAAGGCAAGCAAGTGAGGACACTAAGTGGAAAGTCCCGTAATAACACCCTCCCGCCCGGGGCAGCTTGCGGGTGGCTCTCGGTGGAAGGCAGCTCCCCTTTTCAGCAGGAGGCCAGGAAGCAACACCTCCATTTTAGGGGTCGTTGGAGCTGCCCGGGGCCAGACCGAATAGCGAAATGGTCACGCAAGTGTCCACACACGCAGCAGTATCACCGCTGACCTCCCGACGGGCACGCCGAGACGCTGCTCAAGCTCTGTGCAGAATAAATGACAAAACTCGATCCCCTTGCCAGGCAGCGTAAGCATTGTAACCCTTGTTCTTCCATGCCCAGAGCCTCGTTTCTTCACGGCCAGCTTAATATTTCAGTTTATTCAGTGTGACTTTAAAAGACAGCATTGGCTTTTACATCTCATTTATGAGTGGTGAGGATCACTATGCTGTTATCAGCAAAAGGATTTTTTCAGCACCTTCTGGTGGTAGGACTACAAAAGGACCTTGGGACTTGCATCAGTTGGGTGAAAAGATGCCTTATTGTTCACTCGTAACTGGAGCAAAGTGGTATCGTAGAAGAATGTGGAGTAATTAGTTACTCTGAAAAAAAAGCCAAAAACCTGACATCCATATTAGATACCAGGAAGCTGAAACTATACCCTGATGTGTGACATTTTTTAAATAACTGGCAAACATATCTGAGATATATATCACCTATTTTCTTATCCCTGTTTTTCGGCTCCTTTGCTACACCTTCTGTTTTCACTGCAAGCTGTGACAAAAACTTTTCTTTAACCTGTCCTGCTGCCATAGAGCTGAGGTAGCATAAGAGGTAGAATAATAACAGTCTCAGACTAAACCAAAGGTTTTTCTCTTACAGAAACAGTTTTTCCAAGGCTGTTATGTTTGCAAACTCTGCTAACCATGTTAAAATTAGGTAGCAAACAGCATTTTTTTTTCAGAGGGAGATCACAGTAGCAAGCTATAAAAAAATGCAGTGTGCCTCCCTGCCTTCAGTCAAAGGGAATGGTTTTGCAGTTAGCTGGTTAATGTGTTCTTTCCAACCCTTCACTTGAAGATGACTCCCTGCTGCTTTACTTTAACTCAGAAGGAACCCAAGTGTTTAAGGCAACTCGCAGTAGCAGAGTACTTCTGTTGGGTGAACTTCCTTCACAAATTACTGAGCTGGTAGGGATTTCTGTGAGCAGTGAAGTGGTGACAGGGACACTAAAAGTCTTCAACTGAAGCCTGGGGCATACCTGGGTCCTCTGGAGTGGGGAGAGGTTGAGGGAAGGTGGAGATGTCTTCTCTTGGGCCTCTCTGAGCCATTCTCCATCCTGGATCCATCTTACCATTAGTAAGATGAGGCACCGAGGTTTGTCATTCTGCATTTGCCCTCTAAAAAGGAGATTAGTTGAAGGACCCAAGACCTGTACAGGGAGCTGCTCAGTGGGATGTGGCCAGGTCTCCTGGGTCCCACTAATTTAGCAGCACAAACCATTGCAGACAGAAAGCAGGCCATGGTGGGTTGAAAGGCTGTAGTTCACCACCTGGAGGCTGAATGATTGTGCAGTAAGATGCAAGAAGAGGTTATAGGCCATCCAGTGTTAGCAAGGTAATTTTTATGGGTAAGGAGGCTTACCTACATTCTGCTCTGCCAATTTCTAATCTAGCTGGAACTTGCTATCCTAATGTCTCACGTCTCATCTTTGAATGGCATAAAGTATTAATTAGTGACTATATTAAGGAGCCTCAATGGAAAGGAAATTGTCAGGTGCTGCAAACATGCAGAGCACAGAAGCCATCCCTGTATGGGATACTTTGAATGAGAGCTGCCCTGGCCAAGGACAATCTTGTATTACATGACTGCACACTAATAAAGACCACCCATTTCTCTGGCAAGGTCTCTAACTCATAATGACAGCAAAGGATGAGAAGGACTGCCCATTGTGAGTTTAAAATGTAACCGTGCCTGGGTAACTGTACACTAGTTACTTCCATTGGTGCTGTGCCACTGAACAGTTCCAAAATTGCCGAAAAGAAACTGTGCATCTGTAAAGTAGGAGCCAAGTAGTGAGCAAACATCCCCTGGCTGCCAGAGTCAAAGTGGTATTGTCCTCCAGGTGTGAGCTTGAAAGTCAAAAGAGATCCAACTTTATCCTGTTATATATTTAAAAGCTAAAAGTAAGACTGATATGGTTTGTCGCACTCAGACTTGTTCATATTTAGGAATTAGGCATTTTTCCCCCAACCCGCTTCTGACCAATAGTTCATTAACTGTTTGGGACTATCAAGTGCTAATTTACATGCAACTTAACACTTATTTTGCCACTAATGATTATAGTGCTATTGCAGCTCTCTTGACCCATGGACACAAACTAAAAACAAAACCCCAAAGGCTAAAGAGCGCTTGAAAAACATTCTCCCCCCACCCCAATAACATATAAAGCCTTTAAAATGGCCACAGCAAAACTTCCTGAGAGCTGGGACGGTGAAACAATAGATTCAGCTCCTACTTTGAAAAGCAATGTCTGCAGCACAGACTACAGCTGACTGAACTCACCCGGTGGAGTTGTGCTCAGGAGAGCTGGGCAGTGGGGTGGGATGGAAGCTTAGACACCCAGTTGGATTTGCTGAGCTGGAAGTGATCCAGCCATGTTTTGTGCTAAGGAATCTGCAATTCAAGCAGGAAGGAAAATTCTCTTTCATCACAAACTTCAAAGTGGTTTCCAGTAGTCTCATTGACTGGCTTATTGATTCTGCCTTTTGTTCTCAAAGAGGAAAAAAATGTCCAAGAGAGGTAGCTTGCCTTAAGAAACAAAAGGCTGTACTATGGATCTCATTTAAGTTCTCTGTGATTATTCATTATTTAGAAGCTTGTTTCAAAGCATCTCTTCAGCTATTTTATATGCTTTCTTTTCTAATGCTGTCCATGATTATTCTGTAAGGTCCTGATCTCCCAGCTCAGCGCTTCACCCATGCAACAGAACTCAAAGGAACCTTTCTGTCATTCTTAAATGTTTTAACAGCAAACTCTCATAGGTGGCTGCAAGTATGGCGTACTCCATGCCAGCTTTTGCTGCATCCCACTACCTTTCATGCAGCCTGCAGATATGTGCAGAGCATGAAAAAATTGTGCTTAGCTGTATGCAGGGAAGGCCATGGACATTTATCCTTCTCCTTGTGCTCTGCAGAATGGTCTCCAACTCTTCTGGGTACCTGACTGCAGGTTTGCTGTTATCTTGCCTCTCAAATGCAACAGAGATGTAGCTAGGAGAGTTCAAGCAGGTAGCCCTCAGCCAAGTTTTCTACCCATCTGTTGTGCATAGAATGGCGATTTATTCAACAAGCGTCTGGGAGAAGTTTAAAGCAAGAAGAGACAGGGTTTTGGTCCAAAGAGGGACCTGCCTGTTACCTTCAGATCCCATTCAATGCGTACGAGAGCAGTAGTAGGGAAGTGACATGGAAGTACAAGGCAGCTCCTGAGAGGTACCTGTTTCCACTATAATCCTAGATCTTCTCTGATAGCTAAGTAGAGTTATTAAAGCTGTCAAGAGTAGTTTTGTGAATGACAGTTGTAAATTTTGCTCAGTGGCAGCTTCTTTAACTAGGATCCCCTATGACAACAATTCAAATATCTTCATATTCCTATTCATTAAATAAGGTTTCACCCCCACATCCATTTCAAACTTTCAATTAGGAGCTGAATCTACATTTTTGGCCTTGTAGTGACTAAAGTAGGTGCATGAAGGTCCTAACTGCATATCATTTCATAAACTGTAGGAGCCATCTATAAGACTGACACCTCAACCCTGTACCTGGTTTAGGACAACATTGTCTGACTGGGCCTTGAGTTCAAGGTCAATTCTTTTTGCAACTGGTGACAGTTTACTAATTGAAGCAGCCAGAAGGACCATCTTCTCTAGCGAGGGGGGAGAGAGTTGTTAGGTTCTGGCAGGTTGGAGGCGACATCCCCAACCCCAACTATTCCCACCCTGGGAGCAGCCCTAAGAGTAGGAAAGGCCCAAAACATTAAACTCAGGTTCCTAAGTTTGGTAATACTGGCTGTAGTTTTAGGGGAAAAAAAAAAAAAAAAAAAAAAAGAAGTCAGGAAACTTTTTGTCAAGAATTATTTGATGGCAAGTTTAACTGCAAACTGGCAAGCCTCTGAACTGGCTGTCGTTGCTGCAGGGCAGCATTCACAGCATGAAGATGAGTGTGGAGCCTTGCCAAGAGCAGCAAGTAGGATGGGGAACAGCTCCAGTAATCACTTTGCCTGCATTTATTAGAATTTAGCACCACCTAATGTGTGAGTGCTTCAACTTCAAGCACTTCCCAGTGCAGGCAGGATGGAAACAGCCTAGCGGGAGCTAGAGAAAGCCTGCGGCATCAGTAAGCATTAAAATTTAATCCCTTGTCTACTCGGGTCCTTACTCTTCCCTTACTAGTGGAGAAGAATTTAGGAAGAGGAGCAGGCAGCTCTGCTGTGAGCACACCTAGGACAGTCGAGAGGCAGAAGAGCCAGGAGAGCAGGGACTCCAAGCACACCGATGGTCACAGCTCAGACATACAGGGAAAGGTCATTTTTCATTCAACTGACAGATACAGCTGGGAAGACTTAGCAGCCTTCTCCCAATTGTTTTCATCCTGGATATTTGACATTTGTAGGCTTAAAAATGACAGATGGCCACTCCAGCCATTTCTGGAGCAGCAGCTGGCAAGGGGACCTGTAAAGGATTTAAAGACTGCTCTGAGTCTGAGATCAATTCAGACTGTCCAAAAGCTGCAGGAATTGCCTTAGTAACAGCTTTGCAGGGCTTGAGAGATGAAAGAAGTACTTGCACTTCTAAATTAAAGCTGCAAGTGTAATGATTCGCAACACCCTGCAGGAGCACAGGGCTAATTTTCAGAGTCCGCTTAGGAAAGGACTCTTAGCACAAGTAATTCAGTTGAGCTCTAGTGATGTTTCTATGTTCCTAACTTTTCTTTAGCCTCCGAAGAGCTATGCTTGGGAAAATATTGCCGCCAGTAATACTTTGGGGAAAGCAAAATGAATGAGCCAATAGATAAACTGTCTCCTCTTTCCCCCATTTTTAAAACATTGCTATTACAATTAGGATACACAGACTAGCAGGATAACTGGTAACTTCAGCAAAACAAAACAAGAAAATTAGAAAGTATTTGGGTTTCTGACACGTTTGAATCTAACTACACAGGGGAGGGACTGAAGTGCTGCCCAGGTTTGCCAAGGGTCCCTATAGAGTACCTGGGGAGAAGTAAACCCCTAAGAGACACCTACAGCAGCCAGCTCTCCACCACCTCCTCTTACACACAGCTCCAGCCCGCAGCTCAGCATCTCACCACACCTCTCTCTCAGAGTACAGGCAACAAACTCTTTCTGTACCCATACTTTGAGCTGTCTGGCATTTCTTACAGCTTAGCACTTGGGTCACATATGGTGCAAACAAATGTTTTGGCCTCTGGCCTGGCTAGAGGCCACCCTTGGCCACATAAGCCATTATTTTCTTAACATACTATATCTAAAAAGCAAAGCAGCACAAAGCTTCCATCTGCTTCTCCCCTGTGACTGGGACAGGACACAAAGTAGGCCAAGATGACAGCTGCTTCTCAAAAGACCCCGTGAGGAGTGATGATGGGATCAGGAAATAAGGCCTTAAGGTAAAAAACCATCAGGGTGTCAGGAAAATGGCGAGACCATGTTCTATCCAGCCTGTGTTGATTTTTCAGAACAACCCATTCAGAAGGCAAGCCTAGCAATACCCAGGCACCCCTCAGGACACCAGAATACTGTTTTCAGTCACAAAAGCCGTGTTATGAAAGTGCACAAAGCTCAGCATCCCCCCTGCCCAGAGTAATTTGTCTTCACTCGCTGCCATTTCACGCAGTCAGGAGCCCGGGCAGCTCGGCACAGCCCAGTGCATCTCTGGAGCATCTGGAGATGGTGTCCCAGCCAGAGCCTCTTCCAGCTAACAGGGATTCCCCAGCTCCCATTTTAAAAATAATCTCCTTTGGGGTCCCCAAAGTGACACAAATCAACCTTGTTATGATCATGAAGTAGGCTCTGGGTTTAGCTGGGAGTCAAGCCAGGATAAAGAATGGTGTTTCAAATAAATATAGAAAGTCTCAGCCATACCAGGGTCATTCTAAGTCAGCTTAACAAACAGACCCTGAATAAGCCCCCTGAGAGCACCATCCTCCCTTGACCAAGTGTACTTGCTAGCAAGGTGACTCAGACATAAAAAGTGTGCTTCAAAAGAACTGCAAACTAAGGGCTTACAGGGTTGTGACTTGTAGCATCTGTATTACTTCGTAAGATTCAGTGACCCAAACGTGAGAGATTTTTCTCCCCAGAATCATTACGTTTGGAGTCATCAGAAGCTTTAAAATTAGATGACCTCCTAGAGTGTATGCTGAAAAAATAAAACATATCTTACATTAGTGCTAACGCTGCAAAATATATGGTGTTCTAAAAAAATGAAAGGCAAGTTTCATCTTTGTTAAGTCCAAAGTCAAGTGATTTTTAGCAGGCAGGAATTAATTAACGTCTCTAGAGATGATTATCTCTGTGTGCAGTTACGGTTCCCTATATTCCTACCTCTTTAAAAAGTTTGATCCAACCTAATAGTAGGATAATTCAGAAGTCCCACAACCATTTAGGTCTTGACAGCTCATGATTTTCAGCTACATTCATATAAATATTTTGGTGTTTATAGGGGCTAATCAGTTATAAGTCACAGCAAGATTTTAAGCAAATTTACAAACCACCTGCAGGGGCAAGACTCATCTGAGATGTAATGCTCTGGACCTTTTAAGTCATTGATTTTGATCACCTTACCAAAGTACATGAGAAAAATTTCTGTGTCCATATAGAGCTTGTCCTAAGCATAAATAATTTTGTTAAAGTTGTAGTAATACGTAGGAGAAGGCTTCAGCATTTCTTATTTATACCACAGAGAAAGCATTATGAAGTTTCAACCTGGCTGATTTTTTTTCTCTTGTAAAACAGAAGAACAAACTACAAGTGGTTCTACTTCATGAAAAAAACTTTTTAGCCTACATGCTTTTAAAAAGTTTGGTTGCCCATAAACAAACCACTGTAGTTTTGTTAGTCTTTTCAATCAGCTCTTTAACTACTACCCTTAAAAACCAGGACTGTGGAACACCACTCATCAAGACAATATTACAGCCAGAACCAAATCAATTAATGGATTTATAATACAGTATTAGAAAAGCAGTTAATAAAACTAGCAGACTGAACAACACTGGGAAAATTCAAACAGCACAAGACCAGTTCTTACAAATGCACCAGACTAGATCAGAGCATGCTTTGCTCACCAGCCTAAGACAGTAGGCAAATCTTTCCATTCTTACTGAAGTTTCACCTTACTAAAGCTTTTAGTGAAACAAGCTTTCAAGAAGTACATTAAAGCTAAGGCGTTACAGGGCACATCAATAGTCTGGCACAAGGTTTGCATACCAACTCTGCCTGCATTTCCCAGCTGGCAGGCTCCAAAAGAAGCCCTGGTTCAAAGTCCTGTAAAACACCTCTATGTGTTGCTCTGTACATCATTCCTAGATAGCACAGTCTGCAACTTTTCCTTATCTTACTATAAAAAGGGGCACCCATCTTTGTGCAGGAGTATCCACACTCCCTGCAGATCCCATTACGAGCCTCCTTTTTTTCCTCAACCATCACAACCCCAAAAGCACTGCCGCAGCAATCAATACCTTGTGCTCCAACAGCATCCTCTGCAGCCCATGGCCTTCTGACATGTTCTGCCAACACCATCTCCCAACCAAGCTGAAAACAAAAGGGAAAACCAATAACACTAAGACAGGCAAAATCTATGTACTAAGGATCGTGATGATAAAACCCACACCCAAGTCCTCAAACACTTCTGTCTTCTACAGATACAGAAGACCATTTGCCTGCTGGATCTTGTTTGCCCCCATTGAGCTCCTTCCTGTTAAGTCCTCCCTGTGCATGACACACCCTCCAAGAGGAACACAAGGTGAAGCTAATAGAGATGTGATGGTCTATTAAGCCCTCTTTAATTAGTGTGGGATTACACAACTCATGAAAAGAATTTAATAAAATGAGAGGAATGGTATGGAGAAACATAGGACTGCACTATATTGCTGCTTTGGAAAAAAGAAAGAGGGAGGGAAGAATAGCATAAGAACTGGATTAATATCTCCTTCCCCCAGAGCATGTTATCAGGTCTTTCTTCAGAATGAGACAGAGTACTGCAAAGCCCTGGCGTGAAGGGGAAGCTCATGCCAGATGTACGACACCTGTACAAAAGCAGGATTATCACTGCATATCTTCTCGTGCAATTTAAATGTACTCCAGACCAACTCCCCCAAAGTTTGAAATTCAAGCTTCTTCCAACACATAGAAACCCCAGTATTCTCCTGAAAGAAAAGAACTCATGTGATCTTTTGTGTAAGGCTTTTATTCTTGTCTTGCATCAAAAGAGGGCCTGGAGTGGAGATGAATCAAAGAGGCACTTCCCATTTATGCTATGGATGTAGATGCGCTTGGAAATGAAATTTTGCAGGCACACAATTGTGCTTATCTCAGTCCCTGTACAAGAGAATGGGATGTAAAATTAGGATAACAACCTTTAAGAACAGCCACTGTGAATGCAGTTCAGCCCAACTGATCTTTGAAAGAGAAAAATTTTTCTTCAGTAACTATCAGATCAGAAGGAAATGCAACTTCAGAATAATCCTAAGGAAATTGCAGCAGTGTGTTGCAGAACAAATTGCCTTTAATAACAGCTTGGTGGGTTTGTTTATTGCTGGCAGTGGCTGGAGACTGGAAATCTCGTTCTCCAGATCGCTACAGCCTGGCTTGTAGGGAGAGAAACCTGCCCATCCCTGCCCCTTTAGTCTGATCAGGTGGAAAGTGAGCGTGGATGGCTTTGAAACTTATTTCCTTGGCATTATGGCTAGCATTACCAGTAATTGTTATGATTAATATATTCAGCACATGGAAAATGATACCAGAATAAAGTGACCCTAATACTGCCTTCAGTCAAACCTAGTGTCACTTTGATTTTGGGGGCTGAAATGTTTAACTGAAGGCAGAAGTTGGCTTTGCCTCTCTGTAGGTGAAATAGTTCAAGGGTGTATTTTTTCCTCCCCATGTTTTTTTTTTTTTTCTTGTACTACCACCTTCAAAGGCACCAGTTAATAGAGAATTTTTTTTCACTGTTAATTCTGTATTCAAAACTCATCATTCTAGTAAAACGTAAACTTTCCCAGTTCAGGAAGATCACGGACTGAAATCCTATACAAACACAAGATATTTAAAGTCATTGAAATCTGCAGGTCTTTTTTTTTTTTTTAATTTTCTTTTTTTAAATGCACTTCTCGCATAACGCACTTCTAAATTCTGATTTAGTAACTCCATTGCTGCTCCTCCTGTAATGAGGTAGAACCACACTGTGCCAGGTGCTGTATAAAGAGAAAATAATTCCTAGTCTAAGTAAGTATGAAGTGCAATTTAGGTAAAATAGTGCATCTCCCCTTCCCTGATCGTTGTCGTAAGATGCCGGGAGTCGGCAGCAGAGCCTGGAGCGGCCCCAGAAGCCCCCACTCCCCCTCTGCCAACTGCTGCAGCAAATGCTCCTTTCGCCTGAACGGGCTCTTGTCTTTCAGGGCTGTCGTTCGCTCACTGCTCAGCAGTGCCGACGATGATGGTGCATTCTACAGCATAAACCAGAGGATTGTTCTGGGCTGAATATTAGCATATGACGATGGTGCATTTTGCAGTGTAAACCAGAGGCTTGTTCTGTGCTGAATATTAGCATATGGCTTTTGACATCTGGTCCTCTAAGAGCGATAAACTGCCAATCAGGAGACATATTGGGTACAAGCATATTTTTATCACTACCCTTACTAATCACCAAGATTAGTCCCTGCTTGGCAATTGTGACTGATGAACACACTGAACCTATTCAAATATCCTCATCCATATTCATTTCCATTTAAACAAATTAAATTCTCATGTAAAATAATCCTCAAATTCTCAAAAAAGCTGTTTGTTTTTCTACTTAGGTGGCACGAGTTCAAAGACATCCTGTTAAATATGCATAATTTCTTAAGAGCAAAAATTACAGCTTTTAATGGTGTTTGCCTTCCACTTCATGAAAATCTCTTTTAATGTCACTAGAGATCTTTGGAGCCTGGACAGAAGTTTCCTTTTCCAGCCCAGGGGGGTAGAAATGTCATCATTTTCAGAGCACAGCTGCTTTGTCAAGACACATTGGCACACACAGTTTGAATAACAAACACTGAACTCCAGCAAGCATTTCTAAATCTCCTTCAATTAAAAAAAACCCCAAACCCTCAAACCTAAACCAAGAAGCTACAAACAAGAAGGACCGGATAATCCATCCATCCTGAATCTTTTGACTTTTGGGGAAGGAAATGGGTATTTCAGAGAGTGACCTTCAGCAGCTAGTAGATACACATCAGAGGCGGCTGCTTTCCAGTGGTTTTCTCTCAGAGGTGAGAGAGAAGGACATGAATTTTAAGCAGAGATTAATCTAATGAGCCATTGTAGTAATAATAAGAAAAAAAAATCTTCAAGCTAAACTGGATTGTTTCAGGGAGTTAAAGGCAGATGAAATTGAGAAGATGAAATAAACCCAAAAGTGAAGAGAAGTAAGATGGATTTGACTGAATTGCTAATTGGCATGGAAACCTTAGCCCTTCATCACTTGAAAAAAAATAAATTGCCAGAGAACAGAGACTAACAAAAACTTCATGAAGACAATTAGTGTAGGAAGGAAGAGGTGAAATGAATCAAGAGGAATGGGTATGGCTATATAGGAATAACTTATTTTGGCTTGCCTATAGTATGGCCGTGTTTGTCCTGTTATATCATGACTCACAAACCTATCGTTCAAAAGATTTGATTATTAATAAAGACTAATAAAAACTATGCAGAATGATTTGATCCAGTTGGCTGCTTTTCCACTCTTCTGGTAATGTGTCACCTCTATTTCTGGTACATGGTTTTGTTTGTGCTCTTCTTTTGGACACATTTTTTTCTTAATCGATTTAGAGATTTCCCTACTACCTATAGGCAATAGGTAATTTTGTTCTAAAATTGTTTTGCTGTCTTTACTATGACAACTTGGTCAGAAGACTATTCTTCATTAGGAACATGGATATCTGTATTTGGCCTTACATGGAGTAATTTTATGGAACAAATTAATTGTCTGGAAGAGTTCTTTCATTGTATGTTTATAAGAATATAAATATTCCCGAGGAACAAATAGTGGATCATAGATTTTCAGGGTCTGTACTTTCTTGCTACAATAAACCGTAAAACAGAAATGATAACAGAATCCTCTAGATCAAAAAGGCAGCCCAGATGCCATTCTAGCAATTTCAGGGTGTTGCCATGACCTTATAAAAATTACATAAGTCAGGAAATTGCACTAGTGTGAGAACCACCTGTGATGGTCACTTTCTGTTGCTTTCTCTTTGCATGCATAGGGAAGAGTAACACGTCATTTTTGCAAGTAGCACTTCAAAAGGAGATGGTGATTCTGTGGATTTATGTCTTCCAGCTGCCCTCCCAAGTGCATACTTTGATGTCTAATCAAGGGTCAGTTTACGCTCCACTCTTTATTCTGGGTAAAAGTACTAATAGTCTCTCTGATCTTTTCTCATTTTTGCAAAATGTGTGGGAATTTCAGGTCTTTGAAACTTCCACTGTGTCAAACAAATTCAACCAGAAGCAAAGAACGGTGGAGACTCTTACATTCCTGCAAACTTCGCTTATGCAGAAACCCAGGATAAACCGTGAAGGTTCAAGTCTACGCGACAGATGATTCCCCGGTGGAGCCTCCTGGAAAACACCATGCAATTTAGAAAGTACGTTAGGATGCCATTAGACACAGTATTTCCTACAGTCTTTGACCTCCCAGAGTAAGAAGCGCTAGATAAAGTTTTCCAGACCTTCGCACGAGCCAGGAGCCGGAGCGCAGGAGGCGGCTGTGCGGAATGTTGCCCCGCATCCCTGGAATCCCCAATGGACCAGACGACGGCTGCTCGCTGGTAGCGGGCGGTGGTGGGAGGACGAAGGCAGGCCTGAAGGCCGCGTTCGTGGGTGCCCGGGCGGGTGCCCGTGGCGCGGAGCGGGCGGCAGTGCGGCAGCAGCACCGCGCGGGGGCACCGCACGCCCGCGAGTGGGGCCGCAGCCTCCCGGCGGAGGCAGGGAGAACCGCCCGCTCCCTTGCCCTGCTTCGGCTGCAGACTCGGTTAGGCTGCCGAGGGGATAAAGCCAGTCAAAACCAGAAGGAAATTCGATCTTCCTAACTGGGAAAGGAAGGCGACCGCTAGGCCTGTCGGAGAGGCGGGGAGCGTTGGCTGCCGCGGGGATGTTCTGCATTTAAAAGCAGGGTCGAAATCAGAGGTAGCAATTTTGCCCCCTCTCTCGTAAGGGCGAACCTTGGGACCCTGAAATGATCCCTCCCTCCGTTACACCTCCTACCCGGGAGAGAATTTGCTACCCAAATGACTCTTGTTTAGCAGCTGAGGCGGGGAGGTTTGATTGACAGTCAGCACTCAATCGAGCATTATGCTAATCCTATCAGTCTATTGATAGGCAGACAGACAAAAAGGTGGAGGCAAGAAGGAAGGGAAGGGTGGGTATTCCAGAAAGCTAAAAGCCACTGCCTCTTCAAGCTAGTGATTGGAAAATAACTAGCAAGAGATGTAGAACATTCAGCCAGAAAGCCTTGAAATGCTCTCGCTTTTATTCATGGATTTTTTTACCTTGCGGAAAGCAAAGGCGGAGGGCATCTGTCACAAAGCAGATTTACTTCTGGGCATAAGGCAACAACACAAAAAGAGTGATTTCACCTGCCTCCCCACGAACCCTAAGATGACTGAACCACGTTCAATTTTCCTGACTTCTTACAGACAAGATCTGCACATCAAAGCTGGCCTTGCTGGCTAATTGTTAGCAAGCTATCAACTGTTAAAAGATGATCAAGGTGAAATATTTAATACTAAGTAAAATGCAGGATTGTTCATGCTGTCTAGCGTAACGATCCATTCCTGGAGTTTCTAAACATTTAATGAAGTGTCTCTTCTCCTCCTTCATACTTTAATTTTTGTGAAGGACTCAGCTTCCAGCAAGGAGCGGAACTGGGAGGATTTCTCGATCATTTCAATCTAATTAAGCAGGTACCAGAGGTTGGGGCAAATTCTGAAGAAAACCAAAGCTCTGATCACCACACCTTGTGACTTCAGAAGCTCTCCTAGCCCCCAAGAGAAGCCAATACTATTTTTGATCCTGATGCATGGTCAGAGCACCGTGAAGCCCAGTGTCACATTCCCACAGCAACAAGGGGAGGGCTTCTGTTTGTAGGGTGCATCATTTTTCAAAGAACATAGTCTTCCTTCCACATCCCTGCAGATTTACCGAGAGATCAGATAGGAACAGCATGGAATTTCTGCAGCCGGCACTGTGGCAGCAGGGAAGTCAATTGTTGCTGTTAATCTTGAAGCCTGTGTGTGTACCCAAATCAGTGCTCCACTACCACTTTGCATATGTGAAGAGCCGTGGTGCTGCATGCTCTCTCCCTGGGAAATGAGACTCTTTACTCCTGGTAACCTTTATCTCCCTGACACATTTGAGGTGCCAGGAGAGGATGGCAACCCTTTCATTCCTGTGCTTGTGCCTTTCCTTGGCAAAGTGTCAATCAAATCTGGTGTGTGCTGCTTCTGCTGTGGTTCTGGCATACTTCACAGGAGGCACAGAATTACAAGGTTTACAGGATGGTTTATCACTGCAGACAGTATTTTCCTACACTACCTCCTGTATTCCTCTCCAGTTAGTATAAGGGAGAGCAGAAGCTCCTATCTGCTTCTGCTGGGCATGCGACAGATCCTCTCACCTTGCTCTCCTTAAATTCTTCAGTGACCTTGATTTCACACAGAAGATCACTAAGGCTGTTATGTTTCCTCTTTCAAGGCTTGTCTGCCTATCTGTGCCAGGACTGGGAAGCTTTCAATACTGTCTTTTCATTTTTACTAAGCCCCAATTTATTTTTTTTGAAAATAAAAGTCCCTTTAAAGTAAATCTTTTTTTTTTTTTTTTTTTTAATATAACAGGGATTATATAATGCAGGTATTAGCATGGGACTAAACTTTGTCATGCAGGAAGTTCCTTTTACTCCTACATTTCTGTGCAGATGACAAATCTTTGTCAAGCTGTATTGTAATTGGACCTTCATCCTGAATCTGAAATTTGCTCCATCCAAAGTACAATGAACTTATTTTAAGTTCTTGAGCCCCTCACGTCATACTCAGGTTTTCATTCTATTAAAAGGGATGAAAACTCATCTGAATTACTTCAATTCTGCAAAGCTAGACCTGTCTGAAAGCTAATGTGGCTGGCTCAGATTCTGAAATGGGACAACATCCTAAAATTTTGGGTTGATAAGAAAGCTTTAAATAAAGTCACAGTAAATGGATAGCATGCTTCTTTTACACTGCATCCCTCTAATATCTGTCTATATGCAGAGTGAAAACTACTGTTGGTAGGAAAGGCAGAGTCCAGCTGTGCAACCGGAGGCCCATCGCTGCATGACGGATGGACACTTCAGGTGTTCCACTTCCCTGTTGCAGAAAGTCTTGTGTGGGCTGTCAGATACAGCTTTTAGGATTACGATTATCTTGCAAAAAAAAAAAAAAAAAAAAAAAATCAGAGCTTCTGTGAAAGATATTTTTAATTTTTTTTTTTCCTCCCCAGAAAGCCCTGAGAGCAGTATTTCAATGGACCTGGTAAAAAGATACACATTCTTGTTCATCCTTTCTGACACATGCCACGCTGGGGACCTGTCCCTGGAAATTATGCTTCATTAAGAGATTCGCACTTTCTTGAAGCTCAAATGCAAGTAGCTGATACAATGAATGTTCCTGAGCAAGTCCGTAATGAAAGGACAAGAGCATTAGAGATCCAGCCCAGCTGGTATTACTCACATTTTGGATTTTGAGTCTTGAAATATTTTGTTATTTTAAAGCCCCCACTCTTGAGCCAAAGAGGCTTCAACTTTTACTTATTTTTAAAGTTCATTTTTCACAGCTGTAAAGAGAAGGTGCAAGAATGTGACTAAATACAACCTAAAAGTTTCAAGACAAAGCAAAATGCAAATAGAAGGAAGCCAGAAGGGATTTGCTTTCAGAAACTGCTGTGCAATTTTTGTATGGCTGGAATTGGCAAGGCAGCTTCAAATATAGAAATGCTGGCCAAAGCACTATGAACACGTGCTCTTCAAATAGTCCTGTCTTGGAGTAGAGATCCCTAAGGGACAGGCACAGGAGGGCTCTGTTTGGAGGGGAAAAGCTCTGGTGGAAAGCTGATGTCCTGGCAAGTGCGGGGCCAATCTAACCTGATTTCACATCTCCAGAGGCCACCCATGGTTTTACCTTGGCCCCACCAAGTGAAGGAGCAAGTGGGTTTTTCACTTTTACATCTCCCGCAACAGGACTCCAAGGACCACACAGGTCCAGCTCAGTCCATTTCCTTCCCACCCACACGGGCAAAGGTTTCTTCTCTCCTTTTTCTGTGCCTCTCCCAGAACAGAGTCCCTGGGATAAAATAAAGATTAATATGGATACTGGGACTACCATGCTCTGACTACCAAATAAAATCCCACTGACAGGAAATTCTTTCCTCTGTCTGCTCAGACTACACCGACCATCACTTCTACAAAGCTTTGGTGGCATAAAAATAGCAAAGGAGGAACAAAAAACCCCACCTGTCGGGGACAACCCAAGAAGCAAGAATCTCTTCATGAAAGATCATGATCTGGTGATCTCTTCACGAAAAGGGGTGCACTTCCCGTACATAATCACCTTGTGGATGGGTTAGAAATGACCACCCTTTTTTTTTTGCCACAGCAGGCTAATTTTCTATGTTAGCTCAACAGGAGGCCTGTCAGGAGAACTGTTAAGACAGACAGCAAATAAAAATACTCAATCTTATTTTAAAATCTCGTGAGTTTCAGGACCTGATTCATGATATGTATTTGCCTGCAGCTGGTCACGCTTTATTCTGATGCATCTCTAGGTCTGATCTTCTTCCCCTGCTCACTTTGAAAGTTGGGTCTCTGCTTTCTGCCTACAAGCTGGGCTCAGATGCCCTCTGTCCCGATTTTTATGCTTCCTTTCCCTGCCTTAAAATTGTCCGCTCGAGTCCTGGAGACTGTAGGCGAGATGTGGCAAAGACCTGCAATATCAGTCATTAAAGTTTAAATAAGCAGATGTCACCATTGCAGCACACGGCGATTCAGCACCTAAGCAGAGCAGGAGCAAAGTATACAAGCAGGGCTGAAAATAGCCCCCAGTCACTGGTGCATATCGAATCTCTGAGGCATCGTACCTGGAAATCTTTCAGGCCATTGCTGTAACAATCTACCTCCTTCCCACCTGCTACAGCGTGAAGTATCTCTGCAGAGCTTTACTGGCAATGAGTATTGCCACGTTGTTTCGAGCCTCAGGCCAGTGCTGTAAAGGGCAATGTAAATAGCTTCTTCGTTTCCCCTCAAAGACTTCAATAAAGCACTGCAATAATGAAGTTGCTCTCATTTGTAGCCTCTTCCCTTAGAAATTCAGGCCAATGTACCAGACTGCCATAGAAAAGAAATGTCACTGACACTTGGCAAAACTGATGAGCTCTTAATGATTCTAAAACAATTCCAGGTCATCCCACAGTGACCTGCATTGATAGCCTCTCAGCCCTGCTCCCCCTTCCTTCCAAAAAAGGGAAGAAGAATTTGGCTTGAGAGATTATAACATCTGGATTTCTTGACAGAAAAACAACCCTTCCTTTCAGCTTAGGGGAAAGGCAGCAAGATCAGAAAAGGCTGTCTCTGTAAGCGAAGGCCAAGAGTTACATACTATGTTGTATCGCTGTGCTGAGTTTTAGCTTCCTCTTGAATAGCTCTGGGTTCTTTTTAAGCTTCAGTTGTGGGATTTCTGTATTTAGGATCTAATCAGTGACTATGACCCATTAAACTAACATCCAGCATTAGTCACTAGAAGAAACCTGGGAAGTTAGCCACAGAGCAGTTTAAAGGGAACTGATGTAAAGTCTCAGACAAGTCACTACTCAGAGCTCTAAAGTGTCATTTCCCCCCCCTCTTTTCCTGAATCTTACTGCCAGCTAATTACGTAAGGACAAAAAATGTCTTATTTTGCAAAGCATGAGGAGCAGGGAAAGGCTGTAAGGCTGCCTGACTGAGGCAATGCCACGTTGGAAATGTTTCACGTTTTTGTCCCTAGAAGAAAATTCAAACTAATTGACCTCAAGCCTGACACAGACATTTAACACTTAACATTATATAACCGGGGACTGAAATACAGCAATTATATTCATCTAGGATCAGCTCTTCTGAAATGAGCAAGTGATCTGTTTTTATGCTGTGGGAATGGGAAAAAAATCTAAGGAGAGGCCGTCATGCTTGGGGAAGATTTGGGTAGGTCATACAGAAGGCTGGTATGTATTAATGTGAATAGATACTTATCAAGTCTAGCTGCAAAACTGGCTCTTTTATAGCACTGGTTATTCCTGCTTTTAGCTGCAAAGATTTGTTAGAAGACATATCTTTTTCAAGGTATTTTAGATACTGCCAATTCTAATCCATGCCAGAAAACAGAATAGCAGGTATATGGAAAATAAAAAAATAGCATCAAAAGCAGAAAACAGTATTAGTGTAACATTAAAGGTGTTGCTTTAAATTTTAAAATGCACAGGAAATGTGATATATGTGCAAGTAGGACAGTTAGAAATGTTATACAGTTAAGAAAAAACTAGTTTTGTCAACATTTCGACAAAAAAAGAACAAAACTTTAATGAAAATAAACTCTTCATCTTTCTATAGCTCCATATAGAATTAACTTTATCATGTCAGGCCTGCACAATATATTATCTACTAAATATAACTGTCTCAGTGCAGCCCACAAATAGACTAATACATTAATCTGGCAACAGCCTCCTACAGCCCCCCAAATGTGGAAATCCTAGTCCACAAATGTATCCAAGGCAACTTGTAAGGAAAGAGTAAGGTAAAGTCCATGTGCATTAGAGACCGCTAAATCTGCATGTTGGAAGGGTCTTTAAACCTCTAAGTCAACCTCTTTATGTCAGACTTGACTCCCCAATGAGTAAGCCCTGTTTGGGATTTGGGCCACCACTACTCAGGTGACACCTCCATCACACGGAGGCGGGAGCGTAGCAACAGAAGCAAAAAAGTAGATGTTTAAGTCTGTGTAGTTTCTCTTTCAATTTCCAGTCCTCCTCACTTTCTGATTCTTGGGCCCTTTTGCGATCAAACTAAAAATCTCTCAAAGTGCTTCCAAACCCCATTTTTTGTTGAATTTACATTTCAAAATTTCATGTGAAAATGTTGACCTCACATAAAATCTGATAGTATTGGGGGATAAATTTGAAGAGGACTGTAAATCCATGAAAGTTAATAATGAGATGAATTAGTCCTAAATCTCTGACAGTGATGCTAAAGTAGGCTTCATTAATGTTATTGACTGTGATTAATGGAGTTAAAGCTAATGAGGTTTATTTGCTTCAATGTATACAATACTGTTTCTAGGCTTCCCAAACAGCAGCATGATGGTAGTATCTAACAACTTTTGATATGTGCAAAGTGATGGAACAAACATTCGAAATATCTTTTAAGGAAGGAGAGAAGATGAATGATCTAGTTTAAGTAAAAAGGAAGTAAATGAGAACAAATAAGTGGAGCTGAGTAAATAATTCAGAATGAATTATTTATTTCATATATTTAGCCCTACTTTTTTTGCTCATGGGATCCACAGAAGTGAAGAGATTTCCTCAAACTTATTTATTATACGAACTTGGTAGCTTAAAGAAAGCCTACACAACAGCCAGACCAGGAGCATTGGAAGCTCAGGCTTCACTGTGAAGGTGTGACTGGCTGGGGAAGTCAGATTGCATTACTTCTGTTCTCTCATTAACTAAACAGACAAAGATTCCAGCAGCAGTAATTCTCAACTTGACAGATAAATGCCAAGTATTATCAGTATTTATTGTCAACCCTAAAAACCCCTCTGGCTGTGACTGGAGCCTACTGTTCCAGGGTATTTGCAAATACATAACAGAAATACTGTGTTTGTCCTCCAGGCTGTCTACGCTGATGGGGTCAATCCTAGGATGCCATCAAATCCTATATCCTGGTCTGCTGAAACATATCCAGTAAATCCCTTTTCTCTCTAGCTCAATCCCTCTCTCTCTCTAGCTCAATCCCTCTTTTGAATTCTCGGTTCTGCTCAGTGGCTGCCTGATGTACATTACAGCATATCTGGAGCTTTCATCCATTCTTCAAGCCTGCAGCTCAAGCAGGACACTGCCAGCAATGCCAGAACTCCCTGTACGGATTTCTGTTTGACACCTCATTTTCTAAATCTGCTACAACTAAATTAAAGGACTAGAAGTAAAAGCAAATAAATATGAAGAGTGATCCTTTGAACAGCTCTTCAAGCCAACCTGAGATACACTCATTCAGTGCTTAAGGGGGAGAAAAAAAAAAGCCCTAAACCCCCAAAGAGAATAATCTCTAAACCAACCCTAAATACCAATACAAACTCAGAGTCTCCAGGCTGAAGTGCTAACCCTGCCCTTCAGGGTGACCCTAGTTATAGTCCTTGTGGCTATGGCAGTTTTCTTGGATGAAATAAGCTATAGGAGCAAAACTTCAGAAAAAAGGTGACCGAAGCCTACGTGATGCTGAGCGTTTTTATTTGCCAGTGATGTTAGTGAATGTTGATGCTCTCAGCGCCTCTTGGGCACCAGGCTCAACAGATGTACAAAGAGTGAGGGTAAACAAGGAAGCTCCTCTAAATACTCATCCACACAAGCCTTGGAAATTCACTTGTTAAAAGTGCATGTGGGCATAAAACTGGACACATATGGTGTGAGGATGTAGAAGGTACATGGGGAGAGTGAAAGTGAGTAATGGAAAAGGCATACTGCATTTGCTGTATGGAATACATTTACAGCTGCAAATCATGATTACCAACAAATGATGACGGTCTATTTGGAGGAAAGGAACTAGAACAAATGCAAACAAAAACAACAACAAAAAATCAAGGCTTAATTGCATCAAAATTTTTCTTGTTCCAGCTCACTCCATTCTAAACTATTACCTTCCAAACAAATGGTTAGTCAGACATGTTTTACTTTGGTTTGAATTGAGCAACTGCACTCAGCTACCTGAGGTGGGTACTTCCCTTATAATATAAATCAGAACACATTGAAATCAATGGGAGAATTCCCTTGGCTTCAAAGATGGGACTGATTGCCTGTTGTTAAAGAAACTGCTTCATTGCTCTGCACATCTGAGCCTACCCCATCTCTGCACTGTGGGACCATTGGTCAATTGACCTCAGATGCCAGGCTGTTGCTCTCCTTGTACATGACGTATCTTCTTTGTCAAGGGATAGTGCAAATCAATCATTTCTTCAGGTCATGTCACAGACTTCTGAAATTGTCCTGGTAGCTATCAGTTCCCCCTAATCCCACTAGTTCTTGCCTGGAGCACAATCAGCCTGAATAACAAAGAAGGTGTGAAAAATCTGAATTTCCCCTCCCTATGGAAAATTGAGTTTTGAATCAAATTCTGTCTCAGATTTGTCTTTCACACAAAAAAGTGTTTCTTTTTTGTGTGAAAACCTAAAAAATTTCCCATGAGGAAACTTCTGAATTTGTATTTTGAGGTAGCTTTCATAGTAAACTAAAATGTAATTAAAAATTTCAAAATCAAGAGTTTTCTTCCCAGGTTTACAATGAGATTTTTTTTCCTCCTCAGTTTCATAAGTTACGCAGGAATACTAATGGTCTCAAGGAGCTCAGTGTCTACAAGGAGCTCTGCGAGGTACCTGCAGCAGTGCAGGAGGGACTGATGGGCTGTACTGCTGAGGAAGAACTTCTGCGGGGAGGGAAGATTCAGCCTCCCAGATTGAGGCACCTACCTTGGGTGTCTACATGCAAGTGTCTAGATGTGCACTAGGTGTCTGAGCTCTCACTGCAGTCCACGGGGACGGGATTTAAGTGCCAAAACGTGTCTAACATGTCACCGGAGGTGCCCTAGTTTACCCCCCTGGTCTCCACATGGCGCTTCTGAAGGACATGGGTAGCCCTACGACCTGGGTCATACCTGCCAGGCCCACACGGATGTCTCAGAAGCCCTGGAGCATTTCAAATAACCCTAGATGTTAGGACTTTTGAACTCAGGCTGCAAGTAACCAGAGTGAAGATGTTAATACAATAGACATCCTATAGTACATACATTGCTTCACCTATATTATATACATTGCTTCGGTTTGTAAGAATAGGTAAAGTAAAATAAATTAACATTACGAAATGCAAAACACATCTCCATCCCCAGCTCCAGCCTGTGACTCTCGGACCTACATGGGTGATGGAAGGGAAGTGTTTGGCAAGGTTGTATGAAAAAGCAGGATTTCTAGAAGTTTGCTGTGAGGTTTCTACAGTAATTTGGGATTGCACTGGCCTGGTCTGTAATAAACCAATTACAATATGGTGGTACACAAAGAAAAGAAAAAGAAACAAAGCACAGGAAAGCTAAGCTGTGATTTTCCTCCCTTTTTGGTCCCTTTGGAATGTATTCACTGTTAATGCACCCAAAGCATTATTAGATCTCCACCGGCAGGTGTTTCTGATGCAGACCTGGGCCACTGTGATGTCTTCTGCACTGTCTGGAGGCTTTGTCATGCTCTACAGCCTGTTTACTTGCAAGGCATTTTTTTTTGAGGGTCCCTGGCCCTGTGCCCATTCTCCCTTTACAGCTTCTCCAGCAAAAACATGTTGGAGGTCATTGTGAAAGGAACTGGTCAGAACAGGGCATGTTTAATAACAGATTTCAAGAAAACAGGCTGAAGTTTTTAAAAAGCAATCCAAGATCTGATTGATTTATCAGGATCTGTTGGTGAGCTTCTGCCTTCCATGAATCTTTGCTAAAACAGGCCTTGCACAATTTAAGGGACAGAGGCTGCAGGCAGCTTCTGAGATTAGTAATGAGAGAAATTTCTTGGTCAGTAAGTGCATTTTTTTTTTCTTTTTTTTGTTTGTTTTGGTTTGGTTTAGGAGGCTGAAGTAGAAGGAGTTCCCTGGTCTCTGCTGATGGCAAAGACCTACAGCAAAATCACTCATGGCCCATCCTTGCAGAGCACCCATGCCACCCATAATAAGGCTTCCCACCATATTTCCCAGTAGGTAACCTGGTGCTCCAGGCACTGCCGACCCATCGTTTTTATGGGTACTTGAACAAGGTTTAACACTTGCATGCATTTTATCATAATAAATAAATGCAGCATTTTATCTGGTGAAACATGCAGAAAAGCCTCATTTTGGGTTGTGCAGATGCTTCTCAAGGAATTTACATGAACTTAATCTCACTAAACTCTTACAAGATCCTACAAACTGCACCATGGGGGACTTCTCTGCTGGCAGCCTTTTATATTAAAAACACATCTTTAAAGAAAGCCTTTCATTTGAATCCTTAATCACATGAATGGGCTGACTTTTTTTTTTTTTTAGCGCTGTCAGACAGTATAACAGCCTCTTGTCCATCCCTAACCTTGGGGACCATGCAGCTCAGCAGAGGCAGGAGGACTCTAAAGTGCAGCCTGTGCATCTGTATTGTCCTTGTCGGAGGATGGGTTTCATGGCAATGACATTGTTGTAAGGAGTCAAAGGGACCGTGCAGATTTTAGGAGGCAAGAAAGTGCTAACGAGAGCCCTTGAAACCCCCAGCAAGTTGGATGAAAATCTTGTCCACTTTATTCCCCTTCTGTCACATAACTAAACTTCTCTACCTGCTATAGTCGGACAGAAAGAAAAAAAGCTGTCTTAGTGTCTGTAGTAAAAAGGGTTTTCTAATTGAATAGGAAAAATGGTGCCTTATTATGCTAGGTGAAGCCCTTCTGGTGGGGTACAACCTTTTGCTCATTTTGCAAAGGGAGAACTGAATCGTCCAGGTGCATCACAGTAGTACAGTGGAGCCTTAAAAGGTTTGGGACATACTCCTGCATGCAGATTTTCAGAGGGACTCAGATAAGCATCTCCCTTGTGATGCTTTTAGGTAAATACTCAGAAGAGCACAGTCCCCTGGACTGCATCCAAACCTTATTAGTTTGGCACTCTGTAGCTGATACATTTTGAGCTGGCTCTGATAGTCGATGCTGAGCTCTTGAAAATTTGGCCTTCTGTGACTTGCCCAAGGTCACAGCGGAGGTCAGTGGCAGAGATAGGAAGCAGACTCAGATCCTGAAACAATTTGATCCTGGCTGTTAGCCAAAAAATACATTCTCCTTCATTAGGCATATAGTGCTGAGCCCACAGGAGACACCTAAGATAAAACCCGAAGCAAGAGATCCCTATTTGGATCTGGCCATCTCTATCAGAAAAGGAAATGGACACATATATACAAAATCTTCTGTTTCCTCTTAGGGTTTCAGCTGATTAAATGAAAGCAATGTGAGAAAACCTGCCATAGGCCACAACGTCTTTTAGGTCTGTTGAAGGAAAAAACCCTTATAGCTTTTAATGAGCTCATGAGATTTTACCCTCTGTAACCACTAAATCCATCACTTTGCAACAATGAAGATAATTTATGATTGCCTCAATTGTTTCTTTTATTTATGGGACATTTTTAGTATGGAATTTAATCAAAGAGATTAAATGTCATACTACCTATTACCTTGCAGTTAAGATATTAATCCTATAGAAAGACATATCAAACTCTGGATTAATCATAAAAGGAAAGAAGTATGATGGCAATGCAATTGCTTTAGGATTCATGATTTCTTAACTTATTTAATCGGGGCAGAAGTTGAGATGTCACTGCCTCTTGTAACATGGTATTTTTTTTTCAGAATTAGGAATGGATATGAAAATAAGTATAGTTAGGTCTTGATTTAACAAAGTGCTTAGCATACACTTAACTTTAATGTGCTCGCCTTGACTTCAGTGAGACTTATGCCTGTGTTTAAGAACTGTGTAAGGCAGGATTAAATCACTTGCTTAATTTTAAGCATCCACTTAAGTGCCTTTTGGTAGGTAGGGCTTCAGTAAGCTAAGTTACATATTTGACAGGTTTGCCAGCTTAATAGTATAATTTCAAAGCTAAGAAAAGGGAATAAATATGCTGCCTATATTTATATCACACTTTCTATACAAAATGGTTTCCCAAAGCCCTTTATGAACCATAAACCGAACTACATTTCAGCAATTGATTTCAAAGCCTTTTCTACTGTAAGAGCATAGCACTGAGAAGAAACATGATGAGAGAGAGCACAAAGACAAAAAGTTCAATATACACTTGCAGGAGCTATTGTAAATTGAGGGGGAAATCTGAGACCACAAGAACATAGGAACATGGTGTTAATTTGTAGTTTTAATCTATTGATGCACTTTTAAAAATACCTGGGTCAAGTTAGCACACTGTTCCTGCAGAAGCTACTTGCCATCACAGAAAGTAATGATCATCTCTGCATTATTAGGAATAAAAACTCATTGGTGACCTTATCTGAGATGCACTTGCATTACAACTACCATGTTCTTTTCACTGAGAAGCAAGTAAACACTATATTGTCCAAACCAGGCAAGGGTAAGCCCCGTTCACAGGCATTTAGTGTTTATTGCACTGCTGATGTACTTTCTGGATAGGTCTACTTTTCAAGTACTCAGATCAGCCAGATCACTGCAGTTTCCCACAGCTGGCCAGACCTCCTTTTCAGAAGTTGTTGGGTAGGTCACAGTTTTCACCAGGACTCCCCTCAGTTCTATGCTTTGCTTCTCCCCAGATAAACCCTTCTCATCTGTGCTGACCTAGACTCAGGCAAATGTGGCCTCCCAAAGACCACGCACAAAGAAATTTCAATAGCACCTGCAGAAAGTCATCTGGCAGCTGCTTGAAGTGTAACCTATGGATTAAAACTTTCCTGAAAGAATAGGTAGCCAAAGTAAGCTTTGTATGTGTATAAGTTGTGGTAAATAGCTAATTGGTGTTATAAGTCAAGTCTGACAATGCCAGCCAAGAACTCCACTACCAAAACCTCAGGAGCCCCACTCCACTCAGCACCGCATCAGTAGATTGACCTTGTGCTGAGGCCTTGTAGTTAATGGGATCAGGGTGTATTTTTTAAGTGAAAGCCAAGACGAGTTATCAGTACCTACCTGTGATACATATTATTTAGTGAATGCCCAAACTTCCCAGGGAGCAGGCACGAGGATTTGAAAGGTTTTTAGCCAAAAACAAGACTGTGATATACCACATGTGTCAGGGCTCCCATCCCCATCTGCTGAATGGCTGTATATTGAAGATGACCTTGACATTACTCTAGCCACTCCTGACATCAGCGAGGTTGAACCTGACAGGACTAGAGTCAAACAAGTAGTGAACAAGTGCTCCCTGTTTGCAGTTTCCTTTGCTCCTCCCTACATAGACTACAGAGAAAAGGTTTTTTAGGACACAGCCCCAGTCGCTGTCTGGCTTTACCTTGGCTTTCCAGCCTCATTAGGGCAAGAAGCACAGGGGCTATCTTGCCATGACATCCAGGAAATGCACAAATGCCATCATCTGGCAACAATGAAATATTCAAACAGGTTTGCAGATGACAGTGCCTGTTTCTGATGGGAGAATATTGTTTGGGAGAAGTTATTTGCACAAGCCAGTGAATGATTGATGCAAGGCCAATGAAAGATTGATGTGTGAAAACGTGGAGCACATCTGCCCTAATTGAAAGTCCTGGGTTCCCCAGGATTATGGGAGGGAAGAAAATTCCTGCCTATGAGATTCACCCTGTCATCCAGAAATTTTCTAATCATTCATCCTACCTCTTATTTTCATGCTGATAGCTCCTTGATGCCTCCATCAAGATTATCATGGAGTGACAAACTGTGCATACATAGAGGACTTGGTAAGAAGTCAGGTTGGAAAAAGAGTAGTCGTGGGAAAGGAAAGCAGCAAAGTGAGGGGAACTGATAAGGAAATCCAGGGCTTCTGGTCTGTCCCTTAGCATCCAGCTTACTAGACAGCGTCACAGATATTATACAGATCCATTCCGGTGTTTTGGTTTATGACCAACAACCGATTACATAGAGCCAAGAGAAGAGAGTTTATACCCTCTTACGGGCCTTGCTTCCCCTGCACTTAATGCTTAGGAAACTCAGAAAATTCTAAGAAATACTTTAAAAATCATGTCTATGCATGATCTGTGCAATTCAGACATGCTGAAATGACGTCAGATAGGTTGTTCCTATGAAATGCTTTGCAAGGCCAGAAAGATATAATTCAGGGATTTATCAAAGAGCAAAAGGCCGGTCTGGGCTTCCTTTTGCAAATCAGAAGGCTTCAATATTTTGGAGATTTAGTTGCACATAGCTTGCAAGCTTCACAGTCAAATCTCACTGACAATATAGCCAGGACCTGGCCAACTGAATCCCCCTCTGAATAGCTGTGTTGACTCTCGCACACAGCTAAATTACACCCAGTACATGCCTTCTGGTACACACTGGCACAAAACTGCACGTTAAACAATGGTATATCTTCAGTCTCCTTTTCTTGCCACAGTCTGAACTTCTCCCTTCAGTGCTTCCATTCACTCACCTCCTCTAACAGACACCAACATCAGTGCCCTTTTCAGTGCATGAATTATCCGGCACCTTCAAGGCCAGGAGCACCATTAGGAAACACCAGTGAACCTGCCCAAAAGCATGAAATTACAAGCATTAACTCTCAGCCAGGGTTCACTGGTAGTTCACAGCATTCCTTGCAGCCAGGAGCTAATTAAAGAGGGTGGAATGTATTTAAAACATTTTAAATCTCATTGTTTTCCTGCTAACTCAGCTGGTGGCACAGAGCACCAGCACGTAAGTAGTTAATGATATTGCAATAATTGACATGAACTGAATCACTAGAGAGCTTCAGTCTCAACCTGAAATGGATTTCTTTGTTACTATTATCAATACTGTCCTCTCCTTAGAGTTATAAGATGGTAGATGGCAAGAGACATGGTTCTAAAACCTGGGAGGGACCTATACATCCACAAAGAGGTGATGCATGGAGACTGGTCTTCCCTCAACCTTGCAGAGTTTCAGACAGACAGCAACAAAAAATAAAGGCAGAAATAACTGCATACATGATTTTCTGTAAAGTAGTAATCTCAAATAATTATTTTTTTGGAAAATTACTAGGAGACTTTCCTGATATCATTATTTGATTTCCAGTAATGCCTGGGAGCTCTGTGTTTGAACCCTCCCACCCCAGAGCAGACTCTGCACAAGCACAGAACAAAAAACTTTCTGGTCCCAGTGATCTTTCACTGGACAAGCTCTGTCAGACTGGATCCAAACTTTAATGTAAATCAGTTTTTCCCCTCAAGAAGCACATACACAACACCCAGGGTTTCAAAACAAAGTGTTTTTATAGTTACAAAATGCCTTAAAGCAACTGTTAATTCCTGTTCTGCTAACAAAGTAAAAATAAAGGGGGTGGAGTGTTACAAGGGGACAGGAGAAGGCTTAAACATCTTTAATTTATCTGTTACATGCATATTTTACTGTGATCCAGGGAAAAAGTTTCTATTCAGGTGGCGTTAGGGTGACATAGCTGTCATTGAACTGGTTGATTTGGGCACCAAGCAAGTATTGCACTGCTATATTCTTGCAGTTCAGAAGAACTATCATTTATTTGCATAGTCAAATAATAGAAAGTGACTTTATCCCTTCTGCTGGCCCTGCTTTGAGCAGGGCATTGGACCAGAGTCCTCCAGGGTCACCTTCCAACCTCAGTGACACCATCCCATCCATTATAACTGCCCTGTCTTCAGTTTTTAAAATAGGCTTTCCCTTCCCAAGATCTACTGGAGCCCCCCTAGCTTGGCCTCTGTCTCAAGAATGCTCAGCCTTTGATTGTCCTGTGCTTCTGGTCTCTAATATCACAGGTTAAAATCAGAGGATTTATTTTCAGTGCCATTGTTTTTAAGGGGCTTGGGGGTATCTGAGGTGTTGCTGTTGCAAAGGCTATGCTTGTAAAAATACTTTTGGGAAACATGAGCTATCCCTGCTCTCCCATTAAAAAAACAGCAGTTCTGTTTTAGGACTATATTATGTGTTGTTTTTACACAGCAACAAAAAAGGGAGGACTGTCATTGTAACATCTGCTCCTGATATTGTACTGTGATGAAGTGTAAATCCAAGCTGAGTAGGCTATAAATTGTATTATAACACTGCTCCTCCTGACCCTATAGTCAGCCAAGTTTTCTATTACAAAGACCCTATATTCAGGAGTTTATATCCTGGCTATAAAAGTTTAGTCCAAGATGAAAGTTGGCATAAAATACCATAACTCCAGAGTGAATCTTTTTTTGTAAACTTGATAATAGCTTGTAATACACCTCAACAGCTTTTTTCATAGAAAGAAGACTGAGTGTTTAAAATTCACTGCACCCCCTGTGGAAGCAGTTACCAGTGGAATCGCCTTCATAATAGGCAGAGTAGAATATTGCTTCTAGTTATTTTAATCTGTAAAGGAAAGGCTGAGTTCTGGTTCCTGGTTTGGTAAACTGGGAGGAAAGAATCAGATCGATTCCCTTTTCTTTTTTTGCAAAAGACTGTCACAGTCATTATAAACTACTTTTAAAGATTTTTAAGTTCTGAGCTAGTTCTGACTTTAGTTATCAATAATACAAAAACCAGAAGCTATAAATTAAGAAAAAAATTCTATTTGTATTTTTAAAACACACTGAGAAAGAAATAGAGAAAGGTTTTCATTGAATTTTTTCCCTTCTTTCCTACTTGCAAGTTTCCAGCCTTTAAGTTTTATCTCAGTTCAAACATTTAAGTCAAATCTGTTTCCTTCCCTTGATTTTTAGTTCAGTTGATTCGATCACCTAAATCTCATATTATTGTCCCTGTTTTCTGCACAGATTAACATCACTTGAAACATCAGCAGATGAATACAAGAATTCCACTGTTAATCCCTAAAGAGCAGACACCACCCAATCTCTTCTTGACAAAAATAGGTTATTGGGAACATTTGCCATAAAAAAAGATCAAAAACTGATCAATATATGACTGAGGGTGAATCACAGCCTGTTGCTCTGGATGGAATGCCCAGTCCCTAACAGTGTCACAGTAAATAACTCCAGGCACAGGGTGGGCTCAGATTGGAGTAAATCCAATCCAGGCCAGTCTCTCAGGGGCTTTGCACTGGAGTGAAACATTATTTCAGCACTAATCACCTCAGTTTTGATTAATTAATTTTGAAATTCTCACCCCAAAGCTCCTATGATGGAAATCCTCCTTGAAGGAAGCCATCCAGGACATAAAGCTGTGATCACTCAAGTGAGAGGGATACTCAGGGACACCAGTTTTCCCTGTCTCTAGCTTATACATGTAGCTCTTGGGGAAGGAAGCAAGAGCTGTATGTACAGCTGACACAATAATCCCCCATAAAAGCCTCCTAACTTGATAAATACCCTCCTTTCCCAGGAGGACGCCGTGTTTCTTTGCTGTTTTGGACTAATGAGTGCTGATTGTGATACAGATCTTAACATGACCTAGTCACCAGCCAGGTGAAACTCTTGTCAATTTTTTTCATGTACACATGGCAGAGGCAGAATTAAAACCTTCCTGAGACCTAATGATCCACGAGGTAAGTGGGAGGAAAGGGGAGGAGGGGTGATTAATCTCTCGCTGTTTAGCATCACCTCATTCTTTACAGAGAAACACCTCTTAGCAGGAGAGTTTTATAGATTATATTGTCATCCAAACCCCAGTATGCACATCCCTGGTCCCTGTGGGGAAATCTAAGGTTTCCTGCTCAGTAAAAGTCTCCTAAAGTTTTACTCCCTGCAGCATGCAGAGCTGTTTCACACAGTATTTCCACCTGGGCTGACGCAGCTCTGTGCAGGCTCCAGGCTGGCAGCACAGCAAGACGAGCATGAGAAACCCCCACGAGGGATTTGAACTCCCTCCTCTGAGCTTTGTTAGGAGGGCTCTAGTTTGGCTTCCACAAACCTGCTGTTCCTGCTGGGGGATATAGATGGCTCAGCAGCACTGAAGAAAGGCACTGCCTTATGGGGCAGCCCAGCTGGCTCTCCTTATGTCTGAAGCATACAGTCTGCTACAGTCTCTGATACTCTGCAAGGCTGACAAGGTCTGGTCGCCATTTGACATATGAAGTGTGCAAAGGGAGGTGATCTCACTGTTTCCTGACTTTTCAGTGTCTGTAGATACTTCTTTTACTGAGTGCTTCTATCTTTAATCCCTTCCCAAGATAAAAAAATAAAAGGAACAAAGTTTGCAGCAAGGGGCATCATCTCCCTGCAGCATAAGCTTTAAAACACGCAAGGAACAAACTACCTCCAAAGGTTAGAGTCCTTTGTTATTTACTTAAAAAGAACTCTTTGCTCTGGTGTTTTTCCTCCTCCTTTAATCAGAATTATTTCTGAATGTCATCACACACTTAAGGGCATACCTGCACTGCTGAAGAGAACATGGTGCAGCCTTATACCAGGTAGGAATGACTGTATGGAAACCAGGAGCATGTGCCTTGCCTCTCAGGCCAGGCAGAATGAGAGATGAACTCACCTAGGCTGCTGTAAGCACTCGAACAACTCCGAGGGTGGCTCTGGATACACCCAGAGATGCGCCCCTGCATCAGGTGTTTTAAAGCTCTTGCCTGGGACTCCGCTGTGATAAGGGGTTGTAGCCCCTGTATCATTAGATGAGAATCAAAGATGGATTCACAGCAGGCACAACCTACTGCTGCCCCTGGCTACCTGCCCTGACTGCATCCCAACCGGCTGCTGGAGTAAGGGGTGGGTGCGCACACCCTTTCTTCTCCTTGGATGCTTACCTGAGGGATGAGGAAGCCACAGGTAGTCCCATGATTTCCTCCTGTCCATCCTGTGGGATGAAGACTGCTTAATACATCTCTTCCTCACTGCAGGCACACAAGGATGGGCTTTCTTCCTTGCTCCCTCACTCATTAGTGGCAGCTCCTTCAGTGTTCCCTGTGTTGCTGTCGTCAGTCCTTCCTCCCCACTTCTCTCTGTCTTGATACAAGAGATTGGACTTGGCTCAATGTGAAGCAGGACTAAAATCCCTGGCCTGAGCTTAAATAAAGCCCTTACACCCAGGGGAAGGGTGTGGATCTGGGTCACAGGTGAGTCTGGTCAGGGTCATTGAGTCCTATTAATGCCCTCACACCTAATCACATTTTCCACACTGCTGGGACTGCTTCTCCCTCTTCTGTGTGCTGGTGTCCCAGCACTGTCTGGGACCTGATGGTGTCATTGCAATGCAAATAACAAAGCAGTTAATCTGTCATGCAAATTAAATTCATGTCAGGTGCTACTTGATGGGTGCCCACACAACCTGCCAGGAGGAGTGTAGCTGTTAATTAGCACCCATGTTGGCTGTGGGGGTAAGGACACCAAATGTGTGAATGGAATACAGAGAATAAACTACCCACGCTGGGAAACTGCAAGTTGACACAGTCTTTTCCATGCCAGGTTTTCTGTGGACTAATAACAGATATCATCAAAAGAGATGGGAACTCACAGGGCTGTAGCATTCCAGATACAGGGGACTGTGAACCAAGATTTTAGATAAAAAAAATATTAAACTTTACAGGCAAAGATACCTTAAGAGATAGGTGCAAACTACACAGAAACACTTAGAATTATTAAAAAAAAAAAAAGAGAATGTAATACAAGGAAAAAATGGAGACTAAACTGTTTTGGTCATTTACATTGGGCTCTCTGTAGCTCTGTAGCCTGACTCTGCTGGCCACGTGGGTAGTTTCTGAGCTTCTAACTGTATTGATTTTCTTAGCAGAAAAAGCCTAAGGTTATCTAAACAGTTTAGTTTCTTGCTTCTTTGTGCTGAATTCATTATTTTCTTTCTGCCTGAATATAATACTCTACATTGCACATGTAGTGTCGATCCATAACCTGAGCAGAAATTGTCCACAGAATCAGGTAACAGTTGAGGACTGTGTGTGCTCCGGTGATTAAAAGATCAACACTCCCACGACCAGCAAAGATTTCCGTTAGAGCTTGTCAGAGGGGCAATGGGCCAATTACTGGTGGTGTCAATGGGTGCAGCTCCTGAATTTGACCAAATTTTTTTATTTCCCGAGCTGCGTTCAGCCTTGCAGCACTAGCAAAAGGGACCCTTTGAAGGTATTTCCCACCAGGGCAGCTGGTACTGACTTTGCTGAAATGCTTTCAGTGCTTTCATCCCAAAAGCAGAACAAAGGAGAAACAAGAGGAGTTTCCAGGTCAGGAACATAATCATTTGCATATTAGGTCATCCCATCCATGTCGAATCCCTCTCGTACCTGAGATTTCAGAGGGAGGTAAAAATCTCCTACTGGGGCTGCTACACACAGAAAACCTGGCTCACTGCACGCAGCACATGTATGAGACGTGATTCCCCTGTAACTCGGGCCACCATAAACCATCGGCCAAACTACTGCCTCGGATAAGTCATTCAGGGCAGAGTAAATCCATTTCTCTGGGGAAGAAATGTGCTGGAGCAGCAGAGGATGGGACGCTCCTGCAGGCAGAAGGGTTTCAGACTCCCTGAACTCTGCATAACAGCTCTGGTCCCGCATCCCTCTTTTGTCCAGGCTGGAGCCAGAGCTGTCAGCCAAGCAAGTTTTGGAGCTGAAAGCCTCATGGTACAGAGCACAGGGGGGATTTGGCTGCTGAGCAAGGCACGTAACCCTGAGGACCTCTTCTTCTTTGACCCAGGAGAAGTCTGAGACCTTTTCAAGTCAGCTCCTGTTACTCTGTCCAACTTCACTATCCACTGCAAACCACTCTCCTCCTCCCCGTGACCAGCCAGACTGGTGCACGCCTTATGCCAAAAGCATAAATGGAGGGGATTGGTCATACCTGGGTGCTGCTTGCCACCCCATTTGATGTCCTGTGACCTGTGCCTGCTTAAACACCAGCAAGCAGCCACCCCGTCTCAACATGCCTTGACCACCTCTCCACTGGTGCTAGAGCCTGCTGTAATGGCCATGGAAAAGCCCAGCTTGTGAAGCACCTCTCCTCCTAGCCAAGGCCCTTGGAGGCAGCTTTTTATGGACTAATAAGGACATTCTAGATTAATGACCAGAGTCCTGCAAGGCTGGGGAAAAAAATCACCACAGGTTGTGCAAGGCGAGTTTGGGCAGGCTGTACTTGAGCTGCTGGTGGGGAAGAGTTATTCTGCTTTGTGTGTGTTATATTCAGGGAGATATTAAACCAGCTCTCTTCCAGCATTGTCACGGATGCTGCTCTGATCTGCTGCATTAAGTAATTTGTGCTTCTCCCCCAGAAAAGAATTTATTTCCTCTCTGTGCTGGTGTCAAAACTAATATTAGCGAGTGTTACTGAACCATTTTACATCTGCTCTAACAGCAGCTGCTCCACAGGAGGGTGACTTGACAAGAGGACAGGGCAGAGGAGAAAAGTCACATTAGGCACTTAACAGAAGGGGTAGGAGGGAAGGGCTGGACACTGCGGGGCAGCGAAAGGGGGGCACACGGCTCTCAGAAGCACAGGGATGCAAAGAAGAAGGATATAAATACAATATAAACAGCCCTCTTCCCATATGCATGTCTGAGCGGCATGAGATGCCCCTCGTGGGAGAGGTCTGGTTGCGTAATTGTCACCGGGGAGGCCTGCGAGGATGAGCCAAATTAGCTCTGCTCAAATCCTGCCTGGGAAGCAGTCTGGCAAAGAAAAGAACAATTTGTGGATTTTCTTTTCTCTTGTGCTTAGAAAAAGCAAACTCAGACCATCCTGATTCTGAGGCAAATACCTCAAAGTTCATGTTTGCACTTCAGCAAAATAAAGGGGGTAACTGGCAGCTGGTAGCTCTGCAACCAGGTAGTCCTGCTCCTAAAGGGGGACAAACCAAGCTGGGGAGCATCTCTTTGCTGGACGTAAGGGTGAGGCAGAGCCTGGCTGGTATGAAGTAGTGCAGCTCTGCACCCTTAGTGGGGTTACAGATTTTTGTGCCAGGGACACTCCTCACACTGCCGTTTCTCTGCACAGGGTACCCGGTGCTGTGTGGCTGACTGTGGGAGGTCTGCTATTAACTTCTTTTAATGAACTTTAAAGGGATATGGTTCTTGTCTTACGTTCTTACTACATTTCAATAGCTCAGCAGGTGAATGCTGTTATCAGTGGAGATGAAATGGAAAGCCATTTGGTCAACAAGCCAAGGACTAAATTGGGAAATTCAGGAGCTTAAGAGTGTAACTGTATTTTTTTGGTCCACCCTAAAGAGCCAGCCAGGGCTGGAGGCTGTAATGGTGCCTCCAGTGCAGGGAGGGGGCAGACCACTGGAAAGCAATGCGGGGCTCTCTCTGCATCCAACCTCAGGAAGAGTTTCTGGTTTCTCAAAACTCTTGATGTTTTTTTTTTTTTTTCCTTCCCAGATATTAGGGATTTGCAAAACATCCCTCTTCCTGCAGTGTTCTGGCCCCTTCCACAGGCCACTCACGCCTTGGCTGCCCAGAGCAAAACGGCCCCACTGGGGACCGTGGGCTCCGACAGAAATTGTATTTCCCTCTCTATGAAGCTTTGTGATTTCAGACCAAGTTTTCCTTCTGTGTAGGGAAGAAAGCAAGAAACAATAAGAAACTGGTAGTATTAAACCCTGCATGTAAGTGCATTTTACTGTTTTAAATCCCAGAAATATTCACAACCAGAGCTGGATTTGTGCCCTTCGCCTTGCGATGCAGACTCCGAGCCTGTCTTTTGGCGAGGATGCTGCAGGGGGTGCTGGAGATCGCAGTTTCCCTCCCCACCCAGCAGCCAACAGCTCCATCGCCAACTCCAGCAGTATGTGCTGGAGACTTGTTTACATCTGAAAAGATTTATTTATGTTGTAAAACTATCTGCTGGTGAATAGATGAAAAGAAATATGTGAGGGAAACCATAATCATTTAATACTTATTCCGTTTATTTTCTATTCATTTAGCAATGTTGGCATTCTCATCATAATTAAAGGGAGCTGGGTGGCTTTCTAATGCTTTTCCACATGTGTTTCTTCCTTCCCTTTGAAGGTGCTTGGCAGATTTAGGTTACACATTTTCTTCCTATCGTGCAGCGAGGGGAAGAGGGAAAAAAATTCCCAGCACCAATCTTTTCTAATACTTCTACATTAGTTCAATCCAGCAGAGGTTTGCTCTGCCTCAAGCTAAAGAAAATCTATTAGGATCTTTAAAGAAGTAAGTCAAAGGGGATGCATCCAGGATAAGGTCAGGCAAAGATGTGCACAGCAGAGAATGATAGTGCTCAATATCATTGCTTTGGCTGTCAGGGAAAGTTCACCCCACGGGATGCCAAACTCCACTTAAACTTGCCTCCTGTCTTCAAATGCCTCTGCAAGCTGGAGGCAAGCACTTTGCACTTTTTCCTGGCACTTGCCTGAGGCAGGTGGGAAACAAAAATTCAGGGTTCGGGACCAGATGCCCTGTCCCACAAACGCAAACTGCGAAGGGGTTGATACTGGAGCCATCCAAATGCCATGTTGCTGCTGTCTTGTGGGCCATTTTAGAGCATGCTTTATAATATATTTAACAGCTAATGCTTGTTAAAATTATTACAGGTAGCTTTTTACTTAAAAAGCAGCATGTGCAGATCACCAGGGTACATGTTTAATTTTAAGCAGATGATTTATGCTTAAGAAGGGTGGTTAGACCTGTATCTTTGCACCTGGTGCTACGGGTTTTTTTGTTAAGAGTCTAAGATAGCGGCAGTCACTGGAGTTTTCTGCTACACTCAGAAATGGTTGCATCCAGAACAGTTTCAGAAATTAGGATCCTTTAGAGTGTGACTCAGCCCACACAAGACACCACTGCTCTGTGGAAGGTCCCATCTGTGCCTGCTGATGGTAGCAGGGCGTGAGGGCAACAGCTCAGTTAGACACCTCACGTCAGAGGGAACGAATTCAGAAAGTGCTGCCGAACTGCATCCGACCTTCTTTTTTTGGAGTCTGCCAGTTGACGCAGTTGCGAGTTCAGTGTCAGCCTCGGCACATCTCTCTGATGCTGTCACAGTCAGGTACCAGTGGCTGCTCCTGCCTCGGTTTTGGTAGACTCCCAAGAAGAGGAACAGTCCATTTGCCTGTCTGGGGAATGAAGACAAGGAAGAAGGGGGATTTGGGAATGCGTACCTTTCTGCCATTTCTCCTTGGTGCACTCCGATCCAGCTCCACAGCAGGTTGGGGCAATGCCCCTTTCAAAACATTCCCTTTTTTCTAACACAATTCCTTTGCTCCTATTCATTTCCTTTGGCCATCCCTTCCCTCTCCAAATCTTGGAGCCCTCACACAGCTGCCTTGTTGGATCTTTAACCTCCTCTGTATTTCAGGTGCTGCCTGTGCACTTCTAAAGTACTGCAGACAGAAAGGAAAGGAGAAAACTGATTTCCTTTTGAAATCCTGGTCTGTAAAAGCCTTTTATATAGCAGCATGCCAGGAGAGAAAATACAACTCCAAAGAGGCAGCTCTGGAGGGCTGGAGTGAGAAGATGCTGCAGGGGGGAGGATAACCCTGGGTGGCATGGTGCTGCCTGGCATTTTACAGTCAGCATCAGTTTGGATACGAGCTTGGAGTGTACAGTGAAATCTGCATGGCCACTATGGACTGATAAAGTGGCCAAGAGTACCATAAGCAGTGGTGGCTGCAGGGTCTGGCACCAGTAATTTAAAATACCACAAATTGGGATTTCCAAAACCTGAATCCCTGAAGTGCTCAAGTCAGCAGGAAGGGTTTGCAGTGGCTGTTGGTTGGCCAGCCCTGACAGCCACCTCTAAACACCCTGCCAACCTCCTGCCACCACCAGAGTCACCAGCCATGGCTTGGGGAGACGCAGAGAGCTGCTCTGAGATGTACACTGGGTCCGTTTCTTGCGCAGCCCGGCTGCAGCCACGCTGCCACTGCCCTGCTGTCATTATTTCAGCTGCCGAGCTCCGCTAATTGTTCTCCAGAGGAGTCCGATGGCAATGGGGTGTGCTTTGCTAAGATAACCGCAGTTATACTAGCTGGGAGCAAATGACAAGGGCTATCAATCCTCATGCTTCAGGGCACAAACTGAATACTATTTCAGGCTAGGAATAAGCCTGTGCAAACTCTTCTCAACAAAAACAAAGGCAAGCAAAATTCACTTGCTTCCTTAGAAATTGTCAAGCCCAGATCGGGCTTGTTAAGATATTTGTGGTTTTGGGGCACAGGAAGGAAGTTAAGCCGAATCCCATCATAGCAGAATCCCTCCAGTCCCTGGTTTCCCTGTGTTTCCTGTGCTTCAGAGTGGAATGGGTTTTGGTTTGCAAACCTGGCCTTGCCTGGGAGTGAAACTGGGGTGTGAGGGAGGAACTCTGTGCGGATAGCAATGGAAGAGTCAAAACGTTGACTGGCAGCACTTCTGCCCCTCTCACCTCTGCAGCTTGGCTCATAAAATAAAAAATTTCCATTGAATCACGTCAACAGCAGAGGGTATCCTAATTGCCTCTGCTTCCACCCAGCAGTTCTTATTCCAAGCTGACATCTCCCAGCAGCTAGTTCCAGTGTTGCTTAATCTAATAAACTACAGAGAAATCCCAGTACCTTTTACAAATCCTTTCTTTGGAGATAGCTGTATCTGATTCTCTAATAAGGATTCTATTAAGAGAAGCCTCTGCTGTGCTTTGTTAAGGAATTGATGCAATTTGATTTTTATTACATGAACAGAGTAACACGGATAGTAGCTGTCTCTGATACAAAGAGTCAGTGCAAAAAGTATTGTGCTTCCTCATGCAAACCAAGATAAAGTAATTAACTTTATATTAAAAAAAAAATCTCTGTTGAGATCTGTTCTGCATAATTCAACACCTTGTGCCAATTAAAGAGAACTTCTTTGGAAAATGTTTTAGGCTGTAATTTTATATGTCTTCAGATTTGTGTGCGAATATACATGGCTTTATGAATGTTTTGATGGGTGTAATTTTTCTTGTAGAGTTTATACACTTATTTGCTTTATTCATAAAATGAGACTTTGTAGGAGAGCTCCTGGATCAGGCCTAAATGTCAGACTTGATGTCCCTGGCAGGGACAGAAGAATTCCTGTCCAAGATAAGAAAACCCCACCCCAGGATGCCTCCATCTGCCCTCCTCCCACCCCACCTTCCCTTCCCTTCCCAACCCCTCAACGCTGACCTAGGGTTTGGATGGCAGGACCAGGGTGGGTAAATTGGTACAGGGATGCTAGTGATTCACCGGGAGGTTCCTCGGTGCCTTTCTGATTTGCAGGGAAAAATTCAGGAGAAATTTGGAAATACCAAAGTGAGCTGAGGACAAGCTGGGAACCAGCTGAGGACCCCTGAGGACAACACAGACCCTTTCTCTGGTGGCCCCACAGTTCCTGTGCGTTATTGCCTCTGGGAGGACGGTTCCTTCAGGCTCATCGGGGCAGCAGGCAGCAGCGTGAGTCCTGCACCGCCTGTGCGCAGCCAACCTGCTCCCCACCCCTGTGGGCAACAGAGCCTGGGTGGGTGAGAAAAGTCCTGGGAGAAATGTTCAGGGTAGGTGGAAGTTGCCTGTCACCACTGACAGCCCATCCTAATGCAGCGAACAGCTCATGCTGTTCCCCTGTGAGACAGCTAACCATTACTGTTGGTGCTCCTCTGACTTTCATTTGTGGGAGGGCTCAAAATAGTTAAAGAATACACAGTCAGAACAAGGCATTTCTTGTTATCCTGGGATGCAGTGAATCAGGATGGTTACTTGATTGATGTGGCTTTCTCAAAAGATGTAGTGAGGAAGGCTGTGATAAAGACAGTCCAGTATTGGCAACAGTAAAAAAAAAATCCGTGGCATGGATGGATTAGACCAACACCAAGAGATTAGGTGGTGTGCAATCAACTATTAAACAGGATAAATACTGTAAACAGTAGGTCTAAGTTTTTCAAGGAGAAATTGCCAAATAAAGGTCAAAGTGAGAAGTAAAGACAGTTTCTTCTCTAAACAGCCTGTCTACTTACCTGGGCTGATAAGCTGCACATGAGGGTGACTCAGTTAAGAGGATAATAATTAACAATCCTTCTAAGCAGACAAAATCAGTCACTGAGCCAGTCAAGAGTGTCATTCCCCCTTTCGTATCCTCAGCTATGCAAGTGCTATAAAGTCACTTATGCCAGTGTTAGAAAGCTAAGGTAGAACAGCAGCAATGTGCTTTAGCTAACTTCTCTTGAAGCAGTTTGAATTGACTCGATTAACATCTGGAGGCTCCCCTACTGGGCTTCAGTGTGTTGGCTCCCTGTGCCACAGATGGGGACTCTGAGAGTCAGATTTCTATCCCAGCATTTGGGCTTTCAATACTTAAAAGTTTTCCCCCTGTTCTATCTATATCTATATCTATATCTGTATCAATATCTATATCTATATCTATATCTATATCATCTATGTCTAGTCTATATCCATATCCATATCCATATCTATATCTGTATCTATATCCATAGCTAGACTATGGTTAAGGCTTTTCCTAGTATTAATTCTTCTATTATCATAATATTGCTAAGCAGCCCTAATTAAATAAGAGCCAAATCATACACTAGTTTCCATTACAGTTATCTACAGGTTTTTTTGGTATTTCTTAGACATTCATGTTTTACTTAGTAAATTTTACATTGAGCCCATGACCACTGATTAATCCAGGGTGCATATTTTTGGTTTACTTCCAAATTGCTTTAAAGAAGTTAAATGGGGGAGAGGCCAGTGCATCCCTCCACCAGCTTTTCCTAAGCAGTTATCACTGTACCTAGGATGCTCAGCATGAGTATATGTATATACACACACGCTCACTTTAAATAAAAGACTCTGACCTAATGAAATTATATATTTAGACAAGTAAGACATGCAGTGGGTGTAACAAAATTAGAGTCATCTTCACTCTAAGCAGGAGAAAAGAGGGAAAGATCTGAAGCACAAGTATTAAATAACATTAGAAGAGCTTTTTATAACACAAAAATGAAGTTGCTTTCAAAATTCTAGTGTAATAAAAATGGCACAGCACCGTAAGAGTAGAGTCATGTATATCTGTATTAGGGTACCTTTAGTAATAGATCTTATGTCTGTCCAGAAAGGGCAATATACTACCCAGCTACAAAGAACTTTTACACTGATACAATTTATAAAATGGTATTGATTTCACTCCTGCAGTAGAAAATCACGTCCCCTACAAGTGAAACAATGAACTGGTAAAAATATTCTGAGTAGACCAAAGAGTGGTCTGTAGGAGAGCTTGAAACTACATTTAGCTCATCCATAGATGCAAAAAAGTGATCATTTGGCGCTTCCATTTCTTTTTTTCCTAGATCTTAATATTTAGGAAGGAATCTGCAGAAAAATCAGCCCACCAGTGAGTTCATTTGGGAAACAATAAGGATTGTTAAAACTATTGTTGTACATTCTTTTAACCCATTTATATGATCCAAAGACAACTGGAAATCTCACTCACAGAGGCTGCTTACCAGAATCTCATTATTTTCTCTTCCTGTTATTAATCAGTTTTGTAATCCCACAAAACCAGTGTGTTTCAGTTAGGCCAAAGTCAATAAAGGAAAAGTCATCACTTATAAAACAGATGCAACTTCTCCACTGCCCCACCAGATTGTCTGCTTCTTTTTATCTAATATTTGTGGTTTGGGTCAGGCCCAAGAGTTTTGTTAAATCTTGGCTTTTTTTTTTTTGTTTTCTATTTTCCAAACCAGCCTGTCAGTCCCTATTAAACAAGAGGATGTACTTCTGGTTACAGCTAGAGCTTGCAAGTCAGTAAAACTAAGTGTTGCCTCTGGCTCTGCAACAGACTATTTGCACCTAGGATTTTTACTATATTTGTTAAACACTACTTTTTTTTAATGTAGAATAATCATTGTGCTACAGCCTCTAGTGAGAATTAAGAGAAAGGTACAATCACTTCAATGTTATTTTACTATTAGTCCTACATATTTATCCCTGTCTGTGTTGGAATTTGGATTGCTTTATCTGTCCCAGTATAATAACCTGGTCCGTGAGCATCCTGGCTAATGAAGAGAGTCTGTTGTGCATTTGTGTCTTATATCCCTAGAGCTCTACCACAGTAATTGTTTGAGTGCTGAGACCCATAATTTTTTTTTTTTTTTTCATAAAATTCATTGGACCATCTGTGAGGTCTCTCTGCTATGTCAAAATTGCTTAAAATTCTTCATAGATTCAGAGTTGCGGGAGGGGAAGGACACACTATAGGATGTATAGACAGCATGATCACATCGCCTTTTCCTCCTCTGAGATCTGAGCAAAGGCAGAACAACATCAGCATGCAAATGGATGCAGAAACGCTGAGTCTTGGGGCCATATCTGTGGGATTACGATCTTAGAGATTCACTGGGCACAATCCTTCACCGTTGTGAAGGTCGGCCAATGTGCCTATGGAAGGTCCTTCATCCCTGACAATATCAAATAATCTATCAAATCTATCAATAATCTATCAAAAACCCCTTCACATGAGTAGAAATCTAACCACTGAATTGATCGCCTTTGGCTGCCAGCTTTGTGACCTCTTCTTGCAAGAACGTCGTGTAAAGAGTTCTGTGTTGCAGAGGGATGTTTCCAGGGATACATATTAAAGTTATGTTAATTATCCAAAGCACCTGAGATCCTAGGAGGGAAACTGTTGAAGAAATGTAAAGCATCATTTTTATGCCGAGCATTAGGAAACTGCCAAGGTTTTCTTGTCAAACGGGAATAGCAAGGTTTTGATTCTGAACTTTCTAAAGTAGCCTTTAATAAGCAAATACTTTAAAATGCGAAGGCTATTGACTTAAGAACATTTGTAATCCGCTCTCCGTCTGGGGAGAGCGGTAAGCTTCTTCATGCAAACGATGTGAAGAATAGTCTAAAGCCATAGATGGAAGGCACCAGGGTAAGCTTTTTCATATGAGAAGCACCAATGAGCTTTTGAAACACATTTTCAATCTTCTTTTTTTTTTTTTTTGAAAACGGATTAGTTGTCTTTTGTTATTTTTAAGCCTTTTCTAGAGATCAGCTGGTGGCACTGATAAATTATCCATGGAGCTAGACAATCTCTGCTAATTCCAAGCACCCTTTTCCATCAGGGAGATTGGTCTGAATGGAATGTGTTACTTCCCATTGACATGATTTTATGAAAGATTTCCTTATGGTAATGTATTTGCTTCACTTACTATGCATTACTTTAACATAGCATGTCATGGTGATGGAAAAGAGCATATCCAGGGATGTTAGACCAGGGATATAATGCAGTGAAAAAAAAATATACGTGACCTCCTACGCAATATGCACCCCACCATGGTCCCCTCCCCACACTCATTTATATAAGAACTGGTGTATTTTGAGTGCTAATACTGAGGCAGGTCTGGGTCTACCTTCTGTCCTAATACAGAAGTCAGCTGGAATACCTCAGGTATTGCACCTTAGCAAGCAAACTTAGCACACAGCATTAAGACTTATCAAACCATCACGATTATTTTAAGCATATTAGAATTAATTTTGACATCCCAATTGGACATAACTCTTTGTTTTTTAAAGGGTGCCAATTTCTACTGTAAAATTGGTGTTGTCAGAGCAGACTGTAATGCCAGATTATTCATAAATTCTGTCTCCAGCAATGGCTGATGCAACCTGCAAACACAGTGCAGGAAACCCCACAGTAGTTAATTATGGAGGACGTTTCCCGCAAAAGTTGCTTTAGCCTCTGGTAGTTAGAGGCTGTGTTAAAGCTTGAGGCATGTGGGTTTATATGGCTTTCAAGACTGTCATGTTTTATAAAATCCTTCTTGGACGATTTCTGGAGACTAGAGATTTTCTTGCCCAACAAATGTTCATTCTTTCCCCAATACAGTGACATTATTGACTTCTGGGAAGAGCTTCCCAGGATATGCATCAGTAAGAAAATTCCTTCTTTTGTGTAAACAGTTAATAAAATTGTCTTGCTTCCAGAGAAACAAAACATGAATATATATATGTGTGTATATATAGACCACTCATGAAAGTTATATTTTTAAGTTGCCAGAACATTAAAGATAACTAGCTTTCATTTAATTTTACATGCTCCAGAAAATGTGATATATTATATGGCTGATCAATGAAATAATTTTTTTGATGGTAAAAGGTCCTAGCTTATTTTAGCTGATGCTGTTATTATCTGATATCCTCCTCAGGAAAAGTCTTGAGCTCTGAGCAACCTTGGATTTTTGTTTTTCTTTTAGGGAGTTCAGCTGAGCTGAAGCAGTAAAGATGAGTATTGACTCAAGAAGTAATTTTGCAGTGTTGTAGAGCAGAAAGGGTAAGTCATATTTCCAGAGGTTGTACTCAGATAACTCAGATTTAGTTTTGGATACTCATCAGCCTGTTCACAGCCCAGTTGTACCTTGGTTTAATTAGCTTAGCAATCACAGTCACAGAGGAGCGTTTTTGTCGTTATAACCAACCATTCAAACTAGACATCCTGCTACACAAAAGGGCATGATCTATAGTAAGCTGTGGGGAAGGGCAGTAGCTCTGCTTCTTACTTTTCTTAGTAGGGAAAGGTAGAAAAAAAAGTCTATGCAAAGATAGGTAGAGGTGCAAGCATGTCCCCGTTAACATGCAGTGATTCTTCTGTCTATGGGCTCAAAGTAAGAATGCCATTTTAAGAATAGGAAAAGAAAAGTTATCTCGCTCTATTCCAGCCACCAGTTTCTTGATCTGTCTTTGCACTGTTTTTCCTACTTAACATTTCCCATAATTCTTGAAACCAATCAAACAAATGCATATATACTACAAATGATCTTATGGCAACTTGAAAACACAAACATGTAGGCAATCTAGCAAGTAGAGGAAGCAGCTAACCCTGCAAGGATTTGATATTAGAGCAAAACTGCGGTAGCGAATGGCACCTGGATTTCCTTCCATTATTCTGAACCCTTTAACCTGAAGGGCTACAATCCACTAGTCTGATAAAACACAACCTGCATGACTTTACTCTAACACCACCGTTAGGCTCTTATCCACACAGTACATTGCCAATGTAAAACAAGGTATGAGTGCTAATTACTTTTGTTGAGGCTTATATTTTCATGGTAACTTAATACAGCTAATATCCAGGGTAATTCACCATGTTTCAAATACTTAGGACCAGATTTGACATTTTTCTTTATAGTGCTAAAGCTACTGGAATTATGTAAGGCCAAATAATACCCACTGTGGCATTTAGATTCTTCCTCAAATGACTTGCACAGTGTCTCATTGAAGTCCATAATACAAACAGTATCTGAGTGAGCTGCAGGTTTTGCTCCCTGGTGCACGCAGCTCTCTCTAAGACCTGGCACAATATTCACTCTTTCTGGTTTTTTTTCCTGATTTTTTACAGTTGTGATGACTAGAAAATGGGATTCTTCCTCCTCTTTATGGTAGGATGCTTGGCATTTCAGGAACGATGGAGCAACATCTCCCAAATCACGAAATGTCAACATTTTGCTTTGCCAGGACAGTGCTGAAGAGTTGCAGTTCAGACCCGTCATGTTCTTCCTCTTCTCTCATGGCCAGGCTCCCAAGTGGGATTTCATTTTCCATGGTGACTGGACCCACTGCGGGAGGTAGCTCACCATGGGAGCCACATGGCTGAGGTAATGCAGTGTTACCTCCCTCCACAAAGATATGGATGAGTTAAAGGGAGATCAGGAAAGTGGACAGAGAATGAGCAGGGTTTTTAAAGATATGAGCTATGGGGTCATAACCTGGCTTGGGTTGTCAGAAGGAAGAGTGAGTGAAGATGAAGGCACAAGAACAGTCACTTCATTTCATTTCAATCTTTTCTCTACATCTGCGTAAAACAAGAAGTATCAGGCTGACACAGTCATCAGGGTTGCAGTTCAGTTAAACCTCAAGGGACAAAAATTTATTAGGGTAGAAAGAAGTAGGGGAGGTTTTATGGTCTATATCACTGCGGTCTCTTAAGAAGAGTTTGGTTAAATATAGGCTGGTTTAAAGCAAAAATATACTGAAACTGCTTTAGGATGGGAGAATAGACTTCTTGGGGTCCCATACTATGAATCTTTTGAGAAAAATGGACAGTTTAACACTCCTTATGTTCCCTGTTCTTTCCTTTTTGTCACTTAATGGAAAACTGAAACTTTTGAAGAAAGCTGAAATTTTCCAGTAACACTGGCTGTCCATTTTGGACTTTTTGACTTTTTTCATAGTCAATTTGAGGACCAAAATTAGTCCTACAAAGGATTATTTTCAAAGTAATTTAGACTAATTCAGCACAGACCTTAATTTTTAATGTACTTAAGAAATTACTTCTCATGGTGACTTTGCTGTAGTATAAATACTGTTAAAGATGAAGTACCACACAGAGATGCTCTGAAGTGTACTGCATCAGCCTTTGGTGAATTTAAGCCTAACTTGACCCTGGTTACTGCACTAGCCCTGAAAGGGTGTGTAAATTTTACAGGGAAAAATACTAACACTGGGATATGGGAAAGCTGTAGCTTTCCATTTGAAATAGATTTTCAGACAAAAGAAACATTTCAAATCCTCTGTATAAGGAAGAAGTATTGCCTTCTTCAGTATGCATTGAGCATAAATATCCTGCTAGAATGTCTAGTTCCAGTCCAAGAAGGAGCAGTAACTTATGGAGTTTGAAAGCCTCTGAAGCAAAAGAGATCAAACAGACATGTTTGTGCTCTGATCCAGCTGCAAGATCAGCGGTTTTATTAACCCATTTCCAGTAAGCACATTTAGTGAAGTTTCATAAAAAGTCCATATGGGATTGTGTGGGCTTTACAAATGCAGAAAAAGGGAGGAGGAGACGATAAGGAGAGCAATGAGTTGAGACAGGGCAGAAATAAGAGTTCAAGTAAGGATTTGTTGCATTTTATCTCACCACACAGACTCATAACTACCTTGGAAATACCTGGGCTAACAGACATGGGAAAATAATAGAAAAGAGGAGCTGGTTTCTGGCCTGTTTCTGTGGCAGAAGCAGTCCCATTATGTAGCCTGCCTGAGCAGACCTCTTTATGAAATGTATGTACATTTGTAACACTTTATATTTAGTTTAATAATTTATCAATGGTTAATATTTCAAAAGAGTAAAGTAGAAAATCAGATAAAATTTTTATACCTGCTATTAAAAGTCGAATGGAGCATTGAGACACAATCCAAGCAATCATCCCCCCAAATCTATCTACTGAATCAGCCTGGCTTCAAGCAAAAAGGAAACCTTGTGCTGGATGTGAGAGTGTGTGTGTGTTGGTCTTACAGCAGCAATGGCCTCTCCCAGTCATAAACTTCCAGCTGGTCACCAGCTCTTGCCAGGTCATTGTTAAAAAGACCCCCAAACCTGTCACCTGATCATCTTTTCTTGATTACTTAATGGCTCTTGTTATTGCTGTGGTTTCTGATCTATCCAAGGCATGATCTTTCAGCTAGTGTAATGCTGAATCATGCTGTTTAAGTCTCTGCTGCTACTAATATCAATAGCACTGAACTGATTTGTAACATTTTGCTGCTTTGATGTGTCATGGGATAGTTGAGTGAAAAATCTCTAACCTATCTGGCCATCACCTTATATGGAAACTGTTGCTCCTGACATAAAAAATAGTAATAAAAAAATAAATTAAAAAGAAAAGAACGAAAACAGATAGAATCCCCACAAACTGCTTAAAATGTTAACTCAAGCAATATTAAAAACAGATTTTAAGAAGCTTTAGAGGCTTTTTGTTTGGGGTATTTTTTTGCTTATTCAATAAAAATGGCAGGAGTGATATAATAACCGGTATGGTATTTTATAGCCGGTTTAATGTAGTCTAAGTCCATTAAGGGAACTTTCCTCTGCTTTTTGAAAAAGGTCTTTTAATTTTCTTTTTCAAGGGAAACACAGTTCACTTTTTTCCAGTTTTACAGCTTAATGCACTGAGTCAACCACAAGGTGGAGAGCAACTTGCTTAGGAAGTCTAGAGACTCTTACCACAAGAAGTCAAAGCAAATTTGTAGATTTTGGTTGGAACAGAAGCTGGGCAAAGGCAAGACTATTTCTGCCTGTACCTGTGGCTGAATAGGAGCACAGGTCTGTGAACTAGTAAGCAACCCACAGCCATGGTCAAACATTTTAGATTAGGGAGCAACAAAAAGTAGAGTAAACAAAGAAGGTAATTGAGGGAATTTTGTTTAAAAAACTGCACCAAAACTAAAAGGTGTTTGGTTTTATTCTCAAAAGGTAGTGCCTTTATACTGTGCAGGGCTTTTCAGAACCTTCTTGAGGTGTGCTGAAGCAAGCTTACTGTGATCTGGATGGATGTACATGTAAATGGATATTCATACCCCCTAACTTCAGGCATATATGCTATGTAGTCAATGAAGCCTTGCATTATATGACTCAGCACGCCCAAGTTAGCTTTCTGCTTTTCTCCATTAGCAGCAGCAGGAGCCATGATCTGTCACTTTTACATGAGAGTTAGATGGTGTGACTGTGGCCTGCTGTCTAATACAGCGTGTGCATGGTGCAGAAACATTGTTTTCTCTTTTCTTCCATCCAAAGAAAGTTTTGTACATGTTAATTTCTGGAGTTAAAACTGCCATTTGCGGCTTTTTCTAAATAGCGGGTAAGAAAACACATGGCCTTGTTATGCCACATGAGAGTACCCTCATTTATTTTCATGGAAGGAGAAGAGAAGAAACCCAACATTACATATCCTGAGTCTTTGAGAAGCCTTTGTGTCTCACAACATCCATGCACACAAAGGCAATGCATCATGCAAGAATAACAAAGGAGATGGCTGAATTGCTGTCATATCGGTAACAACTAATTCCCTTTGTCCCTAACCATTCTAATAATACACACATTTATTCAGTAAAGAGATGATCTAAAATACTTTGATGTTAATGGGTCTGTTTCTATTGCGTGCAACAAGTTTTGGATTAGGCTGTGACGATTTTATTTCTGCATGCTGCTCGCTTAACTGGTCAAACAGCATTTATTATTATATGCCTGTGAGGGAAAATGTGCCATCTTCTCACTAGAGCATTTACTAAGTTCAATCTCTCATGTTTAATTATTTGCTAGTGATGTGTTTTAATAGTCAAAAAACAAGGCTACCAAAGAGCTCCATCTGAAATATAATATCACATGGAGAATATTTACTTAAAAGAATCACACTCCATAAACTTTAGAATAGCAGTCAAAACTTACAGCTATCAGAAGGAAAGCAGGAATTATAAGTACGCCGAATTCTTATTGATTTAACTTTAGTCATTATTTTGCATTGTTCACATCTCTCAAATTATTTGAAAAAATAAAATGAATTTATTAATTGTTAATGCCATTAGAAAACATTTGTGATTTGAGTGAACATTTTACTAAAGCTTGAAGGATATCTTGCAGTCTACTTACTTAAAATATTTATGCATTATAGACTATGGAGAAAAAGAGGTTCTCATATTCTTTTAGGATTAAGAAATTTTTCACAAAAGGACAATAAGAAAGGACGGCTTAATTTTTTTCTAGACTTAGCTAAGAATAATATAAAGATACTACAGTGGCAAATCCCCAAATGGTAAAGTAATATGAGGTTACATTGGTGTCATTAAGAAATGGGATTAGTGCCTGGGATATTGTTTAGTTTGAACAACAAGATAAAGTAACATTTCTTATTCCCCAGAAAGGAAAAGGGCATGTGTCTGTGTGCCTGTGTGTTGCCCACAGCCAACTAGTGCCTATCAATTCCACCAGACTCAATATCTTGCCCCAGGGGTAGGAAACCCAGTGAGGTCTCACCTCATACTGATGTACCAAAGGGTGGGAAGGTGAAATGGAAGGACCTTGGAGGTTTTATTAGCTTTAAAAGGGGGAGTTCAGATCCATCCACCTGCCTATCCTGGATCTTGAGGATGAAAGGGCTCCTTCCAAGGAGAAAAGCTACGCAAGAAAGGTGTCAGCTGCAGCAGAGGACACTTATGACCTCTCTGTGAAGACACCTTGAGCCAAGAGGTCCCCAAAGGTCTGATGAGGAGAAGGCATGGCAGCAGGTTCACCCCCAGGGTAGAGAGCATGGAGTTGCAAGAGGTGTCTCACTGCTGACTCCTGTCACACCACACAGCTGATGGGGCTCCAGACTTGTCCTTGCCTGGAGGCTTTACAGCTGTGGGTAAAATGCGTAATCAACCTCAGCCGCTCTGCTGGAGGATGCAAGTGTCACTGTAGCTGGTGTGGTGGTGTTTGGGGTCAATGCAAGATCCTCTCCCTGCTCCTCACACGTGTCAGCAACCACCTCGGGGTGGACAGGTCAGCCCTGTCGCAGAGACCAGGCAAGAAGATAAAGCTAAGCCCAGTAATAGTCCTTCCCAGGGATTTCTGGAGTTCAAAGCACTGCCTTTTGCCTGTTGGGTACATTCGACTTCCTGACACACATAGTTTAACTTATTTGTAGTTAAAGATTCATTTTTTCTCTTGATAAGACTCCCAGTTCAATTCTCCATTTAGACATTTTGTATAATTAATGTTTTTGCTGCTGGGTTTTAGATTTTTTTTAATAAGCTCTGCAACTGTTGACGTAATTTAGCAATGTACAAATTGCATGTAACAAATTGTCCTAGGACAGATGTATGACAGAAGACCTCTTTTGAAGGAATGACCTTTCTGTAGTAAATAACAATGTTTTCTTTCCTTCCCTTAGCACTAATTCACTGTTCACATAGCAACAAGTTGCAATTATAAAACATAAATGTCTAAACTTTTTAGGGAGCAGCTCTGGAACGATGAAAAGTCAGACTGTTGACCATTGTTGCATGTATTGATCGCTATTCCTTGAGGTGTAGAATACCCTCATTTAATCCCGCTAGTTACAGTGATAACAAAGGCCAAGACTATTCAATGTGTAAATGTGTAACAAGCAACACTGCGTGGTGTTCAGAGGATAATAAATCCCACAGTTTTGCAGGGAGGAGAGCAGCAAACTTCCCTTCCTGTTGTTTTTGTCTCACCTCCTTTTGCCTGTGGCATTTATTTCTCCCTAGTAAGACTAAGCCACGGATAGAAAGACTCTCCTGCAATACTGATTCTCACGCAGGTGCCTGAAAAACCTGACTTTCTTCTCATTTATATATTAAAGATCTTTTGCACTGCCAGAAGCATGTAAATCACAGCAAGACCCATCTTTGACTACTAGTTTTGATGTAAAGTGCTGCACAATAAGCAAGAAATTAACTAAAGGCTACAAAGCAGCCTTTAAGGAATGTTCTCCAAGAGACATTTTCCATTTTATGTTATCCAGAAAACACATGTTGCTTTTACCAAATCCCCAGCTGTGACAACTGATATGGTAGTCTGGGAAAGAAGGCAGATAGTTTCTATGCTATTAGTATCCTTAGGTATTTAGAAGTTGGCAAAGAAATTTGTATGTGGGGCTCTACTTTGGCATCATCTACACCTCAAGCTGTATGACTCTGAACATTTGATTTCACCATGTTGCCAGGGTTGGAGGTGACAACGAGGGGAATCATGCTTAGACCGTGGAACTTGAATTTCTTCTTCTTCTCCCTTCGATCACTATTTTGGAGGAGGGTGGGGAAAGGCACTTCAGTAAATGATGGTCTCCCCAGAACTCTGGATACACAGATTCATCCTTTGTATATGGTGCTGGTAGCAATTTGGCTGCAGTTTCATCCACTGTTGCCAGTGGAAAAACCGGACAGGCTTTCCACAAACCTGGGGAAGATATTAGTGCAGTTTGGAAGAGATTGCTAGGACACACTGCTCAGAGCCAAATTTAGTCCTTGGTATGGTCATAGCGCTGGCTGTGAAGAATAAGAAACCACACGTATAGACAAGAGGGGAGACGAAAATGTTAGCTGTAAGCTAAAGGAAAAACAGACAAAGAGCTTCTTCCAAACAATGCAAGAAAACAGAGCAACAAACGGGGAACCTTGTCTGCTGGCTGCCCTGTAACAGTCGGAGGAGGCAAAGATGAGGTCTTACAAATTTCTGCACCACACACAGAGAAACTTTGTTGCTGATGATGTGCATTCATCTACTTCCAGGTTTTCTATGCACAAATGAAAACTTTCTCTGTCCTGGGCTCATGAATACAGCATCCCTCTCCTTGCCTCCTAGCTGTGCTGTCTTTTCCCTGGCTCCTTTTGCACAGGCACCGAGCGCTACCCATTAGCATCCTTCCCTCAGGCCTTATAATGGTGATTTCTTGCTGCTGGCCTCACGTCAGCTGGCTTTCCTTCCGGCTCTTCACAGCCCTCTGCACTTTATAGGAAGGGATTATTAGCACTATGCATTATTAGAAGCTAATAGCGATAGTCTTAACCCATGTCACTGTTAAACATAAAGAAGACTAAAACCCAAAGACTATACCATCTGCCTAATAATAGACACAGTGTTTATTTACATTGTGAATGAAATTAATTCTGAACTGTGGTAAAAATATTAGGCGTTAATGCCCTAACACTGTGCTAACCCCAGTCGGCAAGTGCAGGAAGGACAGGAGGACGTCAGGGCAAGTGGCCTTTTTGGGAATCTTGGACAGTCTAATTTAGTGTCTTAAGCAACGTGTTTGACCCATTACCTAAAACTGTGACTACAAGTCTCATGATATTATCAGAGCCAATGTCCCCACTACCAGAATTTTCTGTGGAAAAAAGCTTGAACCTTTCAATCCAGAGCTGCAGGAGCCCTCATTACAGGAGTAATCGGACTTGTGTTAAATATAAAGTGCAATTAAGTTTTGCGTTTGGTCTGAACTTTTGGCAGTTGTGGAACTAACCTGACAGCTCCCTCAGCTTGAATTTGTTCGCCTTTAGTTTGCCTGGAGGTATCAAATGGTTCATGTGGGTATCCATAAGCCCTTGCTTGGCCAGACCTGGTTTGCCAAGGTCCTAAATTAGATTTCACTGCCAATTTCTGCTCCCCCTCCTCCACTTTTTGCAATGTTGAAGTGGTGCAGCTATTTAATATTAAACTTAAAGGCAAACAATTTGTATTCATCTCTCAAAGGAGAAGGAAGAATAAGCAAATGCTCTATTACGATTGTGTGCATTTATATTTGATAAAAATGGTTGCAATTTATATGCAAATTAAGTGTGACTCAGCCTCCTGGCAATTTGTCAGTAGGACCCTCAGCATTACAAACCATTTATGCCCTTACCTAAGCAGCCCTGGGCCCATCTGGAGGCATTTTAGCAAAGAGAGGCCAAATTCTGCTTTAAGGGGTTGTAAACACATTCAGGCAAGGTACAAGCCTGGTTTACCACCTCCCCCCTGACTCACTGGATCATCTTTGCTCATTCCTAAAGATGTTTCCTTTTACAGTGCTGCTTCACATAACCCCTCCTTTCCAATAGAGGCCCAGTGGTAAACATGTCTCGGCTTTAAAGCACAGCTCTCCACAGCCTTTTTTGCTAATCTCACAGTAAACTTGGGATTGAAAGCCTCTTCTTGGCCCACATAAGAGCTGCCTGATATTATTACATCCCTCAACCCTCTACAGCCTTGGAAGATGGCACCAAAAGCATAAGTACCACCTTCTGGATCTACTGGAAACTGCAGCTTGGCCACCATCTTGATTTACTTCATTTTTTCTTCATTTTTTTCCTGATGGTTTCCTGCCCTTACCCTACTACTTCCCTTATCGCTCCCATTTTCCTATCTGCCTTAAAAATAAAAAATTAGGAGCACAAAACGTGTCTCGTGTCTTTTCTCCCTGACCTTCCTGCCGTCTTAGCTGGACACTTTGTACTTAGTTTGGGGAAAGAACCATTTCTTGTGTCTGCATGCCCATCTTTAGGCATCACTTTGGGGAGGTACATTTAGGGGTATAAAGACAGGATATCACATACTTCCACAGCCATCCGTCCAGTGCTGATGTACATCAACATGTGGACCATGAAGAGGAGCGGACTGCCCTATTGGCAAAACAGAGACTTCTGCTAGACAGATGACCCACACATGGGCTCAGGAAGGGTTCTCAAGAGGTGTTGCAGAGAAAAAAGCAGTCATGACAGCCAAAAAAGAAAGGAGGAAAGACAGACAAGGCCAGCTCCAGGGGAAGCCCTAAAGTAAAAGTCAGTAATGCAATACTGTCAGTAACAAATAACACATCTAAACAGTCCGAGAAGCAGATGTACAAGGCGCAGTAATAACACAGCTCTTCTCTAGACTAGATTTAATTTTGTTAAAGGATGGCTGGAATTAACTCCAGTTAGATAATGCATTTGTAAATGCTAGTATAGACAGTCTGCAAACATTTATTCCAAGAGATGAATGTTTGTGGCTTACTGAACTGTCTGGCTAACACAAGTTAACTGGCAATCAATTATAGCAGTGACATACTGCAACGAGGGGAACCCAAACCACCCGTGACTTGATTTGCTATTTGTGATTGTTAATGGATTAAAAAGGGGGCCCTTGAAGAGAAGATGAAAAAATACATATGTGTTTTAGACCAGTTATTTGGTGGCCTTTGTATTCGCAATAGCTTGCAAGCACAGGTGGAAGGAATCTTTGCTTCGTACAGATGAGGATATCAGAGGAGGAAATTAGTTCTTATTATTGGCATTGTCACACCAAAAAAAGGGTCACTGAAAAAGCCAGTGGGCATTTTTCAGATCACCTTATCTTCCCAAGGAAGAAAAAGTCTATTAATGAAAGAGAAATTAAAAAATAAATCAACATATATAGGGAACCTTGTAAAAAATATAATTATAGCCTGTCATTTATAATGGGAATGAAAGTTTGCAGCTGTAGAATTCAGTAGCACCGGTGCGAACATTTCAAAGTCAGCTGCAAGGTATTATTTATTGGGTTGTTTCATTTGAATTAAACTCACTTTAAAGTTCCAGAAAGAGCGCTCACACCTACATTTTTCATCCAAGGTTTTGCAATTCTGGGTGACATTCTCCTTCTCCTCTCCCCTTCTCTCCACCCTCCCAGAGATGAGAGACTAATCCTATATAGAGCTGCTGTAGATATAATTGAACCCCAGGGTGTCGGAGCAGTACTGCTTTGACATGAATTCCATATAAAAGTGTTTCTGTTACTCTACATTTATGCTGTCTGTGGATTTTAGTGGTGATTTACAATATTGATTGATTACTATCTATCTTCCTTGCTATTCTGCTTTGCATTCCACTTTGGAGAGGCTGAATTAATCACTGACAAGTCTTGCAGTCTTAAAGGTATATCTTGAAGCCACATTGTTTTATTAGGCACATATTCTGGTAACACATTGTTTTTAAAAATGGCATTTTTTCTAGGATCCAAACTTATGGACCCCTGGACAAAGTAAAAAAAAAAACAAATAAACAAAAAAAACCCAGCCAAAAATCCACATAAAAATTTAGTTAATCTGAACTGATCTTTTTCTCATAAACGAATTCTTCTAAAACAAATCTGTTCAAGTGTACCTTAAATGGAGCTGCTTCTATTCTGAAACTCTCTTTTGTAATTTTAGATATCAAAATGATTTATCTAAAAATCCTGGGAAAAAAGCTTCTTAAAAATTACAATTTTAATATTTTTTTTTTTCTCCAGCTGAAAAAATTCATCATGATTTATGAGTAGCTTCAGCCTCATGGGTGCATTTTAGGCATATTTTGACAATCTAGTCTGAAGCAACTCAAGCTATTAGAAATCATTTAAGAATTTCTTATAGATAACATACTGTTTCTTTGAAAAGGCACTTCATATGGATTTGCTCCATCCTTGTGAAATCACCTTGGCTGATTAGTGGCACTCACTTGTTCTACAAAACCAGCACAAATTAAAGAAATGCATGTGTTACTACACATGCTGGCGGTAACGTGCTATGGACTTGACCCAAAGTGCAGCAGAACCAAAAGCTTCCACCAAGCTCAGTGAGATTCAGATCACGCTAATAATTGCTCACACTTGTGTAGGGGTACCAAGAAAGGTGAGTTTATGGACCGCTTGGCACCACTACTAACTAAATGCTGCAGTGTCCTGCTCTTCATCATTCTCTTGCATTTTATCCCCTCTAGGTTCATTTCTCTTCCCACTGAGGAAGGTTTCTGCTCTGGAGCGAATGGTGATAAACAGGCAGGTTGCTTCTCAACGTGAGGAAAGTCCCTTTGCTGACCTGTCCCGTTACATTTCTCTGTGCCTTTAATCTGTACGGGTTGCACGGGATCAATGGCAAAACTGCCCTTGGCTTCAGCAGAGGTGGGGTTTTATCCTTCGATGCTGAAACAGTTCTTTCTCCTGATGTGTTCCCATGCACAAAGGCTGTGTTTGTGAGACAGAGAAACCTGAGACTTTGGTGTTGCTAAAATATAGGAATAAAAAGTCATTTGTGATCAAAGCAGCAAATCCTTTACCAGGCACTGCCTGAACCCTCAAATTCCTTACGTGGCATTGTTCTAATGTGCCGATGTGCAAATAAACTGGATACTCCAAACAAAGGTTAGAAAGGGTTGTAAAACGAAGCTTGGGGAGGCAGGAGAGCTCTGGGGTATTGTCATTCATGTTGAAACTCAATCAGCTGCAATGTTTAGCTGGCAAACACTTCAAGTATATTCCTGAAAAGCACTGCACTGTAAGGATAAGATATGACTTGCAGTTCTGTCTGGACCAGAAGAATTTCATGGTGTACTTTATCCCTGAAAAAGCAGGTAAACATGTCTGAAACGTGCATTTTGCACCAAGGAGTGGTTAAGAGGAAATGACTGGCATAATTACAGTACGTGCTTTGTGCTATCAAGCCAGACAGCCGGCTGACTGTGTGCCCCAGGGCCAGTTTCTAAGCTATCTCTACCAAAGCGGAAACCAAACTTCAGTTTAATTTTATTTGACTTGTAGGATCTGGTATGCACATAGTTTGGCGAGAACTAATTTGCTGGTGAGCAGCTTTTAACATTTCACATTAGATTAGAATGGGATATGCTCTAGAGGTTTTGGATGATTATTCACTAAACAAACAAGCAAACAAACAAAAATCTGTAGCATCTAGAGCTGAACTGTTGCAGAGAGAATTAAATTTAAGAGAAAGGAAAGAGAGAATTAGAGAGAAGACAAGACTGCTGGTGGGGCTGAAACAAATACATGGGGCATATAAGTAAATGCAATTTCTTGTATTTTTGTACTGATTTTCCATACAGTTTTGCAGACAGACCGTAGTATAACTATCGCAGTTTGCACTCTTTTTGCGGTGTGCCCCAACAGTTCTTCCAAGAGTTGAAGACAGTTGGGAGGGAATTTGAAAAGTACCTGCCTGACACAGGAACATACGTTGCATTGGGTTAAGTGGGACTGTGTTCCTGAGTGTCCTGTGTGCTTTTAAAATTTAATATATTATGGTAATTTATTATATAATCTGAAGTTATCAGAAGTGCCACAGGCTCCAAAATCACCTGTACGTTAGTCATTGAACAGTCTATTAGTCCTCCCATTCCCACTGTGTTCAGCAGCTCCACACATGTATTCCTCAGTCGCTCTTATGACTCTTTGTCATCTCACTATAGGAATTATTTTACTCAATGGCCATTCTCTGCAAAGCCCCTTGTCAATCTCACCACCACACTGCTGTGGCTCTCCTGTGGCTGCCTGATCTCTGCCTCAGTTATTTCCATCTAAGTGGTTTATTTTCGTAAATTCAATCTTTCCTTTTTTATTGTGTCGAAACGGCTATTCCCAAAGTCTCAAATGTCTTTTTGACCACATTTCAGACCTTCTGCTCATCTTAATCCTCTTTATCTTCTCAACTGTTTTTGGCAGTGCCTTCATAAAGATACCTTTTCAAGTCTTTTGAGATTCCTCCAATCTCTTGGGGTGCCTCCCCCACCCCCCAATGTCAGAGTTCATTCCACTCACTCAAACTTGTTCAATTGCCATTTTCATGGAAATTATTCCAATCTCTTTTCACTCCTAGCATGTCTGCAACTATACCTCCTTTCTTTCACATTGCAGGTTGGGCTCAGGATCAAGGAAACGACCAAGCCCCAGTCTTTCCTGCAAACCTCCTTTCACTCTCTATGACGTCAAAGAATTAACGTTGGCGAGTTCCTACTTCAGCTTTCCCACGACCAAATCTTAGATCAAAGAGTATGTGCATGTGCATGTGTGTGCACACTTGAGCTTTCTCTCACATGGGCGAGAACTAGATGACAATATCTGTGAAGCAACTATTTTTCTGCAGTTTTTTTCAAATACTGATTTACCAGCTCTGGAAAATACATGAGAAAAATTCAAAAGGAAGAGACAGATCAACAGCTCAGGGGAGTATAACTGATTACATAAACAATTTAGACTTTTCTGTTCCCTTTGATTTTTGCAAGCTTATTTTTACCTGTGTTTTATTACAAAAGCCTTTCCCATTACCTGACTATTTGTAAAGCTTAGATTCAATATATGAAATCTGCAGCCTCTCTTCACAGATAATATCATTGACAGCTCTATATATTTTTCCCCTTTGGTGGAAAAATGAAATGAGGCAAACTTTGGAGTTAATGAAGAAAACACAATGGATATTGAACAATGAACCGCTTTTATAAATTAAAAGTTTTTCTTGCAGGAAGGAGAATGGTGTACACACAGTTCTTGACTAATTTTAAATGGTCATAGGACTTTCTTGAGGGCTCCCATAAGCTGTTATTCAGAGCCTTAGTAGCAGTGATTTAATGTGCTTTTATGAAGTCAGGCTGCCTATGCTGAGGCAGTGATGCTTGATCAGATCACTACAGTTTACTGTTACAGTAAGTAAAGGGCTTTTTTATATATATATATATATGATATTGCAGCCATGGAATAACACCAGGTTATCTGTGCTTGAGGAATTATGGTGACCTTTGGGTCAGTGGGATCTGTAGTAAGTCACAATGGCAGGATGATTACATTTTCCCTAAATTGTTTCTCATAGATGAGCATCATTCGGCTGCACGTCTACTAGAAAAGACAAACCCACAAAGCTGCCACCAAGTCTCTCAGTTGTTGCTGGTGTGGAAAATAGTGGGCCTAGGCATGCTGAGCAATTTTTAAGACCTGGCTTTTCTCCCAACATAAGTTATCTCTGCTCCATTACACAACTCCAGTTTAAGATCAGCTCTGTTTTATTTTCATTTTTCCCTTTCGACTCATGCTATGCTGCTGCTCAGTCCTCATGACCTTTGGCAGGTGAGCACCACAAGATTCAGTGCAGTATCTGTGACAGCTTTTGGAGAACATCATAAGGAGACGTGAACTGAGATGCTCATGACATCCTTTTCCAATACTATTAATGCAGCATTCCAGGATCTGGGCTTTTGGCAAAATTTGGACTAACCTCAGTACAGTAGTGATTTTCTCCAGGGGTTCTCTGGAGTTTGGAAAAATCCTCAGGGAAGAATAATTATCTCATGGAAATACTGAAATGCTTGTGTCTGGGTATAAGACATGCTTTAAAGACTGGTTATAGACTGCCATCTCCATTCCCAATCCCAGGGAACTACTCTTAGACAGGTAAAATGAACTACACCTCTGAGGTCATGATGAGTTCATCACTTGAGCCTTGGTCGGGGCTGCATTCAAAAAGCCCTTCTCTTTTTGCCCCTTGGATCTACATTTTTTGCACAAAGCCATGGTCACAGTAATTAGTGCAGCTATAGTTCTGAAGCTGGATAGTTCTGATGCTCTCAGTCTCACTCATTGCTAAAGAAAAACTTCAGGCAACTCATAGCTCTGCAACCCTTCCTCCAGAAGGCGAAAGCTAACCTGTCTTTGCAGCAAGATGATTTTCTACTCCCTAGCCAGTGTATCCTCAAAGTTAAATGGCTTTGCACTGACAGAGCCCTGTAAAGAGATGTTATTCCAGAAAACAGTCCCAAAGTATGCTAAGAATTCATGTGGCAAGCTGTCACAGGAAGCCCCTCATGATGCAAAACAAATACTGCTTGTCTGAACCCCGCCCCCCCCCAAAACTGTAATGCTATGATTCTTGAGCATACACGCTTTCACTTTATCTATTAACACATGTCCAGTAATACAGCATGGTGCAGCATTAACCAGGACACCTCTGACACTTCTGGTGTCCTGCATAATAATCTCAAGATTATGGCCATGGTGATAAGTCTTTTGTTGGATGTTTATTCATGCCTACACCATTCTTAGATGGAACATCCCTTGCCAAGGACTGGCAGTAGCATTAACCAGGTCTGAATGAAATGAAACAGGCTCAGAAAGTGCCCAAGTCTTTGGGATGCTCTTTGGACCCTCCCAGTCCCAAGTAAGTGGATTGAGAAGTCCCTTGGCCACCTATTTCACTGTCTCCTGCTGTTGGGCTCACTGGAAACACGGTCTTACCAGCCATTACTGCTTCTGTCCCTGCATGGACCTAAAAAATAAGTGCATAGACATTTTTGTTAGTGAACCTGATATTGAGAAGTATTGAGGGCACACTGTCGGCATGGATTATACAGTTCAATTTAAACACCATTGAGCAGAGATTATATTTTCTAGAAAAGGTACAGGCAGAAGCATGTGGTTAGTCTGCATGTGAAGTGGCTGAAATTGTTGGCTGTTTTCACTCCTTGCTTCTAGGACATAGCAATTTAGAAAAAGAATACTGAAGTTGAAAACCTTAAGAGTGTAAAGAGCCTGGGGCTTTGCTCCTGCACTTTAACTTTGCTATAGGCAGAATTTTAGAGGAAATTGCTAAGGGCTATTGGCCATGTAAGTATGGAGAGAGAGAGAGAAAGCAAGAAAGTGAGAAAAAGTGCAGTCAACCATGTACCATTCCCCAACAGGAGAATTTTTGGGGTCGATTTCTGAAGCAAAAGCTAAATTCTAAAAGTACTCTAGTTATTCTTAAGTGACCCAGCATAGCGAGTGGCCCTCCCAGAAGCATCTATCTTTGCTAACTTAGTCAAAATCTACACAGAAAGGAGTTTCTTTTTTGACTGGTAACTCAAGATCCCTTTTTCTTTTAAGACTTTCAGCCATTTTCATCTTTATGTTTTCTGATTTTCTGCTTGTGGTTTTAATCTGAGAGATCAGTCCTGTGAGAGGATGGTTAATTGAGAATAGTAGTGAGATAATGAAAGAGGCCATTTGTCACCTCTCTTGTTGCATGGTTGCTGCTCCCCTTGACGTGCCTTCCTAGGGAGGAGACAGGCTGCCCTTCTTTCATGCTATTCCAGCTCTGCTCATGCTGCAAACAACAGGCCCCTTCTACATTGTCAAGAAGCAGAACAAACCCTTGCTGCTGCTTTAAGTCCTGCCCAAGCCTGAGCAGCGCATCACACTGCCAGTTGTTTGCGGGTAGAGGCTTGCAGCAGTAGCACTGTCACAGCTGGCAATGGGTCTGTAGGGTGAATTATTAAAACCTAGATGACTCTGGCTGTGATATTCCCCCAGATACTCTGTTTCCTCCCCAAAACTGTAGGTTGTCCTGATAGTGGAGTCTGTGTGCAGTTGCTTTTCATGACGCCAGATGAAGGAGTATTGTTGGGTGGCAAAATAAGCGCAGGACAAAAGAAGGTCAAAGACAAGCTTTGCATTGCATTATTTACATCAATGCTGGGAAAAAAGCCTTGTGAGCTGAGAAGGGGTAAGTGGAGATTAAAGGTGTGCATTAAAGCTTCTTGAAATCAATGAGTAGGATTCCATTGACTCCTGTGAGCTCCAGATCAGAACTGAACACCCACCACATAGCCATTTTGCTTGTGTGGATTCTCTTTTTCTTAAAAAACCCCCACAAACTCGCAGTGTCAAATACAGCACTTCTGGAAGAAATATCAGAGATTTTACAATTCTTCTCCACACTTCCTGTATAGTTTTTTTTTTCTCCTTTCTCCTCTTGCTTATGGATTTTTCTCAATATGTCCAAAAGAATATGGATTTCACACAAGGTTTTATCAGTTGGAAAAAAACCCAGGCATCCAATAGGGGAAAGATTTGTTTTGTGAAATGCAGTCTTCTAATTAAGTGCGTGGTGGAACAGAAATACAGAGTAATCTTGGAAACCTATCAGTACGGGTACAGAAGACTTGAGCGTGGTTATCTTTATTTCCCTATAGGTTTCTTAGAGCTTAACTGTGCACTGCCTGGTGCCAGTGCTGGTTAGCTGCAAACCCTCTCTTCCTGGCTGGAAGGGTTCATACTGGAATTAGGGATGAGTACAACACTAGGGTACCAATAAGAAATGTGCTTGCTGGAGGTGCTGAACTTTTGGCAATAAACTAAATCAAATTCTCTTTCTACACATGGGGTAGCAGAAATAAGTAACAACAGTAAGACCAACCCCTTACTGTTAAGCAGAACTTTTCATAATGAAATTTTGAAGTGTTTTAAAAAGAAATCTGATTTATCCACTGGGAAACCAATGCAGAGAGCGATGATATGACTGAGCCTGAGTCCAGTCAATGATCTGACTCAGTGGGTCTGAGATTATAACTCAGATCTCCCCAGTTGCAGGGCAGAAACCTTTAGGCCACTCTGCAGTGAAAATGAAACAATAGACAGCGATTGTGTGGAGATGTAGAAATTAATTCTTGGTGTTTTGGGATCACTTCTGTGTATATGTATATATATATACACGTGTATGTGTATGTATATATGTGTGTGTGTGTCTGTGTATATATATATATATAAAAAAAACCTACTACCTTGGAGTAACACTGAACAAACAATCTTCAGACATGTATTTTCTATTATTACCATTCTTGGTTAGAAGCGTCTCTGTGTGAGTTGCACTGCTGTGCTCATGAAAGGTCCTGGGCCACATCCCACTGAAATCAGTAAGATTTCTGGAATTGACTATGCTCGTGCCTGTCTGATGAATTTAATTAAACACATGAGATACAGTCTGAAAAATCATAGGAAAACCACATTCTGTTCCCCCTTTACAACCAGAGACTATCAGTTGGTGTCTCCAATACAGAAGAAGTTAAGACAAGGCACTGTATGTAAATGCACACAAGACATCTTTCCTTTTCCTAAAGAGCTGAATATGGAAAAAGTAGCAGTAGTCAATGGGTTAATGAATCATAAACTAATTCTTGACACCTCCACTGACAGAACAAATGAAGATTAAGTTCCTTTGGAGAATCATGATTTTCATTAAATTTATGAACTTCAGGACCAATAAATTCTAATCTCTAATGTCTCTACATTATTCCAAAGCTTCTTGATGGGATAGAGTTCTTATAGGCAGGCAATGAAGTGATTACATTAGATAAATTGGGAATAGGACAACGATGTCCTGCACACCAGCTATAGCAGGGCTCTTGTGGACTGGATTATCCTCTGGATGCACAAAAGGGGTCAGTAGCAGGTAAATTAAATGATGGGCTGCCAGAGGAGTTAATAACTATAACTCCCAGCTCAGATGCAAAGTCCTCTAAAGGAGCAGCCTGGTGCATTCATTAGTTACTTGACTTCTTTCCAAAATCCTCAGCAGAGACAGTGTCACCACATGGTCAAAAGAAGGACAAAAGGGTGAGATGGGAGATTAGCATAGCTCAGTGTGGCAGTTGCATTTCTCTGATGGGGAAAAAAATCCTGAAAAATAATAATTAACTGCAAACCTCTCTGGCCTTTTAGAACTGAATGCAGGCATTGCTGTGTGCAGTAGTTCATGAAGCCCCCACACCTCCTAAAAACCATGATGTGGGCAGCTCCCTGTGCAGAGCCTCTCTCAAGGTGGGGCTATAGAAGGTTGCTTGCAAAGCTTCCCTGGAACCTCAGGGCAAAGGACTTGTAAATGAAGAGAAACAATCCATTGTTTTGCTGATCTGGGTGAAATGTGAGCTAATTACTCATAGCAAACCTCTCATTCTGTCCAATCAATTTCTATAAAAAAAGAGTCCTGAAACCCTGGCTTTTTTTTCTTCTTTTTACCTTATTTTTACCTCAACAAAAATAAAGGATCGTTTTACTTGCTTTTAGTGTGTATCCATTTATGCACTTTAATAGCTTGATCCTGCCTCCATTGAAGCCAGTAAAAGACTTTATTTATAAGCTAAAACTCTTGGACTGATAACCGTAACTTTTATTATTTATTCTGTCCTTTTCTTGGGCACTGTTGGTTTTGCACAACCTTGCCACAAAAAAAGCTACGCTTTTAGGGATCTCACTCAAATTCCTTTGGACTGGCTGAGCAGAGACATGCACAAAGCTCAGCTAAGCCCGAGTGACTGGAGAAGCAGTGACCGCAGGCAAGGGACAGGATGGAGCTGCACAAACCACACTGCAAATGCAAAGGGAAATGACTCTGCAAACAGTGTTATGTGAGAGACTTGGAAATGGAGAGACACTTCCACTCCAGAGCCCGAGGTGTGTCTCTTAGTCCTCAAATGATCTGAGGTGATGAAAAACTTTCCATTAAAAAGCAGCGGGGGAAAACAGTGTATATAACCTGGGGAGGAAGGGTGATAGCAGCAAAGACAGCATCACCCTATGCGGCAACACACCACATTTGGGGCATGAAGCCCCAAACACACTGTAAGCCTTATCTTGGACACAGCAATACAGTGAAGTAGCATGTCTGTTATTGGCAGGGATATGAGACTGTATCTGTTCCTCTTATAGTTGCATTATTTTTGAAGCAACAAAGTAACGTGAATTTTCTTGGGCATTGCTGATTCAGAAAGAAAACCATTCTGTATCAAATAAGGCTTCCTGCAACACCTTGGATTTTCTCTAGCGGTGCCTCATTTAATCACTGCCCAAAGCCAACTTCAATTGTTTCAAGAGGGAATTGCCTGCTGGATCAAAGCAGTGGTCCACCTAATCCTGTGTCCTGTCTCTAACGGTGACTGTCTGCTTCGGAGAAAAGAAGGGGGAAATCCTTCAATAGGCAGTTACAGGAATACTTTCCCCAGGGAGGTTATAAGAACACAGCCAGAGGTTATATGACTGCCAGTGAGGTGAAAATAAATACAATTAAAAAGACATCAGGATTATCAAGGTAAATGGAAGAACCTTAACTTAGACATAGTGTGAGAGAGAGGATGTAGGAAGAAAGACCAATACTGGAGAAACACATGAGGAGACATGTGCTACCAGGGGGCATTTTAGTAGTGTGAATACTCCCTTTAGCATTGTTATCAGGACAACAGATGGTAAACCATCATCAGAACATGAAGAAATCAAATAACCTTCACAGCTCAATTGAGGCTGTGTCTGTAGTAGTTGGCTTTTACCAAATAGTGGAAATTAACAGCGCCAAAGCATACTGGCATATATTTTCCTTCTCCCCTTTCTCTTTGTGTAGATTGTTATTACAGGTAAGTTAATTTCACTACCTAGAGTAGATGGAAAGATCAAGGCACTGCACTAGACTGGAATTACGGGAGAGGACCAGCCAAAAACTGGACACAGAAGTTTATCTTTGTAGATAAACTTAGTGAGACCTGAAAATGTCTGCATTTTGTCTGGATTGGTCTTGAGCCCATCATTTGTGACTAGCACAGGCTGAAGACTAGGGGCAATCTTGGTTTCTGTGAGAAGCTCATGGGTCAATGCACAACGTGGATCAGGTTTTCAGTTCACACGTGGCAGACGAGATCTCATGTGTCTTGCCCTATCTAGGATCATGGCAGTCTCCCTATATTTCTTCTATGTTGGTGCACAGTTGAAACATGTTCCCCAAAAGAAGCATTTTTCATTTTTGAATCTTTGGATCAACACCAGTTGAATTTTTGATGGCTCTTCCTATATGACATGGAAGTCTAAGAATAATCTATAAAAACCCCTAAATAATTAGGCATAACATTTTTAGGTCTGTTATCTTTTTATAACAGGAATGCCAAATCTACCTGTACTTTAAATTGGCCTTGACAGGATTCATATTTACATCTGAATTTAATTTTGTCTATATTGTGAGGTACCCTGAAGCTATTTTGGCAGAAAACACCGTGACCGTATAATGATAATCTCATATGGCTGGAAGGCACTGCAAAGGTCATCTAGTTCCTCCCTCTCCCAAAGCCAGGAACTATACCTATGGTGTTTCTGCCAGCTGCCTCTTAAAACCTTCGATAATGAGCACTCACTGCCCTTCCCTGGGGAATCCACTCCAGGGTAGTGCACTCCCTACTTTTATAAACATTTCCCCTAACATCTGAAATCCCACCAGAGTCCCTGTGCCTAATGATTCTTCCTGGCTAGACACCACTGAAGACACAGGGACGTAGATGGAATTAGGCTGTCTGGAGATGGCTCTGTACAGCCAAAATTATCTTATGAAATAGCTAAAAAAATCAAATAGATCGATGGACTTTTTAATGGTAATTTACATGCATAGAGACTGTACTGTCTGGACACAGAGGACATAAGTCCAGATTCAATATCTTGTTGTGAACCCTGGGAGCAGCTCAAATTACATCTGACATGACCACATAACAATATTTGGAGAATTCTATATGGAGGTTAATATATGAACAGCTCTGGCTCAGCACATACTTAAAACAAAGTACATTTTAAAGTGATTATTTGCCCTACAATGAACATTTGCTTCAGCTAGATAAAAATGTCTCAAAATTCAGCCTTTCTCTGTGTAGATTCTTAACATTTGCCCTTGCCATTCCATAATTTTCTTCACTGGTTGTCAATGCTCCTAGATAAGCTGGTTTCCAAATGGTGTGGGAAATGTTGTTACCATACTTTCTTCTTGACATTTCAAGAAAGTGTGTTAGTAGCCCTGCTACTACTGTTGAAAGGGCAGCTGCAGTCCCAAGGAGCATCTCAGGAGCTGGCTTGAAGATGCAAGGCATCTCCGCCAACACACGGTCAGTTATTGTTACTGGAGGAGGAAAAGCAGGGAGAAGCGCATGGTTCGGTTGTGTCCTCCAGCCTTCAGAAACAACTCTGTATATTCATTTCAGCCCAGTCCCGTTTATTCTCCTCTAAGACTAAATAGTTCACATGCATTTCAGGGTTATGCTACAAATTGAATCGGGGAAAGGTTTTTCAAACCAAATAACCACTACACTTCAAAAGTTTAAGAACAGCATTGTGTTATGGGGCTCTTTCTAATCGAAGGTTTTCATGCTGTTTAAGTCAGTGATACTCAAACATACCATTAAATAAATGAAGGTCCCATCACATCCCCTTCTATTTTGTAAGACCTGAATCTAACTGCCTCATTTCCGAATCTGACTGGGAACCTTTTAAACGCACCTACAGCAGTCACTGCATCATTTGTTGGCATTATTAAAAGAATCTTCTCAAAATAGAAAAGCAAGCAATGGGGCATCGTGTTTCATAGAACTGATCTTTATCTCAGAGATTTTACAATCCAATTTCCTTCATGCATTCTCTGCTCCACTGGGGCCTTTTATGTGAGGCATTCACTAGAATAACAGTGCATTTCCATTTGTATCTCTTTTGTTGCACATAAAAGCTCAATTAGTATTCCAATTCACTGTCAGTCTGTACCTATTTAATGAACTTTTATCCACTTCCATGTTCCTTAAGTTTAATTAACTAAAACGGAGCTAGTAGCTTAGCATTTATTAAATGCTTTTGGAATTAAAATATTCTTTCCTTGAAAGTTTTTATCAAAAGTCAGTAAGCAAAAATCTCTGAGTCCAGTCCAAATATTCTAGTACTTTATCATTGCTTTTCAGTTTAGTGTAGGACCCAGTAAAGCATTGTGCTGTAGTTTTAAGTTGTCCTGAAACGGCATTTTAATCCATATAATATTTCCCTTGGTGTTGAATCCCAAGGAGAATTCCATTCAAAGATCTCAACTATTTAACAGGAATGATAACAGAAAAAATGATCCAGATAAATCAGTGGGGCATTTGTGGGAACCTCCTCCAAATGCAATGACTGAATCTCACCCTACTATTTTGCCTTTGAGCTCAGGAAACAAAACGAACATCCAAATATGTATTTCTTACTCTCAGCCTATGCACAACAATATGTTCAGCAAAGGGAAGTTTGTAAATTTTTCTGGAAGCATCTTGTGAGACAGATCTCAGTGTGAAGATGCTTTCCCGAGCATTTTGCCAAGGTCTCAGGATTTGTGTGCTGCTTCAACCTACCACAGCCTTTTGCAAAGTTTGGGCTGGTACGTGGAGACTTCAGGTGAGACACTATTTCTCTGAAGGCTCACTTTTCTCTGTTACAATGCAGTATTTTGACTGACACTGGTCCCTACTTTTTAGATGAATGAGCTTATCTTCTACTTTGATCTTCCTTAAGGACCCCTTAAGATTGAGCTGTGTGCGGACTGCGGTGCATTCACATTTGCCCTTAAATGCCCTAGACAATGGAATTGCCTCGCCCAAGAGGCTAGTTTCCATTAACTCCCCCTAAAATCATTACGTATAGAGAGATTCCTTCGGAGAGTTATTCAGAGGAGCAGCCTAGCTTAGACACTGACTTTCCTCCTGGAGGAGGGAGCATCTCTCCATGGTTCGTACATGAAGGCTTGGCCACCTAATTACAAAGGCAGGATCTCTCTCTAGGTAGGTCATTTGTGGAGCTGCATAAGATGCACTGAAACTCATAAGGATCAGGACAGGAATAAAAGGGCAGCTATTGCAGTTTTCTTGTGAGGCGTTGGTAGAGGTGTTTGACCAACAGCTAATGATGAGAGAGTGGGACTGATGGGAGTGGTGGAAAAGCACGGATGTTATGTTCACACTCTTATATGGCCATAATTTTCCACTTTGCTTAGTATTTCCTCTTTGGCATCTTGGATTTGCAACAAGAACTGTCCCATGGCTTTCTGTTCGCTCTGCTTTAAATCCATTTCTTACAGTATAAGGCCATAAATGAATGTAAAATAGGATTGGAGGCATGTGAATAGAGATCTTTTTTGAATATGCCCCTAGATGCTTTTTATAATTTCTTTTGTCAGTCACGTATTTTATTGTTTCCCTTTCTAACAAAAAAGAAAAGAAGGTAGCCATAAGAGATGCCCAACCACTACTTTCACAAGGAAAGGAAATGATGATATGTCTATTGGATTCCCTGTCTGGAACCTGTGGGATGTGAACTGGAAAAATGATTTCCTGCCTGCTGTGTGCCTGGTTCCTCCCCACAGTGGTAGCTGCAGTTAATTGGTAGTTGTCTTCTGTGGATGGGTTGAGATTTTCAAAGCTGCTCAGTAGGAATTAGGTGCCTAAAACTTCCAGCAGTTTCCAGTTCTGTAAATAAATTTACAAGTTATTTCAAAATTTACTTGGTTTAAAAGCATATGACACTGTGCTTGTGTTCTTTTCCCCTGAAGGACCTCTGCAGCCAGCATGTTACAGCAAAATCTGAGAAAAAAGAAGGAAGATATTTACACCTCTGACAGTGAAAGAGAAGATGCTTTTTGCTGTGATTTATAGAAACCGACATTAATCTCTATTGCTTTATACTATACTCACAATAAACAGCTTTGGAGATTGATTAAAGACTCTGGCTGCAGCTTTCACTCAATTTCAACAGCTCTTTTTGCTCCATAAACTCAAAAGCAATAGAGATTATGCCTTAAACAAAGCCCATGATATCCATCTCTAGGAGCATTTACTATTTTCAGTGCTTTGCATTAAAAGTTATACATGTGTATGTGTGCATGTGTAATTTCAGGCTTTTATTACAGAGTTTCTTCCACAACAAATGGAACAACAAAATTGGCTAAATACACAGTTCTGGACCTCTCTTCTTTCCTTCTCCTTCGCTATTCCTTTGCCCCAAGCTTGATTGCTGATAAAGGACATATTACCTGTTGCAGGTGTGTTTTAAAATCCCACATGAAAAAACAGCAACTCTCTCCAGCCTCAGCAACATTTTTTTCACTTCCAAAGGCAGCGGAGAATGGTTTTATTACTTCAGTACTTATTATGCCAACATCACTAATTATCATTTTTAGAAGTTTTTGCCTCCATGTCCTTCTCATATTCTCTATTATTGACTCCATCCTTAATGTCCCTCTTCTTTGTCTTTAGCTCCTTTTAAAAAGGCACTTCCCTACCCATTTTGAGAATTAACTCACCTTCTGTTTCTATTGTCTTCAGCCTCACCACCTGCTCCTGATGCCCTGCTCTCCATTCAGTCCTGCCTCTGACCTGTGTTCATGTCTTCTCCTGGCCAAATTTAACATCTTTTTGGACTTCAGCACTTTGCTCTTTTTTGTTATCACAAATGCTGGCTTCCAAGTTTCTCTGGCTCTACATGAGAAAGGGTCTTCAGCTTTGGTCCTGCCTTTTAATCTCCTATCCAGATTTCTCAAAATCCCACTCCACAGTTCTCCAGCGCGATCTTGTCACACGCACCTGGATAACTACAATCACTTCTTTGCTGGCCTTTCACCTGCAGTGCCTTTCATCCCTCTAATGAATAGTTACAATGAAGAATATGCACTTCTTAGTTGCAATGTTAATCTATTCACATCCTCCTCTGCCTTCCTGACTCCTACTAACTCATCTCATTGACTATGTCTCTGTCCCAGTGTCATGAAGGTGCTTAATGACTCTGCACTACCATTTCACAAGTTTCTGCCTGTATTTATTTGGTAAGGTGCTCCCACCTCAATCATGACCACCATGCTAGGCTTCCTACAATCCCACAAGCCTCTTCAAACACCCCTAGAACCCCTGAGAACAACATCCCTCTTCCTGAGTTATGATTAGCATTCATTTAATTTTTTCTCTTAAATCTGCTTCCATCTTTTACCTACCCCAAATTAGCCAAGCTAGTTAGAGGAATTAAAGCCTAGGTTACACAACGGCCCTTACCGAAGGACTATTAAAATGTTACCTTTCTACTGATTACATGGCACTGACCAGCTTGCAAACTTCTGAGGGCTGATTATGGCTATCTGGACTTGCCAAAAAGTAGATTTGAGTACTGATAAAAATAATAAAAAAAGCAGAACAAAACAGAATGAGTAAAATTCAAAGTTGAAGCAAAGGAAATCTAAAACTTTATTTCAAAACCAGCCATAATGTTTGAAGAAATAAGAGTTTTTACTTCACATTTGGACCTTATCTCCATGAAAGAATGAGTGAAAACTTAACACTTGAATATCCTTGGCTGTCAGAGAAGTTGGTGGAAAATTTGGCAAGTTCTAGGTTAGGACCTCTCTAGAGAAGATCACTAATAAGTAAAAGATAAATCTGAATTTCACATCTTGAGCCTCCTCCACCTAGTCTTTTTAAAGAGAAGCTGTTGGAGTTAGAAACTTATGATTCTATTGTAAGAAAGTTCAGTGTGATGCTTGGATGTCCCTTGAACAGGGGTAAATTGAAAACATCTGCTACTGTTTGAATTGACTTTATACTAAAGTGTCTACTGCTGTTCTTCACCTACATTCTTTCTGAAGGACAGTATACAACAGAAGAATCTTTTCTATTACATGTCTGCTGACCAACTTCCCTCTTAGAAGTATGGTACGAGCAGGCTAATGCAACTCTTTGAGCAGCTGTGGCAACTGCTTCAATGCAAAATATAAAACCACAGAACAGTTGTATCACCACTATTGACATTATACATGGTGTTTTGGTAGCTGTACAATGTATGCTGATGTAATCTACACCAGAAAAAGATGCTTTAGTCTAGGGACTCTCCACTCTGAATCTTTAGAAAACTCACAGAAAGGAAGGGGTGATACTGTGAGTAACACCAGGAGTAATGCTGCAAAAATCTAGCAAATGTTTTCAGGACTTGGCCCTCAATGAATGGAAAGTGTTGGATGACTGGAATACAGATAACTTGGTCTTGTGATAGGATTGCTTGATAAATCAGGACCATATATGGATGGATAAATCAGCTATCAGTATGGGCTGAAGCAGAGACATCCGGAAGAGTATCCTGACTGTGTGTACCCAAGCTAGAAGGAGTCTATTAACTTCTGCTACTTGTAAGGTCCCTACAGCTGGATGCTAGCAAAAAACCATGATTATGCCTGTGATGCTGCTGTATTACATAAAGATAGTCAAGAAGTAGGATGATTCTATCTATTAAATATTAAAACCACAGGTAACTGTTAATAAGAAAAACCCAGTTCCAATCAGGCAGTTGTGAGATATAAAGATGTTAGAAGTAGCAGGAGGGGGCATTCTGAACACTGTACATAGTGGGCACACATTGGAAGAAAGCCTTTTCCATGGCACCTTTCAAAGCGATTCTATTCTATTAGATGTGATCTGTGTTCTTGGATGTAAGCAAGAATATAACATTCTGCAGAAAGAGAATACGTGATTAAAAAAGGCAGGTATGAACCACCTCCTTCCCAGAACAAACCCAGACAAAGGAAGCTGAAGGCAGTTTACATATGAGCTTTCCAGGGACGTGAGCAACAGCTTGCATGGCTGAGCACAGTGCCTGTGTCCTGCTCATACCTGCAAAAGGACATTGGTTAATTAAATAAACCCCCATTGCACAGAGCTCTGTTTGATTATTATCAATGTGCTAATTTTGTCATTAGGAAAAATAAACAGCACATCTTTGCCACCTGCAAGATTTTGCACATTCAGACTGGTCCTTTCTAACTGCACTGGCTGCCTGGCAGGTGGGCTCCCAGTTGGCTCTTCCTCCCACAGTTTGCTCCACTCCAAAAGCAAATCAGGGTCACACAGCTGCAGCAAATTGAGTTACAGTCATCCAATAAAGCCCTAGTTAAAGGGTAACCATCTAGAAAGATGCTGGCGAGGTTGATGAATTTGGATGAACTTGCATGTGTGGTGAAGAGCATGGAAGATGTCCAGGTTTTGCAGTTTTTTTACACCAGAAGAGTATGGGCCACATTCCTCAACTGGGATAAATCTCCTGCTTTATTATTTCAGTGGTGTTCTGGAAGAGACATCCCTCAGAGGCTTCAGCCCTACCGCAGAATGAAGTGTAGCTCAGCAGATAAAACTTGAGCTTAGATCTCCAGAGATCTGGAGTCTGTTTCTGGATCTAGCACTGACCCGTTGTGTGGTCCCAGCCCAGCCAGTGCTTGTTTATTATTTGTGCTGAGGCAGTGTGGTACTGAGGCTCAAGGCCCATTTGGCTAGGTACCATAGAAGCATCTGATGCAATGACTTCCCTGCCCAAATGTGCAGAGGGAAAATGAACTAGCAGTGATCTCTGTGCTGCTGTGTTTTGCAAGCTCTGTGAATCCGACTTTGTATGGCACAGGAAGCCTGGCTGTGCTATTTGTGGTGTAGTACATCCTGTCCTACACCTGATCTGGATCATCCTCAGGCACTAGACACTTGGTTTTTGAGGCAGCTGCATCTTTCCCATTGAGTGCACCACTTGGAGTCACGTAAAGGGCTAAAGTAACATATTCTAAGTATGCACCTGAAGTAATATGCTTCTCCCCGTGGTGAATGCAAATAATTAACATTAATTAGAGCTATGCACATGCATTAAGAATGGACTCCAACACTCTGGGGAAATTTTATTTTCAGTTAACTGAAAAAAGTACTTTGAAGGCTGATAGCTCTGAAAACAAAGGGCATTTCTGTGCCAAGATACCTGACTTTGTTTTAACCAAGTCTGCTCAGAAATTAAAGGCAAGAGCATCACATCTGGGTGGTGTTGCCCACCCAGCCAGATCTTTCAACAGCATTAATTAGCCTTGGTGCAGCTTATAGCTAGGTTGTATTTTCAGACATCTGGTAGTGTTTCTGCATGTCACTGCACTGTACCATGAAGATGCGCTGGATCACTCACTGAGAGTTTGGAAATCCCTCAGTACTTCTGTAGTGCTGTGAAGATATGGCCAAGGACATTGATGGTTTTAATGGCTGACAAAATGCAGGGAGATGGACTCTTTGAGGAACAGAAACAAAATTGTATTACTCTTGTGTTCCTAGAAGCTCTCCCTAGTGGGTCAGTATAAACTTCATATATTAATTGTCACACCTCAAACTCAAATGAAATTTTTTTTCATTACAAAGTCCTGCATTTAGAAATTAGGAAATGCCAGAGCAGTGCAGCCTTGTAACCTTAACTCAGGTCCTGGTTCTTTTGCATTTTGATAAGCTCTTCTTGTCCATAGTCACGTTCTCTTATTTCTCTGAGCACCTGCCTGACTGGCAAGCAGGATGGATGAGGCTCAGAGGACTTGCAGATGTTTGATATTTCTTATTAGCTTTGTCATTCAGCATGTGGCCCTATGCATTATTTACTATGGCTTCACTGAAGCTCTTAAGGCAGAATCTTTCTCTCTCTTATGGACTCTTTCATGATGCTCTTGGTGTGCAAGCTTCCTTCCAGACAATCTGGTGTTCCCAAGACTGTGGTGAGGTACTTAGAGTCTTTCTTTATAATGTATCCTGAAAGTCATTTATCTTCCTCATAAAGTGCTTTGAGATTGTGTTGCTCAGTGGCGTGACTTGGCCGTAGTCCATTTTAGCAGAGTTCTGGCCATCCCACAGCCCATTCCCGGGGCTGGTTAACAGGGTTATATTGCTTGGCAGAGGGTCAGAAGTAGTTGTCCAGTCAAACTGTGACAAGCCTATTGGTCAGAAGTAAAATAGACCTTTTCCCAGTAGACACAAGGCTTGTTTCTGGGAGTGGGGAGAATTTAACAGCAAATTAAACAGAGATTGTAATCTGCTGACAGCATCGTTTTACATTAAGACAATGTTATAAGAGAGGATTCCGAGATGCCTGCATTAGTCTCTGTTTAAGGTGGTGTCCTTACTTCATTTGTCTTTCTCTTCTCTTATAGCAGTTCATGTGCAGCACTGGATCGTGGTGCAAAGAGAGGTTTAGCAGAAAAAGGCACTTCGTAATGCCAGGATGCATTTTAAGCAAGGCCGGCTAACTCAGAAGCAGAGTACCTCATACAGAACATCTCTGGGCTGACAAAGGGAAGGATTAGGTATTTTCTCCGTTCAATTACTCCAGATCGGAAGAAATCAGTAATGCCAGAGCGTGGCTGGCCTCGTTGCCAATGCCGCGGCGGTGGTACCAGGGAGGTGGATTGTCCTGCCTCCCTGGCTGGCCGTGGTTACCCACCGCCAGCTCTCTTGGAGCCGGTTCACCTTGGCACGCCGCGTCCGGCAGGAGCTGGCGTGCCACCTTGGGAGCCGGCAGCCGGCCACCTCCACAGATGGGCAGGAGCGGTGGTGGGCCAGGGGATACACGTGCGTGTCAAATCGCCTTCCCTCCCGCCACGGTGCAAAGCCTGACAAACAGCATCGTCAGTAAGGAGAGCTGTCGCTGCTCGAGATTTTCTCTCATTATTTGCAGTTCACGGTGGTGGTAAGGTTATTTTCAAGTCAAGCAGTTTTTCAACAATGTATGTTTATGCAGATCATTTAAAACAGTAGCTTGTCACATGCTTTATATTCATGGAAACTTCAGAGAGCACTTTTTAAAGCCCGTGCAATCTGGATTTAATTTGCATTTTAATTAATATTTCAAATGAATTCCTTGGCCTCGTTTATTTATTTATTTGAGCTTTCGAGAGCAAAGACCCTATCAAACTCCTGAAATTAGGAGGACTGGGATTTCTTTGAGCATGGCTTTATTTAGCCATACTGTCCAAGATACCTCTGGCTAATTTTTAGTATTGAACTGAATTAGCTGCTCTGTAGCTTAGAATCAAGCTTGTCATTTGCTTTATGGCAGAGGCTGCAACAAACTCACTTTGCAAGAAAAAGAGAAATATTTGAATTCCCTCTTAAGAGTGATACAGTTTAAAATGGCATTTTAGATACATGATATTAAAAAAAAAAAGAAAAAAAATCTCAATCTTGCACAAAGAATGTGGTCATGTAGATTTTATGGAAAAAATGGAGGCTTCTTTTCAGGAAAACATTTAAATACATGCTTAGCCTTTTATTGGGCAAAATGCTTAAGCACATAATTCAGATTAGATAGCCGTTTTATCTTTCAGAAGTTAAACAAACCAAACCAAACTAAAAATGAAATTAAATTCTTTTCAAGCAACCAAAATTTCAAATATGTTTGAAATTTATGGCCAGAAAATGTATTTTTTAATATTTCCCAAATTGAGGTGTTACTCAGGGTCAGCTCTGGGTTCTTTATACTGGAAACATAAAAGTTATGTTGGTTGGCTGTATACGTGTTATAGATGGTGAAACAGTGAATAACATGATATGTAGCAAAGGGCTGCCCTCAACGTATTCAGTGCCGAAGTTATAGCACTGAACTCTAACAGTGCTCACTGCCTGAAGATTTCAAGGCAAATAAGCAGGAAATTAGCAATTAGGGAAATTAACTTTATTATCCCCATATTAGAGTCAGAGAAACTGAGGCAGGAGGCAAAGCGTCAATTGTTTTAAAATGAGCAGCCGTCTAGCAGCCAAGCTGGAAAGAAGACATCCATCAGTTCAGCATTGATAAGCACATCCCTGGCAGAAAGCCAGTCCCTCTTCTTGATCGCAAAAGCTGCGGGGTGATGAGGAAAGAGCTGAAACTCCACTGGTGTCAGGGTAGGCAGCTCTGGGGGTGCAGCAGGGTGGCTTCTTCTCATACAGATGTCTCCGGCATTTGTGGCTACTGCCAAACACGCCAAGCACCTTGAAACCTTTCCCTGTGGTATTTGGGATTTGGGTATTTAGTGAACACATTCCACATTGTTGTGCTTTTTGACACCTTTGGCTTTCCAAACTTGCATCTATTTATGAAGGACATTATTCAAACTTTTATCCGGTTTCAGAACAAGCTCATAATCCTCTGCTACAATTTTTAAGATTCACACTTCTGAAAGTGCCACATTGCAAATGTGTAACTGTTAGAATAATCCACCATAAATTAGTTGATAAGAAATATATTCAAGTACCATAGACTTTATCTTTGCAAAGCCAATAAAACTCACCTCAGTTAAACGGCTTCCCCTGACCAAAACTAACCAATCAACTAACCGAACCATGTCCCCAGATGTTGATTGCATTTAACCCAAATTCTCTTCCAGAAGATTTTAATTTGCTCATCTGTTTTTCAACAGTAGAAGGATCAAGCTTGCCATTCAGCATTCAGTGTTCTCTGTTAAAATCTGCTAAGAACACTTGCAGGTAGCTGACTCTGGCAAGCACATCCCATAAGCTCAGGGATGCTCTGAGGGAATGCTCTGAGGGGATGCTCTGAATGCTCTCAGGGACAGTGAGGAAGAACAGTACTCCAACTCCTTTTTTAGAATCAATGCTACCAACAGAGCACAAAATTCAGACTTCTGTAATTGTAAGAGACACTGATTTATAAGGTAACTTAGCAAGAGATTATGGAGATTTTCCCCTGAAATCAATTCAGGTTTGCTATATGCATGCATGGTTTCTTTTTCTCTGCCTTTCTTTTTCTTTTTTTCCCCCCAGTCAGCACTGTAACTAATACCAGATAATACCCACCAACATCTTAAGGAAATCCACCTTGACACAAAGCAGAATTAGGCAAAATAAGGAAACATGCGAGCTGCTGCCTTCAAGCAATGGGCAAAATGTTTCCCGTAGCTACCGACAGCAAAACACAGGACAGCGCAGAGTGAGGGTGGGAATTGGTACAGCTTGTGATAGTGAGGCAACGGATTGGGATTCAGAGCGTCCAGACAGAGAAGGATTACCTTTTCCACCGACTTCCCCTCTGATCCTAAAGCCTTCGGCATCTCTCTGTTCCTCCTTTCTGCAGCTGTAAAATGGGGATTTGAAGGAACAGCCATTGCCTTTCTTACCAGTTTATAGTCAGTCCTTCAGCACATTTCATGTTATTAACAGCTCCCAACACCTTCATGCTCCAGCCATGAGGAGGTGGTGGAATTGGACCCCAACCGTAGCCATTAGAAGACACTTCCAAATTAGGCCACTTATAAACTTTGTGAAAACCACAAGCACACACACACAACACACACACACACAAAGGTAGAAAACATTGACGATTTGGTTACACAAAACAGAATGAAATGGGCAATATGTCACTCTTCCTGTGTTCTGAAAATAATCAGATTATTATCTGATGCGGAAATTGCACTAATAGATTCTTGGCAGGCAGTTATATTTTCCCATACAGATGTTTTTTCTCCATGTTTCTCCAACATGTCACTCATTTTTTCATTTTAATTTATACTTAGATGTAAACAAAGTGCCATAAATTAATTCCACGTGCAGCTAATTTTTCTGGTAAAATATGGATGACTGAATACGTCATTTTTGTGCATTTCAATTAAGAGCCTTCAATTAGTTTTAAACCCCATGGCACTTCTCAAATTCTGCACTATTTCCACTCAGCAGTGAGGAAAACCCAGCAAATTATAGGCCTGAGGCTGTTAAACCAGGATGCTAACAGACCCTGCTCCGTCAGGTAGCCCCAGTCAGAGTTCAGAGGACTGTGTGGAGGCTCACAGCTGGAGCTGATGAGGACCTTCAGGCAAAAACATTGTGGGATAGAAAAGTGAGATTTTCATTTATAAATGTGTGCAGTTTTTAAAGCAACCCCTTACGAACTTTGTACAAACCCCAGAGAGGTTTGTGTAGTACTGGGTGAAGCAGATACGGGAGACACGAGTCAGGGAGGACTTTGGTGCTGGCAGCAGAGAGAGGTGGACGGTGCAAGGTGTGATTCCTTCAAAACGGCAATGTGCTGCTGGCAAGTCATGTGTCATGGCTTGAGAAAAGTTGGTGCAGAGTGGTCAGGAGTATACTGCAGGGCCTTGAGCAAAATGCGCTTTGCTTCTTGGTGTTTGTTTCTGCTGCTGGTTTCAGTTTTGCCTATTAAGATCTGAAGCCTGCGACTGAAATTGTCTTTTGGTGTGTGTCAATACACGCCCCATGGTACAACAGAGTTCTTGCTTGTATGAGGGTGCTAGTATAATAAAGTAGCATCTATTACTGAAAGTTAAAGGAGGAGGAATTTTCTCTCTGAAAATCCCATGAAGAATTACATTTGCTAATCTAGAGAATGAGGCAAAGGTCTACCTAGTGACTTTCATGGGAACTGAGTCAGGCTGCACCCCTCTCTTTTTAATTGAAAGACTGTTTATAAAGTTTAATTATTGTGTGCTATAGATATCATTACAGCAGCAAGGAGTGATGGACCGGGACTACAGGAAGCTGTATACATGCTTTTGTCTGCAAAACTTTTTTGGGTTTTGTGCAAAAGGCAAGAACTGAAGGAGAACTGATGCATGGATTTGGGGATATTTTCAGAGTACTCTCTCAAAGCTTGAGACACTGCATGAGAGAAAGCATGAAAATACTGGTCTGATCAGTGAACAAGTAATATTGAGCACTAGCATTAGGGGCTGGTTGGAAGCTGAAAATGACAATTTGGGAGGGAATGAGAGACTAAGTGGGAAAGGGGTAAGTGAGGAAACACTTTGAACATAAAGAGAAGCAGCTTCTTGTGATAGAGGAGAGGGAACAAGAAAGCAGCTATGGAAAGTGAAGTTGTCACCCTTTCTTGAAGTTTTTCTGGATATCCAGCCTTGATTCTCACAGGTCAAAGATCAATGAGGAAAAGCACAACAAATTCTTCATGTGAGAAGGGTTACTGGGAGCCTCCTGGGATCGGGGGGTGTAAGGGCAAATTTTTGTTTGTTCGTTGTGCGTGTGTTGTTCAGTCTGTAGATATTTTGCATTCAGTTCACACGTAGATGGAGACATTGGATATAGACCTACAACAAACACTGTCTGAATGAGATCTAGATTGTTCTAATATGTCTGATAAATGTGGCACAGAATGGTAATTTAATTTGTTTTAGAAGATATGATCATCCCGAAATATGGTGCAGGGCAAGAAGATAGTGAAGAACAGGATTTACAGAAAGAAGGTAAGGAGGTCATAATCTCTTCCCAAGGAAGGAAGAACTAGAGGACAAAGAACTTCTAAAGCTCAAGTTAGGCAAACAGGAGAAGGACAGGAATACGGTTGATTAAGTTGTGTGCATGACTGTGAGTTTCAAAGTGACACAGAGTCAAAGATGAATTTTAAATAAAGAATAATGATGATAACAAAAAATGAATTGTAGACAGCTTACACTGCCCTTAATATGGCAGCGACGTAGCTGGAGAGTCATTTCTTTGCCTCTAGTTTCTGGCTACTTTTAAATCTTTGTTACCAAAGCACAATAAAAATCTGACTGACCTTTGTGTTTGGAAATCTATTGTTACTGAAGCACAGTAGCATCTAGAAATCCTTAGTGAATGCAGCCTCACTGCCATAGGCATGGTATATTTAGTCTTGGGATTTCAGACACCTGGCATTATATTTTGGGCGACTGTTGCAATGAAATTACTGGATGATGTTTTTTATTTTTTCATCTCTCAACTGGGGAAGAATGTTCATTCCATCTTTCCCTTTTTTTCCCAGTTTTACTAATATGCTCTGTAGTGCCTTGCTATTTGTGGGTGCAGTGTCACACAACTGAATTTTGACAACTGCAGAGATATCTGTGAAACAGTAAAACTGTGAAAATTAGAGGGTATGTTTAAAGACATCAGAACAATCATCCAGCCTGACACAATTTCTGTCTCATAAAGGGTAATAATCATAATCGACTTGGTAACATTGAAACAAGTAACATTAGGAGTTATGAAAAAAATGGGGAGAAGTTTTTTTCAGCTAACAGGGTAGAAAAGACAAGATGAAAGTGGGAGAGAAATGTCCTGCTTTTCTTTCTTCTGCTTTGCCCTTATTCAACTGATGGATGCTTACTGGTACAAACAAATATGATGATGCACCCTGTTGCACGTAAGAATAATTAAACGTAATTTAAATAGTAAAATAACTAATTAATGTAATTTACAAAGTGCTTAAGCAATGTGCCTGTGCAAATCAGCCATCTTCTCAGCAAACGGCTTCTGCAATTGCAAACGTTTCTTCCAAACTTTCACCAATTATCGCTTAGCTGTAATAGGTCCCCTTGGGTACATGGGCTTTTCAGCACAGAGGGATTCAAATGTTCTTCCATCTTGTGCTGCACAAGTTTTGAAGGATTACCATTCTGGTTTTGTTTCCTTTTAAATGCTCAAATTCCATCCAAAAGATGACTCTCCATATAATACAGATGATATGCTGCTCAGGTTAGTCTATTTTTTTGTATGAGCAAGTTGACTTCCAAAGTAGCAGGTGCCTAACCTCTTACAAATGAAACTAAATGTATATTCTGGCAGGTGCCACTAACAATGCTGACCCTGTGCAGTGACGTGCTTGTTGCATGGTGGCATCTGAAAGACATATTCAGGGGATTTTTTCCACAAAAAGAAAAGAGTGGAAATGGTGTCCAAGGGACTGTCTCCTCAGGGCTAGAAAATACGTGGCCCAAAAGGACAGGGAAGGAGTGAAGACGGAGTGATGAACTGAGGGGTAGTCACTTCGCAACTCAGGGTTTTTTCCTGCCTTCTGTCTGTGTTATGGGCCAGGGAAAGGTACCCAGTCTATAGTTACAACAATGGTTTTATGTCATTGATTCAATCTTATATACACAGTTATTTTACTACTATGACTATCACTATAACTGTTGTTATTGATTTAAGATGTGGCTACTGAGAAAAGAGGAGCTATTCCAAGTTTGTTTTCCATGAAATGAAAGCACAGCAACATTCCCTCATACAGCAGGCTGGCCAGAGCTTTGTTCCTTTAATTTCACTGGTTTTGCATCTGAAATGCAGGCTCCTAATTATTATCCTTAAAGGGAATGCTGCCAGGAAGGATTCGCTTTGGAGATGGCTTGCTTTATTGGCAAGGCAGCTAAACTTGACAGTGAAGGCTGTCAAGAGGAGAGTGGTGTGTTTTTACTGAGTAGGAGGGGATGACAGGGGGAGCCCACTGTGCATAATGTTGGCTGAGAAAGGCCATGAGAGAGAGATGCTCACGTAGTGGAGAGGATTTGCAGTAGAAAGAGAGAGGAGATCAACAAGGAGGTGAAGGGCAGGGAGTAGGGGTGGGGATGGAGATGGCAGCACAGCAAGGGCAGTTATGAAAGAGAGGAGGCTGAGTATGCAAGAGGGACTACTCCAGCACATTTTTATTCTATTCTGTGTTAAAAATTACTGAAACCTCCTTATGCGGGGTTTTCTTCAGGCTACCAGCAAAAGTCTTAGCCACCTTCATTTGTTTGCAGCAATTGTACCTTCTAATCTAGTCCAAATTCCTTGTTACCAAATCTAACGCAGGAGCTGACAAAGAAAGAGATGGGTAGTGGGAGAAGGAGGGGAGGCAAAGATGCAAAAGAGAGGCGATCCTACAGATATAAAACGCATGAGAGATAAAAGGATGGTAAGTGAGTGAAGGGAAAAGGATGTTGGAAAAAGAATACTTCAGGCCATGAGGAAAAGTGACCATTACCATTGAACACTGCCAGGTAATCTTTCCAGGTAAAGGGCTACAAGTAACAGTCTATCTCAACCATTTTAATCTTCACAGCAGAAGAGAGAAACCAATCCATTTGGTCAAAAAGTAAGGTATTTTGCTGCTCTTAATTAATGTGTCATTGAAAGGCAGAGTAGAAAACAATAAAGAAATCCTATTTCAGGAAATCATCAAAGTCCTAAGAAGTTCTGCCAAATATTAAATACCTCATGTTTATATGCACTTCAGTAAAATGAGAGCAGAATTTCAGTGCAATGCATATCAGCTGTCACGACTGTAATACCTGAGCAGATAAGGCTCTTACCCCTGCAACTCTGCTCTTTCACAGCAGGGCAACTGAGGCACAGAGAGACAATGACTTAGGTCTTTCAGATCTTAACTTCCCCTGAACACAGCGGGTGTTAATTTCTGCAAGACCTCAAAGAGACTGCCGTTAAATGATTCATTGCAGATCACACAGCAGAAACCCATGAGGAAATAGACTTGAAGCTGGAAATCTCAAGTCCTAGGTTACTACCTTAAACACCAGAGCATTCAACTCTTCTACTGAAGCTGAACTAAAGTTTCAAGTGTTGTGCCTGCTCTCATTTTAGGTTTTTCAACAAACATAATTTCTAAAGTGTAATTACAGGGGATGAACCTCTGCTCTGTAGCATCAGTGGAATTCAATATCCTTCGATAGGATTGCTCATCTGTAACTGATGTCAAAATGTGGGTCTCTCTCAGAAATATTTTACTTTGGCTTAATTAAAATGTACCTTCCACTAATGGCATAGAAGACATTTTATACACAAACCTCAATGGTTATATTTACTCATCTTACAAAAAATGGATCAAGCAGTCAGTAATGGTGATATAAATCCCAGTAATTTTACAGAGCTATGCCATATTTTGAGATGTGTTACTGAGACCTTAAAATTTTCTCTTATAATAAAAAATATACATAATAATTACTGGCATTTTCTGTTAAATAGAAGAGTGAATGAACTGAGAAACAGCTTGAGAGAAAAGTAAATGTTCAGCAGGTAGTTAAAGTATAAAGGTATTTGTTCATTTTCATGTACATTATAAAATATCCAGGCCCAAGAAACACATGCAAAATTCAGAAACTAGGGGACTGTCAGACAAGGTCCAGTAGTTTCAGCAAGAAGGAAATTGAAAAATTGTATAGAAAGAACCACATTATAATTAACTATTCAGAAGCTGTGAACAGGGACAATATTAGCCAAGTAATATATTGCAAAGGAGAACTGATAATTTGTTGACGCTCAGTGCTTTGATTTTGTGGTACTGCATTAGCAATTTTCACTCTGACCTATTTTCAGAGCTGACCTACTCATTTTTTAAAAACAATACCATTACATGTAAAAAGGCTTTTCCCTCCTCTAATTTCCTTTTAAGTGTGCAATTAGGTGTCTCTTTTGGATGTTTGCATTGGAAGCAGGCTGGTAAGAGGCAACACCCATGATCTAGACCCTGGAACAATTTAGCTGTTTACATTGCTATAAGCTCATGGGGGCTGGCATACAGCTCCTGAAGGACAGGCTTCGTGCCAATGAGCTTAAATATTACCATATATTTCCATGCGAGAAATAGCAACCAATAATAAATATGCCAGAGGGTAGGGGCCTCTTTCATATATCTTAGCTGGGTTAGAAGCCTTTTGAATTTTCACCAGGCTTGCAGTCATTTTGCTTGTTACATTCTTTTGAAGAGTCTCCCCAATAACCTTCAGAGATGTTATTTCTCCTCCTCTCTAGGCATTACCTCAAAATCATGACTAAGCAAGAAACCTACCTGGGGAAAAAGCACTTCTCCCTCTCTGGGTATTTTGTACAGTCAAATTACCACTTATGACTTCTGGACCACTTGCAGACAACTTGTTAGCTCTCACCATTGAAGTCTTTTGCAAGACTGGAGGTATCTTTCATTCTGTAGGATAGAAAAAAATGATGAAAACAGCTCTGCCAGTTGCCACCAGACTGAGTCTGTTATCTCAAGGGAGCAGGGGCGGATGGGCATGCAACATTGCTTTGGGCAAGGAGATGGAGCCTCAGCTACTGAATAGTAAACTGCAACTGAGGAGGGGACGAAGACTGCTTCCTCAACAGACGGCAGGATCTCATTTCTGGAAGAGGAGAAAACTGTGATTTCCCACCTGCTCTCTTGTCCCAAGATACACCAGGTTTTATGAGTAATGGTAAAAACCACAGTAAATACAGATGATCTGAAGTCAACATGGGGTCATTACCATACTGGTTTGTGTCTATTTAAAAGAGCCTGGTTCATTGGCTTGTGTCGGCAAGGATTTACATCCAGACACTGGCACCAGAATGTGGTTCCATAGCTACTGGAGGAAGCAGGGCTTCTCCTGAGGATGTTTCAATCAAGGAGCCTAAATAGATAGTGCCTTGCTGTCTGGATGAAGGCTGCAGGACTGCTACCTGCTCACAGCGCCTCTGAGCTGGGCTGGGGTCCCCACAAGTGCGTGGCAGATGCACCTCCCCATGGGCCATGGCGAAATAAGCAGGTGGCAGTGGTGGATTCAGCAGGGACAAGATGTCCTCCTTGGTGGCTGCTCACACTTCCATTTTTTTTCTGCTCCCTTAGTCTTGCATGTGGGGTTGTGGAGCGGAATATGAATCAGGGTGCTGTACTAGAAATACGTGAGGTGCCAGCACCAGAAACAGAAGGTCAGAGGGAGGTGGGCCATCAGGGGAGCTTAAACTAACCACTTAAGGAAAGGAGATGTTAAGCCCAAAGCCTTCTCTAGCTTCCTGTATAAAGCTGAGCAAAATAAACACTAATAATAACAACAATAAACCCTCCATACTGAGAGTATTTCCTGGTTTACAGTTTTCCCAAGCAGAAATGCCCTCAAAGCCTCTTGGTTGAGATTTATATAATCTCAGATTCTCATGTAAATTTGCACTTGGTGACCTGGCAGCAATCAAGGCAAAGAGGTGCTAACTGGGAAAAGATCCTGCTTCGCTTTGTTTAAACGTTCAACTTGTGCTGTGAAATTGCATTTGTAAGAGGGGAATAAACTCTGAAGCCCTTCAGCAGAAATGGATTTCACATATTTAGTGGATGCCTCAAGGCAATTTCTTTTCTTAATGGGATCTGAGCACAGCTTTAATTTTTCACATTTTATAAGGCTTTTCCTTGAAATTACTTTTTATGTGGTTCCTCTGTTAATGGATCCTCCACACTGAGGCATGAGTAAGAGAAAAAAATCTTTAGAGAAGGAAAAACTAGAATCGTACTGGGAAAAAGTCACATAATAAATTGGAGATTACAGGCAATAAAACTGTCTTCCGTATTTTTCTTTGATAAATGCTGGTCCCATCTCCTTTAGATTTTGAAGACATTAAAGTATCAAGTCAAATTTTTGTTTTTAAAAAGAATATTTTACTAGCTGTATAGAGAGTCACAGGAACTGTTTGGTCACAACATTTAATTGTCCCTGGGAACTGTGGCAGTTCTGATGTGTTACAATATTATGCTCCTAGGCAGGCATAGTGACCTCACCTGAAAAAAAAGCAATGTGTGCAGACCCTTTGCTTAAAATAAGACACAAACAGATGAACCAGTCTTTCAGAGAGTTTTAAGGCATCCGCTTTCTAACAGCAGAGTAATTATGGTGGATAGCAAAGGCAGAGCAGTATAATTTTTGTTTTCTAGGAGGTTGTGCACAATAGTTGAATTTAATATAACTCCTGGAAAAAGTCCCTAGTTATTATTGAAGTCATTAGTCTCTTCTGGTTTTGCCACTGGCATTTTACATCACTGGTGCCATTTGATCTCAGAAGGCTTGTTTCTTTTAATGCAGTTGAGAGATGATTTTACAAGTAATAAGAATATAAATAGCTCTGTTACAATAATGAGGGACTTTTCTGAGATGCCTAATATGACAAAGATACCTTTTATTTTTCTTAGATCCTAATTTTCCTTTAAAAAATAAAAATGTGCAGAAGAAGAGTCCCGTTATTGATCTGGAATCCAAAAGAGTTAGTTTCGAGTCACTGTAATTGTCAAAGGTTTTTACAGCTCATTAACTGCAAGATTATGTGGCACAATTCATTAAAATTCTGTTTCACTGAATGCATTTGTAAACACCTTCTGAGAAGTTTATCACTCTTTGCATAATGCTGAGTTTTCTTTCAGCAGATACATTTCTCTGCTGCCGTTCACTGATATAAGAGTCTGGAGGAAGTTATGGTAAAAAAGTGCTATCTTCTCACAGCAAAGGAAAAAAAAATTGTGTTGACTCTGAAGCGTAACAGATATTAATTAAACATTGCTATACTATTTCCTTTAGGCCACTGTATTTATTAAACCTCTCATTCCATTAGTTTGGTGCACATTTTTTTTCAAGAAGAGTTTGAATTTTAGTACAAGTGTGAAACAAAATTTACAGGACAAGCCATATTTATTTTTTCTTTCTCTGCAACAGAGGAAGAGATCACTGCATTCCAGCCACCAAAACCACAAATAATCTTTCCTCCTCTCTTGCCAAATAGATTTCAATTCACTTTCATCTAGAAGCATTTATCCAGGAGAATATCTAACCTATTCCTTGCAGCTCTATGAGTAAATAAGTGTTGTGCTCACAATACAAGCTGGGCAAGTGCTTACAAAAATGATGAGAGATATAATACAGTGCGAGAGTAGAGCACATTGAAGAGTAGACAGGTCTCCCACTCCCATTCTCATTTTAGCATCAGGGGCCTCAAATCACCGCTGCTGCAAATGTACCACATTTAATCGTAATTACAGCTTAAATCTTTCAGGCATGAGCAAAGCAGATGCTTATATGTCTGCTATGTTTTGTGAATCTGAATGGATATGGCCTGTCAAAGCATGAAGTAGATGAGCTTTGAGCAGAAAGAGATGGAAAGAGGTATTTTGTGCATTTTATAACATCGACAAAACACTTACTACAGGTGGGCTTCATCTGACCAAGAGTATGTGCCTATAACTGAGCTAGTCATATTAGGATCCCTTTTGTCTCTGCAGAGAATTAGTCACCACAATCAGCAGAGGTGAGTGGGAATTTTATTTGTCAAACATCTATGGATAAATGTACCCTGAACTCCATTAATTATATTGACTAAATTTTCCTTGACTACAAAGTTAACACAGCATGCTTGTTTCAGAAACTATCATCTACTTTGTGGACAGATAAAGTTGTCAGACAACCCTCTCAAGTTTGATCACCTTGGTGGGTCTCCAGTCCCTCCTCTCTGTGCCTGCCTGGATGCTTCTGCCATCACTGTCATTTTTTCTCACTCTTTACTTTAATATATCTGTGATGGCAAGATAAGATTTGTACCCTTGTGAGACCTGATTCACTGTGTTATTGCTCTGTTCTTATGGGAGCAGAATGTCACTGAATTTATGGACTTAAAATGGACTACACAGTAAGGGAACAGGTCTAATGTGGTGAATCTAAGACAACAGACTTGTGCCATTTCACCAGAATTTTTGATGCAACTATGATAAGACACCAGAAGACAAGGCAGTACCTGCTACCTGTGTTTACTCCCACTAACTGTGGCTGGGGTTTGATGATGCTTTTATATTGACAGTTTTATTGTAAACAGCCCTAGTGCTGACAAGGCCAGTTCAGCTAATTGATATAAAAATTATGCTCTTCTCACATACCTGTAGAATTTCTTTGATTCAGTACATAAAAACATGCCAGTTGGGATGTTGCTTGCACTCAGCTGTGGCACCAAGGTAGCTATTGAGATATAAATGTCTTTTTGGTTTGGCTAGCATTACCGCAACACAAATAACAAGATTTTGGGTTGTTCTGGTACATTTTGTGTTTTGCAGATAACATGGTGGTACAGGGTCTTACAAACAAATGGCTGAATTTTCTATTTCAATGTCATGAGAATCCTTTTTTTCCCCTAAGATAAAGTGTGTCTTTTTCTCTGTACTCTGGACAAGAACCATTCTTGCATTTGTAAATTCATTGTCTTTGAGAAGATTAAACATACATATTTTTGTGTGTGTACACAAGCACATATGCATGCATACATACGTGTTTAAGTCTATAGGCTACATCAATAAATAAATATGATTGCATGTGCATATCTGTTATACACTTAAACTAACAACCCTGGATCTTTTAAAAAGAAGTTATGGGTAATCAGATCTGTGTAACTTGGTGACCAAATTTTAAAACAAACAGACATCACTGAGTTGGTAGAATTAGCAGGACTGTCAGAATATGTGAGCACAGCTACCTAGAAAACTTAAAATGCCTGAGAAGAATGGCAAATCAAAGCACATGAGTGACAAACTGAAGACAAGTTCATCACCTGGTCCCTTTTTGATCTTGACTTCATGTTTTTTCATGTTTGTTTGACTTGCTCCACAGGTTGGTGCAACTGTTTGTCGCAGATCCTGATTTGGGATCCTGCTGACTACACCAATTTGTTGCAGATGAGTGATTTAGATCACTTAAAGAATCACTGTCAAAGGTGTTATCAAAAGAGATTTTAACGTGGGTTTGTAAAAGTGCAACTTAACAAACTTCGATGGCAAGGTTCACTCTATTACTTACTACATGGAAGAAACAAAGGAAAATCAAGGTAGAATTTATTTAGAATTATTTACACAGAGACTGGAGATGCAAAAGGGTAAGGGAGACCCTCCTGCTGAGTCATGAGGTTCAGAGTGGCCCCCCTTGCTTTCTAAACTCCTGATGGAACTTAGGTGTGGCTAGGTCCAAACAGTCTCAGACTTGGTCAACAGTTTATGCCTAATGGAATTAATACAAAGGGTAAGGAAAACCTCCCGTTGAGTCATGAGGTTCAGAATGGACCCTCTTGCTTTCTAAACTCCTTCTCAGAGAGGAGTCTAGGTGCAGCTGGATCCAGACTTAGTCCCAGACTTGGTCAACAATTTATGTCTAATGGAATTAGACACATGGATTTCATTAGTATTAATTCAGCATGCTATCAGTCTCTTACTGAGGATCTGTTGCATATAAAGGGTCTCTCTGCCTTGGGTAAGGAAGAATCTCTTAGTCTCTGGCAAGGAATCTCAAACCTTGAGAGGTGTTGCTGCTCAAGGAGAGAGTCACCAGATGTGCAGTCCAGTTGCAATTCAGGGAGAGCTCAAATTGGGCTCATCCAACAACCTGTCATTGGTAAAAGGTCTCTCTGCCTTGAGGAGCAACCTTGAGAGGTGTCCCAGCTGAAGAGGAGATCACTGCCATGCAGCCACTCTGCGTAGCAGGGAGAGCTCAAAGAATGCTCATTTAGGCTGTCATATTTATGGGATAAAGTGGTTGGCTCGCAGTCAAATTGCATACAATGGGAAGGTATGCACGAGACTTTTCATACCCACAACTTTGTTCTTTGATAAATGAGTCTTGGAAAAGCCACCTACTTTTCGTGTGTAAATCGCATGATGAGTGATCCAAGTTCATATACATTGGTGCCCACTGGGTCACTCCACTCCTTTGTGCGTTGTCTAGAGGAGTTCTTGGCCCAGCTACAGCTCAGGCCTTTACCTCCTTTGGAGCCCTTACCTAACTACTGAGTTTGGTTAACGGGGTCAAGAGCACCTGTCACACTTTTATAATTAACTTGACTGAAGGTGTTTACTGCCAGCAGATTAAAATAATTTTTATTTCTTTAAACTCTTCTCCTTCTCCTCTTAGGAAATGATGAATGATTCAGGAAAACAAGAATCATTTGAGGAACGCAAAAGCATCTAAACTGTAGGAATGAGGTGGACTCTGCCCTTGGGCTTTCTGCTCTCATAGGGTCTATGCAGATAGCCTGACTTTGGAAACAAGCATAGCTGTGACTTTTTTCCTGCTCACTTACAGAAAGCAAGTGATTAGGCAGGAGGAAGAGGAGCAAGAGACTTTACTCTGTCTTCTCTGCTACTGGCTGAAATCACAGGACAATGAGGAGAGTGTGGATATGCCAAAATTTGAAGGTGATACAGGCTGGTGCTGAAAACTAGGTCAATAAAATTATTTAGATACCTAATCCCTTTGACATTACTTTTCATGATCTGCATTGGAAGTTACTGTATGCTGTAGTAAAGGGAAATCTGAAGGAAAAGAGTCATTGAAGTTTCTACATTGATCTTGCCTGATAACTATGTGAAGGGAAGATTCAGTCCAGTCTGGGTAACACTATTTATTTGTCATTCAGTGCAACAACAGACTTGCACAGTCAGACTGAAAGGAACCATAATCAAGATCATGTGAGTACAGTTATCTGAGATTTTCCTGGAGAAACACTACTTTTGTTCCACTCACACACACAAAAAGCATGATGTTTAAAGTAGCCTGCAAGCTAACAGGTACTGCTTAAGAGATAAAAATCCAAGGTTCAAGCCCCAGGTCTGGATCATGCAGAGAAGGAATTTGAGCTGAGATCATTTACAACCCAATATAGTATCCTACTTACTTATCATGCTATTCTGGTTGGGCGTTCTGTGCGGAGAACATTGCAAAGCTTTTTATGAGGTACTGAGGATAAGAAATATTGTAAAAACAAAAAAACCACATACCAGGAAAATCTTTTCCAACATGAATATAAAGGCTTTACTTTCAAATACTTGGAAGAAGAGCCAGGGTCTAGTTGATAAAGCAAAACAAGAGTATGAACTCTGAGCTTTGTATTCCAGGAGCATGGAGACAGAGATTTAGAATTCCCTGTAGAAAATATTTTGGGATTTGACTCTTTTTTCCAAAGCTTTAAGTTAAAGCATCTGAAGGAGATTCTAATATTGAAGTATCTCTTTGCCATTAGTATTTTCTTTTGCTCAGAAATGGTGCACTGTTGAAACAGTTCAGGCATGATGTATTATGGAAGAGGACTTAAAAGACAGTAAAAACTACAGAACACCAACATGACATTTCTAAGTCATATTCTTTTATTTTAAGTGTATATATTTCAAGCCCCAAAGAATGCTTTGTTTTCATTTTGACAAAAGTGAAAATGACAGGAAAAAATCAATTTGTGGACAGCCTTACACATATGCATTCCTAAGACTTCCTTACCACTGTAGCACTGATAAAACTGAGGAAGCCGAGAGTTACCATTATGAAAATAAAAATACTGCTACTGAAATGCTTATCTTCTCAAATTCCTTGTTTACCGGGAGCTGAAGTTGATAGAGCTGATTGAAATCTAGTTAGTTGGCCATTTACATTCACCTGAGATTTCATGGCTTCCACATCAGTTCTCTGTTGATGTTTGCTTGAGCCTTAAAAAATGTCAAGTTCTGCAAAAACACAGCTCAGAGGAAGGACCCTTGATGCCTGTAATTTTCAGCTTGTCAAAGTAAATATGGTCTGTATTGTATTTATTTCCTGAAATCTGGGCAGACAACATTCATTCCTTCACAAGGAGATATAAAGCAATTGGCCAATTGTTTGAGAGATGTGTCTTCTGAGGGTAGACAACTTTTATTTGTAGGGTTCCTCTTGTCATACCTTTTTTTCCCCTTTTGTGCATAAATTGTAGGCACTGATGCTCCTCTCCAATAATGTTTTTACTCCCATATGTCTCCATTGCTATAAATGAGGTGCTGCTACCAGCATCACCGTGAGCTAAATGAGCCCAGGGGCTTCCCACTTCATTGGTAAAAGCAGGTTTAAATTACATTGCATTTCTTCAGTTGCATTTTCTTGCTTTCAACAGAAAGCTTTGCTTTTGTAACTTGTCTTCATCTAATATTAAAACAGTCTGGGAATACATTTAGTTTGATTACAGTACATTGGAAACCTTCAACAAGATCACTGGGCAGCTGAAGGGGTGTGGTGCATTCCGAACATCTCTGCCACTGCCTTAAGTTTTCCGAAGTCAACTTCCTGCACAGCAGGATCCAAGGCTATGGTGCTACTTCCCAACTCCCTTCTTTCTCTCAGTATGTCTGTTTATGGTCTTTAGATGTAGGGATTTGCAAAATAGAGAAGACCAAGACCATAACAACACTTCTGCTGTTCTTGACCGAATGATTTTCTTCTGGGCAAATCCTGCACACATGAGCTGGCAACAAGTATGTCTTTTCTTTCCCCATTCACAGTGCTGAGGGAGCAAGATACTCACTTTGCCAGTTTATATGAAGGCCAGGCACTTCCTAGTATAATACTTAGGTGAGACAATTATCCTGGATGGGCACCTAGTCTCACCTAGTGAGAGTTCTTTATCTAAAATAATTAAAGGTTTACATAGAGATTTTGTACTGAAGTCTTCCTTTCTCCCAGCAGAGCAAACCAGCTATTAGCCTATAGTGTCTCTTCCCTTTAGTGAATATTAAATCATTAGAAATTTTTCCACTTGATATAAAATACTTAACTAACTCTTAGATCAAAAAAGGAAAGAAAAAGAATCAATGTCCCAATGTTGAACATTCTCCTGGAAGGCAGCGAGTTTAGTTTCAAATACTGCTCTACTGGGAAACCTATGGCAGAATCAGGAGCTGAACCTGGGTTTCTGAGGGCACAAACTAGTAACCACAACAAAGTTCAGTCCACTTTATTTTACAGTCATCTTGTAGATAAGCTCATATCAGTGTGGGTTCCTGCCAGCAATTAAGGGTGTCTGTAAAGACACTTAGTCCTGTAAGAAAAATTCATGATTTTTTCCTGAATCTTCTGGAGTAACTTGTCTGTCCCATAACTTATTATTGGTAAAATAAGTCACAAGAAGTACAAAAAAATAAATTAGTGGAGAACATGGCGTTTGGGCAGGAAAAGTGTTTTCTTATCATAGTGATTATACTCTGCTTTATTTACAGTATGGACAGCAGGCATTGAGGGTACTATTTATTTAATTTAGCTGCACAGCAGAGTTCTTTATAAATCAAGTGGTTTTATAGTCAAGCTGACATTATCATGAGCAAGAACTGATTGTCTTGGTTAGTTTAAGATTCTTGCTTCAAAGTCAACCATGCATTTAACACTTATCAACAAAATTAATGAGCAGACACTGGTGGCCTCTGAGGGACCAAGTAGCACTGGTGGCAGTTCTTTCAGAGAAGAATCCCCATAAAACAATACCTAATGCCTTCCTAACTGAAATAAGAATAGGATCTAAAACCTTGAAAACTGAAATAGTTTCAGCTTTAAGGTTTAAAACCTTAAAATCTTTCATATTGCTGTCTGGGCCCATACAGACAAGACTGCCTGGATGAAATACTCTTTTCCGAATGAGCAATTTCAGGGCTGATCCAATCTGAAGAATACAAACTGGGCTTAGTCTGGTGCAAAAGCAGCTGGGGGAATAACTCCATCCTTTCATGAACAGACATATTTCCTTTCAACTCCTTCATCACCTGGGAAAAAAAAGAGATGAAGCTCGAGTGTGTTCCCCAGGTATGATATGAAGTAACTGCACTTACACTGTTTAATAAGCAGAGGCAACATATAGTGCCTGGTAGTGCACATCTGCTCTGCTTTCCAATGCCAAGACAATGCTCTTTATTTAATTACCCAATGCAAAGTTCCAGACAAGTATTATGGTCATTGATATGGTATTGTGTACTCTTGTAATGTTTGTGCCTTTGTGATCAGACCTCATCTCTGATTTGCCTTATAGGCAAAGGTCTGTCTTTATCAATATGATGACCACAATAAGCCAACGCAGGTTTTTTTTGGAAAAAAAAACCCCAAACCAAAAAACTAATACTCCCCCCCCAAACAAAACAAAAAACCCCAAACTTATTTTTTTTCATCATTTTCTCCAAGACTGTGAACAGGTTGAGTAGAAGGTCTATAGACCTACTCTTTGGTCTTGGTTTGGGGCTAAGCAGATAATGTGGATATTCTGCAAGGAGTTTAACATGGAAACAAACAGTCTTGTGAATCTTGAAACTGAGGTGTAAGAATTTATTGCCCTACCCCATGTTGGAGATTGCTACTATTGTGACAGATCCAGCAGAAGGGAATTTACATCTGTGCTTCAGCTGTTCAGTTTGCAGTCTAGTGTCTTAACACACACTCACACATTCATCAGCAGGTTAAGCTGAGATGCCAGGCTGAAAACTGGAGCAGGTGAAATGCAAACACATGCTCTCTTCCTGAAAACCCACTTTCTTCCTACTCTCAGCCCTGCCAAAGCATTTCATCAGCCCTTTCCAATTTGCACAATTTCTTACTGGCTTCTTGGTATTGGGGAAGTGGAGTTGAATGCAGTGCTTGATAACTGCAGCTCAAGTTTACAAAGAGACATTATTTTTCTTCCAAAGACTTGAAAAAAACCTCTCTTCTCCCTTGATATCTCAGAGTTAGATTCTATCTGCTCAAGGTGAGGCTCACCCAGTAAGTGATTAAATAAAAGGAAAATCTTCTTAAGCAATAGGTTTGGATTCCCTTCTCCACTGCCCTGATTTTTTTAGATGTAGTTCCAAGAGAACCAAAGCTCTTTGCAGGACAGGAGTCAAATCTGTAAACCTGTAGCACCTTGGTCAGTGCTATTTCGGACTCTTGCTAGCAACGCAGAACTGAAAGGCGACAACCAATTTCTAGGCTGCCTAGGCCATTATCAGGATTTCAAGGTAATCAAGACAGAAATGTCCCAACAAGGCTGTTAACCGAATCTGCAGAACATTACTGACCTGGAAAGAACCCAGGTTGATTTTCAGGTGGGATTGTCAAGCCCAATTTCCAAGTTCTTGCACAATATGTAGTCCTCTTAGGAATGCTCTTGTGGAATAGTAGAGAGGAAAAGAAGGAAAGAACTGCAAAGAAAGAAAGAAAGGGTTGTATTGTCTTTTACAGTATGCTCATCTGCTGCAGCCTCCACAGCTCCTTTACAGCTACTGTAGGATAATCTGATGGAAGATACCGGGCTTTTCCCATCCATCCCTAAAGCACTCAAATCCCACTATAAAGTTGATATGTTGCAAACCTTTAGCAAACTCTCTCTGAAGTATACAATGAAATGTATAATGAAAATGAAATGGACAGTAGCCAGCAAGTACAAAAGCAATCTGTCACTGTAAGTCATTTCTACACAATCCTAAAATGTTGCACACAAAAGGTGTACTATCAGTCAAAAGCAGAGGAGCTTGAATGAAAAGCAGCCCTAAGCTTTTTTGTACCATGGGTCTTTAATTAGACCTAACAAATGAATATGAATTTAGAGGAGGAGAATTGGCAGGAGACTGCTGCTGATGACGCTCATCACAATGAACAGTGATGTTTTGACTCTGTAGCACAGATAAAAGTGAATGTGTGTCCTTTGTTTCTCTAACAGGATGCAACATGCATTACATGGACAAAAAAAAAAAAAAAAAATCAACCTCTGGGACTTCCAAGGCTCAATTTCTAGAGGGCACAAGGTACAAATGAAAAAGTTCATGGGAGACAATGATCCAACACTTAGCCCCAAGTCTGTTTTCTTTAGAATTAGAAAATGCTGTTTCAAAACCCAGCAATACTGAAGAGCCCACACACAGAAATGAGGAGATACGTGAAAACATAGGAGACTGGGAAGGATTAATATTAATTTGGTTCCAGTTTTACATTCATGCTAACATTTCCTGAAGACCTCATTCAATGAAGGAAGGCTGACTTGGACTCAGTAACAGACTTTTTCTACATCAGGAAGAGGAATAGATGGTGTTGCAAAACATGTGAGATGGTCACATTATGATTATTTGCTCAAGGGGCAAGGCAGATGACAGTTTGAGCTCTTGTTGCAACAGTACCCATGGAATAGGGACCCCTGGCTAGCTGGAACTGGGATGTGGCCCGGAGTAGGGAAGCAGCATTGCTACTGTGTATGATATCAACAACATCCTGAGTTTCTGCTCTCCCAGCGTGTAAGACTCACTGCAAGAAACAGTGTCACAGGTGGAATGTGTGTTGTGCAGGGGGAAGATCCTGTTGGACCACAACCTCTCTTACCTCTGGGGGAGAAGGAAGTTTTGAGAGAAGCTGGCTATAATTGAGCAGCAAGAGGTAGTAACTAAAAACAGAGGGTTGATGACTTTTTCAGGAACTTGTGAGTTTCTTGAACCAAAAGTGAGACAACAGTGTAATTTGCCTTTTGAACTCTATTACTGGATGTCTTTAGATTAATAAAGCTTGTATTCTTTGGTAGAACTTCAAATTCATTTGGAGAGTTTTGTTCTAAAATATGATCCTAAGTCAGCCAGAATGTACAGACTTAATATAAAATAATCACAACATGAATTTCTCCAACTTTCACTGTGCACTGTGAATTTTAATGACTGTGACAATCTTTTGGCCTTAGGAATGTGTTGGCCAAGCTATTAACTTTGGTGTCTTCTATAGCTGATCTGCTTTCTTCCAGATGAGCAAGATGTTTTAGTAGCAAGATTCTTCATTGCAAGAATTTCAAATATTCAAATGAGTTCTTAATTGAAAGGTCTTTGAAATAAAATATTTTCCCCAATAGTTTTGAAGATTCTATATTTCAAAGTTGTAAGTTGTAGGAAAAACATTTCTTAAAAGATGAAATTCTCATTCCCCAAAAGATAAATACAAATTAGATTTGAAGCTGCTTTTTTTTTTTTTTTTTTTTTAGGGTAGGGGAAATATGGTTCCTTCTCTTCTGACTTCATAAATGTATTGGGAAGGTGATGTGGAAATGAATGAAATTCATGGCTTGTTGTGGGTAGTAGATTTATTTATCTTTTCCAAGAACAAGATCTGCTCAGTTCATCTCACTTCAGCCTGGCTGACTGAAGTTACAACTTTTACTCACAACACATACTTCAAGACTTTTGGATCCCAATTTAGGCATGGACCAAAGCACAAACCTGACTTCAATGACTCTTAGAACAAACCAGGGCCCTGGGAAGCATGAAGAGTCTGTGAAGATGAAAAAAACCCACAGTAAAAGTGAGTATTGCCTTTATGCATCTTCAAAGTGATTCGGTCCCAGATAGAGGAAGACTTGAGTTGTTAGTCTTTTCTTTTTACTTACATGAACTCAGTCCTCCTGCTGACCATCTCACAGAGCTACATGCCTGCTGTGAGCTGTTAAAAGGACAGGGAAGGGGGGACCAAACATTTAAAAAATACAGAAGTTATGGACTGCTGTGGGAGCCGGTTTGCAGCTCCAAGTGCAAGAGCCACGTGCTTAGTGCAAGTCAGCAGTGCTCAGAAAGGAGCCAGTCAGCTCTCTGTGAAGGCCTGTGATTGAGAGTTTCTCTTTCATGAGAGGGATGTGATGGAAAGACAAAGAGACAGGATGAGACAGAAATGGAGGCAGTAGCACAGATCTGCAGAGCCCTGAAGGCAGAGCAGGTCTATGTGGGCAGCTCTGTCCAGAGCTATCTGACAGAAGCCAGGATCACCAATGTTAGAAAAAGTCCCTCGAGGAAATATTCATGGAGGGAGAATGCAAGAATGAAGTTTTTAGATATTTTTCCTTCCTATGTATATAAGGATAGAGAAAGCTGTTAGGGAAGTGCTGACAAAGCTGTAGGCCTTAAGGAAAAACTAAACTTAAAATTTTTTTATATGATACTGGAAGAAAAAATCCTAGCTCTAAATATACTGTGATCTAAGATACACTTGGATGTGCAGCTCTGTTTTGTTCTCTGGATTAACGCAGCCTGTTTGCTGCCTCTGGGTACTGCACCATAGGCTGCGGTCCTGTGGGTCCACGTTGAAGACCCTTGTCTGTCTCCATTGATTTTCTGAGATCCTGGAGGCGCATTTAGCTCTTCAAGTGTGCTTTGTGTGCCTTCACATGCCTCTGTCCTCTCATCGGTTAAAGGCCTTGCTGAAAACAGCTGGTAGGAAAAGAATGCTACTCTTCTGTGCTCATCTTTGACAGAAACGAAGAAAACTATGATTAAAACCCCTCTAAAGTGTTTCACCTGTTTCACCATATTTTAATGAAAAAAATCTGTAGAAAAGCTTCTTCACAAAACTGAAAAGCTAGATGGAAATCGCTTTAGACAGCTGATAAAAACAGGGTTTGTAAAAAGACAACCACACAGGACCAGATACGAAGGTAGAGAGAAAGCTCTCACTGCTGCAAGTGGGCTTTTTTGATCAGAGATGGGTCAAATCATAAAAATCAGATTCAGATCTCTCATAAGACCCAGGCCTCTTCAGGTATTCTTAAAGTTCAAGCTAATTTCTGGCTGCTCTCTCATAAGACCCAGCCCTCTTCAGGTATTCTTAAAGATCAAGCTCATTTCTGGCTGCAGTATCATCCTCTTCTGCACCCGAGGGCGGAACCGAGAAGCAGGATTGCACCTCGGTTTCAGAGCACATTAGACAAGGTATTGCCACCCCTCGAGATGAAAGAGGAAAGTCGACAGGTCGCAGGCAGTGTCAGAGCAGGGGTGCCCAGCAGCCACACCAAAGCAGGGCAAATGATGCTGCTCACTCTTCTGCACAGCAAAAGGCAAGGCAAGTTGGGGTGTAGGTTTTACTTGTCAGGGGTGTGGCTGAGGGGAAAAAAAGGTTTGGCAATTACGAGGGAATTACAAAATCCCACAGCCATTGTGTATTTCATAGAAAAAAAGACAAAGGAAGAAAAAAAGAAGTGCCTCTGAATCACAGTCTCTCCCTCTCTTTGGCTGCTCAGCAGTGGAGCTCAGTGAGAAAATAAGATCTTTCCATAACCATTTTCTGCCTCAAGATGAGAAGGTAGCTCAGAGTGCCTCAAATACTGTTGCTGCCTTGCAACACCAAGTAGCATTCCACTGTACTCATTTATAACCGATGGGAGGAAGCAAAGAGATAAGAACAAGCTCTAATATTTTATTACCCTTTCCAATCTGATTAATCCAATTTAGTCTGAGGAATGTAAAGAAAGAAAATAGCAATTCTTTGTACTCCATTCTCGCTTTTCATTACGAGTGCCTAATGAACGTTAATGAATTAATTTTCAGACACCTTTCTGAAGCAAAGTATTTTTGCACCTGACCTGCCCACACTGAGAAAGGGAGGGGTAAAATGACTAAATACTATAGGTCTTTTGCATTAATCATTTATATATATCTATTATTCATTTTGCAGGCAGCTAAAAAAATTCAGCAATTAAGTCTTTGTCAGAAATCATGGGAATTGAAATAATGGAAAGTAAAAGAAAGTGCTGTCTCCTACTCCTTTAAACACAAGAAGAAACCTTATCTAACTATGCATTATACTTTCCTCAGTCCAGTTTCAGAAAGTAAAAGTAGAGTTGTTTTTTTTTTTCTTTTGTATTTGAAAATTTCTAATTAGTACTATGTTCTACATTATAGGGACACTTATAAATTAATGTGGATTAGAAATATTAGTATTTTAAAAATAAGGCTACACTGGAAAATTGCTAGATTTAGTGTAGCAAATCTGTGGCATAAAATGTTAATTTGTTCTCATGCTTTTTGGGTACTGCTAATATATACATACACATACACATATATATAAATTCAATATATATACTTGCAGTGTCAGAACATGAGGTGATATCCGACAGAACGAATCTCCTTCCTCTTATATTTTGCTCATCCCTTGGTTAAGATAGGAATATATAAAATACCATACACCTCTGGATTGAATTAATAATAGAAATAGTACACAGACATGATAGTTAAAGAATTTTAAACTAATAAAAATAATTAATAACTTCAAAAACCCACAGTAAACATATTCCATTAATTAACAGAATATGCCAAGAGTTCTTATATAACTACAAAGCTCTGGAGATAAAATGTAATTTCATGCTAGCTCTTCTTGCACTGCTTATTGCTTTAAAGTAACTGTATCACTGAAAGTATTTAAGAGAGCAATTGCTCTTGGGGATATAAAAATCCTTAGATGTTTTCAACTAAATAAACTGGCAGCCCCATTAAAATAAAGATAAAGGCACATTATCAAACAAGTGGTAATTAGAGTAGTGATTCTTTCTGCATGAACAACCCCCCCAAAAAGTATTAATTAGTGATAAATATCACCTGAGATTAAGCTGAGCCGATATTAAATTCAAGTGCTCAAGTTCATGTTGTATAGTGTATATTTTGCAAATTAAACAGCTTAGACTAGTGCAAGAATTTATGGACAGACACTATAGTGATTTTGCACCAGTGAAATGTGGGTTTATATATTTTAAACCACTGGGCTACATTTTATTGCTTTTCTCAATAGAGAATTAGAATAAAACAATTTTAGGCTCCAGAAAGATTATTAGGGCTTATTTCGCTCTTATTTAGGGCCAGACACAGGAAAACAGAGCAAGTGCACGAAGACTCAGCAATGCTTGGGATCTTCACAATGTTTCCTTTCCGTACCGACACAGGCTGGTGGTGCACACAGTACTCTGGCTATGGGAGCTGTACACGTCTCTCAAATGGCTGGAAGCTGTTCCTAAAATCACAGTTGTCTTGTTTGTTTTCTACTACTTATTAAAATATTTTGCTTCAGATTTGCCAGCTTTTCTTGGCAAAAGCACTAGATATAGAAGTGCTCCCTTCTTGGAAAAAAAAATTAAAAAAAGAAAAAAAAAAGAAAATTATTTTGTTTGCATGAATCGCATTGTTCCAGGTTCTCCAAACTTGTAAAACAATTGCTGAAGATCAGGGGTGGCATGAAGGAATTATCTAAGCTGGCAGCTGCATCTCATGCTGATGGCCACATTTTTGTGGTGCTGGTTATTCCTGTTAGCTGTAGATGAGCTAGGAACATTTTCCCAGTTTGAACAGTCCAGTATTTAGATCAGGGAAACAAATCCCACAAAGCGTCCGCAGTGATTCCTGCTGATCCCTGGCGCTTCCTTCATCCAACCTGGATGGTCTGAGCAGCCATCTCCCCTCCCAGCTTCTGGGCATCCTTCTTTTGGCCTTGCCTGGAGCCAGGGGAAGGAGGAACATGAAAACAAACAGCAGCCAGGCCAGAAACACCCAACTGGTGCATGCTGGCATCTCTGTTTGCTGGAGTCAGCTCTGGATTAAGGACTGCAGAGAAAGTAACTGTTTGGCTCCATGTCTGGGTTTATTTCATCCACATTTTTCTTCAACTCCACCACTACCACAACAATGGCCCCTGGCTGCCTTATCTCTGGGCACTGATCCAGGGACTGTATTTGCTCTTTGAGGCGCAGAATGCCTGTAAAGCTCAAGGGCAGCAGGAACCTCAAGATCACAATGTTGTCCAACCGACGGAGGAAGATGGAAATCCACCCTGTGCCTGTGTGGATTGTTTTGTTGTGCTGAAACAACATTGCACCATAAATCTCAAGCTCGGTGCATTTAATTTTGTCTGACAATCCTTGAAGTCCGTTCAGTCAAAGGGGCTCTGAGGCGGTTCAGCTGATATCCTAATCTCTCCTACTTAGGCAGCAGTTGCTGTTCATGGGCAGTACCGCAATAATACAATTGAAAAGTCTGTCCTGGCTCTGTGCTAAAATAGAAATGAGACCGGCTAAATTGTAAAGTGGGCCTTAACAGTGCAGATTTTGTGACTAATAAAAAAGAGTCTTTGTGTACAAGTCATTACTGCTCCTAATTTGTAGAGAAGACACGACCACGTGAACATATTTCTGCTGGAAACTGCCACTCACGTGTTGCAGAAAGGCTGCCCGCCATGGCCAACACATCATGGAAAGCCTGTCTCACCTTACGCAGTGATCTCCTCAAAGGAAAAGCACTGCTGGCTGCGCACACGCACCTCTCCCTCCTGTTGGCACTTGTGAGCTCCTGACATGGACGCAGGAAGCTTCAAGAGGGCACGGGGCCATGCAGACAGATGGGCAGGAGGATCAACACGCCAGAGAAACGGGATGTGTTTCAGGAGTTGAGTAACTGGGCCTGTATACTCATCCAGGGATGTCGGTACAGCAGTTTGGGCTGGATGCCTGCACACGAGATTGAAGGGATACCTTATTGCCTCACCGCTGCAGCACAGGGCGTGATGAATTAGGCACTTAGCATTTATATGGTGTTTATATGGTCAAAGCACTGTCCTGACATTACCTAATTAAACAGCACAGCACCCTTCAGAGAGAAGCGCGATGTTCACTTCACTGATGGGAAAACAGATGGGAAAAATTGTGTGTTTTGGCCATCAGCAGCAGAATCAGGATTCTGCCAGGATGTCCCAGCTCCCTGCCCAGTGCTTATTTCTTTAAGCTCATCTATGCAAAAGGCAGTGTGTGCTAGTCTGCAGTTGCCGAAGGGGAAATTTTGTTTCTAGGGACTTGTTTCTTTGCAAGTTGATTTCCATTGCCTGTAAGAAACATTTATTGACCTCAGTGAAAGACAAAATTTTCCCTGAATTCTCTGACCAGCCCCCCATCCGTGCCTTCTGGTGCACAGGTTTGTGTGTGATCACCAGATAACAGAGGCACTGATTTTCATTCATGCTCAGTTTACAGAAAAAGCTAAGATGCTTCTCTGAGCATTTCTCCCTCTTTGCCACTGCAATGCCGAACAACTCAGTAGACTTTTTATGTTATTTGGTTACAGTACCTACAGACAGACACGAAAGCAGTTTTTAATGGAAACATTTCCTTTCTGGGGGAAATTCTGGAGCCAAAATTGCCGTCTCTCTGTTGGGCTCTCTTTTATGGAGATGGCTGGCTGAGCTGACAGAACCACATCATGCTGCAAAACTGGGAGCCGCAGGGAGGGAGTCTCTGCTGCCACAAAGTTGTTCGCTTGCTGGTGCAGCTAGAGCTGCACTGCTGGCACCGCACCTGAGCACCTGGCGTGTGCTGGGATGGAGCTACAAGGAGCTAGGCTGGGATGGAGGGGGCAGGGACCCCCATGACTGCCCCGGGCTCCTCCGGCACCCTGTTCAACAACCATCCTCTCTGCTGGCCCCGTGGACACCTGAAGCCTTTACAGCATGAACATATTTATGTATTCTTCCGCCTCCTTGGGAATGTCTTGTAACCCAGCAGTCGTTAAGAAGAAAGTATTTGGGGGAATTTCTGTCCCTCTGGTGTTTCAGTCTTTCAGCACAAGAAGGCAGTTGTTGGAGAGAAAGGGCACAAACTTTTTAGAAACTACTCCTTCCACCCACAGACTCCTTCCTGTGGAGTAAATGGGCACAGACTGGTCCTTCATGTGGGAGATAATGATCAATATTTAGCCAGGAGGATTGATGAACGTTATATTTATTATGTACATCTGTAAAGGCCCTTCAGTCCCTGTATGTAACTCATCACTTTTAATACAGCAGGCATAAAAAAGCCTCTTTACACTCTGTTCTTTTCTATAATAGGCAAACTGTAATGTTCTTTGCTCTCATGCTGCTTCATTTTCAAACACAGCACATGTAAACAAGTTTAGCAATAAATTATACATAAGTGTAATAGCAACAAATATTTCAGGGAGCTAACTGGCAAGTTTATTCTGTGAATATGAATGATAAATAATTGCTTTATTTGCTTAAACTAGCTTGAATGTATATTTAAAACGTTTGGCATTCCACACCTTTTCAAGTCAATGACAAAATCCTCTGCACTATTAGTGGGGCTCAGATTTTATCCATGGACAGAATAAATTAGCCATCATTTTAATTTTTATCCCCTGAATGAATTAATAGTAATTGATCTTCCCTAATGTTTTTCACTGATTCACCTTTCTTGTGATATACATCTTATGTTGATGAGAAATCGTTCAAGTTTTCCTGCTATAAGGCCTAGTGGAAGACTGCTGCATCCAGTGCTGGACTTAAAATTTCTCAGCATTATGTAATGCAAGTCCCTGAACTATACAAATAATCTTTTTTTTTTCCCTAAGAGACTCCTTAAGGTTTAATTACCCGTGGTGCAACCACTAGCACACTCCAATAAAAACAGTATTTCCTATGAGAAACCATTTGTCCCTTCTCCTTCTCTCATCCACAACAGAAATCTGTGGGTGGACTGTAGATACATCACGAAGTGCTGCTGCAAATTGGGTCTGCAACAGGCATTTGTTTACTGCCTTCCATCCTGAGATTTGCACCTGGAAAAGGCAGGCTGCTGTTCATGGCCCCACGTACACCCTGGGTTGGAGAACAGCCAGGGGTCCACCTTTTGCTGCTAGTGTAGTCTATGAGCAACTTAACTCCCTGTTGCACTAAAGGTCAGCAGCCACATTATCCGAGCTGAGCAGACTCTCAGCCTGGGGCCCAGGTTTTATTCCAGCTTTCCAACACACACAGGCCATGTGATGCCATCAAGAAAAGCATTGTCCATTCAAAACCTTTTTCTTCCAAACCAGAACTTTCCTTTCAATGACGTGCTAATGCAGGTACACAGCAACCGACCCACTGCCACTGGTGAGTGACACCAATACAAATCCCCTGCTTATGAGTTGATTACCTAATCAGGCAGCTTACAGGGCCCATCTCAGCTTACTCAGTAACCATAATTTCTTGGAAGTGAATGAATTGACATCAACATCTCTCCCAGAAAATGAAGAACTGAATGCATGGCTGAGGAAAAAAAAAAAGATGATTGTGGTTTTTCAGTACATGCCACTGGGAAGGACTCTTTCTGTTCAAGCCCACAATAATTTTCTTAGTGGGTACTTGAAACAGTTAATAGTGAAATGTATAGGAAGGAGCTGCAGCTGCAGGCTCCCTTCATGGAGTGCTAAAAATAAGCAGGGCATTGTTACTCTTCCTTTACCATAGGAGGAAAAGTCCTATGGTTCAACATGAACAAAGACCACAAAAATGTGCTTGTCTGTTTGAGGCACGAAGGTACTTTATGGATTAGTGTAAGGTTTGAAGTGGTCTCAGCAACAGACTGAACAAGTGTCAGATATGCATACAGGAGTGGCATTTTCTAAAAGCCATGCTACAGCAGATAAGAGACATCTTCCAAAAATTTTCATGAGTCAAATCTCACAAATAGTCAAATATGAAAGTTTCACTACTGTTATCTGGTGATATGAAAAGATTCTCATCAAATATATCTTTGCCTTCATCCTGGTAAAACCTTGATAATGATCCAGCACAGCAGTTCTTCCACAAGTGATGTGGTAGTGTATAAATCTGTCTGGATGCAGGTCTCCTCCCTTTCCGTTTTATGTTCTTCACAGCTGGGAAAAAATAACACAATCTTTTTCTAGCACCTCTGAGCTTCTGGAGGCTTGGTTTTGTCCCAACACTGACTAGAGGAGCCTTTCACAACAGGAAAAAATGAACTTCCTGTGCTAGGGAAGTGATCGCTCCCCTGTACTCAGCACTGGTGAGGCTCCACCTCAGATATTGTGTTCAGTTTTGGGACCCTCACTCCAGGAAAGACATTGAGTTGCTGGAGCGTGTCCAAAGAAGAGCAATGAAGCTGGTGAAGGGTCTAGAGCACAAGTCTTACGAGGGGCAGCTGAGGGAACTGGGATTGTTTAGTCTAAAATAAGGAGGCTGAGGGGAGACCTTATTGCTCTTTACAACTACCTGAAAAGTGGTTGTAGCGAGGTGGGTGCTGATCTTTTCTATCAAGTGAATAGTGATAGAACAAGAGGAAATGGCCTCAAGTTGTGCCAGGGGAGGTTCTGATTGGATATTAGGAAAAATTTCTTCACCAAAAGGGTTATCCAGCAATGGAACAGGCTGCCCAGGGAAGTGGTTGAGTCACCATCCCTGGAGGTATTTAAAAGACATGTAGATGTGGCACTTAGGGACATGGTTTAGTGGTGGACTTGGAAGTGTTACATTTATGGTTGGACTCAATGATCTTAAAGGTCTTTTCCAATCTAAATGATTCTATGATTCTATGAAGAATGGAGCTTTGCTAGTGGGTGTTATATCACAGTCTCAAGGCCAAAAATAAGGGTGTGGATTAATGGCAAAATAACTCAGTTTAACCGGGCCAAAGCAAACTGCAAAGTAATTGGCACATTTTCTATGCAAAACGTTTGATATCTCTAGATTTACATATTTGTTTTTGCTGCTTGCTTCTGGGAGTTGATGACTACACTCAACCTAAATCAAATATTTATTGTATTCTTGCTTGCAAATGATTCACCACTGATAAAAATTATCAAAGCTTAGTAAAATTAAGTAGCAGTTTGTTATCGCAGCTATGTATCAAGAGAAGAGCTATATATTGATAACTCTCTCCAGAACTGCACCTACAATTTAGAATTGGAAAAAAGAAGGAAGGTATTCAAGGTCATGGAGAAAGAAATTTTCAAATTACCAAGATCCCTCCTGCACCTTAAAGAACCCTAAGCAGATAGACATTAAGATCAGGAGGGAATATCACAATTGCCTTTTTTTTTGCCAGAGGCTCAATAACGTCTGATGAGCTTTAATGCCTGTAACGCATTTGAACCACAGAATATGCTTTAAAAAGATACTGGATCCTGATTTGGAGACTCACAGGAGTGGAAACTGTCTTGTACCTGCAGTAGCCCCATGATTATTGAAACTGAAGCTAGCACACAGAAAAAATGCAAAATTCATAGAAAATTTCCTTTTTATGATATCAGAAGTCAAAGGCATATTGAACATCTGAAATAATCTGCAGTGATTTTAGAAAAACAAAAAGATATTGGGTGTCCATGCACTGTTGTGCAGGATCTAATTCTGACAAGTAGTTACTGAGATTTTCGCAAGAGCACCAGGTTGTAAGCTGATCCAATGAGACAAAATGTAGTTATTTGACTTCAAATGACTGAAATTTGGGATAGTAATGTCTCAGATCCTTAACATAACATGGAATTTCTACAGATATCCAGGGCTGATTTTTTACATCTTTGCATCTACATAATCACCCTAATTACTTATTTCTAGTTCATCAAAAGTGAATTTTGACCTGTAGCTCAGTACACTTTTAAGACAATATAAATGTTAGATTGGAATCAGACAGACAAGACAGAACATCTATTCACACACTCCCACTACTTCCCATAAGATTTTAATGGGCACGAGAGGTCACTCATTTACCTCCAGGCCAGATTGCCATAGGAAATGGCACAGTTGCAGACATACTGCTTCTTTAGGGACTCGCTGGGGAAGAACACTTCACATGAAAGCATACCAATTTGTGTTTCTCTTGTTGCGTGCTAGAGGAAAAAACTTTTTAAGAAAGTGCTTCACAGCTGTTTTAAGAGAAGAGGGAGGGAAGAGAGTATTTGACTAAAAACCAGAGAGCCCATGAATAAAACCGCCTCCTGTTAGAGATGGGAGTCTCAGCTTTGAGTTCCCGAGCTTGATCAGCTAGAACCAATCTCTACCATATTCACCTTAGGGGTAGGAAGGGGAAAGGCTGCAGCCTCCTACTTATTCTGGGATCAGTCCCCAGATTTTCATTCTCAGCTCTCCTCCCACACCAAAGAAACATTCCCAACATGGAAATGCATTTTAGATTGGTAGATTTCCATGAAAATGATGCTTTTGAACAGGTGCTGTGCCACAACAAAAGCATTTGCTAGAACCTTTCTAGTGAACACCACTGATTAGCTGGCAAAAGACCAAGCTTGCTTTTTAAGAGAGGAACATACTGATTAACATGTAATTTTACTGTTAAAGAAACAGATCTTTTTTTCCCCCCAAAAGAGTTGCATGCTGAATTTCAGTTCCTACCATGCTGAAGTTGTAAACTGGGTACTCAAGCGACAGCATTCTGGTAGCTATCATATCATTTCGCTTCTTTCTGAAGGATAACAGTAAAGCTGAGGCTTTCAGATAACGTTTCAATTAGCTTTAACTGAGACAAGGGAACTGCGGCAATGGTTGGCAAAGGAAGGAGATCCTTTGCTTCAGGGATTGCTGGTAGCTGGGAAATCCGAGTGCCTTATTCTTCAGAGGAATAGGGAGAATTCCTCTTATTGCAGAACAGTTTCATGTCCACTAATTTAATGATATTCCTTTGCTTTTCATCAACTCCAAGCTATGCAGTGAACATTAGCTCAGTCTAGGAGCATAAGGGGGTGAATGTAGAGTTACTTATAGCAGCTTTTAAGGTGAGAGATGTTCCACTCTAGCTGGGAGCACTTGAAGGTCCCATCGAGGCTCTTTAAAAGAACTTTAACCATTCCTCTTATTTTTTAAATGAAAAGGGAAAACAATTTTTTTCTGAGATGACTATAGGAAAAATCAAGGCAAGCAGAGTTAATTCTGTGAAGGGCCAGGAAATAGCTTCCCTGCATAAGCTAAGAGGAAAATAGTTTTGAAACCCAAACTATCTGTCAGAGAGCTCCATCTGTATCTAGGACACTTGTTTGTGGCTAAGGCATAATGCAGCCTGGCATTTCCTGCCCTGACAAAAAAAAAAAAAAAAAAAAAAAAAAATCAGCATAGAGACAGCAAAACCATTTAGCTTTTGATCTAAACCCCAGAACTGTATGCTTAACGTAGGCCTTCCTCTCAATACCCTGCTGCTCCTTGCTCCTTGCTCCTTTTTGTAGACCCTGCTCTGAATCCTAGCCTAGAAATCCACTAGTTGTAGAAAGCAAAGGAGCCCTCACAAGTTTCCCCAACTGCTTCTGCCCTTCCACACTGCTAACCTAACAGCCCCCCCCAGCCTGTCAGTCTCTATATTTAACACTGCATTTATTGCTCCAGCTGCAGTCTTTTATGGCAGTGGCTTTGTGCCAGCAGCTGGTTTCACACCTGAGGGCAGTAATGAACTGCTGCTGGCTACCGGTGAGTTGACACAATCCCACATCACTCTGCTGAAGCGGGAAGATATTATTATCTCATTTTATAGGTGAAGAACAGATTCAGGGGCTTAAACCCAGATGCCCCAGAGTATGCAGACATTTTGTATGGAGCACAGTGAGGCACTTTGCACTTTTAAGGATCTGAGCTTAGTCACTTGTGAAAGATGGTAAGCTGTTATGTGACAAAAGAGAAGACGTGTCTCTTCTCCCTGCCCAAGAGGCTTTTTTGAATCATTTGAGTCCTTTCTTACAGGCTTGTGTTCTTAGATTGACTACAAGATGGAGGAATACAAGAAAGGTGCACACATTCATTGAATTTGCAAGAATAGCATTTCCTCCTATAAACGAGGAGAGATGGGTTTTAAATAAGAGTGGCCTTGCAAGTTATGAGCAGCCTTAGGAACTTAACTGTTTCTGGAGGAACCAGGGTTATGCAAGGTCAGAATAAACCTGAGTCCCAATCCCGGACATGTTTTCCAACTTAAACAATGTCGCAAGAGAAACACCTCACAGAGAGGCAAGGGAGGCAGGGAACTACGCGCTTCACCCATGGAGAGAAACTAAGCTGTTTGAAGGTCACTGCTTATTAGAACAATTGACTGCACGTTAAATCAGCAGGGTGTTAATATCCAAGGATTTTGGCTCCAGTCCTACAAAGTCCTTATGCCAACTCCAGGTTGGTTTTCTGTACCTGGAACTTGCTTCTTCCTTCCTGTTATTTCTTTGCAAGGGAGCTAAAAGTGTGAAGGACTTTGCTGAGATCACACTTTCTTTCTGGAATCTGTTTTTTTATAGAAGTTCATATCAAAGACACTTCCAGGGTGCCGCTTTCAAAAAGATGTCAGCTTCTCTACAGGTGATACTTACTCCCATCTGGGAGATCAGCTCTATGAACAGGCTGACAGACAAAATGCGTTCAGTCTGAAGTCACTTCTCCCCAGATTCCACTCCTCAATTAAATAAAAACCAAAACCAAACCAACCACAAACCAAACAATTTGATGTATCAGCTGGCAGTGATACACACTGCCTGACCCAGGGCTGGCTCTCCCTCTAGGTGGGAGAGGAAAAAGTCCGTTGTGTGCTTTTGTGGGCTATTCACCAGGCCGGGCTCTGGAAAGGGGAGCTCCAGTCATTCAGCCCTGATGATTATTGCTCTGTGTCCAAACAGCTGAGACAGACGGAAAGGCCAATGCTTGTGTAAGGTGACATGTGAGAGAAGCATGACCAGACCTGAGACACCCGGCTGTCAATTTGATATGTCTGGAAGTACTTGCTGCATTTATCCGGTGCCAGTTAGAGAGTAGGATAAATAATGGTGTGAAACTTGCTAGCTTATTTGCTTGTTCTTGTCTGTCTTTCTTTTTCCATTCTCCAGCCACTAATGTGTTATAGTTTGTCAGCAACCTATGCACGTGGCCAGACATGGCAGAAAGCCAGGGGGCTGCAGCCTGGAGACTGGATGAGCTATCATCAAAGTCCAGAAGGTAAGATGAGACCTGTGCTGGACTCCTTCAACAGGACAATACCATCAAGCTCAATTCTAATTTTTGTTGCATTTTTATAACCTCAGCTGCCAAAACCACATTTCTTTCTCCTTCTTCATGTCTTCCATTACAAAAGTTACCTGGACAAGCTTACCCCAAGTTGCCCTACCAAGGAGTTTTCCAGTCCTGTAGGAATCACTCTTAAAAGAAGACTGGCCTTCATCCTCATCCATCTTGGCTCTCTTCTGTAGCTGTCAGAAGCTGTAGCTGTTATCACGGCTCTGCTAATATTAGTACTTTCCTTGTGGTATCAGTTGAAAGATCCTACCACTCCCCCATGGATCTGCTGCCTTGGACTCTGATCACACACCGAATGACAGTCACTGTCCTAAATCACTTATGATCTACATAGATGAGACATGCTGATTTGACAGAGGAACCATACAGTAAAATCAGCATTTAAAGATGTTCAGTGCTTTACCAAATCATTCAAAGAGTTTAGGTCCCAGGAAGCAAAACAGCAGGTAGATTCTTCAGAGGCTCCTCTGATGATGTATATGTAAGTATGCACTGTAGGTGGAGCACACGAAATCACAACTGACCGTCTTAAAAGCTAAACCAAAGCTGTCTAAGGACTAGACAGAGAACTACTAACAGAAATTAACCATTTTTCCAAAGTCTTTGCCTGGTGTTTTCTTTGTTTTGATGGTAAATAATAACAGCAACAACAAATTTGCTTAATGGAAAGAAATTACTTTCAGTTCTTCAACTCTGATAGTTTTCACTTTGGTATTTTTAGCAAAGGAAAGAGAAAGTAGCAATTTGATCTCATGAGAAGTACAGTATTTGCCATTAGAAATTTTGTAAATTTTTTTTCCATGTCATCCTAGTATTTAATAACACTTTGGCACTCAGGCTTTCACTTTTGCTCAACTGCAGACTTGAGCTATAGTTCAGGTATAATATCATTTCCATCAGGCTTTCACTTTTGCTCAACTGCAGACTTGAGCTATAGTTCAGGTATAATATCATTTCCAACTGTGATCATTTCAACTCCTGTAAAAAAAAAAAAAAAAGATTTTTTTTAATGTATAAAAAAGTTATTTTTAGGCATTCACTTGCCTCTAAAATTGCTCTTGGTGACAACTATTCCAGGACATGACTGGCTAGGTGTCTGCAAACATTTTACTGCCTGTCAGGCTAACTTGGTTTCACCATCTCAGGAGAACGGCTTGAATTCTAGCGAAGAGTAATAGGGACATGATGAAAATGCTTGTAGAATAGACGATAAGGCTTCTACAGGTAAACATTGTCTTTGGTAGACCTAATTAACTGGGGTAAAAAAAAATCAGAACAAATAATTAAATAAATAAATAAAGTAACCCTCCAAAACCCAGCAGCAGATAGCTACATTAGCATGAATATTTCATGTCTGATCTGAGGATGCCCACACAGAATTTTATTTTGTTCTGGGGTTTGCTGGTTGTCTTAAGTATGAAAAAAACCACCTAGAAATTCTGCAAGGTCTTAGCTACATGTCTCTGTTCCTGGTATTTCGTGCAGAGACTGGTACCTTTTGCACATTTAGACCAGCTGTGTGCAATTTGGAGTATAAAAAACAACTGGAGAAAAAAAAAAAAGCCATTTCCATTTGGACAAAAAGGCTAAAAAAAAGATCAATCAAAGCTCAGGCCTGTGGAGTGCTATCAATAATAAGAGGACCTGACAGCATTTGGCTTAAACTTGTCCATTTTGGGCAAGGATAGTCTGTTGTTTCAACAGTTTTGAAAGGCAGAAAATGGCATGCGTGATCCTCAAAGGGCTGCACCACAGCTCCTGTGCCCATCATATGTCAACATACATTAGGTTTCCTTTTCTGCTGGGAAACTGCTGTCAGTCTGATGGCTCAGTGTACTCATGTTTATGACATTAATAGTGCTTCTGGGGGACCTGGAAGGCTGAAGCTCTTTGTTGCATATGATGATTTGGGGGGATGGAGTAGAGGTTAATGATCAGAGGGGTTTGGATCAGATGGTTTGGTGGTGGCACCTTGGTTGTCAAGCTCCTTTTACCCTCCCAACCCTTGCAGTTCAATTAAAGCCAAGCAGAGATAATTCCCCTTTGGCCATGCTGTTGTTACTGGGCCACAGTATCGTGCAAAAGCAACACTGATAGGGAAATTAAAGTGCAGCTGCAGGTGAAAGGCTGTGATCATTATCGCTGTGGCATTTGCTTTCCAACTTCCTCTTACATTGAATGTCAGCCTCAATAGCCACGACCTGAGCATGTATTATCCTCATGAAGCCACAGCCTTCACAGCCAGGAAATTGGTCCTGCCCTCTAAGAGGCACATTTGCCTGTTAGAACAAGAACAATAATAGATGTTTTAGAAGACTTGCTTCCTTCTTTGTTTTTTCTTTTTCTTTTTCTTTTTTCTTGCTTTCTTTCTTTTTTTTTTTTTTTTTAAATCTAGCCAGCTCTTCTATTTCATACTGGTTCCAGGAGCACATTTTGCCTCCTCTTATCCACCCACCCACTGCAATGAATTTCAATAGCAATGCTGTTATTAAACAACAGGATTGCAGAAGTGCTTTGAGGCTCCAGTGTGGATGAAGCTTTAGTGTTTTGTTAGGTTTACTACAAATGTGCAAAGGCCACATTTTTCAAGAGGAGCTAATGACTCCATGTTCACTTTTAACACTCTAACACCATTATAAAGAACCTGCAGGTCATGGAGAGTTTGGTCACCACTTTTTCATCATCAAGCTGCTTTTTTCCCAGCACCTCAAACAAAAAAGATTGACTGACAAATTGTCACGCACACTCTTACACCAGTAAACGACAGTGCCAACACTCCTAAGGAAAAAAATATATATCCTTTGCATTTTGGAGGCAGAAAGCCTGCCAATTTTAGTTGAGGACTTGTATGCTTAGGATTTGAAAAATAAAATGATGATGATAAAATGATAAAATAAAATGATAACATGAATTACATAGACCTTACGCTTAGCACACTCTACCCATGCAACCAGACTTGACTTTGCAATGCTCCCAAGCCTCTGAGGGCAGAGGGGAGATTTTTAGAAGCACAGGTAAGAGGCAGGTATCAAACTCCCCTTCTTTTTCAGTGATATTTTGGCCCCTAGCCGTGCTTTCTGTTTTGGAAGATATCTTATCAGGTGACTTAATTTTGTTAGAGAGAGAATTTTTGGTGTTTAAGTTCTGTTATTAACTTGATCACATCTTCTTGCAAACAACTGGGATACAGTAAAACAAAGAAAAGAAGATTTAGGGCAGGAGTAAAGAACAAAATGAGCACAAATTGGTAACTATCAGTAAGGCATTTTATATGGAGAAAAGGCGAACACACAGAGAGGTTCCTGATGAGACATTCACAAAACAAAATAATGATATAAAATTGTAATAAATTACAGTAAGAAAAAGATATACCATGAGAGAAAAGGCTCAACAAATCTGATGACTACCCTGAAGAATAATGGAGACAAATCTCATTACAGATTTCATGTGATGTTATCTGCTATATCACATATAGTGTGAGCAGGAACACAGAATAACTTTCACCAACTGTACTTGTATATTGTTATGTTTGACAAAGTATAGTATTAGGCAGCTACAGCCTGAGTTGGTGAAATAACTAGGTAGCTGTGTTCACTCACTCAGGCAGGTTTAATTTAAAAAGTTAATAGCAAAGTTACAAATCATAAAATTGTAGACTAATTTGTTTGGAAAGGACTTCTTGTAGGTCAGCTAGTTCCAACCCCCACTTCCCCACTGCAAAGCAGAACTAACTTCAAATGAAAGAATGAAAAAAAGAAGATAATTCTGTTTTATTCTAGAGGATGCCTAGACATGTTTTTCTTGTAAATTCTTCTATGACCTCTATTTGTAGCTCATTTTCTACCATTTTCTGAGGTCTCCTTGCTGCAAGCCCTTGTACTTCAGATGCAAATCAGGTAGACTATACCTGAGTGTTAATATTTAAAAGAGACTTATGGGAAAGGCAGTGACTAAAAGTGACAGGTGCATTTTACCAGAGTGAAGGTTGTGAAATGGCACCGAGGACTGTTTTTTCCTTCTCTTAGTCTTAATTGGCAATTTGCTTAGCAAGTTTTTTGTGTAACATCTCTAAAATAGAAGGATAGACCTTGAAGCAAGAAGCAAAGTGGAATTGTATTTAAAGTGGCAGGAGAATGGCATTTTATGTGGAGCAGAGGGTTTTTAATTGTCACAGGAAATATTTTGTGTGTCTTGTCTGATTGTGGCTTTGATAGACAGGCAGCTAGAGGCCACTTGATGGCAAATTTTATGTCACAAACTCTCTAAACTGCTTGATTCTGCTCAACAGATACAGAAATCCTGGCCCTTGGAGATGCTTCAAGCTCAGGGTACTCTTGAGACCCAGCTTCACTCATTCATAGTGCCTTGGTAGAAGCTGTGAATTCAGGTTGCTGTTCTTATGTGTCCTTGTTGAAACCCAGGGCCCTTTCAGGAAAGATTCCTGCATTTCCTCTCTTCCAGCCTTGTTGGGGTGTTGCAAGAGCAGATGTAGGCAGACAGCTGAGTCAGCACACATCTGTATTACAGGTATGTTCACGTCAAGAAATACCTGAGTTTCCCCCATTTCTTTCACGTCAAGAAATACCTGAGTTTGTCCCATTTCTTTCCTAAGGTGTGCTACCTGGCTGGCCTGAAGTCTCACCCTGAGAGTGTTCCTGCAAACCAGTCTGGCTAGCTGGTGACTTTGACACTGCAGTGGCCTCTTAGGCATCGAGCAGATGCAGAGTGTCTAGCTAACTCTGTCACTACTTCATTTTCACTTGATCCTTTTAAGCTTTATGTCTATTTTACAGGTAGAGTTTTCCATGCAGAGAAATGAGGCAAAGCATAGGTTAAGCCACTTGCTCAAAGTCACATATAGAAAGTGTAACTGAGGAAAATATTGAATTCTCATCTGTGGATTTCTATTCCAGCACTTTACAATCAGATCATCTTTTAAATTCAGTTTCAAATTGAAAGAGAAAAGGGCTGAGGACTTTCAAACATTTTCTTATTATCAACCATTCACATATTTCCAAGCCTGAGAAAATAACATGTGAAAGACAATTCAGATTGGCAGACATATTTTCAGAAATGGTTACATGATGTCTAAACTCTGACTTGCATGACAAATACACACTTGCTACAAAAATCTGATACAGACTTTTACCCTCCAGAGGCAGGTGTTGATCTCAGGCCATTCCCAAGGAGCTGTGGCACTGTCTCACTCTCTGTCAGCTTCAGGTTTGGCGCGCATCTAATTTTCACGCTAAGAAAAGCAAACCATTGCTAAATGTATAAGTGCAAAAGTTAACAAACAGCAAAACGAAGTACAGCATATAGTAAATGATGTTGACCATTAATTCTGAGGTATGCTTGATTTGCTACAAAGATGATGAGCTTATTCTTATGAGTGATCTGGAGGAGGGAATTGAAAGCTATATTTTCACAGTGGAAGATAATAAATGGGAACAAAGTATGAATAATAAGGAGCAGAGCAAACACATTCAGAAGGATTTGGATAATTCATTAGGTTAGGCCTGAGAATAACAAATATATTTTAATGAAGACAATTATAATGGAATCCAGAAACTTCAGAGATGACCCAAGAGATATCTTACAGAGTTGGTAAAAAAAAAAATATCTCTGTTCAACCCTCACTGCAAATTATCTTTGTATTTGTTATTTCATCCATCAATCAAATGGATAACATGACATCTATGAGCTCCTTTCCTTGCAGCCTTTACATAATGGTCAGAGTTTTCAGAAGTATGCAGCACCACAAGCAAGGTTATGTTTTTGGAGACAGTCTGCTCTCATTCAGCTGTGTGAAAAGCAAACATTGGGCTACACTCAATATCAGCTCAGAGAAGGCATTGAGTTTCTTTGCATGTGTGTATTGGGTTTGCGTGGCAAGGTTTTGGTAGGGGGGGGGCTACAGGGGTGACTTCTGTGAGAAGCTGCTAGAAGCTTCCCCTGTGTCCAACAGAGCCAATGCAAGGGAGCTCTAAGACAGACCCGCCGCTGGCCAAAACCGAGCCCATCAGCAATGGTGGTAGTGCCTCTGGGATACCAGATTTAAGAAGGGAAAAAAGTTGCTAAGGCACAGAAACTGCAGCTGGAGAGAGGAGTGAGAACATGTAAGAGAAACAACCCTACAGACACCAAGGTCAGTGAAGAAGGAGGGGGAGGAGATAGTCCAGGCACCAGAGCAGAGATTCCCCTGCAGCCCGTGGTGAAGACCATGGTGAGGCAGGCTGTCCCCCTGCAGCCCAGGGAGGTCCACGGTGGGGCAGATATCCACCTGCAGCCCGGGGAGGACCCCACACCAGAGCAGGTGGATGCCCGAAGGAGGCTGTGACCCCGTGGAAAGCCCACACTGGGGCAGGTTCCTGGCAGGACCTGTGGCCCTGTGGAGAGAGGAGCCCATGCCAGAGCAGGTTTTCTGGCAGGATTTGTGACCCCACAGGGGACCCACGCTGGAGCAGTCTGTACGTGAAGGACTGCAGCCCGTGGAAGGGACCCACGCTGGAGCAGTTTGTGAAGAACTGCAGCCCGGGGGAAGGACTCACGCTGGAGTTTGTGAAGGACTGCCTCCTGTGGGAGGGACCCCATGCTGGAGCAGGGGAAGAGTGTGAGGAGTCCCCCACCTGAGGAGGAAGGAGCGGCAGAGACAACATGATGAACTGACCGCAACCCCCATTCCCTGTCCCCCTGTGCCACTGCGGGGGGATAGGTAGACTGGGAAGAGGGAGGGGTGGGGGGAAGGTGTTTTAAGACGTAGTTTTATTTCTCATTAGCCTGTTCTGGTTTGATCGGCAATAAATTAAGTTAATTTTTCCCTAAGCTGAGTCTGTTTTGCCCATGACTGTAACTGGTGAGTGATCTCTCCCTGTCATTATCTCGACCCATGAGCCCTTTGTTCTATTTTCTCTCCCCTGTCCAGTTGAGCAGGAGGAGTGATAGAGTGGCTTTGGTGAGCACCTGGCATCCAGCCAGGGTCAACCCACCATAATGTGTAACTTGTTTCAGTCCTCTGCTGAACCAGGGCCAAAGGTATCAATACATCTTGCCTAGCGGTATAGCAGTGGAGGCAGCTTGCTTTGGGTTCCAGGGCATTTTTCCAGGGCCTCTCTTAAAAACTGATCACCTCTTTTCAGACTATGGGAATGTTCTCCCAGGAGTCTTCTCCTGGGAGAAAAGTCTTATCATACTTTAAGAAAATATCTTGCATCCAGTGAGAATTGCCCGTGTAATTACAGTAAGTCAACAAAACTAGATTCAAGCCAATAGTTCCAGCAAACATCTGTGCTAAAGCCAATGTTCAAAGAGGCAGGCAAACACCCACTGAATGCAGCAGGGCTGAATTTCATCAGGATGAGAGCAGTAGCAAATTATAGCCTTCTGTGAAAAAAAAGAGAGGCAAACTGAAGAACTGGTAAAATGATGAAGACTGTGCTGTTTTGCAATAAAAATATTTGTCACAATAGTACATAATTTTGACTTGGAGTCCAAACACTGCTCTTTTAAATTGGCATAAATCAAATGCATTGTCTGTGCAATTGGCTGCCACCTGGCATGGTTCCATGCTCCTTTCTTATTTACAGATTCTCCTTGACTAGGGAGCTGCTTTTGACAGACTATAGAGGGCAAACTGCTCCTTGGGTCACCCCTATTGACCTACAGCCCTTCTGAAATAGATGACACATGCCACTGTATAATCACCAAAGCTGTGTTTTCTAGAAGAATGCTGCATTGTAATGCCAGCTGGCATTTTACAATCTACTTCTAGACAGAGAACAAGGTTTTGATTGGGCTTCCTCCTGATTTATGCGCTTCTGACCGTTTAAATTTCAAAGTTCCTTGTCAGTGAGTCTTCCTCCTCACATTATGGCTTCCATAACTGGTAAATTCATCGGTTTCACCAAAACCTCATGATGTACAAGAGTAATCAGTCTGGCCTCCAGCTGGCTTTAGAGGTAGCAGAAACACATGGGATCACATCTACAACCAGAATGAATTGTCTGGTTTTCAGAAGTGCCCAGACATTTAGTGGAAACTAAGTGCTACTGGTCTCCTAACAACTTTGCTGCCCTCAGTGAAACTTTCTGGATGCACTTCTTCCACAAGATCTCTCTCATTTACCATTTGCAACTTGATACATTTCTTTCAGCACGAACTTTAATTATCCATTTAGCATTTTCTGCTTTATTTTTTTCCTGGATGTTCTCACTAAGCTATTACAAAAAGTGAAATAAATGATCACACTCTATTCATTTATTCTCTTTAAAAAAATCCATCTTTAGCTGGACTGTTCTCAGTCTATTGGCACTGCTGGTGTGGATTCTCTGGAAAGCTGCAGCTGTGTTTCAGAAGCCGAACAGCAGATAATATGTTATCTTCTTCCAGGGTGATTCATGAGGAAGGGCTGCTGTGAGACTGCTACAATTAGGTGGGGGCATTGTAGACATAGAACTGGAAAAAGAATCATTCTTTATCTATGGCATGATAAATAAATGAAAACTGAATCTTGCTTTAAAATGAATTTAAGTATAAGCTCTGTTTCCCCACTCTTTTGTGGGTACCCTGTGAATATGAAAAAAATGTTTTGCTTTAGGGATCAGTTTGCCTTTTGAAATTAAGACATTTCCCCCCGTCTTTCTTTCTTTTAAACAAGACCTGACTGCATGTGATAAAGCAACATCAAATACTGAAGCAAACCTCTGACCTCTACTATGGTATTTGCTCAGAAGCAATTCATGGTCACCAGATCAAAATCTTTTTCTGTATATATGTCGGTAAGGTATTTGACAGACAGGTCATCTTGAAAAAAAAAAAAAGTGGGTAAAGGACTTAAAGTAAAGGAATTAATGTGCACAAAGAGGTCAATGTGCCTAAAGGGCCCTACAGCACTATCATGGCTGAATGGTATCACATACTATTACTGTGAATTGTTGGCAAGAAAATTGTTGGTAGAGGTCACAACTTTACCAATGTGGTGCTGAAGCACAAACTTAAATGCAGAGGGATATAGAAACACACGTCTAATTTCATTTTAGGCACTCTAAGGTATTCTTACCTGGCCTCCAGTAGCCACACCATGGTAGCATGGCTCTCTGAAGTCCTGCATCATTTGTGACAGCCCTATATAGATGTGCCACATCCACTAGGGCATCTCAAATGGCACTAGGTGCCTGTTGTAGGCACCTGAATTTCTCTCTTGGTGTTGTACATGAGGTCACATGGGAAAACTCTGACAAAGACTTGAAATTGCATCTTTCAAATCCTGGTGAATAACCAGTGAATAATATTTCTAAACAGGCAAACTTTGTGCTGAAACATGCTATTTATGAGTACCTGATTTGTCAGCTGATAATGTTCTTTAACTGGATTTTGTTACTCATCACACACATATATATAAGTGTGTATATATATACACACACACATGTAAGTATATGTATATATATGCACTCATATTTTTAAAGCAAGCTGAATAAAGACAGCAAGATGCCATCAGTCAGTCAAGAAGTGTTCCATCCACCACACAGATCTCTGCTGTCACTTAGACAAATTGAGTGACTGGTAATAGAAGTAGGTTGTTAAGTACTCCCATCAGCTAGCATTAGGGAAGGAAGGGACCCTTTGTTTTGGTGCCTTGCAGATAAACTATTGATAGCTTTTGGCAGCTGAGGTGGTGTTGAAGGTCTCCTCTGAAACATGCTTTATGATTTTTTTCTGCTTTGATTAGGAAGTGGCTTTTTCAAAGGAAACTTGTGAATGTGGTTGCCCATTCTTTCACTATTTCTGCAGACAGAAAGTCTGTTTTTCCCTTTCACAAGGTCATTTGCCTTTCTACTTGTTCTAAGAAGTGTTTGGTCCTTTCTCTGTAGGGAGATCTAGCTTTTACCCCGCCCACTGCCTGCCACTTTTCCCAGCCTGATGCCCAGAGTTTTACTTCCTTTCTTGCCTCTTTCTGAACCTGAATGCCAAATATTTACATGCTTTCCACAAGGGGAATGGAGAAAACAAGACCTCCCAGAAACCATGACTTGAGCAATATCTGACTCCAGTCCCATTCCCATCTTACGGTGAAGCAATCTCTATTCTAAGCTTAATTGTAATTGTTTTTGTGGGTGCCTGAGAGGCAAATGCTAATCAACTGTTCAGGTAGTGGTTGTTCTCCTTTGTCCTTCTGCCACATTCCTGATGATTCTGTAGAGATTCTGGAGTGCCCAGGGCTCTGTTTTAGCCTGCCCAGCAACAGGGCATGCAAGCTCTTTTATTGCCTATGTTCTACCTCCTTTTTATAAACAAACATGTTTGCATGGCAGATAGAAAAATATCACAGAAATATGGTCCAATTATGAAGGAAGAAACTACAGCTCTAAGACCAAACGCTGTTGGGTATAGCATCCATCAGGTTCTGCCATCATCTGCCACGAGAACCAACGGCTGCCAGACACTTATTAATTCTGCAGTCTTGTCAATGCCAGTTAAAACTTTCCCTGCTCATAGTTCTGGAGGATGAGCCATTCTTCCTGCTTATCTTGCTCTATTGGTCTGAGCCTACTGATGCCAGACTTTGTTTCTACAGTTTGTTCCAGGTTTAGGTACCTGACTACATTTATGATGCTTTTGTGTAGTTTAAATTCCCTAAAAGAAAAATACGCAAGTCAAATTGTCACCCATTCATAGAATTTAAACAAAAAAGAGAAAATGTGGTCATTTGGGTAGATCTATCACAGACTGTTAGCTTGGATTTAGGGGCATCTGTATTGAGCTCAATAACATGTAACTGAAGCATAATTAGTAGATACCAAAGGTAAAACAAACAAACCAGCAGGGTGCACAGGCCTGATGTGAAGATATCAGGAGGTAAATGCCTT